>NC_060139.1:1116743669-1118169773 GCF_021461385.2 Schistocerca piceifrons
AATTTCTGCGATTCATGGTCAATGTGAAGGTCCAAGGGATACAGTAAACCTGCACTGGTTCATCGGAATGTAATATTGGTCTCCCAGGAACCGGTGAACGCAAAAACTCGTAGAGGATTCATTCTTCTAGTACTTATGTCGGCATTTTCCCGTTTGTATTCAATCCCGATGCAATTTCTGTGTTTCATGGTCAATGTGAAGGTCCAAGGGATACAGTGAACCTGCACTGGTGCATCGGAATCTAATACTGGTTTCTCAGGAGCTACTCAAACCACAAACTCTTGGAAAATTGACCTTCTCGTACTTAGTTCGGCATTGTCCCTTTAGTATTCAATTCCGATGCAAGTTCTGTGTTTCATGGTCAATGTGAAGGTCCAAGGGATACAGTAAACCTGCACTGGTGAATCGGAATCTAATACTGGTTTCCCTGGAGCCGTTCAAAGTACAAACTCTTAGAAGAATCACTCTTCTTGAACTTAAGTCGGCATTGTGCCTTTTGTATTCAATCCCAATGCAATTTCTGTTATTCATGGTCAATGTGAGGGTACAAGTTATACAGTAAACCTGCACTGGTGCATCGGAATCTAATACTGGTCTTACAGGAGTCGCTAAAACACAAACTCCTAGAGGATTCATTCTTCTTGTACTTAACTCGGCATTGTCCCTTTTGTATGCAATCCTGATGCAATATCTGTGTTTCATGAGCAACGTGAAGGTGCAAGGGACACAGTAAACCTGCACTGGTGCATCGGAATCTATTACTGGTCTTCCAGGAGCCGCCCAAACCACAAACTCTTAGAAGATTCACTCTTCTTGTACTTAAGTCGGCATTGTGCCTTTTGTATTCAATCCCGAAGCAATTTCAGTGTTTGATAGTCAATGTGACGGTTCAAATGATACAGTCAACCTGCACTAGTGCATCGCAATCTTATACTGGTCTCCCAGGAGCCGCTGAAAGCACAAACTCCTAGAGGATTCATTCTTCTTGTATTTAGGTCGGCATTGTCCGTTTTGTATTTAATGCCGATGCAATTTCAGTGTTTCATGGTCAATATGTAGGTCCTAGGGATACAGTAAACAAGCACTGGTGCATCGGAATCTAATGCTGGTCTTCCAGGTGCCGCTCAAAGCACAAAGCCATAGAAGATTCACTCTTCTTGTACTTAAATCGGAATTGTCCTTTTTTGTATTCAATCCCAATGCATATTGCTGTGTTTCATGGTCAATGTGAAGCTCCAAGGAATACAGTAAACCTGCACTGGTGCATCGGAATCCAATACTGGTCTCCGAGGCGCAGCTCAAAGCACAAATTCTTAGAAAATTCACTCTTCTTGTAATTAAGTCGGCATTGTCCCTATTGTATTCGGTCCCGATGCAATTTCTGTGTTTCATGGTCAATGTGAAGGTCAAAGGGATACAGTAAAGCTGCACTGGTGCATCGGAATCTAAAACTGGTCTGCCAGGAGCCTCTCAAACCACAAACTCTTAGAAGATTCACTCTTCTTGTACTTAACTCCGCATTCTGCCTTTTGTGTTCAATCCCGATGCAACTTTTATGTCTCATAGTCAATGTGAAGGTCCAAATGGCACAGTCAACCTGCACTGGTGCATCGGAATCTAATACTGGTCTCCCATGAGCCGCTCAAAGCACAAACTCTTAGAAGATTCACTCTTCTTGTACCTAAGTCGGCATTGTGCCTTTCCTATTCAATCCCGATGCGATTTCTGTGTTTCATGGTCAAGGTGAACGTTTAAGATATACAGTAAACCTGCACTGTTGCATCGGAATCTAATACTGGTCTCCCAGTGGCCGCTGAAAGCTCAGACTCCTAGAGGATTCAATCTTCTTGTACTTAAGTCGGCGTTGTCCCTATTGTATTCATTCCAGATGCAATTTCTGTGTTTCATGGTCAATGCGAAGGTCCAAATGATACAGTCGAACTGCACTGGTGCATCGGAATCAAATACTGGTCCCCCAGGAGACGCTCAAAGCACAAACGCTTCTAAGAATCTCACTTCGTGTGCTGAAGTTCGGAATGTGGGTTTTGTATTCAATCCCAATGCAATTTCTCTGTTTCATGGTCAATGTGAATGTCCAAGGGATACAGTAAACCTGCACTGGTGCACCGGAATCTAATACTGGACTGCCAGGAGCCGCTCAACCCACAAACTCTTAGTAATTCACTCTTCTTGTACTTAAGTCGGGTTTGTGCCTTTTGTATTCAAACCCGATGCAATTTCCGTGTTTGATAGTCAATGTGAAGGTTCAAATGATACAGTCAACCTGCACTGGTGCATCGCAATCTAATACTGGTCTCCCAGGAGCCGCCCAAAGCACAAACCCTTAGAAGATTCATGCTTCTTGTATTTAAGTCTGCATTGTGCCTTTTCTATTCAATCCCGATGCGATTTCTATGTTTCATGGTCAATGTGATTGTCCAAAAAATACATTAAATCTCCACTGGTGGATCGGAATCTAATACTGGTCTCCCAGGAGCCGCTGAAAGCACAAACTCCTAGAGGATTCTTTCCACCTGTACTTAAGTCGGCATTGTCCCTATTGTATTCAATCCCGATGCAATGTCTGTGTTTCATGGTCAATGTGAAGGTCCAAATGATACAGTCAACCCGCACTGGTGCATCGGAATCTAATACTGGTCTCCCAGGAGCCGCTCAAACCACAATTTCTTAGAAAATTCACCTTCTTGTACATAAGTCGGCATTGTCCCTTTTGTGTTCAATCCCGATGCAATTTCTGTGATTCATAGTCAATGTGAATGTCCAAGGGATACAGTAATCCTTTACTGGTGCATCGGAATCTAATACTGGTCTCCCTGGAGCCGTTCAAAGTACAAACTCTTAGAAGATTCACTCGTCTTGTACTTAAGTCGGCATTGTGCCTTTTGTATTCAATCCCAATGCAATTTCTGTGTTTCACGGTCAATGTGAAAGTCCAAGGGATACAGTAAACCTGCCCTGCTGCATCGGAATCTAATACTGGTCTTCCAGGAGCCACTGAAAGCACAGACTCCAGGAGTATTCATTCTTCTTGTACTTAAGTCGGCGTTATCCCTTTTGTATTCTTTCCCGATGCAATTTCTGTGTTTCATGGTTAATGCGAAGGTCCGAAAGATACAGTCGACCTGCACTGGTGCATCGGAATCATATACTGGTCTCCCAGGAGCCGCTGAAAGCACAAACTCCTAGAAGATTCATTCTTCTTGTACTGAAGACGGCATTGCCCCTTTTGTATTCAATCCCTATGCAATTTCTGTGTTTCATGGTCAATGTGAAGGTCCAAGGGATACAGGAAACCTGCACTGGTTCATCGGAATCTAATACTGGTCTCCCAAGAGCCGCTCAAACCACAAACTCTTTGAAGATTCACTTTTCTTGTCCTTAAGTCGGCAATGTGCATTTTGTGTTCAATCCCGATGCGATTTCTGTGTTTCATGGTCAAAGTGAAGGTCCAAGGGATACAGTAATCCTGGATTGGTGCATCGGAATCTAATACTGGTCTCCGAGGAGCCGCTCAAACCACAAACTCTTAGAAAATTCACTCTACTTGTACTTAAGTCCGCATTGCCCCTTTTGTATTCAATCCCGATGCAATGTCTGTGTTTCATGCTCAATCTGAAGGTCCAAATGATAGAGTAAAGCTGTACTGGTGATTCGGAATCTAATACTGGTCTCCCTGGAGCCGTTCAAAGTACAAACTCTTAGAAGATTCACTCGTCTTGTACTTAAGTCGGCATTGTGCCTTTTGTATTCAATCCCAATGCAATTTCTGTGTTTCACGGTCAATGTGAAAGTCCAAGGGATACAGTAAACCTGCCCTGCTGCATCGGAATCTAATACTGGTCTTCCAGGAGCCACTGAAAGCACAGACTCCAGGAGTATTCGTTCTTCTTGTACTTAAGTCGGCGTTATCCCTTTTGTATTCTTTCCCGATGCAATTTCTGTGTTTCATGGTCAATGCGAAGGTCCGAAAGATACAGTCGACCTGCACTGGTGCATCGGAATCATATACTGGTCTCCCAGGAGCCGCTGAAAGCACAAACTCCTAGAAGATTCATTCTTCTTGTACTGAAGACGGCATTGCCCCTTTTGTATTCAATCCCTATGCAATTTCTGTGTTTCATGGTCAATGTGAAGGTCCAAGGGATACAGGAAACCTGCACTGGTTCATCGGAATCTAATACTGGTCTCCCAAGAGCCGCTCAAACCACAAACTCTTTGAAGATTCACTTTTCTTGTCCTTAAGTCGGCATTGTGCATTTTGTGTTCAATCCCGATGCGATTTCTGTGTTTCATGGTCAAAGTGAAGGTCCAAGGGATACAGTAATCCTGGACTGGTGCATCGGAATCTAATACTGGTCTCCGAGGATTCGCTCAAACCACAAACTCTTAGAAAATTCACTCTAATTGTACTTAAGTCCGCATTGCCCCTTTTGTATCCAATCCCGATGCAATATCTGTGTTTCATGGTCATTGTGAAGTTCAAAGGGATACGGTAAACGTGAACTGGTGCAACGGAATCTAATACAGGTCTCCCAGGAGATACTCGAAGCACAAACTCTTCTACGATTCACCCTTCTTGTACTTAAGTCGGCATTGTGCCTTTTGTATTCAATCCCGATTCGATTTCTGTGTTTCATGGTCAACGTGAAGGTCCAAGGGATGCAGTAAACCTGCACTTGTGCATCGGAATCTAATACATGTCTCTCAGGAGCCGCTCAAACCACAAACTCTTAGAAAATTAACCTTCCTTTACTTAAGTCCGCATTGTGCATTTTGTATTGAATCCCGATGCAATTTCTGTGTTTCATAGTCAATGTAAATTTCCAAATGATACAATCAACGTGCACTGGTGCATCGGAATCTACTACTGGTCTCCCAGGAGCCGCTCAAAGCACAAAATCTTCGAAGGTCACACTACTTCTGTTTAAGTTGGCATTGTGACTTTTTTATCCATTTCCTATGCAATTTCTGTGTATCATGGTCAATGTGGAGGTCCAAATGATACAGTCAACCTGCACTGGTGCATCGGAACCAAATACTGGTCTCCCAGGAGCCGCTGAAGTCACAAACTCTTAGAAGATTCACTCTTCTTGTACTTAAGCCAGCATTGTGCATTTTGTATTCAATCCCGATGCAAATTCTGTGTTTCATAGTCAATGTGAAGGTCCAAATGATACAGTGAACCTGCACTGGTGTATCGGAATCTAATACTTGTCTCCCAGGAGCCGCTCAAAATACAAACTCTTCGAAGAATCACTCTTCTTTTACATAAGTCGGTATTGTGCATTTTGTATTCAATCCCGATGCAATTTCGATGTTTCATAGTCAATGAGAATGACCAAGGGATACAGTAAACCTGCACTGGTTCATCGGAATCTAATACTGCTCCCCCATGAGCCGATCAAACGACAAACTCTTAGAAGCTTCACTCTTCTTGTATTTAAGTCGTCATTGTGCCTCTTGTATACAATCCCGATGCACGATCTGTGTTTCATGGTCAATGTGAAGGTGCAAGGGATACAGTAAACCTGCACTGGCGCTTCGGAATCTCAAACTGGTCTCTCAGGAGCCGCTCAAACCACAAACTCTTAGAAAATTCACCTTCTTGTACTTAGGTCGGCATTGTGAGATTTGTATGCAATCCCGATGCAATTTCTGTGTTTCATGGTCAATGTGAAGGTCCAAGGGTTACAGTAAACCTGCACTGGTGCATCGGAATCTAATACTGGTCTGCCAGGAGCCGCTCCAACCACAAACTCTTAGAAGATTCACTCTTCTTGTACATAAGTCGGCATTGTTCCTTATGTGTTCCATCCCGATGCAATTTCTGTGTATCATGGTCAATGTGGAGGTCCAAATGATACAGTCAACTTGAACTGGTGCATCGGAATGTAATAATGGCCTCCCAGGAGCCGCTCAAAGCACAAAATCTTAGAAGATTCACTCTCCTTGTACTTAAGTCGGCATTGTGCCTTTTGTATTCAATCTTGATGCAATTTCTGTGTTTCTTACACAATGTGGAAGTCCAAGGGATACAGTAAACCTGCTGTGGTTATCGGAATCTAATTCTGGTCTCTCAGGAGCCGCTCAAAGCACAAACCCTTCGGAGATTCACATTACTTGCGCTTAAGTTGGCATTGGGAGTTTTGCATTCAATCCCGATGCAATTTCTGTGTTTCATGGTCAATGTGAAGATCCAAGGGATACAGTAATCCTGCACTGGTGCATCGGAATCTAACACTGGCCTCCCAGGAGCCGCTGAAGTCACAAATTCTTAGAAGATTCACTCTTCTTGTACTTAAGTCGGCATTGTGCATTTTGTATTCAATCCCGATGCAATTTCTGTGTTTCATAGTCAATGTGAAGGCCCAAATAATGCAGTCAACTGTCACTGGTGCATCGGAATCTAATACTGGTCTCCCAGGAGCCGCTCATAGCACATACCCTTCGAAGATTCACATTACTTGTGCTTAAGTTGGCATTGGGAGGTTTGCATTCAATCCCGATGAAATTTCTGTGTTTCATGGTCAATGTGAAGGTCCAAGTGATACAGTAAACCCGCACTGGTGCATCGGATTCTAATACTGGTCTGCCAGGAGCCGCTCCTACCACAAACTCTTAGAAGATTCACTCTTCTTGTACTTAAGTCGGCATTGTGCCTTTTGTATTCAATCCCGATGCGATAACTGTGTTTCATGGTCAATGTGAAGGTCCAAGGGATACAGTAAACCTGCACTGGTGCATCGGAATCTAATACTGGTTGGTCTCCCAGGAGCCGCTGAAAGCACAAACTCAAAGAGGAATCATTCTACTTGTACTTTAATCGGCATTGTCCCTTTTGTATTCAATCCCGATGAAATTTCTGTGTTTCATGGTCAATGTGCAGGTCTAAGGGATACAGCAAACCTGCACTGGTGCATCGGAATCTAATACTGGTATCTGAGGAGCCGCTCAAACCACAAACTCTTAGAAAATTCACCTTGTTGTAGTTTAGTCGGCATTATGCCTTTTGTATTCAATCCCGATGCAATTTCTGTGATTCGTGGTCAATGTGAAGGTCCAAGGGATACAGTAAACCTGCAGTGGTGCATCGGAATCTAATACTGGTCTGCGAGGAGCCGCTCCAACCACAAATTCTTAGAAGATTCTTTCTTCTTGTACTTAAGTCGGCATTGTGCCTTTTGTATTCAATCCCGATGCAAATTCTGTGTTTCATACACAATGTGAAGGTCCAAGAGATACAATAAACCTGCTCTGGTGCATCGGAATCCAATTCTGGCCACTCAGGAGCCGCTCAAACCACAAACTCTTAGAAAATTCACCTTCTTGTACTAAAGTCGGCATTGTGCCTTTTGTATTCAATCCCGATGCAATATCTGTGATTCGTGCTCAATGTGAAGGTCCATGGGATACAGTAACCATGCACTGGTGCATCGGAATGTAACACTGGCCTCCCAGGAGCCGCTGAAGTCACAAAGTCTTAGAAGATTCACTCTTCTTGTACTTAAGTCGGCATTGTCCAATTTGGATTCAATCCCGATGCAATTTCTGTGTTTCATAATCAATGTGAAGTTCCAAATGATACAGTCAACCTGCACTGGTGCATCGGAATCTAATACTGGTCTTCCACAAGCCGTTCCAACCACAAACTCTTAGAAGATTCACTCTTCATGTACTTAAATCGGAATTGTGCCTTTTGTATTCAATCCCGATGCGATTTCTGTGTTTCATGGTCAATGTGAAGGTCCAAGGGATACAGTAAACCTGCTCTGGTGCATCGGAATCTAATACTGGTCTCCCAGGAGCCGCTGAAAGCACAAACTCCAAGCGGATTCATTCTACTTGTACTTTAGTCGGCATTGTCCCTTTTGTATTCATTGCCGATGCAATTTCTGTGTTTCATGGTCAATGTGAAGGTCCAAGGGATACAGTAAATCTGCACTGGTGCATCGGAGTCTAATACTGGTATCTCAGGGGCCGCTCAAACCACAAACTCTTAGAAGATTCACTCTCCTTGTACTTAAGTCGGCATTGTGCCTTTTGTATTCAATCTTGATGCAATTTCTGTGTTTCTTACACAATGTGGAAGTCCAAGGGATACAGTAAACCTGCTGTGGTTATCGGAATCTAGATCTGGTCTCTCAGGAGCCGCTCAAAGCACAAACCCTTCGGAGATTCACATTACTTGTGCTTAAGTTTGCATTGGGGATTTTGCATTCAATCCCGATGCAATTTCTGTGTTTCATGGTCAATGTGAAGATCCAAGGGATACAGTAATCCTGCACTGGTGCATCGGAATCTAACACTGGCCTCCCAGGAGCCGCTGAAGTCACAAATTCTTAGAAGATTCACTCTTCTTGTACTTAAGTCGGCATTGTGCATTTTGTATTCAATCCCGATGCAATTTCTGTGTTTCATAGTCAATGTGAAGGCCCAAATAATGCAGTCAACTGTCACTGGTGAATCGGAATCTAATACTGGTCTCCCAGGAGCCGCTCATAGCACATACCCTTCGGAGATTCACATTACTTGTGCTTAAGTTGGCATTGGGAGGTTTGCATTCAATCCCAATGCAATTTCTGTGTTTCATGGTCAATGTGAAGGTCCAAGTGATACAGTAACCCGCACTGGTGCATCGGATTCTAATACTGGTCTGCCAGGAGCCGCTCCTACCACAAACTCTTAGAAGATTCACTCTTCTTGTACTTAAGTCGGCATTGTGCCTTTTGTATTCAATCCCGATGCAATTTCTGTGTTTCTTACACAAAGTGAAAGTCCAAGGGATACAGTAAACGTGCACTGGTGCATCGCAATCCAATACTGGTCTCTCAGGAGCGGCTCAAACCACAAACTTTTAGTAAATTCACCCTCTTGTACCTAAGTCGGCATTGTCCGTTTTGTATTCAATCCCGATGCAATATCTGTGTTTCATGGTCAATGTGAAGGTCAAAGGGATACAGTAAACGTGCACTGGTGCATCGGAATCTAATACAGGTCTCCCAGGAGACGCTCAAAACTTAAAGACTTCGAAGATTCACACTACTTGTGCTTAAGTTGGCATTGTGAGTTTTGTATTCAATCCCGATGCGATTTCTGTCTTTCATGGTCAATGCGAAGGTCCAAGGGATAGAGTAAGCCTGCACCGGTGTATCGGAATCTAATTCTGCTCAGCCAGGAGCCACTCAAACCACAAACTCTTAGAAGATTCACTCTTCTTGTACCTAAGTCGGCATTGTCCTTTTTGTATTCATTCCCGATGCAATTTCTGTGTTTCCTGCTCAATGTGAAGGTCCAAGGGATACAGTAAACCTGGACTGGTGAACTGAATCTAATTCTGGTCTCCGTGGAGCCGTTCAAAGTACAAACTCTTACAAGATTCTCTCTTCTTGTACTTAAGTCTGCATTGTGCTTTTTGTATTCAATGCAAATGCAATTTCTGTGTTTCATGGTCAATGTGAAGTTCCAAGTGATACAGTCTACCTGCACAGGTGCATCGCAATCTAATACTGGTCTCCCAGGAGCCGCTCAAAGCACAAACCCTTCGGAGATTCACTCTTCTTTTACATATGTCGGCATTGTGCATTTTGTATTCAATACCGATGGAATATCTATGTTTCATGCTCAATGAGAATGTCCAAGGGATACAGTAAACCTGCCACTGGTTCATCGGAATCTAATACTGCTCTCCCATGAGCCGCTCAAACCACAAACTCTTAGATGATTCACTCTTCTTGTATTTAAGTCGCCATTGTGCCTTTTGTATTCAATCCCGATGCGATGTCTGTGTTTCGTGGTCAATGTGAAGGTCCAAGGGATATAGTAAACCTGCACTGGTGCATCGGAATCTAAAACTGGCCTCTCAGGAGCCGCTCAAACGACAAACTCTTAGAAAATTCACCTTCTTGTACTTTAGTCGGCATTGTCCTCTTTGTATTCAATCCCGTTGCAATAACTGTGTTTAATGGTCAATGTGAAGGTCAGAGGGATACAGTAAACGTGCTCTGGTGCATCGGAATCTAATACAGGTCTCCCAGGAGACGCTCCAAGCACAAACTCTTCGAAGATTCACATTTCTTGTGCTTAAGTTGGCATTGTGAGTTTAGGATTCAACCCCGATGCAATTTCTGTGTTTCATGGTCAATGTGAAGGTCCAAGGGACACAGTAAGCCTGCACTGGTGCATCGGAATCTAATACTGGTCTGCGAGGAGCCGCTCCAACCACTAACTCTTGGATGTTTCACTTTCTTGTACTTAAGTCGGCATTGTGCCTTTTGTATTCAATCCCGAAGCAATTTCTGTGTTACATACACAATGTGAAGGTCCAAGGGACACAGTAAGCCTGCACTGGTGCATCGAAATCTAATACTGGTCTACCAGGAGCCGCTCCAACCACAAACTCTTAGAAGATGAACTCTTCTTGTACTCAAATCGGCATTGTGCCTTTTGTATTCAATCCCGATGCGATATCTGCGTTTCATGGTCAATGTGAAGGTCCAAGGGATACAGTTAACCTGCACTGGTGCATCGGAATCTAATACTGGTCTCCCAGGAGCCGCTGAAAGCACAAACTTATAGAGGATTCATTCTTCTTGTACTTTAGTCGGCATTGTCCATTTTATATTCAATCCCGATGCAATTTCTGTGTTTCATGGTCAATGTGAAGGTCAAAGCGATACAGTAAACCTGCACTGATGCATCGGAATATAAAATTGGTATCTCAGGAGCCGCTCAAACCACAAACTCTTAGAAAATTCACCTTATTGTACTTAAGTCGGCAATATGCCTTTTGTATTCAATCCCGATCCAATTTCTGTGATTCATGCTCAATGTGAAGGTCCAAGGGATACAGTAATCTGTCACTTTTGCATCGGAATCTAATACCAGACTCCAAGGAGCCGCTCAAAGCACAAACTCTTAGAAGATTCACTCTTCTTGTACTTAAGCCGGTATTGTGCATTTTGTATTCAATCCCGGCGCTATTTCGATGTTTCATGGTCAATGAGAATGTCCAAGGGATACAGTAAACCCGCACTGGTTCATCGGAATCTAATACTGGTCTCCCATGAGCCGCTAACACGACAAACTCTTAGAAGATTCACTCTTCTTGTACTTAAGTCGTCTTTGTGCCTTTGGATTAAATCCCGATGCGATTTCTGTGTATTATGGGCAATGTGAAGGTGCAAGGGATACAGTAAACCTGCACTGGTTCATCGAAATCTTACACTGGTCTCCCATGAGCCGCTCAAACCACAAACTCTTAGAAGATTCACCCTTCTTGTATTTCAGTCGCCATTGTGCCTTTTCTATTCAATCCCGATGCGATGTCTGTGTTTCATGGTCAATGTGAAGGTCCAAGGGATATAGTAAACCTGCACTGGTACATCGGAATCTAAAACTAGTCTCTCAGGAGCCGCTCAAAGCACATACTCTGAGAAGATTCACTCTTCTTGTACTTAAGTCGGCAATGTCCGATTTGTATCCAATCCCGATGCAATTTCCGTATTTCATGGTCAATGTGAAGGTCCAAGGGGTACAGTGAACCTGCACCGGTGCATCGGAATCTAATACTGGTCTCCCATGAGCCGCTCAAACCACAAACTCTTAGAAGATTAACTCTTCTTGTACTTAAATCGGCATTGTGCCTTTTGTATTCAATCCCGATGCAATTTCTGTGTTTCTTAAACAATAGGAAAGTCCAAGGGATACAGTAAATCTGCACTGGTGCATCGCAATCTAATACTGGTCTCACAGGAGCCGCTCAAACCACAACCTTTTAGAAAATTCACCTTCTTGTACTTAAGTCGGCATTGTCCGTTTTGTATTCATCCCGATTCAATATCTGTGTTTCATGGTCAATGTGAAGGTCAAAGGGATACAGTAAAAGTGCACTGGTGCATCGAGATCTAATTCAGGTCTCCTAGGATAAGCTCAAAGCTTAAAGTCTTCGAAGATTCACACTACTTGTGCTTAAGTTGGCATTGTGAGTGTTGTATTCAATCCCGATGCGATTTCTGTCTTTCATGGTCAATGGGATGGTCCAAGGGAGACAGTAATCCTGCCTGGTGCATCGGAATCTAATACTGCTTAGCCAGGAGCCACTCAAACCACAAACTCTTAGAAGATTCACTCTTCTTGTACTTAAGTCGGCATTGTGCCTTTTGTATTCAATCCCGATGCAATTTCTGTGTTTCATGGTCAATGTGAAGGTCCAAGGGATACAGTTAAGCTGCACAGGTTCATCGGAATCTAATACTGGTCTCCTAGGAGCAACTGAGAGCACAAACTCCTAGAGGATTAATTCTTCTTGTACTTAAGTCGGCATTGTCCCTTTTGTGTTCTATCCGGATGCAATTTCTGTTTCATGCTCAATGAGAATGTCCAAGGGATACAGCAAACCTGCACTGGTTCATTGGAATCTAATACTGCTCTCCCATGAGCCGCTCAAACCACAAACTCTTAGAAGATTCACTCTTCTTGTATTGAAGTCGCCATTGTGCCTGTTGTATTCAATCCCGATGCGACGTCTGCGTTTCGTGGTCAATGTGAAGGTCCAAGGGATATAGTAAACCTGCACTGGTGCATCGGAATCTAAGACTGGTCTCTCAGGAGCCGCTCAATCCACAAACTCTTCGAAAATTCACCTTCTTGTACTTAAGTCGGCATTGTCCTTTTTGTATTCAATCCCGTTGCAATAACTGTGTTTAATGGTCAACGTGAAGGTCAGAGGGATACGGTAAACGTGCTCTGGTGCATCGGAATCTAATACAGGTCTCTCAGGAGACGCTCCAAGCACTAACTCTTCGAAGATTCACAATACTTGTGCTTAAGTTGGCAATGTGAGGTTTGCATTCAAACCCGATGCAATTTCAGTGTTTCATGGTCAATGTGAAGGTCCAAGGGATACAGTAAACCTGCACTAATGCATTGGAATCTAATACTGGTCTGCCAGGAGTCGCTCCAACCACAAACTCTTAGAAGATTCACTCTTCTTGTACTTAAGTCGGTATTGTGCCTTTTGTATTCAATCCCGATGCAATTTCTGTGTTTCTTACACAATGTGAAAGTCCAAGGGATACCGTAAACCTGCAGTGGTTCATCGGAATCTAATACTGGTCTCCCATGAGCCGCTAAAACCACAAACTCTTAGAGGATTCACCCTTCTTGTATTTAAGTCACCATTGTGCCTTTTGTATTCAATCCCGATGCGATGTCTGTGTTTCATGGTCAATGTGAAGGTCCAAGGGATATAGTAAACCTGCACTGGTGCATCGGAATCTAAAACTAGTCTCTCAGGAGCCGCTTAAACCACAAACTCTTAGAAAATTCTCCTTCTTGTACTTATATCGGCATTGTCCCTTTTGTATTCAATCCCGATGCTATTTCTGTGTTTGATGGTCAATGTGAAGGTCAAAGGGATACAGTAAACGTGCTCTGGTGCTTCGGATTCTAATACAGGTCTCCCAGGAGACGCTCAAAGCACATAGTCTTCGAAGTTTTACATTACTTGTGCTTAAGTTGGCATTGTGAGTTTTGTATTGAATCCCCATGCAATTTCTGTGTTTCATGGTCAATATGAAGGCCCAAGGGATACAGTAAACCTGCACTGGTGCATCGGAATAAAATACTGGTCTCCCAGGAGCCGCTCAAAGCACAAACTCATAGAAGATTCACTCTTCTTGTACTTAAGTCTACATTGTCCCATTTGTATTCAATCTCGATGCAATTTTTGTGTTTCATGCTCAATGTGAAGTTCCAAGGGTTACAGTAAACCTGCACTGGTGCATCGGAATCTAATACTGGTCTGCCAGGAGCCACTCCAACCACAAACGCTAAGAAGATTAACTCCTCTTGTACTTAAATCGGCATTGTGCCTTTTGTATTCATTCTCGATCCAATTTCTGTGTTTCCTGTTCAATGTGAAGGTCCATGGGATACAGAAAACCTGGACTGGTGAATCGGAATCTAATACTGTTCTCCGTGGAGCCGTTTAAAGTACAAACTCTTAGAAGATTCACTCTTCTTGTACTTAAGTGGGTATTGTGCATTATGTATTCAATCCCGAACAATTTCTATGGTTCATGGTTAATGAGAATGTACAAGGGATACAGTAAACCTGCACTGGTTCATCGGAATCTTATACTGGGCTCCCATGAGCCGCTCAAACCACAAACTCTTAGAAGATTCACTCTTCTTGTACTTAAGTCGTCACTGTGCCTTTTGTATTCAATGCCGATGCGATTTCTGTGTTTCATGGTCAATGTGAAGTCCAAGGGATACCATTAACCGGCACTGGTGCATCGAAATCTAATACTGGTCTCCCAGGAGCCGCTCGAACCACAAAATCTTATAAGATTTATCCTTCTTGTACTTAAGTCGGCTAGTCCAGTTTGTTTTCAATCCCGGTGCAATTTCTGTGTTTCATGGCTAATGTGACGGTCCAAGGGATACAGTAAACTTGCACTGGTGCATCGGAATCTAACACTTTTCTCCCAGCAGCCGCTCAAAACACAAACTCTTAGAAAATACACTCTTCTAGTACTTAAGTTGGCATTGTGCCTTTTTTAATCAATCATGATGCAATATCTGTATTTCATGGTCAATGTGAAGGTCCAAGGGATAGAGTAAACCTGCACTGGTGCATCGGAATCTAATACTGGTCTCCCAGGAGCTGCTCAAAGCACATACTCTGAGAAGATTCACTCTTCTTGTACTTAAGTCGGCAATGTCCGATTTGTATCCAATCTCGATGCAATTTCTGTGTTTCATGGTCAGTGTGAAGGTCCAAGGGGTACAGTAAACCTGCACAGGTGAATCGGAATGTAATACTGGTCTCCCTGTAGCCGTTCAAATTACAAACTCTTAGAAGATTCACTCTTCTTGTACTTAAGTCCTCATTGTGCCTTTTGTATTCAATCCCGATGGAATTTCTGTGTGTCACGGTCAATGTGAAGGTCCAAGGGATACAGTAAACCTGCACTGGTGCATCGGAATCTAATACTGGTCTCCCAGGGGCAGCTGAAAGCACAAACTCCTATAGGATTATTTCTTCTTGTACTCAAGTCGGAATTGTCCCTTTTGTATTCAATCCGGATGCAACTTCTGTGTTTCGTGGTCAATGTGAAGGTCCAAGGGATACAGTAAACCTGCACTGGTGAATCGGAATCTAATACTGGTCTCTCAGGAGCCGCTCAAACCACAAACTCTTAGAAGATTCACTCTTCTTGTACTTAAGTGGGTATTGTGCATTATGTATTCAGTCCCGATACAATTTCTATGTTTCATGGTTAATGCGAATGTCCAAGGGATACAGTAAACCTGCACTGGTTCATCGGAATCTAATACTGGGCTCCCATGAGCCGCTCAAACCACAAACTCTTAGAAGATTCACTCTTCTTGTACTTAAGTCGGCATTGTCCCATTTGTATTCAATCCCGAAGAAATTTCTGTGTCTCATGGTCAATGTGAAGGTCCAAGGGATACAGTAAACGTGCTCTGGTGCATCTGATTCTGATACTGGTCTCCCAGGAGCCGCTCAAGCACAAAATCTGAAGACATTCACTCTTCTTGTACTTAATTCGGCATTGTCCCTATTGTATTCAATCCCGATGCAATATCTGTGATTCATGGTCAATGTGAAGGACCAAGGGATACAGTAAACCTGCACTGGTGCGTCGGAACCTAATACTGGTCTCCCAGGAGCCGCTCAAAGCACAAACTCATAGAAGATTCAGCCTTCTTGTACTTAAGTCGGCACTGTCTCTTATGTATTCAATCCCGATGCATATTCTGTGTTTCATGGTCAATGTGAAGGTCCAAGGGATACCGTTAACCAGCACTGGTGCATCGGAATCTAATACTGGGCTCCCAGGAGCCGCTCAAAACACAAAATCTTATAAGATTCACCGTTCTTGTACTTAAGTCGGCATTGTCCCTTTTGTATTCAATCCTGATGCTATTTCTGTGTTTCATGGTCAATGTGAAGGTCCAAGGAATACAGTAAACTTGCACTGGTGCATCGGAATCTAACACTTTTCTCCCAGGAGCCGCTCAAAACACAAACGCTTAGAAAATTCACTCTTCTTATACTAAAGTCAACTTTGTCTCTTTTGTATTCAATGCCGATGCAATTTCTGTGTTTCATTGTCAATGTGAAGGTCCATGGGATACAGTAAACCTGCAGTGGCGCAACGGAATCTAATACTGGTCTCTCAGGAGCTGCTCAGAGCAGAAACTCTTAGAAGATTCACTCTCCTGGTACTTAAGTCGGCGTTGTACCTTTTGTATTCAATCCCGATGCAATTTCTGTGTTTCATGGTCAATGTGAAGGTCCAAAGGATACAGTAAACCTGCACAAGTGCACTGGAATCTAAAAGTGGTCTCCCAAGAGCCACTAAAAGCACAAACTCTTACAAGATTCCCTCTTCTTGTACTTAAGTCGTCATTGTGCCTTATGTATTCAATCCCGATGGAATTTCTGTGTTTCATAGTCAATGTGAATGTCCAAATGATACAGTCAAGCGGCACTAGTGCATCGGAATCTGATACAGGTCTCCCAGGAGCCGCTCAAAGCACAAACTCTTCGAAGATTCACTCCTCTTTTACAAAGGTCGGTATTGTGCATTTTGTATTCAATCCCGAAGCAATTTCTATGATTCATGGTCAATGAGAATGTCGAAGGGATACAGTAAACCTGCACTGGTTCATCGAAATCTAATCCTGGTCCCCCATGAGCCGCTCAAACGACAAACCCTTAGAAGATTCACTCTTCTTGTATTTAAGTCGCCATTGTGCCTCTTGTATTCAATCCCGATGCAATGTCTGTGCTTCATGGTCAATGGGAAGGTCCAAAGGATACAGTAAACCTGCACTGGTGCATCGGAATCTAATACTGGTCTCCCAGGAGCCGTTGAAACACAAACTCCAAGAGGATTCATTCTTCTTGTACTTTAGTCGGCATTGTCCCTTTTGTATTCAATCCTGATGCAATTTCTGTGATTCATGGTCAATGTGAAAGTCCAAGGGATACAGTAAACCTGCACTGGTGCATTGGAAACTAATACTGGCCTGCCAGGAGCCGCTGAAAGCACAAACTCCTAGAAGAATCATTCTTCTTGTACTTAAGACCGCATTGTCCATTTTGTATTCAATCTCGATGAGTTTTCTTTATTTCATGGTCAACGTGAAGGGCCGAATGACACAGTCAACCTGCACTGGTGCATCGGAATCTAATACTGGTCTCCCAGGAGCCGCCGAAAGCACAGACTCCAGGAGGATTCATTCTCTTTGTACTTAAGTCGGCGTTATCCCTTTTGTATTCATTCCCGATTCAATTTCTGTGTTTCATGGTCAATGCGAAGGTCCGAAAAATACAGTCGACCTGCACTGGTGCATCGGAATCAAATACTGGTCCCCCAGGAGACGCTCAAAGCACATACTCTTCGAAGTTTCCCACTTCTTGTGCTTAAGTTGTCATTGTGACTTTAGTATTTAATCCCAATGCAATTTCTCTGTTTCATGGTCAATGTGAAAATCCAACGGATACAGTAAACCTGCACAGGTGCATCGGAGTCTAATACAGGTCTGCCAGGAGCCGCTCAACCCACAAACTCTTAGTAGATTCACTCTTCTTTTACTTATGTCGGTTTTGTGCATTTTGTATTCAATCCCGATGCAATTACCGTGTTTGATAGTCAATGTGAAGGTTCAAATGATACAGTCAACCTGCACTGGTGCATCGGAATCTAATACTGGTCTCCCAGGAGCCGCTTAAAGCACAAACTCCTAGAAGATTCATTCTTCTTGTAATGAAGACGGCATTGTGCCGATTCTATTCAATCCCGATGCAATTTATGTGTTTCATGGTCAATGTGAAGGTGCAAGGGATAGAGTAAACCTGCACTGGTTCATCGGAATCTAATACTGGTCTCCCAGGAGCCGCTGAAAGCACAAACTCCTAGAGGATTCATTCTTCTTGTACTTAAGTCAGCATTGTCCCTTTTGTATTCAATCCATATGCAATTTCTGTGTTTCATGGTCAATGTGAAGGTCCATGGGATACAGTAAACCTGTACTGGTGCATCGGAATTTAATACTGGTCTCCCAGGAGCCGCTCAAAGCACGAACTCTTGGAAGATTGACTCTTCTTGTACTTAAGTCGGCATTGTGCCTTTTGTATTTAATCCCGATGCTATATCTGTGTTTCATGGTCAATGTGAAGGTCCAAGGGATACAGTAAACCTACAGTTGTGCATCGGAATCTAATACAGGTCTCTCAGGAGCCGCTCAAACCACAGACTCTTCGAAAATTCACCTTCCTTTACTTAAGTCGGCATTGTGCATTTTGTATTGAATCCCGATGCCATTTCTGTGTTTCATAGTCAATGTAAATTTCCAAATGATACAGTCAACGTGCACTGGTGCATCGGAATCTACTACTGGTCCCGCAGGAGCTGCTCAAAGCTCAAACTCTTCGAAGATTCACTCTTCTTGTATTTAAGTCGGCATTGTCCCTTTTGTATTCAATCCCGATGCAATTTCTGTGTTCAATGGTCAATGTGAACGTCAAAGGATACAGTAAACATGCTCTGGTGCATCGGAATCTAGTAGAGGTCTCCCAGGAGGCGCTCAAAACACAAAATCGTCGAGGATCACACTACTTCTGCTTAAGTTGGCATTGTGAGATTTGTATCCATTTCCGATGCAATTTCTGTGTTTAATGGTCAATGTGAAGGTCCAAGGGATACAGTAAACCTGCACAGGTGCATCGGAATCTAATACTGGTCTGCCAGGAGCCGCTCCAACCACAAACTCTTAGAAGATATTCTCTTCTTGTACTTAAGTCCGCATAGTGCATTTTGTATTCAATATCAATGCAATTTCTGTGTTTCATACACAATGTGATGGGCCAAGGGATACAGTAAACCAGCACTGGTGCATCGGAATCTAATACTGGTCTCCCAGGAGCCGCTGAAAGCACAAACTCCTAGAGGATTCATTCTTCTTGTACTTAAGTCGGCATTGTCCCATTTGTATTCAATCCCGATGCAATTTCTGTGTTTCGTGGTCAATGTGAAGGTCCAAGGGATACAGTAAATCTGCACTGGTGCGTTGGAATCTAATACTGGTCTCTCAGGAGTCGCTCAACCCACAAACTCTTAGAAAATTCACCTTCTTGTACTTAGATCGGCATTGTGTATGTTGTATTCAATCCCGATGCAATATCCGTGTTCATAGTTAATGTTAAGGTCCAAATGATACAGTAAACCTGCACTGGTGCATCATAATGTGATACTGGTCTCCCAGCAGCCGCTGAAAGCACAACCTCCTAGAGGATTCATTCTTCTTGTACTTGAGTCGGAATTGTCCCTTTTGTATTCGATCCCGATGCAATTTCTATATTTCATGGTCAATGTGAAGGTCCAAATGATACAGTCAACCTGCACTGGTGCATCGGAATCTAATACTTGTCTCCCAGGAGCCGCTCAAAGCACAAACTCTTAGAAGATTCACTCTTCTTGTACTTAAGTCGGCATTGTGCCTTTTGTATTCAATCCCGATGCAATTTCTGTAATTCGTCGTCAAAGTGAAGGTCCAAGGGATACAGGAAACCTGCACTGGTTCATCGGAATCTAATACTGCTCCCCCATGAGCCGCTCAAACGACAAACTCTTAGAAGCTTCACTCTTCTTGTATTTAAGTCGCCATTGTGCCTCTTGTATTCAATCCCGATGCACTGTCTGTGTTTCATGGACAATGTGAAGTTCCAAGCGATACAGTAATCCTGCACTGGTGCTTCAGAAACTAAAACTGGTCTCTCAGGAGCCGCTCAAACCACAAACTCTTAGAAAATTCACCTTCTTGTACTTAAGTCGGCATTGTGAGTTTTGTATTCAATCCCGATGCAATTTCTGTGTTTCATACACAATGTGAAGGTCCAAGGGATACAGTAAACCTGCACTGGTGCATCGGAATGTAATACTAGTCTCCCAGGAGCCGCTCGAAGTACAAACTCTTAGAAGATTCACTCTTCTTGTACTCAAATCGGCATTGTGCCTTTTGTATTCGATCCCGATTTGATTTCTGTGTTTCATGGTCAATGTGAAGGTCCAAGGGATACTGTAAGCCTGCACTGGTGCATCGGAATCTAAAACTGGTCTCCCAGGAGCCGCTCAAGGCACAAACTCTTAGAAGATTCACTCTTCTTGTACTTAAGTCGGTATTGTGCATATTGTATTGAATCCCGATGCAATTTCTATGTTTCATGGTCAATGATAATGTCCAAGGGATTCAGTAAACCTGCACTGGTTCATCGGAATCTAATACTGGTCTCCCGTGAGCCGCACAAACCACAAATTCTTAGAAGATTCACTCCTCTTGTACTTAAGACGGCATTGTCCCTTTTTTATTCAATCCCGATGCAGTTTCTGTGTTTCGTGGTCAATGCAAAGGTCCAAGAGATACAGTGAACCTGCTCTGGTGCATCGTAATCTAATACTGGTCTCTCAGGAGCCGCTCAAACCACAAACTCTTAGAAAATTCACCTTCTTGTACTTAAGTCGGCATTGTGCCTTTTGTATTCAATCCCGATGGAATTTCTGTGATTCGTCGTCAATGTGAAGGTCCAAGGGATAGAGTAATCTTGCACTGGTGCATCGGAATCCAATGCTGGTCTCCCAGGAGCCGCTGAAGTCACAAACTCTTAGAAGATTCACTCTTCTTGTACTTAAGTCAGCATTATGCATTTTGTATTCAATCCCGATGCAATTTCTGTGTTTCATAGTCAATGTGAATGTCCAAATGATACAGTCAACCTGCACTAGTGCATCGGAATCTGATACAGGTGTCCCAGGAGCCCCTCAAATCACAAACTCTTCGAAGATTCACTATTGTGCATTTTGTATTCAATCCCGATGCAATTTCTATGTTTCATGGTCAATGAGAATGTCGAAGGCATACAGTAAACCTGTACTGGTTTATCGGAATCTAATACTGGTCCCCCATGAGCCGCTCAAACGACAAACCCTTAGAAGATTCACTCTACTTGTATTTAAGTCGCCATTGTGCCTCTTGAATTCAATCCCGATGCAATGTCTGTGATTCATGGTCAATGGGAAGGTCCAAAGGATACAGTAAACCTGCACTTGTGCTTCGGAATCTAAAACTGGTCTCTCAGGAGCCGCTCAAACCAAAAACTCTTAGAAAACTCACCTTCTTGTACTTAAGTTGGCATTGTGAGTTTTGTATTCAATCCCGCTGCAATTTCTGTGTTTCATGGTCAATGTGAATGTCCAAGGGAAACAGTAAACGTGCACTGGTGCATCGGAATCTAATACTGGTCTGCCAGGAGCCGCTCCAAAAACAAACTCTTAGAAAATTCACTCTTCTTGTACTGAAGTCGGCATTGTGCCTTTTTTATTCAATCCCGATGCGATTTCTGTGTTTCATGGTGAATGTGAAGGTCCAAGGGATACTATAAACCTGCACTGGTGCATCGGAATCTAATACTGGTCTCCCAGGAGCCGCTGAAAGCACAGACTCCAGCAGGAGACATTCTTCTTGTACTTAAGTCGGCGTTATCCCTTTTGTATTCATTCCCGATTCAATTTCTGTGTTTCATGGTCAATGCGAAGGTCCGAAAAATACAGTCGACCTGCACTGGTGCATCGGAATCAAATACTGGTCCCCCAGGAGACGCTCAAAGCACAAACTCTTCGAAGTTTCCCACTTCTTGTGCTTAAGTTGTCATTGTGACTTTAGTATTTAATCCCAATGCAATTTCTCTGTTTCATGGTCAGTGTGAAGGTCCAAATGATACAGTCAACCTGCACTGCTTCATCGGAATCTAATACTGGTCTCCCAGGAGCCGCTCAAACCACAAACTCTTCGAAGATTCACTCTTCTTTTACATATGTCTGTATTGTGCATTTTGTATTCAATCCCGATGCAATTTCTATGTTTCATGGTCAATGAGAATGGCCAAGGGATACAGTAAACCTGCACTGGTTCATCGGAATCTACTAGTGGCCCCCCATGGACCGCTCAAACGACAAAGTCTTAGAAGATTCACTCTTCTTGTATTTAAGTCGCCATTGTGCCTCTTGCATTCACTCCCGATGCAATGTCTGTGCTTCATGGTCAATGTGAAGGTCCAAGGGATACAGTAAACCTGCACTTGTGCTTCGGAATCTAATACTGGTCTGCGAGGAGCCGCTCCAACCACAAACTCTTAGAAGATACACTCTTCTTGTACTGAAGTCGGCATTGTGCCTTTTGTATTCAATCCCAATGCAATTTCTGTGTGTCATACACAATGTGATGTTCCAAGGGATACAGTAAACCTGCACTGGTGCATCGGAATCTAATACTGGTCTCTCAGGAGCCGCTCAAACCACAAACTCTTAGAAAATTCACCTTCTTGTACTTAAGTCGGCATTGTCCCTTTTGTATTCAATCCATATGCAATTTCTGTGTTTCATGGTCAATGTGAAGGTCCACGGAATACAGTAAACCTGTACTGGTGTATCGGAAATTAGTACTGGTCTCCCAGGAGCCGCTCAAAGCACAAACTCTTGGAAGATTGACTCTTCTTGTACTTAAGTCGGCATTGTGCCTTTTGTATTCAATCCCGATGCTATATCTGTGTTTCATGGTCAATGTGAAGGTCCAAGGGATACAGTAAACCTGCACTGGTGCATCGGAATTTAATACTGGTCTCCGAGGAACCGCTCAGACCACAAACTCTTAGAAAATTCACTTTTCTTGTACATAAGTCCGCATTGCCACTTTTGTATTCATTCCCGATGCAATTTCTGTGTTTCATGGTCATTGTGAAAGTCAAAGGGATACAGTAAACGTGAACTGGTGCGACGGAATCTAATACAGGTCTCCCAGGAGGCGTTCAAAACACAAAACCGTCGAGGATCACACTACTTCTGCTTAAGTTGGCATTGTGAGATTTGTATCCGTTTCCGATGCAATTTCTGTGTTTCATGGTCAACGTGAAGGTCCAAATGATACAGTCAACCTGCACTGGTGCATCGGAATGTAATACTTGTCTCATAGGAGCCGCTCAAAGCACAAACTCTTAGAAGATTCACTCTTCTTGTACTTAATGCAGCATTGTGCATTTTGTATTCAATCCCGTTGCAATTTCTGTGTTTCATAGTCAACGTGAATGTCCAAATGATACAGTCAACCTGCACTGCTTCATCGGAATCTAATACTGGTCTCCGAGGAGCCGCTCAAACCACAAACTCTTCGAAGATTCACTCTTCTTTTATATAAGTCTGTATTGTGCATTTTGTATTCAATCCCGATGCAATTTCTATGTTTCATGGTCAATGAGAATGGCCAAGGGGTACAGTAAACCTGCACTGGTTCATCGGAATCTAATACTGGCCCCCCATGAGCCGCTCAAACGACAAACTCTTAGAAGATTCACTCTTCTTGTATTTAAGTCGCCATTGTGCCTCTTGTATTCACTCCCGATGCAATGTCTGTGCTTCATGGTCAATGTGAAGGTCCAAGGGATACAGTAAACCTGCACTTGTGCTTCGGAATCTAATACTGGTCTGCGAGGAGCCGCTCCAACCACAAACTCTTAGAAGATACACTCTTCTTGTACTTAAGTCGGCATTGTGCGTTTTGTATTCAATCCCAATGCAATTTCTGTGTTTCATACACAATGTGATGTTCCAAGGGATACAGTAAACCTGCACTGGTGCATCGGAATCTAATACTGGTCACCCAGGAGCCGCTCAAGCCACAAACTCTTAGAGTATTCACTCTTCTTGTACTTAAATCGGCATTGTGCCTTTTGTACTCAATCCCTATGCGATCTCTGTGTTTCATGGTCAATGTGAAGGTCCAAGGGATACAATAAACCCACACTGGTGCATCGGAATCTAATACTGGTCTCCCAGGAACCGCTGAAAGCACAAACTCCTAGAGGATTCATTCTTCTTGTACTTATGTCGGCATTGTCCCTTTTGTATTCAATCCCGATGCAATTTCTGTGTTTCATGGTCAATGTGAAGGTCCAAGGGATACAGTAAATCTGCACTGGTGCATCGGAATCTAATACTGGTCTCTCAGGAGACGCTCAACCCACAAACTCCTAGAAAATTCACCTTCTTGTTCTTAAGTTAGCATTGTGTATTTTGTATTCAATCCCGATGCAATATCCGTGTTCATAGTCAATGTTAAGGTCCAAATGATACAGTATACCTGCACTGGTGCATCGGAATGTAATACTGGTCTCCCAGCAGCCGCTGAAAGCACAACCTCCTAGAGGATTCATTCTTCTTGTACTTAAGCCGGCATTGTCCCTTTTGTATTCAATCCCGATGCAATTTCTGTCTTTCATGGTCAATGGGAAGGTCCAAGGGATACAGTAAGCCTGCACCGATGCATCGGAATCTAATACTGGTCTCCCAGGAGCCGCTAAAAGCACAAACTCTTAGAAGATTCACTCTTCTTTTACCTAAGTCGGCATTGTCCTTTTGTATTCATTCCTGATGCAATTTCTGTGTTTCCTGATCAATGTGAAGGTCCAAGGGATATGGTAAACCTGGCCTGGTGAATCGGAATCTAATACTGCTCAGCCAGGAGCCACTCAAACCACAATCTCTTAGAAGATTCACTCTTCTTGTACTTAAGTCGGCATTGTGCCTTTTGTATTCAATCCCGAAGCAAATTCTGTGTTTCATGCTCAATGTGAAGGTCCAAGGGATACAGTAAACCTGCACTGGTGCATCGGAATCTAATACTGGTCTCCCAGAATCCGCTGAAAGCACAAACTCCTAGATGATACATTCTTCTTGTACTTAAGTCGGCATTGTCCATTTTGTATTCAATCCCGATGTAATTTCTGTGTGTCATGGTCAATGTGAAGTTCCAAATGATACAGTCTACCTGCACAGTTGTATCGCAATGTAATTCTGGTCTCCCAGGAGCCGCTCAAAGACAAACTCTTAGAAGAATCAGTCTTCTTGAACTTATGTTGGCATTGTGCCTTATGTATCCAATCTCGATGCAATTTCTGTGTTTCATGGTCAATGTGAAGATGCAAGGGATACAGTAAACCTGCACTGGTGCATCGGAACCTATTACTGGTCTCCCAGGAGCCGCCCAAACCACAAACTCTTAGAAAATTCACTCTTCTTGTACTTATGTCGGCATTGTCCCTTTTGTATTCAATCCCGATGCAATTTCTGTGTTTCATGCTCAATGTGAAGTTCCAGGGGATACAGTAAACCTGCACAGGTGAATCGGAATCTAATACTGGTCTCCCTGTAGCCGTTCAAATTACAAGCTCTTAGAAGATTCACTCTTCTTGTACTTAAGTTGGCATTGTGCTTTTTGTATTCAATCCCGATGCAATTTCTGTGCGTCATGGTCAATGTGAAGGTCGTAGGGATACAGTAAACCTGCACTGGTGGATGGGAAACTAATACTGGTCTCCCAGGAGCAACTGAAAGCACAAACTCCTAGAGGATTAATTCTTCTTGTTCTTAAGTTGGCATTGTCCCTTTTGTATTCAATCTGGATGCAATTTGTGTCTTTCATGGTCAATGTGAAGATCCAAGGGTTACAGTAAACCAGCTCTGGTGCATCAGAATCTAATACTGGACTCCCAGGAGCCGCTCAAAGCACAAACTCTTAGAAGATTCACTCTTCTTGTACTTAAGCCGGTATTGTGCATTTTGTATTCAATCCCGGTGCCATTTCTATGTTTCAAGTTCAATAAGAATGTCCAAGGGATACAGTAAACCTGCACTGGTTCATTGGAATCTAATACTGGACTTCCATGAGCATCTAAAACCACGAACTCTTGGAAGATTCACTCTTTTTGTACCTAAGTCGTCTTCGTGCCTTTTGTATTCAATCCCGAAGCGATTTCTGTGTTTCATGGTCAATGTGAACGTGCAAGGGATACAGTAAACCTGCACTGGTTCATCTAAATCTTATACTGGTCTCCCATGAGCCGCTCAAACCACAAACTCCTAGAAGATTCCCCCTTCTTGTATTTAAGTCGCCATTGTGCCTTTTGTATTCAATCCCGATGCGATGTCTGTGTTTCATGGTCAATGTGAAAGTCCAAGGGATATAGTAAACCTGCACTGGTACATCGGAATCTAAAACTATTCTCTCAGGAGCCACTTAAACCACAAACTCTTGGAAAATTCTCCTTCTTGTACTTAAGTCGGCATTGTCCCTTTTGTATTCAATCCCAAAGCAATTTCTGTGTTTAATGGTCAATGTGAAGGTGAGAGGGATACAGTTATCGTGCTCTGGTGCCTCGGATTCTAATACAGGTCTCCCAGGAGACGCTCAAAGCACATACTCTTTGAAGATTTACATTACTTGTGCTTAAGTTGGCATTGTTAGTTTTGTATTCAATCCCGATGCAATATATGTGTTTCATGGTCAATGTGAAGGTCCACGGGATACAGCAAACCTGCACTGGTGCATCGGAATGAAATACTGGTCTTCCAGGAGCCGCTCAAAGCACAAACTCTTAGTAGATTCACTCTTCTTGTACTTAAGTCGGCATTGTGCCTTTTGTATTCAATCCCGATGTGATTTCTGTGTTTCATGGTCAATGTGAAGGTCCAAGGGATACAGTAAACCTGCTCTGGTGCATCGGAATCTAATACTGGTCTCCCAGGAGCCGCTGAAAGCACAAACTCCAGGAGGATTCATTCTGCTTGTACCTTAGTCGGCATTGTCTATTTTGTATTCAATCCCGATGCAATTTCTGTGTTTCATGGTCAATGCGATGGTCCAAGCGATACAGTAAACCGGCACTGGTGCATCGGAATCTAAAACTGGTATCTCAGGAGCCGCTCAAACCACAAACTCTTAGAAAATTCACCTTCTTGTACTTAAGTCGGCAGTGTCCATTTTGTATTCAATCCCGATGTAATTTCTGTGATTCATGGTCAATGTGAAGGGTAAAGTGATACGGTAAACCTGCACTGGTCCGTCGATATCTAATACTGGTCTCTCAGGAGCCGCTCAGACCACAAACTTTTAGAAAATTCACCTTCTTGTACCTAAGTCGGCATTCTCCCTTTTGTATTTAATCCCGATGCAATTTCTGTGTTTCATGGTCAATGTGACGGTCAAAGGGATACAGTAAACGTGGACTGGTGCATTGGAATTTAATACAGGTCTCCCAGGAGACGCTCAAAGCTTAAAGTCTTCTAAGATTCACACTACTTGTGCTTAAGTTGGCATTATGAATTTTGTATTCAATCCCGATGCGATATCTATGTTTCATGCTCAAAGAGAATGTCCAAGGGATACAGTAAACCAGCACTGGTTCATCGGAATCTAATACTGCTCTCCCATGAGGCGCTCAAACCACAAACTCCTAGAAGATTCACTCTTCATGCATTGAAGTCGCCATTGTGCATTTTGAATTCATACCCGATGCGATGTCTGTGTTTCGTGGTCAATGTGAAGGTCCAAGGAATATAGTAAACCTGCACTGATGCATCGGAATATAAAACTCGTCTCTCAGGAGCCGCTCAAACCACAAACTCTTACAAAATTCACTTTCTTGTACTTAAGTCGGCATTGTCCTCTTTGTATTCAATCCCGTTGCAATAACTGTGTTAAAGGTCAATGCAAAGGTCAGAAGGATACAGTGAACGTGCTCTGGTGCATCGGAATCTAATTCAGGTCTCCCAGGAGACGCTCCAAGCACAAAGTCTTCGAAGATTCACATTAGTTGTGCTTAAGTTGGCATTGTGAGTTTTGCATTCAATCCCGATGCAATTTCTGTGTTTCATGGTCAATGGTAAGGTCCAAGGGATACATTAAATCTGCACTGGTGCATCGAATTCTAATACTGGTCTGATAGGAGGCGCTCCTACCACAAACTCCTAGAAGATTCACTCTTCTTGTACTTAAGTCGGCATTGTGCCTTTTGTATTCAATCCCGATGCAATTTCTGTGTTTTTTACACATTGTGAAAGTCCAACGGATACAGTAAACCTGCACTGGTGCATCACAATCTAATACTGGTCTCTCAGGAGCCGCTCAAACCACAAACTTTTAGATAATTCACCTTCTTGTACTTAAGTCGGCATTGTCCGTTTTGTATTCAATCCCGACGCAATATATGTGTTTCATGGTCAATGTGAAGGTCAAAGGGATACAGTAAACGTGCACTGGTGCATCGGAATCTAATACAGGTCTCCCAGGAGACGCGCAAACTTAAAGTCTTCGAAGATTCACTCTTCTTGTACTTAAGTCGGCATTGTGCCTTTTGTATTGAATCCCGATGCAATTTCTGTGTTTCATGGTCAATGTGAAGGTGCAAGGGATACAGTAAACCTGCACTGGTGCATCGGAACCTATTACTGGTCTCCCAGGAGCCGCCCAAACCACAAACTCTTAGAAGATTCACTCTTCTTGTACTTAAGTCGGCATTGTCCCTATTGTATTCAATCCCGATGCAATTTCTGTGTGTCATGGTCAATGTGAAGGTCGTAGGGATACAGTAAACCTGCACTGGTGCATTAGAATCTAATACAGGTCTCCCAGGAGACGCGCAAACTTAAAGTCTTCGAAGATTCACTCTTCTTGTACTTAAGTCGGCATTGTGCCTTTTGTATTGAATCCCGATGCAATTTCTGTGTTTCATGGTCAATGTCAAGGTGCAAGGGATACAGTAAACCTGCACTGGTGCATCGGAACCTATTACTGGTCTCCCAGGAGCCGCCCAAACCACAAACTCTTAGAAGATTCACTCTTCTTGTACTTAAGTCGGTATTGTGCATTTTGTATTCAATCCCGATGAAATTTTTATGCTTCATGGTCAATGAGAATGTCTGAGGGATTCAGTAAATCTGCACTGGTTCATCGGAATCTTATACTGGTCTCCCATCAGCCGCTCAAACCACAAACTCTTAGAAAATTCACTCTTCATGTACTCAAATCGGCATTTTGCCTTTTGTATTCAATCCCGATGCGATTTCTGTGTTTCATGGTCAATGTGAAGGTGCAAGGGATACAGTAAACCTGCACTGGTGCATCGGAACTTATTACTGGTCTCCCAGGAGCCGCCCAAACCACAAACTCTTAGAAGATTCACTCTTCTTGTACTTAAGTCGGCATTGTCCCTTTTGTATTCAATCCCGATGCAATTTCTGTGTTTCATGCTCAATGTGAAGGTCCAAGGGATACAGTAAAGCTGCACAGGTGAATCGGAATCTAATATTGGTCTCCCTGTAGCCGTTCAAATTACAGACTCTTAGAAGATTCACTGTTCTTGTACTTAAGTCGGCATTGTACCTTTTGTATTCAATCCCTATGCAATTTCTGTGTGTCATGCTCAATGTGAAGGTCGTAGGGATACAGTAACCCTGCACTGGTGCATCGGAAACTAATACTGGTCTCCCAGGAGCCGCTCAAAGCACAAACCCTTCGGAGATTCACTCTCCTTTTACATAAGTCGGTAGTGTGCATTTTGTATTCAATACCGCTGCAATATCTATGTTTCATGCTCAATGAGAATGTCCAAGGGATACAGTAAACCTGCACTGGTTCATCCAAACCTAATACTGCTCTCCCATGAGCCGCTAAACCACAAACTCTTAAAAGATTCACTCTTTTTGTATTTAAGTCGGCATTGTGCCTTTTGTATTCAATCCCGATGCGATGTCTGTGTTTCGTGGTCAATGTGAAGGTCCAAGGGATATAGTAAACCTGCACTGGTGCATCGGAAACTAAAACTGGTCTCTCAGGAGCCGCTCAAACCACAAACTCTTAGAAAATTCACATTCTTGTACTTAAGTTGGCATTGACCTCTTTGTATTCAATCCCGTTGCAATAACTGTGTGTAATGGTCAATGTGAAAGTCAGAGGGACACAGTAAACGTGCTCTGGTGCATCGGAATCCTATACAGGTCTCCCAGGTGCCGCTCCAACCACAAACTCTTAGAAGTTTCACTCTTTTTGTACTTAAGTCAGCATTGTGTCTTTTGTATTCAATCCTGAGGCAATTTCTGTGTTTCTTACACAATGTGAAAGTCCAAGGGATACAGTAAACCTGCACTGGTGCATCGCAATCTAATACTGGTCTCTCAGGAGCCGCTCTAACCACAAACTTTTAGAAAATTCACCTTCTTGTACTTAAGTCGGCATTGTCCGTTTTGTATTCAATCCCGATGCAATATCTGTGTTTCATGGTCAGTGTGAAGGTGCAAGGGATACAGTAATCCTGCACTGGTGCATAGGAATCTAATACTCGTCTCCCAGGAGCCGCTGTAGTCACAAACGCTTAGAAGATTTACTCTTGTTGTACTTAAGTCGGCATTGTGCATTTTGTATTCAATCCCGATGCAATTTCTGTGTTTCATAGTAAGTGTGAAGGCCCAAATGATACAGTCAACCTGCACTGGTGCAACGGAATCTAATACTGGTCTCCCAGGAGCCGCTCAAAGCACAAACCCTTCGAAGATTCACTCTTCTTTTACGTAAGTCGCTATTATGCATTTTGTATTCAATCCCGATGCAATTTCTATGTTTCATGGTCAATGTGAAGGTCCAAGGGATACAGTAAACCTGCACTGGTGCATCGGAATCTAAAACTGGTCTCTCAGGACCGCTCAAACCACAAAATCTTAGAAACTTTTTCCTTATTGTACTTAAGTCGGCATTGTCCCTTTTGTATTAAATCCCGATGCAATTTCTGTGTTTCACGGTGAATGTGAAGTTCCAAGGTATACAGTAAACCAGCACTGGTGCATCGGAATCTAATATTGGTCTGCTAGGAGCCGCTCCAACCACAAACTCTTAGCAGATTAACTCTTCATGTACTTAAATCGGCATTGTGCCTTTTTGTATTCAATCCCGATGCGATTTCTGTGTTTCATGGTCAATGTGAAGTTCCAAGGGATACATTAAACCTGCTTGGGTGCATCGGAATCTAATACTAATCTGCCAGGAGCCGCTCCAACCACAAACTCTTAGAAGATTCACTTTCTTGTATTTAAGTCGGCATTGTGCTTTTGTATTCAATCCTGAAGCAATTTCTGTGTTTCATACACAATGTGAAGGTGCAAGGGATACAATAAACCTGCACTGGTGCATCGGAATAAAATACTCGTCTCCCAGGAGCCGCTCAAAGCACAAACTCTTAGAAGATTCACTCTTCTTGTACTTAAGTCAGCATTGTCCCTTTTGTATTCAATCCCGATGCAATTTCTGTGTTTGATGGTGAATCTGAAGGTCAAAGGGATAATGTAAACGTGCTCTGGTGCATCGGATTCTAATACAGGTCTGCCAGGAGCCGCTCCAACCACAAACTCTTAGAAGATTCACTTTCTTGTACTTAAGTCGTCATTGTGCTTTTGTATTCAATCCTGAAGCAATTTCTGTGTTTCATACACAATGTGAAGGTCCGAGGGATACAGTAAACCAGCACTGGTACATCGGAATAAAATACTGGTCTCTCTAGAGCCGCTCAAAGCACAAACTCTTAGAAGATTCATTCTTCTTGTACTTAAGTCAGCATTGTCCCTTTTGTATTCAATCCCGATGCAATTTCTGTGTTTCATGGTGAATGTGAAGTTCCAAGGGTTACAGTAAACCTGCACTGGTGCATCGGAATATAATATTGGTCTGCCAGGAGCCGCTCCAACCACAAACTCTTAGCAGATTAACTCTTCATGTACTCAAATCGGCATTCTGCCTTTTTGTATTCAATCCCGATGCGATTTCTGTGTTTCATGGTCAATGTGAAGGTCCAAGGGATACAGTAAACCTGCACTGGTGCATCGGAATCTAATACTGTCTCCCAGGAGCCGCTGAAAGCACAAACTCCAAGAGGATTCATTCTACTTGTACTTTAGTCGGCATTGTCCCTTTTGTATTCAATCCCGATGCAATTTCTGTGTTTCGTGGTCAATGTGAAGGTCCAAGGGATACAGTAAACCTGCACTGAGACATCGGAATCTAATACTGGTATCTCAGGAGCCGCTCGAACCACAAACTCTTAGAAAATTCACCTTCTTGTACTTAAGTCGGCATTGTGCCTTTTGTATTCAATCCCAATGCAATTTCTGTGATTCGTGGTCAATGTGAAGGTCCAAGGGATACAGTAATCCTGCGCTGGTGCATCGGAAACTAATACTGGTCTCCCAGGAGCCGCAGAAGTCAAACTCTTAGAAGATTCACTCTTCTTGTACTTAGGTCGGCATTGTGAGTTTTGTATTCAATCCCGATTCAATTTCTATGTTTTAGATCAATGTGAAGGCCCAAATGATACAGTCAACCTGCACTGGTGAATCGGAATCTAATATTGGTCTCCCAGGAGCCGATCAAAGCACAAACCCTTTGGAGATTCACTCTTCGTTTACATAAGTCGGTATTGTGCATTTTGTATTCAATACCGATGCAATTTCTGTGTTTTTTACACGATGCGAAAGTCCAAGGCATACAGTGAACCTGCACTGGTACATTGCAATCTAATACTGGTCTCTCAGGAGCCGCTCAAACCACAAACATTTAGAAAATTCACCTTCTTGTACATAAGTCGGCATTGTCCTCATTGTATTCAATCCCGTTGCTATAACTGTGTTTAATAAAGGTCAATGTGAAGGTCAGAGGGATACAGTAAACGTGCTCTGGTGCATCGGAATCTAATACAGGTCTCCCAGGAGACGCTCCAAGCACAAACCCTTCGAAGATTCACATTACTTGTGCTGAAGTTGGCATTGTGAGTTTTGCATTCAATCCCGATGCAATTTCTGTGTTTCATGGTCTATGTGAAGGTCCAAGGGATACAGTAAACCTGCACTGGTGCATCGGATTCTAATACTGGGCTGCCAGGAGCCGCTCCTACCACAAACTCTTAGAAGATTCACTCTTCTTGTACTTAAGTCGGCATTGTGCCTTTTGTATTCAATCTCGATGCAATTTCTGTGTTTTTTGCACGATGTGAAAGTCCAAGGCATACAGTGAACCTGCACTGGTACATTGCAATCTAATACTGGTCTCTCAGGAGCCGCTCAAACCACAAACAATTAGAAAATTCACCTTCTTGTACTTAAGTCGGCATTGTCCGTGTTGTATTCAATCCCGATGCAATATCTGTGTTTCATGGTCAATGTGATGGTCAAAGGGATACAGTAAACGTGCACTGGTGCATCGGAATCTAATACAGGTCTCCCAGGAGACGCTCAAATCTTAAAGTCTTCGAAGATTCTCACTACTTGTGCTTAAGTTGGCATTGTGAGTTTTGTATTCAATCCCGATGCGATTTCTGTCTTTCATGGTCAATGGGAAGGTCCAAGGGATACAGTAAGCCTTCACCGGTGCATCGGAATTTAATACTGGTCCCCCAGGAGCCGCTCAAACCACAAACTCTTAGAAGATTCACTCTTCTTGGACGTAAGTCGGCATTGTCCTTTTTGTATTCAATCCCGATGTAATTTCTGTGTTTCATAGTCAATGTGAAGTTCCAAATGATACAGTCTACCTGCACAGGCGCATCGCAATTTAATTTTGGTCTCCCAGGAGCCGCTCAAAGCACAAACTCTTAGAAGAATCAGTCATGTTGAACTTAAGTTGGCATTGTGCCTTATGTATTCAATCCCAATTCAATTTCTGTGTTTCCTGCTCAATTTGAAGGTCCAAGGGATACAGTAAACCTGCACAGGTGAATCTGAATCTAATACTGGTCTCCCTGTAGCCGTTCAAATTACAAACCCTTAGAAGATTCACTCTTTTTGTACTTAAGTCGGCATTGTGCATTTTCTAATCAATCCCGACGCAATTTCTGTGTTTCATAGTCAATGTGAAGGCCCAAATGATACAGTCAACCTGCACTGGTGCACCGGAATCTAATAGTGGTCTCCTAGGAGCCGCTCAAAGCGCAAACCCTTCGGAGATTCACTCTTCTTTTACATAAGTCGGTATTGTGCATTTTGTATTCAATACCGATGCAATATCTATGTTTCATGCTCAATGAGAATGTCCAAGGCATACAGTAAACCTGCACTGGTTCATCGGAATCTAATACTGCTCTCCCATGAGCCGTTCAAACTTCAAACTCTTAGAAGATTCACCTTCTTGTTCTTAAGTCGGCATTGTGCCTTTTGTATTCAATCCCGATGCAATTTCTGTGATTCGTGGTCGATGTGAAGGTCCAAGGGATACAGTAACCCTGCACTGGTGCATCTGAATCTAATACAGGTCTCCCAGGAGCCGCTCAATGTTAAAGTCTTCGAAGATTCTCACTACTTGTGCTTAAGTTGGCATTGTGAGTTTTGTATTCAATCCCGATGCGATTTCTGTCTTTCATGGTCAATGGGAAGGTCCAAGGGATACAGTAAACCTGCACTGGTTCATTGGAATCAAATACTGGTCATCCATGAGCATCTAAAACCACGAACTCTTTGAAGATTCACTCTTTTTGTACCTAAGTCGTCTTCGTGCCTTTGGTATTCAATCCCGATGCGATTTCTGTGTTTCATGGTCAATGTGAACGTGCAAGGGATACAGTAAACCTGCACTGGTTCATCTAAATCTTATACTGGTCTCCCATGAGCCGCTCAAACCTCAAACTCCTAGAAGATTCCCCCTTCTTGTATTTAAGTCGCCATTGTGCCTTTTGTATTCAATCCCGATGCGATGTCTGTGTTTCATGGTTAATGTGAAAGTCCAAGGGATATAGTAAACCTGCACTGGTACATCGGAATCTAAAACTATTCTCTCAGGAGCCACTCAAACCACAAACTCTTGGAAAATTCTCTTTCTTGTACTTAAGTCAGCATTGTCCCTTTTGTATTCAATCCCAAAGCAATTTCTGTGTTTAATGGTCAATGTGAAGGTGAAAGGGATACAGTTATCGTGCTCTGGTGCCTCGGATTCTAATACAGGTCTCCCAGGAGACGCTCAAAGCACATACTCTTTGAAGATTTACATTACTTGTGCTTAAGTTGGCATTGTTAGTTTTGTATTCAATCCCGATGCAATTTCTGTGTTTCATGGTCAATGTGAAGGTCCACGGGATACAGCAAACCTGCACTGGTGCATCGGAATGAAATACTGGTCTCCCAGGTGCCGCTCAAAGCACAAACTCTTAGTAGATTCACTCTTCTTGTACTTAAGTCGGCATTGTGCCTTTTGTATTCAATCCCGATGTGATTTCTGTGTTTCATGGTCAATGTGAAGGTCCAAGGGATACAGTAAACCTGCTCTGGTGCATCGGAATCTAATACTGGTCTCCCAGGAGCCGCTGAAAGCACAAACTCCAGGAGGATTCATTCTGCTTGTACCTTAGACGGCATTGTCCATTTTGTATTCATTCCCGATGCAATTTCTGTGTTTCATGGTCAATGTGATGGTCCAAGCGATACAGTAAACCGGCACTGGTGCATCGGAATCTAAAACTGGTATCTCAGGAGCCGCTCAAACCACAAACTCTTAGAAAATTCACCTTCTTGTACTTAAGTCGGCAGTGTTCATTTGTATTCAATCCCGATGTAATTTCTGTGATTCATGGTCAATGTGAAGGGTCAAGGGATACGGTAAACCTGCACTGGTCCGTCGAAATCTAATACTGGTCTCTCAGGAGCCGCTCAGACCACAAACTTTTAGAAAATCCACCTTCTTGTACCGAAGTCGGCATTCTCCCTTTTGTATTCAATCCCGATGCAATTTCTGTGTTTCATGGTCAGTGCGAAGTTCCAAGGGATACATTAAACCTGCACAGGTGAATCGGAATCTAATACTGGTCTCCCTGTAGCCGTTCAAATTACAGACTCTTAGAAGATTCACTCTTCTTGTACTTAAGTCGGCATTGTCCCTTTTGTATTCAATCCCGATGCGATGTCTGTGTTTCGTGGTCAATGTGAAGGTCCAAGGGATATAGTAAACCTGCACTGGTGCATCGGAATCTAAAACTGGTCTCTCAGGAGCCGCTCAAACCACAAACTCTTAGAAGATTCACTCTTCTTGTACCTAAGTCGGCATTGTCCTTTTTGTATTCATTCCCGATGCAATTTCTGTGTTTCCTGCTCAATGTGAAGGTCCAAGGGATACGGTAAACCAGGCCTGGTGAGTCTGAATCTAATACTGCTAAGCCAGGAGCCACTCAAACCACAAACTCTTAGAAGATTCACTCTTCTTGTACTTAAGTCGGCATTGTGCCTTTTGTATTCAATCCCGAAGCAAATTCTGTGTTTCATGCTCAATGTGAAGGTCCAAGGGATACAGTAAACCTGCACTGGTGCATCGGAATCTAATACTTGTCTCCCAGAATCCGCTGAAAGCACAAATTCCTAGATGATACGTTCTTCTTGTACTTAAGTCGGCATTGTACACTTTGTATTCAATCCCGATGTAATTTCTGTGTTTCATGGTCAATGTGAAGTTCCAAATGATACAGTCTACCTGCACAGTTGCATCGCAATGTAATTCTGGTCTCCCAGGAGCCGCTCAAAGACAAACTCTTAGAAGAATCAGTCTTCTTGAACTTATGTTGGCATTGTGCTTTTTGTATTCAATCCCGATGCAATTTCTGTGCGTCATGGTCAATGTGAAGGTCGTAGGGATACAGTAAACCTGCACTGGTGCATGGGAAACTGATACTGGTCTCCCAGGAGCAACTGAAAGCACAAAGTCCTAGAGGATTAATTCTTCTTGTACTTAAGTTGGCATTGTTCCTTTTGTATTCAATCCGGATGCAATTTGTGTCTTTCATGGTCAATGTGAAGATCCAAGGGTTACAGTAAACCAGCTCTGGTGCATCAGAATCTAATACTGGACTCCCAGGAGCCGCTCAAAGCACAAACTCTTAGAAGATTCACTCTTCTTGTACTTAGGCCGGTATTGTGCATTTTGTATTCAATCCCGGTGCCATTTCTATGTTTCAAGTTCAATAAGAATGTCCAAGGGATACAGTAAACCTGCACTGGTTCATCTAAATCTTATACTGGTCTCCCATGAGCCGCTCAAACCACAAACTCCTAGAAGATTCCCCCTTCTTGTATGTAAGTCGCCATTGTGCCTTTTGTGTTCAATCCCGATGCGATGTCTGTGTTTCATGGTCAATGTGAAAGTCCAAGGGATATAGTAAACCTGCACTGGTACATCGGAATCTAAAACTATTCTCTCAGGAGCCACTTAAACCACAAACTCTTGGAAAATTCTCCTTCTTGTACTTAAGTCGGCATTGTCCCTTTTGTATTCAATCCCAAAGCAATTTCTGTGTTAATGGTCAATGTGAAGGTGAAAGGGATACAGTTATCGTGCTCTGGTGCCTCGGATTCTAATACAGGTCTCCCAGGAGACGGTCAAAGCACATACTCTTTGAAGATTTACATTACTTGTGCTTAAGTTGGCATTGTTAGTTTTGTATTCAATCCCGATGCAATTTCTGTGTTTCATGGTCAATGTGAAGGTCCACGGGATACAGCAAACCTGCACTGGTGCATCGGAATGAAATACTGGTCTCCCAGGAGCCGCTCAAAGCACAAACTCTTAGTAGATTCACTCTTCTTGTACTTAAGTCGGCATTGTGCCTTTTGTATTCAATCGCGATGTGATTTCTGTGTTTCATGGTCAATGTGAAGGTCCAAGGGATACAGTAAACCTGCTCTGGTGCATCGGAATCTAATACTGGTCTCCAAGGAGCCGCTGAAAGCACAAACTCCAGGAGGATTCATTCTGCTTGTACCTTAGTCGGCATTGTCCATTTTGTATTCAATCCCGATGCAATTTCTGTGTTTCATGGTCAATGTGATGGTCCAAGCGATACACTAAACCGGCACTGGTGCATCGGAATCTAAAACTGGTATCTCAGGAGCCGCTCAAACCACAAACTCTTAGAAAATTCACCTTCTTGTACTTAAGTCGGCAGTGTCCATTTGTATTCAATCCCGATGTAATTTCTGTGATTCATGGTCAATGTGAAGGGTCAAGGGATACGGTAAACCTGCACTGGTCCGTCGAAATCTAATACTGGTCTCTCAGGAGCCGCTCAGACCACAAACTTTTAGAAAATCCACCTTCTTGTACCGAAGTCGGCATTCTCCCTTTTGTATTCAATCCCGATACAATTTCTGTGTTTCATGGTCAATGTGACGGTTAAAGGGATACAGTAAACGTGGACTGGTGCATTGGAATTTAATACAGGTCTCCCAGGAGACGCTCAAAGCTTAAAGTCTTCTAAGATTCACACTACTTGTGCTTAAGTTGGCATTGTGAGTTTTGTATTCAATCCCGATGCGATATCTATGTTTGATGCTCAAAGAGAATGTCCAAGGGATACAGTAAACCAGCACTGGTTCATCGGAATCTAATACTGCTCTCCCATGAGCCGCTCAAACCACAAACTCCGAGAAGATTCACTCTTCATGTATTGAAGTCGCCATTGTGCATTTTGTATTCATACCCGATGCGATGTCTGTGTTTCGTGGTCAATGTGAAGGTCCAAGGGATATAGTAAACCCGCACTGATGCATCGTAATATAAAACTCGTCTCTCAGGAGCCGCTCAAACCACAAACTCTTACAAAATTCACTTTCTTGTACTTAAGTCGGCATTGTCCTCTTTGTATTCAATACCGTTGCAATAACTGTGTTAAAGGTCAATGCAAAGGTCAGAAGGATACAGTGAACGTGCTCTGGTGCATCGGAATCTAATTCAGGTCTCCCAGGAGACGCTCCAAGCACAAACTCTTCGAAGATTCACATTAGTTGTGCTTAAGTTGGCATTGTGAGTTTTGCATTCAATCCCGATGCAATTTCTGTGTTTCATGGTCAATGGTAAGGTCCAAGGGATACAGTAAATCTGCACTGGTGCATCGAATTCTAATACTGGTCTGCCAGGAGGCGCTCCTACCACAAATTCTTAGAAGATTCACTCTTCTTGTACTTAAGTCGGCATTGTGCCTTTTGTATTCAATCCCGATGCAATTTCTGTGTTTTTTACACAATGTGAAAGTCCAACGGATACAGTAAACCTGCACTGGTGCATCGCAATCTAATACTGGTCTCTCAGGGGCCGCTGAAACCACAAACTTTTAGATAATTCACCTTCTTGTACTTAAGTCGGCATTGTCCGTTTTGTATTCAATCCCGATGCAATATATGTGTTTCATGGTCAATGTGAAGGTCAAAGGGATACAGTAAACGTGCACTGGTGCATCGGAATCTAATACAGGTCTCCCAGGCGACGCGCAAAACTTAAAGTCTTCGAAGATTCACTCTTCTAGTACTTAAGTCGGCATTGTGCCTTTTGTAATGAATCCCGATGCAATTTCTGTGTTTCATGGTCAATGTGAAGGTGCAAGGGATACAGTAAACCTGCACTGGTGCATCGGAACCTATTACTGGTCTCCCAGGAGCCGCCCAAACCACAAACTCTTAGAAGATTCACTCTTCTTGTACTTAAGTCGGCATTGTCACTTTTGTATTCAATCCCGATGCAATTTCTGTGTGTCATGGTCAATGTGAAGGTTGTAGGGCTACAGTAAACCTGCACTGGTGCATTAGAATCTAATACTGGTCTCCCAGGAGCCGCTCAAAGCACAAACCCTTCGAAGATTCACACTTCTTTTACATAAGTCGGTAGTGTGCATTTTGTATTCAATACCGCTGCAATATCTATGTTTCATGCTCAATGAGAATGTCCAAGGGATACAGTAAACCTGCAATGGTTCATCGGAACCTAATACTGCTCTCCCATGAGCCGCTAAACCACAAACTCTTAAAAGATTCACTCTTTTTGTGTTTAAGTCGGCATTGTGCCTTTTGTATTCAATCCCGATGCGATGTCTGTGTTTCGTGGTCAATGTGAAGGTCCAAGGGATATAGTAAACCTGCACTGGTGCATCGGAAACTAAAACTGGTCTCTCAGGAGCCGCTCAAACCACAAACTCTTAGAAAATTCACATTCTTGTACTTAAGTTGGCATTGACCTCTTTGTATTCAATCCCGTTGCAATAACTGTGTTTAATGGTCAATGTGAAAGTCAGAGGGACACAGTAAACGTGCTCTGGTGCATCGGAATCCTATACAGGTCTCCCAGGAGACGCTCCAAGCACAAACTCTTCGAAGATTCACATTAGTTGTGCTTAAGTTGACATTGTGAGTTTTGCATTCAATCCCGATGCAATTTCTGTGTTTCATGGTCAATGTGAAGGTCCAAGGGATACAGTAAACCTGCACTGGTGCATCGGAATCTAGTACTGGTCTGCCAGGTGCCGCTCCAACCACAAACTCTTAGAAGTTTCACTCTTTTTGTACTTAAGTCAGCATTGTGCCTTTTGTATTCAATCCCGATGCAATTTCTGTGTTTCTTACACAATGTGAAAGTCCAAGGGATACAGTAAACCTGCACTGGTGCATCGCAATCTGATACTGGTCTCTCAGGAGCCGCTCTAACCACAAACTTTTAGAAAATTCACCTTCTTGTACTTAAGTCGGCATTGTCCGTTTTGTATTCAATCCCGATGCAATATCTGTGTTTCATGGTCAATGTGAAGGTGCAAGGGATACAGTAATCCCGCACTGGTGCATCGGAATCTAATACTCGTCTCCCAGGAGCCGCTGTAGTCACAAACGCTTAGAAGATTTACTCTTGTTGTACTTAAGTCGGCATTGTGCATTTTGTATTCAATCCCGATGCAATTTCTGTGTTTCATAGTAAGTGTGAAGGCCCAAATGATACAGTCAACCTGCACTGGTGCAACGGAATCTAATACTGGTCTCCCAGGAGCCGCTCAAAGCACAAACCCTTCGAAGATTCACTCTTCTTTTACGTAAGTCGCTATTGTGCATTTTGTATTCAATCCCGATGCAATTTCTATGTTTCATGGTCAATGAGAATGTCTAAGGGATACAGTAAACCTGCACTGGTGGAACGGAATCTAATACTGGTCTCCCATGAGCCGCTCAAACCACAAACTCTAAGAAGAGTCACTCTTCTTGTACTTAAGTCAGCATTGTCCCTTTTGTTTTCAATCCCGATGCAATTTCTGTGTTTAATGGTGAATCTGAAGGTGAAAGGGATAATGTAAACGTGCTCTGGTGCATTGGAATCTAATACAGGTCTCCCAGGAGACGCTCAAAACACATACTCTTCGAAGATTTACATTACTTGTGCTTAAGATGGCATTGTGAGTTTTGTATTCAATCCCGATGCAATTTCTGTGTTTCATGGTCAGTGTGAAGTTCCAAGGGATACATTAAACCTGCACGGGTGAATCGGAATCTAATACTGGTCTGCCAGGAGCCGCTCCAACCACAAACTCTTAGAAGATTCACTCTTCTTGTACTTAAGTCAGCATTGTCCCTTTTGTATTCAATCCCGATGCAATTTCTGTGTTTCATGGTGAATGTGAAGTTCCAAGGTATACAGTAAACCTGCACTGGTGCATCGGAATCTAATATTGGTCTGCCAGGAGCCGCTCCAACCACAAACTCTTAGCAGATTAACTCTTCATGTACTCAAATCGGCATTGTGCCTTTTTGTATTCAATCCCGATGCGATTTCTGTGTTTCATGGTCAATGTGAAGGTCCAATGGATACAGTAAACCTGCACTGGTGCATCGGAATCTAATACTGGTCTCCCAGGAGCCGCTGAAAGCACAAACTTCTAGAGGATTCATTCTTCTTGTACTTTAGTCGGCATTGTCCATTACGTATTCAATCCCGATGCAATTTCTGTGTTTCATGCTCAATGTGAAGGACCAAGCGATACAGTAAACCTGCACTGGTGCATCGGAATCTAAATCCGGTATCTCAGGAGCCTCTCAAACCACAAACTCTTAGAAAATTCACCTTATTGTACATAACTCGGCATTATCTCTTTTGTATTCAATCCCGATGCAATTTCTGTGATTCATGGTGAATGTGAAGTTCCAAGGTTTACAGTAAACCTGCACTGGTGCATCGGAATCTAATACCGGTCTGCCAGGAGCCGCTCCAACCACAAACTCTTAGAAGATTAACTCTTCTTGTACTTAAATCGGCATTGTGCCTTTTGTATTCAATCCCGATGCGATGTCTGTGTTTCATGTTCAATGTGAAGGTCCAAGGGATACAGTAAACCTGCACAGGTGAATCGGAATCTAATACTGGTCTCCCTGTAGCCGTTCAAATTACAGACTCTTAGAGGATTCACTCTTCTTGTACTTAAGTCGGCATTGTCCCTTTTGTATTCAATCCCGATGCGATGTCTGTGTTTCGTGGTCAATGTGAAGGTCCAAGGGATATAGTAAACCGGCACTGGTGCATCGGAATCTAAAACTGGTCTCTCAGGAGCCGCTCAAACCACAAACTCTTAGAAGATTCACTCTTCTTGTACCTAAGTCGGCATTGTCCTTTTTGTATTCATTCCCGATGCAATTTCTGTGTTTCCTGCTCAATGTGAAGGTCCAAGGGATACGGTAAACCAGGCCTGGTGAGTCGGAATCTAATACTGCTCAGACAGGAGCCACTCAAACCACAAACTCTTAGAAGATTCACTCTTCTTGTACTTAAGTCGGCATTGTGCCTTTTGTATTCAATCCCGAAGCAAATTCTGTGTTTCATGCTCAATGTGAAGGTCCAAGGGATACAGTAAACCTGCACTGGTGCATCGGAATCTAATACTTGTCTCCCAGAATCCGCTGAAAGCACAAACTCCTAGATGATACATTCTTCTTGTACTTAAGTCGGCATTGTCCATTTTGTATTCAATCCCGATGTAATTTCTGTGTTTCATAGTCAATGTGAAGTTCCAAATGATACAGTCTACCTGCACAGTTGCATCGCAATGTAATTCTGGTCTCCCAGGAGCCGCTCAAAGACAAACTCTTAGAAGAATCAGTCTTCTTGAACTTATGTTGGCATTGTGCTTTTTGTATTCAATCCCGATGCAATTTCTGTGCGTCATGGTCAATGTGAGGGTCGTAGGGATACAGTAAACCTGCACTGGTGCATGGGAAACTAATACTGGTCTCCCAGGAGCAACTGAAAGCACAAACTCCTAGAGGATTAATTCTTCTTGTACTTAAGTTGGCATTGTACCTTTTGTATTCAATCCGGATGCAATTTGTGTCTTTCATGGTCAATGTGAAGATCCAAGGGTTACAGTAAACCAGCTCTGGTACATCAGAATCTAATACTGGACTCCCAGGAGCCGCTCAAAGCACAAACTCTTAGAAGATTCACTCTTCTTGTACTTAAGCCGGTATTGTGCATTTTGTATTCAATCCCGGTGCCATTTCTACGTTTCAAGTTCAATAAGAGTGTCCAAGGGATACAGTAAACCTGCACTGGTTCATTGGAATCTAATACTGGTCTTCCATGAGCATCTAAAACCACGAGCTCTTTGAAGATTCACTCTTTTTGTACCTAAGTCGTCTTCGTGCCTTTTGTATTCAATCCCGATGCGATTTCTGTGTTTCATGGTCAATGTGAACGTGCAAGGGATACAGTAAACCTACACTGGTTCATCTAAATCTTATACTGGTCTCCCATGAGCCGCTCAAACCACAAACTCCTAGAAGATTCCCCCTTCTTGTATTTAAGTCGCCATTGTGCCTTTTGTATTCAATCCCGATGCGATGTCTGTGTTTCATGGTCAATGTGAAAGTCCAAGGGATATAGTAAACCTGCACTGGTACATCGGAATCTAAAACTATTCTCTCAGGAGCCACTTAAACCACAAACTCTTGGAAAATTCTCCTTCTTGTACTTAAGTCGGCATTGTCCCTTTTGTATTCAATCCCAAAGCAATTTCTGTGTTTAATGGTCAATGTGAAGGTGAAAGGGATACAGTTATCGTGCTCTGGTGCTTCGGATTCTAATACAGGTCTCCCAGGAGACGCTCAAAGCACATACTCTTTGAAGATTTACATTACTTGTGCTTAAGTTGGCATTGTTAGTTTTGTATTCAATCCCGATGCAATTTCTGTGTTTCATGGTCAATGTGAAGGTCCACGGGATACAGCAAACCTGCACTGGTGCATCGGAATGAAATACTGGTTTCCCAGGAGCCGCTCAAAACACAAACTCTTAGTAGATTCACTCTTCTTGTACTTAAGTCTGCATTGTGCCTTTTGTATTCAATCCCGATGTGATTTCTGTGTTTCATGGTCAATGTGAAGGTCCAAGGGATACAGTAAACCTGCTCTGGTGCATCGGAATCTAATACTGGTCTCCAAGGAGCCGCTGAAAGCACAAACTCCAGGAGGATTCATTCTGCTTGTACCTTACTCGGCATTGTCCAATTTTGTATTCAATCCCGATGCAATTTCTGTGTTTCATGGTCAATGTGATGTTCCAAGGGATACAGTAAACCTGCACTGGTGCATCGGAATCTAATACTGGTCTCTCAGGAGCCGCTCAAACCACAAACTCTTAGAAAATTCACCTTCTTGTACTTAAGTCGGCAGTGTCCATTTGTATTCAATCCCGATGTAATTTCTGTGATTCATGGTCAATGTGAAGGGTCAAGGGATACTGTAAACCTGCACTGGTCCGTCGAAATCTAATACTGGTCTCTCAGGAGCCGCTCAGACCACTAACTTTTAGAAAATTCACCTTCTTGTACCTAAGTCGGCATTCTCCCTTTTGTATTCAATCCCGATGCAATTTCTGTGTTTCATGGTCAATGTGACGGTCAAAGGGATACAGTAAACGTGGACTGGTGCATTGGAATTTAATACAGGTCTCCCAGGAGACGCTCAAAGCTTAAAGTCTTCTAAGATTCACACTACTTGTGCTTAAGTTGGCATTGTGAGTTTTGTATTCAATCCCGATGCGATATCTATGTTTCATGCTCAAAGAGAATGTCCAAGGGATACAGTAAACCAGCACTGGTTCATCGGAATCTAATACTGCTCTCCCATGAGCCGCTCAAACCACAAACTCCGAGAAGATTCACTCTTCATGTATTGAAGTCGCCATTGTGCATTTTGTATTCATACCCGATGCGATGTCTGTGTTTCGTGGTCAATGTGAAGGTCCAAGGGATATAGTAAACCTGCACTGATGCATCGGAATATAAAACTCGTCTCTCAGGAGCCGCTCAAACCACAAACTCTTACAAAATTCACTTTCTTGTACTTAAGTCGGCATTGTCCTCTTTGTATTCGATCCCGTTGCAATAACTGTGTTAAAGGTCAATGCAAAGGTCAGAAGGATACAGTGAACGTGCTCTGGTGCATCGGAATCTAATTCAGGTCTCCCAGGAGACGCTCCAAGCACAAAACTCTTCGAAGATTCACATTAGTTGTGCTTAAGTTGGCATTGTGAGTTTTGCATTCAATCCCGATGCAATTTCTGTGTTTCATGGTCAATGGTAAGGTCCAAGGGATACAGTAAATCTGCACTGGTGCATCGAATTCTAATATGGTCTGCCAGGAGGCGCTCCTACCACAAACTCTTAGAAGATTCACTCTTCTTGTACTTAAGTCGGCATTGTGCCTTTTGTATTCAATCCCGATGCTATTTCTGTGTTTTTTACACAATGTGAAAGTCCAACGGATACAGTAAACCTGCACTGGTGCATCGCAATCTAATACTGGTCTCTCAGGAGCCGCTGAAACCACAAACTTTTAGATAATTCACCTTCTTGTACTTAAGTCGGCATTGTCCGTTTTGTATTCAATCCCGATGCAATATATGTGTTTCATGGTCAATGTGAAGGTCAAAGGGATACAGTAAACGTGCACTGGTGCATCGGAATCTAATACAGGTCTCCCAGGAGACGCGCAAAACTTAAAGTCTTCGAAGACTCACTCTTCTCGTACTTAAGTCGGCATTGTGCCTTTTGTATTGAATCCCGATGTAATTTCTGAGTTTCATGGTCAATGTGAAGGTGCAAGGGATACAGTAAACCTGCACTGGTGCATCGGAACCTAATACTGGTCTCCCAGGAGCCGCCCAAACCACAAATTCTTAGAAGATTCACTCTTCTTGTACTTAAGTCGGCATTGTCCCTTTTGTATTCAATCCCGATGCAATTTCTGTGTGTCATGGTCAATGTGAAGGTCGTAGGGATACAGTAAACCTGCACTGGTGCATTAGAATCTAATACTGGTCTCCCAGGAGCCGCTCAAAGCACAAACCCTTCGAAGATTCACTCTTATTTACATAAGTCGGTATTGTGCATTTTGTATTCAATCCCGATGCAATTTTTATGCTTCATGGTCAATGAGAATGTCTGAGGGATACAGTAAATCTGCACTGGTTCATCGGAATCTTATACTGGTCTCCCATGAGCCGCTCAAACCACAAACTCTTAGAAAATTCACTCTTCATGTACTCAAATCGGCATTTTGCCTTTTGTATTCAATCCCGATGCGATTTCTGTGTTTCATGGTCAATGTGAAGGTGCAAGGGATACAGTAAACCTGCACTGGTGCATCGGAATCTAATATTGATCTCCCTGTAGCCGTTCAAATTACAGACGCTTAGAAGATTCACTGTTCTTGTACTTAAGTCGGCATTGTACCTTTTGTATTCAATCCCGATGCAATTTCTGTGTGTCATGGTCAATGTGAAGGTCGTAGGGATACAGTAAACCTGCACTGGTGCATGGGAATCTAATACTGGTCTCTCAGGAGCCGCTCAAACCACAAACTCTTAGAAAATTCACCTTCTTGTACTTAAGTCGGCATTGCGCCTTTTGTATCCAATCCCGATGCAATTTCTGTGATTCGTGGTCAATGTGAAGGTCCAAGGGATACAGTAACCCTGCACTGGTGCATCGGAAACTAATACTGGTCTCCCAGGAGCCGCTCAAAACACAAACCCTTCGGAGATTCACTCTCCTTTTACATAAGTCGGTAGTGTGCATTTTGTATTCAATACCGCTGCAATATCTATGTTTCATGCTCAATGAGAATGTCCAAGGGATACAGTAAACCTGCACTGGTTCATCGGAACCTAATACTGCTCTCCCATGAGCCGCTAAACCACAAACTCTTAAAAGATTCACTCTTTTTGTATTTAAGTCGGCATTGTGCCTTTTGTATTCAATCCCGATGCGATGTCTGTGTTTCGTGGTCAATGTGAAGGTCCAAGGGATATAGTAAACCTGCACTGGTGCATCGGAAACTAAAACTGGTCTCTCAGGAGCCGCTCAAACCACAAACTCTTAGAATATTCACATTCTTGTACTTAAATCGGCATTGTCCGTTTTGTATTCAATCCCGATGCAATATCTGTGTTTCATGGTCAATGTGAAGGTGCAAGGGATACAGTAATCCTGCACTGGTGCATCGGAATCTAATACTCGTCTCCCAGGAGCCGCTGTAGTCACAAACGCTTAGAAGATTTACTCTTGTTGTACTTAAGTCGGCATTGTGCATTTTGTATTCAATCCCGATGCAATTTCTGTGTTTCATAGTAAGTGTGAAGGCCCAAATGATACAGTCAACCTACACTGGTGCAACGGAATCTAATACTGGTCTCCCAGGAGCCGCTCAAAGCACAAACCCTAAGAAGATTCACTCTTCTTTTACGTAAGTCGCTATTGTGCATTTTGTATTCAATCCCGATGCAATTTCTATGTTTCATGGTCAATGAGATTGTCTAAGGGATACAGTAAACCTGCACTGGTGCAACGGAATCTAATACTGGTCTCCCATGAGCCGCTCAAACCACAAACTCTTAGAAGATTCACCCTTCCTGAATTTAAGTCGCCATTGTGCCTTTTGTATTTAATCCCGATGCGATGTCTGTGTTTCATGGTCAATGTGAAGGTCCAAGGGATACAGTAAACCTGCACTGGTGCATCTGAACCTAAAGCTGGTCTCTCAGGACCGCTCAAACCACAAAATCTTAGAAACTTTTTCCTTATTGTACTTAAGTCGGCATTGTCCCTTTTGTATTCAATCCCGATGCAATTTCTGTGTTTAATGGTGAATCTGAATGTGAAAGGGATAATGTAAACGTGCTCTGGTGCATTGGAATCTAATACAGGTCTCCCAGGAGATGCTCAAAGCACATACTCTTCGAAGATTTACATTACTTGTGCTTAAGTTGGCATTGTGAGTTTTGTATTCAATCCCGATGCAATTTCTGTGTTTCATGGTCAGTGTGAAGTTCCAAGGGATAAATTAAACCTGCACGGGTGAATCGGAATCTAATACTGGTCTGCCAGGAGCCGCTCCAACCACAAACTCTTAGAAGATTCACTCTTCTTGTACTTAAGTCAGCATTGTCCCTTTTGTATTCAATCCCGATGCAATTTCTGTGTTTCATGGTGAATGTGAAGTTCTAAGGTATACAGTAAACCTGCACTGGTGCATCGGAATCTAATATTGGTCTGCCAGGAGCCGCTCCAACCACAAACTCTTAGCAGATTAACTCTTCATGTAGTCAAATCGGCATTGTGCCTTTTTGTATTCAATCCCGATGCGATTTCTGTGTTTCATGGTCAATGTGAAAGTCCAATGGATACAGTAAACCTGCACTGGTGCATCGGAATCTAATACTGGTCTCCCAGGAGCCGCTGAAAGCACAAACTTCTAGAGGATTCATTCTTCTTGTACTTTAGTCGGCATTGTCCATTACGTATTCCATCCCGATGCAATTTCTGTGTTTCATGCTCAATGTGAAGGTCCAAGCGATAAAGTAAACCTGCACTGGTGCATCGGAATCTAAAACCGGTATCTCAGGAGCCTCTCAAACCACAAACTCTTAGAAAATTCTCCTTATTGTACATAACTCGGCATTATCTCTTTTGTATTCAATCCCGATGCAATTTCTGTGATTCATGGTGAATGTGAAGTTCCAAGGGTTACAGTAAACCTGCACTGGTGCATCGGAATCTAATACCGGTCTGCCAGGACCCGCTCCAACCACAAACTCTTAGAAGATTAACTCTTCTTGTACTTAAATCGGCATTGTGCCTTTTGTATTCAATCCCGATGCGATGTCTGTGTTTCATGTTCAATGTGAAGGTCCAAGGGATACAGTAAACCTGCACAGGTGAATCAGAATCTAATACTGGTCTCCCTGTAGCCGTTCAAATTACAGACTCTTAGAAGATTCACTCTTCTTGTACTTAATTCGGCATTGTCCCTTTTGTATTCAATCCCGATGCGATGTCTTTGTTTCGTGGTCAATGTGAAGGTCCAAGGGATATAGTAAACCTGCACTGGTGCATCGGAATCTAAAACTGGTCTCTCAGGAGCCGCTCAAACCACAAACTCTTAGAAAATTCACCTTCTTGTACTTAAGTCAGCATTGTCCCTTTTGTATTCAATCCCGATGCAATTTCTGTGTTTCATGGTGAATGTGAAGTTCCAAGGGTTACAGTAAACCTGCACTGGTGCATCGGAATCTAATACCGGTCTGCCAGGAGCCGCTCCAACCACAAACTCTTAGAAGATTAACCCTTCTTGTACTTAAATCGGCATTGTGCCTTTTTGTATTCAATCCCGATGCGATTTCTGTGTTTCATGGTCAATGTGAAGGTCCAATGGATACAGTAAAACTGCACTGGTGCATCGGAGTCTAATACTGGTGTCCCAGGAGCCGCTGAAAGCACAAACTTCTAGAGGATTCGTTCTTCTTGTACTTTAGTCGGCATTGTCCATTATGTAATCAATCCCGATGCAATTTCTGTGTTTCATGGTCAATGTGAAGTTCCAAGGGATACATTAAACCTGCACGGGTGCAACGGAATCTAATACTGGTCTGCCAGGAGCCGCTCCAACCACAAACTCTTAGAAGATTCACTTTCTTGTATTTAAGTCGGCATTGTGCCTTTGTATTCAATCCTGAAGCAATTTCTGTGTTTCATACACAATGTGAAGGTGCAAGGGATACAGTAAACCTGTACTGGTGCATCGCAATCTAATACTGGTCTCTCAGGAGCCGCTCAAACCACAAACTTTTAGAAAATTCACCTTCTTGTACTTAAGTCGGCATTGTCCGTTTTGTATTCAATCCCGATGCAATATCTCTGTTTCATGGTCAATGTGAAGGTGCAAAAGATACAGTTATCCTGCACTGGTGCATCGAAATCTAATACTCCTCTCCCAGGAGCCGCTGTAGTCACAAACGCTTAGAAGATTTACTCTTCTTGTACTTAAGTCGGCATTGTGGAGTTTGTATTCAACCCCGATGCAATTTCTGTGTTTCATAGTAAATGTGAAGGCCCAAATGATGCAGTCAACCTGCACTGGTGCATCGGAATCTAATACTGGTCTCCCAGGAGCCGCTCAAAGCACAAACTCTTAGAAGATTCACTCTTCTTGTACTTAAGTCGGCATTGTCCATTTTGTATTCAATCCCGATGCAATTTCTGTGTTTCATGGTGAATGTGAAGTTCCAAGGGTTACAGTAAACCTGCACTGGTGCATCTGAATCTAATACTGGTCTGCCAGGAGCCGCTGCAACCACAAACTCTTAGTAGATTAACTCTTCTTGTACTTAAATCGGCATTGTGTCTTTTGTATTCAATCCCGATGCAATTTCTGTGCTTCATGATCAATGTGAAGGTCCAAGGGATACAGTAAACCTGCACTGGTGCATCGAAATCTAAAACTGGTATCTCAGGAGCTGCTCAAACCACAAACTCTTAGAAAATTCACCTTCTTGTACTTAAGTCGGCATTGTCCATTTTGTATTCAATCCCGATGCAATTTCTGTGATTCATCGTCAATGTGAAGTTGCAAGGGATACGGTTAACCAGCACAGGTGCATCGGAATCTAATACTGGTCTCTCAGGAGCCGCTCAAACCACAAACTCTTAGAAAATTCACCTTCTTGTACTTAAGTCGGCATTCCCTCTTTTGTATTCAATCCCGATTTAATTTCTGTGTTTCATGGTCAATGTGACGGTCAAAGGGATACAGTAAACGTTCACTGGTGCATTGGAATCTAATACAGGTCTCCCAGGAGACGCTCAAAGTTTAAAGTCTTCTAAGATTGATACTACTTGTGCTTAATTTGGCATTGTGAGTTTCGTATTCAATCCCGATGCGATTTCTGTGTTTCATGGTCAATGTGAAGGTCCAAGGGATACAGTAAGCCTGCACTGGCGCATCGGAATCTAATACTGGTCTGCCAGGAGCCGCTCCAACCACAAATTCTTAGAAGATTCACTCTTCTTGTACTTAAGTCGGCATTGTGCATTTTTTATTCAATCCCGATGCAATTTCTGTGTTTCATGGTCAATGTGAAGGTGCAAGGGATACAGTTAACCTGCACTGGTGCATCGGAATAAAATACTGGTCTCCAAGGAGCCGCTCAAAGCACAAACTCTTAGAAGATTAACTGTTCTTGAACTTAAGTCAGCATTGTGCCTTTTGTATTCAATCCCGATGCAATTTTTGTGTTTCTTACACAATGTGAAAGTCCAAGGGATACAGTAAACCTGCACTGGTGCATCGCAATCTAATACTGGTCTCTCAGGAGCCGCTCAAACCACAATCTTTTAGAAAATTCACCTTCTTGTACTTAAGTCGTCATTGTCCGTTTTGTATTCAATCCCGATGCAATATCTCTGTTTCATGGTCAATGTGAAGGTGCAAAAGATACAGTTGTCCTGCACTGGTGCATCGGAATCTAATACTCCTCTCCCAGGAGCCGCTGTTGTCACAAACTCTTAGAAGATTCACTCTTCTTGTACTTAAGTCGGCATTGTGCATTTTTTATTCAATCCCGATGCAATTTCTGTTTTTCATGGTCAATGTGAAGGTCCAAGGGATACAGTAAACCTGCACTGATGCATCGGAATCTAATACTGGTATCTCAGGAGCCGCTCAAACCACAAATTCTTAGAAAATTCACCTTCTTGTACTTAAGTTGGCATTGTGCCTTTTGTATTCAATCCCAATGCAATTTCTGTGATTCGTGGTCAATGTGAAGGCCCAAGGAATACAGTAATCCTGCGCTGGTGCATCGGAAACTAATACTGGTCTCCCAGGAGCCGCAGAAGTCAAACTCTTAGAAGATTCACTCTTCTTGTACTTAGGTCGGCATTGTGAGTTTTGTATTCAATCCCGGTTCAATTTCTATGTTTTAGATCAATGTGAAGGCCCAAATGATACAGTCAACCTGCACTGGTGAATCGGAATCTAATATTGGTATCCCAGGAGCCGCTCAAAGCACAAACCCTTATGAGATTCACTCTTCTTTTACATAAGTCGGTATTGTGCATTTTGTATTCAATACCGATGTAATTTCTGTGTTTTTTACACGATGCGAGAGTCCAAGGCATACAGTGAACCTGCACTGGTACATTGCAATCTAATACTGGTCTCTCAGGAGCCGCTCAAACCACAAACATTTAGAAAATTCACCTTCTTGTACTTAAGTCGGCATTGTCCTCATTGTATTCAATCCCGTTGCAATAACTGTGTTTAAAGGTCAATGTGAAGGTCAGAGGGATACAGTAAACGTGCTCTGGTGCATCGGAATCTAATACAGGTCTCCCAGGAGACGCTCCAAGCACAAACTCTTCGAAGATTCACATTACTTGTGCTTAAGTTGGCATTGTGAGTTTTGCATTCAATCCCGATACAATTTCTGTGTTTCATGGTCTATGTGAAGGTCCAAGGGATACAGTAAACCTGCACTGGTGCATCGGATTCTAATACTGGGCTGCCAGGAGCCGCTCCTACCACAAACTCTTAGAAGATTCACTCTTCTTGTACTTAAGTCGGCATTGTGCCTTTTGTATTCAATCTCGATGCAATTTCTGTGTTATTGCACGATGTGAAAGTCCAAGGCATACAGTGAACCTGCACTGGTACATTGCAATCTAATACTGGTCTCTCAGGAGCCGCTCAAACCACAAACATTTAGAAAATTCACCTTCTTGTACTTAAGTCGGCATTGTCCGTGTTGTATTCAATCCCGATGCAATATCTGTGTCTCATGGTCAATGTGAAGGTCAAAGGGATACAGTAAACGTGCACTGGTGCATCGGAATCTAATACAGGTCTCCCAGGAGACGCTCAAATCTTAAAGTCTTCGAAGATTCTCACTACTTGTGCTTAAGTTGGCATTGTGAGTTTTGTATTCAATCCCGATGCGATTTTTGTCTTTCATGGTCAATGGGAAGGACCAAGGGATACAGTAAGCCTTCACCGGTGCATCGGAATCTAATACTGGTCCCCCAGGAACCGCTCAAACCACAAACTCTTAGAAAATTCACATTCTTGTACTTAAGTTGGCATTGACCTCTTTGTATTCAATCCCGTTGCAATAACTGTGTTTAATGGTCAATGTGAAGGTCAGAGGGACACAGTAAACGTGCTCTGGTGCATCGGAATCCTATACATGTCTCCCAGGAGACGCTCCAAGCACAAACTCTTCGAAGATTCACATTAGTTGTGCTTAAGTTGACATTGTGAGTTTTGCATTCAATCCCGATGCAATTTCTGTGTTTCATGGTCAATGTGAAGGTCCAAGGGATACAGTAAACCTGCACTGGTGCATCGGAATCTAATACTGGTCTGCCAGGTGCCGCTCCAATTACAAACTCTTAGAAGTTTCACTCTTTTTGTAATTAAGTCAGCATTGTGCCTTTTGTATTCAATCCCGATGCAATTTCTGTGTTTCTTACACAATGTGAAAGTCCAAGGGATACAGTAAACCTGCACTGGTGCATCGACATCTAATACTGGTCTCTCAGGAGCCGCTCTAACCACAAACTTTTAGAAAATTCACCTTCTTGTACTTAAGTCGGCATTGTCCGTTTTGTATTCAATCCCGATGCAATATCTGTGTTTCATGGTTAATGTGAAGGTGCAAGGGATACAGTAATCCTGCACTGGTGCATCGGAATCTAATACTCGTCTCCCAGGAGCCGCTGTAGTCACGAACGCTTAGAAGATTTACTCTTGTTGTACTTAAGTCGGCATTGTGCATTTTGTATTCAATCCCGATGCAATATCTGTGTTTCATAGTAAGTGTGAAGGCCCAAATGATATAGTCAACCTGCACTGTTGCAACGGAATCTAATACTGGTCTCCCAGGAGCCGCTCAAAGCACAAACCCTTCGATGATTCACTCTTCTTTTACGTAAGTCGCTATTGTGCATTTTGTATTCAATCCCGATGCAATTTCTATGTTTCATGGTCAATGAGAATGTCTAAGGGATACAGTAAACCTGCACTGGTGCAACGGAATCTAATACTGGTCTCCCATGAGCCGCTCAAACCACAAACTCTTAGAAGATTCACCCTTCCTGTATTTAATTCGCCATTGTGCCTTTTGTATTTAATCCCGATGCGATGTCTGTGTTTCATGGTCAATGTGAAGGTCCAATGGATACAGTAAACCTGCACTGGTGCATCGGAATCTAATACTGGTCTCTCAGGACCGCTCAAACCACAAAATCTTAGAAACTTTTTCCTTATTGTACTTAAGTCGGCATTGTCCCTTTTGTATTCAATCCCGATGCAATTTCTGTGTTTAATGGTGAATCTGAATGTGAAAGGGATAATGTAAACGTGCTCTGGTGCATTGGAATCTAATACAGGTCTCCCAGGAGACGCTCAAAGCACATACTCTCCGAAGATTTACATTACTTGTGCTTAAGTTGGCATTGTGAGTTTTGTATTCAATCCCGATGCAATTTCTGTGTTTCATGGTCAGTGTGAAGTTCCAAGGGATACATTAAACCTGCACGGGTGAATCGGAATCTAATACTGGTCTGACAGGAGCCGCTCCAACCACACACTCTTAGAAGACTCACTCTTCTTGTACTTAAGTCAGCATTGTCCCTTTTGTATTCAATCCCGATGCAATTTCTGTGTTTCATGGTGAATGTGAAGTTCCAAGGTATACAGTAAACCTGCACTGGTGCATCGGAATCTAATATTGGTCTGCCAGGAGCCGCTCCAACCACAAACTCTTAGCAGATTATCTCTTCATGTACTCAAATCGGCATTGTGCCTATTTGTATTCAATCCCGATGCGATTTCTGTGTTTCATGGTCAATGTGAAGGTCCAATGGATACAGTAAACCTGCACTGGTGCATCGGAATCTAATACTGGTCTCCCAGGAGCCGCTGAAAGCACAAACTTCTAGAGGATTCATTCTTCTTGTACTTTAGTCGGCATTGTCCGTTACGTATTCCATCCCAATGCAATTTCTGTGTTTCATGCTCAATGTGAAGGTCCAAGCGATACAGTAAACCTGCACTGGTGCATCGGAATCTAAAACCGGTATCTCAGAGGCCTCTCAAACCACAAACTCCTAGAAAATTCACCTTATTGTACATAACTCGGCATTATCTCTTTTGTATTCAATCCCGATGCGATGTCTGTGTTTCGTGGTCAATGTGAAGGTCCAAGGGATATAGTAAACCTGCACTGGTGCATCGGAATCTAAAACTGGTCTCTCAGGAGCCGCTCAAACCACAAACTCTTAGAAAATTTATCTTCTTGTACTTAAGTCAGCATTGTCCCTTTTGTATTCAATCCCGATGCAATTTCTGTGTTTCATGGTGAATGTGAAGTTCCAAGGGTTACAGTAAACCTGCACTGGTGCATCGGAATCTAATACCGGGATGCCAGGAGCCGCTCCAACCACAAACTCTTAGAAGATTAACTCTTCTTGTACTTAAATCGGCATTGTGCCTTTTTGTATTCAATCCCGATGCGATTTCTGTGTTTCATGGTCAATGTGAAGGTCCAATGGATACAGTAAAACTGCACTGGTGCATCGGAGTCTAATACTGGTGTCCCAGGAGCCGCTGAAAGCACAAACTTCTAGAGGATTCGTTCTTCTTGTACTTTAGTCGGCATTGTCCATTATGTAATCAATCCCGATGCAATTTCTGTGTTTCATGGTCAGTGTGAAGTTCCAAGGGATACATTAAACCTGCACGGGTGAATCGGAATCTAATACTGGTCTGACAGGAGCCGCTCCAACCACACACTCTTAGAAGACTCACTCTTCTTGTACTTAAGTCAGCATTGTCCCTTTTGTATTCAATCCCGATGCAATTTCTGTGTTTCATGGTGAATGTGAAGTTCCAAGGTATACAGTAAACCTGCACTGGTGCATCGGAATCTAATATTGGTCTGCCAGGAGCCGCTCCAACCACAAACTCTTAGCAGATTATCTCTTCATGTACTCAAATCGGCATTGTGCCTATTTGTATTCAATCCCGATGCGATTTCTGTGTTTCATGGTCAATGTGAAGGTCCAATGGATACAGTAAACCTGCACTGGTGCATCGGAATCTAATACTGGTCTCCCAGGAGCCGCTGAAAGCACAAACTTCTAGAGGATTCATTCTTCTTGTACTTTAGTCGGCATTGTCCGTTACGTATTCCATCCCAATGCAATTTCTGTGTTTCATGCTCAATGTGAAGGTCCAAGCGATACAGTAAACCTGCACTGGTGCATCGGAATCTAAAACCGGTATCTCAGAGGCCTCTCAAACCACAAACTCCTAGAAAATTCACCTTATTGTACATAACTCGGCATTATCTCTTTTGTATTCAATCCCGATGCGATGTCTGTGTTTCGTGGTCAATGTGAAGGTCCAAGGGATATAGTAAACCTGCACTGGTGCATCGGAATCTAAAACTGGTCTCTCAGGAGCCGCTCAAACCACAAACTCTTAGAAAATTTATCTTCTTGTACTTAAGTCAGCATTGTCCCTTTTGTATTCAATCCCGATGCAATTTCTGTGTTTCATGGTCAATGTGAAGTTCCAAGGGATACATTAAACCTGCACGGGTGCATCGGAATCTAATACTGGTCTGCCAGGAGCCGCTCCAACCACAAACTCTTAGAAGATTCACTTTCTTGTAATTAAGTCGGCATTGTGCCTTTGTATTCAATCCTGAAGCAATTTCTGTGTTTCATACACAATGTGAAGGTGCAAGGGATACAGTAAACCTGCACTGGTGCATCGGAATAAAATACTGGTCTCCCAGGAGCCGCTCAAAACACAAACTCTTAGAAGATTAACTGTTCTTGTACTTAAGTCAGCATTGTGCCTTTTGTATTCAATCCCGATGCAATTTCTGTGTTTCTTACACAATGAGAAAGTCCAAGGGATACAGTAAACCTGTACTGATGCATCGCAATCTAATACTGGTCTCTCAGGAGCCGCTCAAACCACAAACTTTTAGAAAATTCACCTTCTTGTACTTAAGTCGGCATTGTCCGTTTTGTATTCAATCCCGATGCAATATCTCTGTCTCATGGTCAATGTGAAGGTGCAAAAGATACAGTTATCCTGCACTGGTGCATCGGAATCTAATACTCCTCTCCCAGGAGCCGCTGTAGTCACAAACGCTTAGAAGATTTACTCTTCTTGTACTTAAGTCGCCATTGTGCAGTTTGTATTCAACCCCGATGCAATTTCTGTGTTTCATAGTAAATGTGAAGGCCCAAATGATACAGTCAACCTGCACTGGTGCATCGGAATCTAATACTGGTCTGCCAGGAGCCGCTGCAACCACAAACTCTTAGTAGATTAACTCTTCTTGTACTTAAATCGGCATTGTGTCTTTTCTATTCAATCCCGATGCAATTTCTGTGTTTCATGGTCAATGTGAAGGTCCAAGGGATACAGTAAACCTGCAATGGTGCATCGAAATCTAAAACTGGTATCTCAGGAGCCGCTCAAACCACAAATTCTTAGAAAATTCACCTTCTTGTACTTAAGTCGGCATTGTCCATTTTGTATTCAATCCCGATACAATTTCTGTGATTCATCGTCAATGTGAAGGTCCAAGGGATATAGTAAACCTGCACTGGTGCATCGGAATCTAAAACTGGTCTCTCAGGAGCCGCTCAAACCACAAACTCTTAGAAAATTCACCTTCTTGTACTTAAGTCAGCATTGTCCCTTTTGTATACAATCCCGATGCAATTTCTGTGTTTCATGGTCAATGTGAAGGTGCAAGGGATACAGTAAGCCTGCACTGGCGCATCGGAATCTAATACTGGTCGCCAGGAGCCGCTCCAACCACAAACTCTTAGAAGATTCACTCTTCTTGTACTTAAGTCGGCATTGTGCATTTTTTATTCAATCCCGATGCAATTTCTGTGTTTCATGGTCAATGTGAAGGTGCAAGGGATACAGTGAACCTGCACTGGTGCATCGGAATAAAATACTGGTCTCCCAGGAGCCGCTCAAAGCACAAACTCTTAGAAGATTAACTGTTCTTGTACTTAAGTCAGTATTGTGCCTTTTTTATTCAATCCCGATGCAATTTCTGTGTTTCTTACACAATGTGAAAGTCCAAGGGATACAGTAAACCTGCACTGGTGCATCGCAATCTAATACTGGTCTCTCAGGAGCCGCTCAAACCACAAACTTTTAGAAAATTCACCTTCTTGTACTTAAGTCGTCATTGTCCGTTTTGTATTCAATCCCGATGCAATATCTCTGTTTCATGGTCAATGTGAAGGTGCAAAAGATACAGTTATCCTGCACTGGTGCATCGGAATCTAATACTGTCTCCCAGGAGCCGCTGAAAGCACAAACTCCAAGAGGATTCATTCTACTTGTACTTTAGTCGGCATTGTCCCTTTTGTATTCAATCCCGATGCAATTTCTGTGTTTCATGGTCAATGTGAAGGTCCAAGGGATACAGTAAACCTGCACTGATGCATCGGAATCTAATACTGGTATCTCAGGAGCCGCTCAAACCACAAATTCTGAGAAAATTCACCTTCTTGTACTTAAGTTGGCATTGTGCCTTTTGTATTCAATCCCAATGCAATTTCTGTGATTCGTGGTCAATGTGAAGGCCCAAGGGATACAGTAATCCTGCGCTGGTGCATCGGAAACTAATACTGGTCTCCCAGGAGCCGCAGAAGTCAAACTCTTAGAAGATTCACTCTTCTTGTACTTAGGTCGGCATTGTGAGTTTTGTATTCAATCCCGATTCAATTTCTATGTTTTAGATCAATGTGAAGGCCCAAATGATACAGTCAACCTGAACTGGTGAATCGGAATCTAATATTGGTCTCCCAGGAGCCGCTCAATGCACAAACCCTTTGGAGATTCACTCTTCTTTTACATAAGTCGGTATTGTGCATTTTGTATTTAATACCGATGGAATTTCTATGTTTTTTACACGATACGAAAGTCCAAGGCATACAGTGAACCTGCACTGGTACATTGCAATCTAATACTGGTCTCTCAGGAGCCGCTCAAACCACAAACATTTAGAAAATTCACCTTCTTGTACTTAAGTCGGCATTGTCCTCATTGGATTCAATCCCGTTGATATAACTGTGTTTAAAGGTCAATGTGAAGGTCAGAGGGATACAGTAAACGTGCTCTGGTGCATCGGAATCTAATACAGATCTCCCAGGAGACGCTCGAGGCACAAACTCTTCGAAGATTCACATTACTTGTGCTTAAGTTGGCATTGTGAGTTTTGCATTCAATCCCGATGCAATTTCTGTGTTTTTGCACGATGTGAAAGTCCAAGGCATACAGTGAACCTGCACTGGTACATTGCAATCTAATACTGGTCTCTCAGGAGCCGCTCAAACCACAAACATCTAGAAAATTCACCTTCTTGTACTTAAGTCGGCATTGTCCGTGTTGTATTCAATCCCGATGCAATATCTGTGTTTCATGGTCAATGTGAAGGTCAAAGGGATACAGTAAACGTGCACTGCTGCATCGGAATCTAATACAGGTCTCCCAGGAGACGCTCAAATCTTAAAGTCTTCGAAGATTCTCACTACTTGTGCTTAAGTTGGCATTGTGAGTTTTGTATTCAATCCCGATGCGATTTCTGTCTTTCATGGGCAATGGGAAGGTCCAAGGGATACAGTAAGCCTCCACCGGTGCATCGGAATCTAATACTGGTCCCCCAGGAGCCGCTCAAACCACAAACTCTTAGAAGATTCACTCTTCTTGTACCTAAGTCGGCGTTGTCCTTTTTGTATTCATTCCCGATGCAATTTCTGTGTTTCCTGCTCAATGTGAAGGTCCAAGGGATACAGTAAACCTGGACTGGTGAATCGGAATCTAAAACTGGTCTCCGTGGAGCCGTTCAAATTACATACTCTTAGAAGATTCATTCCTCTTGTACTTATGTCTGCATTGTGCTTTTAGTATTCAATCCCGATGCAATTTTTGTGTATCATGGTCAATGTGAAGGTCCAAGGGATACAGTAAACCTGCAGTGGTGCATCGGAATCTAATACTGGTCTCCCAGAAGCCGCTGAAAGCACAAACTCCTACATGATACATTCTTCTTGTACTTAAGTCGGCATTGTCCATTTTGAATTCATTCCCGATGTAATTTCTGTGTTTCATAGTCAATGTGAAGTTCCAAATGATACAGTCTACCTGCACAGGCGCATCGCAATTTAATTTTAGTCTCCCAGGAGCCGCTCAAAGCACAAACTCTTAGAAGAATCAGTCATGTTGAACTTAAGTTGGCATTGTGCCTTATGTATTCAATCCCAATGCAATTTCTGTGTTTCATGCTCAATTTGAAGGTCCAAGGGATACAGTAAACCTGCACAGGTGAATCTGAATCTAATACTGGTCTCCCTGTAGCCGCTCAAATTACAAACTCTTAGAAGATTCACTCTTTTTGTACTTAAGTCGGCATTGTGCATTTTCTAATCAATCCCGACGCAATTTCTGTGTTTCATAGTCAATGTGAAGGCCCAAATGATACAGTCAACCTGCACTGGTGCATCGAAATCTAATACTGGTCTCCCATGAGCCGTTCAAACCTCAAACTCTTAGAAGATTCAGTCTTCTTGTATTTAAGTCGCCATTGTGCTTTTGTATTCAATCCCGATGCGACTTCTGTGTTTCGTGGTCAATGTGAAGGTCCAGGGAATACAGTGAACCTGCACTGGTGCATAGGAATCTAATAATGGTCTCCCAGGAGCCGGTGAAAGCACAAACTTCTAGAGTATTCGTCCTTCTTGTACTTTAGTCGTCATTGTCCATTTTGTATTCAATCCCGATGCAATTTCTATGTTTCATGGTCAATGTGAAGGTCCAAGCGATACAGTAAACCTGCACTGGTGCCTCGGAATCTAAAACTGGTATCTCAGGAGCCGCTCAAACCACAAACTCTTAGAAGATTCACCCTTCCTGTATTTAAGTCGCCATTGTGCCTTTCGTATTCAATCCCGATGCGATGTCTGTGTTTCATGGTCAATGTGAAGGTCCAAGGGAAATAGTAAACCTGCACTGGTGCATCGGAATCTAAAACTAGTCTCTCAGGAGCCGCATAAACCACAAACTCTTAGAAAATTCTCCTTCTTGTACTTAAGTCGGCATTGTCCATTTTGTAGTCAATCCCGATGCAATTTCTGTGTTTAATGGTCAATGTGATGGTCAAAGGGATACACTAAACGTGCTCTGGTGCTTCGGATTCTAATACAGGTCTCCCAGGAGACGCTCAAAGCTCATAATCTTCGAAGATTTATATTACTTGTGCTTAAGCTGGCATTGTGAGTTTTGTATTCAGTCCCGATGCAATTTCTGTGTTTCATGGTCAATGTGAAGGTCCCAGAGATACAGTAAACCTGCACTGGTGCATCGGAATAAAATACTGGTCTCCCAGGAGCCGCTCAAAGCACAAACTCTTAGAAGATTCACTGTTCTTGTACTTAAGTCGGCAATGTCCATTTTGTATTCAATCCCGATGCAATTTCTGTGTTTCATGGTCAATGTGAAGGTCCAAGCGATACAGTAGACCTGCACTGGTGCATCGGAATCTAAAACTGGTCTCTCAGGAGCCGCTCAAACCACAAACTCTTAGAAAATTCACCTTCTTGTACTTAAGTCGGCATTGTCCATTTTGTATTCAATCCCGATGTAATTTCTGTGATTCATGGTCAATGTGAAGGTGCAAGGGATACAGTAAACCTGCACAGGTGAATCGGATTCTAGCACCGGTCTCCTTGTACCCGTTCAAATTACAAACTCTTAGAAGATTCACTCTTCTTGTACATAACTCGGCATTGTGCCTTTTGTATTCAATCCCGAAGCAATTTCTGTGTGTCATGGTCAATGTGAAGGTCGTAGGGATACAGTAAACCTGCACTGGTGCATCGGAATCTAATACTGGTCACCCAGGAGCAACTGAAAGCACAAACTCCTAGAGGAATAATTCTTCTTGTACTTAAGTTGGCATTGTCTCTTTTGTAACCAATCCGGATGCAATTTCTGTCTTTCAAGGTCAATGTGAAGATCCAAGGGTTACAGTAAACCTGCACTGGTGCATCGGAATCTAATACTGGTCTCTCAGGAGCCGCTCATACCACAAACTCTTAGAAAATTCACCTTCTTGTACATAAGTCGGCATTGTGCCTTTTGTATTTAATCCCGATGCAATTTCTGTGATTCGTGGTCAATGTGAAGGTCCAAGGGATACAGTAATCCTGCACTGGTGCATCGGAAACTAATACTGGTCTCCCAGGAGCCGCTGAAGTTACAAACTCTTAGATGATTCACTCTTCTTGTACTTAAGTCGGTATTGTGCATTTTGTATTTAATCCCGATGCAATTTCTATGTTTCATGGTCAATGAGAATGTCCAAGGGATACAATAAATCTGCACTGGTTCATCGGAATCTTATACTGGTCTCCCATGAGCCGCTCAAACCACAAACTCTTAGAAGATTCACCCTTCCTGTCTTTAAGTCGCCATTGTGCCTTTTGTATTCAATCCCGATGCGATGTCTGTGTTTCATGGTCAATGTGAACGTCCAAGGGATACAGTAAACCTGCACTGGTGCATCGGAATCTAAAACTGGTTTCTCAGGAACCGCTCAAACCACAAACTCTTAGAAAATTCTCCTTCTTGTACTTAAGTCGGCATTGTCAATTTTGTATTCAATCCCGTTGCAATTTCTGTGTCTAATGGTGAATCTAAAGGTCAAAGGGATACTGTAAACGTGCTCCGGTGCATCGGAATCTAATACAGGTCTCCCAGGAGACGCTCTAAGCACATACCCTTCGAAGATTTACATTACTTGTGCTTAAGTTGGCATTGTGAGTTTTGTATTCAATCCCGATGCAATTTCTGTGTTTAATGGTCAATGTGAAGTTCCAAGTGATACATTATACCTGCACTGGTGCATCGGAATCTAATACTGGTCTGCCAGGAGCCGCTCCATCCACAAACTCTTAGAAGATCACTTTCTTGTACTTAAGTCGGCATTGTGCTTTTGTATTCAATCCTGAAGCAATTTCTGTGTTTCATACACAATGTGAAAGTCCGAGGGATACAGTAAACCTGCACTGGTACATCGGAATAAAATACTGGTCTCTCTGGAGCCGCTCAAAGCACAAACTCTTAGAGGATTCACTCTTCTTGTACTTAAGTCAGCATTGTCCCTTTTGTATTCAATCCCGATGCAATTTCTGTGTTTCATGGTGAATGTGAAGTTCCAAGGGTTACAGTAAACCTGCACTGGTGCATCGGAATCTAAAACTGGTATCTCAGGAGCTGCTCAAACCACGAACTCTTAGAAAATTCACCTTATTGTTCTTAAGTCGGTATTATCCCTTTTGTATTAAATCCCGATGCATTTTCTGTGATTCATGGTGAATGTGAAGTTCCAAGGGTTACAGTAAACCTGCACTGGTGCATCGGAATCTAATACTGGTCTGCCAGGAGCCGCTCCAACCACAAACTCTTAGAAGATTAACTATTCTTGTACTTAAATCGGCATTGTGCTTTTGTATTCAATCCCGATTCGATTTCTGTGTTTCATGGTCAATGTGAAGGTCCAAGGGATACAGTAAACGTGCACTGGTGCATCGGAATAAAATACTGGTCTCCCAGGAGCCGCTCAAAGCACAAACTCTTAGAAGATTCACTCTTCTTCTACTTAAGTCGGCATTGTCCCTTTTGTATTCAATCCCGATGCAATATCTGTGTTTCATGGTGAATGTGAAGTTCCAAGGGTTACAGTAAACCTGCACTGGTGCATCTGAATCTAATACTTTTCTGCCAGGAGCCGCTCCAACCACAAACTCTTAGTAGATTAACTCTTCTTGTACCTATATCGGCATTGTGTCTTTTGTATTCAATCCCGATGCGATTTCTGTGTTTCGTGGTCAATGTGAAGGTCCAAGGGATACAGTAAACCTGCACTGGTGCATCGGAATCTAAAACTGGTATCTCAGGAGCCGCTCAAACCACAAACTCTTAGAAAATTCACCTTCTTGTACTTAAGTCGGCATTGTCCATTTTGTATTCAATCCCGATGCAATTTCTGTGATTCATCGTCAATGTGAAGGTGCAAGGGATACGGTTAACCTGCACAGGTGCATCGGAATCTAATACTGGTCTCTCAGGAGCCGCTCAAACCACTAACTCTTAGAAAATTCACCTTCTTGTACGTAAGTCGGCATTCTCTCTTTTGTATTCAATCCCGATGCAATTTCTGTGTTTCAGGGTCAATGTGACGGTCCAAGGGATACAGTAAACGTTCACTGGTGCATTGGAATCTAATGCAGGTCTCCCAGGAGACGCTCAAAGCTTAAAGTCTTCTAAGATTGACACTACTTGTGCTTAAGTTGGCATTGTGAGTTTTGTATTCAATCCCGATGCGATTTCTGTGTTTCATGGTCAATGTGAAGGTCCAAGGGATACAGTAAGCCTGCACTGGCGCATCGGAATCTAATACTGGTCTGCCAGGAGCCGCTCAAACCACAAACTCTTAGAAGATTCACTCTTCTTGTACTTAAGTATGCATTGTGCATTTTTTATTCAATCCCGATGCAATTTCTGTGTTTCATGGTCAATGTGAAGGTCCAAGGGATACAGTAAACCTGCACTGGTGCATCGGAATCTAATAGTGTCTCCCAGGAGCCGCTGAAAGCACAAACTCCAAGAGGATTCATTCTACTTGTACTTTAGTGGGCATTGTCCTTTTTGTATCCAATCCCGATGCAATTTCTGTGTTTCATGGTCAATGTGAAGGTCCAAGGGATACAGTAAACCTGCACTGATGCATCAGAATCTAATACTGGTATCTCAGGAGCCGCTCAAACCACAAACTCTTAGAAAATTCACCTTCTTGTTCTTAAGTCGGCATTGTGAGTTTTGTATTCAATCCCGATTCAATTTCTGTGTTTTATATCAATGTGAAGGCCCAATTATACAGTCAACCTGCACTGGTGAATCGGAATCTAATATTGGTCTCCCAGGAGCCGCTCAAAGCACAAACCCTTTGGAGAGTCACTCTTCTTTTACATAAGTCGGTATTGTGCATTTTGTATTCAATAACGATGCAATTTCTGTGTTTTTTACACAATGTGAAAGTCCAAGGGATACAGTAAACCTGCACTGGTACATTGCAATCTAATACTGGTCTCTCAGGAGCCGCTCAAACCACAAACATTTAGAAAATTCACCTTCTTGTACTTAAGTCGGCATTGTCCGTTTTGTATTCAATCCCGATGCAATATCTGTGTTTCATGGTCAATGTGAAAGTCAAAGGGATACAGTAAACGTGCACTGGTGCATCGGAATCTAATACAGGTCTCCCAGGAGACGCTCAAAGCTTAAAGTCTTCGAAGATTCTCACTACTTGTGCTTAAGTTGGCATTGGGAGTTTTGTATTCAATCCCGATGCGATTTCTGTCTTTCATGGTCAATGGGAAGGTCCAACGGATGCAGTAAGCCTGCACCGGTGCATCGGAATCTAATACTGGTCTCCCAGGAGCCGCTCAAAGCACAAACTGCTAGATGATACATTCTTCTTGTACTTAAGTCGGCATTGTCCATTTTGTATTCAATCCCGATGTAATTTCTGTGTTTCATGGTCAATGTAAAGTTCCAAATGATACAGTCTACCTGCACAGGCGCATCGCAATCCTATTCTGGTCTCCCAGGAGCCGCTCAAAGCACAAACTCTTAGAAGAATCAGTCTTCTTGAACTTATGTCGGCATTGTCCCTTTTGTATTCAGTCCCAATGCAATTTCTGTGTTTCATGCTCAATGTGAAGGTCCAAGGGATACAGTAAACCTGAACAGGTGAATCTGAATCTAATACTGGACTCCCTGTAGCCGTTCAAATTACAAACTCTTAGAAGATTCACTCTTCTTGTACCTAAGTTGTCATTGTCCTTTTTGTATTCATTCCCGATGCAATTTCTGTGTTTCCTGCTCAATGTGAAGGTCCAAGGGATACAGTAAACCTGGACTGGTGAATCGGAATCTAAAACTGGTCTCCGTGGAGCCGTTCAAATTACAAACTCTTAGAAGATTCACACTGGTTGTACTTAAGTCTGCATTGTGATTTTTGTATTCAATCCCGAAGCAATTTTTGTGTATCACGGTCAATGTGAAGGTCCAAGGGATACCGTAAACCTGCAGTGGTGCATCGGAATCTAATACTGGTCTCCCAGAAGCCGCTGAAAGCACAAACTCCTAGATGATACATTCTTCTTGTACTTAAGTCGGCATTGTCCATTTTGTATTCAATCCCGATGCAATTTCTGTGTTTCATGGTCAATGTGACGTTCCAAATGATACAGTCTACCTGCACAGGCGCATCGCAATCCTATTCTGGTCTCCCAGGAGCCGCTCAAAGCACAAACTCTTAGAAGAATCAGTCTTCTTGAACTTATGTCGGCATTGTCCCTTTTGTATTCAGTCCCAATGCAATTTCTGTGTTTCATGCTCAATGTGAAGGTCCAAGGGATACAGTAAACCTGCACAGGTGAATCTGAATCTAATACTGGTCTCCCTGTAGCCGTTCAAATTACAAACTCTTAGAAGATTCACTCTTCTTGTACATAAGTCGGCATTGTGCATTTTGTAATCATTCCCGACGCAATTTCTGTGTTTCATAGTCAATGTGAAGGCCCAAATGATACAGTCAACCTGCACTGGTGCATCGGAATCTAATACTGGTCTCCTAAGAGCCGCTCAAAGCGCAAACCGTTCGGAGATTCACTCTTCTTTTACGTAAGCCGGTATTGTGCATTTTGTATTCAATACCGATGCAATATCTATGTTTCATGCTCAATGAGAATGTCCAAGGCATACAGTAAACCTGCACTGGTTCATCGGAATCTAATACTGCTCTCCCATGAGCCGCTGAAACCACAAACTCTTAGAGGATTCTCTCATCTTGTATTTAAGTCGCCATTGTGCTTTTGTATTCAATCCCGATGCGATGTCTGTGTTTCGTGGTCAATGTGAAGGTCCAAGGGATATAGTAAACCTGCACTGGTGCATCGGAATCTAAAACTGGTCTCTCAGGAGCCGCTCAAACCACAAACTCTTAGAAAATTCACATTCTTGTACTTAAGTTGGCATTGTCCTCTTTGTATTCAATCCCGTTGCAATAACTGTGTTTAATGGTCAATGTGAAGGTCAGAGGTATACAGTAAACGTACTCTGGTGCATCGGAATCTAATACAGGTCTCCCAGGAGACGCTCCAAGCACAAAGTCTTCGAAGATTCACATTAGTTGTGCTTAATTTTGCATTGTGAGTTTTGCATTCAATCCCGAAGCAATTTCGGTGTTTCATGGACAATGTGAAGGTCCAAGGGATACAGTAAACCTACACTGGTGCATCGGAATATAATACTGGTCTGCCAGGAGCCGCTCCAACCACAAACTCTTAGAAGATCCACTCTTCTTGTACTTAAGTCGGCATTGTACCTTTTGTATTCAATCCCGATGCAATTTCTGTGTTTCTTACACAATGTGAAAGTCCAAAGGATACAGTAAACCTGCACTGGTGCATCGGGATGTAATACTAGTCTGCCAGGAGCCGCTCCAACCACAAACTCTTAGAAGATTCACTTCCTTGTACATAAGTTGGCATTGTCCCTTTTGTATTCAATCCCGATGCAATTTCTGTGTTTCATGGTGAATGTGAAGTTCCAAGAGTTACAGTAAACCTGCACTGGTGCATCGGAATCTAATACTAGTCTGCCAGGAGCCGCTCCAACCACAAACTCTTAGAAGATTAACTCTTCATGTACTCAAATCGGCATCGTGCCTTTTGTGTTCAATCCCGATGCGACTTCTGTGTTTCGTGGTCAATGTGAAGGTCCAAGGAATACAGTTAACCTGCACTGGTGCATAGGAATCTAATACTGGTCTCCCAGGAGCCGGTGAAAGCACAAACTTCTAGAGTATTCATCCTTCTTGTACTTTAGTCGTCATTGTCCATTTTGTATTCAATCCCGATGCAATTTCTATGTTTCATGGTCAATGTGAAGGTCCAAGCGATACAGTAAACCTGCACTGGTGCATCGGAATCTAATACTGGTATCTCAGGAGCCGCTCAAACCACAAACTCTTAGAAAATTCACATTCTTGTACTTAAGTTGGCATTGTCCTCTTTGTATTCAATCCCGTTGCAATAACTGTGTTTAATGGTCAATGTGAAGGTCAGAGGGATACAGCAAACGTGCTCTGGTGCATCGGAATCTAATACAGGTCTCCTAGGAGACGCTCCAAGCACAAAGTCTTCGAAGATTCACATTAGTTGTGCTTAAGTTGGCATTGTGAGTTTTGCATTCAATCCCGCTGCAATTTCTGTGTTTCATGGTCAATGAGAATGTCCAAGGGATACAGTAAACCTGCACTGGTGCATCGGATATAATACTGGTCTGCCAGGAGCCGCTCCAACCACAAACTCTTAGAAGATCCACTCTTATTGTACTTAAGTCTGCATTGTGCCTTTTGCATTCAATCCCGATGCAATTTCTGTGTTTCTTACACAATGTGATATTCCAAGGGATACAGTAAATCTGCAAAGGTGCATCGGAATCTAATACCGGTCTGCCAGGAGCCGCTCCAACCACAAACTCTTAGAAGATTAACTCTTCATGTACTCAAATCGGCATTGTGCCTTTTGTGTTCAATCCCGATGCGACTTCTGTGTTTCGTGGTCAATGTGAAGGTCCAAGGAATACAGTAAACCTGCACTGGTGCATAGGAATCTAATACTGGTCTCCCAGGAGCCGGTGAAAGCACAAACTTCTAGAGTATTCATCCTTCTTGTACTTTAGTCGTCATTGTCCATTTTGTATTCAATCCCGATGCAATTTCTATGTTTCATGGTCAATGTGAAGGTCCAAGGGATACAGTAAACGTTCACTGGTGCATCGGAATCTAATACCGGTCTCCCAGGAGCCGCTCAAAGCACAAACTCTTAGAAGATTCACTCTTCTTGCACTTAAGTCGGCATTGTCCCTTTTGTATTCAATCCCGATGCAATATCTGTGTTTCATGGTGAATGTGAAGTTCCAAGGGTTACAGTAAACCTGCATTGGTGCATCTGAATCTAATACTGGTCTGCCAGGAGCCGCTCCAACCACAAACTCTTAGTAGATTAACTCTTCTTGTACTTAAATCGGCATTGTGTCTTTTGTATTCAATCCCGATGCGATTTCTGTGTTTCGTGGTCAATGTGAATGTCCAAGGGATACAGTCAACCTGCACTGGTGCATCGGAATCTAAAACTGGTATCTCAGGAGCCGCTCAAACCACAAACTCTTAGAAAATTCACCTTCTTGTACTTAAGTCGGCATTGTCCATTTTGTATTCAATCCCGATGCAATTTCTGTGATTCATCGTCAATGTGAAGGTGCAAGGGATACGGTTAACGTGCACAGGTGCATCGGAATCTAATACTGGTCTCTCAGGAGCCGCTCAAACCACAAACTCTTAGAAAATTCACCTTCTTGTACTTAAGTCGGCATTCTCTCTTTTGTATTCAATCCCGATGCATTTTTGGTGTTTCATGGTCAATGTGACGGTCCAAGGGATACAGTAAACGTTCACTGGTGCATTGGAATCTAATGCAGGTCTCCCAGGAGACGCCCAAAGCTTAAAGTCTTCTAAGATTCACACTACTTGTGCGTAAGTTGGCATTGTGAGTTTTGTATTCAATCCCGATGCGATTTCTGTGTTTCATGGTCAATGTGAAGGTCCAAGGGATACAGTAAACCTGCACTGGTGCATCGGAATCTAATAGTGTCTCCCAGGAGCCGCTGAAAGCACAACCTCCAAGAGGATTCATTCTACTTGTACTTTAGTCGGCATTGTCCCTTTTGTATTCAATCCTGTAAAAATTTCTGTGTTTCATGGTCAATGTGAAGGTCCAAGGGATACAGTAAACCTGCACTGATGCATCGGAATCTAATACTGGTATCTCAGGAGCCGCTCAAACCACAAACTCTTAGAAAATTCACCTTCTTGTACTTAAGTCGGCATTGTGCCTTTTGTATTCAATCCCAATGCAATTTCTGTGATTCGTGGTCAATGTGAAGGTCCAAGGGATACAGTAATCCTGCGCTGGTGCATCGGAAACTAATACTGGTCTCCCAGGAGCCGCTGAAGTCAAACTCTTAGAAGATTCACTGTTCTTGTACTTAAGTCGGCATTGTGAGTTTTGTATTCAATCCCGATTCAATTTCTGTGTTTTATATCAATGTGAAGGCCCAAATGATACAGTCAACCTGCACTGGTGAATCGGAATCTAATATTGGTCTCCCAGGAGCCGCTCAAAGCACAAACCCTTTGGAGAGTCACTCTTCTTTTACATAAGTCGGTATTGTGCATTTTGTATTCAATACCGATGCAATTTCTGTGTTTTTTACACGATGTGAAAGTCCAAGGGATACAGTAAACCTGCACTGGTACATTGCAATCTAATACTGGTGTCTCAGGAGCCGCTCAAACCACAAACATTTAGAAAATTCACCTTCTTGTACTTAAGTCGGCATTGTCCGTTTTGTATTCAATCCCGATGCAATATCTGTGTTTCATGGTCAATGTGAAAGTCAAAGGGATACAGTAAACGTGCACTGGTGAATCGGAATCTAAAACTGGTCTCCGTGGAGCCGTTCAAATTACAAACTCTTAGAAGATTCACTCTGCTTGTACTTAAGTCTGCATTGCGCTTTTTGTATTCAATCCCGATGCAATTTTTGTGTATCACGGTCAATGTGAAGGTCCAAGGGATACCGTAAACCAGCAGTGGTGCATCGGAATCTAATACTGGTCCCCAGAAGCCGCTGAAAGCACAAACTCCTAGATGATACATTCTTCTTGTACTTAAGTCGGCATTGTCCATTTTGTATTCAATCCCGATGTAATTTCTGTGTTTCATGGTCAATGTGAAGTTCCAAATGATACAGTCTACCTGCACAGGCGCATCGCAATCCTATTCTGGTCTCCCAGGAGCCGCTCAAAGCACAAACTCTTAGAAGAATCAGTCCTCTTGAACTTATGTCGGCATTGTCCCTTTTGTATTCAGTCCCAATGCAATGTCTGTGTTTCATGCTCAATGTGAAGGTCTAAGGATACAGTAAACCTGCACAGGTGAATCTGAATCTAATACTGGTCTCCCTCTAGCCGTTCAAATTACAAACTCTTAGAAGATTCACTCTTCTTGTACATAAGTCGGCATTGTGCAATTTGTAATCATTCCCGACGCAATTTCTGTGTTTCATAGTCAATGTGAAGGCCCAAATGATACAGTCAACCTGCACTGGTGCATCGGAATCTAATACTGGTCTCCTAAGAGCCGCTCAAAGCGCAATCCGTTCGGAGATTCACTCTTCTTTTACATAAGTCGGTATTGTGCACTTTGTATACAATACCGATGCAATATCTATGTTTCATGCTCAATGACAATGTCCAAGGCATACAGTAAACCTCCACTTGTTCATCGGAATCTAATACTGCTCTCCCATGAGCCGCTGAAACCACAAATTCTTAGAGGATTCTCTCATCTTGTATTTAAGTCGCCATTGTGCTTTTGTATTCAATCCCGATGCGATGTCTGTGTTTCGTGGTCAATGTGAAGGTCCAAGGGATATAGTAAAACTGCAGTGGTGCATCGGAATCAAAAACTGGTCTCTCAGGAGCCGCTCAAACCACAAACTCTTAGAAAATTCACATTCTTGTACTTAAGTTGGCATTGTCCTCTTTGTATTCAATCCCGTTGCAATAACTGTGTTTAATGGTCAATGTGAAGGTCAGAGGTATACAGTAAACGTACTCTGGTGCATCGGAATCTAATACAGGTCTCCCAGGCGACGCTCCAAGCACAAAGTCTTCGAAGATTCACATTAGTTGTGCTTAAGTTGGCATTGTGAGTTTTGCATTCAATCCCGAAGCAATTTCTGTGTTTCATGGACAATGTGAAGGTCCAAGGGATACAGTATACCTACACTGGTGCATCGGAATATAATACTGGTCTGCCAGGAGCGGCTCCAACCACAAACTCTTAGAGGATCCACTCTTCTTGTACTTAAGTCGGCATTGTACCTTTTGTATTCAATCCCGATGCAATTTCTGTGTTTCTTACACAATGTGAAAGTCCAAGGGATACAGTAAACCTGCACTGGTGCATCGGAATGTAATACTAGTCTGCCAGGAGCCGCTCCAACCACAAACTCTTAGAAGATTCACTTCCTTGTACATAAGTTGGCATTGTCAATTTTGTATTCAATCCCGATGCAATTTCTGTGTTTCATGGTGAATGTGAAGTTCCAAGGGATACAGTATACCTACACTGGTGCATCGGAATATAATACTGGTCTGCCAGGAGCGGCTCCAACCACAAACTCTTAGAGGATCCACTCTTCTTGTACTTAAGTCGGCATTGTACCTTTTGTATTCAATCCCGATGCAATTTCTGTGTTTCTTACACAATGTGAAAGTCCAACGGATGCAGTAAGCCTGCACCGGTGCATCGGAATCTAATACTGGTCTCCCAGGAGCCGCTCAAAGCACAAACTGCTAGATGATACATTATTCTTGTACTTAAGTCGGCATTGTCCATTTTGTATTCAATCCCGATGTAATTTCTGTGTTTCATGGTCAATGTAAAGTTCCAAATGATACAGTCTACCTGCACAGGCGCATCGCAATCCTATTCTGGTCTCCCAGGAGCCGCTCAAAGCACAAACTCTTAGAAGAATCAGTCTTCTTGAACTTATGTCGGCATTGTCCCTTTTGTATTCAGTCCCAATGCAATTTCTGTGTTTCATGCTCAATGCGAAGGTCCAAGGGATACAGTAAACCTGAACAGGTGAATCTGAATCTAATACTGGACTCCCTGTAGCCGTTCAAATTACAAACTCTTAGAAGATTCACTCTTCTTGTACCTAAGTTGTCATTGTCCTTTTTGTATTCATTCCCGATGCAATTTCTGTGTTTCCTGCTCAATGTGAAGGTCCAAGGGATACAGTAAACCTGGACTGGTGAATCGGAATCTAAAACTGGTCTCCGTGGAGCCGTTCAAATTACAAACTCTTAGAAGATTCACACTGCTTGTACTTAAGTCTGCATTGTGATTTTTGTATTCAATCCCGAAGCAATTTTTGTGTATCACGGTCAATGTGAAGGTCCAAGGGATACCGTAAACCTGCAGTGCTGCATCGGAATCTAATACTGGTCTCCCAGAAGCCGCTGAAAGCACAAACTCCTAGATGATACATTCTTCTTGTACTTAAGTCGGCATTGTCCATTTTGTATTCAATCCCGATGTAATTTCTGTGTTTCATGGTCAATGTGGCGTTCCAAATGATACAGTCTACCTGCACAGGCGCATCGCAATCCTATTCTGGTCTCCCAGGAGCCGCTCAAAGCACAAACTCTTAGAAGAATCAGTCTTCTTGAACTTATGTCGGCATTGTCCCTTTTGTATTCAGTCCCAATGCAATTTCTGTGTTTCATGCTCAATGTGAAGGTCCAAGGGATACAGTAAACCTGCACAGGTGAATCTGAATCTAATACTGGTCTCCCTGTAGCCGTTCAAATTACAAACTCTTAGAAGATTCACTCTTCTTGTACATAAGTCGGCATTGTGCATTTTGTAATCATTCCCGACGCAATTTCTGTGTTTCATAGTCAATGTGAAGGCCCAAATGATACAGTCAACCTGCACTGGTGCATCGGAATCTAATACTGGTCTCCTAAGAGCCGCTCAAAGCGCAAACCGTTCGGAGATTCACTCTTCTTTTACGTAAGCCGGTATTGTGCATTTTGTATTCAATACCGATGCAATATCTATGTTTCATGCTCAATGAGAATGTCCAAGGCATACAGTAAACCTGCACTGGTTCATCGGAATCTAATACTGCTCTCCCATGAGCCGCTGAAACCACAAACTCTTAGAGGATTCTCTCATCTTGTATTTAAGTCGCCATTGTGCTTTTGTATTCAATCCCGATGCGATGTCTGTGTTTCGTGGTCAATGTGAAGGTCCAAGGGATATAGTAAACCTGCACTGGTGCATCGGAATCTAAAACTGGTCTCTCAGGAGCCGCTCAAACCACAAACTCTTAGAAAATTCACATTCTTGTACTTAAGTTGGCATTGTCCTCTTTGTATTCAATCCCGTTGCAATAACTGTGTTTAATGGTCAATGTGAAGGTCAGAGGTATACAGTAAACGTACTCTGGTGCATCGGAATCTAATACAGGTCTCCCAGGAGACGCTCCAAGCACAAAGTCTTCGAAGATTCACATTAGTTGTGCTTAATTTTGCATTGTGAGTTTTGCATTCAATCCCGAAGCAATTTCGGTGTTTCATGGACAATGTGAAGGTCCAAGGGATACAGTAAACCTACACTGGTGCATCGGAATATAATACTGGTCTGCCAGGAGCCGCTCCAACCACAAACTCTTAGAAGATCCACTCTTCTTGTACTTAAGTCGGCATTGTACCTTTTGTATTCAATCCCGATGCAATTTCTGTGTTTCTTACACAATGTGAAAGTCCAAAGGATACAGTAAACCTGCACTGGTGCATCGGGATGTAATACTAGTCTGCCAGGAGCCGCTCCAACCACAAACTCTTAGAAGATTCACTTCCTTGTACATAAGTTGGCATTGTCCCTTTTGTATTCAATCCCGATGCAATTTCTGTGTTTCATGGTGAATGTGAAGTTCCAAGAGTTACAGTAAACCTGCACTGGTGCATCGGAATCTAATACTAGTCTGCCAGGAGCCGCTCCAACCACAAACTCTTAGAAGATTAACTCTTCATGTACTCAAATCGGCATCGTGCCTTTTGTGTTCAATCCCGATGCGACTTCTGTGTTTCGTGGTCAATGTGAAGGTCCAAGGAATACAGTAAACCTGCACTGGTGCATAGGAATCTAATACTGGTCTCCCAGGAGCCGGTGAAAGCACAAACTTCTAGAGTATTCATCCTTCTTGTACTTTAGTCGTCATTGTCCATTTTGTATTCAATCCCGATGCAATTTCTATGTTTCATGGTCAATGTGAAGGTCCAAGCGATACAGTAAACCTGCACTGGTGCATCGGAATCTAATACTGGTATCTCAGGAGCCGCTCAAACCACAAACTCTTAGAAAATTCACATTCTTGTACTTAAGTTGGCATTGTCCTCTTTGTATTCAATCCCGTTGCAATAACTGTGTTTAATGGTCAATGTGAAGGTCAGAGGGATACAGCAAACGTGCTCTGGTGCATCGGAATCTAATACAGGTGTCCTAGGAGACGCTCCAAGCACAAAGTCTTCGAAGATTCACATTAGTTGTGCTTAAGTTGGCATTGTGAGTTTTGCATTCAATCCCGCTGCAATTTCTGTGTTTCATGGTCAATGAGAATGTCCAAGGGATACAGTAAACCTGCACTGGTGCATCGGATATAATACTGGTCTGCCAGGAGCCGCTCCAACCACAAACTCTTAGAAGATCCACTCTTATTATACTTAAGTCTGCATTGTGCCTTTTGCATTCAATCCCGATGCAATTTCTGTGTTTCTTACACAATGTGATATTCCAAGGGATACAGTAAATCTGCAAAGGTGCATCGGAATCTAATACCGGTCTGCCAGGAGCCGCTCCAACCACAAACTCTTAGAAGATTAACTCTTCATGTACTCAAATCGGCATTGTGCCTTTTGTGTTCAATCCCGATGCGACTTCTGTGTTTCGTGGTCAATGTGAAGGTCCAAGGAATACAGTAAACCTGCACTGGTGCATAGGAATCTAATACTGGTCTCCCAGGAGCCGGTGAAAGCACAAACTTCTAGAGTATTCATCCTTCTTGTACTTTAGTCGTCATTGTCCATTTTGTATTCAATCCCGATGCAATTTCTATGTTTCATGGTCAATGTGAAGGTCCAAGGGATACAGTAAACGTTCACTGGTGCATCGGAATCTAATACCGGTCTCCCAGGAGCCGCTCAAAGCACAAACTCTTAGAAGATTCACTCTTCTTGCACTTAAGTCGGCATTGTCCCTTTTGTATTCAATCCCGATGCAATATCTGTGTTTCATGGTGAATGTGAAGTTCCAAGGGTTACAGTAAACCTGCATTGGTGCATCTGAATCTAATACTGGTCTGCCAGGAGCCGCTCCAACCACAAACTCTTAGTAGATTAACTCTTCTTGTACTTAAATCGGCATTGTGTCTTTTGTATTCAATCCCGATGCGATTTCTGTGTTTCGTGGTCAATGTGAATGTCCAAGGGATACAGTAAACCTGCACTGGTGCATCGGAATCTAAAACTGGTATCTCAGGAGCCGCTCAAACCACAAACTCTTAGAAAATTCACCTTCTTGTACTTAAGTCGGCATTGTCCATTTTGTATTCAATCCCGATGCAATTTCTGTGATTCATCGTCAATGTGAAGGTGCAAGGGATACGGTTAACGTGCACAGGTGCATCGGAATCTAATACTGGTCTCTCAGGAGCCGCTCAAACCACAAACTCTTAGAAAATTCACCTTCTTGTACTTAAGTCGGCATTCTCTCTTTTGTATTCAATCCCGATGCATTTTTGGTGTTTCATGGTCAATGTGACGGTCCAAGGGATACAGTAAACGTTCACTGGTGCATTGGAATCTAATGCAGGTCTCCCAGGAGACGCCCAAAGCTTAAAGTCTTCTAAGATTCACACTACTTGTGCGTAAGTTGGCATTGTGAGTTTTGTATTCAATCCCGATGCGATTTCTGTGTTTCATGGTCAATGTGAAGGTCCAAGGGATACAGTAAACCTGCACTGGTGCATCGGAATCTAATAGTGTCTCCCAGGAGCCGCTGAAAGCACAACCTCCAAGAGGATTCATTCTACTTGTGCTTTAGTCGGCATTGTCCCTTTTGTATTCAATCCTGTAAAAATTTCTGTGTTTCATGGTCAATGTGAAGGTCCAAGGGATACAGTAAACCTGCACTGATGCATCGGAATCTAATACTGGTATCTCAGGAGCCGCTCAAACCACAAACTCTTAGAAAATTCACCTTCTTGTACTTAAGTCGGCATTGTGCCTTTTGTATTCAATCCCAATGCAATTTCTGTGATTCGTGGTTAATGTGAAGGTCCAAGGGATACAGTAATCCTGCGCTGGTGCATCGGAAACTAATACTGGTCTCCCAGGAGCCGCTGAAGTCAAACTCTTAGAAGATTCACTGTTCTTGTACTTAAGTCGGCATTGTGAGTTTTGTATTCAATCCCGATTCAATTTCTGTGTTTTATATCAATGTGAAGGCCCAAATGATACAGTCAACCTGCACTGGTGAATCGGAATCTAATATTGGTCTCCCAGGAGCCGCTCAAAGCACAAACCCTTTGGAGAGTCACTCTTCTTTTACATAAGTCGGTATTGTGCATTTTGTATTCAATACCGATGCAATTTCTGTGTTTTTTACACGATGTAAAAGTCCAAGGGATACAGTAAACCTGCACTGGTACATTGCAATCTAATACTGGTGTCTCAGGAGCCGCTCAAACCACAAACATTTAGAAAATTCACCTTCTTGTACTTAAGTCGGCATTGTCCGTTTTGTATTCAATCCCGATGCAATATCTGTGTTTCATGGTCAATGTGAAAGTCAAAGGGATACAGTAAACGTGCACTGGTGAATCGGAATCAAAAACTGGTCTCCGTGGAGCCGTTCAAATTACAAACTCTTAGAAGATTCACTCTGCTTGTACTTAAGTCTGCATTGCGCTTTTTGAATTCAATCCCGATGCAATTTTTGTGTATCACGGTCAATGTGAAGGTCCAAGGGATACCGTAAACGAGCAGTGGTGCATCGGAATCTAATACTGGTCCCCAGAAGCCGCTGAAAGCACAAACTCCTAGATGATACATTCTTCTTGTACTTAAGTCGGCATTGTCCATTTTGTATTCAATCCCGATGTAATATCTGTGTTTCATGGTCAATGTGAAGTTCCAAATGATACAGTCTACCTGCACAGGAGCATCGCAATCCTATTCTGGTCTCCCAGGAGCCGCTCAAAGCACAAACTCTTAGAAGAATCAGTCCTCTTGAACTTATGTCGGCATTGTCCCTTTTGTATTCAGTCCCAATGCAATGTCTGTGTTTCATGCTCAATGTGAAGGTCTAAGGATACAGTAAACCTGCACAGGTGAATCTGAATCTAATACTGGTCTCCCTCTAGCCGTTCAAATTACAAACTCTTAGAAGATTCACTCTTCTTGTACATAAGTCGGCATTGTGCAATTTGTAATCATTCCCGACGCAATTTCTGTGTTTCATAGTCAATGTGAAGGCCCAAATGATACAGTCAACCTGCACTGGTGCATCGGAATCTAATACTGGTCTCCTAAGAGCCGCTCAAAGCGCAATCCGTTCGGAGATTCACTCTTCTTTTACATAAGTCGGTATTGTGCACTTTGTATACAATACCGATGCAATATCTATGTTTCATGCTCAATGACAATGTCCAAGGCATACAGTAAACCTCCACTTGTTCATCGGAATCTAATACTGCTCTCCCATGAGCCGCTGAAACCACAAATTCTTAGAGGATTCTCTCATCTTGTATTTAAGTCGCCATTGTGCTTTTGTATTCAATCCCGATGCGATGTCTGTGTTTCGTGGTCAATGTGAAGGTCCAAGGGATATAGTAAAACTGCAGTGGTGCATCGGAATCAAAAACTGGTCTCTCAGGAGCCGCTCAAACCACAAACTCTTAGAAAATTCACATTCTTGTACTTAAGTTGGCATTGTCCTCTTTGTATTCAATCCCGTTGCAATAACTGTGTTTAATGGTCAATGTGAAGGTCAGAGGTATACGGTAAACGTACTCTGGTGCATCGGAATCTAATACAGGTCTCCCAGGCGACGCTCCAAGCACAAAGTCTTCGAAGATTCACATTAGTTGTGCTTAAGTTGGCATTGTGAGTTTTGCATTCAATCCCGAAGCAATTTCTGTGTTTCATGGACAATGTGAAGGTCCAAGGGATACAGTATACCTACACTGGTGCATCGGAATATAATACTGGTCTGCCAGGAGCGGCTCCAACCACAAACTCTTAGAGGATCCACTCTTCTTGTACTTAAGTCGGCATTGTACCTTTTGTATTCAATCCCGATGCAATTTCTGTGTTTCTTACACAATGTGAAAGTCCAAGGGATACAGTAAACCTGCACTGGTGCATCGGAATGTAATACTAGTCTGCCAGGAGCCGCTCCAACCACAAACTCTTAGAAGATTCACTTCCTTGTACATAAGTTGGCATTGTCCCTTTTGTATTCAATCCCGATGCAATTTCTGTGTTTCATGGTGAATGTGAAGTTCCAAGAGTTACAGTAAACCTGCACTGGTGCATCGGAATCTAATACTAGTCTGCCAGGAGCCGCTCCAACCACAAACTCTTAGAAGATCCACTCTTATTGTACTTAAGTCGGCATTGTGCCTTTTGTATTCAATCCCGATGCAATTTCTGTGTTTCGTACACAATCTGATATTCCAAGGGATACAGTAAACCTGCAAAGGTGCATCGGAATCTAATACTGGTCTGCCAGGAGCCGCTCCAACCACAAACTCTTAGAAGATTAACTCTTCATGTACTCAAATCGGCATTGTGCCTTTTGTGTTCAATCCCGATGCGACTTCTGTGTTTCGTGGTCAATGTGAAGGTCCAAGGAATACAGTAAACCTGCACTGGTGCATAGGAATCTAATACTGGTCTCCCAGGAGCCGGTGAAAGCACAAACTTCTAGAGTATTCATCCTTCTTGTACTTTAGTCGGCATTGTCCATTTTGTATTCAATCCCGATGCAATTTCTATGTTTCATGGTCAATGTGAAGGTCCAAGCGATACATTAAACCTGCACTGGTGCATCGGAATCTAAAACTGGTATCTCAGGAGCCGCTCAAACCACAAACTCTTAGAAAATTCACCTTATTGTGCTTAAGTCGGCATTATCCGATTTGTATTCATTCCCGACGCAAATTTCTGTGAATCATGGTCGATGTGAAGGTCCAAGGGATACAGTAATCCGGCAGTGGTGCATCGGAATCTTATACTGGTCTCCCATGAGCCGCTCAAACTACAAACTCTTAGAAGATTCACCCTTCTTGTATTTAAGTCGCCATTGTGCCTTTCGTATTCAATCCCGATGCGATGTCTGTGTTTCATGGTCAATGTGAAGATCCAAGGGATATAGTAAACCTGCACTGGTGCATCGGAATGTAAAACTAGTCTTTCAGGAGCCGCATATACCACAAACTCTTAGAAAATTCCCTTCTTGTACTTAAGTCGGCATTGTCCCTTTTGTATTCAATCCCGATGCAATTTCTGTGTTTAATGGTCAATGTGAAGGTCAAAGGGATACAGTAAACGTGCTCTGGTGCTTCGGATTCTAATACAAGTCTCCCAGGAGACGCTCAAAGCTCATACTCTTCGAAGATTTACATTACTTGTGCTTAAGCCGGCATTGTGAGTTTTGTATTAAATCCCGATGCAATTTCTGTGTTTCATGGTCAATGTGAAGGTCCAAGCGATACAGTAGACCTGCACTGGTGCATCGGAATCTAAAAGTGATCTCTCAGGAGCCGCTCAAACCACAAACTCTTAGAAAATTCACCTTCTTGTACTTAAGTCGGCATTGTCCATTTTGTATTCAATCCCGATGCAATTTCTGTGACTCATGGTCAATGTGAAGGTGCAAGGGATACAGTAAACCTGCACAGGTGAATCGGATTCTAGTACCGGTCTCCCTGTACCCGTTCAAATTACAAACTCTTAGAAGATTCACTCTTCTTGTACTTAACTCGGCATTGTGCCTTTTGTATTCAATTTCGATTCAATTTCTGTGTGTCATGGTCAATGTGAAGGTCGTAGGGATACAGTGAACCTGCACTGGTGCATCATAATCTAATACTGGTCACCAAGGAGCAACTGAAAGCACAAACTCCTAGAGGAATAATTCTTCTTGTACTTAAGTTGGTATTGTCTCTTTTGTATTCAATCCGGATGCAATCTCTGTCTTTCAAGGCCAATGTGAAGATCCAACGGTTACAGTAAACCTGCACTGGTGCATCGGAATCTAATACTGGTCTCTCAGGAGCCGCTCATACCACAAACTCTTAGAAAATTCACCTTCTTGTACTTAAGTCGCCATTGTGACTTTTGTATTCAATCCCGATGCGATGTCTGTGTTTCATGGTCAATGTGAAGGTCCAAGGGATACAGTAAACCTGCACTGGAGCATCGGAATCTAAAACTGGTCTCTCAGGAGCCGCTCAAACCACAAACTCTTAGAAAATTCTCCTTCTTGTACTTAAGTCGGCATTGTCCCTTTTGTATTCATTACCGTTGCAATTTCTGTGTTTAATGGTGAATCTAAAGGTCAAAGGGATACTGTTAACGTGCTCTGGTGCATCGGAATCTAATACAGGTCTCCCAGGAGACGCTCTAAGCACATACCCTTCGAAGATTTACATTACTTGTGCTTAAGTTGGCATTGTGAGTTTTGTATTCAATCCCGATGCAATTTCTGTGTTTAATGGTCAATGTGAAGTTCCAAGGGATACATTAAACCTGCACTGGTGCATCGGAATCTAATACTGGTCTGCCAGGAGACGCTGCAACCACAAACTCTTAGAAGATTCACTTTCTTGTACTTAAGTCGGCATTGTGCTTTTGTATTCAATCCTGAAGCAATTTCTGTGTTCCATACACAATGTGAAGGTCCGAGGGATACAGTAAACCTGCACTGGTACATCGGAATAAAATACTGGTCTCTCTGGAGCCGCTAAAAGCACAAACTCTTAGAAGATTCACTCTTCTTGTACTTAAGTTAGCATTGTCCCTTTTGTATTCAATCCCGATGCCATTTCTGTGTTTCATGGTGAATGTGAAGTTCCAAGGGTTACAGTAAACCTGCACTGGTGCATCGGAATCTAATATTGGTCTGCCAGGAGCCGCTCCAACCACAAACTCTTAGCAGATTAACTCTTCATATATTCAAATCGGCATTCTGCCTTTTTGTATTCAATCCCGATGTGATTTCTGTGTTTCATGGTCAATGTGAAGGTCCAATGGATACAGTAAACCTTCACTGCTGCATCGGAATCTAATGCTGGTCTCCCAGGAGCCGCTGAAAGCACAAACTTCTAGAGGATTCATTCTTCTTGTACTTTAGTCGGCATTGTCCATTATGTTTTCAATCCCGATGCAATTTCTGTGTTTCATGGTGCAAGCGATACAGTAAACCTGCACTGGTGCATCGGAATCTAAAACTGGTATCTCAGGAGCTGCTCAAACCATGAACTCTTAGAAAATTCACCTTATTGTTCTTAAGTCAGCATTATCGCTTTTGTATTAAATCCCGATGCAATTTCTGTGATTCATGGTGAATGTGAAGTTCCAAGGGTTACAGTAAACCTGCACTGGTGCATCGGAATCTAATACTGGTCTGCCAGGAGCCGCTCCAACCACAAACTCTTAGAAGATTAACTCTTCTTGTACTTAAATCGGCATTGTGTCTCTTGTATTCAATCCCGATGCGATTTCTGTGTTTCATGGTCAATGTAAAGGTCCAAGGGATACAGTAAACCTGCACTGGTGCATCGGAATCTAAAACTGGTATCTCAGGAGCCGCTCAAACCACAAACTCTTAGAAAATTCACCTTCTTGTACTTAAGTCGGCATTGTCCATTTTGTATTCAATCCCGATGCAATTTCTGTGATTCATCGTCAATGTGAAGGTGCAAGGCGTACGGTTAACCTGCACAGGTGCATCGGAATCTAATACTGGTCTCTCAGGAGCCGCTCAAACCACTAACTCTTAGAAAATTCACCTTCTTGTACTTAAGTCGGCATTCTCTCTTTTGTATTCAATCCCGATGCAATTTCTGTGATTCATGGTCAATGTGACGGTCAAAGGGATACAGTAAACGTTCACTGGTGCATTGGAATCTAATACAGGTCTCCCAGGAGACGCTCAAACCTTGAAGTCTCCTAAGATTGACACTACTTGTGCTTAAATTGGCATTGTGAGTTTTGTATTCAATCCCGATGCGATTTCTGTGTTTCATGGTCGATGTGAAGGTCCAAGGGATACAGTAAGCCTGCACTGGCGCATCGGAATCTAATACTGGTCTGCCAGGAGCCGCTCAAACCACAAACTCTTAGAAGATTCACTCTTCTTGTACATAAGTCGGCATTGTGCATTTTTTATTCAATCCCGATGCAATTTCTGTGTTTCATGGTCAATGTGAAGGTCCAAGGGATACAGTAAACCTGCACTGGTGCTTCGGAATCTAATACTGTCTCCCAGGAGCCGCTGAAAGCACAAACTCCAAGAGGATTCATTCTACTTGTACTTTAGTCGGCATTGTCCCTTTTGTATTCAATCCCGATGTAATTTCTGTGTTTCATGGTCAATGTGAAGGTCCAAGGGATACAGTAAACCTGCACTGATGCATCGGAATGTAATACTGGTATCTCAGGAACCGCTCAAACCACAAACTCTTAGAAAATTCACCTTCTTGTACTTAAGTCGGCATTGTGCATTTTTTATTCAATCCCGATGCAATTTCTGTGTTTCATGGTCAATGTGAAGGTCCAAGGGATACAGTAAGCCTGCACTGGCGCATCGGAATCTAATACTGGTCTCCCATGAGCCGCTCAAACCAAAAACTCTTAGAAGATTCACCCTTCCTGTATTTCAGTCGCCATTGTGCCTTTTGTATTCAATCCCAATGCGATGTCTGTGTTTCATGGTCAATGTGAAGGTCCAAGGGATACAGTAAACCTGCACTGGTGCATCGGAATCTAAAACTGGTCTCTCAGGAGCCGCTCAAACCACAAACTCTTAGAAAATTCTCCTTCTTGTACTTAAGTCGGCATTGTCCTTTTGTATTCAATCCCGTTGCAATTTCTGTGTTTAATGGTGAATCTAAAGGTCAAAGGGATACTGTTAACGTGCTCTGGTGCATCGGAATCTAATACAGGTCTACCAGGAGACGCTCTAAGCACATACCCTTCGAAGATTTACATTACTTGTGCTTAAGTTGGCATTGTGAGTTTTGTATTTAATCCCGATGCAATTTCTGTGTTTAATGGTCCATGTGAAGTTCCAAGGGATACATTAAACCTGCACTGGTGCATTGGAATAAAATACTGGTCTCCCTGGAGCCGCTCAAAGCACAATCTCTTAGAAGATTCACTCTTCTTGTACTTAAGTTAGCATTGTCCCTTTTGTATTCAATCCCGATGCCATTTCTGTGTTTCATGGTGAATGTGACGTTCCAGGGGTTACAGTAAACCTGCACTGGTGCATCGGAATCTAATATTGGTCTGCCAGGAGCCGCTCCAACCACAAACTCTTAGCAGATTAACTCTTCATGTATTCAAATCGGCATTCTGCCTTTTTGTATTCAATCCCGATGCGATTTCTGTGTTTCATGGTCAATGTGAAGGTCCAATGGATACAGTAAACCTTCACTGGTGCATCGGAATCTAATACTGGTCTCCCAGGAGCCGCTGAAAGCACAAACTTCTAGAGGATTCATTCTTCTTGTACTTTAGTCGGCATTGTCCATTATGTATTCAATCCCGATGCAATTTCTGTGTTTCATGGTCAATGTGAAGGTCCAAGCGATACAGTAAACCTGCACTGGTGCATCGGAATCTAAAACTGGTATCTCAGGAGCTGCTCAAACCACGAACTCTTAGAAAATTCACCTTATTGTTCTTAAGTCGGCATTATCCCTTTTGTATTAAATCCCGATGCAATTTCTGTGAATCATGGTGAATGTGAAGTTCCAAGGGTTACAGTAAACCTGCACTGGTGCATCGGAATCTAATACTGGTCTGCCAGGAGCCGCTCCAACCACAAACTCTTAGAAGATTAACTCTTCTTGTACTTAAATCCGCATTGTGCTTTTGTATTCAATCCCGATGCGATTTCTGTGTTTCATGGTCAATGTGAAGGTCCAAGGGATACAGTAAACGTGCACTGGTGCATCGGAATAAAATACTGGTCTCCCAGGATCCGCTCAAAGCACAAACTCTTAGAAGATTCACTCTTCTTGTACTTAAGTCGGCATTGTCCCTTTTGTATTCAATCCCGATGCAATTTCTGTGTTTCATGGTGAATGTGAAGATCCAAGGGTTACAGTAAACCTGCACTGGTGCATCTGAATCTAATACTGGTCTGCCAGGAGCCGCTCCAACCACAAACTCTTAGTAGATCAACTCTTCTTGTACTTAACTCGGCATTGTGTCTTTTGTATTCAATCCCGATGCGATTTCTGTGTTTCATGGTCAATGTAAAGGTCCAAGGGATACAGTAAACCTGCACTGGTGCATCAGAATGTAAAACTGGTATCTCAGGAGCCGCTCAAACCACATTCTCTTAGAAAATTCACCTTCTTGTACTTAAGTCTGCATTGTCCATTTTGTATTCAATCCCGATGCAATTTCTGTGATTCATCGTCAATGTGAAGGTGCAAGGGATACGGTTAACCTGCACAGGTGCATCGGAATCTAATACTGGTCTCTCAGGAGCCGCTCAAACCACTAACTCTTAGAAAATTCACCTTCTTGTACTTAAGTCGGCATTCTCTCTTTTGTATTCAATCCCGATGCAATTTCTGTGATTCATGGTCAATGTGACGGTCAAAGGGATACAGTAAACGTTCACTGGTGCATTGGAATCTAATACAGGTCTCGCAGGAGACGCTCAAAGCTACAAGTCTTCTAAGATTGACACTACTTGTGCTTAAATTGGCATTGTGAGTTTTGTATTCAATCCCTATGCGATTTCTGTGTTTCATGGTCGAGGTGAAGGTCCAAGGGATACAGTAAGCCTGCACTGGCGCATCGGAATCTAATACTGGTCTGCCAGGAGCTGCTCAAACCACAAACTCTTAGAAGATTCACTCTTCTTGTACATAAGTCGGCATTGTGCATTTTTTATTCAATCCCGATGCAATTTCTGTGTTTCATGGTCAATGTGAAGGTCCAAGGGATACAGTAAACCTGCACTGATGCATCGGAATCTAATACTGGTATCTCAGGAGCCGCTCAAACCACAAACTCTTAGAAAATTCACCTTCTTGTACTTAAGTCGGCATTGTGCCTTTTGTATTCAATCCCAATGCAATTTCTGTGATTCGTGGTCAATGTGAAGGTCCAAGGGATACAGTAATCCTGCGCTGGTGCATCGGAAACTAATACTGGTCTCCCAGGAGCCGCTGAAGTCAAACTCTCAGAAGATTCACTCTTCTTGCACTTAAGTCGGCATTGTGAGTTTTGTATTCAATCCCGATTCAATTTCTGTGTTTTATATCAATGTGAAGGCCCAAATGATACAGTCAACCTTCACTGGTGAATCGGAATCTAATATTGGTCTCCCAGGAGCCGTTCAAAGCACAAACCCTTTGGAGATTCACTCTTCTTTTACATAAGTCGGTATTGTGCTTTTTGTATTCACTACCGATGCAAAGTCTATGTTTTTTACACGATGTGAAAGTCCAAGGGATACAGTAAACCTGCACTGGTACATTGCAATCTAATACTGGTCTCTCAGGAGCCGCTTAAACCACAAACATTTAGAAAATTCACCTTCTTGTACTTAAGTCGGCCTTGTCCGTTTTGTATTCAATCCCGATGCAATATCTGTGTTTCATGGTCAATGTGAAAGTCAAGGGGATACAGTAAACGTGCACTGGTGCATTGGAATCTAATACAGGTCTCCCAGGAGACGCTCAAAGCTTAAAGTCTTCGAAGATTCTCACTACTTGTGCTTAAGTTGGCATTGTGAGTTTTGTATTCAATCCCGATGCGATTTCTGTCTTTCATGGTCAATGGGAAGGTCCAAGGGATACAGTAAGCCTGCACCGGTGCATCGGAATCTAATACTGGTCTCCCAGGAGCCGCTCAAAGCACAAACTCTTAGAAAATTCACTCTTCTTGTACCTAAGTTGGCATTGTCCTTTTTGTATTCATTCCCGATGCAATTTCCGTGTTTCCTGCTCAATGTGAAGGTCCAAGGGATACAGTAAACCTGGACTGGTGAATCGGAATCTAAAACTGGTCTCCGTGGAGCCGTTCAAATTACAAACTCTTAGAAGATTCACTCTGCTTGTACTTAAGTCTGCATTGTGCTTTTTGTATTCAATCCCGATGCAATTTTTGTGTATCATGGTCAATGTGAAGGTCCAAGGGATACCGTAAACCTGCAGTGGTGCATCGGAATCTAATACCGGTCTCCCAGAAGCCGCTGAAAGCACAAACTCCTAGATGATACATTCTTCTTGTACTTAAGTCGGCATTGTCCATTTTGTATTCAATCCCGATGTAATTTCTGTGTTTCATGGTCAATGTGAAGTTCCAAATGATACAGTCTACCTGCACAGGCGCATCGCAATCCTATTCTGGTCTCCCAGGAGCCGCTCAAAGCACAAACTCTTAGAAGAATCAGTCTTCTTGAACTTATGTCGGCATTGTCCCTTTTGTATTCAGTCCCGATGCAATTTCTGTGTTTCATGCTCAATGTGAAAGTCCAAGGGATACATTAAACCTGCACAGGTGAATCTGAATCTAATACTGGTCTCCCTGTAGCCGTTCAAATTACAAACTCTTAGAAGATTCACTCTACTTGTACTTAAGTCGTCATTGTGCATTTTGTAATCATTCCCGACGCAATTTCTGTGTTTCATAGTCAATGTGAAGGCCCAAATGATACAGTCAACCTGCACTGGTGCATCGGAATCCAATACTGGTCTCCTAAGAGCCGCTCAAAGCCCAAACCGTTCGGAGATTCACTCTTCTTTTACATAAGTCGGTATTGTGCATTTTGTATTCAATACCGATGCAATATCTATGTTTCATGCTCAATGAGAATGTCCAAGGCATACAGTAAACCTGCACTGGCTCATCGGAATCTAATACTGCTCTCCCATGAGCCGCTGAAAACACAAACTCTTAGAGGATTCTCTCATCTTGTATTTAAGTCGCCATTGTGCTTTTGTAATCAATCCCGATGCGATGTCTGTGTTTCGTGGTCAATGTGAAGGTCCAAGGGATATAGTAAACCTGCACTGGTGCATCGGAATCTAAAACTGGTCTCTCAGGAGCCGCTCAAACCACAAACTCTTAGAAAATTCACAATCTTGTACTTAAGTTGGCATTGTCCTCTTTGTATTCAATCCCGTTGCAATAACTGTGTTTAATGGGCAATGTGAAGGTCAGAGGTATACAGTAAACGTGCTCTGGTGCATCGGAATCTAATACAGGTCTCCCAGGAGACGCTCCAAGCACAAAGTCTTCGAAGATTCACATTAGTTGTGCTTAAGTTGGCATTGTGAGTTTTGCATTCAATCCCGAAGCAATTTCTGTGTTTCATGGACAATGTGAAAGTCCAAGGGATACAGTAAACCTGCACTGGTGCATCGGAATGTAATACTAGTCTGCCAGGAGCCGCTCCAACCACAATCTCTTAGAAGATTCACTTTCTTGTACTTAAGATGGCATTGTCCCTTTTGTATTCAATCCCGATGCAATTTCTGTGTTTCATGGTGAATGTGAAGTTCCAAGGGTTACAGTAAACCTGCACTGGTGCATCTGAATCTAATACTGGTCTGCCAGGAGCCGGTCCAACCACAAACTCTTAGTAGATTAACTCGTCTTGTACTTAAATCGGCATTGTGTCTTTTGTATTCAATCCCGATGCGATTTCTGTGTTTCATGGCCAATGTGAAGGTCCAAGGGATACAGTAAACCTGCACTGGTGCATCGGATTCTAATACTGGTCTGCCAGGAGCCGCTCCTACCACAAACTCTTAGAAGATTCACTCTTCTTGTACTTAAGTCGGTATTGTGCCTTTTCTATTCAATCTCGATGCAATGTCTGTGTTTTTTACAGCATGTGAAAGTCCATGGCATACAGTAAACCTGCACTGGTACATTGCAGTCTAGTACTGGTCTCTCAGGAGCCGCTCAAACCACAAACATTAAGAAAATTCACCTTCTTGTACTTAAGTCGGCATTGTCCGTGTTGTATTCAATCCCGATGCAATATCTGTATTTCATGGTCAATGTGAAGGTCAAAGGGATACAGTAAACGTGCACTGGTGCATCGGAATCTAATACAGGTCTCCCAGGAGACGCTCAAAACTTAAAGTCTTCGAAGATTCTCACTACTTGTGCTTAAGTTGGCATTGTGAGTTTTGTATTCAATCCCGATGCGATTTCTGTCTTTCATGGTCAATGGGAAGGTCCAAGGGATACAGTAAGCCTTCACCGGTGCATCGGAATCTAATACTGGTCCCCCAGGAGCCGCTCAAACCACAAACTCTTAGAAGATTCACTCTTCTTGTACCTAAGTCGGCATTGTCCTTTTTGTATTCATTCCCGATGCAATTTCTGTGTTTCCTGCTCAATGTGAAGGTCCAAGGGATACAGTAAACCTGGACTGGTGAATCGGAATCTAATACTGCTCAGCCAGGAGCCACTCAAATCACAAACTCTTAGAAGATTCACTCTTCTTGTACTTAAGACGGCATTGTGCCTTTTGTATTCAATCCCGAAGCAAATTCTGTGTTTCATGGTCAATGTGAAGGTCCCAGGGATACAGTATACCCGCGCTGGTGCATCGGAATCTAATACTGGTCTCTCAGGAACCGCTCAAACCACAAACTCTTAGAAGATTCACTCTTCTTGTACCTAAGTCGGCATTGTCCTTTTTGTATTCATTCCCGATGCAATATCTGTGTTTCCTGCTCAATGTGAAGGTCCAAGGGATACAGTAAACCTGGACTGGTGAATCGGAATCTAAAACTGGTCTCCGTGGAGCCGTTCAAATTACAAACTCTTAGAAGATTCATTCTTCTTGTACTTATGTCTGCATTGTGCTTTTTGTATTCAATCCCGATGCAATTTTTGTGTATCATGGTCAATGTGAAGGTCCAAGGGATACAGAAAGCCAGCAGTGGTGCATCGGAATCTAATACTGGTCTCCCAGAAGCCGCTGAAAGCACAAACTCCTACATGATACATTCTTCTTGTACTTAAGTCGGCATTGTCCATTTTGTATTCAATCCCGATGTAATTTCTGTGTTTCATGGTCAATGTGAAGTTCCAAATGATACAGTACACCTGCACAGGCGCATCGCAATTTAATTTTGGTCTCCCAGGAGCCGCTCAAAGCACAATTTCTTAGAAGAATCAGTCATGTTGAACTGAAGCTGGCATTGTGCCTTATGTATTCAATCCCGATGCAATTTCTGTGTTTCATGCTCAATTTGAAGGTCCAAGGGATACAGTAAGCCTGCACAGGTGAATCTGAATCTAATACTGGTCTCCCTGTAGCCGTTCAAATTACAAACTCTTAGAAGATTCACTCTTATTGTACTTAAGTCGGCATTGTGCATTTTGTAATCAATCCCGACGCAATTTCTGTGTTTAATGGTCAATGTGAAGGTCCAAGGGATACAGTAAACCTGCACTGGTGCATCGGAATATAATACTGGTCTGCCAGGAGCCGCTCCAACCACAAACTCTTAGAAGATTCACTTTCTTTTACTTAAGTCGGCATTGTGCGTTTTGTATTCAGTCCTGAAGTAATTTCTGTGTTTCATACACAATGTGAAGGTCCAAGGGATACAGTAAACCTGCACTAGTGCATCGGAATAAAATACTGGCATCCCAGGAGCCGCTCAAGGCACAAACTCTTAGAAGATTCAATCTTCTTGTACTTAAGTTGGCATTGTCCCTTTTGTATTCAATCCCGATGCGACTTCTGTGTTTCGTGGTCAATGTGAAGGTCCAAGGGATACAGTAAACCTGCACTGGTGAATCGGATTCTAATACTGGTCTGCCAGGAGCCGCTCCAACCACAAAATCAGAAGATTAACTCTTCATGCACTCAAATCGGCATTGCGCCTTTTGTATTCAATCCCGATGCGACTTCTGTGTTTCGTGGTCAATGTCAAGGTCCAAGGGATACAGTAAACCTGCACTGGTGCATAGGAATCTAATACTGGTCTCCGAGGAGCCGGTGAAAGCACAAACTTCTAGAGTATTAATCCTTCTTGTACTTTAGTCGGCATTGTCCATTTTGTATTCAATCCCGATGCAATTCCTATGTTTCATGGTTAATGTGAAGGTCCAAGCGATACAGTAAACCTGCACTGGTGCATCGGAATCTATAACTGGTATCTCAGGAGCCGCTCAAACCACAAATTCTTAGAAAATTCACCTTATTGTACTTAAGTCGGCATTATCGGATTTGTATTCAATCCCGTTGCAATAACTGTGTTTAAACGTCAATGTGAATGTCAGAGGGATACAGTAAACGTGCTCTGGTGCATCGGAATCTAATACAGGTCTCCCAGGAGACGCTCCAAGCACAAACTCTTCGAAGATTCACATTACTTGTGCTTAAGTTGGCATTGTGAGTTTTGCATTCAATCCCGATGCAATTTCTGTGTTTCATGGTCTATGTGAAGGTCCAAGGGATACAGTAAACCTGCACTGGTGCATCGGATTCTAATACTGGTCTGCCAGGAGCCGCTCCTACCACAAACACTTAGCAGATTCACTGTTCTTGTACTTAAGTCGGCTTTGTGCCTTTTGAATTAAATCTCGATGCAATTTCTGTGTTTTTTACACGATGTGAAAGTCCAAGGCATACAGTAAACCTGCACTGGTACATTGCAATCTAATACTGGTCTCTCAGGAGCCGCTCTAACCACAAACATTTAGAAAATTCACCTTCTTGTACTTAAGACGGCATTGCCCGTGTTGTATTCAATCCCGATGCAATATCTGTGTATCATGGTCAATGTGAAGGTCAAAGGGATACAGTAAGCCTTCACCGGTGCATCGGAATCTAATACTGGTCCCCCAGGAGCCGCTCAAACCACAAACTCTTAGAAGTTTCACTCTTCTTGTACCTAAGTCGGCATTGTCCTTTTTGTATTCATTCCCGATGCAATTTCTGTGTTTCCTGCTCAATGTGAAGGTCCAAGGGATACAGTAAACCTGGACTGGTGAATCGGAATCTAATACTGCTCAGCCAGGAGCAACTCAAACCACAAACTCTTAGAAGATTCATTCTTCTTGTACTTAAGACGGCATTGTGCCTTTTGTATTTAATCCCGAGGCAAATTCTGTGTTTCATGGTCAATGTGAAGGTTCGAGGGATACAGTATACCCGCACTGGTGCATCGGAATCTAATACTGGTCTCTCAGGAACCGCTCAAACCACAAACTCTTAGAAGATTCACTCTTCTTGTACCTAAGTCGGCATTGTCCTTTTTGTATTCATTCCCGATGCAATATCTGTTTTCCTGCTTAATGTGAAGGTCCAAGGGATACAGTAAACCTGGACTGGTGAATCGGAATCTAAAACTGGTCTCGGTGGAGCCGTTCAAATTACAAACTCTTAGAAGATTCATTCTTCTTGTACTTATGTCTGCATTGTGCTTTTTGTATTCAATCCCGATGCAATTTTTGTGTATCATGGTCAATGTGAAGGTCCAAGGGATGCAGCAAACCTGCAGTGGTGCATCGGAATCTATTACTGGTCTCCCAGAAGCCGCTGATAGCACAAACTCCTACATGATACATTCTTCTTGAACTTAAGTCGGCATTGTCCATTTTGTATTCAATCCCGATGTAATTTCAGTGTTTCATGGACAATGTGAAGTTCCAAATGATACAGTCTACCTGCACAGGCGCATCGCAATTTAATTTTGGTCTCCCAGGAGCCGCTCAAAGCACAATTTCTTAGAAGAATCAGTCATGTTGAACTTAAGTTGGCATTGTGCCTTATGTATTCAATCCCGATGCAATTTCTGTGTTTCATGCTCAATTTGAAGATCCAAGGGATACAGTAAACCTGCACAGGTAAATCTGAATCTAATACTGGTCTCCCTGTAGCCGTTCAAATTACAAACTCTTAGAAGATTCACTCTTCCTGTACTTAAGTCGTCATTGTGCATTTTGTAATCAATCCCGACGCAATTTCTGTGTTTCATAGTCAATGTGAAGGCCCAAATGATACAGTCAACCTGCACTGGTGCATCGGAATCTAATACTGGTCTCCTAGGAGCCGCTCAAAGCGCAAACCCTTCGGAGATTCACTCTTCTTTTACATAAGTCGGTATTGTGCATTTTGTATTCAATACCGATGCAATATCTATGTTTCATGCTCAATGAGAATGTCCAAGGCATACAGTAAACCTGCACTGGTTCATCGGAATCTAATACTGCTCTCCCATGAACCGTTCAAACCTCAAAGTCTTAGAAGATTCACTCTTCTTGTATTTAAGTTACCATTGTGCTTTTGTATTCAACCCCGATGCGATGTCTGTGTTTCGTGGTCAATGTGAAGGTCCAAGGGATATAGTAAACCTGCACTGGTGCATCGGAATCTAAAACTGGTCTCTCAGGAGCCGCTCAAACCACAAACTCTTAGAAAATTCACATTCTTGTACTTAAGTTGGCATTGTCCTCTTTGTATTCAATCCCGTTGCAATAACTGTGTTTAATGGTCAAAGTGAAGGTCAGAGGGATACAGTAAACGTGCTCTGGTGCATCGGAATCTAATACAGGTCTCCCAGGAGACGCTCCAAGCACAAAGTCTTCGAAGATTCACATTAGGTGTGCTTAAGTTGGCATTGTGAGTTTCTCATTCAATCCCGCTGCAATTTCTGTGTTTCATGGTCAATGTGAAGGTCCAAGGGATACAGTAAACCTGCACTGGTGCATCGGAATATAATACTGGTCTGCCAGGAGCCGCTCCAACCACAAACTCTTAGAAGATCCACTCTTACGGTACTTAAGTCGGCATTATGCCTTTTGTATTCAATCCCGATGCAATTTCTGTGTTTCTTACACAATGTGAAATTCCAAGGGATACGGTAAACCTGCACTGGTGCATCGGAATCTAATACTGGTCTGCCAGGAGCCGCTCCAACCACAAACTCTTAGAAGATTCACTTTCTTGTACTTAAGTCGGCATTGTGCCTTTTGTATTCAGTCCTGAAGTAATTTCTGTGTTTCATACACAATGTGAAGGTCCAAGGAATACAGTAAACCTGCACTAGTGCATCGAAATAAAATACTGGTATCCTAGGAGCCGCTCAAAGCACAAACTCTTAAAAGATTCAATCTTCTTGTACTTAAGTTGGCATTGTCCCTTTTGTATTCAATCCCGATGCAATTTCTGTGTTTCTTACACAATGTGAAATTCCAAGGGATACAGTACACCTGCAAAGGTGCATCGGAATCTAATACTGGTCTGCCCGGATCCGCTCCAACCACAAACTCTTAGAAGATTAACTCTTCATGTACTCAAATCGGCATTGTGCCTTTTGTATTCAATCCCGATGCGACTTCTGTGTTTCGTGGTCAGTGTGCAGGTCCAAGGGATACAGTAAACCTGCACTGGTGCATAGGAATCTAATACTGGTCTCCCAGGAGCCGGTGAAAGCACAAACTTCTAGAGTATTCATCCTTCTTGTACTTTAGTCGGCATTGTCCATTTTTTATTCAATCCCGATGCAATTTCTATGTTTCATGGTCAATGTGAAGGTCCAAGCGATACAGTAAACCTGCACTAGTGCATCGGAATCTAAATCTGGTATCTCAGGAGCCGCTCAAACCACAAACTATTAGAAAATTCACCTTATTGTACTTAAGTCGGCATTATTCGATTTGTATTCATTCCCGAAGCAATTTCTGTGAATCATGGTAAATGTGAAGGTCGAAGGGATACAGTAATCCGGCACTGGTGCATCGGAATCTAATACTGGTCTCGCAGGAGCCGCGCAAAGCACAAACTCTTAGAAGATTCACTCTTCTTGTACTTAAGCCGGTATTGTGCATTTTGTATTCAATCCCGGTGCCATTTCTATGTTTCATGGTGAATGAGAATGTCTAAGGGATACAGTAAACCTGCACTGGTTCATCGGAATCTAAAACTAGTCTCTCAGGAGCCGCTTAAACCACAAACTCTTAGAAAATTCTCCTTCTTGTACTTAAGTCGGCATTGTCCCTTTTGTATTCAATCCCGATGCAATTTCTGTGTTCAATGCTCAATGTGAAGGTCAAAGGGATACAGTAAACGTGCTCTGGTGCTTCGGATTCTAATACAGGTCTCCCAGGAGACGCTCAAAACTCATACTCTTCGAAGATTTACATTACTTGTGCTTAAGCTGGCATTGTGAGTTTTGTATTCAATCCCGATGCAATTTCTGTGTTTCATGGTCAATGTGAAGGTCCCAGGGATACAGTAAACCTGCACTGGTGCATCGGAATAAAATACTGGTCTCCCAGGAGCCGCTCAAAGCACAAACTCTTAGAAGATTCACTGTTCTTGTACTTAAGTCGGCATTGTCGCTCTTGTATTCATTCCCGATGCGATTTCTGTGTTTCATGGTCAATGTGAAGGTCCAAGGGATACAGTAAACCTGCACTGCTGCATCGGAATCCAATGCTGGTCTCCCAGGAGCCGCTGAAAACACAAACGCATAGAGGAATCATTCTTCTTGTACTTTAGTCGGCAATGTCCATTTTGTATTCAATCCCGATGCAATTTCTGTGTTTCATGGTCAATGCGAAGGTCCAAGCGATACAGTAGACCTGCACTGGTGCATCGGAATCTAAAACTGGTATCTCAGGAGCCGCTCAAACCACTAACTCTTAGAAAATTCACCTTCTTGTACTTAAGTCGGCATTGTCCATTTTGTATTCAGTCCCGATGCAATTTCTGTGATTCATGGTCAATGTGAGGGTGCAAGGGATACAGTAAACCTGCACAGGTGAATCGGATTCTAATACTGGTCTCCCTGTACCCGTTCAAATTACAAACTCTTAGAAGATTCACTCTTCTTGTACTTAACTCGGCATTGTGCGTTTTGTATTCAATCCCGATGCAATTTCTGTGATTTGTGGTCAATGTGAAGGTCCAAGGGATACAGTAATCCTGCACTGGTGCATCGGAAACTGATACTGGTCTCCCAGGAGCCGCTGAAGTTACAAACTCTTAGAAGATTCACTCTTCTTGTACTTAAGTCGGTATTGTGCATTTTGTATTTAATCCCGAAGCAATTTCGATGTTTCATGGTCAATGAGAATGTCCAAGGGATACAGTAAATCATCACTGGTTCATCGGAATCTTATACTGGTCTCCCATGAGCCTCTCAAACCACAAACTCTTTGAGATTCACCTTTCCTGTGTTTAAGTCGCCATTGTGCCATTTGTATTCAATCCCGATGCGATATCTGTGTTTCATGGTCAATGTGAAGGTCCAAGGGATACAGTAAACCTACACTGGTGCATCGGAATCTAAAACTGGTCTCTCAGGAGCCGCTCAAACCACAAACTCTTAGAAAATTCTCCTTCTTGTACTTAAGACGGCATTGTCCCTTTTGTATTCAATCCCGATGCAATTTCTTTGTTTCATACACAATGTGAAGTTCCAAGGGATACAGTAATCCTGCACTGGTGCATCGGCATAAAATACTGGTCCCCCAGGAGCCGCTCAAAGCACAAACTCTTAGAAGATTCACTCTTCTTGTACTTAAGTCGGCATTGTCCTTTTTTATTCAATCCCGATGCAATTTCTGTGATTCATGGTCAATGTGAAGGTCCAAGGGATACAGTAATCCGGCACTGGTGCATCGGAATCTAATACTGGACTCCCAGGAGCCGCTCAAAGCACAAACTCTTAGAAGATTCACTCTTCTTCTACTTAAGCCGGTATTGTGCATTTTGTATTCAATCCCGGTGCCATTTCTATGTTTCATGGTCAATGAGAATGTCCAAGGGATACAGTAAACCTGCACTGGTTCATCGGCATCTAATACTGGTCTCCCATGAGCCGCTGAAACCACGAACTCTTAAAACTGGTCTTCCATGAGCCGCTCAAACCACAAACTCTTAGAAGATTCACCCTTCTTGTATTTATGTCGGCATTATGCCTTTAGTATTCAATCCCGATGCGATGTCTGTGTTTCATGGTCAATGCGAAGGTCCAAGGGATATAGTAAACCTGCACTTGTGCATCGGAATCTAAGCCTAGTCTGTCAGGAGCAGCTTAAACCACAAACTCTTAGAAAATTCCTCTTCTTGTACTTAAGTCGGCATTGTCCCTTTTGTATTCAATCCCGATGCAATTTCTGTGTTTAATGGTCAATGTGAAGGTCAAAGGGATACAGTAAACGTGCTCTGGTGCTTCGGATTCTAATACAGGTCTCCCAGGAGACGCTCAAAGCACATACTCTTCGAATATTTACATTACTTGTGCTTAAGTTGGCATTGTGAGTTTTGTATTCAATCCCGATGCAATTTCTGTGCTTCATGGTCAATGTGAAGGTCCAAGGGATACAGTAAACGTGCACTAGTGCATCGGAATCTAATACTGGTCTGCCAGGAGCCGCTCCAACCACAAACTCTTAGAAGATTAACTCTTCATGTACTCAAATCGGCATTGTGCCTTTTGTATTCAATCCCGATGCGATTACTGTGTTTCATCGTCAATGTGAAGGTCCAAACGATACAGTAAACCTGCACTAGTGCATCGGAATCTAATACTGGTTTCCCAGGAGCCGCTGAAAGCACAAATTTCGAGAGGATTTATTCTTCTAGTACTTTAGTCGGCATTGTCCTTTTTGTATTCAATCCCGATGCAATTTGTGTGTTTCATGGTCAATGTGAAGGTCCAAGCGATACAGTAAACCTGCTCTGGTGCATCGGAATCTAAAACTGGTATCTCAGGAGCCGCTCAAACCACAAACTCTTAGAAAATTCACCTTATTCTACTTAAGTCGGCATTATCCCTTTTGTATTCAATCCCGATGCAATTTCTGTGATTCATGGTCAATGTGAAGGTCCAAGGGATACAGTAGTCCGCCAGTGGTGCATCGGAATCTAATACTGGACTCCCAGGAGCCGCTCAAAGCACAAACTCTTAGAAGATTCACTCTTTTTCTACTTAAGCCGGTATTGTGGATTTAGTATTCAATCCCCGGTGCCATTTCTATGTTTCATGGTCAATGAGAATGACCAAGGGATACAGTAAACCTGCACTGGTTCATCGGAATCTAATACTGGTCTCCCATGAGCCGCTAAAACCACGAACTCTTAGAAGATTCACTCTTCTTGTACTTAAGTCTTCATTGTGCTTTTTGTATTCAATCCTGATTCGATTTCTGTGTTTCATGGTCAATGCGAAGGTCCAAGGGAAATAGTAAACCTGCACTGGTGCATCGGAATCTAAGCCTAGTCTCTCAGGAGCAGCTTAAACCACAAACTCTTAGAAAATTCTCCTTCTTGTACTTAAGTCGGCATTGTCCCTTTTGTATTCAATCCCGATGCAATTTCTGTGTTTAATGGTCAATGTGAGGGTCAAAGGGGTACAGTAAACGTGCTCTGGTGCTTCGGATTCTAATACAGGTCTCCCAGGAGACGCTCAAAGCACATAATCTTCGAAGATTTCCTTTACTTGTGCTGAAGTTGGCATTGTGAGTTTTCTATTCAATCCCGATGCAATTTCTGTGTTTCATGGTCAATGTAAAGGTCCAAGGGATACAGTAAACCTGCACTGGTGCATCGGAATCTGATACAGGTCTCCCAGGTGACGCTCAGAGCACATACTCTTCGAAGATTTACATTACTTGTGCTTAAGTTGGCATTGTGAGTTTTGTATTCAATCCCGACGCAATTTCTGTGTTTCATGGTCAATGTGAAGTTCCAAGGGATACAGTAAACCTACACTGGTGCATCGAAATGTGATACTGGTCTCCCAGGAGCCGCTCAAAGCACATACTCTGAGAAGATTCACTCTTCTTGTACGTAAGTCGGCAATGTCCGATTTGTATCCAACCCCGATGCAATTTCTGTGTTTCATGGTCAATGTGAAGGTCCAAGGGATACAGTAAACGTGCACCGGTGCATCTGAATCTAATAGTGGTCTCCCAGGAGCCGCTCAAAGCACAAACTCTTAGAAAATTCACCCTTCTTGTACATAAGTCAGCATTGTCCCTTTTGTATTCAATCCAGATGCGGTTTCTGTGATTCATGGTCAATCTGAGGGTCCAAGGTATACAGTAAATCAGCAATGGGGCATTCGAATCTAATAGTGGTCTCCCAGGAGCCGCTGAAAGCACAATCTCTTAGAAGATTCACTCTTCTTGTACTTAAGTCGGCATTGTCCCATTTGTATTCAATCCCGAAGAAATTTCTGTGTCTCATGGTCAATGTGAAGGTCCAAGGGATACAGTAAACCTGCACTGGTGCATCGGAATCTAATACTGGTCTGCCAGGAGCCGCTCCAACCACAAACTCTTAGAAGATTCACTTTCTTGTACTTAAGTCGGCATTGTGCCTTTTGTATTCAGTCCTGAAGTAATTTCTGTGTTTCATACACAATGTGAAGGACCAAGGGATACAGTAAACCTGCACTAGTGCGTCGGAATAAAATACTGGTCCCCCAGGAGCCGCTCAAAGCACAAACTCTTAAAAGATTCAATCTTCTAGTACTTAAGTTGGCATTGTCCCTTTTGTATTCAATCCCGATGCGACTTCTGTGTTTCCTGGTCAATGTGAAGGTCCAAGGGATACAGTAAACCTGCACTGGTGCATCGGAATATAATACTGGTCTGCCAGGAGCCGCTCCAACCACAAACTCTTAGAAGATCCACCCTTCTTGTACTTAAGTCGGCATTGTGCCTTTTGTATTCAATCCCGATGCAATTTCTGTGTTTCTTACACAATGTGAAATTCCAAGGGATACAGTACACCTGCAAAGGTGCATCGGAATCTAATACTGGTCTGCCCGGATCCGCTCCAACCACAAACTCTTAGAAGATTAACTCTTCATGTACTCAAATCGGCATTGTGCCTTTTGTATTCAATCCCGATGCGACTTCTGTGTTTCGTGGTCAATGTGAAGGTCCAAGGGATACAGTAAACCTGCACTGGTGCATAGGAATCTAATAGTGGTCTCCCAGGAGCCGGTGAAAGCACAAACTTCTAGAGTATTTATCCTTCTTGTACTTTAGTCGGCATTGTCCATTTTGTATTCAATCCCGATGCAATTTCTATGTTTCATGGTCAATGTGAAGGTCCAAGCGATACAGTAAACCTGCACTAGTGCATCGGAATCTGAAACTGGTATCTCAGGAGCCGCTCAAACCACAAACTCTTAGAAAATTCACCTTATTGTACTTAAGTCTGCATTATCCGATTTGTATTCATTCCCGAAGCAATTTCTGTGAATCATGGTCAATGTGAAGGTCCAAGGGATACAGTAATCCGGCACTGGTGCATCGGAATCTAATACTGGACTCCCAGGAGCCGCTCAAAGCACAAACTCTTAGAAGATTCACTCTTCTTCTACTTAAGCCGGTATTGGGCATTTTGTATTCAATCCCGGTGCCATTTCTATGTTTCATGGTCAATGAGAATGTCCAAGGGATACAGTAAACCTGCACTGGTTCATCGGCATCTAATACTGGTCTCCCATGAGCCGCTAAAACCACGAACTCTTAAAACTGGTCTTCCATGAGCCGCTCAAACCACAAACTCTTAGAAGATTCACCCTTCTTGTATTTCAGTCGGCATTGTGCCTTTAGTATTCAATCCCGATGCGATGTCTGTGTTTCATGGTCAATGCAAAGGTCCAAGGGATATAGTAAACCTGCACTTGTGCATCGGAATCTAAGCCTAGTCTGTCAGGAACAGCTTAAACCACAAACTCTTAGAAAATTCTCCTTCTTGTACTTAAGTCGGCATTGTCCCTTTTGTATTCAATCCCGATGCAATTTCTGTGTTTAATGGTCAATGTGAGGGTCAAAGGGGTACAGTAAACGTGCTCTGGTGCTTCGGATTCTAATACAGGTCTCCCAGGAGACGCTCAAAGCAGATAATCTTCGAAGATTTCCTTTACTTGTGCTGAAGTTGGCATTGTGAGTTTTGTATTCAATCCCGATGCAATTTCTGTGTTTCATGGTCAATGTAAAGGTCCAAGGGGTACAGTAAATATGCACTGGTGCATCGGAATAAAATACTGGTCTCCCAGGGGCCGTTCAAAGCACAAACTCTTAGAAGATTCACTCTTCTTGTACTTAAGTCGGCATTGTGCATTTTGTATTGAATCCCGACGCAATTTCTGTGTTTCATGGTAATGTGAAGTTCCAAGGGTTACAGTAAACCTGCACTGGTGCATCTGAATCTAATAGTGGTCTCCCAGGAGCCGCTCAAAGCACAAACTCTTAGAAAATTCACCCTTCTTGTACATAAGTCAGCATTGTCCCTTTTGTATTCAATCCCGATGCGACTTCTGTGTTTCCTGGTCAATGTGAAGGTCCAAGGAATACAGTAAACCTGCACTAGTGCATCGAAATAAAATACTGGTATCCTAGGAGCCGCTCAAAGCACAAACTCTTAAAAGATTCAATCTTCTTGTACTTAAGTTGGCATTGTCCCTTTTGTATTCAATCCCGATGCAATTTCTGTGTTTCTTACACAATGTGAAATTCCAAGGGATACAGTACACCTGCAAAGGTGCATCGGAATCTAATACTGGTCTGCCCGGATCCGCTCCAACCACAAACTCTTAGAAGATTAACTCTTCATGTACTCAAATCGGCATTGTGCCTTTTGTATTCAATCCCGATGCGACTTCTGTGTTTCGTGGTCAGTGTGCAGGTCCAAGGGATACAGTAAACCTGCACTGGTGCATAGGAATCTAATACTGGTCTCCCAGGAGCCGGTGAAAGCACAAACTTCTAGAGTATTCATCCTTCTTGTACTTTAGTCGGCATTGTCCATTTTTTATTCAATCCCGATGCAATTTCTATGTTTCATGGTCAATGTGAAGGTCCAAGCGATACAGTAAACCTGCACTAGTGCATCGGAATCTAAATCTGGTATCTCAGGAGCCGCTCAAACCACAAACTATTAGAAAATTCACCTTATTGTACTTAAGTCGGCATTATTCGATTTGTATTCATTCCCGAAGCAATTTCTGTGAATCATGGTCAATGTGAAGGTCGAAGGGATACAGTAATCCGGCACTGGTGCATCGGAATCTAATACTGGACTCGCAGGAGCCGCGCAAAGCACAAACTCTTAGAAGATTCACTCTTCTTCTACTTAAGCCGGTATTGTGCATTTTGTATTCAATCCCGGTGCCATTTCTATGTTTCATGGTGAATGAGAATGTCTAAGGGATACAGTAAACCTGCACTGGTTCATCGGAATCTAAAACTAGTCTCTCAGGAGCCGCTTAAACCACAAACTCTTAGAAAATTCTCCTTCTTGTACTTAAGTCGGCATTGTCCCTTTTGTATTCAATCCCGATGCAATTTCTGTGTTCAATGCTCAATGTGAAGGTCAAAGGGATACAGTAAACGTGCTCTGGTGCTTCGGATTCTAATACAGGTCTCCCAGGAGACGCTCAAAACTCATACTCTTCGAAGATTTACATTACTTGTGCTTAAGCTGGCATTGTGAGTTTTGTATTCAATCCCGATGCAATTTCTGTGTTTCATGGTCAATGTGAAGGTCCCAGGGATACAGTAAACCTGCACTGGTGCATCGGAATAAAATACTGGTCTCCCAGGAGCCGCTCAAAGCACAAACTCTTAGAAGATTCACTGTTCTTGTACTTAAGTCGGCATTGTCGCTCTTGTATTCATTCCCGATGCGATTTCTGTGTTTCATGGTCAATGTGAAGGTCCAAGGGATACAGTAAACCTGCACTGCTGCATCGGAATCCAATGCTGGTCTCCCAGGAGCCGCTGAAAGCACAAACGCATAGAGGAATCATTCTTCTTGTACTTTAGTCGGCAATGTCCATTTTGTATTCAATCCCGATGCAATTTCTGTGTTTCATGGTCAATGCGAAGGTCCAAGCGATACAGTAGACCTGCACTGGTGCATCGGAATCTAAAACTGGTATCTCAGGAGCCGCTCAAACCACTAACTCTTAGAAAATTCACCTTCTTGTACTTAAGTCGGCATTGTCCATTTTGTATTCAGTCCCGATGCAATTTCTGTGATTCATGGTCAATGTGAGGGTGCAAGGGATACAGTAAACCTGCACAGGTGAATCGGATTCTAATACTGGTCTCCCTGTACCCGTTCAAATTACAAACTCTTAGAAGATTCACTCTTCTTGTACTTAACTCGGCATTGTGCGTTTTGTATTCAATCCCGATGCAATTACTGTGATTTGTGGTCAATGTGAAGGTCCAAGGGATACAGTAATCCTGCACTGGTGCATCGGAAACTGATACTGGTCTCCCAGGAGGCGCTGAAGTTACAAACTCTTAGAAGATTCACTCTTCTTGTACTTAAGTCGGTATTGTGCATTTTGTATTTAATCCCGAAGCAATTTCTATGTTTCATGGTCAATGAGAATGTCCAAGGGATACAGTAAATCATCACTGGTTCATCGGAATCTTATACTGGTCTCCCATGAGCCTCTCAAACCACAAACTCTTTGAGATTCACCTTTCCTGTGTTTAAGTCGCCATTGTGCCATTTGTATTCAATCCCGATGCGATATCTGTGTTTCATGGTCAATGTGAAGGTCCAAGGGATACAGTAAACCTACACTGGTGCATCGGAATCTAAAACTGGTCTCTCAGGAGCCGCTCAAACCACAAACTCTTAGAAAATTCTCCTTCTTGTACTTAAGACGGCATTGTCCCTTTTGTATTCAATCCCGATGCAATTTCTTTGTTTCATACACAATGTGAAGTTCCAAGGGATACAGTAATCCTGCACTGGTGCATCGGCATAAAATACTGGTCCCCCAGGAGCCGCTCAAAGCACAAACTCTTAGAAGATTCACTCTTCTTGTACTTAAGTCGGCATTGTCCTTTTTTATTCAATCCCGATGCAATTTCTGTGATTCATGGTCAATGTGAAGGTCCAAGGGATACAGTAATCCGGCACTGGTGCATCGGAATCTAATACTGGACTCCCAGGAGCCGCTCAAAGCACAAACTCTTAGAAGATTCACTCTTCTTCTACTTAAGCCGGTATTGTGCATTTTGTATTCAATCCCGGTGCCATTTCTATGTTTCATGGTCAATGAGAATGTCCAAGGGATACAGTAAACCTGCACTGGTTCATCGGCATCTAATACTGGTCTCCCATGAGCCGCTGAAACCACGAACTCTTAAAACTGGTCTTCCATGAGCCGCTCAAACCACAAACTCTTAGAAGATTCACCCTTCTTGTATTTATGTCGGCATTATGCCTTTAGTATTCAATCCCGATGCGATGTCTGTGTTTCATGGTCAATGCGAAGGTCCAAGGGATATAGTAAACCTGCACTTGTGCATCGGAATCTAAGCCTAGTCTGTCAGGAGCAGCTTAAACCACAAACTCTTAGAAAATTCCTCTTCTTGTACTTAAGTCGGCATTGTCCCTTTTGTATTCAATCCCGATGCAATTTCTGTGTTTAATGGTCAATGTGAAGGTCAAAGGGATACAGTAAACGTGCTCTGGTGCTTCGGATTCTAATACAGGTCTCCCAGGAGACGCTCAAAGCACATACTCTTCGAATATTTACATTACTTGTGCTTAAGTTGGCATTGTGAGTTTTGTATTCAATCCCGATGCAATTTCTGTGCTTCATGGTCAATGTGAAGGTCCAAGGGATACAGTAAACGTGCACTAGTGCATCGGAATCTAATACTGGTCTGCCAGGAGCCGCTCCAACCACAAACTCTTAGAAGATTAACTCTTCATGTACTCAAATCGGCATTGTGCCTTTTGTATTCAATCCCGATGCGATTACTGTGTTTCATCGTCAATGTGAAGGTCCAAACGATACAGTAAACCTGCACTAGTGCATCGGAATCTAATACTGGTTTCCCAGGAGCCGCTGAAAGCACAAATTTCGAGAGGATTTATTCTTCTAGTACTTTAGTCGGCATTGTCCTTTTTGTATTCAATCCCGATGCAATTTGTGTGTTTCATGGTCAATGTGAAGGTCCAAGCGATACAGTAAACCTGCTCTGGTGCATCGGAATCTAAAACTGGTATCTCAGGAGCCGCTCAAACCACAAACTCTTAGAAAATTCACCTTATTCTACTTAAGTCGGCATTATCCCTTTTGTATTCAATCCCGATGCAATTTCTGTGATTCATGGTCAATGTGAAGGTCCAAGGGATACAGTAGTCCGCCAGTGGTGCATCGGAATCTAATACTGGACTCCCAGGAGCCGCTCAAAGCACAAACTCTTAGAAGATTCACTCTTTTTCTACTTAAGCCGGTATTGTGGATTTAGTATTCAATCCCGGTGCCATTTCTATGTTTCATGGTCAATGAGAATGACCAAGGGATACAGTAAACCTGCACTGGTTCATCGGAATCTAATACTGGTCTCCCATGAGCCGCTAAAACCACGAACTCTTAGAAGATTCACTCTTCTTGTACTTAAGTCGTCATTGTGCTTTTTGTATTCAATCCTGATTCGATTTCTGTGTTTCATGGTCAATGCGAAGGTCCAAGGGAAATAGTAAACCTGCACTGGTGCATCGGAATCTAAGCCTAGTCTCTCAGGAGCAGCTTAAACCACAAACTCTTAGAAAATTCTCCTTCTTGTACTTAAGTCGGCATTGTCCCTTTTGTATTCAATCCCGATGCAATTTCTGTGTTTAATGGTCAATGTGAGGGTCAAAGGGGTACAGTAAACGTGCTCTGGTGCTTCGGATTCTAATACAGGTCTCCCAGGAGACGCTCAAAGCACATAATCTTCGAAGATTTCCTTTACTTGTGCTGAAGTTGGCATTGTGAGTTTTCTATTCAATCCCGATGCAATTTCTGTGTTTCATGGTCAATGTAAAGGTCCAAGGGATACAGTAAACCTGCACTGGTGCATCGGAATCTGATACAGGTCTCCCAGGTGACGCTCAGAGCACATACTCTTCGAAGATTTACATTACTTGTGCTTAAGTTGGCATTGTGAGTTTTGTATTCAATCCCGACGCAATTTCTGTGTTTCATGGTCAATGTGAAGTTCCAAGGGATACAGTAAACCTACACTGGTGCATCGAAATGTGATACTGGTCTCCCAGGAGCCGCTCAAAGCACATACTCTGAGAAGATTCACTCTTCTTGTACGTAAGTCGGCAATGTCCGATTTGTATCCAACCCCGATGCAATTTCTGTGTTTCATGGTCAATGTGAAGGTCCAAGGGATACAGTAAACGTGCACCGGTGCATCTGAATCTAATAGTGGTCTCCCAGGAGCCGCTCAAAGCACAAACTCTTAGAAAATTCACCCTTCTTGTACATAAGTCAGCATTGTCCCTTTTGTATTCAATCCAGATGCGGTTTCTGTGATTCATGGTCAATCTGAGGGTCCAAGGTATACAGTAAATCAGCAATGGGGCATTCGAATCTAATAGTGGTCTCCCAGGAGCCGCTGAAAGCACAATCTCTTAGAAGATTCACTCTTCTTGTACTTAAGTCGGCATTGTCCCATTTGTATTCAATCCCGAAGAAATTTCTGTGTCTCATGGTCAATGTGAAGGTCCAAGGGATACAGTAAACCTGCACTGGTGCATCGGAATCTAATACTGGTCTGCCAGGAGCCGCTCCAACCACAAACTCTTAGAAGATTCACTTTCTTGTACTTAAGTCGGCATTGTGCCTTTTGTATTCAGTCCTGAAGTAATTTCTGTGTTTCATACACAATGTGAAGGTCCAAGGGATACAGTAAACCTGCACTAGTGCGTCGGAATAAAATACTGGTCCCCCAGGAGCCGCTCAAAGCACAAACTCTTAAAAGATTCAATCTTCTAGTACTTAAGTTGGCATTGTCCCTTTTGTATTCAATCCCGATGCGACTTCTGTGTTTCCTGGTCAATGTGAAGGTCCAAGGGATACAGTAAACCTGCACTGGTGCATCGGAATATAATACTGGTCTGCCAGGAGCCGCTCCAACCACAAACTCTTAGAAGATCCACCCTTCTTGTACTTAAGTCGGCATTGTGCCTTTTGTATTCAATCCCGATGCAATTTCTGTGTTTCTTACACAATGTGAAATTCCAAGGGATACAGTACACCTGCAAAGGTGCATCGGAATCTAATACTGGTCTGCCCGGATCCGCTCCAACCACAAACTCTTAGAAGATTAACTCTTCATGTACTCAAATCGGCATTGTGCCTTTTGTATTCAATCCCGATGCGACTTCTGTGTTTCGTGGTCAATGTGAAGGTCCAAGGGATACAGTAAACCTGCACTGGTGCATAGGAATCTAATAGTGGTCTCCCAGGAGCCGGTGAAAGCACAAACTTCTAGAGTATTTATCCTTCTTGTACTTTAGTCGGCATTGTCCATTTTGTATTCAATCCCGATGCAATTTCTATGTTTCATGGTCAATGTGAAGGTCCAAGCGATACAGTAAACCTGCACTAGTGCATCGGAATCTGAAACTGGTATCTCAGGAGCCGCTCAAACCACAAACTCTTAGAAAATTCACCTTATTGTACTTAAGTCTGCATTATCCGATTTGTATTCATTCCCGAAGCAATTTCTGTGAATCATGGTCAATGTGAAGGTCCAAGGGATACAGTAATCCGGCACTGGTGCATCGGAATCTAATACTGGACTCCCAGGAGCCGCTCAAAGCACAAACTCTTAGAAGATTCACTCTTCTTCTACTTAAGCCGGTATTGGGCATTTTGTATTCAATCCCGGTGCCATTTCTATGTTTCATGGTCAATGAGAATGTCCAAGGGATACAGTAAACCTGCACTGGTTCATCGGCATCTAATACTGGTCTCCCATGAGCCGCTAAAACCACGAACTCTTAAAACTGGTCTTCCATGAGCCGCTCAAACCACAAACTCTTAGAAGATTCACCCTTCTTGTATTTCAGTCGGCATTGTGCCTTTAGTATTCAATCCCGATGCGATGTCTGTGTTTCATGGTCAATGCAAAGGTCCAAGGGATATAGTAAACCTGCACTTGTGCATCGGAATCTAAGCCTAGTCTGTCAGGAACAGCTTAAACCACAAACTCTTAGAAAATTCTCCTTCTTGTACTTAAGTCGGCATTGTCCCTTTTGTATTCAATCCCGATGCAATTTCTGTGTTTAATGGTCAATGTGAGGGTCAAAGGGGTACAGTAAACGTGCTCTGGTGCTTCGGATTCTAATACAGGTCTCCCAGGAGACGCTCAAAGCAGATAATCTTCGAAGATTTCCTTTACTTGTGCTGAAGTTGGCATTGTGAGTTTTGTATTCAATCCCGATGCAATTTCTGTGTTTCATGGTCAATGTAAAGGTCCAAGGGGTACAGTAAATATGCACTGGTGCATCGGAATAAAATACTGGTCTCCCAGGGGCCGTTCAAAGCACAAACTCTTAGAAGATTCACTCTTCTTGTACTTAAGTCGGCATTGTGCATTTTGTATTGAATCCCGACGCAATTTCTGTGTTTCATGGTAATGTGAAGTTCCAAGGGTTACAGTAAACCTGCACTGGTGCATCTGAATCTAATAGTGGTCTCCCAGGAGCCGCTCAAAGCACAAACTCTTAGAAAATTCACCCTTCTTGTACATAAGTCAGCATTGTCCCTTTTGTATTCAATCCAGATGCGGTTTCTGTGATTCATGGTCAATCTGAGGGTCCAAGGTATACAGTAAATCAACAATGGGGCATTCGAATCTAATAGTGGTCTCCCAGGAGCCGCTGAAAGCACAATCTCTTAGAAGATTCACTCTTCTTGTACTTAAGTCGGCATTGTCCCATTTGTATTCAATCCCGAAGAAATTTCTGTGTCTCATGGTCAATGTGAAGGTCCAAGGGATACAGTAAACCTGCACTGGTGCATCGGAATCTAATACTGGTCTGCCAGGAGCCGCTCCAACCACAAACTCTTAGAAGATTCACTTTCTTGTACTTAAGTCGGCATTGTGCCTTTTGTATTCAGTCCTGAAGTAATTTCTGTGTTTCATTCACAATGTGAAGGTCCAAGGGATACAGTAAACCTGCACTAGTGCATCGGAATAAAATACTGGTCCCCCAGGAGCCGCTCAAAGCACAAACTCTTAAAAGATTCAATCTTCTTGTACTTAAGTTGGCATTGTCCCTTTTGTATTCAATCCCGATGCGACTTCTGTGTTTCGTGGTCAATGTGAAGGTCCAAGGGATACAGTAAACCTGCACTGGTGCATCGGAATATAATACTGGTCTGCCAGGAGCCGCTCCAACCACAAACTCTTAGAAGATCCACCCTTCTTGTACTTAAGTCGGCATTGTGCCTTTTGTATTCAATCCCGATGCAATTTCTGTGTTTCTTACACAATGTGAAATTCCAAGGGATACAGTACACCTGCAAAGGTGCATCGGAATCTAATACTGGTCTGCCCGGATCCGCTCCAACCACAAACTCTTAGAAGATTAACTCTTCATGTACTCAAATCGGCATTGTGCCTTTTGTATTCAATCCCGATGCGACTTCTGTGTTTCGTGGTCAATGTGAAGGTCCAAGAGATACAGTAAACCTGCACTGGTGCATAGGAATCTAATACTGGTCTCCCAGGAGCCGGTGAAAGCACAAACTTCTAGAGTATTTATCCTTCTTGTACTTTAGTCGGCATTGTCCATTTTGTATTCAATCCCGATGCAATTTCTGTGTTCCATTTTCAATGAGAATGTCCAAGGGATACAGTAAACCTGCACTGGTTCATCGGCATCTAATACTGGTCTCCCATGAGCCGCTAAAACCACGAACTCTTAAAACTGGTCTTCCATGAGCCGCTCAAACCACAAACTCTTAGATGATTCACCCTTCTTGTATTTCAGTCGGCATTGTGCCTTTAGTATTCAATCCCGATGCGATGTCTGTGTTTCATGGTCAATGCAAAGGTCCAAGGGATATAGTAAACCTGCACTTGTGCATCGGAATCTAAGCCTAGTCTGTCAGGAACAGCTTAAACCACAAACTCTTAGAAAATTCCTCTTCTTGTACTTAAGTCGGCATTGTCCCTTTTGTATTCAATCCCGATGCAATTTCTGTCTTTAATGGTCAATGTGAAGGTCAAAGGGATACAGTAAACGTGCTCTGGTGCTTCGGATTCTAATACAGGTCTCCCAGGAGACGCTCAAAGCACATACTCTTCGAAGATTTACATTACTTGTGCTTAAGTTGGCATTGTGAGTTTTCTATTTAATCCCGATGCAATTTCTGTGCTTCATGGTCAATGTGAAGGTCCAAGGGATACAGTAAACCTGCACTGGTGCATCAGAATAAAATACTGGTCTCCCAGGAGCTGCTCAAAGCACAAACTCTTAGAAGATTCACTCTTCTTGTACTTAAGTCGGCATTGTGCATTTTGTATTCAATCCCGATGAAATATCTGTGTTTCATGATCAATGTGAAGTTCCAAGGGTTACAGTAAACCTGCACTGGTGCATCGGAATCTAATACTGGTCTGCCAGGAGCCGCTCCAACCACAAACTCTTAGAAGAATAACTCTTCTTGTACTTAAATCGGCATTGTGCCTTTTGTATTCATTCCCGATGCAATTTCTGTGTTTCATACACAATGTGAAGTTCCAAGGGATACAGTACACCTGCACTGGTGCATCGGAATAAAATACTGGTCTCCCAGGAGCCGCTCAAAGCACAAATTTCGAGAGGATTCATTCTTCTAGTACTTTAGTCGGAATTGTCCTTTTTGTATTCAATCCCGATGCAATTTGTGTGTTTCATGGTCAATGTGAAGGTCCAAGCGATGCAGTAAACCTGCTCTGGTGCAGCGGAATCTACAACTGGTATCTCAGGAGCCGCTCAAACCACAAACTCTTAGAAAATTCACCTTATTGTACTTAAGTCGGCATTATCCCTTTTGTGTTCAATCCCGATGCAATTTCTGTGATTCATGGTCAATGTGAAGGTCCAAGGGATACAGTAGTCCGGCACTGGTGCATCGGAATCTAATACTGGACTCCCAGGAGCCGCTCAAAGCACAAACTCTTAGAAGATTCACTCTTTTTCTACTTAAGCCGGTATTGTGGATTTAGTATTCAATCCCGGTGCCATTTCTATGTTTCATGGTCAATGAGAATGTCCAAGGGATACAGTAAACCTGCACTGGTTCATCGGAATCTAATACTGGTCTCCCATGAGCCGCTAAAACCACGAACTCTTAGAAGATTCACTCTTCTTGTACTTAAGTCGTCATTGTGCTTTTTGTATTCAATCCTGATGCGATTTCTGTGTTTCATGGTCAATGCGAAGGTCCAAGGGAAATACTAAACCTGCACTGGTTCATCGGAATCTAAGCCTAGTCTCTCAGGAGCAGCTTATACCACAAACTCTTAGAAAATTCTCCTTCTTGTACTTAAGTCGGCATTGTCCCTTTTGTATTCAATCCCGATGCAATTTCTGTGTTTAATGGTCAATGTGAGGGTCAAAGGGATACAGTAAACCTGCACTGGCGCATCGGAATAAAATACTGGTCTCCCAGGGGCCGTTCAAAGCACAAACTCTTAGAAGATTCACTCTTCTTGTACTTAAATCGGCATTGTGCCTTTTGTATTCAATCCCTACGCGGTTTCTGTGTTTCGTGGTCAATGTTAAGGTCCAAGGAATACAGTAAACCTGCACTGGTGCATCGGAATCTGATACAGGTCTCCCAGGTGACGCTCAGAGCACATACTCTTCGAAGATTTACATTACTTGTGCTTAAGTTGGCATTGTCAGTTTTGAATTCAATCCCGATGCAATTTCTGTGTTTCATGGTCAATGTGAAGTTCCAAGGGATACAGTAAACCTGCACTGGTGCATCGGAATCTGATACTGGTCTCCCAGGAGCCGCTCAAAGCACATACTCTGAGAAGATTCACTCTTCTTGTACGTAAGTCGGCAATGTCCGATTTGTATCCAACCCCGATGCAATTTCTGTGTTTCATGGTCAATGTGAAGGTCCAAGGGATACAGTAAACGTGCACCGGTGCATCTGAATCTAATAGTGGTTTCCCAGGAGCCGCTCAAAGCACAAACTCTTAGAAAATTCACCCTTCTTGTACATAAGTCAGCATTGTCCCTTTTGTATTCAATCCAGATGCGGTTTCTGTGATTCATGGTCAATCTGAGGGTCCAAGGTATTCAGTAAACCAGCAATGGGTCATTCGAATCTAATAGTGGTCTCCCAGGAGCCGCTGAAAGCACAATCTCTTAGAAGATTCACTCTTCTTGTACTTAAGTCGGCATTGTCCCATTTGTATTCAATCCCGAAGAAATTTCTGTGTCTCATGGTCAATGTGAAGGTCCAAGGGATACAGTAAACGTGCACTGGTCCATCTGAATCTAATACTGGTCTCCCAGGAGCATCTCAAAGCACAAACTCTTAGAAAATTAACTCTTTTTGTACTTAAGACGGCATTGTGCATTTTGTATTCAATCGCGATGGAATTTCTGTGTTTCATGGTCAATGTGAAGGTCGAAGGGATACAGTAAACCTGCACTGGTGCATCGGAATCCAATACTGGTATCCCAGAAGCCGCTCAAAGCACAAAATCTGAAGAGATTCACTCTTCTTGTACTTAGTTCGGCATTGTCCCTATTGTATTCAATCCCGATGCAATATCTGTGATTCATGGTCAATGTGAAGGACGAAGGGATACAGTAAACCTGCACTGGTGCATCGGAATCTAGTACTGGTCTCCCAGGAGACGCTCAAACACAAACTCTTAGATGATTCACTCTTCTGGTACTTAAGACGGCATTGTTCCTTTTGTATTCAATCGCGATGGAATTTCTGTGTTTCATGGTCAATGTGAAGGTCGAAGGGATACAGTAAACCTGCACTGGTGCATCGGAATCTAATACTGGTTTCCCTCGAACCGCTCAAATCACAAACTCTTAGAAGATTTACTCTTCTTGTATGTTGGTTGGCATTGTCTCTTATGTATTCAATCCCGATGTAATTTCTGTGTGTCATGCTCAATGTGAAGGTTCAAGGGATACAGTTAAACAGCACTGGTGCATCGGAATCTAATACTGGTCTCCCAGGAGCCGCTCAAACCACAAACTCTCAGAAGATTCACCCTTCTTGTACTTAAGTTGGCAGTCCCATTTGTATTCAATCCCGATTCAAGTTCTGTGTATCATGGTCAATGTGAAGGTCCAAATGATACAGTGAACCTGCACTGGTGCAACGGAATCTGATACTGGTCTCCCAGGAGCCACTCAGAGCAGAAACTCTTAGAAGGTTCAATTTTCTTGTACTTAAGTTGGCATTGACTCTTTTGTATTCAATCTCGATGCGGTTTCTGTGTTTCATGGAAAATGTGAGGGTCCAAGGTATACAGTAAACCTGCACTGGTGCATTCGAATCTAATACTGGTCTCCCAGGAGCCGCTGAAAGCACAATCCCTTAGAAGAATCATTGTTCTTGTACTTAAGTCGGCACTGTTCCATTTGTATTCAATCTCGATGCAATTTCTGTGTTTCACGGTCGATGTGAAGGTCCAAGGGATACAGTAAACCTGCACTGGTGCATCGGAATCTAATACTGGTCACCCAGGAGCCGCGCAAAGCACAAAGACTTACAAAATTCTCACTTGTTTTACTTGAGTCGGCATTGTCCCTTATGTATTCCATCCCGATGTAATAATGTGTTTCATGGTCAATATGAAGGACCAAGGGATACCGTTAAGCAGCACTGGTGCATCGGAATCCAATACTGGGCTCCCAGGAGCCGCTGAAAGCACAAAATCTTATAAGATTCACCGTTCTTGTACTTAAGTCGGCATTATCCCTTTTGTATTCAATCCCGTTGCTATTTCTGTGTTTCATGGTCAATGTGAGGGTCCAAGGAATACAGTAAACTTGCACTGGTGCATCGGAATCTAACACTTTTCTCCCAGGAGCCGGTCACACCACAAACTCTTAGATAATTCACTCTTCTTGTACTAAAGTCTACATTGTCCATTTTGTATTCAATCCCGATGCAATTTCTGTGTTTCATGGTCAATGTGAAGGTCCAACGGATACAGTAAACCTGCACTGAAGCATCGGAATGTAATACAGGTCTCTCAAAAGACGCTCAAAGCACAAACTCTTCGATGATTCACACTACTTGTGCTTCAGTTGGCATTGTGAGTATTGTATTCAATCAGGATGCAACTTCTGTGTTTCATGGTCAATGTGAAGGTCCAAGGGACACAGTAAACCTGCACTGGTGCATCGGAATCTAATACTGGTCTGCCAGGGGCAGCTCAAACCACAAACTCTTTGAAGATTTACTCTTCTTGTACTTAAGTCGGTATTGTGCCTTTTGTATTCAATCCCGATGCAATATCTGTGTTTCATAGTCAATGTGAAGGTCCAAGGGATACAGTAAATCTGCACTTGTGCATCGGAATCTAATACTGGTCTCCCAGGAGCTGCTGAAAGCAGAAACTCTTACAAGTTTCATTCTTCTTGTACGTAAGTCGGCATTGTCCATATTGTATTCAATCCCGATGTAAATTCTGTGTTTCATGCTCAATGTGAAGGTCCAAATGATACAGTCACCCTGGACGTGTGCATCGGAATGTTATAATGGCCTCCCAGGAGCCGCTCAAACCACAAAATCTTAGAAAATTCACCTTCTTGTACTTAAGTCGGCATTGTCTCTTTTGTATTCAATCCCGATGCATATTCTCTGTTTCATGGTCAATGTGAAGGTCCAAGGGATACAGTTAACTTGCACTGGTGCATCGGAATCTAACACTTTTCTCCCAGAAGCCGCTCAAAGCACATATTCTGAGAAGATTCACTCTTCTTGTACTTAAGTCGGCAATGTCCGATTTGTATCCAACCCCGATGCAATTTCTGTGTTTCATGGTCAATGTGAAGGTCCATAGGATACAGTAAACGTGCACCGATGCATCTGAATCTAATAGTGGACTCCCAGGAGCCGCTCAAAGCACAAACTCTTAGACAATTCACTCTTCTTGTACTTAAGTCAGCATTGTCCCTTTTGTATTCAATCCAGATGCGGTTTCTGTGATTCATTGTCAATGTGAGGGTCCAAGGTATACAGTAAACCAGCACTGGTGCATTCGAATCTAATACTGGTCTCCCAGGAGCCGCTGAAAGCACAATCCCTTAGAAGATTCACTCTTCTTCTACTTAAGTCGGCATTGTCCCTATTGTATTCAATCCCGATGTAATTTCTGTGTTTCATGGTCAATGTGAAGGTTCAAGGGATACAGTTAAACAGCACTGGTGCATCGGAATCTAATACTGGTCTCCCAGGAGCCGCTCAGAGCACAAACTCTCAGAAGATTCACCCTTCTTGTACTTAAGTCGGCATTTTCCATTTTGTATTCATCCCCATGCAAGTTCTGTGTTTCATTGTCAATGTGAAGGTCCAAGGGATATAGGAAACCTGCACTGGTGCTTCGGAATCTAACACTGATCTCTCAGGAGCCGCTTAAACCACAAACTTGTAGAAAATTTACTCTTCTTGTAGTTAAGCCGGCATTGTCCCTCCTGTATTCAATCCCGATGCAATTTCTGTGTTTTATGGTCAATGTGAAGGTCCAAATGATACAGTAAACCTGCACTGGTGCATCGCAATCTAATACCGGTCTCCCAAGAGCCGCTCAAAACACAAACTCTGAAGAGATTCACTCGTCTTGTACTTAAAGTGGCATTGTGCCTTTTGTATTCAATCCCAATGCAATATCTGTGTTTGATGGTCAATGTGAAGGTCCAAGGGATCGTGTAAACCTGCACTGGTGCTTCGGAATCTAATATTGGTCTCCCAAGAGCCGCTAAAAGCACAAACTCTTAGAAGATTCACTCTTCTTGTACTTAAGCCGGCATTGTGCCATATGTATTTAATCCCCACGCAACTTCTGTGTTTCATGGTCAATGTGAAGGGCCAAGTGATACAGTAAACCTGCACTGGTGCTTCGGAATCTAATACCGGTCTCCCATTATCCGCTCAAAGCAAAAACTCTTAGAAGACTCACTTTTCTTGTTCTTATATCGGCATTGTCCCTTTTGTATTCAATCCCAATGCGATTTCTGTGTTTCTTGTTCAATGTGAAGGTGGAAGGGATACCGTAAACCTGCACTGGTGCATCGGAATCTAATACTGGTCTCCCAGGAGTCGCGCAAAGCACAAAGTCTTACAAAATTCTCACTTGTTGTACTTGAGTCGGCATTGTCCCTTATGTATTCCATTCCGATGTAATTATGTGTTTCATGGTCAATGTGAAGGTCCAAGATATACAGTAAACCTGCACTGGTGCATCGGAATCTAATAGTGGTCTTCCAGGAGACGCTCAAAGCACAAACTCTTAGAAGATTCACTCTTCTGGTACTTAAGACGGCATTGTGCCTTTTGTATTCCATCGCGATGGAATTTCTGTGTTTCATGGTCAATGTGAAGGTCGAGGGGATACAGTAAACTTGCACTGGTGCATCGGAATCTAATACTGGTTTCCCAGGAGCCGCTCAAAGCACAAACTCTGAAGATATTCACTCTTCTTGTACTTAAGTCGGCATTGTCCCTATTGTATTCAATCCCGATGCAATATCTGTGTTTCATGGTCAATGTGAAGGACCAAGGGATACAGTAAACCTGCACTGGTGCATCGGAAACTAATACTGGTTTCCCAGGAGCCGCTCAAAGCACAAACTCTTAGAAGATTTACTCTTCTTGTATTTAGGTCTGCATTGTCTCTTATGTATTCAATCCCGATGTAATTTCTGTGTTTCATGGTCAATGTGAAGGTTCAAGGGATACAGTTAAACAGCACTGGTGCATCGGAATCTAATACTGGTCTCCCAGGAGCCGCTCAAAACACAAACTCTCAGAAGATTCACCCTTCTTGTACTTAAGTCGCCATTGTCCATTTTGTATTCAATCCCGATGCAAGTTCTGTGTTTCATTGTCAATGTGAAGGTCCAAGGGATATAGGAAACCTGCACTGGTGCATCGGAATCTAACACTGGTCTCCCAGGAGCCGCTCAAACCACAAACTTGTAGAAAATTTACTCTTCTTGTAGCTAAGCCGGCATTGTCCCTCCTGTATTCAATCCCGATGCAATTTGTGTGTTTCATGGTCAATGTGAAGGTCCAAGGGATACAGTAAACCTGCACTGGTGAAACGGAATCTAATACTGGTCCCCCAGAAGCCGCTCAAATCACAAACTCTTAGAAGATTCAGTCTTCTTGTGCTTAAGTCGGCATTGTCTCTTTCGTAATTGATCCCGATGAATATTGTGCATTTCATGGTCAATGTGAAGGTCCAAGGGATACCGCTAACCAGCACTGGTGCATCGGAATCTCTTCTGGTCTCCCAGGAGCCGCTCAAAAGAAAAATCTTATAAGATTCATCCTTCTTTTACTTAAGTCGGCATTGTCCCTTTTGTGTTCAATCCCGATGCAAATTCTGTGTTTCATGGCCAATGTGAAGGTCCAAGGGATACAGTAAACTAGCACTGGTGCATCGGAATCTAACACTTTTCTCCCAGGACCCATTCAAAAAACAAACTCTTAGAAAATTCACTCTTCTTGTACTTAAGTCGGCATTGTCCCTTTTGTATTCAATCCCGATGCAAGTTCTGTGTATCATGGTCAATGGGAAGGTCCAAGGGATACAGTAAACCTGCACTGGTGCAACGGAATCTAATACTGGTCTCCCAGGAGCCGCTCAGAGCAGAAACTCTTAGAAGATTCAATCTTCTTGTACTTAAGTTGGCGTTGTGCCTTTTGTAGTCAATCCCGATGCAATATCTGTGTTTGATGGTCAGTGTGAAGGTCCAAGGGATCGTGTAAGCCTGCACTGGTGCTTCGGAATCTAATACTGGTTACCCAAGAGCCGCTAAAAGCACAAACTCTTAGAAGATTCACTCTTCTTGTACTTAAGTCGGCATTGTGCCATATGTATTTAATCCCCACGCAACCTCTGTGTTTCATGGTCAATGTGAATGGCCAAATGATACAGTAAACCTGCACTGGTGCATCGGAATCTAATACTGGTCTCCCATGAGCCGCTCAAAGCAGAAACTCTTAGAAGACTCACTCTTCTTGTTCTTATGTCGGCATTGTCCCATTTGTATTCAATCCCGATGCACATTCTGTGTTTCATGGTCAATGTGAAGGTCCAAGGGATACCGTTAACCAGCACTGGTGCATCGGAATCTAAATCTGGGCTCCCAGGAGTCGCTCAAAGCACAAAATCTTATAAGATTCTCCCTTCTTGTACTTAACTGTGCATTGTCCCTTTTGTATTCAATCCCGATGCGATTTCTGTGTTTCATGGTCAATGTGAAAGTCCAAGGGATACAGTAATTTTGCACTGGTGCATCGGAATCTAATACTGTTATCCCAGGAGCCGCTCAAAGTACAAACTCTGAAGAGATTCACTCTTCTTGCACTTATGTCGCCATTGTCCGTATTGTATTCAATCCCGACGCAATATCTGTGTTTCATGGTCAATGTGAAGGACCAAGGGATACAGTAATTCTGCACTGGTGCATCGGAATCTAATACTGGTTTCCCAGGAGCGGCTCAAAGCACAAACTCTTAGAATATTTACTCTTCTTGTACTTAAGTCGGCATTGTGCCATATGTATTTAATCCCCACGCAACTTCTGTGTTTCATGGTCAATGTGAAGGGCCAAGAGATACATTAAACCTGCAGTGGTGCATCGGAATCTAATACTTGGCTCCCAGGAGCCGCTCAAAGCACAAAATCTTATAAGATTCACCGTTCTTGTACTTAAGTCGGCATTGTTCCTTTTGTATTCAATCCCGATGCAATTTCTGTGTTTCATGTTCAATGTGAAGGTCCAATGGATATAGTAAACCTGCACTGGTGCACTGGAATCTAAAAGTGGTGTCCCAAGAGCCACTAAAAGCACAAACTCTTAGAAGATTCCCTCTTCTTGTACTTAAGTCGTCATTGTGCCTTATGTATTCAATCCCGATGCAATTTCTGTGTTTCATGGTCAATGTGAAGGGCAAAGGGATACATTAAACCTGCACTGGTGCATCGGAATCTAATACTGGTATACCAGGAGACGCTCAAAGCACAAACCCTTAGAAAATTCACTCTTGTTGTACTTAAGTCGGCATTGTGCATTTTGTATTCAATCCCGATGCAATTTCTGCGTTTCATAAGCAATGTGAAGGTCCAAATGATACAGTAAACCTGCACTGGTGCATCGCAATCTAATACCGGTCTCCCAAGAGCCGCTCAAAACACAAACTGTTAGATGATTAGCTCTTTTTGTACTTAAGTCGGCAGTCCCTTTTGTATTCAATCCCGTTGCAATTTCTGTGTTTCATGTTCAATGTGAAGGACCAAGGGATACAGTAAACCTGCACTGGTGCGTCGGAACTTAATACTGGTCTCCCAGGAGCCGCTCAAAGCACAAACTCTTAGAAGTTTCGGTCTGCTTGTACTTAAGTCGGCATTGTCCCTTTTGTATTCAATCTCGATGCAAGTTCTGTGTATCATGGTCAATGTGAAGGTCCAAGGGATACAGTAATCCTGCATTGGTGCAACGGAATCTAATACTGGTCTCCCAGGAGCCGCTCAGAGCAGAAATTCTTAGAAGATTCAATCTTCTTGTACTTAAGTTGGCATTGTGCCTTTTGTATTCAATCCCGATGCAATATCTGTGTTTGATGGTCAATGTGAAGGTCCAAGGAATACAGTAAACTTGCACTGGTGCATCGGAATCTAACACTTTTCTCCCAGGAGCCGCTCACACCACATCCAAGGAATACAGTAAACTTGCACTGGTGCATCGGAATCTAACACTTTTCTCCCAGGAGCCGCTCATACACAAACTCTTAGAAGATTCACTCTTCTTGTACTTAAGTCGGCATTGACTCTTTTGCATTCAATCCCGATGCGGTTTCTGTGTTCCATGGTCAATGTGAAGGTCGAAGGGATACAGTAAACTTGCACTGGTGCATCGGAATCTAATACTGGTATCCCAGTAGCCGCTCAAAGCACAAACTCTGAAGATATTCACTCTTCTTGTACTTAAGTCGGCATTGTCCCTATTGTATTCAATCCCGATGCAATATCTGTGTTTCATGGTCAATGTGAAGGACCAAGGGATACAGTAAACTTGCACTGGTGCATCGGAATCTAATACTGGTTTCCCAGGAGCCGCTCAAAGCACAAACTCTTAGAAGTTTTACTCTTCTAGTACTTAGGTTGGCATTCTCTCTTATGTATTCAATCCCGATGAAATTTCTGCGATTCATTGTCAATGTGAAGGTTCAAGGTATACAGTTAAACAGCACTGGTGCATCGGAATCTAATACTGGTCTCCCAGGGCCGCTCAAATCACAAACTCTTAGAAAATTCCCTCTTGTTGTACTTAAGTCGGCATTGTGCATTTTGTATTCAATCCCGATGCAATTTCTGCGTTTCATGGGCAATGTGAAGGTCCAAATGATACAGTAAACCTGCACTGGTGCATCGCAATCTAATACCGGTCTCCCAAGAGCCGCTCAAAACACAAACTGTTAGATGATTAGCTCCTTTTGTACTTAATTCGGCAGTCCCTTTTGTACTCAATCCCGTTGCAATTTCTGTGTTTCATGTTCAATGTGCTCAGAACAGAAACTCTTAGAAGATTCATTCTTCTGGTACCTAAGTCGGCATTGTTCCATCTGTATTCAATCCCGATGCAATATCTGTGTTTGATGGTCAATGTGAAGGTCCAAGGAATACAGTAAACTTGCACTGGTGCATCGGAATCTAACACTTTTCTCCCAGGAGCCGCTCAAAGCACAAACTCTTAGAAGATTTACTCTTCTTGTACTTAAGTCGGCATTGTCTGTCTTGTATTCAATCCCGATGTAATTTCTGTGTTTCATGGTCAATGTGAAGGTCCAAGGGATACAGTAAACCTCCACTGGTGAAACGGAATCTAATACTTGTCTCCCAGGAGCCGCTCAAAGCACAAACTGTTAGAATATTTACTCTTCTTGTACTTAAGTCGGCATTGTGCATTTTGTATTCATTTCCGATGCAATATCTGTGTTTGATGGTCAATATGAAGGTCCAAGGGATCGTGTAAACCTGCACTGGTGCATCGGAATCTAATACTGGTCTCCCAGGAGCCGTGCAAAGCACAAAGTCTTTCAAAATCCTCAATTGTTGCACTTGAGTCAGCATTATCCCTTATGTATTCCATCCCGATGTAATTATGTGTTTCATGGTCAATGTGAAGGTCCAAGGGACGCAGTAAACCTGCACTGGTGCATCGGAATCTAATACTGGTCTCCCAGGAGACGCTCAAAGCACAAACCCTTAGAAGATTCAGCCTTCTTGTACTTAAGTCGGCATTGTCTCTTTTGTATTCAATCACGATGCATATTCTGTGTTTCATGGTCAATGTGAAGGTCCAAGGGATACCGTTAACCAGCACTGGTGCATCGGAATCTAATACTTGGCTCCCAGGAGCCACTCAAAGCACAAAATCTTATAAGATTCACCGTTCTTGTACTTAAGTCGGCATTCTCCCTTTTGTATTCAATCCCGATACTATTTCTGTGTGTCATGGTCAATGTGAAGGTCCAAGGAATACAGTAAACTTGCACTGGTGCATCGGAATCTAACACTTTTCTCCCAGGAGCCGCTCATACACAAACTCTTAGAAGATTCACTCTTCTTGTACTTAAGTCGGCATTGACTCTTTTGCATTCAATCCCGATGCGGTTTCTGTGTTCCATGGTCAATGTGAAGGTCGAAGGGATACAGTAAACTTGCACTGGTGCATCGGAATCTAATACTGGTATCCCAGTAGCCGCTCAAAGCACAAACTCTGAAGATATTCACTCTTCTTGTACTTAAGTCGGCATTGTCCCTATTGTATTCAATCCCGATGCAATATCTGTGTTTCATGGTCAATGTGAAGGACCAAGGGATACAGTAAACTTGCACTGGTGCATCGGAATCTAATACTGGTTTCCCAGGAGCCGCTCAAAGCACAAACTCTTAGAAGTTTTACTCTTCTAGTACTTAGGTTGGCATTCTCTCTTATGTATTCAATCCCGATGAAATTTCTGCGATTCATTGTCAATGTGAAGGTTCAAGGTATACAGTTAAACAGCACTGGTGCATCGGAATCTAATACTGGTCTCCCAGGGCCGCTCAAATCACAAACTCTTAGAAAATTCCCTCTTGTTGTACTTAAGTTGGCATTGTGCCTTTTGTATTCAATCCCGATGCAATATCTGTGTTTGATGGTCAATGTGAAGGTCCAAGGAATACAGTAAACTTGCACTGGTGCATCGGAATCTAACACTTTTCTCCCAGGAGCCGCTCACACCACATACTTTTAGAAAATTCACTCTTCTTGTACTAAAGTCTACATTGCCCATTTTGTATTCAATCCCGATGCAATTTCTGTGTTTCATGGCCAATGTGAAGTTCCAAGGGATACAGTAAACCTGCACTGGTGCAACGGAATCTAATACTGGTCTCTCAGGAGCTGCTCAGAGCAGAAACTCTTAGAAGATTCATTCTTCTGGTACTTAAGTCGGCATTGTGCCTTTTGTATTCAATCCCGATGTGGTTTCTGTGTTTCATGGTCAATGTGAGGGTCCAAGGTATACAGTAAACCGCACTGGTGCATTCGAATCTAATACTGGTCTCCCAGGAGCCGCTGAAAACACAATCTCTTAGAAGATTCACTCTTCTTGTACTTAAGTCGGCATTGTTCCATCTGTATTCAATCCCGATGCAATTTCTGTGTTTCACGGTCAATGTGAAGGTCCAAGGGATACAGTAAACGTGCACTGGTGCATCGGAATCTAATAGTGGTCTTCCAGGAGACGCTCAAAGCACAAACTCTTAAACGATTCACTCTTCTGGTACTTAAGACGGCATTGTGCCTTTTGTATTCAATCGCGATGGAATTTCTGTGTTTCATGGTCAATGTGAAGGTCAAAGGGATACAGTAAACTAGCACAGGTGCATCGGAATCTAATACTGGTATCCCAGGAGCCGCTCAAAGCACAAACTCTGAACATATTCACTCTTCTTGTACTTAAGTCGGCATTGTCCCTATTGTATTCAATCCCGATGCAATATCTGTGTTACATGGTCAATGTGAAGGACCAAGGGATACAGTAAACTTGCACTGGTGCAGCGGAATCTAATACTGGTTTCCCAGGAGCCGCTCAAAGCACAAACTCTTAGAAGATTTACTCTTCTTGTACTTAGGTTGGCATTGTCTCTTATGTATTCAATCCCGATGTAATTTCTGTGTTTCATGGTCAATATGAAGGTTGAAGGGATACAGTTAAACAGCACTGGTGCATCGGAATCTAATACTGGTCTCTTAGGAGCCGCTCAAAGCACAAACTCTCAAAAGATTCACCCTTCTTGTACTTAAGTCGGCATTGTCCATTTTGTATTCAATCCTGATGCAAGTTCTGTGTATCATTGTCAATGTGAAGGTCCAACGGATATAGGAAACCTGCACTGGTGCATCGGAATCTAACACTGGTCTCCCAGGAGCCGCTCAAACCACAAACTTGTAGAAAATTTACTATTCTTGTAGTTAAGCCGGCATTGTCCCTCCAGTATTAAATCCCGATGCAAGTTCTGTGTTTCATGGTCAATGTGAAGGTCCAAGGGATACAGTAAACCTGCACTGGTGCATCGCAATCTAATACCGGTCTCCCAAGAGGCGCTCAAAACACAAACTCTTAGATGATTAACTCTTTTTGTACTTAAGTCGGCAGTCCCTTTTGTATTCAATCCCGATCCAATTTCTGTGTTTCATGGTCAATGGGAAGGTCCAAGGAATACAGTAAACCTGCACTAGTGCATCGGAATCTAATACTGGTATCCCAGAAGCCGCCCAAGGCACAAACTCTGAAGATATTCACTCTTCTTGTATTTAAGTTGGCATTGTCCCTTTTGTATTCAATCCCGATGCAATATCTGTGTTTCATGTTCAATGTGAAGGACCAAGGGATACATTAAACCTGCACTGGTGCTTCGGAATCTAAAACTGGTCTCTCAGGAGCCGCTCTAACCACAAACTCTTAGAAAATTCACCTTCTTGTACTTAAGTTGGTATTGTCGATTTTATATTCAATCCCGATGCAATTTCTGTGTTTAATGGTCAATGTGAATGTCAGAGGGATACAGTAAACGTGTTCTGGTGCATCGGAATCTAATACAGGTCTCCCAGGAGCCGCTCAAAGCACAATCTCTTCGAAGATTCTTTCTTCTTTTACATAAGTCGGTATTGTGCATTTTGTATTCAATCCCGATGCAATTTCTATGTTTCATCTTGAATGAGAATGTCCAAGGGATACAGTAAACCTGCACTGGTTCATCGGAATCTAATACTGGTCCCCCATGAGCTGCTCAAACCACAAACTCTTAGAAGATTCAATCCTCTTGTATTTAAGTCGCCATTGTGCCTTTGTATTCAATCCCGATGCGATGTCTGTGTTTTATGGTCAATGTGAAGGTCCAAGGGATACAGTAAATCTGCAATGGTGCTTCGGAATCCAAAACTGGTCTCTCAGGAGCCGCTCAAACCACAAGTTCTTACAAAATTCACCTTCCTGTTCTTAAGTCGGCATTGTCCAATTTGTATTCAATCCCGATGCAATTTCTGTGTTTAATGGTCAATGTCAAGGACAGAGGGATACAGTAAACGTGCTCTGGTGCATCGGAATCTACTACAGGTCTCCCAGGAGACGCTCAAAGCACAAACTATTCGAAGAATGACATAACTTGAGCTTAAGTTGGCATTGTGAGTTTTGTATTCAATCCCGATGCAATTTCTGTGTTTCATGGTCAATGTGAAGGTCCAAGAGATAGTGTAAACCTGCACTGGTGCAACAGAATCTGATACTGGTCAGCCAGAAGCCGCTCCAACCCCAAACCCTTAGAAGATTCACTCTTCTTGTACTTAAGTCGGCATTGTGACTTTTGTATTCAATCCCGATGCAATTTCTGTGCTTCATACACAATGTGAAGGTCCAAGGGATACAGTAAAGCTGCACTGGTGCATCGGAATGTAATACTGGTCTTCAGGAGCCGCACAAAGCACAAACTCTAAGAAGATTCACTCTTCTTGTACTTAAGTCGGTATTGTGCACTTTGTATTCAATCCCGATGCAATTTTTAAGTTTCATGGTCAATGAGAAAGTCCAAGGGATACAGTAAACCAGCCTGGTTCATCGGAATCTAATACAGGCTTCCCATGAGCCGCTCAAACCACAAACACCTAGAAGATTCACTCATCATGTATTTACTTCGCCATTGTGCCTTTTGTATTTAATCCCGATGCGATGTCTGTGTTTCATGGTCAATGTGAAGGTCCAAGGGATACAGTAAACCTGCACTGGTGCTTCGGAATCTAAAACTGGTCTCTCAGGAGCCGCTCAAACCACAAACTCTAAGAAATATCACCTTCTTGCACTGAAGTCGGCATTGTATATTTTGTATTCAATCCCGATGCAATTTCTGTGTGTAATGGTCAATGTGAAGGTCAGAGGGATACAGTAAACGTGCTCTGGTGCATCGGAATCTAATACAGATCTCCCAGGAGACGCTCAAAGCACAAATTCTTCGAAGATTCACATTACTTGTGCTTAAGTTGGCATTGTGAGTTTTGTATTCAATCCCAATGTAATTTCTTTGTTTCTTACACAATGTGAAGATCCAAGGGATACAGTAAACCTGCACTGGTGCATCGGAATCTAATACTGGTCTGCCAGGAGTCGCTCCAACCACAAAGATTTAGAAATTTCACCTTCTTGTACTTAAGTCGGCATTGTTCGTCTTGTATTCAATCCCGATGCAATTTCTGTGTTTCATGGTCAATGTGAATGTCCAAGGGATACAGTAAACCCGCACTGGTGCATCGGAATCTAATACTGGTCTCCCAAGAGACGCTCAAACCACAAACTCTTATAAGATTCACTCTTCTTGTACCTAAGTCGGCCTTGTCCCTTTTGTATTCATTCCCGATGCAATTTCTGTGTTTTCTGCTCAATGTGAAGGTCCAAGGGATACAGTAAACCTGGACTGGTGAATCGGAATGCAGTACTGGTCTCCGTGGAGCCGTTCTAAGTAGAGACTCTTAGAAGATTCGCTCTTCTTGTACTTAAGTCTGCATTGTGCTTTTTGTATTCAATCCCGATTCAATTTCTGTGTATTATGGTCAATACGAATGTCCACGGGATACAGTATACCTGCACTGGTGCATCGGAATCTAATACTGGCCTCCCAGGAGCCGCTGAAGTCACAAACTCTTAGAAGATTCACTCTTCTTGTACTTAAGTCGGCATTGTGCATTTTGTATTCAATCCTGATGCAATTTCTGTGTTTCGTAGTCGATGTGAAGGCCCAAACGATACAGTCAACCTGTACTGGTGCATCGGAATCTAATACAGGTCTTCCAGGAGACGCACAAAGCACATACTCTTCGAAGAGTCACATTACTTGTGCTTAAGTTGGCATTCTGAGTTTTGTATTCAATCCCGATGCAATTTCCGTGTTTCATGGTCAATGTGAAGTTCCAAGGGATACAGTAAACCTGCACTGTTGCATCGGAATCTAATATTGGTCTTCCAGGAGCCGCTCCAACCACAAACTCTTAGAAGATTCACTCTGCTTGTACTTAAATCGGCATTGTGCCTTTTGTATTCAATCCCGATGCGATTTCTGTGTTTCATGGCCAATGTGAGGGTCCAAGGGATACAGTAAATCTGCACTGGTGCATCGGAATCTATTACTGGTCTCCCAGGAGCCGCTGAAAGCAAAAACTCCTAGAGGATTCATTCTTCTTGTACTTTAGTCGGCATTGTCCATTTTGTATTCAATCCCGATGCAATTTGTGTGTTTCATGGTCAATGTGAAGGTCCAAGCGATACAGTAAACCTGCTCTGGTGCATCGGAATCTAAAACTGGTATCTCAGGAGCCGCTCAAACGACAAACTCTTAGAAAATTCACCTTATTCTACTTAAGTCGGCATTATCCCTTTTCTATTCAATCCCGATGCAATTTCTGTGATTCATGGTCAATGTGAAGGTCCAAGGGATACAGTAGTCCGGCACTGGTGCATCGGAATCTAATACTGGACTCCCAGGAGCCGCTCAAAGCACAAACTCTTAGAAGATTCATTCTTTTTCTACTTAAGCCGGTATTGTGCATTTAGTATTCAATCCCGGTGCCATTTCTATGTTTCATGCTCAATGAGAATGTCCAAGGGATACAGTAAACCTGCACTGGTTCATCGGAATCCAATACTGGTCTCCCATGAGCCGCTAAAACCACGAACTCTTAGAAGACTCACTCTTCTCGTACTTAAGTCAGCATTGTGGATTTTGTATTGAATCCCGATGCAATTTCTGTGTTTCATGGTAATGTGAAGTTCCAAGGGTTACAGTAAACCTGCACTGGTGCATCGGAATCTAATACTGGTCTACCAGGAGCCGCTCCAACCATAAACTCTTAGAAGATTAACTCTTCTTGTACTTAAGTCGGCAGTCTCTTTTGTATTCAATCCCGTTGCAATATCTGTGTTTGATGGTCAATGTGAAGGTCCAAGGAATACAGTAAACTTGCACTGGTGCATCGGAATCTAACACTTTTCTCCCAGGAGCCGCTCACACCACAAACTCTTAGAAAATTCACTCTTCTTCTACTAAAGTTTATGTTGCCCATTTTGTATTCAATCCCGATGCAATTTCTGTGTTTCATGGTCAATGTGAAGTTCCAAGGGATACAGTAAACCTGCACTGGTGCAACGGAATCTAATACTGGTCTCTCAGGAGCTGCTCAGAATAGAAACTCTTAGAAGATTCATTCTTCTGGTACTTAAGTCGGCATTGTGCCTTTTGTATTCAATCCCGATGCGGTTTCTGTTTTTCATGGTCAATGTGAGGGTCCAAGGTATACACTAAACCGCACTGGTGCATTCGAATCTAATACTGGTCTCCCGGGAGCCGCTGAAAGCACAATCTCTTAGAAGATTCACTCTTCTTGTACTTAAGTCGTCATTGTTCCATCTGTATTGAATCCCGAGGCAATTTCTGTGTTTCACGGTCAATGTGAAGGTCCAAGGGATACAGTAAACGTGCACTGGTGCATTGGAATCTAATAGTGGTCTTCCAGGAGACGCTCAAAGCACAAACTCTTAAACGATTAACTCTTCTGGTACCTAAGACGACATTGTGCCTTTTGTATTCAATCGCGATGGAATTTCTGTGTTTCATGGTCAATGTGAAGGTCAAAGGGATACAGTAAACTAGCACAGGTGCATCGGAATCTAATACTGGTATCCCAGGAGTCGCTCAAAGCACAAACTCTGAACATATTCACTCTTTTTGTACTTAAGTCGACATTGTTCCTAATGTATTCAATCCCGATGCAATATCTGTGTTACATGGTCAATGTGAAGGACCAAGTGATACTGTAAACTTGCACTGGTGCATCGGAATCTAATATTGGTTTCCCAGGAGCCGCTCAAAGCACAAACTCTTAGAAGATTTACTCTTCTTGTACTTAGGTTGGCATTGTCTCTTATGTATTCAATCCCGATGTAATTTCTGTGTTTCATGGTCAATGTGAAGGTTCAAGGGATACAGTTAAACAGCACTGGTGCATCGGAATCTAATACTGGTCTCCCAGGAGCCGCTCAAAACACAAACTCTCAGAAGATTCACCCTTCTTGATTTTAAGTCGGCATTGTCGATTTTGTATTCAATCCCGATGCAAGTTCTGTGTATCATTGTCAATGTGAGGGTCCAAGGGATATAGGAAACCTGCACTGGTGCATCGTAATCTAACACTGGTCTCCCAGAAGCCGCTCAAAGCACAAACTCTTAGAAGATTCAGTCTTCTTGTACTTAAGTCGGCATTGTCTCTTTTGTAATTAATCCCGATGCATATTCTGCATTTCATGGTCAATGTGAAGGGCCAAGGGATACAGTAATCCTGCACTGGTGCAACGGAATCTTATACTGGTCTCCCAGGAGCCGCTCAGAGCAGAAACTCTTAGAAGGTTCAACCTTCTTGTACTTAAGTTGACATTGTGCCTTCTGTATTCAATCCCGATGCAATATCTGTATTTGATGGTCAATGTGAAGGTCCAAGGGATCGTGTAAACCTGCACTGGTGCATCGGAATCTAATACTGGTTTCCCAAGAGCCGCTAAAAGCACAAACTCTTAGAGGATTCACACTTCTTGTACTTAAGACGGCATTGTGCCATATGTATTTAATCCTCACGCAACTTCTGAGTTTCATGGTCAATGTGAAGGGCCAAGTGATACAGCAAAACCTGCACTGGTGCATCGGAATCTAATACTGGTCTCCCATGAGCCGCTCAAAGCACAAACTCTTAGAAGATTTACTCTACTTGTACTTAAGTTGGCATTGTCTTTTATGTATTCAGTCCCGATGTAATATCTGTGTTTCATGGTCAATATGAAGGAGCAAGGGATACAGTTAATCGGCACTGGTGCATCGGAATCTAATACTGGTCTCCCAGGAGCCGCTCAAACCACAAACTCTTAGAAAATTCACTCTTCTTGTACTTAAGTCGGCATTGTCTGTCTTGTATTCAATCCCGATGCAATTTCTGTGTTTCATTGTCAATGTGAAGGTCCAAGGGATACAGTAAACCTCCACTGGTGAAACGGAATCTAATACTTGTCTCCCAGGAGCCGCTCAAAGCACAAACTGTTAGAATATTTACTCTTCTTGTACTTAAATCGGCATTGTGCATTTTGTATTCATTTCCGATGCAATATCTGTGTTTGATGGTCAGTGTGAAGGTCCAAGGGATCGTGTAAACCTGCACTGGTGCTTCGGAATCTAATACTGGTTACCCAAGAGCCGCTAAAAGCACAAACTCTTAGAAGATTCACTCTTCTTGTACTTAAGTCGGCATTGTGCCATATGTATTTAATCCCCACGCAACCTCTGTGTTTCATGGTCAATGTGAATGGCCAAATGATACAGTAAACCTGCACTGGTGCATCGGAATCTAATACTGGTCTCCCATGAGCCGCTCAAAGCAGAAACTCTTAGAAGACTCACTCTTCTTGTTCTTTTGTCGGCATTGTCCCATTTGTATTCAATCCCGATGCACATTCTGTGTTTCATGGTCAATGTGAAGGTCCAAGGGATACGTTAACCAGCACTGGTGCATCGGAATCTAAATCTGGGCTCCCAGGGGTCGCTCAAAGCACAAAATCTTATAAGATTCACCCTTCTTGTACTTAACTTTGCATTGTCCCTTTTGTATTCAATCCCGATGCGATTTCTGTGTTTCATGGTCAATGTGAAAGTCCAAGGGATACAGTAATTTTGCACTGGTACATCGGAATCTAATACTGTTTTCCCAGGAGCCGCTCAAAGTACAAACTCCGAAGAGATTCACTCTTCTTGCACTTATGTCGCCATTGTCCCTATTGTATTCAATCCTGACGCAATATCTGTGTTTCATGGTCAATCTGAAGGACCAATGGATACAGTAATTCTGCACTGATGCATCGGAATCTAATACTGGTTTCCCAGGAGCGGCTCAAAGCACAAACTCTTAGAATATTTACTCTTCTTGTACTTAAGTCGGCATTGTGCCATACGTATTTAATCCCCACGCAACTTCTGTGTTTCATGGTCAATGTGAAGGGCCAAGAGATACATTAAACCTGCAGTGGTGCATCGGAATCTAATACTTGGGTCCCAGGAGCCGCTCAAAGCACAAAATCTTATAAGATTCACCGTTCTTGTACTTAAGTCGGCATTGTTCCTTTTGTATTCAATCCCGATGCAATTTCTGTGTTTCATGTTCAATGTGAAGGTCCAATGGATATAGTAAACCTGCACTGGTGCACTGGAATCTAAAAGTGGTGTCCCAAGAGCCACTAAAAGCACAAACTCTTAGAAGATTCCCTGTTCTTGTACTTAAGTCGTCATTGTGCCTTATGTATTCAATCCCGATGCAATTTCTGTGTTTCATGGTCAATGTGAAGGGCAAAGGGATACATTAAACCTGCACTGGTGCGTCGGAATCTAATACTGGTATCCGAGGAGCCGCTCAAAGCACAAACTCTGAAGATATTCACTCTTCTTGTACTTAAGTCGGCATTGTCCCTATTGTATTCAATCCCGATGCAATATCTGTGTTTCATGGTCAATGTGAAGGACCAAGGGATACAGTAAACTTGCACTGGTGCATCGGAATCTAATACTGGTTTATCAGGAGACGCTCAAAGCACAAACTCTTAGAAGTTTTACTCTTCTTGTACTTAGGTTGGCATTGTCTCTTATGTATTCAATCCCGATGTAATTTCTGTGTTTCATGGTCAATGTGAAGGTTCAAGGTATACAGTTAAAGAGCACTGGTGCATCGGAATCTAATACTGGTCTCCCAGGAGCCGCTCAAAACACAAACCCTTAGAAAATTCACTCTTGTTGTACTTAAGTCGGCATTGTGCGTTTTGTATTCAATCCCGATGCAATTTCTGCGTTTCATAAGCAATGTGAAGGTCCAAATGATACAGTAAACCTGCACTGGTGCATCGCAATCTAATACCGGTCTCCCAAGAGCCGCTCAAAACACAAACTGTTAGATGATTAGCTCTTTTTGTACTTAAGTCGGCAGTCCCTTTTGTATTCAATCCCGTTGCAATTTCTGTGTTTCATGTTCAATGTGAAGGACCAAGGGATACAGTAAACCTGCACTGGTGCGTCGGAACTTAATACTGGTCTCCCAGGAGCCGCTCAAAGCACAAACTCTTAGAAGTTTCAGTCTGCTTGTACTTAAGTCGGCATTGTCCCTTTTGTATTCAATCTCGATGCAAGTTCTGTGTATCATTGTCAATGTGAAGGTCCAAGGGATACAGTAATCCTGCACTGGTGCAACGGAATCTAATACTGGTCTCCCAGGAGCCGCTCAGAGCAGAAACTCTTAGAAGATTCAATCTTCTTGTACTTAAGTTGGCATTGTGCCTTTTGTATTCAATCCCGATGCAATATCTGTATTTGATGGTCAATGTGAAGGTCCAAGGAATACAGTAAACTTGCACTGGTGCATCGGAATCTAACACTTTTCTCCCAGGAGCCGCTCACACCACAAACTCTTAGAAAATTCACTCTTCTTGTACTAAAGTTTATGTTGCCCATTTTGTATTCAATCCCGATGCAATTTCTGTGTAACGTGGTCAATGTGAAGGTCAAAGGGATACAGTAAACTAGCACAGGTGCATCGGAAACTAATACTGGTATCCCAGGAGTCGCTCAAAGCACAAACTCTGAACATATTCACTCTTCTTGTACTTAAGTCGACATTGTTCCTAATGTATTCAATCCCGATGCAATATCTGTGTTACATGGTCAATGTGAAGGGCCAAGTGATACAGTAACCTTGCACTGGTGCATCGGAATCTAATATTGGTTTCCCAGGAGCCGCTCAAAGCACAAACTCTTAGAAGATTTACTCTTCTTGTACTTAAGTCGGCATTGTCTGTCTTGTATTCAATCCCGATGCAATTTCTGTGTTTCATGGTCAATGTGAAGGTCCAAGGGATACAGTAAACCTCCACTGGTGAAACGGAATCTAATACTTGTCTCCCAGGAGCCGCTCAAAGCACAAACTGTTAGAATATTTACTCTTCTTGTACTTAAGTCGGCATTGTGCATTTTGTATTCATTTCCGATGCAATATCTGTGTTTGATGGTCAATATGAAGGTCCAAGGGATCGTGTAAACCTGCACTGGTGCATCGGAATCTAATACTGGTCTCCCAGGAGCCGCGCAAAGCACAAAGTCATAGAAGATTCAGTCTTCTTGTACTTAAGTCCACATTGTCCCTTTTGTATTCGATCCCGATGCAAGTGCTGTGTATCATGGTCAATGTGAAGGTCCAAGGGATACAGTAAACCTGCACTGGTGCAAAGGAATCTAATACTGGTCTCCCAGGAGCCGCTCAGAGCAGAAACTCTTAGAAGATTCAATCTTCTTGTACTTAAGTTGGCATTGTGCCTTTTGTATTCAATCCCGATGCAATATCTGTGTTTGATAGTCAATGTGAAGGTCCAAGGGATCGTGTAAACCTGCACTGGTGCATCGGAATCTAATACTGGTCTCCCAGGAGCCGCGCAAAGCACAAAGTCTTTCAAAATTCTCAATTGTTGCACTTGAGTCGGCATTATCCCTTATGTATTCCATCCCGATGTAATTATGTGTTTCATGGTCAATGTGAAGGTCCAAGGGATGCAGTAAACCTGCACTGGTGCATCGGAATCTAATACTGGTCTCCCAGGAGACGCTCAAAGCACAAACCCTTAGAAGATTCAGCCTTCTTGTACTTAAGTCGGCATTGTCTCTTTTGTCTTCAATCACGATGCATATTCTGTGTTTCATGGTCAATGTGAAGGTCCAAGGGATACCGTTAACCAGCACTGGTGCATCGGAATCTAATACTTGGCTCCCAGGAGCCGCTCAAAGCACAAAATCTTATAAGATTCACCGTTCTTGTACTTAAGTCGGCATTCTCCGTTTTGTATTCAATCCCGATACTATTTCTGTGTGTCATGGTCAATGTGAAGGTCCAAGGAATACAGTAAACTTGCACTGGTGCATCGGAATCTAACCCTTTTCTCCCAGGAGCCGCTCATACACAAACTCTTAGAAGATTCACTCTTCTTGTACTTAAGTCGGCATTGACTCTTTTGCATTCAATCCCGATGCAGTTTCTGTGTTCCATGGTCAATGTGAAGGTCGAAGGGATACAGTAAACTTGCACTGGTGCATCGGAATCTAATACTGGTATCCCAGGAGCCGCTCAAAGCACAAACTCTGAAGATATTCACTCTTCTTGTACTTAAGTCGGCATTGTCCCTATTGTATTCAATCCCGATGCAATATCTGTGTTTCATGGTCAATGTGAAGGACCAAGGGATACAGTAAACTTGCACTGGTGCATCGGAATCTAATACTGGTTTCCCAGGAGCCGCTTAAAGCACAAACTCTTAGAAGTTTTACTCTTCTTGTACTTAGGTTGGCATTCTCTCTTATGTATTCAATCCCGATGAAATTTCTGCGATTCATTGTCAATGTGAAGATTCAAGGTATACAGTTAAACAGCACTGGTGCATCGGAATCTAATACTGGTCTCCCAGGGCCGCTCAAATCACAAACTCTTAGAAAATTCCCTCTTGTTGTACTTAAGTCGACATTGTGCATTTTGTATTCAATCCCGATGCAATTTCTGCGTTTCATGGGCAATGTGAAGGTCCAAATGATACAGTAAACCTGCACTGGTGCATCGCAATCTAATACCGGTCTCCCAAGAGCCGCTCAAAACACAAACTGTTAGATGATTAGCTCTTTTTGTACTTAATTCGGCAGTCCCTTTTGTACTCAATCCCGTTGCAATTTCTGTGTTTCATGTTCAATGTGAAGGACCAAGGGATACAGTAAACCTGCACTGGTGCGTTGGAACCTAATACTGGTCTCCCAGGAGCCGCTCAAAGCACAAACTCTTAGAAGTTTCAGTCTTCTTGTACTTAAGTCGGCATTGTCCCTTTTGTATTCAATCCCGATGCAAGTTCTGTGTATCATGGTCAATGTGAAGGTCCAAGGGATACAGTAATCCTGCACTGGTGACCCGGAATCTAATACTCGTCTCCCAGGAGCCGCTCAGAGCAGAAATTCTTAGAAGATTCAATCTTCTTGTACTTAAGTTGGCATTGTGCCTTTTGTATTCAATCCCGATGCAATATCTGTGTTTGATGGTCAATTTGAAGGTCCAAGGAATACAGTAAACTTGCACTGGTGCATCGGAATCTAACACTTTTCTCCCAGGAGCCGCTCACACCACGTACTTTTAGAAAATTCACACTTCTTGTCCTAAAGTCTACATTGCCCATTTTGTATTCAATCCCGATGCAATTTCTGTGTTTCATGGTCAATGTGAAGTTCCAAGGGATACAGTAAACCTGCACTGGTGCAACGGAATCTAATACTGGTCTCTCAGGAGCTGCTCAGAGCAGAAACTCTTAGAAGATTCATTCTTGTGGTACTTAAGTCGGCATTGTGCCTTTTGTATTCAATCCCGATGTGGTTTCTGTGTTTCATGGTCAATGTGAGGGTGCAAGGTATACAGTAAACCGCACTGGTGCATTCGAATCTAATACTGGTCTCCCAGGAGCCGCTGAAAACACAATCTCTTAGAAGATTCACTCTTCTTGTACTTAAGTCGGCATTGTTCCATCTGTATTCAATCCTGATGCAATTTCTGTGTTTCACGGTCAATGTGAAGGTCCAAGGGATACAGTAAACGTGCACTGGTGCATCGGAATCTAATAGTGGTCTTCCAGGAGACGCTCAAAGCACAAACTCTTAAACGATTCACTCTTCTGGTACTTAAGACGGCATTGTGCCTTTTGTATTCAATCGCGATGGAATTTCTGTGTTTCATGGTCAATGTGAAGGTCAAAGGGATACAGTAAACTAGCACAGGTGCATCGGAATCTAATACTGGTATCCCAGGAGCCGCTCAAAGCACAAACTCTGAACATATTCACTGTTCTTGTACTTAAGTCGGCATTGTCCCTATTGTATTCAATCCCGATGCAATATCTGTGTTACATGGTCAATGTGAAGGACCAAGGGATACAGTAAACTTGCACTGGTGCATCGGAATCTAATACTGGTTTCCCAGGAGCCGCTCAAAGCACAAACTCTTAGAAGATTTACTCTTCTTGTACTTAGGTTGGCATTGTCTCTTATGTATTCAATCCCGATGTAATTTTTGTGTTTCATGGTCAATATGAAGGTTGAAGGGATACAGTTAAACAGCACTGGTGCATCGGAATCTAATACTGGTCTCCCAGGAGCCGCTCAAAGCACAAACTCTCAGAAGATTCACCCTTCTTGTACTTAAGTCGGCATTGTCCATTTTGTATTCAATCCTGATGCAAGTTCTGTGTATCATTGTCAATGTGAAGGTCCAACGGATATAGGAAACCTGCACTGGTGCATCGGAATCTAACACTGGTCTGCCAGGAGCCGCTCAAACCACAAACTTGTAGAAAATTTACTATTCTTGTAGTTAAGCCGGCATTGTCCCTCCAGTATTAAATCCCGATGCAAGTTCTGTGTTTCATGGTCAATGTGAAGGTCCAAGGGATGCAGTAAACCTGCACTGGTGCATCGCAATCTAATACCGGTCTCCCAAGAGGCGCTCAAAACACAAACTCTTAGATGATTAACTCTTTTTGTACTTAAGTCGGCAGTCCCTTTTGTATTCAATCCCGATCCAATTTCTGTGTTTCATGGTCAATGGGAAGGTCCAAGGAATACAGTAAACCTGCACTAGTGCATCGGAATCTAATACTGGTATCCCAGAAGCCGCTCAAGGCACAAACTCTTAGAAGATTCAATCCTCTTGTATTTAAGTCGCCATTGTGCCTTTGTATTCAATCCCGATGCGATGTCTGTGTTTTATGGTCAATGTGAAGGTCCAAGGGATACAGTAAATCTGCAATGGTGCTTCGGAATCCAAAACTGGTCTCTCAGGAGCCGCTCAAACCACAAATTCTTACAAAATTCACCTTCCTGTTCTTAAGTCGGCATTGTCCAATTTGTATTCAATCCCGATGCAATTTCTGTGTTTAATGGTCAATGTCAAGGACAGAGGGATACAGTAAACGTGCTCTGGTGCATCGGAATCTACTACAGGTCTCCCAGGAGACGCTCAAAGCACAAACTATTCGAAGAATCACATAACTTGAGCTTAAGTTGGCATTGTGTGTTTTGTATTCAATCCCGATGCAATTTCTGTGTTTCATGGTCAATGTGAAGGTCCAAGGGATAGTGTAAACCTGCACTGGTGCAACAGAATCTGATACTGGTCAGCCAGGAGCCGCTCCAACCCCAAACCCCTAGAAGATCCACTCTTCTTGTACTTAAGTCGGCATTGTGACTTTTGTATTCAATCCCGATGCAATTTCTGTGCTTCATACACAATGTGAAGGTCCAAGGGATACAGTAAAGCTGCACTGGTGCATCGGAATTTAATACTGGTCTTCAGGAGCCGCACAAAGCACAAACTCTAAGAAGATTCACTCTTCTTGTACTTAAGTCGGTATTGTGCACTTTGTATTCAATCCCGATGCAATTTTTAAGTTTCATGGTCAATGAGAAAGTCCAAGGGATACAGTAAACCTGCCTGGTTCATCGGAATCTAATACAGGCCTCCCATGAGCCGCTCAAACCACAAACACCTAGAAGATTCACTCATCATGTATTTACTTCGCCATTGTGCCTTTTGTATTTAATCCCGATGCGATGTCTGTGTTTCATGGTCAATGTGAAGGTCCAAGGGATACAGTAAACCTGCACTGGTGCTTCGGAATCTAAAACTGGTCTCTCAGGAGCCGCTCAAACCACAAACTCTAAGAAATATCACTTTCTTGCACTGAAGTCGGCATTGTCCATTTTGTATTCAATCCCGATGCAATTTCTGTGTGTAATGGTCAATGTGAAGGTCAGAGGGATACAGTAAACGTGCTCTGGTGCATCGGAATCTAATACAGATCTCCCAGGAGACGCTCAAAGCACAAATTCTTCGAAGATTCACATTACTTGTGCTTAAGTTGGCATTGTGAGTTTTGTATTCAATCCCAATGTAATTTCTGTGTTTCTTACACAATCTGAAGATCCAAGTGATACAGTAAACCTGCACTGGTGCATCGGAATCTAATACTGGTCTGCCAGGAGTCGCTCCAACCACAAAGATTTAGAAATTTCACCTTCTTGTACTTAAGTCGGCATTGTTCGTCTTGTATTCAATCCCGATGCAATTTCTGTGTTTCATGGTCAATGTGAATGTCCAAGGGATACAGTAAACCCGCACTGGTGCATCGGAATCTAATACTGGTCTCCCAAGAGACGCTCAAACCACAAACTCTTATAAGATTCACTCTTCTTGTACCTAAGTCGGCCTTGTCCCTTTTGTATTCATTCCCGATGCAATTTCTGTGTTTTCTGCTCAATGTGAAGGTCCAAGGGATACAGTAAACCTGGACTGGTGAATCGGAATGCAGTACTGGTCTCCGTGGAGCCGTTCTAAGTAGAGACTCTTAGAAGATTCGCTCTTCTTGTACTTAAGTCTGCATTGTGCTTTTTGTATTCAATCCCGATTCAATTTCTGTGTATTATGGTCAATACGAATGTCCACGGGATACAGTATACCTGCACTGGTGCATCGGAATCTAATACTGGCCTCCCAGGAGCCGCTGAAGTCACAAACTCTTAGAAGATTCACTCTTCTTGTACTTAAGTCGGTATTGTGCATTTTGTATTCAATCCTGATGCAATTTCTGTGTTTCGTAGTCGATGTGAAGGCCCAAACGATACAGTCAACCTGTACTGGTGCATCGGAATCTAATACAGGTCTTCCAGGAGACGCACAAAGCACATACTCTTCGAAGAGTCACATTACTTGTGCTTAAGTTGGATTCTGAGTTTTGTATTCAATCCCGATGCAATTTCCGTGTTTCATGGTCAATGTGAAGTTCCAAGGGATACAGTAAACCTGCACTGTTGCATCGGAATCTAATATTGGTCTTCCAGGAGCCGCTCCAACCACAAACTCTTAGAAGATTCACTCTGCTTGTACTTAAATCGGCATTGTGCCTTTTGTATTCAATCCCGATGCGATTTCTGTGTTTCATGGCCAATGTGAGGGTCCAAGGGATACAGTAAATCTGCACTGGTGCATCGGAATCTAATACTGGTTTCCCAGGAGCCGCTGAAAGCAAAAACTCCTAGAGGATTCATTCTTCTTGTACTTTACTCGGCATTGTCCATTTTGTATTCAATCCCGATGCAATTTGTGTGTTTCATGGTCAATGTGAAGGTCCAAGCGATACAGTAAACCTGCTCTGGTGCATCGGAATCTAAAACTGGTATCTCAGGAGCCGCTCAAACGACAAACTCTTAGAAAATTCACCTTATTCTACTTAAGTCGGCATTATCCCTTTTCTATTCAATCCCGATGCAATTTCTGTGATTCATGGTCAATGTGAAGCTCCAAGGGATACAGTAGTCCGGCACTGGTGCATCGGAATCTAATACTGGACTCCCAGGAGCCGCTCAAAGCACAAACTCTTAGAAGATTCATTCTTTTTCTACTTAAGCCGGTATTGTGCATTTAGTATTCAAACCCGGTGCCATTTCTATGTTTCATGCTCAATGAGAATGTCCAAGGGATACAGTAAACCTGCACTGGTTCATCGGAATCCAATACTGGTCTCCCATGAGCCGCTAAAACCACGAACTCTTAGAAGATTCACTCTTCTCGTACTTAAGTCGGCATTGTGGCTTTTGTATTGAATCCCGATGCAATTTCTGTGTTTCATGGTAATGTGAAGTTCCAAGGGTTTACAGTAAACCTGCACTGGTGCATCGGAATCTAATACTGGTCTGCCAGGAGCCGCTCCAACCATAAACTCTTAGAAGATTAACTCTTCTTGTACTTAAATCGGCATTGTGCCTTTTGTATTAAATCCATACGCGATTTCTGTGTTTCGTGGTCAATGTTAAGGTCCAAGGGATACAGTAAACCTGCACTGGTGCATCGGAATCTGATACAGGTCTCCCAGGTCACGCTCAGAGCACATACTCTTCGAAGATTTACATTACTTGTGCTTAAGTTGGCATTGTGAGTTTTGTATTCAATCCCGATGCAATTTCTGTGTTTCATGGTCAATGTGAAGTTCCAAGGGATACAGTAAACCTGCACTGGTGCATCGGAATCTGATACTGGTCTCCCAGGAGCCGCTCAAAGCACATACTCTGAGAAGATTTACTCTTCTTGTACGTAAGTCGGCAATGTCCGATTTGTATCCAACCCCGATGCAATTTCTGTGTTTCATGGTCAATGTGAAGGTCCAAGGGATACAGTAAACGTGCAACCGGTGCATCTGAATCTAATAGTGGTTTCCCAGGAGCCGCTCAAAGCACAATCTCTTAGAAGATTCACTCTTCTTGTACTTAAGTCGGCATTGTCCCATTTGTATTCAATCCCGAAGAAATTTCTGTGTCTCATGGTCAATGTGAAGGTCCAAGGGATACAGTAAACGTGCACTGGTCCATCTGAATCTAATACTGGTCTCCCAGGAGCCGCTCAAAGCACAAACTCTTAGAAAATTAACTCTTTTTGTACTTAAGACGGCATTGTGCATTTTGTATTCAATCGCGATGGAATTTCTGTGTTTCATGGTCAATGTGAAGGTCGAACGGATACAGTAAACCGGCACTGGTGCATCGGAATCTAATACTGGTATCCCAGAAGCCGCTCAAAGCACAAAATCTGAAGAGTTTCACTCTTCTTGTACTTAATTCGGCATTGTCCCTATTGTATTCAATCCCGATGCAATATCTGTGATTCATGGTCAATGTGAAGGACCAAGGGATACAGTAAACCTGCACTGATGCATCGGAATCTAGTACTGGCTTCCCAGGAGACGCTCAAACACAAACTCTTAGAAGATTCACTCTTCCTGTACTTAAGTCGGCATTGTTCCATTTGAATTCAATCTCGATGCAATTTCTGTGTTTCACGGTCAATGTGAAGGTCCAAGGGATACAGTAAACGTGCACTGGTGCGTCGGAATCTAATACTGGTATCCCAGGGGCCGCTAGAAGCACAAACTCCCTATTGTATTCAATCCCGATGCAATATCTGTGTTTCATGGTCAATGTGAAGGACCAAGGGATACAGTAAACCTGCACTGGTGCATCGGAATCTAATACTGGTTTCCCACGAGCCGCTCAAATCACAAACTCTTAGAAGATTTACTCTTCTTGTATTTAGGTTGGCATTGTCTCTTATGTATTCAATCCCGATGTAATTTCTGTGTGTCATGGTCAATGTGAAGGTTCAAGGGATACAGTTAAACAGAACTGGTGCATCGGAATCTAATACTGGTCTCCCAGGAGCCGCTCAAACCACAAACTCTCAGAAGATTCACCCTTCTTGTACTTAAGTTGGCAGTCCCATTTTTATTCAATCCCGATGCAATTTCTGTGTTTCATGGTCAATGTGAAGGTCCAAGGGATACAGTAAACTTGCACTGGTGCATCGTAATCTAACACTTTTCTCCCAGGAGCCGCTCAAACCACAAACTCTTAGAAAATTCACTCTTCTTTTACTTACGTCGGCATTGTCCCATTTGTATTCAATCCCGATTCAAGTTCTGTGTATCATGGTCAATGTGAAGGTCCAAATGAGACAGTCAACCTGCACTGGTGCAACGGAATCTAATACTGGTCTCCCAGATGCCACTCAGAGCAGAAACTCTTAGAAGGTTCAATCTTCTTGTACTTAAGTTGGCATTGACTGTTTTGTATTCAATCTCGATGCGGTTTCTGTGTTTCATGGTCAATGTGAGGGTCCAAGGAATACAGTAAACTTGCACTGGTGCATCGGAATCTAACACTTTTCTCCCAGGAGCCGGTCACACCACAAAATCTTAGATAATTCACTCTTCTTGTACTAAAGCCTACATTGTCCATTTTGTATTCAATCCCAATGCAATTTCTGTGTTTCATGGTCAATGTAAAGGTCCAAGGGATACAGTAAACCTGCACTGATGCTTCGGAATGTAATACAGGTCTCTGAAAAGACGCTCAAAACACAAACCCTTCGATGCTTCACACTACTTGTGCTTCAGTTGGCATTGTGAGTTTTGTATTCAATCAGGATGCAACTTCTGTGTTTCATGGTCAATGTGAAGGTCCAAGGGACACAGTAAACCTGCACTGGTGCATCGGAATCTAATACTGGTCTGCCAGGAGCAGCTCAAACCACAAAGTCTTTGAAGATTTACTCTTCTTGTACTTAAGTCGGTATTGTGCCTTTTGTATTCAATCCCGATGCAATATCTGTGTTTCATAGTCAATGTGAAGGTCCAAGGGATACAGTAAATCTGCACTTGTGCATCGGAATCTAATACTGGTCTCCTAGGAGCTGCTGAAAGCAGAAACTCTTACAAGTTTCATTCTTCTTGTACGTAAGTCGGCATTGTCCATATTGTAATCAATCCCGATGCAAATTCTGTGTTTCATGCTCAATGTGAAGGTCCAAATGATACAGTCAACCTGGACGTGTGCATCGGAATGTAATAATGGCCTCCCAGGAGCCGCTCAAACCACAAAATCTTAGAAAATTCACCTTCTTGTACTTAAGTCGGCATTGTCTCTTTTGTATTCAATCCCGATGCATATTCTGTGTTTCATGGTCAATGTGAAGGTCCAAGGGATAACGTTAACCAACACTGGTGCATCGAAATCTAATACCGGTCTCCCAGGAGCTGCTCGAAGTACAAAATCCTGTAAGATTCATCCTTCTTGTACTTAAGTCAGCATTGTCCCTTTTGTATTCAATCCCAATGCAATTTCTGTGTTTCATGGCCAATGTGAAGGTCCAAGGGATACAGTTAACTTGCACTGGTTCATCGGAATCTAACACATTTCTCCCAGAAGCCGCTCAAAACACATATTCTGAGAAGATTCACTCTTCTTGTACTTAAGTCGGCAATGTCCGATTTGTATCCAACCCCGATGCAGTTTCTATGTTTCATGGTCAATGTGAAGGTCCATAGGATACAGTAAACGTGCACCGGTGCATCTGAATCTAATAGTGGTCTCCCAGGAGCCGCTCAAAGCACAAACTCTTAGACAATTCACTCTTCTTGTACTTAATTCAGCATTGTCCCTTTTGTATTCAATCCAGATGCGGTTTCTGTGATTCATTGTCAATGTGAGGGTCCAAGGTATACAGTAAACCAGCACTGGTGCATTCGAATCTAATACTGGTCTCCCAGGAGCCGCTGAAAGCACAATCCCTTAGAAGATTCACTCTTCTTGTACTTAAGTCGGCATGTCCCTATTGTATTCAATCCCGATGTAATTTCTGTGTTTCATGGTCAATGTGAAGGTTCAAGGGATACAGTTAAACAGCACTGGTGCATCGGAATCTAATACTGGTCTCCCAGGAGCCGCTCAGAGCACAAACTCTCAGAAGATTCACCCTTCTTGTACGAAAGTCGGCATTGTCCATTTTGTATTCATCCCCATGCAAGTTGTGTGTTTCATTGTCAATGTGAAGGTCCAAGGGATATAGGAAACCTGCACTGGTTCATCGGAATCTAACACTGGTCTCCCAGGAGCCGCTCAAACCACAAACTTGTAGAAAATTTACTCTTCTTGTAGTTAAGCTGGCATTGTCCCTCCTGTATTCAATCCCGATGCAATTTCTGTGTTTTATCGTCAATGTGAAGGTCCAAATGATACAGTAAACTTGCACTGGTGCATCGCAATCTAATACCGGTCTCCCAAGAGCCGCTCAAAACACAAACTCTTAGATGATCTACTCTTTTTGTACTTAAGTCGGCAGTCCCTTTTGTATTCAATCCCGATGCAATTTCTGTGTTTCATGGCCAATGTGAATGTCCAAGGGATGCAGTAAACCTGCACTGGTGCTTCGGAATCTAATGTTGGTCTCCCAAGAGCAGCTTAAAGCACAAACTCTTAGAAGATTCACTCTTCTTGTACTTAAGCCGGCATTGTGCCATATGTATTTAATCCCCACGCAACTTCTGTGTTTCATGGTTAATGTGAAGGGCCAAGTGATACAGTAAACCTGCACTGGTGCTTCGGAGTCTAATACCGGTCTCCCATTATCCGCTCAAAGCAAAAACTCTTAGAAGACTCACTTTTCTTGTTCTTATATCGGCATTGTCTATTTTGTATTCAATCCCAATGCGATTTCTGTGTTTCATGGTCAATGTGAAGGACCAAGGGATACAGTAAACCTGCACTGGTGCATCGGAATCTAATACTGGTTTCCCAGGAGCCGCTCAAAGCACAAACTCTTAGAAGATTCAGTATTCTTGTGCTTAAGTCGGCATTGTCTCTTTCGTAATTAATCCCGATGAATATTCTGCATTTCATGGTCAATGTGAAGGTCCAAGTGATACCGTTAACCAGCACTGGTGCATCGGAATCTCTTCTGGTCTCCCAGGAGCCGCTCAAAGCACAAAATCTTATAAAATTCATCCTTCTTATACTTAAGTCGGCATTGTCCCTTTTGTGTTCAATCCCGATGCACATTCTGTGTTTCATGGCCAATGTGAAGGTCCAAGAGATACAGTAAACCTGCACTGGTGCAACGGAATCTAATACTGGTCTCCCAGGAGCCGCTCAGAGCAGAAACTCTTAGAAGATTCAATCTTCTTGTACTTAAGTTGGCGTTGTGCCTTTTGTATTCAATCCCGATGCAATATCTGTGTTTGATGGTCAGTGTGAAGGTCCAAGGGATCGTGTAAACCTGCACTGGTGCTTCGGAATCTAATACTGGTTACCCAAGAGCCGCTAAAAGCACAAACTCTTAGAAGATTCACTCTTCTTGTACTTAAGTCGGCATTGTGCCATATGTATTTAATCCCCACGCAACCTCTATGTTTCATGGTCAATGTGAATGGCCAAATGATACAGTAAACCTGCACTGGTGCATCGGAATCTAATACTGGTCTCCCATGAGCCGCTCAAATCACAAACTCGTAGAAGACTCACTCTTCTTGTTCTTATGTCGGCATTGTCCCATTTGTATTCAATCCCGATGCACATTCTGTGTTTCATGGTCAATGTGAAGGTCCAAGGGATACCGTTAACCAGCACTGGTGCATCGGAATCTAAATCTGGGCTCCCAGGAGTCGCTCAAAGCACAAAATCTTATGAGATTCACCCTCCTTGTACTTAAGTGGGCATTGTCCCTTTTGTATTCAATCCCGATGCGATTTCTGTGTTTCATGGTCAATGTGAAGGTCCAAGGGATACAGTAATTTTGCACTGGTGCATCGGAATCTAATACGGTTATCCCAGGAGCCGCTCAAAGTACAAACTCTGAAGAGATTCACTCTTCTTGCACTTATGTCGTTATTGTCCCTTTTGGATTCAATCCCGACGCAATATCTGTGTTTCATGGTCAATGTGAAGGACCAAGGGATACAGTAATTCTGCACTGGTGCATCGGAATCTATTACTGGTTTCCCAGGAGCGGCTCAAAACACAAACTCTTAGAAGATTTACTCTACTTGTACTTAAGTTGGCATTGTCTTTTATGTATTCAGTCCCGATGTAATTTCTGTGTTTCATGGTCAATGTGAAGGTCCATGGATACAGTTAAACAGCACTGGTGCATCGGAATCTAATACTGGTCTCCCAGGAGCCGCTCAAAGCACAAAGTCTTAGAAGGCTCACCCTTCTTGTACTTAAATCGGCATTGTCCATTTTGTATTCAATCCCGATGCAAGTTCTGTGTTTCATTGTCAATGTGAAGGTCCAAGGGATATAGTAAACCTGCACTGGTGCATTGGAATCTAACACTGGTCTCGCAGGAGCCCCTCAAACTACAAACTCTTAGAAAAATCACTCTTCTTGTACTTAAGTCGGCATTGTCCGTCTTGTATTTAATCCCGACGCAATATCTGTGTTTCATGTGCAATGTGAAGGTCCAAGGGATACAGTAAACCTGCACTGGTGCATCGGAATCTAATACTGGTCTCCCAAGAGCCGCTCAAAACACAAACTCTTAGATGATTAACTCTTTTTGTACTTAATTCGGCAGTCCCTTTTGTATTCAATCCCGATGCAATTACTGTGGCTTATGGACAATGTGAAGGTCCAAGGGATACAGTAAACCTGCACAGGTGCATCGGGACCTAATACTGGTCTCCCAGGAGCGGCTCAAAGCACAAACTCTTAGAAGATTCACTCTTGTTGTACTAAGTCGGCATTGTGCATTTTGTATTCAATCCCGATGCAATTTCTGCGTTTCATAGGCAATGTGAAGGTCCAAATGATACAGTAAACCTGCACTGGGGCATCGCAATCTAATACCGGTCTCCCAAGAGCCGCTCAAAACACAAACTCTTAGATGATTAATTCGTTTTGTACTTAAGTCGGCAGTCCCTTTTGTATTCAATCCCGATGCAATTTACTGTGTTTCATGGTCAATGTGAAGGTCCAAGGGATACAGTAAACCTGCACTGGTGCATCGGAATCTAATACTGGTCTCCCAAGAGCCGCTCAAAACACACACTCTTAGATGATTAACCCTTCGTGTACTTCATTCGGCAGTCCCTTGTGTATTCAATCCCGATGCAACTTCTGTGTTTTATGGTCAATGTGAAGGTCCAAGGGATACCGTTAACCAGCACTGGTGCATCGGAATCTATTCTGGTCTCCCAGGAGCCGCTCAAAGCACAATCTCTTAGAAGATTCATCCTTCTTGTACTCAAGTCGGCATTGTCCCTTTTGTGTTCAATCCCGATGCAATTTCTGTGTTTCATGGCCAATGTGAAGGTCCAAGGGATACAGTAAACTTGCACTGGTGCATCGGAATCTAACACTTTTCTCCCAGGACCCGCTCAAACCACAAACTCTTAGAAAATTCACTCTTCTTTTACTTTAGTCGGCATTGTCCCTTTTGTATTCGGTCCCGATGCAAGTTCTGTGTATCATGGTCAATGTGAAGGTCCAAGGGATACAGTAAACCTGCACTGGTGCTACGGAATCTAATACTGGTCTCCCAGGAGCCGCTCAGAGCAGAAACTCTTAGAATATTCAATCTTCTTGTACTTAAGTTTGCATTGTGCCTTTTGTATTCAATCCCGATGCAATATCTGTGTTTGATGGTCAATGTGAAGGTCCAAGGGATCGTGTAAACCTGCACTGGTGCATCGGAATCTAATACTGGATTCCCAAGAGCCGCCAAAATCACGAACTCTTAGAAGATTCACTCTTCTTGTACTTAAGTCGGCATTGTGCCATATGTATTTAATCGCCACGCAACTTCTGTGTTTCATGGTCAATGTGAAGGGCCAAGAGATACATTAAACCTGCAGTGGTGCATCGGAATCTAATACTGGTCTCCCAGGAGCCGCGCAAAGCACAAAGTCTTACAAAATTCTCACTTGTTGTGCTTGAGTCGGCATTGTCCCTTATGTATTCCATCCCGATGTAATTATGTGTTTCATGGTCAATGTGAAGGTCCAAGGGATAAAGTAAACCTGCACTGGTGCATCGGAATCTAATACTGGTCTCCCAGGAGCCGTTCAAAGCACAAACCCTTAGAAGATTCAGGCTTCTTGTACATAAGACGGCATTGTCTCTTTTGTATTCAATCGCGATGCATATTCTGTGTTTCATGGTCAATGTGAAGGTCCAAGGGATACCATTAACCAGCACTGGTGCATCGGAATCTAATACTTGGCTCCCAGGAGCCGCTCAAAGCACAAAATCTTATAAGATTCACCGTTCTTGTACTTAAGTCGGCATTGTTCCTTTTGTATTCAATCCCGATGCAATTTCTGTGTTTCATGTTCAATGTGAAGGTCCAATGGATATAGTAAACCTGCACTGGTGCACTGGAATCTAAAAGTGGTGTCCCAAGAGCCACTAAAAGCACAAACTCTTAGAAGATTCCCTCTTCTTGTACTTAAGTCGTCATTGTGCCTTATGTATTCAATCCTGATGTAATTGCTGTGTTTCATGGTCAATGTGAAGGGCAAAGGGATACATTAAACCTGCACTGGTGCATCGGAATGTAATACTGGTCGCCCAGGAGACGCTCAAACACAAACTCTTAGAAGATTCACTCTTCTTGTACTTAAGTCGGCATTGACTCTTTTGCATTTAATCCCGATGCGGTTTCTGTGTTCCATGGCCAATGTGAAGGTCGAAGGGATACAGTAAACTTGCACTGGTGCATCGGAATCTAATACTGGTATCCCAGGAGCCGCTCAAAGCACAACTCTGAAGATATTTACTCTTCTTGTACTTAAGTCGGCATTGTCCCTATTGTATTCAATCCCGATGCAATATCTGTGTTTCATGGTCAATGTGAAGGACCAAGGGATACAGTAAACTTGCACTGGTGCATCGGAATCTAATACTGGTTTCCCAGGAGCCGCTCCAAACACAAACTCTTAGAAGTTTTACTCTTCCTGTACTTAGGTTGGCATTGTCTCTTATGTATTCGATCCCGATGTAATTTCTGTGTTTCATGGTCAATGTGAAGGTTCAAGGTATACAGTTAAAGAGCACTGGTGCATCGGAATCTAATACTGGTCTCCCAGGAGCCGCTCAAAACACAAACTCTTAGAAAATTCACTCTTGTTGTACTTAAGTCGGCATTGTGCATTTTGTATTCAATCCCGATGCAATTTCTGCGTTTCATAAGCAATGTGAAGGTCCAAATGATACAGTAAACCTGCACTGGTGCATCGCAATCTAATACCGGTCTCCCAAGAGCCGCTCAAAACTTAAACTGTCAGATGATTAGCTCTTTTTGTACTTAAGTCGGCAGTCCCTTTTGTATTCAATCCCATTGCAATTTCTGTGTTTCATGTTCAATGTGAAGGACCCAGGGATACAGTAAACCTGCACTGGTGCGTCGGAACTTAATACTGGTCTCCCAGGAGCCGCTCATAGCACAAACTCTTTGAAGTTTCAGTCTTCTTGTGCTTAAGTCGGCATTGTCCCTTTTGTATTCAATCTCGATGCAAGTTCTGTGTATCATGGTCAATGTGAAGGTCCAAGGGATACAGTAATCCTGCACTGGTGCAACCGAATCTAATACTGGTCTCCCAGGAGCCGCTCAGAGCAGAAACTCTTAGAAGATTCAATCTTCTTGTACTTAAGTTGGCATTGTGCCTTTTGTATTCAATCCTGATGCAATATCTGTGTTTGATGGTCAATGTGAAGGTCCAAGGAATACAGTAAACTTGCACTGATGCATCGGAATCTAACACTTTTCTCCCAGGAGACGCTCACACCACAAACTCTTAGAAAGATCACTCTTCTTGTACTAAAGTTTACATTGCCCATTTTGTATTCAATCCCGATGCAATTTCTGTGTTTCATGGTCAATGTGAAGTTCCAAGGGATACAGTAAACCTGCACTGGTGCAACGGAATCTAATACTGGTCTCTCAGGAGCTGCTCAGAGCAGAAACTCTTAGAAGATTAATTCTTCTGGTACTTAAGTGGGCATTGTGCCTTTTGTATTCAATCCCGATGCGGTTTCTGTGTTTCATGGTCAATGTGAGGGTCCAAGGTATACAGTAAACCGCACTGGTGCATTCGAATCTAATACTGGTCTCCCAGGAGCCGCTGAAAGCACAATCTCTTAGAAGATTCACTCTTCTTGTACTTAAGTCGGCATTGTTCCATCTGTATTGAATCCCGATGCAATTTCTGTGTTCCACGGTCAATGTGAAGGTCCAAGGGATACAGTAAACGTGCACTGGTGCATCGCAATCTAATAGTGGTCTTCCAGGAGACGCTCAAAGCACAAACTCTTAAACGATTCACTCTTCTGGTACTTAAGACGGCATTGTGCCTTTTGTATTCAATCGCAATGGAATTTCTGTGTTTCATGGTCAATGTTAAGGTCAAAGGGATACAGTAAACTAGCACAGGTGCATCAGAATCTAATACTGGTATCCCAGGTGCCGCTCAAAGCACAAACTCTGAACATATTCACTCTTCTTGTACTTAAGTCGGCATTGTTCCTATTGTATTCAATCCCGATGCAATATCTGTGTTACATGGTCAATGTGAAGGACCAAGGGATACAGTAAACTTGCACTGGTGCATCGGAATCTAATACTGGTCCCCCATGAGCCGCTCAAACCACAAACTCTTAGAAGATTCAATCCTCTTGTATTTAAGTCGCCATTGTGCCTTTGTATTCAATCCCGATGCGATGTCTGTGTTTTATGGTCAATGTGAAGGTCCAAGGGATACAGTAAATCTGCAATGGTGCTTCGGAATCCAAAACTGGTCTCTCAGGAGCCGCTCAAACCACAAATTCTTACAAAATTCACCTTCCTGTTCTTAAGTCGGCATTGTCCAATTTGTATTCAATCCCGATGCAATTTCTGTGTTTAATGGTCAATGTCAAGGACAGAGGGATACAGTAAACGTGCTCTGGTGCATCGGAATCTACTACAGGTCTCCCAGGAGACGCTCAAAGCACAAACTATTCGAAGAATCACATAACTTGAGCTTAAGTTGGCATTGTGAGTTTTGTATTCAATCCCGATGCAATTTCTGTGTTTCATGGTCAATGTGAAGGTCCAAGGGATAGTGTAAACCTGCACTGGTGCAACAGAATCTGATACTGGTCAGCCAGGAGCCGCTCCAACCCCAAACCCTTAGAAGATCCACTCTTCTTGTACTTAAGTCGGCATTGTGACTTTTGTATTCAATCCCGATGCAATTTCTGTGCTTCATACACAATGTGAAGGTCCAAGGGATACAGTAAAGCTGCACTGGTGCATCGGAATGTAATACTGGTCTTCAGGAGCCGCACAAAGCACAAACTCTAAGAAGATTCACTCTTCTTGTACTTAAGTCGGTATTGTGCACTTTGTATTCAATCCCGATGCAATTTTTAAGTTTCATGGTCAATGAGAAAGTCCAAGGGATACAGTAAACCTGCCTGGTTCATCGGAATCTAATACAGGCCTCCCATGAGCCGCTCAAACCACAAACACCTAGAAGATTCACTCATCATGTATTTACTTCGCCATTGTGCCTTTTGTATTTAATCCCGATGCGATGTCTGTGTTTCATGGTCAATGTGAAGGTCCAAGGGATACAGTAAACCTGCACTGGTGCTTCGGAATCTAAAACTGGTCTCTCAGGAGCCGCTCAAACCACAAACTCTAAGAAATATCACCTTCTTGCACTGAAGTCGGCATTGTCCATTTTGTATTCAATCCCGATGCAATTTCTGTGAGTAATGGTCAATGTGAAGGTCAGAGGGATACAGTAAACGTGCTCTGGTGCATCGGAATCTAATACAGATCTCCCAGGAGACGCTCAAAGCAGAAATTCTTCGAAGATTCACATTACTTGTGCTTAAGTTGGCATTGTGAGTTTTGTATTCAATCCCAATGTAATTTCTGTGTTTCTTACACAATGTGAAGATCCAAGGGATACAGTAAACCTGCACTGGTGCATCGGAATCTAATACTGGTCTGCCAGGAGTCGCTCCAACCACAAAGATTTAGAAATTTCACCTTCTTGTACTTAAGTCGGCATTGTTCGTCTTGTATTCAATCCCGATGCAATTTCTGTGTTTCATGGTCAATGTGAATGTCCAAGGGATACAGTAAACCCGCACTGGTGCATCGGAATCTAATACTGGTCTCCCAAGAGACGCTCAAACCACAAACTCTTATAAGATTCACTCTTCTTGTACCTAAGTCGGCCTTGTCCCTTTTGTATTCATTCCCGATGCAATTTCTGTGTTTTCTGCTCAATGTGAAGGTCCAAGGGATACAGTAAACCTGGACTGGTGAATCGGAATGCAGTACTGGTCTCCGTGGAGCCGTTGTAAGTAGAGACTCTTAGAAGATTCGCTCTTCTTGTACTTAAGTCTGCATTGTGCTTTTTGTATTCAATCCCGATTCAATTTCTGTGTATTATGGTCAATACGAATGTCCACGGGATACAGTATACCTGCACTGGTGCATCGGAATCTAATACTGGCCTCCCAGGAGCCGCTGAAGTCACAAACTCTTAGAAGATTCACTCTTCTTGTACTTAAGTCGGTATTGTGCATTTTGTATTCAATCCTGATGCAATTTCTGTGTTTCGTAGTCGATGTGAAGGCCCAAACGATACAGTCAACCTGTACTGGTGCATCGGAATCTAATACAGGTCTTCCAGGAGACGCACAAAGCACATACTCTTCGAAGAGTCACATTACTTGTGCTTAAGTTGGCATTCTGAGTTTTGTATTCAATCCCGATGCAATTTCCGTGTTTCATGGTCAATGTGAAGTTCCAAGGGATACAGTAAACCTGCACTGTTGCATCGGAATCTAATATTGGTCTTCCAGGAGCCGCTCCAACCACAAACTCTTAGAAGATTCACTCTGCTTGTACTTAAATCGGCATTGTGCCTTTTGTATTCAATCCCGATGCGATTTCTGTGTTTCATGGCCAATGTGAGGGTCCAAGGGATACAGTAAATCTGCACTGGTGCATGGGAATCTATTACTGGTCTCCCAGGAGCCGCTGAAAGCAAAAACTCCTAGAGGATTCATTCTTCTTGTACTTTAGTCGGCATTGTCCATTTTGTATTCAATCCCGATGCAATTTGTGTGTTTCATGGTCAATGTGAAGGTCCAAGCGATACAGTAAACCTGCTCTGGTGCATCGGAATCTAAAACTGGTATCTCAGGAGCCGCTCAAACGACAAACTCTTAGAAAATTCACCTTATTCTACTTAAGTCGGCATTATCCCTTTTCTATTCAATCCCGATGCAATTTCTGTGATTCATGGTCAATGTGAAGCTCCAAGGGATACAGTAGTCCGGCACTGGTGCATCGGAATCTAATACTGGACTCCCAGGAGCCGCTCAAAGCACAAACTCTTAGAAGATTCATTCTTTTTCTACTTAAGCCGGTATTGTGCATTTAGTATTCAATCCCGGTGCCATTTCTATGTTTCATGCTCAATGAGAATGTCCAAGGGATACAGTAAACCTGCACTGGTTCATCGGAATCCAATACTGGTCTCCCATGAGCCGCTAAAACCACGAACTCTTAGAAGATTCACTCTTCTCGTACTTAAGTCGGCATTGTGCATTTTGTATTGAATCCCGATGCAATTTCTGTGTTTCATGGTAATGTGAAGTTCCAAGGGTTTACAGTAAACCTGCACTGGTGCATCGGAATCTAATACTGGTCTGCCAGGAGCCGCTCCAACCATAAACTCTTAGAAGATTAACTCTTCTTGTACTTAAATCGGCATTGTGCCTTTTGTATTAAATCCATACGAGATTTCTGTGTTTCGTGGTCAATGTTAAGGTCCAAGGGATACAGTAAACCTGCACTGGTGCATCGGAATCTGATACAGGTCTCCCAGGTCACGCTCAGAGCACATACTCTTCGATGATTTACATTACTTGTGCTTAAGTTGGCATTGTGAGTTTTGTATTCAATCCCGATGCAATTTCTGTGTTTCATGGTCAATGTGAAGTTCCAAGGGATACAGTAAACCTGCACTGGTGCATCGGAATCTGATACTGGTCTCCCAGGAGCCGCTCAAAGCACATACTCTGAGAAGATTTACTCTTCTTGTACGTAAGTCGGCAATGTCCGATTTGTATCCAACCCCGATGCAATTTCTGTGTTTCATGGTCAATGTGAAGCTCCAAGGGATACAGTAAACGTGCAACCGGTGCATCTGAATCTAATAGTGGTTTCCCAGGAGCCGCTCCAACCACAAAGATTTAGAAATTTCACCTTCTTGTACTTAAGTCGGCATTGTTCGTCTTGTATTCAATTCCGATGCAATTTCTGTGTTTCATGGTCAATGTGAATGTCCAAGGGATACAGTAAACCCGCACTGGTGCATCGGAATCTAATACTGGTCTCCCAAGAGACGCTCAAACCACAAACTCTTATAAGATTCACTCTTCTTGTACGTAAGTCGGCCTTGTCCCTTTTGTATTCATTCCCGATGCAATTTCTGTGTTTTCTGCTCAATGTGAAGGTCCAAGGGATACAGTAAACCTGGACTGGTGAATCGGAATGCAGTACTGGTCTCCGTGGAGCCGATCTAAGTAGAGACTCTTAGAAGATTCGCTCTTCTTGTACTTAAGTCTGCATTGTGCTTTTTCTATTCAATCCCGATTCAATTTCTGTGTATTATGGTCAATACGAATGTCCACGGGATACAGTATACCTGCACTGGTGCATCGGAATCTAATACTGGCCTCCCAGGAGCCGCTGAAGTCACAAACTCTTAGAAGATTCACTCTTCTTGTACTTAAGTCGGTATTGTGCATTTTGTATTCAATCCTGATGCAATTTCTGTGTTTCGTAGTCGATGTGAAGGCCCAGACGATACAGTCAACCTAAACTGGTGCATCGGAATCTAATACAGGTCTTCCAGGAGACGCACAAAGCACATACTCTTCGAAGAGTCACATTACTTGTGCTTAAGTTGGCATTCTGAGTTTTGTATTCAATCCCGATGCAATTTCCGTGTTTCATGGTCAATGTGAAGTTCCAAGGGATACAGTAAACCTGCACTGTTGCATCGGAATCTAATATTGGTCTTCCAGGAGCCGCTCCAACCACAAACTCTTAGAAGATTCACTCTGCTTGTACTTAAATCGGCATTGTGCCTTTTGTATTCAATCCCGATGCGATTTCTGTGTTTCATGGCCAATGTGAGGGTCCAAGGGACACAGTAAATCTGCACTGGTGCATCGGAATCTATTACTGGTCTCCCAGGAGCCGCTGAAAGCAAAAACTCCTAGAGGATTCATTCTTCTTGTACTTTAGTCGGCATTGTCCATTTTGTATTCAATCCCGATGCAATTTGTGTGTTTCATGGTCAATGTGAAGGTCCAAGCGATACAGTAAACCTGCTCTGGTGCATCGGAATCTAAAACTGGTATCTAAGGAGCCGCTCAAACGACAAACTCTTAGAAAATTCACCTTATTCTACTTAAGTCGGCATTATCCCTTTTCTATTCAATCCCGATGCAATTTCTGTGATTCATGGTCAATGTGAAGCTCCAAGGGATACAGTAGTCCGGCACTGGTGCATCGGAATCTAATACTGGACTCCCAGGAGCCGCTCAAAGCACAAACTCTTAGAAGATTCATTCTTTTTCTACTTAAGCCGGTATTGTGCATTTAGTATTCAATCCCGGTGCCATTTCTATGTTTCATGCTCAATGAGAATGTCCAAGGGATACAGTAAACCTGCACTGGTTCATCGGAATCCAATACTGGTCTCCGATGAGCCGCTAAAACCACGAACTCTTAGAAGATTCACTCTTCTCGTACTTAAGTCGGCATTGTGCATTTTGTATTGAATCCCGATGCAATTTCTGTGTTTCATGGTAATGTGAAGTTCCAAGGGTTTACAGTAAACTTGCACTGGTGCATCGGAATCTAATACTGGTCTGCCAGGAGCCGCTCCAACCATAAACTCTTAGAAGATTAACTCTTCTTGTACTTAAATCGGCATTGTGCCTTTTGTATTAAATCCATACGAGATTTCTGTGTTTCGTGGTCAATGTTAAGGTCCAAGGGATACAGTAAACCTGCACTGGTGCATCGGAATCTGATACAGGTCTCCCAGGTCACGCTCAGAGCACATACTCTTCGATGATTTACATTACTTGTGCTTAAGTTGGCATTGTGAGTTTTGTATTCAATCCCGATGCAATTTCTGTGTTTCATGGTCAATGTGAAGTTCCACGGGATACAGTAAACCTGCACTGGTGCATCGGAATCTGATACTGGTCTCCCAGGAGCCGCTCAAAGCACATACTCTGAGAAGATTTACTCTTCTTGTACGTAAGTCGGCAATGTCCGATTTGTATCCAACCCCGATGCAATTTCTGTGTTTCATGGTCAATGTGAAGGTCCAAGGGATACAGTAAACGTGCAACCGGTGCATCTGAATCTAATAGTGGTTTCCCAGGAGCCGCTCAAAGCACAATCTCTTAGAAGATTCACTCTTCTTGTACTTAAGTCGGCATTGTCCCATTTGTATTCAATCCCGAAGAAATTTCTGTGTCTCATGGTCAATGTGAAGGTCCAAGGGATACAGTAAACGTGCACTGGTCCATCTGAATCTAATACTGGTCTCCCAGGAGCCGCTCAAAGCACAAACTCTTAGAAAATTAACTCTTTTTGTACTTAAGACGGCAATGTGCATTTTGTATTCAATCGCGATGGAATTTCTGTGTTTCATGGTCAATGTGAAGGTCGAACGGATACAGTAAACCGGCACTGGTGCATCGGAATCTAATACTGGTATCCCAGAAGCCGCTCAAAGCACAAAATCTGAAGAGTTTCACTCTTCTTGTACTTAATTCGGCATTGTCCCTATTGTATTCAATCCCGATGCAATATCTGTGATTCATAGTCAATGTGAAGGACCAAGGGATACAGTAAACCTGCACTGATGCATCGGAATCTAGTACTGGTCTCCCAGGAGACGCTCAAACACAAACTCTTAGAAGATTCACTCTTCCTGTACTTAAGTCGGCATTGACTCTTTTGTATTCAATCCCGATGCGGTTTCTGTGTTTCATGGTCAATGTGAGGGTCCAAGGCATACAGTAAACCTGCACTGGTGCATTCGAATCTAATACTGGTCTCCGAGGAGCCGCTGAAAGCACAGTCCCTTAGATGATTCACTCTTCCTGTACTTAAGTCGGCATTGTTCCATTTGAATTCAATCTCGATGCAATTTCTGTGTTTCACGGTCAATGTGAAGGTCCAAGGGATACAGTAAACGTGCACTGGTGCGTCGGAATCTAATACTGGTATCCCAGGGGCCGCTCAAAGCACAAACTCCCTATTGTATTCAATCCCGATGCAATATCTGTGTTTCATGGTCAATGTGAAGGACCAAGGGATACAGTAAACCTGCACTGGTGCATCGGAATCTAATACTGGTTTCCCCACGAGCCGCTCAAATCACAAACTCTTAGAAGATTTACTCTTCTTGTATTTAGGTTGGCATTGTCTCTTATGTATTCAATCCCGATGTAATTTCTGTGTGTCATGGTCAATGTGAAGATTCAAGGGATACAGTTAAACAGAACTGGTGCATCGGAATCTAATACTGGTCTCCCAGGAGCCGCTCAAACCACAAACTCTCAGAAGATTCACCCTTCTTGTACTTAAGTTGGCAGTCCCATTTTTATTCAATCCCGATGCAATTTCTGTGTTTCATGGTCAATGTGAAGGTCCAAGGGATACAGTAAAACTTGCACTGGTGCATCGTAATCTAACACTTTTCTCCCAGGAGCCGCTCAAACCACAAACTCTTAGAAAATTCACTCTTCTTTTACTTACGTCGGCATTGTCCCATTTGTATTCAATCCCGATTCAAGTTCTGTGTATCATGGTCAATGTGAAGGTCCAAATGAGACAGTCAACCTGCACTGGTGCAACGGAATCTAATACTGGTCTCCCAGATGCCACTCAGAGCAGAAACTCTTAGAAGGTTCAATCTTCTTGTACTTAAGTTGGCATTGACTCTTTTGTATTCAATCTCGATGCGGTTTCTGTGTTTCATGGTCAATGTGAGGGTCCAAGGAATACAGTAAACTTGCACTGGTGCATAGGAATCTAACACTTTTCTCCCAGGAGCCGGTCACACCACAAAATCTTAGATAATTCACTCTTCTTGTACTAAAGTCTACATTGTCCCATTTTGTATTCAATCCCGATGCAATTTCTGTGTTTCATGGTCCAATGTGAAGGTCCAAGAGATACAGTAAACCTGCACTGATGCTTCGGAATGTAATACAGGTCTCTGAAAAGACGCTCAAAACACAAACCCTTCGATGCTTCACACTACTTGTGCTTCAGTTGGCATTGTGAGTTTTGTATTCAATCAGGATGCAACTTCTGTGTTTCATGGTCAATGTGAAGGTCCAAGGGACACAGTAAACCTGCACTGGTGCATCGGAATCTAATACTGGTCTGCCAGGAGCAGCTCAAACCACAAACTCTTTGAAGATTTACTCTTCTTGTACTTAAGTCGGTATTGTGCCTTTTGTATTCAATCCCGATGCAATATCTGTGTTTCATAGTCAATGTGAAGGTCCAAGGGATACAGTAAATCTGCACTTGTGCATCGGAATCTAATACTGGTCTCCCAGGAGCTGCTGAAAGCAGAAACTCTTACAAGTTTCATTCTTCTTGTATGTAAGTCGGCATTGTCCATATTGTAATCAATCCCGATGCAAATTCTGTGTTTCATGCTCAATGTGAAGGTCCAAATGATACAGTCAACCAGGACGTGTGCATCGGAATGTAATAATGGCCTCCCAGGAGCCGCTCAAACCACAAAATCTTAGAAAATTCACCTTCTTGTACTTAAGTCGGCATTGTCTCTTTTGTATTCAATCCCGATGCATATTCTGTGTTTCATGGTCAATGTGAAGGTCCAAGGGATAACGTTAACCAACACTGGTGCATCGAAATCTAATACCGGTCTCCCAGGAGCTGCTCGAAGTACAAAATCCTGTAAGATTCATCCTTCTTGTACTTAAGTCAGCATTGTCCCTTTTGTATTCAATCCCAATGCAATTTCTGTGTTTCATGGCCAATGTGAAGGTCCAAGGGATACAGTTAACTTGCACTGGTGCATCGGAATCTAACACATTTCTCCCAGAAGCCGCTCAAAACACATATTCTGAGAAGATTCACTCTTCTTGTACTTAAGTCGGCAATGTCCGATTTGTATCCAACCCCGATGCAGTTTCTATGTTTCATGGTCAATGTGAAGGTCCATAGGATACAGTAAACGTGCACCGGTGCATCTGAATCTAATAGTGGTCTCCCAGGAGCCGCTCAAAGCACAAACTCTTAGACAATTCACTCTTCTTGTACTTAATTCAGCATTGTCCCTTTTGTATTCAATCCAGATGCGGTTTCTGTGATTCATTGTCAATGTGAGGGTCCAAGGTATACAGTAAACCAGCACTGGTGCATTCGAATCTAATACTGGGCTCCCAGGAGCCGCTGAAAGCACAATCCCTTAGAAGATTCACTCTTCTTGTACTTAAGTCGGCATTGTCCCTATTGTATTCAATCCCGATGTAATTTCTGTGTTTCATGGTCAATGTGAAGGTTCAAGGGATACAGTTAAACAGCACTGGTGCATCGGAATCTAATACTGGTCTCCCAGGAGCCGCTCAGAGCACAAACTCTCAGAAGATTCACCCTTCTTGTACGAAAGTCGGCATTGTCCATTTTGTATTCATCCCCATGCAAGTTGTGTGTTTCATTGTCAATGTGAAGGTCCAAGGGATATAGGAAACCTGCACTGGTTCATCGGAATCTAACACTGGTCTCCCAGGAGCCGCTCAAACCACAAACTTGTAGAAAATTTACTCTTCTTGTAGTTAAGCCGGCATTGTCCCTCCTGTATTCAATCCCGATGCAATTTCTGTGTTTTATGGTCAATGTGAAGGTCCAAATGATACAGTAAACTTGCACTGGTGCATCGCAATCTAATACCGGTCTCCCAAGAGCCGCTCAAAACACAAACTCTTAGATGATCTACTCTTTTTGTACTTAAGTCAGCAGTCCCTTTTGTATTCAATCCCGATGCAATTTCTGTGTTTCATGGTCAATGTGAATGTCCAAGGGATACAGTAAACCTGCACTGGTGCTTCGGAATCTAATGTTGGTCTCCCAAGAGCAGCTCAAAGCACAAACTCTTAGAAGATTCACTCTTCTTGTACTTAAGCCGGCATTGTGCCATATGTATTTAATCCCCACGCAACTTCTGTGTTTCATGGTTAATGTGAAGGGCCAAGTGATACAGTAAACCTGCACTGGTGCTTCGGAGTCTAATACCGGTCTCCAATTATCCGCTCAAAGCAAAAACTCTTAGAAGACTCACTTTTCTTGTTCTTATATCGGCATTGTCTATTTTGTATTCAATCCCAATGCGATTTCTGTGTTTCATGGTCAATGTGAAGGACCAAGGGATACAGTAAACCTGCACTGGTGCATCGGAATCTAATACTGGTTTCCCAGGAGCCGCTCAAAGCACAAACTCTTAGAAGATTTACTCTTCTTGTACTTAGGTCTGCATTGTCTCTTATGTATTCAATCCCGATGTAATTTCTGTGTTTCATGGTCAATGTGAAGGTTAAAGGGATACAGTTAAACAGCACTGGTGCATCGGAATCTAATACTGGTCTCCCAGGAGCCGCTCAAAACACAAACTCTCAGAAGATTCATCCTTATTGTACTTAAGTCGCCATTGTCCATTTTGTATTCAATCCCGATGCAAGTTCTGTGTTTCATTGTCAATGTGAAGGTACAAGGGATATAGGAAACCTGCACTCGTGCATCGGAATCTAACACTGGTCTCCCAGGAGCCGCTCAAACCACAAACTTGTAGAAAATTTACTCTTCTTGTAGCTAAGCCGGCATTGTCCCTCCTGTATTCAATCCCGATGCAATTTGTGTGTTTCATGGTCAATGTGAAGGTCCAAGGGATACAGTAAACCTGCACTGGTGAAACGGAATCTAATACTGGTCCCCCAGAAGCCGCTCAAAGCACAAACTCTTAGAAGATTCAGTCTTCTTGTGCTTAAGTCGGCATTGTCTCTTTCGTAAATAATCCCGATGAATATTCTGCATTTCATGGTCAATGTGAAGGTCCAAGTGATACCGTTAACCAGCACTGGTGCATCGGAATCTCTTCTGGTCTCCCAGGAGCCGCTCAAAGCACAAAATCTTATAAAATTCATCCTTCTTATACTTAAGTCGGCATTGTCCCTTTTGTGTTCAATCCCGATGCACATTCTGTGTTTCATGGCCAATGTGAAGGTCCAAGAGATACAGTAAACCTGCACTGGTGCAACGGAATCTAATACTGGTCTCCCAGGAGCCGCTCAGAGCAGAAACTCTTAGAAGATTCAATCTTCTTGTACTTAAGTTGGCGTTGTGCCTTTTGTATTCAATCCCGATGCAATATCTGTGTTTCATGGTCAATGTGAAGGACCAAGGGATACAGTAATTCTGCACTGGTGCATCGGAATCTATTACTGGTTTCCCAGGAGCGGCTCAAAACACAAACTCTTAGAAGATTTACTCTACTTGTACTTAAGTTGGCATTGTCTTTTATGTATTCAGTCCCGATGTAATTTCTGTGTTTCATGGTCAATGTGAAGGTCCATGGATACAGTTAAACAGCACTGGTGCATCGGAATCTAATACTGGTCTCCCAGGAGCCGCTCAAAGCACAAAGTCTTAGAAGGCTCACCCTTCTTGTACTTAAATCGGCATTGTCCATTTTGTATTCAATCCCGATGCAAGTTCTGTGTTTCATTGTCAATGTGAAGGTCCAAGGGATATAGTAAACCTGCACTGGTGCATTGGAATCTAACACTGGTCTCGCAGGAGCCCCTCAAACTACAAACTCTTAGAAAAATCACTCTTCTTGTACTTAAGTCGGCATTATCCGTCTTGTATTTAATCCCGACGCAATATCTGTGTTTCATGTGCAATGTGAAGGTCCAAGGGATACAGTAAACCTGCACTGGTGCATCGGAATCTAATACTGGTCTCCCAAGAGCCGCTCAAAACACAAACTCTTAGATGATTAACTCTTTTTGTACTTAATTCGGCAGTCCCTTTTGTATTCAATCCCGATGCAATTACTGTGGCTTATGGACAATGTGAAGGTCCAAGGGATACAGTAAACCTGCACAGGTGCATCGGGACCTAATACTGGTCTCCCAGGAGCGGCTCAAAGCACAAACTCTTAGAAGATTCACTCTTGTTGTACTAAGTCGGCATTGTGCATTTTGTATTCAATCCCGATGCAATTTCTGTGTTTCATGGTCAATGTGAAGTTCCAAGGGATACAGTAAACCTGCACTGGTGCATCGGAATCTGATACTGGTCTCCCAGGAGCCGCTCAAAGCACATACTCTGAGAAGATTTACTCTTCTTGTACGTAAGTCAGCAATGTCCGATTTGTATCCAACCCCGATGCAATTTCTGTGTTTCATGGTCAATGTGAAGGTCCAAGGGATACAGTAAACGTGCAACCGGTGCATCTGAATCTAATAGTGGTTTCCCAGGAGCCGCTCAAAGCACAATCTCTTAGAAGATTCACTCTTCTTGTACTTAAGTCGGCATTGTCCCATTTGTATTCAATCCCGAAGAAATTTCTGTGTCTCATGGTCAATGTGAAGGTCCAAGGGATACAGTAAACGTGCACTGGTCCATCTGAATCTAATACTGGTCCCCCAGGAGCCGCTCAAAGCACAAACTCTTAGAAAATTAACTCTTTTTGTACTTAAGACGGCATTGTGCATTTTGTATTCAATCGCGATGGAATTTCTGTGTTTCATGGTCAATGTGAAGGTCGAACGGATACAGTAAACCGGCACTTTTGCATCGGAATCTAATACTGGTATCCCAGAAGCCGCTCAAAGCACAAAATCTGAAGAGTTTCACTCTTCTTGTACTTAATTCGGCATTGTCCCTATTGTATTCAATCCCGATGCAATATCTGTGATTCATGGTCAATGTGAAGGACCAAGGGATACAGTAAACCTGCACTGATGCATCGGAATCTAGTACTGGTCTCCCAGGAGACGCTCAAACACAAACTCTTAGAAGATTCACTGTTCCTGTACTTAAGTCGGCATTGACTCTTTTGTATTCAATCCCGATGCGGTTTCTGTGTTTCATGGTCAATGTGAGGGTCCAAGGCATACAGTAAACCTGCACTGGTGCATTCGAATCTAATACTGGTCTCCGAGGAGCCGCTGAAAGCACAGTCCCTTAGATGATTCACTCTTCCTGTACTTAAGTCGGCATTGTTCCATTTGAATTCAATCTCGATGCAATTTCTGTGTTTCACGGTCAATGTGAAGGTCCAAGGGATACAGTAAACGTGCACTGGTGCGTCGGAATCTAATACTGGTATCCCAGGGGCCGCTCAAAGCACAAACTCCCTATTGTATTCAATCCCGATGCAATATCTGTGTTTCATGGTCAATGTGAAGGACCAAGGGATACAGTAAACCTGCACTGGTGCATCGGAAACTAATACTGGTTTCCCACGAGCCGCTCAAATCACAAACTCTTAGAAGATTTACTCTTCTTGTATTTAGGTTGGCATTGTCTCTTATGTATTCAATCCCGATGTAATTTCTGTGTGTCATGGTCAATGTGAAGGTTCAAGGGATACAGTTAAACAGAACTGGTGCATCGGAATCTAATACTGGTCTCCCAGGAGCCGCTCAAACCACAAACTCTCAGAAGATTCACCCTTCTTGTACTTAAGTTGGCAGTCCCATTTTTATTCAATCCCGATGCAATTTCTGTGTTTCATGGTCAATGTGAAGGTCCAAGGGATACAGTAAACTTGCACTGGTGCATCGTAATCTAACACTTTTCTCCCAGGAGCCGCTCAAACCACAAACTCTTAGAAAATTCACTCTTCTTTTACTTTCGTCGGCATTGTCCCATTTGTATACAATCCCGATTCAAGTTCTGTGTATCATGGTCAATGTGAAGGTCCAAATGAGACAGTCAACCTGCACTGGTGCAACGGAATCTAATACTGGTCTCCCAGATGCCACTCAGAGCAGAAACTCTTAGAAGGTTCAATCTTCTTGTACTTAAGTTGGCATTGACTCTTTTGTATTCAATCTCGATGCGGTTTCTGTGTTTCATGGTCAATGTGAGGGTCCAAGGAATACAGTAATATTTGCACTGGTGCATAGGAATCTAACACTTTTCTCCCAGGAGCCGGTCACACCACAAAATCTTAGATAATTCACTCTTCTTGTACTAAAGTCTACATTGTCCATTTTGTATTCAATCCCGATGCAATTTCTGTGTTTCATGGTCAATGTGAAGGTCCAAGGGACACAGTAAACCTGCACTGGTGCATCGGAATCTAATACTGGTCTGCCAGGAGCAGCTCAAACCACAAACTCTTTGAAGATTTACTCTTCTTGTACTTAAGTCGGTATTGTGCCTTTTGTATTCAATCCCGATGCAATATCTGTGTTTCATAGTCAATGTGAAGGTCCAAGGGATACAGTAAATCTGCACTTGTGCATCGGAATCTAATACTGGTCTCCCAGGAGCTGCTGAAAGCAGAAACTCTTACAAGTTTCATTCTTCTTGTATGTAAGTCGGCATTGTCCATATTGTAATCAATCCCGATGCAAATTCTGTGTTTCATGCTCAATGTGAAGGTCCAAATGATACAGTCAACCAGGACGTGTGCATCGGAATGTAATAATGGCCTCCCAGGAGCCGCTCAAACCACAAAATCTTAGAAAATTCACCTTCTTGTACTTAAGTCGGCATTGTCTCTTTTGTATTCAATCCCGATGCATATTCTGTGTTTCATGGTCAATGTGAAGGTCCAAGGGATAACGTTAACCAACACTGGTGCATCGAAATCTAATACCGGTCTCCCAGGAGCTGCTCGAAGTACAAAATCCTGTAAGATTCATCCTTCTTGTACTTAAGTCAGCATTCTCCCTTTTGTATTCAATCCCAATGCAATTTCTGTGTTTCATGGCCAATGTGAAGATCCAAGGGATACAGTTAACTTGCACTGGTGCATCGGAATCTAACACATTTCTCCCAGAAGCCGCTCAAAACACATATTCTGAGAAGATTCACTCTTCTTGTACTTAAGTCGGCAATGTCCGATTTGTATCCAACCCCGATGCAGTTTCTATGTTTCATGGTCAATGTGAAGGTCCATAGGATACAGTAAACGTGCACCGGTGCATCTGAATCTAATAGTGGTCTCCCAGGAGCCGCTCAAAGCACAAACTCTTAGACAATTCACTCTTCTTGTACTTAATTCAGCATTGTCCCTTTTGTATTCAATCCAGATGCGGTTTCTGTGATTCATTGTCAATGTGAGGGTCCAAGGTATACAGTAAACCAGCACTGGTGCATTCGAATCTAATACTGGTCTCCCAGGAGCCGCTGAAAGCACAATCCCTTAGAAGATTCACTCTTCTTGTACTTAAGTCGGCATTGTCCCTATTGTATTCAATCCCGATGTAATTTCTGTGTTTCATGGTCAATGTGAAGGTTCAAGGGATACAGTTAAACAGCACTGGTGCATCGGAATCTAATACTGGTCTCCCAGGAGCCGCTCAGAGCACAAACTCTCAGAAGATTCACCCTTCTTGTACGAAAGTCGGCATTGTCCATTTTGTATTCATCCCCATGCAAGTTGTGTGTTTCATTGTCAATGTGAAGGTCCAAGGGATATAGGAAACCTGCACTGGTTCATCGGAATCTAACACTGGTCTCCCAGGAGCCGCTCAAACCACAAACTTGTAGAAAATTTACTCTTCTTGTAGTTAAGCCGGCATTGTCCCTCCTGTATTCAATCCCGATGCAATTTCTGTGTTTTATGGTCAATGTGAAGGTCCAAATGATACAGTAAACTTGCACTGGTGCATCGCAATCTAATACCGGTCTCCCAAGAGCCGCTCAAAACACAAACTCTTAGATGATCTACTCTTTTTGTACTTAAGTCGGCAGTCCCTTTTGTATTCAATCCCGATGCAATTTCTGTGTTTCATGGTCAATGTGAATGTCCAAGGGATACAGTAAACCTGCACTGGTGCTTCGGAATCTAATGTTGGTCTCGCAAGAGCAGCTCAAAGCACAAACTCTTAGAAGATTCACTCTTCTTGTACTTAAGCCGGCATTGTGCCATATGTATTTAATCCCCACGCAACTTCTGTGTTTCATGGTTAATGTGAAGGGCCAAGTGATACAGTAAACCTGCACTGGTGCTTCGGAGTCTAATACCGGTCTCCAATTATCCGCTCAAAGCAAAAACTCTTAGAAGACTCACTTTTCTTGTTCTTATATCGGCATTGTCTATTTTGTATTCAATCCCAATGCGATTTCTGTGTTTCATGGTCAATGTGAAGGACCAAGGGATACAGTAAACCTGCACTGGTGCATCGGAATCTAATACTGGTTTCCCAGGAGCCGCTCAAAGCACAAACTCTTAGAAGATTTACTCTTCTTGTACTTAGGTCTGCATTGTCTCTTATGTATTCAATCCCGATGTAATTTCTGTGTTTCATGGTCAATGTGAAGGTTTAAGGGATACAGTTAAACAGCACTGGTGCATCGGAATCTAATACTGGTCTCCCAGGAGCCGCTCAAAACACAAACTCTCAGAAGATTCATCCTTATTGTACTTAAGTCGCCATTGTCCATTTTGTATTCAATCCCGATGCAAGTTCTGTGTTTCATTGTCAATGTGAAGGTCCAAGGGATATAGGAAACCTGCACTGGTGCATCGGAATCTAACACTGGTCTCCCAGGAGCCGCTCAAACCACAAACTTGTAGAAAATTTACTCTTCTTGTAGCTAAGCCGGCATTGTCCCTCCTGTATTCAATCCCGATGCAATTTGTGTGTTTCATGGTCAATGTGAAGGTCCAAGGGATACAGTAAACCTGCACTGGTGAAACGGAATCTAATACTGGTCCCCCAGAAGCCGCTCAAAGCACAAACTCTTGGAAGATTCAGTCTTCTTGTGCTTAAGTCGGCATTGTCTCTTTCGTAATTAATCCCGATGAATATTCTGCATTTCATGGTCAATGTGAAGGTCCAAGTGATACCGTTAACCAGCACTGGTGCATCGGAATCTCTTCTGGTATCCCAGGAGCCGCTCAAAGCACAAAATCTTATAAAATTCATCCTTCTTATACTTAAGTCGGCATTGTCCCTTTTGTGTTCAATCCCGATGCACATTCTGTGTTTCATGGCCAATGTGAAGGTCCAAGAGATACAGTAAACCTGCACTGGTGCAACGGAATCTAATACTGGTCTCCCAGGAGCCGCTCAGAGCAGAAACTCTTAGAAGATTCAATCTTCTTGTACTTAAGTTGGCGTTGTGCCTTTTGTATTCAATCCCGATGCAATATCTGTGTTTGATGGTCAGTGTGAAGGTCCAAAGGATCGTGTAAACCTGCACTGGTGCTTCGGAATCTAATACTGGTTACCCAAGAGCCGCTAAAAGCACAAACTCTTAGAAGATTCACTCTTCTTGTACTTAAGTCGGCATTGTGCCATATGTATTTAATCCCCACGCAACCTCTATGTTTCATGGTCAATGTGAATGGCCAAATGATACAGTAAACCTGCACTGGTGCATCGGAATCTAATACTGGTCTCCCATGAGCCGCTCAAATCACAAACTCGTAGAAGACTCACTCTTCTTGTTCTTATGTCGGCATTGTCCCATTTGTATTCAATCCCGATGCACATTCTGTGTTTCATGGTCAATGTGAAGGTCCAAGGGATACCGTTAACCAGCACTGGTGCATCGGAATCTAAATCTGGGCTCCCAGGAGTCGCTCAAAGCACAAAATCTTATAAGATTCACCCTCCTTGTACTTAAGTGGGCATTGTCCCTTTTGTATTCAATCCCGATGCGATTTCTGTGTTTCATGGTCAATGTGAAGGTCCAAGGGATACAGTAATTTTGCACTGGTGCATCGGAATCTAATACGGTTATCCCAGGAGCCGCTCAAAGTACAATCTCTGAAGAGATTCACTCTTCTTGCACTTATGTCGTTATTGTCTCTATTGTATTCAATCCCGACGCAATATCTGTGTTTCATGGTCAATGTGAAGGACCAAGGGATACAGTAATTCTGCACTGGTGCATCGGAATCTATTACTGGTTTCCCAGGAGCGGCTCAAAACACAAACTCTTAGAAGATTTACTCTACTTGTACTTAAGTTGGCATTGTCTTTTATGTATTCAGTCCCGATGTAATTCCTGTGTTTCATGGTCAATGTGAAGGTCCATGGATACAGTTAAACAGCACTGGAGCATCGGAATCTAATACTGGTCTCCCAGGAGCCGCTCAAAGCACAAAGTCTTAGAAGGCTCACCCTTCTTGTACTTAAATCGGCATTGTCCATTTTGTATTCAATCCCGATGCAAGTTCTGTGTTTCATTGTCAATGTGAAGGTCCAAGGGATATAGTAAACCTGCACTGGTACATTGGAATCTAACACTGGTCTCGCAGGAGCCCCTCAAACTACAAACTCTTAGAAAAATCACTCTTCTTGTACTTAAGTCGGCATTATCCGTCTTGTATTTAATCCCGACGCAATATCTGTGTTTCATGTGCAATGTGAAGGTCCAAGGGATACAGTAAACCTGCACTGGTGCATCGGAATCTAATACTGGTCTCCCAAGAGCCGCTCGAAACACAAACTCTTAGATGATTAACTCTTTTTGTACTTAATTCGGCAGTCCCTTTTGTATTCAATCCCGATGCAATTACTGTGGCTTATGGACAATGTGAAGGTCCAAGGGATACAGTAAACCTGCACAGGTGCATCGGGACCTAATACTGGTCTCCCAGGAGCGGCTCAAAGATCAACCTCTTAGAAGATTCACTCTTGTTGTACTAAGTCGGCATTGTGCATTTTGTATTCAATCCCAATGCAATTTCTGCGTTTCATAGGCAATGTGAAGGTCCAAATGATACAGTAAACCTGCACTGGGGCATCGCAATCTAATACCGGTCTCCCAAGAGCCGCTCAAAACACAAACTCTTAGATGATTAACTCGTTTTGTACTTAAGTCGGCAGTCCCTTTTGTATTCAATCCCGATGCAATTTACTGTGTTTCATGGTCAATATGAAGGTCCAAGGGATACAGTAAACCTGCACTGGTGCATCGGAATCTAATACTGGTCTCCCAAGAGCCGCTCAAAACACACACTCTTAGATGATTAACCCTTCGTGTACTTCATTCGGCAGTCCCTTGTGTATTCAATCCCGATGCAATTTCTGTGTTTTATGGTCAATGTGAAGGTCCAAGGGATACCGTTAACCAGCACTGGTGCATCGGAATCTATTCTGGTCTCCCAGGAGCCGCTCAAAGCACAATCTCTTAGAAGATTCATCCTTCTTGTACTCAAGTTGGCATTGCCCCTTTTGTGTTCAATCCCGATGCAATTTCTGTGTTTCATGGCCAATGTGAAGGTCCAAGGGATACAGTAAACTTGCACTGGTGCATCGGAATCTAACACTTTTCTCCCAGGACCCGCTCAAACCACAAACTCTTAGAAAATTCACTCTTCTTTTACTTTAGTCGGCATTGTCCCTTTTGTATTTGGTCGCGATGCAAGTTCTGTGTATCATGGTCAATGTGAAGGTCCAAGGGATACAGTAAACCTGCACTGGTGCAACGGAATCTAATACTGGTCTCCCAGGAGCCGCTCAGAGCAGAAACTCTTAGAATATTTAATCTTCTTGTACTTAAGTTTGCATTGTGCCTTTTGTATTCAATCCCGATGCAATATCTGTGTTTGATGGTCAATGTGAAGGTCCAAGGGATCGTGTAAACCTGCACTGGTGCATCGGAATCTAATACTGGATTCCCAAGAGCCGCCAAAATCACGAACTCTTAGAAGATTCACTCTTCTTGTACTTAAGTCGGCATTGTGCCATATGTATTTAATCGCCACGCAACTTCTGTGTTTCATGGTCAATGTGAAGGGCCAAGAGATACATTAAACCTGCAGTGGTGCATCGGAATCTAATACTGGTCTCCCAGGAGCCGCGCAAAGCACAAAGTCTTACAAAATTCTCACTTGTTGTGCTTGAGTCGGCATTGTCCCTTATGTATTCCATCCCGATGTAATTATGTGTTTCATGGTCAATGTGAAGGTCCAAGGGATAAAGTAAACCTGCACTGGTGCATCGGAATCTAATACTGGTCTCCCAGGAGCCGTTCAAAGCACAAACCCTTAGAAGATTCAGGCTTCTTGTACTTAAGTCGGCATTGTCTCTTTTGTATTCAATCGCGATGCATATTCTGTGTTTCATGGTCAATGTGAAGGTCCAAGGGATACCATTAACCAGCACTGGTGCATCGGAATCTAATACTTGGCTCCCAGGAGCCGCTCAAAGCACAAAATCTTATAAGATTCACCGTTCTTGTACTTAAGTCGGCATTGTTCCTTTTGTATTCAATCCTGATGCAATTTCTGTGTTTCATGTTCAATGTGAAGGTCCAATGGATATAGTAAACCTGCACTGGTGCACTGGAATCTAAAAGTGGTGTCCCAAGAGCCACTAAAAGCACAAACTCTTAGAAGATTCCCTCTTCTTGTACTTAAGTCGTCATTTTGCCTTATGTATTCAATCCTGATGTAATTGCTGTGTTTCATGGTCAATGTGAAGGGCAAAGGGATACATTAAAACTGCACTGGTGCATCGGAATGTAATACTGGTCGCCCAGGAGACGCTCAAACACAAACTCTTAGAAGATTCACTCTTCTTGTACTTAAGTCGGCATTGACTCTTTTGCATTTAATCCCGATGCGGTTCCTGTGTTCCATGGCCAATGTGAAGGTCGAAGGGATACAGTAAACTTGCACTGGTGCATCGGAATCTAATACTGGTATCCCAGGAGCCGCTCAAAGCACAAACTCTGAAGATATTTACTCTTCTTGTACTTAAGTCGGCATTGTCCCTATTGTATTCAATCCCGATGCAATATCTGTGTTTCATGGTCAATGTGAAGGACCAAGGGATACAGTAAACTTGCACTGGTGCATCGGAATCTAATACTGGTTTCCCAGGAGCCGCTCAAAACACAAACTCTTAGAAGTTTTACTCTTCCTGTACTTAGGTTGGCATTGTCTCTTATGTATTCGATCCCGATGTAATTTCTGTGTTTCATGGTCAATGTGAAGGTTCAAGGTATACAGTTAAAGAGCACTGGTGCATCGGAATCTGATACTGGTCTCCCAGGAGCCGCTCAAAACACAAACTCTTAGAAAATTCACTCTCGTTGTACTTAAGTCGGCATTGTGCATTTTGTATTCAATCCCGATGCAATTTCTGCGTTTCATAAGCAATGTGAAGGTCCAAATGATACAGTAAACCTGCACTGGTGCATCGCAATCTAATACCGGTCTCCCAAGAGCCGCTCAAAACTTAAACTGTCAGATGATTAGCTCTTTTTGTACTTAAGTCGGCAGTCCCTTTTGTAATCAATCCCATTGCAATTTCTGTGTTTCATGTTCAATGTGAAGGACCCAGGAATACAGTAAACCTGCATTGGTGCGTCGGAACTTAATACTGGTCTCCCAGGAGCCGCTCAAAGCACAAACTCTTTTAAGTTTCAGTCTTCTTGTGCTTAAGTCGGCATTGTCCCTTTTGTATTCAATCTCGATGCAAGTTCTGTGTTTCATGGTCAATGTGAAGGTCCAAGGGATACAGTAATCCTGCACTGGTGCAACGGAATCTAATACTGGTCTCCCAGGAGCCGCTCAGAGCAGAAACTCTTAGAAGATTCAATCTTCTTGTACTTAAGTTGGCATTGTGCCTTTTGTATTCAATCCCGATGCAATATCTGTGTTTGATGGTCAATGAGAAGGTCCAAGGAATACAGTAAACTTGCACTGATGCATCGGAATCTAACACTTTTCTCCCAGGAGACGCTCACACCACAAACTCTTAGAAAGATCACTCTTCTTGTACTAAAGTTTACATTGCCCATTTTGTATTCAATCCCGATGCAATTTCTGTGTTTCATGGTCAATGTGAAGTTCCAAGGGATACAGTAAACCTGCACTGGTGCAACGGAATCTAATACTGGTCTCTCAGGAGCTGCTCAGAGCAGAAACTCTTAGAAGATTAATTCTTCTGGTACTTAAGTGGGCATTGTGCCTTTTGTATTCAATCCCGATGCGGTTTCTGTGTTTCATGGTCAATGTGAGGGTCCAAGGTATACAGTAAACCGCACTGGTGCATTCGAATCTAATACTGGTCTCCCAGGAGCCGCTGAAAGCACAATCTCTTAGAAGATTCACTCTTCTTGTACTTAAGTCGGCATTGTTCCATCTGTATTGAATCCCGATGCAATTTCTGTGTTCCACGGTCAATGTGAAGGTCCAAGGGATACAGTAAACGTGCACTGGTGCATCGGAATCTAATAGTGGTCTTCCAGGAGACGCTCAAAGCACAAACTCTTAAACGATTCACTCTTCTGGTACTTAAGACGGCATTGTGCCTTTTGTATTCAATCGCAATGGAATTTCTGTGTTTCATGGTCAATGTTAAGGTCAAAGGGATACAGTAAACTAGCACAGGTGCATCAGAATCTAATACTGGTATCCCAGGTGCCGCTCAAAGCACAAACTCTGAACATATTCACTCTTCTTGTACTTAAGTCGGCATTGTTCCTATTGTACTCAATCCCGATGCAATATCTGTGTTACATGGTCAATGTGAAGGACCAAGGGATACAGTAAACTTGCACTGGTGCATCGTAATCTAATACTGGTTTCCCAGGAGCCGCTCAAAGCACAAACTCTTAGAAGTTTTACTCTTCTTGTACTTAGGTTGGCATTCTCTCTTATGTATTCAATCCCGATGTAATTTCTGTGTTTCATTGTCAATGTGAAGGTTCAAGGTATACAGTTAAACAGCACTGGTGCATCGGAATCTAATACTGGTCTCCCAGGGCCGCTCAAAACACAAACTCTTAGAAAATTCCCTCTTGTTGTACTTAAGTCGGCATTGTGCATTTTGTATTCAATCCCGATGCAATTTCTGCGTTTCATGGGCAATGTGAAGGTCCAAATGATACAGTAAACCTGCACTGGTGCATCGCAATCTAATACCGGTCTCCCAAGAGCCGCTCAAAACACAAACTGTTAGATGATTAGCTCTTATTGTACTTAAATCGGCAGTCCCTTTTGTATTCAATCCCGTTGCAATTTCTGTGTTTCATGATCAATGTGAAGGACCAAGGGATACAGTAAACCTGCACTGGTGCGTTGGAACCTAATACTGGTCTCCCAGGAGCCGCTCAAAGCACAAACTCTTAGAAGTATCAGTCTTCTTGTACTTAAGTCGGCATTGTCCCTTTTGTATTCAATCCCGATGCAAGTTCTGTGTATCATGGTCAATGTGAAGGTCCAAGGGATACAGTAATCCTGCACTGGTGACCCGGAATCTAATACTGGTCTCCCAGGAGCCCCTCAGAGCAGAAACTCTTAGAAGATTCAATCTTCTTGTACTTAAGTTGGCATTGTGCCTTTTGTATTCAATCCCGATGCAATATCTGTGTTTGATGGTCAATGTGAAGGTCCAAGGAATACAGTAAACTTGCACTGGTGCATCGGAATCTAACACTTTTTTCCCAGGAGCCGCTCACACCACAAACTTTTAGAAAATTCACTCTTCTTGTACTATAGTCTACATTGCCCATTTTGTATTCAATCCCGATGCAATTTCTGTGTTTCATGGTCAATGTGAAGTTCCAAGGGATACAGTGAACCTGCACTGATGCAACGGAATCTAATACTGGTCTCTCAGGAGCTGCTCAGAGCAGAAACTCTTGGAAGATTCATTCTTCTGGTATTTAAGTCGGCATTGTGCTATTTGTATTCAATCCCGATGCGGTTTCTGTGTTTCATGGTCAATGTGAGGGTCCAAGGTATACAGTAAACCGCACTGGTGCATTCGAATCTAATACTGGTATCCCAGGAGCCGCTGAAAACACAATCTGTTAGAAGATTCACTCTTCCTGTACTTAAGTCGGCATTGTTCCATCTGTATTCAATCCCGATGCAATTTCTGTGTTTCACGGTCAATGTGAAGGTCCAAGGGATACAGTAAACGTGCACTGGTGCATGGGAATCTAATAGTGGTCTTCAAGGAGACGCTCAAAGCACAAACTCTTAAAAGATTCACTCTTCTGGTACTTAAGACGGCATTGTGCCTTTTGTATTCAATCGCGATGGAATTTCTGTGTTTCATGGTCAATGTGAAGGTCAAAGGGATACAGTAAACTAGCACAGGTGCATCGGAATCTAATACTGGTATCCCAGGAGCCGCTCAAAGCACAAACTCTGAACATATTCACTCTTCTTATACTTAAGTCGGCATTGTCCCTATTGTATTAAATCCCGATGCAATATCTGTGTTACATGGTCAATGTGAAGGACCAAGGGATACAGTAAACTTGTACTGGTGCATCGGAATCTAATACTGGTTTCCGAGGAGCCGCTCAAAGCACAAACTCTTAGAAGATTTACTCTTCTTGTACTTAGGTTGGCATTGTCTCTTATGTATTCAATCCCGATGTAATTTCTGTGTTTCATGGTCAATATGAAAGTTCAAGGGATACAGTTAAACAGCACTGGTGCATCGGAATCTAATACTGGTCTCCCAGGAGCCGCTCAAAACACAAACTCTCAGAAGATTCACCCTTCTTGTACTTAAGTCGGCATTGTCAATTTTGTATTCAATCCCGATGCAAGTTCTGTGTATCATTGTCAATGTGAAGGTCCAACGGATATAGGAAACCTGCACTGGTGCATCGGAATCTAACACTGGTCTCCCAGGAGCCGCTCAACCACAAACTTGTAGAAAATTTACTATTCTTGTAGTTAAGCCGGCATTGTCCCTCCAGTATTAAATCCCGATGCAATTTCTGTGTTTAATGGTCAATGTCAAGGTCAGAGGGATACAGTAAACGTGCTCTGGTGCATCGGAATCTACTACAGGTGTCCCAGGAGACGCTCAAAGCACAAACTATTCGAAGAATCACATAACTTGGGCTTAAGTTGGCATTGTGAGTTTTGTATTAAATCCCGATGCAATTTCTGTGTTTCATGGTCAATGTGAAGGTCAAAGGGATACAGTAAACCTGCACTGGTGCAACAGAATCTGATACTGGTCAGCCAGGAGCCGCTCCAACCCCAAACCCTTAGAAGATTCACTCTTCTTGTACTTAAGTCGGCATTGTGACTTTTGTATTCAATTCCGATGCAATTTCTGTGTTTCATACACAATGTGAAGGTCCAAGGGATACAGTAAAGCTGCACTGGTGCATCGGAATGTAATACTGGTCTTCAGGAGCCGCTCAAACCACAAACTCTAAGAAATATCACCTTCTTGTACTGAAGTCGGCATTGTCCATTTTGTATTCAATCCCGATGAATTTCTGTGTGTAATGGTCAATGTGAAGATCAGAGGGATACAGTAAACGTGCTCTGGTGCATCGGAATCTAATACAGATCTCCCAGGAGACGCTCAAAGCACAAATTCTTCGAAGATTCACATTACTTGTGAACAAAGTTGGCATTGTGAGTTTTGTATTCAATCCCGATGCAATATCTCTGTTTCATGGTCAATGTAAAGGTCCACGGGATACAGTAAACCTGCAATGGTGCATCGGAATCTAATACTGGTCTCTCAGGAGCTGCTCAGAGCAGAAACTCTTGGAAGATTCATTCTTCTGGTATTTAAGTCGGCATTGTGCTATTTGTATTCAATCCCGATGCGGTTTCTGTGTTTCATGGTCAATGTGAGGGTCCAAGGTATACAGTAAACCGCACTGGTGCATTCGAATCTAATACTGGTATCCCAGGAGCCGCTGAAAACACAATCTGTTAGAAGATTCACTCTTCTTGTACTTAAGTCGGCATTGTTCCATCTGTATTCAATCCCGATGCAATTTCTGTGTTTCACGGTCAATGTGAAGGTCCAAGGGATACAGTAAACGTGCACTGGTGCATGGGAATCTAATAGTGGTCTTCAAGGAGACGCTCAAAGCACAAACTCTTAAAAGATTCACTCTTCTGGTACTTAAGACGGCATTGTGCCTTTTGTATTCAATCGCGATGGAATTTCTGTGTTTCATGGTCAATGTGAAGGTCAAAGGGATACAGTAAACTAGCACAGGTGCATCGGAATCTAATACTGGTATCCCAGGAGCCGCTCAAAGCACAAACTCTGAACATATTCACTCTTCTTATACTTAAGTCGGCATTGTCCCTATTGTATTAAATCCCGATGCAATATCTGTGTTACATGGTCAATGTGAAGGACCAAGGGATACAGTAAACTTGTACTGGTGCATCGGAATCTAATACTGGTTTCCGAGGAGCCGCTCAAAGCACAAACTCTTAGAAGATTTACTCTTCTTGTACTTAGGTTGGCATTGTCTCTTATGTATTCAATCCCGATGTAATTTCTGTGTTTCATGGTCAATATGAAAGTTCAAGGGATACAGTTAAACAGCACTGGTGCATCGGAATCTAATACTGGTCTCCCAGGAGCCGCTCAAAACACAAACTCTCAGAAGATTCACCCTTCTTGTACTTAAGTCGGCATTGTCAATTTTGTATTCAATCCCGATGCAAGTTCTGTGTATCATTGTCAATGTGAAGGTCCAACGGATATAGGAAACCTGCACTGGTGCATCGGAATCTAACACTGGTCTCCCAGGAGCCGCTCAACCACAAACTTGTAGAAAATTTACTATTCTTGTAGTTAAGCCGGCATTGTCCCTCCAGTATTAAATCCCGATGCAATTTCTGTGTTTAATGGTCAATGTCAAGGTCAGAGGGATACAGTAAACGTGCTCTGGTGCATCGGAATCTACTACAGGTGTCCCAGGAGACGCTCAAAGCACAAACTATTCGAAGAATCACATAACTTGGGCTTAAGTTGGCATTGTGAGTTTTGTATTAAATCCCGATGCAATTTCTGTGTTTCATGGTCAATGTGAAGGTCAAAGGGATACAGTAAACCTGCACTGGTGCAACAGAATCTGATACTGGTCAGCCAGGAGCCGCTCCAACCCCAAACCCTTAGAAGATTCACTCTTCTTGTACTTAAGTCAGCATTGTGCCTTATGTATTCAATCCCGATGCGATTTCTGTGTTTCATGGTCAATGTGAAGGTCCATGGGATATAGTAAAACTGCACTGGTGCATCGGAATCTGAAACTGGTCTCTCAGGAGCCGCTCAAACCACAAACTCTTCGAAGATTCACATTACTTGTGCTTAAGTTGGCATTGTGAGTTTTGTATTCAATCCCAATGTAATTTCTGTGTTTCTTACACAATGTGAAGATCCAAGGGATACAGTAAACCTGCACTGGTGTATCGGAATCTAATACTGGTCTGCCAGGAGTCGCTCCAACCACAAACTTTTAGAAATTTCACCTTCTTGTACTTAAGTCGGCATTGTTCGTCTTGTATTCAATCCCGATGCAATTTCTGTGTTTCATGGTCAATGTGAATGTCCAAGGGATACAGTAAACCCGCACTGGTGCATCGGAATCTAATACTGGTCTCCCAAGAGACGCTCAAACCACAAACTCTTATAAGATTCACTCTTCTTGTACCTAAGTCGGCCTTGTCCCTTTTGTATTCATTCCCGATGCAATTTCTGTGTTTTCTGCTCAATGTGAAGGTCCAAGGGATACAGTAAACGTGGACTGGTAAATCGGAATCCAGTACTGGTCTTCGTCTAGCCGTTGAAAGTAGAAACTCTTAGAAGATTCACTCTTCTTGTACTTAAGTCTGCATTGTGCTTTTTGTATTCAATCCCGATTCAATTTCTGTGTATTATGGTCAATACGAATGTCCACGGGATACAGTATACCTGCACTGGTGCATCGGAATCTAATACTGGCCTCCCAGGAGCCGCTGAAGTCACAAACTCTTAGAAGATTCACTCTTCTTGCACTTAAGTCGGTATTGTGCATTTTGTATTCAATCCTGATGCAATTTCTGTGTTTCGTAGTCGATGTGAAGGCCCAAATGATACAGTCAACCTGTACTGGTGCATCGGAATCTAATACAGGTCTTCCAGGAGACGCAGAAAGCACATACTCTTCGAAGAGTCACATTACTTGTGCTTAAGTTGGCATTCTGAGTTTTGTATTCAATCCCGATGCAATTTCCGTGTTTCATGGTCAATGTGAAGTTCCAAGGGATACAGTAAACATGCACTGGTGCATCGGAATCTAATATTGGTCTTCCAGGAGCCGCTCCAACCACAAACTCTTAGAAGATTCACTCTGCATGTACTTAAATCGGCATTGTGCCTTTTGTATTCAATCCCGATGCGATTTCTGTGTTTCATGGTCAATGTGAGGGTCCAAGGGATACAGTAAATCTGCCCTGGTGCATCGGAATCTATAACTGGTCTCCCAGGAGCCGCTGAAAGCAAAAACTCCTAGAGGATTCATTCTTCTTGTAGTTTAGTCAGCATTGACCATTTTGTATTCAGTCCCGATGCAATTTCTGTGTTTCATGGTCAATGTGAAAGTCCAAGGGATACAGTAGACCTGCACTTGTGCATCGGAATCTAATACAGGTCTCTCAGGAGCCGCTCAAACCACAATCTCTTAGAAAATTCACCTTCTTGTACTTAAGTCGGCATTGTCCCTTTGGTATTCAATCCCGATGCAATTTCTGTGATTCGTGGTCAATGTGAAGGTCCAAGAGATTCAGTAATCCTGCACTGGTGCATCGGTATCTAATACTGGTCTCCCAGGAGCCGCTCAAACCACAAACTCTTAGAAGATACACTCTTCTTGTACTTCAGTCGGCATTGTGCCATTTGTATCCAATCCCAATGCAATTTCTGTGTTTGATACACAATGTGAAGGTCCAAGGGATACAGTAAACCTGCACTGGTGCATCGGAATCTAACACTTGTCTCCCAGGAGCCGCTCAAAGCACAAACACTTAGAAGATTCACTCATCTTGTACTTAAGTCGGCATTGTCCCTTTTGTATTGAATCCCGATGCAATTTCTGTATTTCATGGTCAATGTGAATTTCGATGGGATACAGTAAACCTGCACTAGGGCATCGGAATCTAATACTGGTCTGCCAGGAGCCGCTCCAACCACAAACTTTTAGAAGATTCACTCTTCTTGTACCTAAATCGGCATTGTGCCCTTTGTATTCAATCCCGATGCGATCTCTGTGTTTCAAGGTCAATGTGAAGGTCCAAGGGATACAGTATACCTGCAGAGGTGCATCGGAATCTAATACTGGTCTCCCAGGACCCGCTGAAAGCACAAACTCCTAGAGGATTCATTCTTCTTGTACTTAAGTCGGCATTGTCCCTTTTGTATCCATTCCCGATGCAATTTCTGTGTTTCATGGTCAATGTGAATGTCCAAGGAATACAGTAAACCTGCACTGGTGCATCGGAATCTAATACTGGTCTCTCAGGAGCCGCTCAAACCACAAACTGTTAGAAAATTCACCTTCTTGTACTTAAGTCTGCATTGTCCCTTTTGTATTCAATCCCGATGCAATATCTGTGATTCATGGTCAATGTGAAGTTCCAAGGGATGCAGTTATCCTGCACTGGTGCATGGGAATCTAATACTGGTCGTCCAGAAGCCGCTGAAGGCACATACTCCTAGAAGATTCACTCTTCTTATACTTAAGTTGGCATTGTGCGTTTTGTATTCAATCCCGATGCAATTTCCGTGTTTCATAGTCAATGTTAAGGTCCAAAAGATACAGTAAACCTTCACTGGTGCATCGGAATGTAATACTGGTCTCCCAGCAGCCGCTGAAAGCACAAACTCCTAGAGGATTCATTCTTCCTGTACTTCACTCGCCATTGTCCCTTTTGTGTTCAAGCCCGATTCAATTTCTCCGTTTCATGGTCAATGTGAAGGTCCAAATGATACAGTCAACCTGCACTGGTGCATCGGAATCTATTACTGATCTCCCAGTAGCCGCTCAAACCACAAACTCTTAGAAGGTTTACTCTTCTTGTACTTAAGTCGGCATTGTGCCATTTGTATTCAATCCCTATGCGATATCTGTGTTTCATGGTCAATGTGTAGGTCCAAGAGATACAGTCAACCTGCACTCGTGCATCGGAATCTATTACTGGTCTCTCAGGAGCCGCTCAAACCACAAACTCTTAGAAAATTGACCTTCTTGTACTTAAGTTGGCATTGTCCATTTTGTATTCAATCCCGATGCAATTTCTGTGTTTTATGGTCAATGTGAATGTCAGAGGGATACAGTAAACGTGCTCTGGTGCATCGGAATCTAATACAGGTCTCCCAGGAGCCGCTCAAAGCACAATCTCTTCGAAGATTCTTTCTTCTTTTACATAAGTCGGTATTGTGCATTTTGTATTCAATCCCGATGCAATTTCTATGTTTCATCTTGAATGAGAATGTCCAAGGGATACAGTAAACCTGCAATGGTGCTTCGGAATCCAAAACTGGTCTCTCAGGAGCCGCTCAAACCACAAATTCTTAGAAAATTCACCTTCCAGTTCTTAAGTCTGCATTGTCCAATTTGTATTCAATCCCGATGCAATTTCTGTGTTTAATGGTCAATGTCAAAGTCAGAGGGATACAGTAAACGTGCTCTGGTGCATCGGAATGTAATACTGGTCTGCCTGGAGCCGTTCAAAGTACAAACTCTAAGAAGATTCTGTCTTCTTGTACTTAAGTCGACATTGTGCCTTTTGTATTCAATCCCGATGCAATTTCTGTGTTTCATGGTCAATGTGAAGGTCCAAATGATACAGTCAACCTGCACTGGTTCATCGGAATCTAATACTGGTCTCCCATGAGCCGCACAAACCACACATTCTTAGAATATTCACCGTTCTTGTAGTTAAATCGGCATTGTACACTTTGTATTCAATCCCGATGCAATTTCTCTGTTTCATGGTCAATGAGAATGTCCAAGGGATTCAGTAAACCTGCACTGGTTCATCGGAATCTAATACTGGTCTCCCATGAGCCGCACAAACCACAAATTCTTAGAATATTCACTGTTCTTGTACTTAAGTCGGCATTGTGCGCTTTGTATTTAATGCCGATGTGACTTCCGTGTTTCATGGTCAATGTGAAGGTGAAAGGGATACAGTAAAGCTGCACTGGTGCATCGGAATCTAATACTGGTCTCCCAGGAGCCGCTCAAAGCACAAAATCTTAGAAGATTCACTCTTCTTGTACTTAAGTCGGCATTGTGCCTTATGTATTCAATCCCGAAGCAATTTCAGTGTATCATGGTCAATGTGAAGGTCCAAATGATACAGTCAACCTGCACTGGTGCATCGGAATGTAATACTGGCCTCCCAGGAGCCGCTCAAAACACAAAATCTTAGAAGATTCACTCTTCTTGTACTTATGTCGGCATTGTGCCTTATATATTCAATCCCGATGCAAATTCTATGTTTCATGGTCAATGAGAATGTCCAGGGGATTCAGTAAACCTGCACTGGTTCATCGGAATCTAATACTGGTCTCCCATGAGCCGCACAAACCACAAATTCTGAGAATATTCACTGTTCTTGTACTTAAGTCGGCATTGTGCACTTTGTATTCAATCCCGATGCGATTTCCGTGTTTCATGGTCAATGTGAAGGTGAAAGGGATACAGTAAAGGTGCACTGGTGCATCGGAATCTAATACTGGTCTCCCATATGCCGCTCAAAGCACAAACTCTTAGAAGATTCACTCTTGTTGTACTTAAGTCGGCATTGTGCCTTTTGTATTCAATCCCGATGCAATTTCTGTGTTTCATGGTCAATGTGAAGGTCCAAATGATACAGTCAACCTGGACTGGTGCATCGGAATCTAATACTGGTCTCCCAGGAGCCGCTCAAACAACAAAATTTTAGAAGTTTCACTCTTCTTGTACGTAAGTCGGCATTGTGACATTTGTATTCAATCCCTATGCGATTTCTGTGTTTCATGGTCAATGTGATGGTCCAAGAGATACAGTAAACCTGCTCTGGTGCATCGGAATCTAATACTGGCCTCTCAGGAGCCGCTCAAAATACAAACTCTTAGAAAATTCACCTTCTTGTACTTAAATCGGCATTGTGCCTTTTGTATTCAATACCGATGCAACTTCTGTGTTTCGTGGTCGATCTGAAGGTCCAAGGGATGCAGTAATCCTGCACTGGTGCATCGGAATCTAATACTGGTCTCCCAGGAGCCGCTGAAGTCACAATTACTTAGAAGATTCACCCTTCTTTTACTTAAGTCGGCATTGTGCATTTTGTATTCAATCCCGATGCAATTTCTGTCTTTCATAGTCAATGTGAAGGTCCAAAAGATACAGTAAACCTGCACTGGTGTTTCGGAATCTAAAACTGGTCTCCCAGGAGCCGCTCAAACCACAAACTCTTAGAAAATTCACATTCTTGTACTAAAGTCGACATTGTCCATTTTGTATTCAATCCCGATGCAATTTCTGTGTTTAATGGTCAATGTGAAGGTCAGAGGGATACAGTAAACGTGCTCTGGTGCATCGGAATCTAATACAGGTCTCCCAGGAGCCGCTCAAAGAACAAACTCTTCGAAGATTCACTCTTCTTTTACATAAATCGGTATTGTGCATTTTGTATTCAATTCTGATGCAATTTCTATGTTTCATCTTGAATGAGAATGTCTTAGGGATACAGTAAACCTGCAGTGGTTCATCGGAATCTAATACTGGTCCCCCATGAGCCGCTCAAACCACAAACTCTTGGAAGATTCAATCTTCTTGTATTTAAGTCGCCATTGTGCTTCTGTATTCAATCCCGATGCGATGTCTGTGTTTCATGGTCAATGTGAAGGTCCGAGGGATACAGTAAACCTGTACTGGTGCTTCGGAATCTAAAACTCTTTTCTCAGGAGCCGCTCAAACCACAAATTCTTAGAATATTCCCCTTCTTGTTCTTAAGTCGGCATTGTCCATTTTGTATTCAATCCCGATGCAATTTCTGTGTTTAATGGTCAATGTGAAGGTCAGAGGGATACAGTAAACGTCCTCTGGTGCATCGGAATCTACTACAGGTCTCCCTGGAGACGCTCAAAGCACAAACTCTTCGAAGAATCTCATTACTTGTGCTTAAGTTGGCATTGTGAGTTTTGTATTCAATCCCGTTGCAATATCTGTGTATCATGGTCAATGTGAAGGTCCAAGGGATACAGTAAACCTGCACTGGTGAATCGGAATCTAATACTGGTCTGCCAGGAGCCGCTCCAACCACAAACTCTTAGAAGATTCACTCTTCTTGTCCTTAATTCGGCATTGTGCCTTTTGTATTCAATCCCAATGCAATTTCTGTGTTTCATACACAATGTGAAGGTCCAAGGGAAACAGTAAACCTGCACTGGTGCATCGGAATGTAATACTGGTCTCCCAGGAGCCGCTGAAAGCACAAACTCCAAGAGGATTCTTTCTTTTTGTACTTTAGTCGGCATTGTCCATTTTATATTCAATTCAGATGCAATTTCTGTGTTTCATGGTCAATCTGAAGGTCCAAGGGATACAGTAAACCTCCACTGGTGCATCGGAACTTAATACTGGTCTCCCAGGGGCGGCTCAAACCACAAACTCTTAGAAGATTCACTCTTCTTGTACGTAAGTCGGCATTGTGCCGTTTGTATTCAATCCCAATGCAATTTCTGTGTTTCATACACAATGTGAAGGTCCAAGGGAAACAGCAAACCTGCACTGGTGCATTGGAATCTAATACTGGTCCGCCAGGGGCCGCTCAAACCACAAATTCTTAGAAGATTCACTCTTCCTGTACTTAAGTCGGCATTTCCCTATTGTGTATTCAATCCCGATGCAATATCTAAGTTTCATGGTCCATGGGAAGGTCCAAGGGATACAGAAAACTTGCACTGGTGCATCGGAATCTAATATTGGTCTCCCAGGAGCCGCTGAAAACACAAAATCCAAGAGGATTCATTCTTCTTGCACTTTAGTCGGCATTGTCCCTTTGTATTCAATCCCGATGCACATTCTGTGTTTCATGGTCAGTGTGAAGTTCCAAATGATACAGTCAACCTGCACTGGTGCATCGGAATCTAAAACTGGTCTCCCAGAAGCCGCTCAAAGCACAAACTCCTAGAAGATTCACTCTTCTTGTACTTAAGTCGGCATTGTGCACTTTGGATTCAATCCCGATGCGATTTCCGTGTTTCATGGTCAATGTGAAGGTGAAAGGGATACAGTAAAGGTGCACTGGTGCATCGGAATCTAATCCTGGACTCTCAGGAGCCGCTCCAACAACAAACTCTTAGAAAATTCATCTTTTTGTACTTAAGACCGCATTGTCCCTATTTTATTCAATCCCGATGCAATTTCTGTGTTTCGTGGTCAATGTGAAGGTCAAAGGGATACAGCAAACGTGCACTGGTGCATAGGAATCTAGTACAGATCTACCAGGAGACGCTCTAAGCACAAACCCTTCGAAGATTCACACTTCTTGTGCTTAAGTTGGCATTGTGAGTTTTGTATTCAATCCCGATGCAAGTTCTGTGTATCATGGTCAATGTGAAGGTCCAAGGGATACAGTAAACGTGCACAGGTGCATCGGAATGTAATGCTGGGTTTCCAGGAGCCGCTCAAAGCACAAAATCTTAGAAGATTCAGTCTTCTTGTACTCAAGTCGGCATTGTTCATTTTGTATTGAATCCCGAAGCAATTTCTATGTTGCAAGGTCAATGTGAAGGTCCAAGGGATACAGTTAACCTGCACAGGTGCATCGGAATCTAATACTGGTCTGCCAGGAGCAGCTCCAACCACAAACTCTTAGAAGATACACTCTTCTTGTACTTAAGTCGGCATTGTGCCTTTTGTTTTCAATCTCAATGCAATTCCTGTGTTTCATGGGCAATGTGAAGGTCCAAATGATACAGTAAACCTGCACTGGTGCTTCGGAATCTAAAACTGGTCTCTCAGGAGCCGCTCAAACCACAAACTCTAAGAAATATCACCTTCTTGTACTTAAGTCGGCAATGTCCATTTTGTATTCAATCCCGATGCAATTTCTGTGTTTGATGGTCAATGTGAAGTTCCAAGGTATACAGTAAACCTGCACTGGCGCATCGGAATCTAATACTGGTCTGCCAGGAGCCGCTCCCACCACAAACTATTAGAAGATTCACTCTTCTTGTACTTAAATCCGTGTTGTGCATTTTGTTTTCAATCCCAATGCAATTTCTGTGTTTCATGGTCAATGTGAAAGTCCAAATGATACAGTCAACCCCCACTGGTCCATCGGAATCTAATACTTGTCTCCCAGGAGCCGCTCAAAGCACAAACTCTTAGAAGAATCACTGATCTTGTACTTAAGTCGGCATTGTGACTTTTGTATTCAATACCGATGCAATTTCTATGTTTCATGGTCAATGAGAATGTCCAAGGTATACAGTAAATTTGCACTGGTTCATCGAAATCTAATACTGGTCTCCCATGAGCCGCTCAAACCACAAACTCTTAGAAGATTCACTCTTCTTGTACTTAAGTCGTCATTGTGGCTTTTGTATTCAATCCCGATGCGAATTTCTGTGTTTTCATCGTCGATGTGAAGGTCCAAGGGATACAGTTAATCTGCACTGGTGCATCGGAATCTAATACTTGTCTGCGAGGAGCCGCTCAAACCACAAACTCTTAGAAGATTCACTCCTCTTGTACTTAAGTCGGCATTGTGCCTTTTGTATTCAATCCCAATGAGATATCTGTGTTTCATGGTCAATGTGAAGGTCCAAGGGCTACAGTAAAGCTGCACTGGTGCATCGGAATCAAATACTGGTCTCCCAGGAGCCGCTCAAAGCACAAAATCTTAGAAGATTCACTCTTCTTGTACTTAAGTCGGCATTGTGCCTTATGTATTCAATCCCGAAGCAATTTCAGTGTATCATGGTCAATGTGAAGGTCCAAATGATACAGTCAACCTGCACTGGTGCATCGGAATGTAATACTGGCCTCCCAGGAGCCGCTCAAAACACAAAATCTTAGAAGATTCACTCTTCTTGTACTTATGTCGGCATTGTGCCTTATTTATTCAATCCCGATGCAAATTCTATGTTTCATGGTCAATGAGAATGTCCAGGGGATTCAGTAAACCTGCACTGGTTCATCGGAATCTAATACTGGTCTCCCATGAGCCGCACAAACCACAAATTCTTAGAATATTCACTGTTCTTGTACTTAAGTCGGCATTGTGCACTTTGTATTCAATCCCGATGCGATTTCGTGTTTCATGGTCAATGTGAAGGTGAAAGGGATACAGTAAAGGTGCACTGGTGCATCGGAATCTAATACTGGTCTCCCATATGCCGCTCAAAGCACAAACTCTTAGAAGATTCACTCTTGTTGTACTTAAGTCGGCATTGTGCCTTTTGTATTCAATCCCGATGCAATTTCTGTGATTCATGGGCAATGTGAAGTTCCAAGGGATACAGTTATCCTGCACTGGTGCATGGGAATGTAATACTGGTCGTCCAGGAGCCGCTGAAAGCAGAAACTCTTAGGAGAATCACTCTTCTTATATTTAAGTTGGCACTGTGCATTTTGTATTGAATCCCGATGCAATTTCCGTGTTTCATAGTCAATGTTAATCTCCAAATGATACAGGAAACCTGCACTGGTGCATCGGAATGTAATACTGGTCTCTCAGCAGCCTCTGAAAGCACAAACTCCTAGAGGATTCATTCTTCTAGTACTTAAGTCAGCATTGTCAATTTTGTGTTCAATCCCGATGCACATTCTGTGTTTCATGGTCAATGTGAAGGTCCAAATGATACAGTCAACCTGGACTGGTGCATCGGAATCTAATACTGGTCTCCCAGGAGCCGCTCAAACAACAAAATTTTAGAAGTTTCACTCTTCTTGTACGTAAGTCGGCATTGTGACATTTCTATTCAATCCCTATGCGATTTCTGTGTTTCATGGTCAATGTGAAGGTCCAAGAGATACAGTAAACCTGCTCTGGTGCATCGGAATCTAATACTGGCCTCTCAGGAGCCGCTCAAAATACAAACTCTTAGAAAATTCACCTTCTTGTACTTAAATCGGCATTGTGCCTTTTGTATTCAATACCGATGCAACTTCTGTGTTTCGTGGTCGATCTGAAGGTCCAAGGGATGCAGTAATCCTGCACTGGTGCATCGGAATCTAATACTGGTCTCCCAGGAGCCGCTGAAGTCACAATTACTTAGAAGATTCACCCTTCTTTTACTTAAGTCGGCATTGTGCATTTTGTATTCAATCCCGATGCAATTTCTGTCTTTCATAGTCAATGTGAAGGTCCAAAAGATACAGTAAACCTGCACTGGTGTTTCGGAATCTAAAACTGGTCTCCCAGGAGCCGCTCAAACCACAAACTCTTAGAAAATTCACATTCTTGTACTAAAGTCAACATTGTCCATTTTGTATTCAATCCCGATGCAATTTCTGTGTTTAATGGTCAATGTGAAGGTCAGAGGGATACAGTAAACGTGCTCTGGTGCATCGGAATCTAATACAGGTCTCCCAGGAGCCGCTCAAAGAACAAACTCTTCGAAGATTCACTCTTCTTTTACATAAATCGGTATTGTGCATTTTGTATTCAATTCTGATGCAATTTCTATGTTTCATCTTGAATGAGAATGTCTTAGGGATACAGTAAACCTGCAGTGGTTCATCGGAATCTAATACTGGTCCCCCATGAGCCGCTCAAACCACAAACTCTTGGAAGATTCAATCTTCTTGTATTTAAGTCGCCATTGTGCTTATGTATTCAATCCCGATGCGATGTCTGTGTTTCATGGTCAATGTGAAGGTCCGAGGGATACAGTAAACCTGTACTGGTGCTTCGGAATCTAAAACTATTCTCTCAGGTGCCGCTCAAACCACAAATTCTTAGAATATTCCCCTTCTTGTTCTTAAGTCGGCGTTGTCCATTTTGTATTCAATCCCGATGCAATTTCTGTGTTTAATGGTCAATGTGAAGGTCAGAGGGATACAGTAAACGTGCTCTGGTGCATCGGAATCTACTACAGGTCTCCCTGGAGACGCTCAAAGCACAAACTCTTCGAAGAATCTCATTACTTGTGCTTAAGTTGGCATTGTGAGTTTTGTATTCAATCCCGTTGCAATATCTGTGTATCATGGTCAATGTGAAGGTCCAAGGGATACAGTAAACCTGCACTGGTGAATCGGAATCTAATACTGGTCTGCCAGGAGCCGCTCCAACCACAAACTCTTAGAAGATTCACTCTTCTTGTCCTTAATTCGGCATTGTGCCTTTTGTATTCAATCCCAATGCAATTTCTGTGTTTCATACACAATGTGAAGGTCCAAGGGAAACAGTAAACCTGCACTGGTGCATCGGAATGTAATACTGGTCTCCCAGGAGCCGCTGAAAGCACAAACTCCAAGAGGATTCATTCTTTTTGTACTTTAGTCGGCATTGTCCCTTTTATATTCAATTCAGATGCAATTTCTGTGTTTCATGGTCAATCTGAAGGTCCAAGGGATACAGTAAACCTCCACTGGTGCATCGGAATTTAATACTGGTCTCCCAGGGGCGGCTCAAACCACAAACTCTTAGAAGATTCACTCTTCTTGTACGTAAGTCGGCATTGTGCCTTTTGTATTCAATCCCAATGCAATTTCTGTGTTTCATACACAATGTGAAGGTCCAAGGGAAACAGCAAACCTGCACTGGTGCATTGGAATCTAATACTGGTCCGCCAGGGGCCGCTCAAACCACAAATTCTTAGAAGATTCACTCTTCCTGTACTTAAGTCGGCATTTCCCTATTGTGTATTCAATCCCGATGCACATTCTGTGTTTCATGGTCAATGTGAAGTTCCAAATGATACAGTCAACCTGCACTGGTGCATCGGAATCTAAAACTGGTCTCCCAGAAGCCGCTCAAAGCACAAACTCCTAGAAGATTCACTCTTCTTGTACTTAAGTCGGCATTGTGCACTTTGGATTCAATCCCGATGCGATTTCCGTGTTTCATGGTCAATGTGAAGGTGAAAGGGATACAGTAAAGGTGCACTGGTGCATCGGAATCTAATCCTGGACTCTCAGGAGCCGCTCCAACAACAAACTCTTAGAAAATTCATCTTTTTGTACTTAAGACCGCATTGTCCCTATTTTATTCAATCCCGATGCAGTTTCTGTGTTTCGTGGTCAATGTGAAGGTCAAAGGGATACAGCAAACGTGCACTGGTGCATAGGAATCTAATACAGGTCTCCCAGGAGACGCTCTAAGCACAAACCCTTCGAAGATTCACACTTCTTGTGCTTAAGTTGGCATTGTGAGTTTTGTATTCAATCCCGATGCAAGTTCTGTGTATCATGGTCAATGTGAAGGTCCAAGGGAAACAGTAAACGTGCACAGGTGCATCGGAATGTAATACTGGGTTTCCAGGAGCCGCTCAAAGCACAAAATCTTAGAAGATTCAGTGTTCTTGTACTCAAGTCGGCATTGTTCATTTTGTATTTAATCCCGATGCAATTTCTATGTTGCAAGGTCAATGTGAAGGTCCAAGGGATACAGTTAACCTGCACAGGTGCATCGGAATCTAATACTGGTCTGCCAGGAGCAGCTCCAACCACAAACTCTTAGAAGATACACTCTTCTTGTACTTAAGTCGGCATTGTGCCTTTTGTTTTCAATCCCAATGCAATTCCTGTGTTTCATGGGCAATGTGAAGGTCCAAATGATACAGTAAACCTGCACTGGTGCTTCGGAATCTAAAACTGGTCTCTCAGGAGCCGCTCAAACCACAAACTCTAAGAAATATCACCTTCTTGTACTTAAGTCGGCATTGTCCATTTTGTATTCAATCCCGATGCAATTTCTGTGTTTGATGGTCAATGTGAAGTTCCAAGGTATACAGTAAACCTGCACTGGTGCATCGGAATCTAATACTGGTCTGCCAGGAGCCGCTCCCACCACAAACTATTAGAAGATTCACTCTTCTTGTACTTAAATCCGTGTTGTGCATTTTGTTTTCAATCCCAATGCAATTTCTGTGTTTCATGGTCAATGTGAAAGTCCAAATGATACAGTCAACCCCCACTGGTCCATCGGAATCTAATACTTGTCTCCCAGGAGCTGCTCAAAGCACAAACTCTTAGAAGAATCACTGATCTTGTACTTAAGTCGGCATTGTGACTTTTGTATTCAATACCGATGCAATTTCTATGTTTCATGGTCAATGAGAATGTCCAAGGTATACAGTAAATTTGCACTGGTTCATCGAAATCTAATACTGGTCTCCCATGAGCCGCTCAAACCACAAACTCTTAGAAGATTCACTCTTCTTGTACTTAAGTCGTCATTGTGGCTTTTGTATTCAATCCCGATGCGATTTCTGTGTTTCATCGTCGATGTGAAGGTCCAAGGGATACAGTTAATCTGCACTGGTGCATCGGAATCTAATACTTGTCTGCGAGGAGCCGCTCAAACCACAAACTCTTAGAAGATTCACTCCTCTTGTACTTAAGTCGGCATTGTGCCTTTTGTATTCAATCCCAATGAGATATCTGTGTTTCATGGTCAATGTGAAGGTCCAAGGGCTACAGTAAACCTGCACTGGTGCATCGGAATCTATTACTGGTCTCCCATGAGCCGCTCAAACTACAAACTCTTAGAAGATTCACTCTTCTTGTACTTAAGTCGTCATTCTGGCTTTTGCATTTGATCCCGATGCGATTTCTGTGTTTCATCGTCGATGTGAAGGTCCAAAGGATACAGTAAACCTGCACTGGTGCATCGGAATCTAATACTGGTGTCTCAGGAGCCACTCAAACCACAAACTCTTACAAAATTCACCTTCTTGTACTAAAGTCGGCATTGTCCATTTTGAATTCAATCCCGATGCAATATCTGTGTTTAATGGTCAATGTGAAGGTCAGAGGGATACAGTAAACGTGCTCTGGTGCATCGGAATCTAATACAGGTCTCCCAGGAGCCGCTCAAAGCACAAACTTTTCGAAGATTCACTCTTCCTTTACATATGTCGGTGTTGTGCATTTTGAATTCAATCCCGATGAAATTTCTATATTTCATCTTGAATGAGTATGTCTTAGGGATACAGTAAACCTGCAGTGGTTCATTGGAATCTAATACTGGTCCCCCATGAGCCGCTCAAACCACAACCTCATAGAAGATTCATTCTTCTTGTATTTAAGTCGCCATTGTGCCTTTTGTATTCAATCCCGATGCGCTGTGTTTCATGGTCAATGTGAAGGTCCGAGGGATACAGTAAACCTGCACTGGTGCTTCGGAATCCAAAACTCTTCTCTCAGGAGCCGCTCAAACCACAAATTCTTAGAAAATTCACCTTCTTGTCCTTAAGTCGGCATTGTCCATTTTGTATTCAATCCCGATGCAATTTCTGTGTTTAATGGTCAATGTGAAGGTCAGAGGGATACAGCAAACCTGCACTGGTGCATTGGAATCTAATACTGGTCCGCCAGGGGCCGCTCCAACCACAAACTTTTAGAAGATTCACTCTTCTTGTACTTAAATAGGCATTGCGGCTTTTGTATTCAATCCCGATGCGATTTCTGTGTTTCATGGTCAATGTGAAGGTCCAAGGGATACAGTAAACCTGCACTGGTGCATCGGAATCTAATACTGGTCTCCCAGGAGTCGTTGGAAGCACAAACTCCAAGAGGATTCATTCTTTTTGTACTTTAGTCGGCATTGTCCCTTTTGTATTCAATCCAGATGCGATTTCTGTGTTTCATGGTCAATGCGAAGCTCCAAGGGATACAGTAAACCTGCACTGGTGCATCGGAATTTAATACTGGTCTCCCAGGGGCGGCTCAAACCACAAACTCTTAGAAGATTCACTCTTCTTGTACGTAAGTCGGCATTGTGCCTTTTGTATTCAATCCCAATGCAAATTTTGTGTTTCATACACAATGTGAAGGTCCAAGGGAAACAGTAAACCTGCACTGGTGCATTGGAATCTAATACTGGTCCGCCAGGGGCCGCTCAAACCACAAATTCTTAGAAGATTCACTCTTCCTGTGCTTAAGTCGGCATTGCCCTATTGTGTGTTCAATCCCGATGCAATATCTAAGTTTCATGGTCCATGGGAAGGTCCAAGGGATACAGAAAACTTGCACTGGTGCATCGGAATCTAATATTGGTCTCCCAGGAGCCGTTGAAAACACAAACTCCAAGAAGATTCATTCTTCTTGTACTTTAGTCGGCATTGTCCCTTTTGTATTCAATCCCGATGCACATTCTGTGTTTCATGGTCAATGTGAAGTTCCAAATGATACAGTCAACCTGCACTGGTGCATCGGAATCTAAAACTGGTCTCCCAGGAGCCGCTCAAAGCACAAACTCTTAGAAGATTCACTCTTCTTGTACTTAAAACGGTATTGTGCACTTTGTATTCAATCCCGATGCAATTTTTATGTTTCATGGTCAATGAGAAAGTCCAAGGGATACAGTAAACCTGCCTGGTTCATCGGAATCTAATACAGGCCTCCCATGAGCCGCTCAAACCACAAACTCCTAGAAGATTCACTCATCTTGTATTTATTTCGCCATTGTGCCTTTTGTATTTAATCCCGATGCGATGTGTGTGTTTCTTGGTCAATGTAAAGGTCCAAGGGATACAGTAAACCTGCACTGGTGCTTCGGAATCTAAAACTGGTCTCTCAGGAGCCGCTCAAACCACAAACTCTAAGAAATATCACCTTCTTGTACTTAAGTCGGCATTGTCCATTTTGTATTCAATCCCGATGCAATTTCCGTGTTTAATGGTCAATGTGAAGGTCAGAGGGATACAGTAAACGTGCTCTGGTGCATCGGAATCTAATACAGATCTCCAAGGAGACGCTCAAAGCACAAATTCTTCGAAGATTTACATTACTTGTGCTTAAGTTGGCATTGTGAGTTTTGTATTCAATCCCAATGTAATTTCTGTGTTTCTTACACAGTGTGAGGATCCAAGGGATACAGTAAACCTGCACTGGTGCAGAGGAGTTTAATACTGGTCTGCCAGGAGCCGCTCCAACCACAAACCTTTAGAAAATTCACCTTCTTGTACTTAAGTCGGCATTGTTCGTCTTGTATTCAATCCCGATGCAATTTCTGTGTTTCATGGTCAATGTGAATGTCCAAGGGATACCGTAAACCCGCACTGGTGCATCGGAATCTAATACTGGTCTCCCAGGAGACGCTCAAACCACAAACTCTTATAAGATTCACTCTTCTTGTACCTATGTCGGCCTTGTGCCTTTTGTATTCATTCCCGATGCAATTTCTGTGTTTTCTACTCAATGTGAAGGTCCAAGGGATACAGTAAACCTGGACTGGTGAATCGGAATCTGGTACTGGTCTCCGTGGAGCCGTTCAAAGTAGAAACTCTTAGAAGATTCACTCTTCTTGTACTTAAGTCTGCATTGTGCTTTTTGTATTCAATCCCGATTCAATTTCTGTGTATTATGGTCAATACGAATGTCCACGGGATACAGTATACCTGCACTGGTGCATCGGAATCTAATACTGGTCTCCCAGTAGCCGCTGAAGCACAAACTCCTAGAAGATTCATTCTTCTTGTACTTAAGTCGGGATTGTCCATTTTGTATTCAATTCCGATGCAATTTCTGTGTTTCATGGTCAATGTGAAGGTCCACGGGATACAGTAAACCTGCACTGGTGCATCGGAATCTAAAACTGGTCTCCCAGGAGCAGCTGAAAGCACAAACTCCTAGGGTGTTATTTCTTCTTGTACTTCAGTCGGCATTGTCCCTTTTGAATTCAATGCAAAAGCAATTTCAGTGTTTCATGGTCAATGTGAAGATCCAAGGGATATAGTAATCCTGCACTGGTGCATCTGAATCTAATACTGGTCTCTAAGGAGCCGCTCAAACCACAAACTCTTAGAAAATTCACCTACTAGTCCTTAAGTCGGCATTGTCCCTTTGGTATTCTATCCCGATGCAATTTCTGTGATTCATGGTCATTGTGAAAGTCCAAGGGATACAGTAATCCTGCACTGGTGCATCGGAATCTAATACTGGCCTCCCAGGAGCCGCTGAAGTCACAAACCCTTAGAAGATTCACTCTTCTTGTACTTAAGTCGGTATTGTGCATTTTCTATTCAATCCTGATGCAATTTCTGTGTTTCGTAGTCGATGTGAAGGCCCAAATGATACAGTCAACCTGTACTGGTGCATCAGAATCTAATACAGGTCTCCCAGGAAACGCACAAAGCACATTCTCTTCGAAGAGTCACATTACTTGTGCTTAAGTTGGCATTCTGAGTTTTGTATTCAATCCCGATGCAATTTCCGTGTTTCATGGTCAATGTGAAGGTCCAAGGGATACAGTAAACTTGCACTGGTGCATCGGATTCTAATACTGGTCTGCCAGGAGCCGCTCAAACCACAAACTCTTAGAAGATTCACTCTTCTTGTACTTAAGTTGGCATTGTGCCTTTTGTATTCAATCCCGAAGCAATTTCTGTGTTTTGTACACAATGTCAAGGTCCAAAAGATACAGTTAACCTGCACTGGTGCATCGGAATAAAATTCTGGTCTTCCAGGAGCCGCTCAAAGCACAAATTCTTAGGAGATTCACTCTTCTTGTACTTAAGTTGGCATTGTCCCTTTTGTATTCAATCCCGATGCAATTTCTGTGATTTATGGTTAATGTGACGGTCAAAGGGATACAGTAAACGTGCACTGGTGCATTGGAATTTAATACAGGTCTTCCAGGAGACGCTCAAAGCTTAAAGTCATCGAATATTCACACTACTTGTGCTTAAGTTGGCATTGTGAGTTTTGTATTCAATCCCGATGCGATATCTGTGTTTCATGGTCAATGTGAAGGTCCAATGGATACAGTAAGCCTGCACTGGTGCATCGGAATCTAATACTGGTCTGCCAGGAGCCGCTCAAACCACAATCTTCTTGTACTGAAGTTGGCATTGTGCCTTTTGTAGTCAATCCCGATGCAATTTCTGTGTTTCATGGTCAATGTGAAATGCAAGGGATACAGTATACTGGCACTGGTGCATCGGAATCTAATACTGGTCTCTCAGGAGCCGCTCAAACCACAAAGTCTTAGAAAATTCAGCTTCTTGTACTTTAGTCGGCATTGTCCCTTTTTAATTCAATCCCGATGCAATTTCTGTGATTCATGGTCAATGTGAAAGTCCAAGGAATACAGTAATCCTGCACTGGTGCATCGGAATCTAATACTGGTCTCCCAGGAGCCGCTGAAGTCACAAACTCTTAGAAGTTTCACTCTTCTTGTACTTAAGTCGGCATTGTCTCTTTTGTATCCAATCCCGATGCAATTTCTGTGTTTCATGGTCAATGTGAAGTTCCAAGGTATACAGTAAACCTGCAATGGTGCATGGGAATCTAATACTGGTCTGCCAGGAGCCGCTCCCACCACAAACTATTAGATGATGAAGAGAATGTGCTTTGTGCGCTTCCTGGGAGACCTGTATTCTTGTACTTAAATCGGTGTTGTGCATTTTGTATTCATTCCCGATGCAATTTCTGTGTTTCATGGTCAATGTGAAAGTCCAAATGATACAGTCAACCCCCACTGGTCCATCGGAATCTAATACTTGTCTCCCAGGAGCCGCTCAAAGCACAAATTCTTAGAAGAATCACTGATCTTGTACTTAAGTCGGCATTGTGCTTTTGTATTCAATCCCGATGCAATTTCTATGTTTCATGGTCAATGAGAATGTCCAAGGTATACAGTAAATTTGCACTGGTTCATCGAAATCTAATACTGGTCTCCCATGAGCCGGACAAACCACAAACTCTTAGAAGATTCACTCTTCTTGTACTTAAATCGGCATTGTGCCTTTTGTATTCAATCCCGATGCAATTTCTGTGTTTCATGGTCAATGTGAATGTCCAAGGGATACAGTAAACCTGCACAGGTGAAATGGAATCTAATACTGATCTCCCTGTAGCCGTTCAAATTAAAAACTCTTAGAAGATTCAATCTCCTTGTACTTCAGTCGGCATTGTGCTTCTTGTATTCAATCCCGATGCAATTTCTGTGTGTTATGGTCAATGTGAAGGTCCAAGGTATACAGTAAACCTGCACTGGTGCATCGGAATCTAATACTCGTCTCCCATGAGCCGCTCAAACCACAAACTCTTAGAAGATTCACTCTTCTTGTACTTAAGTCGGCATTGTGCCTTTTGTATTCAATCCCGATGCAATTTCTGTGTTTCGTGGTCAATGAGAATGTCGAAGGTATACAGTAAATTTGCACTGGTTCATCGAAATGTAATACTGTTCTCCCATGAGCCGCTCAAACCACAAACTCGGCATTGTGCCTTTTGTATTCAATCCCGATGCAATTTCTATGTTTCATGGTCAATGAGAATGTCCAAGGTATACAGTAAATTTGCACTGGTTCATCGAAATCTAATACTGGTCTCCCATGTGCCGCCCAAACCACAAATTTTCAGAAGATTCACTCTTCTTGTACTTAAGTGGTCATTGAGGCTTTTGTATTCAATCCCGATGCGATTTCTGTGTTTCATCGTCGATGTGAAGGTCCAAAGGATACAGTAAACCTGCACTGGTGCATCGGAATCTAATACTGGTCTCTCAGGAGCCGCTCAAACCACAAACTCTTTGAAAATTCACCTTCTCGAACTTAAGTCGGCATTGTCCCTTTTGTATTCACTCCCGTTGCAATTTCTGTGTTTCATGGTCAATGTGAAGTTCAAAGGGATACAGTAATCGTGCACTGGAGCATCGAAATCTAATACTGGTGTCTCAGGAGCCGCTCAAACCACAAACTCTTAGAAGATTAGCTCTTCTTGTACTTAAGTCGGCATTGTCCATTTTGTATTCAATCCCGATGCAATTTCTGTGTTTCATGCTCAATTTGAAGGTCCAAAAGATATAGTAAACCTGCACTGGTGAATCGGAATCTAATACTGGTCTGCCTGGAGCCGTTCAAAGTACAAACTCTAAGAAGATTCACTCTTCTTGTACTTAAGTGGGCATTGTGCCTTTTGTATTCAATCCCGATGCAATTTCTGCGATTCATGGTCAATGTGAAGGTCCAAGGGATACAGTAAACCTGCACTGGTGCATCGGAATCTAATACTGGTCTGCCAGGAGCCGCTCCAACCACAAACTTTTAGAAAATTCACCTTCTTGTACTTAAGTCGTCATTGTCCGTTTTGTATTCAATCCCGATGCAATTTCTGTGTTTCGTGGTCAATGTGAAGGTCAAAGGGATGCAGTAAACGTGCACTGGTGCATCGGAATCTAATACAGGTCAGCCAGGAAGCGCTCAACTCTTAAAGTCTTCGAAGATTAAAACTACTTGTACTTAAGTTGGCATTGTGAGTTTTGTACTCAATCCCGATGCGATTTCTGTGCTTCATGGTTAATTTGAAGGTCCAAGGGATACAGTAAGCCTGCACTGGTGCATCGGAATCTAATACTGGTATGCCAGGAGCCACCCAAACCCCTAACTCTTAGATGATTCACTCTTCTTGTACTTAAGTCGGCATTGTGCCTTTTGTATTCAATCCCCATGCAATTTCAGTGTTTCATGGTCAATGTGATGGTCCAAGGGATACAGTAAACCCGCAGTGGTGCATCGCAATCTAATACTGGTCTCCCAGGAGCCGCTGAAACCACAAACCCTTATAAGATTCACTCTTCTTTTACCTAAGTCGGCCTTGTCACTTTTGTATTCATTCCTGTTGCAATTTCTGTGTTTCCTGCTCAATGTGAAGGTCCAAGGGGTACGGTAAACCTGGACTGGTGAATCGGAATCTAGTACTGGTCTCCGTGGAGCCGTTCAAAGTACAAACTCTTAGAAAATTCACTCTTCTTGTACTTAAGTCTGCATTGTGTTTTTTGTATTCCATCCCGATGCAATTTCTGTGTATCATGGTCAATATGAAGGTCCAAGGGATACAGTTTACCTGCACTGGTGCATCGGAATATAATACTGGTCTCCCAGGAGCCGCTGAAAGCACAAACTCATAGAAGATTCACTGTTCTTGTACTTAAGCCGGTATTGTGCATTTTGTATTCAATCCCGATGCAATATCTTTTTTTCATAGTCGATGTGAAGGCCCAAATGATACTGTCAACCTGCACTGGTGCATCGGAATCTAATACTGGTCTCCCAGGAGCCGCTCAAAGCACAAACCCTTCAAAGATTCACTCTCCTTTTACATAAGTCGCTATTGTGCATTTTGTATTCAATCCCGATGCAATTTCTATGTTTCATGGACAATAAGAATGTCCAAGGGATACAGTAAACCTGCACTGGTTCATCGGAATCTTATACTGGTCTTCCATGAGCCGCTCAAACCACAAACTCTTAGAAAATTCACTCTTCTTGTATTTAAGTCGCCATTGTGCCATTTGTATTCAATCCCGATGCGATGTCTGTGTTTCATGGTCAATGTGAAGGTCAAAGGGATACAGTAAACGTGCTCTGGTGAATCGGAATCTAATACAGGTCTCCCAGGAGACGCTTAAAGCACATACTCTTCGAAGATTCACATTACTTGTGCTTAAGTTGGCATTGTGAATTATGTATTCATTCCCGATGCAATTTCCGTGTTTCATGGTCAATGTGAAGGTCCAAGGGATACAGTATACCTTCACTGGTGCATCGGAATCTAATGCTGGTCTGCCAGGAGCCGCTGAAACCACAAACTCTTAGAAGATTCACTCTTCTTGTACTTAAGTCGGCATTGTGCCTTTTGTATTCAATCCCGAAGCAATTTCTGTGTTTTATACACAATGTGAAGGTCCAAGGGATACAGTAAACCTGCACTGGTGCATCCGAATAAAATTCTGGTCTCCCAGGAGCCGCTCAAAGCACAAACTCATAGAAGATTCACTGTTCTTGTACTTAAGCCGGTATTGTGCATTTTGTATTCAATCCCGGTGCAATCTCTATGTTTCATGGTCAATGAGAATGTCCAAAGGATACAATATACCTGCATTGGTTCATCAGAATCTAATACTAGTCTCCCATGAGCCGCTCAAACCACAAACTCTTAGAAGATTCACTCTTCTTGTACTTAAGTCGTCATTGTGGCTTTTGTATTCAATCCCGATGCGATTTCTGTGTTTCATCGTCGATGTGAAGGTCCAAAGGATACAGTAAACCTGCACTGGTGCATCGGAATCTAATACTGGTGTCTCAGGAGCCGCTCAAACCACAAACTCTTAGAAGATTCACTCTTCTTGTACTTAAGTCGGCATTGTGCCTTTTGTAATCAATCCCGATGCAATTTCTTTTTTTCATGGTCAATGAGAATGTCGAAGGTATACAGTAAATTTGCACTGGTTCATCGAAATCTAATACTGGTCTCCCATGGGCCACTCAAACCACAATCTCGTCATTGTGCCTTTTTATTCAATCCCGATGCAATTTCTATGTCTCATGGTCAATGAGAATGTCCAAGGTATACAGTAAATTTGCACTGGTTCATCGAAATCTAATACTGGTCTCCCATGAGCCGCTCAAACCACAAACTCGGCGTTGTTCCCCTTTGTATTCAATCCTGATGCAATTTCTGTGTTTCATGGTCAATGTGAAGGTCAAAGGGATACAGCAATCGTGCACTGGAGCATCGGAATCTAATACTGGTCTCTCAGGAGCCGCTCAAACAACAAACTCTTAGAAAATTCACCTACTTGTACTTAAGTCTTCATTGTCCCTTTTGTATTCAATCCCGATGCAATTTCTGTGATTCATAGTCATTGTGAAAGTCCAAGGGATACAGTAATCCTGCAGTGGTGCATCGGAATCTAATACTGGTCTCCCAGGAGGCACTGAAGTCACAAACTCTTAGAAGATTCACTCCTCTTGTACTTAAGTCGGTATTGTGCATTTTGTATTCAATCCCGATGCAATATCTTTTTTTCATAGTCGATGTGAAGGCCCAAATGATTTAGTCAACCTGCACTGGTGCATCGGAATCTAATACTGGTCTCCCAGGAGCCGCTCAAAGCACAAACCCTTCAAAGATTCACTCTTCTTTTACATAAGTCGTTATTGTGCATTTTGTATTCAATCCCGATGCAATTTCTATGTTTCATGGACAATAAGAATGTCCAAGGGATACAGTAAACCTGCACTGGTTCATCGGAATCTTATACTGGTCTTCCATGAGCCGCTCAAACCACAAACTCTTAGAATATTCACTCTTCTTGTATTTAAGTCGCCATTGTGCAATTTGTATTCAATCCCGATGCGATGTCTGTGTTTCATGGTCAATGTGAAGGTCAAAGGGATACAGTAAACGTGCTCTGGTGAATCGGAAGCTAATTCAGGTCTCCCAGGAGACGCTCAAAGCACATACTCTTCGAAGATTCACATTACTTTTGCTTAAGTTGGCATTGTGAGTTTTGTATTCATTCCCGATGCAATTTCCGTGTTTCATGGTCAATGTGAAGGTCCAAGGGATACAGTATACCTTCACTGGTGCATCGGAATCTAATGCTGGGCTGCCAGGAGCCGCTGAAACCACAAACTCTTAGAAGATTCACTCTTCTTGTACTTAAATCGGCATTGTGCCTTTTGTATTCAATCCCGAAGCAATATCTGTGTTTTATACACAATGTGAAGGTCCAAGGGATACAGTAAACCTGCACTGGTGCATCGGAATAAAATTCTGGTCTCCCAGGAACCGCTCAAAGCACAATCTCGACATTGTGCCCTTTGTATTCAATCACGATGCAGTTTCTATGTTTCATGGTCAATGAGAATGTCCAAAGGATACAGTAAACCTGCACTGATTCATCAGAATCTAATACTAGTCTCCCATGAGCCGCTCAAACCACAAACTCTTAGAAGATTCACTCTTCTTGTACTTAAGTCGTCATTGTGGCTTTTGTATTCAATCCCGATGCGATTTCTGTGTTTCATCGTCGATGTGAAGGTCCAAAGGATACAGTAAACCTGCACTGGTGCATCGGAATGTAATACTGGTGTCTCCGGAGCCGCTCAAACCACAAACTCCTAGAAGATTCACTCTTCGTGTACTTAAGTCGGCATTGTGCCTTTTGCATTCAATCCCGATGCAATTTCTTTGTTTCATGGTCAATGAGAATGTCGAAGGTATACAGTAAATTTGCACTGGTTCATCGAAATCTAATACTGGTCTCCCATGAGCCGCTCAAACCACAATCTCGTCATTGTGCCTTTTGTATTCGATCCCGATGCAGTTTCTATGTTTCATGGTCAATGAGAATGTCCAAGGTATACAGTAAATTTGCACTGGTTCATCGAAATCTAATACTGGTCTCCCATAAGCCGCTCAAACCACAAACTCGGCATTGTCCCCCTTTGTATTCAATCCCGATGCAATTTCTGTGTTTCATGGTCAATGTGAAGGTCAAAGGGATACAGTAATCGTGCACTGGAGCATCGGAATCTAATACTGGTCTCTCAGGAGCCGCTCAAACCACATACTCTTTGAAAATTCACCTTCTTGAACTTAATTCGGCATTGTCCCTTTTGTATTCACTCCCGTTGCAATTTCTGTGTTTCATGGTCAATGTGAAGTTCAAAGTGATACAGTAATCGTGCACTGGAGCATCGAAATCTAATACTGGTGTCTCAGGAGCCGCTCAAACCACAAACTCTTAGAAGATTAGCTCTTCTTGTACTTAAGTCGGCATTGTCCATTTTGTATTCAATCCCGATGCAATTTCTGTGTTTCATGCTCAATTTGAAGGTCCAAAAGATATAGTAAACCTGCACTGGTGAATCGGATTCTAATACTGGTCTGCCTGGAGCCGTTCAAAGTACAAACTCTAAGAAGATTTACTCTTCTTGTACTTAAGTGGGCATTGTGCCTTTTGTATTCAATCCCGATGCAATTTCTGCGATTCATGGTCAATGTGAAGGTCCAAGGGATACAGTAAACCTGCACTGGTGCTTCGGAATCTAATACTGGTCTGCCAGGAGCCGCTCCAACCACAAACTTTTAGAAAATTCACCTTCTTGTACTTAAGTCGGCATTGTCCGTTTTGTATTCAATCCCGATGCAATTTCTGTGTTTCGTGGTCAATGTGAAGGACAAAGGGATGCAGTAAACGTGCACTGGTGCATCGGAATCTAATACAGGTCTCCCAGGAAGCGCTCAAATCTTAAAGTCTTCGAAGATTAAAACTACTTGTACTTAAGTTGGCATTGTGAGTTTTGTACTCAATCCCGATGCGATTTCTGTGCTTCATGGTTAATTTGAAGGTCCAAGGGATACAGTAAGCCTGCACTGGTGCATCGGAATCTAATACTGGTATGCCAGGAGCCACTCAAACCCCTAACTCTTAGATGATTCACTCTTCTTGTACTTAAGTCGGCATTGTGCCTTTTGTATTCAATCCCCATGCAATTTCAGTGTTTCATGGTCAATGTGAAGGTCCAAGGGATACAGTAAACCCGCAGTGGTGCATCGCAATCTAATACTGGTCTCCCAGGAGCCGCTGAAACCACAAACCCTTATAAGATTCACTCTTCTTTTACCTAAGTCGGCCTTGTCACTTTTGTATTCATTCATGTTGCAATTTCTGTGTTTCCTGCTCAATGTGAAGGTCCAAGGGATACGGTAAACCTGGACTGGTGAATCGGAATCTAGTACTGGTCTCCGTGGAGCCATTCAAAGTACAAACTCTTAGAAAATTCACTCTTCTTTTACTTAAGTCTGCATTGTGTTTTTTGTATTCCATCCCGATGCAATTTCTGTGTATCATGGTCAATATGAAGGTCCAAGGGATACAGTATACCTGCACTGGTGCATCGGAATATAATACTGGTCTCCCAGGAGCCGCTGAAAGCACAAACTCCTAGAAGATTCATTCTTCTTGTACTTAAGTCGGCATTGTCCATTTTGTATTCAATTCCGATGCAATTTCTGTGTTTCATGGTGAATGTGAAGGTCCAAGGGATACAGTAAACCTGCACTGGTGAGTCGGAATCTAATACTGGTCTCCCTGTAGCCGTTCAAATTACAAACTCTTAGAAGATTCACTCTTCTTGTACTTAAGTCGGCATTGTGCCTTTTGTATTCAATCCCGGTGCAATTTCTGTGATTCATAGTCATTGTGAAAGTCCAAGGGATACAGTAATCCTGCACTGGTGCATTGGAATCTAATACTGGTCTCCCAGGAGGCACTGAAGTCACAAACTCTTAGAAGATCCACTCCTCTTGTACTTAAGTCGGTATTGTGCATTTTGTATTCAATCCCGATGCAATATCTTTTTTTCATAGTCGATGTGAAGGCCCAAATGATACAGTCAACCTGCACTGGTGCATCGGAATCTAATACTGGTCTCCCAGGAGCCGCTCAAAGCACAAACCCTTCAAAGATTCACTCTCCTTTTACATAAGTCGCTATTGTGCATTTTGTATTCAATCCCGATGCAATTTCTATGTTTCATGGACAATAAGAATGTCCAAGGGATACAGTAAACCTGCACTGGTTCATCGGAATCTTATACTGGTCTTCCATGAGCCGTTCAAACCACAAACTCCTAGAAAATTCACTCTTCTTGTATTTAAGTCGCCATTGTGCCATTTGTATTCAATCCCGATGCGATGTCTGTGTTTCATGGTCAATGTGAAGGTCAAAGGGATACAGTAAACGTGCTCTGGTGAATCGGAATCTAATACAGGTCTCCCAGGAGACGCTCAAAGCACATACTCTTCGAAGATTCACATTACTTGTGCGTAAGTTGGCATTGTAAATTTTGTATTCATTCCCGATGCAATTTCCGTGTTTCATGGTCAATGTGAAGGTCCAAGGGATACAGTATACCTTCACTGGTGCATCGGAATCTAATGCTGGTCTGCCAGGAGCCGCTGAAACCACAAACTCTTAGAAGATTCACTCTTCTTGTACTTAAGTCGGCATTGTGCCTTTTGTATTCAATCCCGAAGCAATTTCTGTGTTTTATACACAATGTGAAGGTCCAAGGGATACAGTAAACCTGCACTGGTGCATCCGAATAAAATTCTGGTCTCCCAGGAGCCGCTTAAAGCACAAACTCATAGAAGATTCACTCTTCTTGTACTTAAGCCGGTATTTAGCATTTTGTATTCAATCCCGGTGCAATCTCTATGTTTCATGGTCAATGAGAATGTCCAAAGGGTACAATAAACCTGCATTGCTTCATCAGAATCTAATACCCCATGAGCCGCTCAAACCACAAACTCTTAGAAGATTCACTCTTCTTGTACTTAAGTCGTCATTGTGGTTTTGTATCAATCCCGATGCGATTTCTGGTGTTTCATCGTCGATGTGAAGGTCCAAAGGATACAGTAAACCTGCACTGGTTGCATCGGAATCTAATACTGGTGTCTCAGGAGCCGCTCAAACCACAAACTTTTAGAAGATTCACTCTTCTTGTACTTAAGTCCGGCATTGTGCCTTTTGTAATCAATCCCGATGCAATTTCTTTGTTCATGGTCAATGAGAATGTCGAAGGTATACAGTAAATTTTGCACTGGTTCATCGAAATCTAATACTGGTCTCCCATGAGCCACTCAAACCACAATCTCGTCATTGTGCCTTTTGTATTCAGTCCCGATGCAATTTCTATGTCTCATGGTCAATGAGAATGTCCAAGGTATACAGTAAATTTGCACTGGTTCATCGAAATCTAATACTGGTCTCCCATGAGCCGCTCAAACCACAAACTCGGCGTTGTTCCCCTTTGTATTCAATCCTGATGCAATTTCTGTGTTTCATGGTCAATGTGAAGGTCAAAGGGATACAGCAATCGTGCACTGGAGCATCGGAATCTAATACTGGTCTCTCAGGAGCCGCTCAAACAACAAACTCTTAGAAAATTCACCTACTTGTACTTAAGTCTTCATTGTCCCTTTTGTATTCAATCCCGATGCAATTTCTGTGATTCATAGTCATTGTGAAAGTCCAAGGGATACAGTAATCCTGCAGTGTGCATCGGAATCTAATACTGGTCTCCCAGGAGGCACTGAAGTCACAAACTCTTAGAAGATTCACTCCTCTTGTACTTAAGTCGGTATCTGTGCATTTGTATTCAATCCCGATGCAATATCTTTTTTTCATAGTCGATGTGAAGGCCCAAATGATTCAGTCAACCTGCACTGGTGCATCGGAATCTAATACTGGTCTCCCAGGAGCCGCTCAAGCACAAACCCTTCAAGATTCACTCTTCTTTTACATAAGTCGTTATTGTTGCATTTTGTATTCAATCCGATGCAATTTCTATGTTTCATGGACAATAAGAATGTCCAAGGGATACAGTAAACCTGCACTGGTTCATCGGAATCTTATACTGGTCCTTCCATGAGCCGCTCAAACCACAAACTCTTAGAATATTCACTCTTCTTGTATTTAAGTCGCCATTGTGCAATTTGTATTCAATCCCGATGCGATGTCTGTGTTTCATGGTCAATGTGAGGTCAAAGGATACAGTAACGTGCTCTGGTGAATCGGAAGCTTAATACAGGTCTCCCAGGAGACGCTCAAAGCACATACTCTTCGAAGATTCACATTACTTGTGCTTAAGTTGGCATTGTGAGTTTTGTATTCATTCCCGATGCAATTTCCGTGTTTCATGGTCCAATGTGAAGGTCCAAGGGATACAGTAAACCTGCACTGGTGCATCGGAATCTAATACTGGTTCTTGCCAGGAGCCGCTCCAACCACAAACTTTTAGAAAATTCACCTTCTTGTTACTTAAGTCGGCATTGTCCGTTTTGTATTCAATCCAAATGCAATTTCTGTGTTCGTGGTCAATGTGAAGGACAAAGGGATGCAGTAAACGTGCACTGGTGCATCGGAATCTAATACAGGTCTCCCAGGAAGCGCTCAAATCTTAAAGTCTTCGAAGATTAAAACTACTTGTACTTAAGTTGGCATTGTGAGTTTTGTTACTCAATCCCGATGCGATTTTCTGTGCTTCATGGTTAATTTGAGGTCCAAGGGATACAGTAAGCCTGCACTGGTGCATCGGAATCTAATACTGGTATGCCCAGGAGCCCTCCAAACCCCCTAACTCTTAGATGATTCACTCCTTACTTGTACTTAAGTCGGCATTGTGCCTTTTGTATTCAATCCCCATGCAATTTCAGTGTTTCATGGTCAATGTGAAGGTCCAAGGGATACAGTAAACCCGCAGTGGTGCATCGCAATCTAATACTGGTCTCCCAGGAGCCGCTGAAACCACAAACCCTTATAAGATTCACTCTTCTTTTACCTAAGTCGGCCTTGTCACTTTTGTATTCATTTCATGTTGCAATTTCTGTGTTTCCTGCTCAATGTGAAGGTCCAAGGGATACGGTAAACCTGGACTGTGTGAATCGGAATCTAGTACTGGTCTCCGTGGAGCCGTTCAAAGTACAAACTCTTAGAAAATTCACTCTTCTTTTTACTTAAGTCTGCATTGTGTTTTTTGTATTCCATCCGATGCAATTTCTGTGTATCATGGTCAATATGAAGGTCCAAGGGATACAGTATACCTGCACTGGTGCATCGGAATATAATACTGGTCTCCCAGGAGCCGCTGAAGCACAAACTCCTAGAAGATTCATTCTTCTTGTACTTAAGTCGGCATTGGTCCATTTTGTATTCAATTCCGATGCAATTTCTGTGTTTCATGGTGAATTGTGAAGGTCCAAGGGATACAGTAAACCTGCACTGGTGAGTCGGAATCTAATACTGGTCTCCCTGTAGCCGTTCAAATTACAAACTCTTAGAAGATTCACTCTTCTTGTACTTAAGTCGGCATTGTGCCTTTTGTATTCAATCCCGGTGCAATTTCTGTGATTCATAGTCATTGTGAAAGTCCAAGGGATACAGTAATCCTGCACTGGTGCATTGGAATCTAATACTGGTCTCCCAGGAGGCACTGAAGTCACAAACTCTTAGAAGATCCAATCCTCTTGTACTTAAGTCGGTATTGTGCATTTTGTATTCAATCCCGATGCAATATCTTTTTTTCATAGTCGATGTGAAGGCCCAAATGATACAGTCAACCTGCACTGGTGCATCGGAATCTAATACTGGTCTCCCAGGAGCCGCTCAAAGCACAAACCCTTCAAAGATTCACTCTCCTTTTACATAAGTCGCTATTGTGCATTTTGTATTCAATCCCGATGCAATTTCTATGTTTCATGGACAATAAGAATGTCCAAGGGATACAGTAAACCTGCACTGGTTCATCGGAATCTTATACTGGTCTTCCATGAGCCGCTCAAACCACAAACTCTTAGAAAATTCACTCTTCTTGTATTTAAGTCGCCATTGTGCCATTTGTATTCAATCCCGATGCGATGTCTGTGTTTCATGGTCAATGTGAAGGTCAAAGGGATACAGTAAACGTGCTCTGGTGAATCGGAATCTAATACAGGTCTCCCAGGGGACGCTCAAAGCACATACTCTTCGAAGATTCACATTACTTGTGCTTAAGTTGGCATTGTAAATTTTGTATTCATTCCCGATGCAATTTCCGTGTTTCATGGTCAATGTGAAGGTCCAAGGGATACAGTATACCTTCACTGGTGCATCGGAATCTAATGCTGGTCTGCCAGGAGCCGCTGAAACCACAAACTCTTAGAAGATTCACTCTTCTTGTACTTAAGTCGGCATTGTGCCTTTTGTATTCAATCCCGAAGCAATTTCTGTGTTTTATACACAATGTGAAGGTCCAAGGGATACAGTAAACCTGCACTGGTGCATCCGAATAAAATTCTGGTCTCCCAGGAGCCGCTTAAAGCACAAACTCATAGAAGATTCACTCTTCTTGTACTTAAGCCGGTATTTAGCATTTTGTATTCAATCCCGGTGCAATCTCTATGTTTCATGGTCAATGAGAATGTCCAAAGGGTACAATAAACCTGCATTGCTTCATCAGAATCTAATACTAGTCTCCCATGAGCCGCTCAAACCACAAACTCTTAGAAGATTCACTCTTCTTGTACTTAAGTCGTCATTGTGGTTTTGTATTCAATCCCGATGCGATTTCTGTGTTTCATCGTCGATGTGAAGGTCCAAAGGATACAGTAAACCTGCACTGGTGCATCGGAATCTAATACTGGTGTCTCAGGAGCCGCTCAAACCACAAACTTTTAGAAGATTCACTCTTCTTGTACTTAAGTCGGCATTGTGCCTTTTGTAATCAATCCCGATGCAATTTCTTTGTTTCATGGTCAATGAGAATGTCGAAGGTATACAGTAAATTTGCACTGGTTCATCGAAATCTAATACTGGTCTCCCATGAGCCACTCAAACCACAATCTCGTCATTGTGCCTTTTGTATTCAGTCCCGATGCAATTTCTATGTCTCATGGTCAATGAGAATGTCCAAGGTATACAGTAAATTTGCACTGGTTCATCGAAATCTAATACTGGTCTCCCATGAGCCGCTCAAACCACAAACTCGGCGTTGTTCCCCTTTGTATTCAATCCTGATGCAATTTCTGTGTTTCATGGTCAATGTGAAGGTCAAAGGGATACAGCAATCGTGCACTGGAGCATCGGAATCTAATACTGGTCTCTCAGGAGCCGCTCAAACAACAAACTCTTAGAAAATTCACCTACTTGTACTTAAGTCTTCATTGTCCCTTTTGTATTCAATCCCGATGCAATTTCTGTGATTCATAGTCATTGTGAAAGTCCAAGGGATACAGTAATCCTGCAGTGGTTCATCGGAATCTAATACTGGTCTCCCAGGAGGCACTGAAGTCACAAACTCTTAGAAGATTCACTCCTCTTGTACTTAAGTCGGTATTGTGCATTTTGTATTCAATCCCGATGCAATATCTTTTTTTCATAGTCGATGTGAAGGCCCAAATGATTCAGTCAACCTGCACTGGTGCATCGGAATCTAATACTGGTCTCCCAGGAGCCGCTCAAAGCACAAACCCTTCAAAGATTCACTCTTCTTTTACATAAGTCGTTATTGTGCATTTTGTATTCAATCCCGATGCAATTTCTATGTTTCATGGACAATAAGAATGTCCAAGGATACAGTAAACCTGCACTGGTTCATCGGAATCTTATACTGGTCTTCCATGAGCCGCTCAAACCACAAACTCTTAGAATATTCACTCTTCTTGTATTTAAGTCGCCATTGTGCAATTTGTATTCAATCCCGATGCGATGTCTGTGTTTCATGGTCATGTGAAGGTCAAAGGGATACAGTAAACGTGCTCTGGTGAATCGGAAGCTAATACAGGTCTCCCAGGAGACGCTCAAGACACATACTCTTCGAAGATTCACATTACTTGTGCTTAAGTTGGCATTGTGAGTTTTGTATTCATTCCCGATGCAATTTCCGTGTTTCATGGTCAATGTGAAGGTCCAAGGGATACAGTATACCTTCACTGGTGCATCGGAATCTAATGCTGGGCTGCCAGGAGCCGCTGAAACCACAAACTCTTAGAAGATTCACTCATCTTGTACTTAAATCGGCATTGTGCCTTTTGTATTCAATCCCGAAGCAATATCTGTGTTTTATACACAATGTGAAGGTCCAAGGGATACAGTAAACCTGCACTGGTGCATCGGAATAAAATTCTGGTCTCCCAGGAACCGCTCAAAGCACAATCTCGACATTGTGCCTTTTGTATTCAATCCCGATGCAGTTTCTATGTTTCATGGTCAATGAGAATGTCCAAAGGATACAGTAAACCTGCACTGATTCATCAGAATCTATTACTAGTCTCCCATGAGCCGCTCAAACCACAAACTCTTAGAAAGATTCACTCTTCTTGTACTTAAGTCGTCATTGTGGCTTTTGTATTCAATCCCGATGCGATTTCTGTGTTTCATCGTCGATGTGAAGGTCCAAAGGATACAGTAAACCTGCACTGGTGCATCGGAATGTAATACTGGTGTCTCAGGAGCCGCTCAAACCACAAACTCCTAGAAGATTCACTCTTCGTGTACTTAAGTCGGCATTGTGCCTTTTGCATTCAATCCGATGCAATTTCTTTGTTTCATGGTCAATGAGATGTCGAAGGTATACAGTAAATTTGCACTGGTTCATCGAAATCTAATACTGGTCTCCCATGAGCCGCTCAAACCACAATCTCGTCATTGTGCCTTTTGTATTCGATCCCGATGCAGTTTCTATGTTTTCATGGTCAATCTGAGAATGTCCACACGACTAGTCGAGTATACAGTAAATTTGCACTGGTTCATCGAAATCTAATACTGGTCTCCCATGAGCCGCTCAAACCACAAACTCGGCATTGTCCCCCTTTGTATTCAATCCCGATGCAATTTCTGTGTTTCATGGTCAATGTGAAGGTCAAAGGGATACAGTAATCGTGCACTGGAGCATCGGAATCTAATACTGGTCTCTCAGGAGCCGCACAAACCACATACTCTTTGAAAATTCACCTTCTTGAACTTAATTCGGCATTGTCCCTTTTGTATTCACTCCCGTTGCAATTTCTGTGTTTCATGGTCAATGTGAAGTTCAAAGGGATACAGTAATCGTGCACTGGAGCATCGAAATCTAATTCTGGTGTCTCAGGAGCGCTCAAACCACAAACTCTTAGAAGATTAGCTCTTCTTGTACTTAAGTCGGCATTGTCCATTTTGTATTCAATCCCGATGCAATTTCTGTGTTTCATGCTCAATTTGAAGGTCCAAAAGATATAGTAAAACCTGCACTGGTGAATCGGATTCTAATACTGGTCTGCCTGGAGCCGTTCAAAATACAAACTCTAAGAAGATTCACTCTTCTTGTACTTAAGTGGGCATAGTGCCTTTTGTATTCAATCCCGATGCAATTTCTGCGATTCATGGTCAATGTGAAGGTCCAAGGGATACAGTAAACCTGCACTGGTGCATCGGAATCTAATACTGGTTCTGCCAGAGCCGCTCCAACCACAAACTTTTAGAAAATTCACCTTCTTGTACTTAAGTCGGCATTGTCCGTTTTGTATTCAATCCCGATGCAATTTGTGTGTTTCGTGGTCAATGTGAAGGTCAAAGGGATGCAGTAAACGTGCACTGGTGCATCGGAATCTAATACAGGTCTCCCAGGAAGCGCTCAAATCTTAAAGTCTTCGAAGATTAAAACTACTTGTACTTAAGTTGGCATTGTGAGTTTTGTACTCAATCCCGATGCGATTTCTGTGCTTCATGGTTAATTTGAAGGTCCAAGGATACAGTAAGCCTGCACTGGTGCATCGGAATCTAATACTGGTATGCCAGGAGCCACTCAAACCCCTAACTCTTAGATGATTCACTCTTCTTGTACTTAAGTCGGCATTGTGCCTTTTGTATTCAATCCCCATGCAATTTCAGTGTTTCATGGTCAATGTGAAGGTCCAAGGGATACAGTAAACCCGCAGTGGTGCATCGCAATCTAATACTGGTCTCCCAGGAGCCGCTGAAACCACAAACCCTTATAAGATTCACTCTTCTTTTACCTAAGTCGGCCTTGTCACTTTTGTATTCATTCCTGTTGCAATTTCTGTGTTTCCTGCTCAATGTGAAGGTCCAAGGGATACGGTAAACCTGGACTGGTGAATCGGAATCTAGTACTGGTCTCCGTGGAGCCGTTCAAAGTACAAACTCTTAGAAAATTCACTCTTCTTTTACTTAAGTCTGCATTGTGTTTTTTGTATTCCATCCCGATGCAATTTCTGTGTATCATGGTCAATATGAAGGTCCAAGGGATACAGTATACATGCACTGGTGCATCGGAATATAATACTGGTCTCCCAGGAGCCGCTGAAAGCACAAACTCCTAGAAGATTCATTCTTCTTGTACTTAAGTCGGCATTCTCCATTTTGTATTCAATTCCGATGCAATTTCTGTGTTTCATGGTCAATGTGAAGGTCCAAGGGATACAGTAAACCTGCACTGGTGAGTCGGAATCTAATACTGGTCTCCCTGTAGCCGTTCAAATTACAAACTCTTAGAAGATTCACTCTTCTTGTACTTAAGTCGGCATTGTGCCTTTTGTATTCAATCACGGTGCAATTTCTGTGATTCATAGTCATTGTGAAAGTCCAAGGGATACATTAATCCTGCACTGGTGCATTGGAATCTAATACTGGTCTCCCAGGAGGCACTGAAGTCACAAACTCTTAGAAGATTCACTCCTCTTGTACTTAAGTCGGTATTGTGCATTTTGTATTCAATCCCGATGCAATATCTTTTTTTCATAGTCGATGTGAAGGCCCAAATGATACAGTCAACCTGCACTGGTGCATCGGAATCTAATACTGGTCTCCCAGGAGCCGCTCAAAGCACAAACCCTTCAAAGATTCACTCTCCTTTTACATAAGTCGCTATTGTGCATTTTGTATTCAATCCCGATGCAATTTCTATGTTTCATGGACAATAAGAATGTCCAAGGGATACAGTAAACCTGCACTGGTTCATCGGAATCTTATACTGGTCTTCCATGAGCCGCTCAAACCACAAACTCTTAGAAAATTCACTCTTCTTGTATTTAAGTCGCCATTGTGCCATTTGTATTCAATCCCGATGCGATGTCTGTGTTTCATGGTCAATGTGAAGGTCAAAGGGATACAGTAAACGTGCTCTGGTGATCGGAATCTAATACAGGTCTCCCAGGAGACGCTCAAAGCACATACTCTTCGAAGATTCACATTACTTGTGCTTAAGTTGGCATTGTGAATTTTGTATTCATTCCCGATGCAATTTCCGTGTTTCATGGTCAATGTGAAGGTCCAAGGGATACAGTATACCTTCACTGGTGCATCGGAATCTAATGCTGGTCTGCCAGGAGCCGCTGAAACCACAAACTCTTAGAAGATTCACTCTTCTTGTACTTAAGTCGGCATTGTGCCTTTTGTATTCAATCCCGAAGCAATTTCTGTGTTTTATACACAATGTGAAGGTCCAAGGGATACAGTAAACCTGCACTGGTGCATCCGAATAAAATTCTGGTCTCCCAGGAGCCGCTCAAAGCACAAACTCATAGAAGATTCACTCTTCTTGTACTTAAGCCGGTATTTAGCATTTTGTATTCAATCCCGGTGCAATCTCTATGTTTCATGGTCAATGAGAATGTCCAAAGGGTACAATAAACCTGCATTGCTTCATCAGAATCTAATACTAGTCTCCCATGAGCCGCTCAAACCACAAACTCTTAGAAGATTCACTCTTCTTGTACTTAAGTCGTCATTGTGGTTTTGTATTCAATCCCGATGCGATTTCTGTGTTTCATCGTCGATGTGAAGGTCCAAAGGATACAGTAAACCTGCACTGGTGCATCGGAATCTAATACTGGTGTCTCAGGAGCCGCTCAAACCACAAACTCTTAGAAGATTCACTCTTCTTGTACTTACGTCGGCATTGTGCCTTTTGTAATCAATCCCGATGCAATTTCTTTGTTTCATGGTCAATGAGAATGTCGAAGGTATACAGTAAATTTGCACTGGTTCATCGAAATCTAATACTGGTCTCCCATGAGCCACTCAAACCACAATCTCGTCATTGTGCCTTTTGTATTCAATCCCGATGCAATTTCTATGTCTCATGGTCAATGAGAATGTCCAAGGTATACAGTAAATTTGCACTGGTTCATCGAATTCTAATACTGGTCTCCCATGAGCCGCTCAAACCACAAACTCGGCGTTGTTCCCCTTTGTATTCAATCCTGATGCAATTTCTGTGTTTCATGGTCAATGTGAAGGTCAAAGGGATACAGCAATCGTGCACTGGAGCATCGGAATCTAATACTGGTCTCTCAGGAGCCGCTCAAACAACAAACTCTTAGAAAATTCACCTACTTGTACTTAAGTCTTCATTGTCCCTTTTGTATTCAATCCCGATGCAATTTCTGTGATTCATAGTCATTGTGAAAGTCCAAGGGATACAGTAATCCTGCAGTGGTGCATCGGAATCTAATACTGGTCTCCCAGGAGGCACTGAAGTCACAAACTCTTAGAAGATTCACTCCTCTTGTACTTAAGTCGGTATTGTGCATTTTGTATTCAATCCCGATGCAATATCTTTTTTCATAGTCGATGTGAAGGCCCAAATGATTCAGTCAACCTGCACTGGTGCATCGGAATCTAATACTGGTCTCCCAGGAGCCGCTCAAAGCACAAACCCTTCAAAGATTCACTCTTCTTTTACATAAGTCGTTATTGTGCATTCAATCCCGATGCAATTTCTATGTTTCATGGACAATAAGAATGTCCAAGGATACAGTAAACCTGCACTGGTGCATCGGAATAAAATTCTGGTCTCCCAGGAACCGCTCAAAGCACAATCTCGACATTGTGCCTTTTGTATTCAATCCCGATGCAGTTTCTATGTTTCATGGTCAATGAGAATGTCCAAAGGATACAGTAAACCTGCACTGGTTCATCAGAATCTAATACTAGTCTCCCATGAGCCGCTCAAACCACAAACTCTTAGAAGATTCACTCTTCTTGTACTTAAGTCGTCATTGTGGCTTTTGTATTCAATCCCGATGCGATTTCTGTGTTTCATCGTCGATGTGAAGGTCCAAAGGATACAGTAAACCTGCACTGGTGCATCGGAATGTAATACTGGTGTCTCAGGAGCCGCTCAAACCACAAACTCCTAGAAGATTCACTCTTCTTGTACTTAAGTCGGCATTGTGCCTTTTGCATTCAATCCCGATGCAATTTCTTTGTTTCATGGTCAATGAGAATGTCGAAGGTATACAGTAAATTTGCACTGGTTCATCGAAATCTAATACTGGTCTCCCATGAGCCGCTCAAACAACAATCTCGTCATTGTGCCTTTTGTATTCGATCCCGATGCAATTTCTATGTTTCATGGTCAATGAGAATGTCCAAGGTATACAGTAAATTTGCACTGGTTCATCGAAATCTAATACTGGTCTCCCATGAGCCGCTCAAACCACAAACTCGGCATTGTCCCCTTTTGTATTCAATCCCGATGCAATTTCTGTGTTTCATGGTCAATGTGAAGGTCAAAGGGATACAGTAATCGTGCACTGGAGCATCGGAATCTAATACTGGTCTCTCAGGAGCCGCTCAAACCACATACTCTTTGAAAATTCACCTTCTTGAACTTAATTCGGCATTGTCCGTTTTGTATTCAATCCCGATGCAATTTCTGTGGTTCATGGTCAATGTGAAGGTCCAAGGGATACAGTAAACCTGCACCAGTGCATCGGAATGTAATACTGGTCTCCCATGAGCCGCTTAAACCACAAACTTTTAGAAGATTCATTCTTCTTGTACTTAAGTCGGCATTCTGCATTTTGTATTCAATCCCGATGCAATATCTGAGTTTCATAGTCGATGTGAAGGTCCAAATGATACAGTCAACCTGCACTGGTGCATAGCAATCTAATACTGGTCTCCCAGGAGCCGCTCAAAGCACAAACTCTTAGAAGATTCACTGTTCTTGCACTTAAAACGACATTGTGCCTAATGTATTCAATCCCGATGCAATTTCTGTGTTTCATGGTCAATGTGAAGGTCCAAGGGATACAGTAAACCTACACTGGTGCATCGGAATCTAATACTGGTCTCCCAGGAGCCGCTCAAACCACAAACTCTTAGAAGATTCACTCTTCTTGTACTTAAGTCGGCATTGTGCCATTGTATTCAATCCCGATGCAATTACTGTATTTCATGCTCAATTTGAAGGTCCAAAAGATACAGTAAACCTGCACTGGTGAATCGGAATCTAATACTGGTCTGCCTGGAGCCCGTCAAACCACAAACTCTTAGAAGATTAGCTCTTCTTGTACTTAAGTCGGCATTGTCCACTTTGTATTCAATCCCGATGCAATTTCTGTGTTTCATGCTCAATTTGAAGGTCCAAAAGATACAGTAAACCTGCACTAGTGAATCGGAATCTAGTACTGGTCTGCCTGAAGCCGGTCAAAGTACAAACTCTAATAAGATTCTCTCTTCTTGTACTTAAGTCGACATTGTGCCTTTTGTATTCAATCCCGATGCAATTTCTGCGATTCATGCTCAATGTGAAGGTCCAAGGGATACAGTAAACCTGCACTGGTGCATCGGAATCTAATACTGGTCTGCCAGGAGCCGCTCCAACCACAAGCTTTAAAAAATTCACCTTCTTGTACTTAAGTCGGCATTGTCCGTTTTGTATTCAATCCCGATGCAATTTCTGCGATTCATGCTCAATGTGAAGGTCCAAGGGATACAGTAAACCTGCACTGGTGCATCGGAATCTAATACTGGTCTGCTAGGAGCCGCTCCAACCACAAACTTTAAAGAATTCACCTTCTTGTACTTAAGTCGGCATTGTCCGTTTTGTATTCAACCCCGATGCAATTTCTGTGTTTCATGGTCAATGTGAAGGTCCAAGGGATTCAGTAAACCCGCAGTGGTGCATCGGAATCTAATACTGGTCTCCCAGGAGCCGCTCAAGCCACAAAACCTTATAAGATTCACTCTTCTTGTACCTAAGTCGGCCTTGTCCCTTTTCTATTCATTCCTGTTGCAATTTCTGTGTTTCCTGCTCAATGTGAAGGTCCAAGGGATACAGTAAACCTGGACTGGTGAATCGGAATCTAGTACTGGTCTCCGTGGAGCCGTTCAAAGTACAAACTCTTAGAAGATTCACTCTTCTTGTACTTAAGTCTGCATTGTGCTTTTTGTATTCAATCCCGATGCAATATCTGTGTATCATGGTCAATATGATGGTCCAAGGGATACAGAATACCTGCACTGGTGCATCGGAATATAATACTGGTCTCCCAGGAGCCGCCGAAAGCACAAACTCCTAGAAGATTCATTCTTCTTGTACTTAAGTCGGCATTGTCCATTTTGTATTCAATTCCGATGCCATTTCTGTGTTTCATGGTCATTGTGAAGGTCCAAGGGATACAGTAAACCTGCACTGGTGCATCCGAATCTCTTACTGGTCTCGCAGGAGCCGCCCAAACCACACACTCTTAGAAGATTCACTCTTCTTGTACTTAAGTCGGCATTGTCCCTTTTGTATTCATTCCCAATGCAATTTCTGTGTTTCATGCTGAATGTGAAGGTCCAAGGTATACAGTAAACCTGCACTGGTGAATCGGAATCTAATACTGGTCTGCCTGTAGCCGTTCAAATTACAAACACTTAGAGGACTCACTCTTCTTGTACTTAAGTCGGCATTGTGCCTTTTGTATTCAATCCCGATGCAATTTCTGTGTGTGATGGTCAATGTGAAGGTCCTAGGGATACAGTAAACCTGCATTGGTGCATCGGAATCTAAAACTGTTCTCCCAGGAGCAGCTGAAAACACAAACTCCTAGAGGAGTACTTCTTATACTTAAGTCGGCATTGTCCCTTTTGTATTCAATCCGAATACAATTTTTGTGTTTCATGGTCAATGTGAAGATCCAAGGGATACAGGAATCCTGTACCGGTGCATCGGGATCTAATGCTGGTCTCTCAGGAGCCGCTCAAACCACAAACTCTTAGAAAATTCACCTACTTGTACTTAAGTCGTCATTGTCCCTTTTGTATTCAATCCCGATGCAATTTCTGTGTTTCATGGTCAATGTCAAGTTCCAAGGGATACAGTAAACCTGCACAGGTTCATCGGAATCTAATATTGGTCTCTCAGGAGCCGCTCCAACCACAAACTCTTAGAAGATTCACTCTTCTTGTACTTAAATCGGCATTGTGCCTTTTGTATTCAATCCCGGTGCGAATTTCTGTGTTTCATGGTCAATGTGAAGGTCCAAGGGATACAGTAAACCTGCACTGGTGGATCGGAATCTAATACTGGTCTCCCAGGAGCCGCTGAAAACACAAATTCCTAGAGGATTCATTCTTCTTGTACTTTAGTCGGCATTGTCGATTTTGTATTCAATCCCGATGCAATTTCTGTGTTTCATGGTCAATGTGAATATCCAAAGGATACAGTAAACGTGCACAGGTTCAACGGAATCTAATACTAGTCTCCCATGAGCCGCTAAAACCACAAACTCTTAGAAAATTCACCTTCTTGTCCCTTTTGTATTCAATCTCCATGCAATTTCTGTGTTTAATGGTAAATGTGACGGTCAGAGGGATACAGTAAACGTGCACAGGTGCTTTGGAATATAATGCAGGTCTCCCAGGAGACGCTCAAAGCTTAAAGTCTTCGAAGATTCACACCACTTGTGCTAAAGTTGGCATTGTGAGTTTTGTATTCAATCCCGATGCGATTTCTGTGTTTCATGGTCAATGTGAAGTTCCAAGGGATACAGTAAGCATGCACTGGTGCATCGGAATCTAATACTGGTCTGCCAGGAGCCGCTCAAACCACAAACCCTTAGAAGATTCACTCTTCTTGTACTTAAGTAGGCATTGTCCATTTGATATGCAATCCCGATGCAATTTCACTGTTTCATGGTCAATGTGAAGGTCCAAATGATACAGTCAAATTGCACTGGTGCATGAGAATGTAATACTGGCCTCCCAGGAGCCACTCAAAGCACAAACCCTTAGAAGATCACTCTTCTTGTACTTTCGTCAGCATTGTGCCTTTCGTAAGCAATCCCGTTGCAATTTCTGTGTTTCAGAGTCAATGAGAAGGTCCAAGGGATACGTTAAACCTGCGCTGGTTCATCGGCATCTAATACTGGTCTCCCATGAGCCGCTCAAACTATAAACTCTTAGGAGATTCACTCTGCTTGTACTTAAGTGGGCATTGTGCTTTTTCCAATCTATCCCGATGCGATATCTGTGTTTCATGGTCAATGTCAAGTTCCAAGGGATACAGTAAACCTGCACAGGTTCATCGGAATCTAATATTGGTCTGTCAGGAGCCGCTCCAACCACAAACTCTTAGAAGATTCACTCTTCTTGTACTTAAATCGGCATTGTGCCTTTTGTATTCAATCCCAATGCAATTTGTGTGTTTCATGGTCAATGTGAATGTCCAAGGGATACAGTAAACCTGCACAGGTGAAATGGAATCTAATACTGATCTCCCTGTAGCCGTTCAAATTACAAACTCTTAGAAGATTCACTCTCCTTGTACTTCAGTCGACATTGGGCTTTTTGTATTCAATCCCGATGCAATTTCTGTGTGTTATGGTCAATGTGAAGGTCCAAGGGATACAGTAAACCTGCACTGGTGCATCGGAATCTAATACTCGTCTCCCATGAGCCGCTCAAACCACAAACTCTTAGAAGATTCACTCTTCTTGTACTTAAGTCGGCATTCTGCCTTTTGTATTGAATCCCGATGCAATATCTGTGTTTCATAGTCAATGTGAAGGTCCAAATGATACAGTCAACCTGCACTGGTGCATCGCAATTTAATACTGGTCTCCCAGGAGCCGCTTAAAGCACAAACTCTTAGAAGATTCAATTTTCTTGCACTTAAGTCGACATTGTGCCTTATGTATTCAATCCCGATGCAATTTCTGTGTTTCATGGTCAATGTGAAGGTCCAAGGGATACAGTAAACCTGCACTTTTGCATCGGAATCTAATACTGGTCTCCCAGTAGACGCTCAAACCACAATCTCTTAGAAGATTCACTCTTGTTGTACTTAAGTCGGCATTGTCCGTTTTGTATTCAATCCCGATGCAATTTCTGTGCTTCATGCTCGATTTGAAGGTCCAAAAGATACAGTAAACCTGCACTGGTGAATCAAAATGTAATAGTGGTCTCCCTGGAGCCGTTCAAAGTACAAACTCTTAGTAGATTCACTCTTCTTGTACTTAAGTCGGCATTGTGCCTTTTGTATTCAATCCCGATGCAATTTCTGTGATTCATGGTCAATACGAAGGTCCAAAGGATACAATAAACCTGCACTGGTGCATCGGAATCTAATACTGGTCTCCCAGGAGCCGCTCAAACCACCAACTCTTAGATGATTCACTCTTCTTGTACTTAAGTCGGCATTGTGCCTTTTGTATTCAATCCCGATGCAATTTCTGCGTTTCATGGTCAATGTGAAGGTCCAGGGGATACAGTAAACCCGCACTGGTGCATCGGAATGTAATACTGGCCTCCCAGGAGCCGCGCAAAGCACAAACCCTTAGAAGATCACTCTTCTTGTTCTTAAGTCGCCATTGTGGCTTTTGTATTCAATCCCATTGCAATTTCTGTGTTTCATGGTCAATGAGAAGGTCCAAGGGATACGGTAAACCTGTGCTGGTTCATCGGAATCTAATACTGGTCTCCCATGAGCCGCTCAAACCACAAACTCTTAGGTGATTCACTCTTCTTGAACTTAAGTCGGCATTGTGTCTTTTCCATTCAATCCCGCTGCGGTATCTGTGTTTCATGGTCAATGTGAAGGTCCAAGGGATACAGTAAACCTCCACTGGTGCATCGGAATCTAATACTGGTCCCCCAGGAGCCGCTGAAAGCACTAACTCCTAAAGGATTCACTCTTCTTGTACTTGAGTCAGCATTGTGCTTTTGTATTCAATGCCCATTCGATTTATGTTTTTCATGGTCAATGTGAAGGGCCAAGGGAAACAGTAAACCTGCACTGGTGCATCGGAATCTAAAACTGGTCTCTCAGGAGCCGCTCAAACCACAAACTCTTAGAAAATTCACGGTCTTGTACTTAAGTCGGCATTGTCCCTTAAATATTCAATCCCTATGGAATTTCTGTGATTCATGGTCAATGTGAAGGTCCAAGGGTTAGAGTAAAGCTGCAGTAGTGCATCGGAATCTAATACTGATCTCCCAGGAAACGCCCAAACAAATCACATCCAATGAGAAGATTTACTCTTCTTGTACTTACGTCTGCATTGTGCGTTTTGTATTAGAGCCCGACGCAATATCTGTGTTTCAACGTCAATGTGAAGGTCCAAGGGGTAGAGTAATGCTGTAGTAGTTCATCGGAATCTAATACTGATCTTCCAGGAAACGCTCAAAGCAAACCACAAACAATGAGAAGATTTACTCTTCTTGTCCTTAAGTCGGCATTGTGCCGTTTGTATTAAATCCCGTGGCAAATTCTTTGTTTCATCGTCAATGTGAAGGTCCAAGGGATAGTGTAAAGCTGGAGTAATGCATCGGAATCTATTACTGATCTAACAGGAAACGCTCAAACAAACCACAAACAATGAGAAGATTTAACCCTTTTGTACATAAGTCAGCATTGTGCCTTTTGTATTAAATCCCGACGCAATTTCTATGTATCATCGTTAAATTGAAGGTCCAAGGGATAGAGTAAAGCTGCAGTGGTGCATCGGTATCTAATACTGATCTTCCAGGAACCGTTCAACGCTAACCACTAACAATGAGAAGATTAACTCCTCTTGTACTTAAATCGGCATTGTGCTTTTTGTATTAAATCCCGACGCAATTTCCGTTTTTCATCGTCAGGGTGACGGTCCAAGGGATAGAGTAAAGCTGCGGTAGTGCATCGGAATATAATACTGATCCCCCAGAAAACGCTCAAACAAACCACATACAATGAGAAGATTTAACCCTTTTGTACTTAAGTCAGCATTGTGCCTTTTGTATGAAATCCCGACGCAATTTCCATGTATCTGCGTCAATGTGAAGGTCCAAGGGATAGAGTAAAGCAGCAGTAGTGCATCGGGAACTAATACTGATCTTACGGGAAACGCTGAAAGCAAACCACAAACAATAAGCAGGTTTACTCTTTATGTACTTAAGTCGGCATTGTGCCCTTTGTATTAAATCACGACGCAATTTCAGTGTTTCATCGTCAATGTGAAGGTTCAAGAGATGGAGTAAAGCTGCAGTAGTCCATCGGAATCTAATACTGATCTCCCAGGAGACGCTCAAAGCAAACCACAAACAATGAGAGCATTTACTCTTCTTGCACTTGAGTCGGCATGGTGCCTTTTGTATTAAATCCCGACACCATTTCTGTGTTTAATCCTCAATGGGAAGGTCAAAGCAATAGAGTGAAGGTGCACTAGAGCATCGGAATCTAATACTGAACTCCCCGTAAACGCTCAAAGCAAACCAAAAACAAAGAGAATATTTACTCTTCTTGTAATTAAGTCGGCATTGTGCCTTTTGTATTCAATCCTTACGCATTTTCTGTGTTTCATCGTGAATGTGAAGGTCCAAGGGATAGAGGAAAGCTGCAGTAGTGCATCGGAATCCAATACTGATCGCTCAGGAAACGCTCAAAACAAACCACTAACAATTGGAAGATTAACTCTTCTTGTACTTAAGTCGGCATTGTGCCTTTTGTATTGGAGCCCGACGGAATTTCTGTGTTCCATCGTGAGTGAGAAGGTCCAAGGGATAGAGTAAAGCTGCAGTAGTGCATCGGAATCTAATACTGATCTCCCAGGAAACGCCCAAAGCAAACCGCAAACAGTGAGAATATATACTCTTCCTGTACTTAAGTTGACATTGGAAATTTTGTTTTAAATCCCGACGCAATATCTGTGTTTAATCGTCAATCTGCAGGTCCAAGGGATAGAGTACAGCTGCAGTAATTCATTGGAATCTAATACTGATCTTGCAGGAAACGCTCAAACCAAACCACAAACAGTGAGAAGATTTACTCTTCTTGTTCTTAAGTCGGCATTGTGACTTTTGTATTAAATCCCGTGGCAATTTCTGTGTTTCATCGTCAATATGAAGGTCCAAGATATAGTATAAAGCTGAAGTAGCGCAACGGAATCTATTACTGATCTAACAGGAAACGCACAAACAAACCACAAACAATGAGAAGATTTAACCTTCTTTTACTTAAGTCGTCATTGTGCCTTTTCTATTAAATCCAGACGCAATTTCTGTGTTTCATCGTCAATGTGAAGGTCCAAGGGATAGAGTAAAGCTGCAGTAGTGCATCGGAATCTAATACTGATCTCCCAGGAAACGCTCAAAGCAAACCACAAACAATGAGAATTTTTAACCTTCTTGTATGTAAGTCGGCATTGTGCCTTTCGTATTAAATCTCGATGCAATTTCTGGGTTTCATCGTCAATGTGAAGGTCCAAGGATTAGAGTAAAGCTGCAGTAGTGCATCGGAATCTAATTGTGACCTCCCAGGAAACGCTCAAAGCAAACCACGAACACTGAGAAGTTTCACTCTTCTAGTACTTAAGTCGCCATTGTGAATTTGTATTAAATCGCGTGGCAATTTCTGTACTCCATCGTCAATGTGAAGGTTCAAGAGATAGAGTAAAGCTGCAGTAGTGCATCGGAATCTAATACTGATCTCAGAGGAAACGCTCAATGCAAACCGCAAACAATGAGAAGATTTACTCTTATTGTACTTAAGTTGACATTGTAAATTTTGTCTTAAATCCCGACGCAATTACTGTGTTTCATCGTCTATGTGGAGGTCCATGGGATAGAGTAAAGATGCAGTAGTGCATCGGGAACTAATACCGATCTTCCAGGAAACGCTCAAAGCAAACCACAAAAAATGAGAAGGTTTACTCTTCATGTACTTAAGTCGGCATTGTGCCTTTTGTATTAAATCCCGACGCAATTTCAGTCTTTCATCGTCAATGTGAAGGTTCAAGAAATAGAGTAAAGCTGCAGTAGCGCATCGGAATCTAATACTGATCTCCCAGGAAACGCTCAAAGAAAACCACAAACAATGAGAGGATTTACTGTTCTTGTACTTAAGTCGGCATTGTGCCTTTTGTATAAAATCCCGACGCATTTTCTGTGTTTCATCGTCAATGTGAAGGTCCAAGGGGTAGCGTAAAGCTGCAGTGGAGCATCGGAATCTAGTACTGATCCTGCAGGAAAAGCTCAAAGCAAACCACAAACAATGGGAGGATTTACTCTTCTTATACTTATGTCGGCATTGTGCCTTTTGTATTAAATCCCGACGCAATTTCTGCGTTTCATCGTTAGAGTGAAGGACCAATGGATAGAGTAAAGCCGCAGTAGTGCATGAGAATCTAATACTGATCTCCCAGGAAACGCTCAAAGCAAACCAAAAACAAAGAGAATATTTACTCTTCTTGTACTTAAGTCGGCATTGTGCCTATTGTATTAAATCCTTTCGCATTTTCTGTGTTTCATCGTCAATGTGAAGGTCCAAGGGATAGAGTAAATCTGCAGTAGTGCATCGGAATCTAGTACTGATCCCCAAGGAAACGCTCAAAGCAAACCACAATCAATTAGAAGATTTACTCTTCTTGTACTTAAGTCGGCATTGTGCGTTTTGTATTAGAGCCCGACGCAATTTCTGTGTTCCATCGTGAATGTGAAGGTCCAAGGGATAGAGGAAAGGTGCAATAGTGCATCGGAATCTAATACTGATCTCACAGGAAACGCTCAAAGCAAACCGCAAACAGTGAGAAGATATACTCTTCTTGTACTTAAGTTGACATTGTAAATTTTGTTTTAAATCCCGACGCAATATCTGTGTTTAATCGTCAATCTGAAGGTCCATAGGATAGAGTAAAGTTGCAGTAGTGCATCGGGAACTAATACTGATCTTACGGGAAACGCTCAAAGCAAACCACAAACAATGAGCAGGTTTACTCTTCATGCACTTAAGTCGGCATTGTGCCCCGTTGTATTAAATCCCGACGCAATTTCTGTGTTTCATCGTCAATGTGAAGGTTCAAGAGATGGAGTAAAGCTGCAGTAGTGCATCGGAATCTAATACTGATCTCCTAGGGGACGCTCAAAGCAAACCACAAACAATGAGAAGGTTTACTCTTCATGTACTTAAGTCGGCATTGTGAATTTTGTATTAAATCCCGACGCAATTTCAGTCTTTCATCGTCAATGTGAAGGTTCAAGAAATAGAGTAAAGCTGCAGTAGCGCATCGGAATCTAATACTGATCTCCCAGGAAACGCTCAAAGCAAACCACAAACAATGAGAGGATTTACTGTTCTTGTACTTAAGTCGGCATTGTGCCTTTTGTATTAAATCCCGACGCCATATCTGTGTTTCATCGTCAATGGGAAGGTCCAAGCAATAGAGTGAAGGTGCACTAGAGCATCGGAAACTAATACTGAACTCCCAGGAAACGCTCAAAGCAAACCCAAAACAAAGAGAATATTTACTCTTCTTGTACTTAAGTCGACATTGTGCCTTTTGTATTAAATCCTTACGCATTTTCTGTGTTTCATCGTCAATGTGAAAGTCCAAGGGATAGAGTAAATCTGCAGTAGTGCATCGGAATCTAGTACTGATCTCAGAGGAAACACTCAATGCAAACCGCAAACAATGAGAAGATTTACTCTTATTGTACTTAAGTTGACATTGTAAATTTTGTTTTAAATCCCGACGCAATTACTGTGTTTCATCGTCTATGTGAAGGTCCATGGGATAGAGTAAAGATGCAGTAGTGCATCGGGATCTAATACTGATCTTCCAGGAAACGCTTAAAGCAAACCACAAACAATGAGAAGGTTTACTCTTCATGCACTTATGTCGGCATTGTGCCTTTTGTATTAAATCCCGACGCAATTTCAGTCTTTCATCGTCAATGTGAAGGTTCAAGAAATAGAGTAAAGCTGCAGTAGCGCATCGGAATCTAATACTGATCTCCCAGGAAACGCTCACAGCAAACCACAAACAATGAGAGGATTTACTGTTCTTGTACTTAAGTCGGCATTGTGCCTTTTGTATTAAATCCCGACGCCATTTCTGTGTTTCATCGTCAATGTTAAGGTCCAAACGATAGAGTAAAGCTGCACTAGTACATCGGAATCTAATACTGAACTCCCAGAAAACGTTCAAAACAAACCACAAACAAAGAGAATATTTACTCTTCTTGTACTTAAGTCGGCATTGTGCCTTTTGTATTAAATCCCGACGCAATATCTGCGTTTCATCGTTAGGGTGAAGGACCAAGGGATAGAGTAAAGCCGCAGTAGTGCATGAGAATCTAATACTGATCTCCCAGGAAACGCTCAAAGCAAACCAAAAACAAAGAGAATATTTACTCTTCTTGTACTTAAGTCGGCATTGTGCCTTTTGTATTAGATCCTTACGCATTTTCTGTGTTTCATCGTCAATGTGAAGGTCCAAGGGACAGAGTAAATCTGCAGTAGTGCATCGGAATCTAGTACTGATTCCCAAGGAAACGCTCAAAGCAAACCACAATCAATTAGAAGATTTACTCTTCTTGTACTTAAGTCGGCATTGTGCCTTTTGTATTAGAGCCCGACGCAATTTCTGTGTTCCATCGTGAATGTGAAGGTCCAAGGGATAGAGGAAAGGTGCAATCGTGCATCGGAATCTAATACTGATCTCACAGGAAACGCTCAAAGCAAACCGCAAACAGTGAGAAGATATACTCTTCTTGTACTTAAAATGACATTGTGCATTTTGTTTTAAATCCTGACGCAATATCTGTGTTTAATCGTCAATCTGAAGGTCCAAGGGATAGAGTAAAGTTGCAGTAGTGCATCGGGAACTAATACTGATCTTACGGGAAACGCTCAAAACAAACCACAGACAATGAGCAAGTTTACTCTTCATGTACTTAAGTCGGCATTGTGCCCCGTTGTATTAAATCCCGACGCAATTTCTGTGTTTCATTGTCAATGGGAAGGTCCAAGCAATAGAGTGAAGGTGCACTAGAGCATCGGAAACTAATACTGAACTCCCAGGAAACGCTCAAAGCAAACCCAAAACAAAGAGAATATTTACTCTTCTTGTACTTAAGTCGACATTGTGCCTTTTGTATTAAATCCGGACGCAATTTCTGTGTTTCATCGTCACTGTGAAGGCCAAGGGATAGAGTAAAGCTGCAGTAGTGCATCGGTATCTAATACTGATCTCCCAGGAAACGCTCAATGCTAACCACAAACAATGAGAAGATTTACTCTTCTTGGACTTAAGTCGGCATTGTGCCTTTTGTATTAAATCCCGACGGAATTTCTGTGTTTCTTCGTCAATGTGAAGGTCCGAGGGATAGAAAGAAGCTGCAGTAGCGCATCGGACTCTAATACTGATCGTCCAGGAAACGCTCAAAGCAAACTACAAACAATGAGAAGGTTTACTCTTCATGTACTTAAGTCGGCATTGTGCCTTTTGTATTAAATCCCGACGCAATTTCAGTCTTTCATCGTCAATGCGAAGGTTTAAGAGATAGAGTAAAGCTGCAGTAGCGCATCGGAATCTAATACTGATCTCCCAGGAAACGCTTAAAGCAAACCACAAACAATGAGAGGATTTACTGTTCTTGTACGTAAGTCGGCATTGTGCCTTTTGTATTAAACCCCGACGCCATTTCTGTGTTTCATCGTCAATGTGAAGGTCCAAACGATAGAGTAAAGCTGCACTAGTACATCGGAATCTAATACTGGACTCCCAGGAAACGCTCAAAAGAAACCACAAACAAAGAGGATATTTACTCTTCTTGTACTTAAGTCGGCATTGTGCCTTTTGTATTAAATCCCGACGCATTTTCTGTGTTTCATCTTCAATGTGAAAGTCCAAGGGATAGCGTAAAGCTGCAGTAGTGCGTCGGGATCTAGTACTGATTCTCCAGGAAAAGCTCAAAGCGAACCACAAACAATGGGAGGTTTTGCTCTTCTTGTACTTATGTCGGCATTATGCCTTTTGTATTAAATCCAGATGCAATTTCTGTGTTTCATCGTTAGGGTGAAGGACCAAAGGATAGAGTAAAGCAGCAGTAGTGCATCGGAATCTGATACAGAACTATCAGGAAACGCTCAAAGCAAACCACAAACAATGGGAGGATTTACTCTTCTTGTCCTTAAGTCGGCATTGTGCCCTTTGTATTAAATCCCGACGCAATTTCTGAGTTTCATCGTCAATGTGAAGGTCCAACGGATAGAGTAAAGCTGCAATAGTGCATAGGAATCTAATACTGATCTCCCAGGAAGCGCTCAAAACAAACCACTAACAATGAGGAGATTTACTCTTCTTGTACTTAAGTCGGCATTGTGCGTTTTGTATTAGAGCCCCACGGAATTTCAGTGATTCATCGTCAATGCGAAAGTCCAAAGGATAGAGTAAAGCTGCAGTAGTGCATCGGAATCTAATACTGATCTCCCAGGAAACGTTCAAAGCAAACCGCAAACAATGAGAAGATTTACTCTTCTTGTACTTAAGTTGACATTGTAAATTTTGTTTTAAATCCCGACGCAATTTCTGTGTTTCATCGTCAATGTGAAGGTCCAAGGGATAGAGTAAAGCTGCAGTAGTGCATCGCAATCTAATACTGATATCAAAGGAAAAGCTCAAACCTAACTACAAACAATGAGAAGATTTACTCTGCTTGTACTCAAGTTGGCATTGTGCCTTTTGTATTAAATCCCGACGCAATTTCTGTGTTTCATCGTCAATGTGAAGGTCCAAGGAATAGAGTAAAGCTGCAGTAGTGCATCGGGAACTAATACTGATCTTACGGGAAACGCTCAAAGGAAACCACAAGCAATGAGCAGGTTTACTCTTCATGTACATAAGTCGGCATTGTGCCTTTTGTATTAAATCCCGACGCATTTTCAGTGTTTCATCGTCAATGTGAAGGTTCAAGAGATGGAGTAAAGCTGCAGTAGTGCATCGGAATCTAATAGTGATCTCCCAGGAAACGCTCAAAGCAAACCACAAACAATGAGAGGATTTACTCTTCTTGTACTTAAGTCGGCATGGTGCCTTTTGTATTAAATCCCGACACCATTTCTGTGTTTCATCGTCAATGGGAAGGTCCAAGCAATAGAGTGAAGGTGCTCTAGAGCATCGGAATCTAATACTGATCTCCCAGGTAACCCTCAAAGCAAACCAAAAACAAAGAGAATATTTACTCTTCTTGTACTTAAGTCGGCATTGTGCCTTTTGTATTAAATCCTTACTCATTTTCTGTGTTTCATCGTCAATGTGAAGGTCCAAGGGATAGAGTAAATCTGCAGTAGTGCATCGCAATGTAGTACTGATCCCCAAGGAAGCGGTCAAAGCAAACCACAATCAATTAGAAGATTTACTCTTCTTGCACTTAAGTCGGCATTGTGCGTTTTGTATTAGAGCCCGACGCAATTTCAGTGTTCCATCGTGAATGTGAAGGTACAAGGAATAGAGGAAAGCAGCAATAGTGCATCGGAATCTAATACTCATCGCCTAGGAAACGCTCAAAACAAACCACAAACAACTAGAAGATTAACACGTCTTGTACTTAAGTCGGCATTGTGCCTTTTGTATTAGTGCCCGACGCAATTTCTGTGTTCCATCGTGAATGTGAAGGTCCAAGGGATAGAGTAAAGCTGCAGTAGTGCATCGGAATCTAATACTAATCTTCCAGGAAACGTTCAAAGCAAACCACAAACAATGAGAAGATTTACTCTTCTTGTTCTTAAGTCGGCATTGTGCCTTTTGTAATAAATCCCGACGCAATTTCTGTGTTTCATCGTCCATGTGAAGGTCCAAGGGCTAGTGTAAAGCTGAAGTAGCGCATCGGAATCTACTACTGATCTAACAGGATACGCTCAAACAAACCACAAACAATGAGAAGATTTAACCTTCTTTTACTTAAGTCGGAATTGTGCCTTTCGTATTAAATCTCGAAGCAATTTCTGGGTTTCATCGTCAATGTGAAGGTCCAAGGGATAGAGTAAAGCTGCAGTAGTGCATCGGAATCTAAATCTGATCTCCCAGGAAACGCTCAAAGCAAACCACGAACAATGAGGAGATTCACTCTTCTAGTACTTAAGTCGCCATTGTGATTTTGTATTAAATCCCGACGCAATTTCTGTGCTCCATCGTCAATGTGAAGGTTAAAGAGATAGAGTAAAGCTGCAGTAGTGCATTGGAATCAAATCTGATCTCAGAGGAAACGCTCAATGCAAACCGCAAACAATGAGAAGATTTACTATTATTGTACTTAAGTTGACATTGTAAATTTTGTCTTAAATCCCGACGCAATTTCTTTGTTTCATCGTCTATGTGAAGGTCCATGGGATAGAGTAAAGCCGCAGTAGTGCATCGGGAACTAATGCTGATCTTCCAGGAAACGCTCAAAGCAAATCACAAACAATGAGAAGGTTTACTCTTCATGTACTTAAGTCAGCATTGTGCCTTTTGTATTAAATCCCGACGCAATATCTGTGTTTCATCGTTAGGGTGAAGGACCAAGGGATAGAGTAAAGCAGCAGTAGTGCATCGGAATCTTATACAGATCTATCAGGAAACGCTCAAAGCAAACCACAAACAATGCGAAGGTTTACTCTTCTTGTCCTTAAGTCGGCATTGTGCCCTTTGTATTAAATCCCGACGCAATATCTGAGTTTCATCGTCAATGTGAAGGTCCAACGGATAGAGTAAAGCTGCAATAGTGCATCGGAATGTAATACTGATCTCCCAGGAAGCGCTCAAAACAAACCACTAACAATGAGGAAATTTACTCTTCTTGTACTTAAGTCGGCATTGTGCGTTTTGTATTAGAGCCCCACGGAATTTCAGTGATTCATCGTCAATGCGAAGGTCCAAAGGATAGAGTAAAGCTGCAGTAGTGCATCGGAATCTAATACTGATCACCGAGGAAACGCTCAAAGCAAACCACAAACAATGAGAAGATTTACTCTGCTTGTACTCAAGTTGGCATTGTGCCTTTTGTATTAAATCCCGACGCAATTTCTGTGTTTCATCGTCAATGTGAAGGTCCAAGGGATAGAGTAAAGCTGCAGTAGTGCATAGGAATGTAATACTGATTTCCCAGGAAATGCTCAAAGCAAACCATAAACAATGAGTATTTTTAACCTTCTTGTACGTAAGTCGGCATTGTGCCTTTCGTATTAAATCTCGACGCAGTTTCTGGGTTTTATCGTCAATGTGAAGGTGCAAGGGATAGAGTAAAGCTGCAGTAGTGCATCGGAATCTATTTCTGATCTCCCAGGAAAAGCTCAAAGCAAACCACGAACAATGAGAAGATTCACTCTTCTAGTACTTAAGTCGCCATTATGACTTTTGAATTAAATCCCGTGGCAATTTCTGTGCTCCATCGTCAATGTGAAGGTTCAAGAGATAGAGTAAAGCTGCAGTAGTGCATCGGAATCTAATACTGATCTCCCAGGAAACTCTCAGAGCAAACCGCAAACAATGAGAAGATTTACTCTTCTTGTACTTAAGTTGACATTGTAAATTTTGTTTTAAATCCCGACGCAATTTCTGCGTTTCATCGTCAATGTGAAGGTCCAAGGGATAGAATAAAGCTGTAGTAGTGCATCGGAATCTTATACTTATCTCCCAGGAAACGCTAAAAGCAAACCGCAAACAATGAGAAGATATACTCTTCTTGTACTTAAGTTGACATTGCAAATTTTGTTTTAAACCCCGACGCAATATCTGTGTTTAATCGTCGATCTGAAGGTCCAAGGGATAGAGTAAAGGTGCAGTAGTTCATCGGAATCTAATACTGATCTTCCAGGAAACGCTCAAAGCAAACCACAAACAATGAGAAGATTTACTCTTCTTGTCCTTAAGTCGGCATTGTGCCTTTTGTATTAAATCCCGTGGCAATTTCTGTGTTTCATCGTCAATGTGAAGGTCCAAGGGATAGTGTAAAGCTGAAGTAGCGCATCGGAATCTACTACTGATCTAACAGGATACGCTCAAACAAACCACAAACAATGAGAAGATTTAACCTTCTTTTACTTAAGTCGGCATTGTGCCTTTCGTATTAAATCTCGAAGCAATTTCTGGGTTTCATCGTCAATGTGAAGGTCCAAGGGATAGAGTAAAGCTGCAGTAGTGCATCGGAATCTAAATCTGATCTCCCAGGAAACGCTCAAAGCAAACCACGAACAATGAGAAGATTCACTCTTCTAGTACTTAAGTCGCCATTGTGATTTTGTATTAACCCCCGACGCAACTTCTGTGCTCCATCGTCAATGTGAAGGTTCAAGAGATAGAGTAAAGCTGCAGTAGTGCATCGAAATCTAATACTGATCTCAGAGGAAACGCTCAGTGCAAACCGCAAACAATGAGAAGATTTACTATTATTGTACTTAAGTTGACATTGTAAATTTTTTTTAAATCCCGACGCAATTTCTTTGTTTCATGGTCTATGTGAAGGTCCATGGGATAGAGTAAAGCCACAGTAGTGCATCGGGAACTAATACTGATCTTCCAGGAAACGCTCAAAGCAAACCACAAACAATGAGATGGTTTACTCTTCATGTACTTAAGTCAGCATTGTGCCTTTTGTATTAAATCCCGACGCAATATCTGTGTTTCATCGTTAGGGTGAAGGACCAAGGGATAGAGTAAAGCAGCAGTAGTGCATCGGAATCTGATACAGATCTATCAGGAAACGCTCAAAGCAAACCACAAACAATGAGAAGAATTACTCTTTTTGTACTTAAGTCGGCATTGTGCCCTATGTATAAAATCCCGAGGCAATTTCTGAGTTTCATCGTCAATGTGAAGGTCCAAGGGATAGCGTAAAGCTGCAATAATGCATCGGAATGTAATACTGATCTCCCAGGAAGCGCTCAAAACAAACCACTAACAATGAGGAGATTTACTCTTCTTGTACTTAAGTCGGCATTGTGCGTTTTGGGTTAGAGCCCCATACAATTTCTGTGATTCATCGACAATGCGAAGGTCCAAAGGATAGAGTAAAGCTGTAGTAGTGCATCAGAATCTAATACTGATCTCCCACGAAACTCTCAGAGCAAACCGCAAACAATGAGAAGATTTACTCTTCTTGTACTTAAGTTGACATTGTAAATTTTGTTTTAAATCCCGACGCAATTTCTGCGTTTCATCGTCAATGTGAAGGTCCAAGGGATAGAATAAAGCTGTAGTAGTGCATCGGAATCTTATACTGATCTCCCAGGAAACGCTAAAAGCAAACCGCAAACAGTGAGGAGATATACTCTTCTTGTACTTAAGTTGACATTGTAAATTTTGTTTTAAATCCCGACGCAATTTCTGAGTTTAATCATCAATCTGAAGGTCCAAGGGATAGACTAAAGCTGCAGTAGTTCATCGGAATCTAATACTGATCTTCCAGGAAACGCTTAAAGTAAACCGCAAACAATGAGAAGTTTTACTCTTGTTGTATTTAAGCGGGCATTGTGCCTATTTCATTAAATCCCGACACTATTTCTGTGTTTCACCGTCAATGTGTAGGTCCAAGGGATAGGGTAAACCTGCAGTAGTGCATCTGAATCTAATATTGATCTTCTAGGTAATGCTCAAAGCAAACCACAAACAATGAGAAGACTTACTCCTCTTGTACTTAAGTCGGCATTGTGCCTTTTGTATTTAATCCCGACGCAATTTCTGTGTTTCATCGTCAATGTGAAGGTCCAAGGGATAGAGTAAAGCTGCAGTAGTGCATCGGAATCTAATACTGATCTCCCAGGAAATGCTCAAAGCAAACCGCAAACAAAGAGAACATTTACTCTTCTTGTAATTAAGTTGGCATTGTGCCTTTTGTATTATATCCCGACGCATTTTCTGTGTTTAATCGTCAATGTGAAGAACCGAGGGATAGAGTAAAGCTGCAGTAGTGCATCGGAACCTAGTACTGATCCCCCAGGAGACGCTCAAAGCAAACCAGAAACAATGACAAAATTTACACTTCTTGTACTTGTGTCGGCATTGTGCCTTTTGTATTAAATCCCGACGCAATTTCTGGGTTTCATCCTCAATGTGTAGGGCCAAGGGATAGTGGAAAGCTGAAGTAGTGCATCGGAATCTGTTTTTGATCTAACAGGAAACACTCAAACAAACCACAAACAATGAGAAGATTTAACCTTCTTGTACGCAAGCCGTCATTGTGCCTTTTGTATTAAATCCCGACACGTTTTCTGTGTTTTATCGTCAATGTGAGGGTCTAAAGGATAGAGTAAAGCTGCAGTAGTGCATTGGAATTAAATACTGATCTCCCAGGAAACGCTCATTGCTAACCACAAACAATGAGAAGATTTACTCTTCTTGAACTTAAGTCGGCATTGTGCCTTTTGTATTAAATCCCGACGCAATTTCTGTGTTTCAACGTCAATGTGAAGGTCCAAGGGATAGAATAAAGCTGCAGTAGTGCATCGGAATCTAATACTGAACTCCCAGGAAACGCCCAAACAAACCATACACAATGAGAAGATTTACCCTTTTTGTATTTAAGTCGGCATTGTGGTTTTTGTATTAAATCCCGACGCAATTTCTGTGTTCCATCGTGAATGTGAAGGTCCAAGGGTTAGAGTAAAGCTGCAGTAGTGCATCGGAATCTAATACTGATCTCCCAGTAAACGCCCAAAGCAAACCACATGCAATGAGAAGATTTACTCTTCTTGTACTTAAGGCAGCATTGTGCCTTTTGTATTAAATCCCAACGCAATTTCTGTGTTTCATCGTCAATGTGAAGGTCCAAGGGATAGAGTAAAGCTGCAATAGTGCATCGGAATCTAATACTGATCTCCCAGGAAGCGCTCAAAACAAACCACAAACAATGACATGATTTACTCTTCTTGTACTTAAGTCGGCATTGTGCGTTTTGTATTAGAGCCCGACGCAATTTCTGTGTTTCATCGTCAATGTGAAGGTCCAAGGGATAGAGGAAAGCTGCAGTAGTGCATCGGAATCTAATACTGATCGCCCAGGAAACGCTCAAAACAAACCACTAACAATGAGATGATTTACTCTTCTTGTACTGAAGTCGGCATTGTGCCTTTTGTATTAGAGCCCGACGCAATTTCTGTGTTCCATCGTGAATGTGAAGGTCCAAGGGATAGAGTAAAGCTGCAGTAGTGCATCGGAATCTAATACTGATCTCCCAGGAAACGCTCAAAGCAAACCGCAAACAGTGAGAAGATTTACTCTTCTTGTAGTTAAGTTGACATTGTAAATTTTGTTTTAAATCCCGACGCAATATCTGTGTTTCATCGTGAATCTGAAGGTCGAAGGGATAGAGTAAAGCTGCAGTAGTTCATCGGAATCTAATACTGATCTTCCAGGAAACGCTCAAAGCAAACCACAAACAATCAGAAGATTTACTCTTCTTGTTCTTAAGTCGGCATTGTCCCTTTTGTAATAAATCCCGTGGCAATTTCTTTGTTTCATTGTCAATGTTAAGGTCCAATGGATAGTGTTAAGCTGAAGTAGTGAATCGGAATCAATTACTGATCTAACAGGAAACGCTCAAACAATCCACAAACAATGAGAAGATAAACTCTTCTTGTACTTAATTCGGCATTGTGCCTTTTGTATTAAATCCCGACGCAATTTCTGTGTTTCATCGTCAATGTGAAGGTCCAAGGGATAGAGTAAAGCTGCAGTAGTGCATCGCAATCTGATACTGATTTCCCAGGAAACGCTCAAAGCTAACTAGAAACTGTAAAGGATGAGCCAGACAATAAGGGATATTACTTTATTATATGAGCCTCCAACCGGTAACTTCATTTCTCCATTACGGCCAAGCCACGGCCGGCACTGTTGGCTGCCTGTAAATTCTTTCATCCCACGGTCTAGTAACAGGAAGTCAGCACCGAGAAAGGGCACCTTGTTCACGCGCCTCTCTCGTGTGGTGACGAGGTAACGCCGCCCCAGGCGTCGCTTAGCAGGCAACACTCTGGAAAGTTCCATGCTGCCCGCACGGTTTGCTCGGTCCTAAGCAATCAGGGCGGAGGAAGCCGCGTGGTGCGTCGAACATACCCGGCCGCCCGTCGCCGGGCTCGCTCTCTTGTATTCTTGCTCACCCGCGTGTCGGATGCGCGCCCTGTAGCTTTGAACATCCCCCGCTTCTCCCGGTGCTGCGGCACTGTGGACTTAGTTTTGGCAGACAACAACTTTCGGTAGCTTCGCGAACAATGTTCGCCAAATTGTAAGCTCTGGCTCACCCTCACCTCCCTAGGCATATGTAGCCCCTTTTCATCATGCTTTAGCCAATAAATGGCCTTTCTCTAAAAATTACTCTATTATCCCATAACGCCCACCGCCTGCCCATACCCGCCATCCTGTACAATTGGTGTCAGAAACTTGGATCCGTTCCCGTAGTGACTTTGTCGCTACACTAAATTTTTCCCGGCAAAACGCCGTACACTTCGCGCATGGAATGCGCCAACCGGCCGCCACGTTTGCTGCACGTGGGCCGTGGCTGCGCCAGTGAACACGCACAGGGCACGCGCTGCAGCGAGGCAGCCCACGCTAGTCAGCCACGTGAGCCGCACGCCGCCGCGCTGCCCTCTGCCTGAGTTCGAGGGGCCTGCGCTGCGCTGCGCGACCTGCCGGGCCGCCGTCATCCGCCGCTGTCACCGACGCGCCAGGGGCTGCCGCCATCGCCGACCGGCCGAGCGAGCGCCGTCCGCCGCCAACACATTCGCCGCCGCCCGAGGGTCCGGACGCCGCCGCCGCCGCCGCCGCCGCCGCCAATGCGTCGCACCATCGCCATCACCATGTAAGTCGCCGCGATGCTTACAACTATATCTTCGACGATCTTCCGCCGCTGGATTGAGAATCTTTGTGGCCGTCCTTTTTTTGTAACAATCATTACTTTTTTCTGGTCACTAGCGTCCCATAAAATTGTAAACATGCCGATAGGGACACTAGCGACGGAACGGGATGCCCCCGTAGAGGCACCTGCCTCGCAAGACCCGCTCGAAGCCATAAATGCACAAATGCGCCAGTTATTCGCACGAAATCAGGAGCTACTTGAGCAAAACCGCGTCTTGAAACAGACGCTGGAAGCTAGTGCGCGAACTTCCATACCTGTGGCTAGCTCCGCCCCTGCAACTAACACTAATTCTGTCTCTAATACAAACGCCACAATTTCTGCTAACATGGCGACTGTAAGCAATTTTCCTGCGGCTGATTTCATTCCCACCTTTTCTGGGAAGTCCCACGAAAATGTGGCTACGTTCTTACAAAATATTCGTGATGTGGGTCGCACGTGTGCCTGGCCGGATGATCTATTGGTCAATGTAGCCAGACTGAAGTTGACAGGGGAAGCCCGAATGTTCATAGAAACGGTGGACGAATTGCGTGACGCGCACGAATTTGAAATATTGGCCCGCGGATTGACTACGCGTTATTCCGATACCAGAGGTACCGCATATTACAGAGATCAATTATCAACCCTTAGGCAGAAGCCTAATGAGAATTTTGATGCCTTTGCAGATCGCATACGAGCAGTGTCTTGTCGTACCTACAAGCTAGGTGAAAATGCCAGTGAAAACAGAATTTTGCGCTCAGAAGCCGAAGCGCGTGCAATTGATGCATTTGTTCGCGGTATTGACCCCCGCATTGGAGGAGAAGTCAAAGCAGCCTCTCCCACTTCTCTGTTTGAAGCTGTTCGTTTGGCAATGCTACGCGAAGAGGTGTTGCGTTTTTGCGCTGCCGCCCCGCGCCCAACGAACCCAGTACCGGTCCCAGCAAAAGAAGTATTTTGTCAGCGTTGTGGGAAGCCCAACCATATGGCAATGCGCTGTCGCGCGCCGTATTGCACTATTTGCCAGACAGTAGGTCATGCTAATAATGTTTGCTCCACAAACTCACCATTTTCAAATCAGATGCGCGGCCACCGCCGCAACGCGGGGTCGAATCAGGGAAACGCTTGGGGGGGGCAGGTTCCGCCACACACCCGCGCCCCCGACAAAAATAATACACCCGGTTAGGACCGAAAAATGTAAAGAGGTGGAACACGTTAGTCTATTTGGCGTACTCGGGAACAAATCAGTTAGAATTTTAGTTGATACTGGTGCTCAAGTTAGTGTATTGTTTGTGGAGAAAAATGATCGAAGGGTGTTACAGCCACCCCGGTACAATATCAGTGGCCTTGGAGAGGAAGTAATTGTCCCTGCAGGTTCGTGTGTAGTGAATCTGCAAATAGACGGTGGTAAATACAGTCAGAGGATGGAGGTAGTGAGGCTAAAGAAGGGTGAATTTGACATCATACTAGGGAATGACTTCCTGCATCGTTATCAGGGGATAGTGGATTATCGAACGCGAACTGTGCAGTTCGGCGAAGCAATTCACCGATTTGCCAGTGCGCACCCCCGTCAGACGCGAGGGAGCTGCGAAAGGCGCTGTTGACAGTCTCCCATAAAACCGCAGATGTGGGCGATAAAAACCACTGACCCCGTGAGGATAAAAGGCGGAAGTGGAAAGATTCTCTGGATAGATGTCAAAAATCAAGAACAGCCCAAGACAGACATTCTGGTTGACCCGCTCACCCAGAATGATGTTTTAGATCGTCAGTCAGTACATATAAAGAGAAGTATCTGCCGACCGGAGAGGAGACAGAAGGGTTTTGCGATACCAGTAAGTATAGATAATTTTGGTGTAAAAGATGTTGTGATACCGAAGGGTACTATTGTTGCCAGTGGTCAGGAAATTTTTGAGGAAATAAGAGGAGCTGAGAAGCAACGAAATAAAGATAAGAAAGGCAGGAAAGGAAAGAAATGTTCAGTTAGAGAAGTGCGATATGTCGCGTCGACGATAAGGAGTCAGTTAGAAGAGAAGTTAGGTCATTTAAATAGTGAGGAGAAAAGGATATTGCAGCCGGTATTAGAGGAATTTTCGTGGTTGTTTGAAGAGAGGTAGTTTCTACCGGCCACGGATTTGGTTCAGCACGAAATTCCGACCGGAGAAGCTCGGCCTATTACGCCAGTAGTTCCACCCAAAAAAGCAAGGAAAAAGGTAATACAACCGCCTAGACAGCAAGGTAGATATGCTCTAAGGTCAAATCCCTATGATTTGCGTTCCTGAAAGTAGGTCTGGAATGGTATGTAAACAGTTGGAAAAGTCCTGCATGCAGCAAGAGAATTAATTGACGGAAAACACCGTAGTTACTATACATTTAATTAAATTGTGCATGTTAGTTATAAGTAGACATAAGAATTGGCAACTGTTGGTAACTGGTAATAGAATTTATGACGTCACATGTTAATGGAAGTGACTGAAGTTATGTGATCATTTTGTCTTGTCATTTAACGTCTCCAGTCATGTTATCGTAGCAGTCGAGAATTAAAACCACAAACATTCTTTAATCATGGAATTAAGGGGAAAGTTGTCCTTGTCAAAAGAACACGTAGAGAAAGAATCAGTTAATCTTGTATATTTCAAAGAGATTCACATTTCAATTGTTAATTTAGTGAATAGCGCACGAACACAGGTATTAAAGCTTTACCATAAAAACATGATACTAATACGCCTTCGTAACTGCCAATAGATCCGTGACTACATGCAGCCGTCTACCTGTACTTTGAAAGACGCCCTATTACATGTATGTTTTGCTAAATGATCACACAACGATAATAACAAGAATAAATACGTCCAAGTTAAACAACAAATAGGCTACTCTAAAGTAAAAGGAGTCTTCCTGAAGTGCTATTTTATTGTTTTCGTGATGCGATGTTGAACAGACAACGAGGTAAGTTTTTTGGTACCACGTATTTCTGTATATTAAATGCCACGGAAGGAGTGCGTAAATACCTCCACTGTGGTCTACAGCTGTTCACATGCGCCGAGTCCCGCCCCTCCCTGTCAGCTGGCGACGCGGCCCCCTCCCCTCCCCATCCACCGGCCTGCCGAGAGAGCGGCCATTGCAGTTCCCCCTTCCCCACCCACCGCCTCTGTCCTTGGTGCGTGCAGCATCTGCACCTCTCCCCTCGCCCCTCCTCACCGCCCAACCATCGCCCTGCAGGCCACGTGCCTCAGCCACGCTACACATTCGTATATTCGTACGTTGCAGTTTAAACAGCAAACCTAAAGGGATGGTTATAAAAATAAAATCACCAGCTTAATATTGCCCTACAGATTTTATTAGTCTTATCTAAAGACGGGAATCTATGTGTATTGTCGATTTGAATTTTCAGTATGGAACAAAAATCGTGAGAGAGAACTTTTCCTGGTACGCATTGTCTAAACCATCAGGATTAGAAAACATTGGAATTTCAGATCGATCTCCGGCTATGTTGTATTACCACCACGGTTAATAAACGGATCTATATGGTGTCAAGGAAGCCGGCACTTGCCGCTATATCTGTCCTGTAAACGACCGCTGTGTGGGAAACGCGTTAGCCAAGGAGTTGGGTTTGGAATACCATTGCAAAATATAGTTTATATAGAAGCCTAACACCTGCCATTTACCTAAATTTTGAAGAACAGAGTGTTTAAGTAAAATAGTTGTAACCCGATAGTTTTGTGACCTCTAGCGATTGAAGTTATTAGAGTCCCTTAGAAAAGAACATTCTCCATGCATAACTGTCGTGAACAACATAAGATAACTCTGGAAGGAAATTTTGTAACTGTACCGAGAGATTAACTCCACGCGTAGCAAGAGGACGGACCCAGCGTGAATGCCAGTTATGCTGCCGAGCCAGTGAAACCGGACGCAGCCGTAGTGTCAGCTGTGCTGTCAGCAACTTACAATCTCACGAGCGCGACGCGTGTCGCACCTTAGCACCTCAAGCTGCACTGAATCTCAACACAGAAATTCTTAACCATTATATAACAAACCCTTTGAATAACTTTGCGCTCATTTTCAATAGTAAGGAACATACTTTGCTCCCTACACACTCTTTATATGACAGATGAACTCTAATTTTATTAAAAACCAAAGCACCGACAGGTAAGTCATATCGACGTCTTCCGAGATGCAACTAGCTTCGTCGAGCCGCCAATATTGATTATATGGAAGCAGGTAAGTGAGAGAATGAACAAAAAAGAACAACAAATACACACCGGAACGATTGACTGGGTGACTGATAATCACAAATATTTGCAAAAACAAATCAACACAGGAAACGGTTTATCACACGTTTAATAATTATTGGTCTGTCCATTGAAGGAGACATAAAATCACTTTTCATCAGAGTCTTGTTAAAGGAAGTATTAACGTGACATCACACTATTCCATAGCATTACACACAACATTGCCATTGCTTAATGACAGTCTTCCTGTGGGTAGAAGTACCAAAGATCGGTTGGAATGAAAATACAAACGAGAGCTTAAAGGAATACCAGGGGATGCTTACATTCATTTTGCTACGAAATGTAACTGGAGGATAAGGAAGTTTTGTTTGAAGGAAATAATATTTTAAACTTTTGCTTTTGTTACGGTTTTCCCACCGCTTATATCACTATGACGAGTTGCCAATTACTTATGTCAAATTGCTTGTGTCTAATTGATTACGTCCAATTACTTATGTCTAATTACTTGCGTCCAATTACTTAAGTCCATGTATTATTGTTGTTCATTTTGACTGTTTTATTACTACCTATTTAGAGAATTTTGCTAAAGTTTTGCCAGCACCAGTAATTTAGTATTTGTATCAACCTAGTGTTTCCATGTGTCGCTGTGTTACCATATTGATGAGGATAGTCATTTTGTAGGATTTCAAGTATGCTACAGTAAGTTCCCGAGTACTGCCAATTATTTGTTTAATAATAATGATGTCTTAGGTGATAAATTGTTTTGGAAGAGTAGTTTAGGATGTAACGATGCTTTATTATCATTTTTATTTGAATGTTTATCAGGAGGGACATACCACATGCCTACCCCCGTGATAGATAACGTAAACAGAGTGAATCATACCCCCAGAACGAGCAAGTTTTGGCTATATACCTGGTCTGTTGGATGAACAAGAGAACCACACCCGCAAGGGCACGTACCTTACGTGACGCGGCTGGCACCCGCGCGGTCCCTTAGCTGTCTGTGTCGTTTCTTCACTTTTCCGTTCCGCGACATAGTCTGTTCTACCCACTTTCATCTTTCCACTATCAACAGAACAACCCTTGAAGAGTCATGCTCCACCCGCAAGGGCACGTACCTTACGTGACGCGGTTGGCTCCCGCGCGGTCCCTTAGCTGTCTGTGTCGTTCCTTCACTTTTCCGTTTCGCGGCATAGTCCGTTCTACCCACTTTGATCTGTCAACTTTCAACAGACACAAAACTATTCAGCCCAGACTTTGATCTTCCATCTCGAAGAAGATTTCACGAGAACAGTGTTCCGTGCTCTCTGACGACAGCTGATCAGGCAACGTCAGACGCGAACCGCGTCTAGCCCGCAGCTAAAAGCCAGTAAGTGGAAATCTCTGTTCAAAACCTTGAGCCTTCTTTGTTTCCCCATTGTATTTTCCGAAGGAATACCGATTATTGAAGTAGTAGCATTTAACTGTATGACGTGTCCCAGGACACTGCGATACAAGCAAGGATAGACGGAGTTTTAAGCAACCAGCTGGGCCCGAGGAGGCCAGCACTACGGAGTTACAGAGACGGCGAGTTTAGTCGCAAAATGTTGAGAGGATGAAGACGGCGAATTTGGTCGCAAAGTAAAGTTAGTCGCAAGATGTTGAGAGGATAAAGACGGCGAATTTGGTCGCAACGTAAGGTTTTGTTGCAAGATGTTGAGAGGATGAAGACGGTGAATTTTGTCGCACAGTAAATTTTTTTTTTATGTAAGAGATGTCGAGTTTGAGGAAGAAGTATGAAGCAGCTATCTTGGAATCGCAGAATTGTCGTATACACAGTTAAGTAGGCGATAACGTCGTGTCAACGATGCGCCGTGCGCTAAACCTTCATAAAGGAAAAGTCCTTCAGAAATTACGCTCAAATTATATTGTAATCCAATTTCTTACGCTTTCTGTCTCCACTATGGAAATCTCTAGATTCTTGTCGAGTTTTGTTTTTCTCCTCTTGTTAGCAACAGCGTTGACATCCTACGACACAATCTATGTCCCACCTGCACCAAACTGGTGTCACTTTTCTTCGTCACTCTCACTTAACGGCGTGCAGCAAATATATTGAGTGACGAGAAAATTCTTCTCAAAATGTGAATGTTATTACACGTAGAGGGTCAGCCCAAAGAGGCACTCAACCTTCTTTGTTTACCGACATGGAATATGCAGTAAATTTAATATGATGTATGTGTACTTCACTTTTACATTTTCATGTTATAAACCAATTTACTATGGCATAAAGTAATTTTAAAAAGTAGCCGCTGTAACAACGCATCTAACATGATGTCACGAGTAATCCCACTTCGATTTTGTTGGTCATCGATGAATAAACCCTATCGATTACGCATATCTATTCCCCTTTATTCAGTAATGCTATACCCCTTTTTGTGACATTAATATTCGTCACTTTGAAGCACATAAATACGCTCATCTGGCGCAGGAGCCCAAGAACATGTGGAGAGAGCGTAAAATATAGACCGCGCAGTGAACAGCGTCGGTAAGCTTCATCGTTCTCTCTCGCTCTTACACCTGACGCTTGCTTCCTGCACGTAGCCGCCTCGGCTTCGCTTCTCACCTGCCGCGTGCAGCCCCGACGCCGCGCTGGCCTTGGAAGTTATCTGCCGCGCGCCTTTCTGATGTAGCCTCCGCGCAGGTCTTTAGCAAACGGTTCCCGTTGGAACACCACTTATAACCTTTCATGCCACCACGCCTTACTTAGTATTCACACCCCTTTAATGATGTTTTTTATACCTGAAAGCCTATTCATGGTTCCTCTGTCAGCTAACTTGCCAGCTTTATCTAATAAATCAAATGATCACCTATCGTCAATTGATGACTTGCTAAAACATGAAAAGGACAAATTTCTTACCTTCACCTGTTGGCACACTTAAATGAATGGCAAACAGTCGCAAATTAAACCAAACAAAAAAGAGAAAACAAGAACCTATCAGGCATGTGCCCTCCCTTAGTTTTAAGAGTGAAAGTGAGATATCAGTTAATGTGGAAAAACTAGCGTAGTGTAGTGAAGTGTTCCCTTAGTGATAACTCCCTTTTCAACTGTGTTTTGAAACGTGTGGACCTCCCTTCATACCCCCCCCCCCCCTGCGCTGAGTTCCAGTGCACGGACCTGGCCACGGCCACGCCCCCTTCCCGCCGGCAGCCTGCGCGCTGCCCGCTGAGGACAACACACCACGCTGCCTCGCGTCTGTCGCCCTCGCCGTGACTCATCAGTGGTGATGTGTTTAAATTTTCAACTTATTTTAACAAAAGAAAAAAAAAAGACATTTTTACTTCAACTTAGCAACAAGAACACTTGGCATGTTTACCTAATTCACACTGTTATGTTTTGTTCTAATTTTGTGATGATTTTATGATGTTTTGATGTTTTATGATGTTATGATGTTCTGATGTTTTATGATGTTCTGATGTTTTATGATGATTCTTGTATACACACAATATTGTTGACATGTGTAAGCTCCCTTGCGACCCTTAGGAGGTCTCTAGAGTCTCTATACCCTCCCATAGATTAAGACCCCTGCCGTCTTCCGTGAGAGCCAATGTTCACTTTCTCTCGCAAGATAAATTTGTTTACATTCAAATAATAATTGCATTGAGCTAATTCACATACGTTCTCCGCTCCCACGGAAGGGGGAGGAATGTAAAGGATGAGCCAGACAATAAGGGATTTTACTTTATTATATGAGCCTCCAACCGGTAACTTCATTTCTCCATTACGGCCAAGCCACGGCCGGCACTGTTAGCTGCCTGTAAATTCTTTCGTCCCACGGTCTAGTAACAGGAAGTCAGCACCGAGAAAGGGCACCTTGTTCACGCGCCTCTCTCGTGTGGTGACGAGGTAACGCCGCCCCAGGCGTCGCTTAGCAGGCAACACTCTGGAAAGTTCCATGCTGCCCGCACGGTTTGCTCGGTCCTAAGCAATCAGGGCGGAGGAAGCCGCGTGGTGCGTCGAACATACCCGGCCGCCCGTCGCCGGGCTCGCTCTCTTGTATTCTTGCTCACCCGCGTGTCGGATGCGCGCCCTGTAGCTTTGAACATCCCCCGCTTCTCCCGGTGCTGCGGCACTGTGGACTTAGTTTTGGCAGACAACAACTTTCGGTAGCTTCGCGAACAATGTTCGCCAAATTGTAAGCTCTGGCTCACCCTCACCTCCCTAGGCATATGTAGCCCCTTTTCATCATGCTTTAGCCAATAATTGGCCTTTCTCTAAAAATTACTCTATTATCCCATAACGCAAACCGCCTGCCCATACCCGCCATCCTGTACAAAACAATGAGAAGATTTACTCTTCTTGTACTTAAGTCGGCATTGTGAATTTTGTATTAAATGCCGACGCAATTTCTGTGTCTCATCGTCAATGTGAACGTCCAGAGGATAGAGTAAAGCTACAGTAGTGCATCGGAATCTAATACTGATCTCCCAGGAAACGCTCAAAGCAAACCAAAAACAAAGAGAATATTTACTTATCTTGTACTTAAGTCGGCATTGTGCGTTTTGTATTAGAGCCCGACGCAATATCTGTGTTGCATCGTGAGTGTGAAGGTCCAAGGGATAGAGGAAAGCTGCAATAGTGCATCGGAATCTAATACTGATCGCCTAGGAAACGCTCAAAACAAACCACAAACAATGAGAAGATTAACTTTTCTTGTACTTAAGTCGGCGTTGTGCCTTTTGTATTAGAGCTCGACGCAATTTCAGTGTTCCATCGTCAATGTGAAAGTCCAAGGGATAGAGGAAAGCTGCAATAGTGCATAGGAATCTAATACTGATCGCCTAGGAAACGCTAAAGACAAACCACAAACAATGAGAAGATTAACTTTTCTTGTTCTTAAGTCGGCATTGTGCCTTTTGTATTAGAGCCCGACGCAATTTCAGTGTTCCGTCGTGAAAGTGAAGGTCCAAGCGATAGAGTAAAGCTGCAGTAGTGCATCGGAATCCAATACTGATCTCCCAGGAAACGTGCAAAGCAAACGGCAAACAGTGAGAAGATATACTCTTCTTGTACTTAAGTTGACATTGTAAATTTTGTTTTAAATCACGACGCAAAATCTGTGTTTAATCGTCATTCTGAAGGTCCAAGGGATAGAGTTAAGCTGCAGTAGTTCATCGGAATCTAATACTGAACTTACAGCAAACGCTCAAAGCAAACCACAAACAATGAGAAGATTTACTCTTCTTGGACTTAAGTCGGCATTGTGCCTTTTGTATTAAATCCCGAGGGAATTTCTGTGTTTCATCGTCAATGTGAAGGTCCAAGGGATAGAATGAAACTGCAGTAGTGCATCGGGAACTAATACTGATCTTCCAGGAAACGCTCAAAGCAAACCAAAAACAAAGAGAATATTTACTCATCTTGTACTTAAGTCGGCATTGTGCCTTTTGTATTAAATCATTACGCATTTTCTGTGTTTCATCGTCAATGTGAAGGTCCAAGGGATAGAGTAAATCTGCAGTAGTGCATCGGAAAGTACTACTGATCCCCAAGGAAACGCTCAAAGCAAACCGCAATCAATTAGAAGATTTACTCTTCTTGTACTTAAGTCGGCATTGTGCGTTTGCTATTAGAGCCCGACGCAATTTCTGTGTTCCATCGTGAATGTGAAGGTCCAAGGGATAGAGGAAAGCTGCAATAGTGCATAGGAATCTAATACTGATCGCCTAGGAAACGCTAAAGACAAACCACAAACAATGAGAAGATTAACTTTTCTTGTTCTTAAGTCGGCATTGTGCCTTTTGTATTAGAGCTCGACGCAATTTCAGTGTTCCGTCGTGAAAGTGAAGGTCCAAGGGATAGAGTAAAGCTGCAGTAGTGCATCGGAATCTAATACTGATCTCCCAGGAAACGCTCAAAGCAAACCGTAAACAGTGAGAAGAAATACTCTTCTTGTACTTAAGTTGACCTTGTCAAATTTGTTTTAAATCCCGACGCAATTTCTGTGTTTCATCGTCAATGTGAAGGTCCAAGGGATAGAGTAAAGCTGCAGTTGTGCATCGGGAACTAATACTGATCTTACGGGAAACGCTCAAAGCAAACCACAAACAATGAGAAAGTTTACTCTTCATGTACTTAAATCGGCATTGTGCCTTTTGTACTAAATCCCGACGCATTTTCAGTGTTTCATCGCCAATGTGAAGGTTCAAGAGATGGAGTAAAGCTGCAGTAGTGCATCGGAATCTAATACTGATCTCCCAGGAAACACCCAAAGCAAACCACATCCAATGAGAAGATTTACTCTTCTTGTACTTAAGTCAGCTTTGTGCCTTTTGTACTAAATCCCAACGCAATAATCTGTGTTTCATCGTCAATGTGAAGGTCCAAGGGAAAGAGTAAATCTGCAGTAGTGCATCGGAAAGTAGTACTGATCCCCAAGGAAACGCTCAAAGCAAACGCCAAACAATGAGATGATTTACTCTTATTGTACTTGAGTTGACATTATAAATTTTTTCTTAAATGCCGACGCAATTTCTGTGTTTCGTCATCAATGTGAACGTCCAAGGGATAGAGTAAAGCTGCAATAGTGCATCGGAATGTAATACTGATATCCCAGGAAGCGCTTAAAGCAAACCACAAACAATGAGAAGATTTACTCATCTTGTACTTAAGTTGGCATTGTGCCTATTGTATTAAATCCCGACACTATTTCTGTGATTCACCGTCAATGTGTAGGTCCAAGGGATAGGGTAAAGCTGCAGTAGTGCATCGGAATCTAATATTGATCTTCCAGGAAACGCTCAAAGCAAACCACAAACAATGAGAATCTTGTACTTAAGTCGGCATTGTGCCTTATGTATTAAATCCCGACGCAATTTCTGCGTTTCATCGTCAATGTGAAGGTCCAAGGGATAGTGGAAAGCTGAAGTAGTGCATCGGAATCTGTTACTGATCTAACAGAAAACACACACACAAACAACAAACAATGAGAAGAGGTAACCTTCTTGTACTTAAGCCGTCATTTTGCCTTTTGTATTAAATCCCGACGCATTTACTGTGTTTCATCGTCAATGTGAGGGTCCAAGGGATAGAGTAAAGCTGCAGTAGTGCATCGGAATTTAATACTGATCTCCCAGGAAACGCTCAATGCTAACCACAAACAATGAGAAGATTTACTCTTCTTGTACTTATGTCGGCATTGTGCCTTTTGTATTAAATCCCGACGCAATTTCTGTGTTTCATCGTCAATGTGAAGGTCCAACGGATAGAATAAAGCTGCTATAGTGCATCGGAATCTAATACTGATCTCCCAGGAAACGATCAAATAAACCATATACATTGAGAAGATTTAACCTTTTCGTATTTAAGTCAGCATTGTGCCTTTTGTATTAAATCCCAACGCAATTTCTGTGTTTCATCGTCAATGTGAAGGTCTAAGGGATAGAGTAAAGCTGCAATAGTGCATCGGAATCTAATACTGATCTCCCAGGAAACGCTCAAAGCAAACCACAAACAATGAGAAGATTTACTCTTCTTGCTCTTAAGTCGGCATTGTGCCTTTTGTAATAAATCCCGTGGCAAATTCTGTGTTTCATCGTCAATGTGAAAGTCCAAGGTATAGTGTAAAGCTGAACTAGTGCATCGGAATCTATTACTGATCTAACAGGAAACGCTCAAACAAACCTCAAACAATGAGAAGATTTAACCTTCTTTTACTTAAATTGCCATTGTGCCTCTTGTATTAAATCCGGACACAATTTCTGTGTTTCATCGTCAATGTGAATTCCTAAGGGATAGAGTGAAGCTGCAGTAGTGCATCGGAATCTAATACTGATCTCCCAGGAAACGCTCAAAGCAAACCGCAAACAATGACAAGATATACTCTTCTTGTACTTAAGTTGACATTGTAAATTTTGTTTTAAATCCCGACGCAATTTCTGAGTTTAATCGTCAATCTGAAGGTCCAAGGGATAGAGTAAGGCTGCAGTAGTTCATCGGAATCTAATACTGATCTTCCAGGAAACGCTTGAAGCAAACCACAAACAATGAGAAGATTTACTCATCTTGTACTTAAGTCGGCATCGTGCCTTTTGTATTAAATCCCGACACTATTTCTGTGTTTCACCGTCAATGTGTAGGTCCAAGGGATAGGGTAAAGCTGCAGTAGTGCATCGGAATCTAATATTGATATTCCAGGAAACGCTCAAAGCAAACCACAAACAATGAGAAGACTTACTCTTCTTGTTCTTAAGTCGGCATTGTGCCTTTTGTAATAAATCCCGTGCCAAATTCTGTGTTTCATCGTCAATGTGAAGGTCCAAAGGATAGTGTAAAGCTGAAGTAGTGCATCGGAATCTATTACTGATCTAACAGGAAACGCTCAAACAAACCACAAACAATGAGAAGATTTAACCTTCTTTTACTTTACTTGCCATTCTGCCTCTTGTATTAAATCCGGACGCAATTTCTGTGTTTCATCGTCAATGTGAATTCCTAAGGGATAGAGTGAAGCTGCAGTAGTGCATCGGACTCTAATACTGATCTCCCAGGAAACGCCCAAAGCAAACCACAAACAATGAGAATTTTTAACCTTCTTGTATGTAAGTCGGCATTGTGCCTTTCGTATTAAATCTCGACGCAATTTCTGGGTTTCATCGTCAAAGTGAAGGTCCAAGGGATAGAGTAAAGCTGCAGTAGTGCATCGGAATCTAATACTGATCTCCCAGGAAACGCTCAAAGCAAACCACAAACAATGAGAGGATTTACTGTTCTTGTATTTAAGTCGGCATTGTGCCATTTGTGTTAAATCCCGACGCCATTTCTGTGCTTCATCGTCAATGTGAAGGTCGAAACGATAGAGTAAAGCTGCAATAGTGCATCGGAATCTAATACTGAACTCCCAGGAAACGCTCAAAGCAAACCACAAACAAAGAGAATATTTACTCTTCTTGTACTTAAGTCGGCATTGTGCCTTTTGTATTAAATCCCGACGCATTTTCTGTGTTTCATCGTCAATGTGAAAGTCCAAGGGATAGAGTAAAGCTGCAGTAGAGCTTCGGAATCTAACACTGATCCACCAGGAAAGGCTCTAAGCAAACCACAAACAACGGGAGGATTTACTCTTCTTGTACTTATGTCGGCATTGTGCCTTTTGTATTAAATCCCGACGCAATTTCTGTGTTTCATCGTCAGGGTGAAGGACCAAGGGATAGAGTAAAGCAGCAGTAGTGCATCGGAATCTGATACAGATCTATCAGGAAACGCTCAAAGCAAACCACAAACAAAGAGAAGAATTACTCTTCTTATACTTAAGTCGGCATTGCTCCCTTTGTGTTAAATCCCGACGCAAATTCTGGGTTTTATTCGCAATGTGAATGTCCAAGGGATAGAGTAAAGCTGCAATAGTGCATCGGAATGTAATACTGATCTCCCAGGAAGCGCTCAAAACAAATCACTAACAATGAGAAGATTTACTCTTCCTGTACTTAAGTCGGCATTGTGCCTCTTGTAATAAATCCTGTGGCAAATTCTGTGTTTCATCGTCAATGTGAAGGTCCAAGGGATAGTGTAAAGCTGAAGTAGTGCATCGGAATCTATTACTGATCTAACAGGAAACGCTCAAACAAACCACAAGCAATGAGAAGATTTAACCTTCTTTTACTTAAGATGCCATTGTGCCTCTTGTATTAAATCCGGACGCAATTTCTGTGTTTCATCGTCAATGTGAATTCCTAAGGGATAGAGTGAAGCTGCAATAGTGCATCGGAATGTAATACTGATCTCCCAGGAAACGCTCAAAGCAAACCACAAACAATGAGAAGATTTACTCTTCTTGTTCTTAAGTCGGCATTGTGCCTTTTGTAATAAATCCCGTGGCAAATTCTGTGTTTCATCGTCAATGTGAAGGTCCAAAGGATAGTGTAAAGCTGAAGTAGTGCATCGGAATCTATTACTGATCTAACAGGAAACGCTCAAACAAACCACAAACAATGTGAAGATTTAACCTTCTTTTACTTAAGTTGCCATTGTGCCTCTTGGATTAAATCCGGACGCAATTTCTGTGTTTCATCGTCAATGTGAATTCCTAAGGGATAGAGTGAAGGTGCAGTAGTGCATCGGACTCTAATACTGATCTCCCAGGAAACGCCCAAAGCAAACCACAAACAATGAGAAAGTTTAACCTTCTTGTATGTAAGTCGGCATTGTGCCTTTCGTATTAAATCTCGACGCAAATTCTGGGTTCCATCGTCAAAGTGAAGGTCCAAGGGATAGAGTAAAGCTGCAGTAGTGCATCGGAATCTAATACTGATCTCCCAGGAAACGCTCAAAGAAAACCACAAACAATGAGAGGATTTACTGTTCGTGTATTTAAGTCGGCATTGTGCCATTTGTATTAAATCCCGACGCCATTTCTGTGCTTCATCGTCAATGTGAAGGTGGAAACGATAGAGTAAAGCTGCACTAGTGCATCGGAATGTAATACTGAACTCCCAGGAAACGCTCAAAGCAAACCACAAACAAAGAGAATATATACTCTTCTTGTACTTATGTCGGCATTGTGTTTTTGTATTAAATCACGACGCATTTTTTGTGTTTCATCGTCAATGTGAAGGTCCAAGGGATAGAGTAAAGCTGCAGTAGAGCTTCGGAATCTAATACTGATCCACCAGGAAAGGCTCTAAGCAAACCACAACTAACGGGAGGATTTACTCTTCTTGTACTTATGTCGGCATTGTGCGTTTTGTATTAAATCCCGACGCAATTTCTGTGTTTTACCGTCAGGGTGAAGGACCAAGGGATAGTGTAAAGCAGCAGTAGTGCATCGGAATCTGATACAGATCTATCAGGAAACGCTCAAAGCAAACCACAAACAAAGAGAAGAATTACTCTTCTTATACTTAAGTCGGCATTGTTCCCTTTGTGTTAAATCCCGACGCAAATTCTGTGTTTTATTAGCAATGTGAAGGTCCAAGGGATAGAGTAAAGCTGCAATAGTGCATCGGAATGTAATACTGATCTCCCAGGAAGCGCTCAAATTAAATCACTAACAAAGAGAAGATTTACTCTTCCGGTACTTAAGTCGGCATTGTGCGTTTTGTATTAGAGCCCGACGCCATATCTGTGTTTCATCGTCAATGCGAAGGTCCAAAGGATAGAGTAAAGCTGCAGTTGTGCATCGGAAACTGATACTGATCTCCCAGGAAACGTTTAAAGCAAACCTCAAACAATGAGAAGATTTACTCTTCTTGTGCTTAAGTTGACATTGTAAATTTTGTTTTAAATCCCGACGCAATTTCTGACTTCAGTCGTCAATCTGAAGGTCCAAGGGATAGAGTAAAGCTGCAGTAGTTCATCGGAATCTAATACTGATCTTCCAGGAAACGCCTAAAGCAAACTACAAACAACGAGAAGACTTACTCCTCTTGTACTTTAGTCGGCATTGTGCCTATTGTATTAAATCCCGACGCAATTTCTGCGTTTCATCGTCAATGTGAAGGTCCAAGGGATAGAGTAAGGTTGCAGCAGTGCATCGGAATCTAATACTGATCTCCCAGGAAATGCCCAGAGCAAACCACAAACAAAGTGAATATTTACTCTTCTTGTACTTAAGTCGGCATTGTGCCTTTTGTATTATATCCCGACGCATTTTCTGTGTTTAATCGTCAATGTGAAAGTCCGAGGGATAGAGTAAAGCTGCAGTAGTGCATCGGAACCTAGTACTGATCCCTCAGGAGACGCTCAAAGCAAACCACAAACAATGACAAAAGTTACACTTCTTGTACTTGTGTCGGCATAGTGCCTTTTGTATGTGAAGGGCCAAGGGATAGCGGAAAACTGAAGAAGTGCATCGGAATGTGTTACTGATCTAACAGGAAATACTCATACAAACCACAAACAATGAGAAGGCTTAACCTTCCTTTACTTAAGCCGTCATTTTGCCTTTTGTATTAAATCCCGACGATCTTTCTGTGTTTCATCGTCAATGTGAGGGTCCAAGGGATAGAGTAAAGCTGCAGTAGTGCATCGGAATTTAATACTGATCTCCCAGGAAACGCTCAAAGCAAACCACAAACAATGAGAAGATTTACTTTTCTTGTTCTTAAGTCGCCATTGTGCCTCTGGTATTAAATCCGGACGCAATTTCTGTGTTTCATCGTCAATGTGAATTCCTAAGGGATAGAGTGAGGCTGCAGTAGTGCATTGGAATCAAATACTGATCTCCCAGGAAACGCTCAATGCTAACCACAAGCAATGAGAAGATATACTCTTTTTGGACCTACGTCGGCATTGTGCCTTTTGTATTAAATCCCGACGCAATGTCTGTGTTTCATCGTCAATGTGAAGGTCCAAGGGATAGAATAAAGCTGCAGTAGAGCATCGAACTCTAATACTGATCTCACAGGAAACGCCAAAGCAAACCACAAACAATGAGAATATTTAACCTTTATCTACGTAAGTCGGCATTGTGCCTTTCGTATTAAATCTCGACGCAATTTCTGGGTTTCATCGTCAATGTGAAGGTCAAGGGATAGAGTGAAGCTGCAGTAGTGCATCGGAATCTAATACTGATCTCCCAGGAAACGGTCAAAGCAAACCACGAACAATGAGAAGATTCACTCTTCTAGTACTTAGGTCGCGATTGTGCCTTTTGTATTAAATCCCATGGCAATTTCTGTGTTTCATCGTCAATGTGAAGGTTCAAGAGATAGAATAAAGCAGCTGTAGTGCATCGGAATCTAATACTGATTTCCCAGGAAATGCTCAAAGCAAACCACAAACAATGAGAAGGTTTATTCTTAATGTACTTAAGTCGGCATTGTGCCTTTTGTATTAAATCCCGACGCAATTTCACTGTTTCATCGTCAATGTGAAGGTTCAAGAGATAGAGTAAAGCTGCAGTAGTGCATCGGAATCTAATACTGATCTCCCAGGAAACGCTCAAAGCAAACCACAAACAATGAGAGGATTTACATTTCTTGTATTTAAGTCGGCATTGTTCCTTTTGTATTAAATCCCGACGCCATTTCTGTGCTTCATCGTCATGTGAGGGTCCAAACGATAGAGTATATCTGCAGTAGTGCATCGGAAACTAATACTGAACTCCCACGAAACGCTCAAAGCAAACCACAAACAAAGAGAATATATACTCTTCTTGTACTTAAGTTGGCATTGTGCCATTTGTATTAAATCCCGACGCATTTTCTGTGTTTCATCGTCAATGTGAAGGTCCAAGGGATAGAGTAAAGCTGCAGTAAAGCTTCGGAGTCTAATACTGATCCACCAGGAAAGGCTCAAAGCAAACCACAAACAATGGGAGGATTTACTCTTCTTGTACTAATGTCGGCATTGTGCCTTTTGTATTAAATCTCGACGCAATTTCTGTGTTTCATCGTCAATGTGAAGGTCCAAGGGATAAAATAAAGCTGCAGTAGTGCATCGGATCTAATACTGATCTCCCAGGGAACGCTCAAAGCAAACCACAAACAATGAAAATTTTTAACCTTCTTGTACGTAAGTCGGCATTGTGCCTTTCGTATTAAATCTCGACACCGTTTCTGAATTTCATCGTCAATGTGATCGTCCAAGGGATTGAGTTAAGCTGCAGTAGTTTATCGGAATCTAATACTGATCTCCCAGCAAATGCTCAAAGCAAACCACGAACAAAGAGAAGATTCACTCTTCTAGTACTTAAGTCGGCATTGTGCCTTTTGTGTTAAATCCCGACGCAATTTCTGTGTTTCATCGTCAATGTGAAGGTCCAAGGGATAGAGTAAAGCTGCAGTAGTGCATCGGAATGTAATACTGATCTCCCAGGAAACGCTCAAAGCAAACCACAAACAAGGAGAAGATTTACTCTTCTTGTACTTAAGTCGGCATTGTGCCTTTTGTATTAAATCCCGACGCAATATCTGTGTTTCATCGTCTATACGAAGGTCCAAGGGATAGATTAAAGCTGCAGTATTGCATCCGAATCTGGTCATGATCTCCCAGGAATCGCTCAAGGCAAACCACATTCAATGAGAAGATTTTCTCTTCTTGTACTTATGTGTGCATTGTGCCTTTTGTATTATATCCCGACGCTATTTCTGCGTTTCATCGTCAATGTGAAGGTCCAAGGGATAGGGTAAACCGCAGTAGTGCATCGGAATCTAATACAGATCTCCCAGGAAACGCTCAAAGCAAAACACATACAATGAGAAGATTTTCTCTTCTTGTACTTATATCGGCTTTGTGCATTTTGTAATAAATCCCGACGCAATATCTGTGTTTCATCGTCAACGTGAAGGTCCAAGGCATAGAGTAAAGCTGCAGTAGTGCATCGGAATCTAATACTGATCTCCCAGGAAACGCTGAAAGAAAACCACTAAAAATGAGAAGATTTATTCTTCTTGTACTCAAGTCGCCATTGTGCCTTTTGTATTAAATCCCGGCGCAATATCTGTGTTTCATCGTCAATGTGAATGTCCGAGAGATAGAGTAAAGCTGCAGTAGTGCATCGGAATCTAATACTATTCGCCCAGGAAACGCTCAAAACAAACCAGAAACAATGAGATGATTTACTCATCTTGTGCTTAAGACAGCATTGTGCCTTCTGTATTAAATCCCGACGCTATTTCTGTGTTTCATCGTCAATGTGAAGGTCCAAGGGATAGGGTAAAGCTGCAGTAGTGCATCGGAATCTAATACAGATCTCCCAGGAAACGTTCAAAGCAAACCGCAAACAATGAGATGATTTTGTCTTCTTGTACTTAAGTCGGGTTTGTGCCTTTTGTATTAAATCCCGACGCAATTTCTGTGTTTCATGGTCAATGAGAAGGTCCAAGGAATAGAGTAAAGCTGCAGTAGTGCACCGCAAGCAACTACTGATCTCATAGGAAACGGTAAAAAAAAAAAAAAAAACCACATACAATGAGAAGATTTACTCTTCTTGTACTTAAGTCGGCATTGTGCCTTTTGTATTAAATCCCGACGCTATTTCTGTGTTTCATAGTCAATTTGAAGGTGCAAGGGATAGAGTAAAGCTGCAGTAGTGCATCTGAATCTAATACTGATCTCCCAGGGAACGCTCAAAGCAAACCACAACAATGAGAAGATTTTCTCTTCTTGTACTTAAGTTGACATTGTAAATTTTGATTAAAATCCCGCGCAATTTCTGTGTTTAATCGTCAATGTGAAGCTCCAAGGGATAGAGTAAAGCTGCAGTAGTTAATCGGAATGTAATACTGATCTTCCAGGAAGCGCTCAATGTAAACGACAAACAATAGAAGATTTACTCTACTTGTACTTGAGTCGGCATTGTGCCTGTTGTATTAGAGCCCAACGCAATTTCTGTGTTTCATTGTTAATGTGAAGGTCCAAGGGATAGAGTAAAACTGCAGTAGTGCATCGGAATCTAATACTGATCTCCCAGGTAACGCTGAAAGTAAACTGCAAACAGTGAGAAGATCTACTCTTCTTGCACTTATGTTGACATTGTTAATTTTGTTTAAAATCCCGACGCAATTTCTGTGTTTAATCGTCAATGTGAAGGTCCAAGTGATAGATTAAAGCTGCAGTAGTGCGTCGGAATCTAGTACTGATCCCCCAGGAGACGCTCAAAGCAAACCACAAACAATGACGTGATTTACACTTCTTATACTCCAGTCGGCATTTTGCCTTTTGTATTAAATCCCGACGCAATTTCTGAGTTTCATCGTCAATGTGAAGGTCAAAGGGATAGAGTAAAGCTGCAGTAGTGCATCGGTACCTATTACTGGTCTAACAGGAAACGCTCAAACAAACCAGAAACAATGAGAAGATTTACTCTTCTTGTACTTAAGTCGGCATTGTGCATTTTGTATTAAATCCTGACGCAATTTCTGTGTTTCATTGTCAATGTGAAGGTCCAAGGGATAGAGTAATGCTGCAGTAGTGCATCGGAATCAAATACTGATCTCCCAGGAAACGCTCAAAGTTAACCACAATCAATGAGAAGATTTACACTTCTTGTATATAAGTCGGCATTGTGCCTTTTGTATTAAATCCCGACGCAATTTCTGTGATTCATCGTCAATTTGAAGGTCCAAGGGATAGAATTAAGCTGCAGTAGTGCATCGGAATCTAATACTGATCTCCCGGGAAACGCTCATTGCAAACCACAAACAATGTGAATATTTACTCTTCTTGTACTTAAGTCAGCATTGTGCCTCTTGTATTAAATTCCGACGCAATTTCTGTGTTTCATCGTCAATGTGAAAGTCCAAGGGATAGAGTAAAGCTGCAGTAGTACATCGGAATCTAATAATGATCTCCGAGGAAACGCTCAAAGCAAACCACATACAATAAGAAGATTTTCTCTTCTTGTACTTATGTCGGCATTGTGTAATTTGTATTAAGTCCCGCCGCAATTTCTGAGTTTCATCGTCAATGTGAAGGTCAAAGGGATAGAGTAAAGCTGCAGTAGTGCATCGGTATCTATTACTGGTCTAACAGGAAACGCTCAAACAAACCAGAAACAATGAGAAGATTTACTCTTCTTGTACTTAAGTCGGCATTGCGCATTTTGTATTAAATCCTGACGCAATATCTGTGTTTCATCGTCAATGTGAAGGTCCAAGGGATAGAGTAATGCTGCAGTAGTGCATCGGAATCAAATACTGATCTCCCAGGAAACTCTGAAGGTAAACCAAAACCAATGAGAAGATTTACTCCTCTTGTACTTATGTAGGCATTGTGCCTTTTGTAATAAATCCCGACGCAATTTTTGTGTTTCATCGTCAAAATGATGGTTCAAGTGATAGAGTAAAGCTGCAGTAGTGCATCGGTATCTAATACTGATCTTCCACGAAACGCTCAAAGCAAACCACAAACAATGAGAAGATTCACCCTCCTTGAACTTAAAACAGTATTGTGCCTTTTGTCTTAAATCCCGACGCAATATATGAGTTTCATCGTCAATGATTAGGTCCAAGGGATAGATTAAAGCTGCACTATTGCATCCGAATCAAGTACTGATCTCCCAGGAAGCGCTCAAAGCAAACCACAAACATCGAGAAGACTTACTCTTCATGTATGTAAGTCGGCATTGTGCCTTTTGTATTGACTCCCGGGGCAATTTCTGTGTTTTATGGTCAATGTGACGGTCCAAGGGATAGAGTAAAGCTGCAGTAGTGCATCGGAATCTAATACTGATCTCCCAAGAAACGTTCAAAGCAAACCGCAAACACAGAGGAGATTTACTATTCTTGTTCTTCAGTTGACATTGTAAATTTTGTTTTCAATCCCGACGCAATTTCTGTGTTACATCGACAGTGTGAAGGTCCAAGGGATAGAGTAAAGATGCAGTAGTGCATCGGAACCTAATGCTGATCTTCCAGGAAACGCTCAAAGCAAACCACAAACAATGATAAGATTTTCTCTTCTTGTGCTTAAGTTTGCAGTGTGCCTTTTGTATTAAATCCGGACGCTATTTCTGTGTTTCATCGTCAATGTGAAGGGCCAAGGGATAGATTAAAATTGCAGTATTGGATCCGAATCTAGTACTGATCTCCCAGGAAACGCTCAAAGCAAACTACAAACAAAGACAATATTTACTCTTCTTGTACTTAAGTCGGCATTGTGCCTCTTGTCTTAAATCCCGACGCAATTTCTGTGTTTCATCGTCAATGTAAAGGTCCAAGGGATAGAGTAAAGCTGCAGTAGTGCATTGGAATCTAATACTGATCTTTCAGGAAACGCTAATAGCAAACCACAATCAATGAGAAGATTTACTCTTCTTGTACTTAAGTGGGCACTGTGCCTTTTCTATTAAATCCCGACGCTATTTCTGTGTTTCGTCGTCAATGTGAAGGTCGAAGGGATAGGGTAAAACTGCAGTAGTGCTTCGAAATATGATACTGATCTCGCAAGAAAAGCTCAAACCAACCACATACAATGTGAAGTTTTAACCTTCCTGTACTTAAGTCGGCATTGTGCCTTTAGTGTTAAATCCCAACGCAATTTCTGTGTGTCATCGTCAATGTGATGGTCCAAGGGATAGAGTAAAGCTGCAGTAGTGCATCGGAATCTAAACTGATCTCCCAGGAAACGCTCAAAGCAAACCACAAACAAGGACAATATTTACTCTTCTTGTACTTAAGTCGGCATTGTGCCCTTTGTATTAAATACCGACACATTTTCCGTGTTTCGTCGTCAATGTGAAGGTCCGAGGGATTGAGTAAAGATGCAGTAGTGCATCGGAATCTAATACTGATCTCCCAGGAAACGCTAAAAGGAAACCACAAACAATGAGAAGATATACTCTTCTTGTACTTAAGACGTCATTGTGCCATTTGTATTAAATCCTGACACAATATCTGTGATCCATCGTGAATGTGAAGGTCCAAGGGGTAGAGTAAAGCTTCAGTAGTGCATCGGAATCTAGTACTTATCCCCCAGGAAACGCTCAGAACGAACCACAGAAAATGAGAAGATTTACACTTCTTGTATTTAAGTTGGCAATGTGCCGTTTGTATTAAATCCCGACAAGTTTTCTTTGTTTCATCGTCAATGTGAAGATGTAAGGGATAGTGTTAAGCTGCATAGTGCATTGGAATCTATTACTGATCTACCAGGAAGCGCTCAAACAAACCACAAACAATGTGAAGTTTTAAGTTTCTTGTACATATGTCGGCATTGTGCCTTTCGTATTAAATCCCGTTCAATTTCTGTTTTTCATCGTCAATGTGAAGGTCCATGGGATGGAGTAAAGCTGCCGTAGTGCAGCGGAATCTAATACTGATCTCCCAGGAAACGCACAAAGCAAACCACAAATAATGAGAAGAATTACGCTTCTTGTACTTAAGTCGGCATTGTGCAATTTGTACTAAATCCCAACGTAATTTCTGTGTTCCATCGTCAATGTGAAGTTCCAAGGGATGGAGTAAAGCTACAGTAGTGCATCGGAATCTAGTACATATCCCCCATGAAACGCTCAAAGCAAACCACAATCAATGAGAGGATTTTCTCTTCTTGTACTTAAGTCGGCATAGTGCCTTTCGTATTAAATCCCGACGCAATTTCTGTGTTTCACCGTCAACGTGAAGGACTAAGGGATATAGTAAAGCTGCAGTAGTGCATCGGAATCCAATACTAATCTCCCAGGAAACGCTCAAAGGAAACCTCAACCAATGACAACGTTTACTCTTCTTGTACTTAGGTCGGCATTGTGACCTTTGTATTAAATCCCGATGCAATTTCTGTGTAATATCGTCAATGTGAAGGTCCTTGGGATAGTGCAAAGCTGCAGTAGTGCATCGGGACTTAGTACTGATCCCCCAGGAAACGCTCAGAGCAAACCACAGACAATGAGAAAATTTACACTTCTTGTATTTAAGTCGGCATTGTGCCTTTCGTATTAAATCCCGACGCAATTTCTTTGTTTCATCGTCAATGTGAAGGTCCAAGGGATAGTGAAAATCTGCAGTAGTGCATCGGAATCTAATACTGATCTCCCAGGTAACGCTCAAAGCAAACCACAAACAATGAGAAGATTTACTCTTCTTGTACTTCAGTCGGCATTGTGCCATTTGTATTGAATCCCGACGCATTATCTGTGTTACAGCGTGAATGTGGAGGTCCACGGGATGGAGTAAAGCTGCAGTAGTGCATCGGAATCTAATACAGATATCAAAGGAAACGCTCAAAGCGAACCACAAACGAGGAGATGATTTACTCTTCTTGTACTAAAGTCGGCATTGTGCCAATTGTATTAATTCCCGACGCAATGACTGTGTTTCATCGTCAATGTGAAGGTCCATGGGATAGAGTGAAGCTGCAGTAGTGCAGCGGAATGAAATATTGATATCCCAGGAAACGCTCAAAGCAAACCACAAACAATGATAAGATTTACTCTTATTGTGCTTAAGTCGGCATTGTGCCTTTTGTATTAAATACCGACGCAATTTCTATGTTCCATCGTGAATGTGATGGTCCAAGGGATAGAGTAAAGCTGCAGTAGTCGATCGGAATCTAATACTGATCTTCAAGGAAAACCTCAATCAAACCACAAATAATGAGAAAATTTTATCTTCTTGTACTTCAGTCAGCATTATGCCTTTTGTATTAAAACCCGATGCAATTTCTGTATTATATCGTCAATGTGAAGGTCCAAGGGATAGAGTAAATCTGCATTAGTTCATCGGAATCTAATACTGATCTCCCAGCAAGGGCTCAAGGCAAACCACAAACAATGAGAAGATTAACTCTTCATGTACTTAAGTCGGCATTGTGCCTTTTGTATTTAATCCCGACGCAATTTTATTGTTCCATCGTGAGTGTGAATGTCCAAGGGATAGAGTAAAGCTGCAGTAGTGCAAACGAATCAAGTACTGATCTCCCAGGAAACGCTCAAAGCAATCCACAGACATGAACAAAATTTACTCTTCATGTACTTAAGTTGGCATTGTGCATTTCGTATTAAATCCCGACGCAATTTCAGTGTTTCAGCGTCAATGTGAAAGTCCAAGGGATAGAGTAAAGCTGCAGTGGTGCATCGGGATGTAATACTGATATATCAGAAAACGCTCGAAGCAAACCGCAAGCAATAAGAAGATTTACTCCACTTGTACTCAAGTCGGCATTGTGCCTTTTGTATTATATCCCGACGCAATTTCTGTGTTTCACCAACAATGTGAAAGTCCAAGGGATAGAGTAAAGCTGCAGTAGTTTATCGAAATCTAACGTTGATCTCCAAGGAAACTTTTAAAGCAAACCACAAGCATTGAGAAGTTTTAGCCTTCTTGTACTTAAGTCGGCATTGTGCCTTTTGTATTAAATCCCGACGCAATTTCTGTGTTTCATCGCAACGTGAAGGTCCAAGGGATTGAGTAAAGCTGCAGTTGTGCATCGGAATCTAATACTGATCTCCCAGGAAACGCATAAAGCAAACCACAAAGAATGAGTAGCTTTACTTTTCTTGTACTTAAGTCGGCATTGTGCCTTTTGTGTTAAATACCGACTCATTTTCTGTGTTTCATCTTCAATGTGAAGGTCCAAGGGATAGAGTAAAGCTGCAGTAGTGCATCGGAATCTAGTACTGATCTCCCAGGAAACGCTCAAACAAAAAACAAACAATGAGAAGATTTACTCTTGTTGTACTTAAGTCGGCATTGAGCCTTTTGTATTAAATCCCGACGCAATTTCTGTGTTCCATCGTGAATGTGAAGGTCCTAGTGATAGAGCAAAGCTGCAGTAGTGCAAATGAATCTAGGACTGATCTCCCAGGAAACGCTCAAAACAAACCACAAACAATGAGAAGATTTCCTCTTCTTGTACTTAAGTTGACATCTTAAATTTTGATTTAAGCCCCAACGCAATTTCTGTGTTTCATCGTCAATCAGAAGGTCGATGGAATAGAGTAAAGCTGCAGTAGTGCATCGGATCCTAATGCTGGTCTTCCAGGAAACACTCAAAACAAACCACAATCAATGCGAAGATTTACTCTTCTTGTACTTAAGTCGGCATTGTGAATTTCGTATTAAATCCCGTCGCAATTTCTGTGTTTCATCGTCAACGTGTAGTTCCAAGGGATGGAGTAATGCTGCAGTAGTGCAACGGAATCTAATACAGATCTCCCAGGAAACGCACAAAGCAAACCACAAACGATGAGAAGATTTACTCTTCTTGTATTTAAGTCGGCATTGTGCCTTTTGTATTAAATTCCGGGGCAATTTCTGTGTTTCATCGTCAATGTGAAGGTGCAGGGGATAGAGTAAAGCTGCAGTAGTGCAAACGAATCTAGTACTGATCTCCCAGGAAACGCTCAAAGTAAACCACAAACATCAAGAAAATTTACTCTTCTTGTACTTCAGTTGCCATTGTGCCTTCCATATTAATATCCGACGCAATTTCTGTGTTCCATCGTGAATGTGAAGGTCCAAGGGATAGAGTAAAGCTGCAATAGTGCACCGGAATCTAATACTGATCTCCCAGGAACGCTCAAAGCAAACCACAAACATTGAAAAGATTTACTCTTCTTGTACTTAAGTCGGCATTGTGACTCTTGTATTCAATCCCGACGCAATTTCTGTGTTCCATCGTCAATGTGAAGTTCCATGGGATAGAATAAAGCTGCAGTAGTGCATCGGAATCCAATACTGATCTCCCAGGAATCGTTCAAAGGAAATCACAACCAATGAACAGATTTACTCTTCTCGTATTTACTTCGGCATTGTGCCTTTTGTATTAAAAGCTGATGCAATTTCTGTGTTATATCGTTAATGTGAAGGTCCAAGGGATAGAGTAAATCTGCATTAGTGCATCGGAATCTAATACTGATCTCCCAGCAAGGGCTCAAGGCAAACCACAAACAATGCGAAGATTAACTCTTCATGTACTTAAGTCGGCATTGTGCCTTTTGTATTTAATCCTGACGCAATTTCTTTGTTCCATCATGAGTGTGAAGGACCAAGGAATAGAGTAAAGCTGCAGTAGTGCAAACGAATCTAGTACTGATCTCCCAGGAAACGCTCAAAGCAAACCACAAACATCAAGAAAATTTACTCTTCTTGTACTTAAGTTGGCATTGTGCCTTTCGTATTAAATCCCGGCGAAATTTCTGTGTTTCATCGCAATGTGAAGGTCCAAGGGATTGAGTAAAGCTTTAGTTGTGCATCGGAAACTAATACTGATCTCCCAGGAAACGCTCAAAGGAATCCGTAAACAATGAGTAATTTTACTCTTCTAGTACTTAAGTCGGCATTGTTCCTTTAATATTAAATCCCGACGCAATTTCTGTGTTTCACCGTTAATGTGAAAGTGCAATGGATAGAGTAAAGTTGCAGTAGTGCATCGGAATCTAATTCAGATCTCCCAGGAAACGCACAATGCAAACCACAAACAATGAGAAGCCTTACTTTTCTTGTACTTAAGTCGGCATTGTGCCTTTTGTATTAAATCCCGACTCATTTTCTGTGTTTCATCTTCAATGTGAAAGTCCAAGGGATAGAGTAAAGCTGCAGTAGTGCATCGGAATCTAGCACCGATCCCCCAGGAAACGCTCAGAGCAAACCACAAACAATGAGAAGATTTACACTTCTTGTATTTAAGTCGGCATTGTGCCTTTTGTATTCAATCCCGACGCAATTCCTTTGTTTCATCGTCAATGTGAAGGTCCGAGGAAAAGTGAAAAGCTGCAGTAGTGCATCGAAATCTATTACTGATCTCCCAGGAAACGCTCAAACAAACCACAAACAATGAGAAGATTTTGTCTTCTTCTACTTAAGTCGGCATTGTGCCTTTCGTCTTAAATCCCGTTCAATTTCTGTGTTTCATCGTCAATGTGAAGGTCCAAGGGATAGAGTAAAGCTGCAGTAGTGCATCGGAATGTAATACTGATCTCCCAGGAAACGCTCAAAGCAAACCGCAAACAATGAGAAGATTTACTCTTCTTGTACTTAAGTCTGCTTTGTGCCCTTTGTATTAAATGCCGACGCAATTTCTGTGTTCCATCGTGAATATGAGTGTCCTCGGGATAGGGTAAAGCGGCAGTAGTGCAAACGAATGTAGTACTGATCTCCCAGGAAACGCTCAAAGCAAACCACGAACGTCAAGAAAATTTACTCTTCCTGTACATAAGTTGGCATTGTGGTTTTCGTATTAAATCCCAGCGCAATTTCTGTGTTTCATTGTCAATCAGAAGGTCCATGAAATAGAGTAAAGCTGCAGTAGTGCATCGGAATCTAATACAGATCTCCCAGGAAACGCTCAAATCAAATCACAAACAATGAGCTGATTTACTCTTCTTCCACTTAAGTAGGCAATGTGAATTTTGTAATAAATCCACACGCAATTTCGGTGTTTCATCGTCTAAGTGAAGGTCCAAGGAATAGAGTAAAACTGCAGTAGTGCATCGGAATCTAATACTGACCTCCCTGGAAACGCTCAAATCAAATCACAAACAATGAGCTGATTTACTCTTCTTCCACTTAAGTAGGCAATGTGAATTTTGTAATAAATCCACACGCAATTTCGGTGTTTCATCGTCTAAGTGAAGGTCCAAGGAATAGAGTAAAACTGCAGTAGTGCATCGGAATCTAATACTGATCCCCCACGAAACGCTCAAAGCAAACTACAAACAATGAGAAGATATACTCTTCTTGTACATAAGTCGGCATTGTGCATTTTGTAATAAATCCCGAAGCAATTTCTATGTTTCATCGTAAATGTGAAGGTCCTAGGGACAGAATAAAGCTGCAGTAGTGCATCGGAATCTAATACTGATCTCCCAGGAAACGCTCAAAGCAAACTGCCAAGAATTAAAAGATTTACTCAACTTGTACTTAAGTCGGCATTGTGCCAATTGTATTAAATCCCGGCGCAATATCTGTGTTTCATCGTCAATGTGGAGGTCTAAGAGAAAGAGTAAAGCTGCAGTAGTGCATCGCAGTATAATACTGATCTCCCAGGAATCCCTCAAAGCAAACCGCAAAAAGTGAGAAGATTTACTCTTCTTGTACTTAAGTTGACATTGTAATTTTTTTTTTAAGCCCCAACGCAATTTCTGTGTATCATTGTCAATCAGAAGGTCCATGGAATAGAGTAAAGCTGCAGTAGTGCATCTGATCCTAATACTGGTCTTCCAGGAAACGCTCAATACAAACCACAAACTATTGGAAGATATACTCTTCTTGTACTTAAGTCGGCATTGTGAATTTCGTATTAAATCCCGACGCAATATCTGTGTTTCCTCGTCAATGTGAAGTTTCAAGGGATGGAGTAAGGCTGCAGTAGTGCATCGGAATCTATTACTGATCTCCCTGGAAAAGCTCAAAGCAAACTGCCAACTATGAGAAGACTTACTAATCTTGTACTTAAGTCGGCATTGTGCCTATTGCATTAAATCCCGGCGCAATATCTGTGTTTCATCGTCAATGTGAAGGTCCAACGAATAGATTAAAGCTGCAGTAGTGCATCGGAATCTAATACTGAACTCCCAGGAAACGCTCAAAACAAACTACAAACAATGAGAAGATTTACTCTTCTTGTACTTAGGTCGTCATTGTGTCTTTAGTATTAAATCCCGGCGCAATTTCTGTGTTTCATCGTTAATGTGACGGTCCAAGTGATAGAGTAAAGCTGCAGTAGTGCATCGGAATGTAATACTGATCTCCCAGGAAACGCTCAAAGCAAACCACAAACAATAAACAGATTTACCCTTCTTGTACTTCATTCGGCATTGTGCCTTGTGTATTAAATCCCGGCGCAGTATCTGCGTTTCATCGTCAATGTGATGGTCGAAGGGATAGAGTAAAGCTGCAGTGGTGCATCGGAATCCAATACTGATCTCCCAGGAATTGCTCAAAGCAAACCACAAACAATGAGAAGATTTACTCTTCTTGTACCTAAGTGATCATTGCGCCTTTTGTATAAAATCGCGGTGCATTTTCAGTGTTTCGTCGTCAATGTGAAAGTCCAAGGTATAGAGTAAAGCTGCAGTAGTGCAACGGAATCTAATACAGATCATCCAGGAAACGCTCAAAGCAAACTACAAACAATGCGAAGATTTATTCTTCTTGTACTTAATTCGTCATTGTGCATTTTGTATTAAATCCCGACGCTATTTCTGTGATCCATCGTCAATGTGAAGGTCCGAGGGATAGAGTATAGCTGCACTAGTGCATCGAAATCTAATACTGATCTCCCAGGAAACGCTGAAAGCAAACCACAAACAATAAGAAGATTTACTCTTCTTGTACTTATGTCGGCATTGTGCCTTTTGTATGAAATCCCAACGTAATTTCTATGTTTCATCGTGAATGTGAAGGTCCAAGGGATAGAGTAAAGCTGCAGTAGTGCATCGGAATCTAATACTGATCTCCCAGGAAACGCTCAAAGCAAACCGCAAGCAATGAGAAGATTTACTTTTCTTGTACTTAAGTCCATATTGTGCCTTTTGTTTTAAATCCCGACGCAATATCTGTGTTTCATCGTCAATCGGAAGGTCCAAAGGATGGAGTAAAGCTGCAAAATTGCATCGGAATCTAATACTGATCTCCCAGGAAACGCTCAAAGCAAATCTCAAAAAGTGAGAAGATCTACTCTTCTTGTACTTCAGTCGGCATTGTGCACTTTGTATTAAATCCCGAAGCAATTTATATGTTTCATCGTCAATGTGAAGGTACAAGGGATAGAGTAAAGCTGCTGTAGTGGATCGGAATCTAATACTGTTCTCCCAGGAAACGCTCAAAGCAAACCGCAAGCAATGAGAAGATCTACTTTTCTTGTACTTAAGTCCATATTGTGCCTTTTGTTTTAAACCCCGACGCAATATCTGTGTTTCATCGTCAATCGGAAGGTCCAAGGGATGGAGTAAAGCTGCAAAATTGCATCGGAATCTGCTACTGATCTCCCAGGAAACGCTCAAAGCAAACCACAAACAATGAGAACATATACTCTTCTTGTACTGAAGTCGGCATTGTGCCTCACGATTAAATCCCGTCTCAATTTCTGTGTTTCATCGTCAATGTGATGGTCCAAGGGATTGAGTAAAGCTGTAGTAGTGCATCGGAATGTAATACAGATATCCCTGGAAATGCCGAAGCAAACCGTAAACAATGAGAAGATTTACTCTTCTTGTACCTAAGTTGGCGTTGTGCCTTTTGTATTAAATCCCGACGGATTTTCTGTGTTTCATCGACAATGTGAAAGTCCAAGGAATAGAGTAAAGCTGCAGTAGTGCATCGGAATCGAACACTGATCTCCAAGAAAAAGCTCAAAGCAAACCACAAGCAATGAGAAGATTTAACCTTCTTGTACTTAAGTCGGCATTGTGCCTTTTGTATTAAATCCCTAGGCAATTTCTCCGTTTCATCGTCAATTGGAAGGTCCAAGGGATAGAGTAAAGCTGCAGTAGCGCCGCGGAATCTAATAGTGATCTCCCCGGAAACGCACAAAGCAAACCACAAACAATGCGAAGATTTACTCTTCTTATAATTAAGTCGGCAATGTGCCTTTTGTATTAAATCCCTGCGCAATTTCTGTGTTTCATCGTCAATGTGAACGTCCAATGGATAGAGCAAAGCTGCAGTAGTGCATCGGAATCGAATACTGATCCCCCAGGAAACGCTCAAAGCAAACCATAAACAACGAGATGATTTACTCTTCTTGTACTTAAGTCGGCATTGTGCTTTTTGTATTAAATCCCGGGGCTTTTTCTGTGTTTCATCGTCAATGTGAACGTGCAATGGATAGAGTAAAGCTGCAGTAGTGAATCGGAATCTAATACTGATCTCACAGGAAACGCTCAAAGCAAACCACAAACATTGAGAAGATTTACTCATCTTGTACTTATGTCGGCATTGTGCCTTTTGTATTAAATCCCGGGGCTTTTCTGTGTTTCATCGTCAATGTGAAGGACCAGGGGATAGAGTAAAGCTGCAGTAGTGCATCAGAATATAATAGTGATCTCCCAGGAAACGCTCAAATAAAGCACAAACAATGAGACGATTTAACCTGCTTGTACTTAAGTCGGCATTGTGCCTTTTGTATTAAATTCCGACGCAAATTCTGAGATTGATCGTCAATGTGATGGTCCAAGGGATAGAGTAAATCTGCAGTGGTGCATCGGAATCCAATACTGATCTCCCAGGAAACGCTCAGAGCAAACCACAAACAATGAGAAGATTTATTCTTCTAGTACTTAAGTCGGCATTGTGGGTTTTGCATTAAATCCCGACGCAATATCTATGTTTCAAAGTCAATGAGAAGGTCCAAGTGATAGAGTATAGCTGCAGTAGTGCACCGTAATCTAGTACTGATTCCCGAGGAATGCTCAAAGCAAACCACAAACAATGAGGAGATTTACTCTTCTTGTACTTTGGCCGCCATTGTGCCTTTTATATTTAATGCCGACGTAATTTCTGTGTTTCTTCGACAATGTGAAGGTGGAAGGGATAGAGTAAAACTAAAGTAGTGCATCGGAATCTAATACTGATCTCCCAGGAGACGCTCAAAGCATACCACAGAAAATGAGAAGATTTAACCTTCTTGTACTTAAGCCGGCGTTTTCCTTTTCGTATTAAATCCCGACGCAATTTCTGTGTTTCATCGTCAATGTAAAGGTCCAAGGGATAGAGTAAAGCTGCCGTAGTGCATCGGAATCTCGACCTGATTCCCCAGGAACGCTCAAAGCCAACCACAAACAATGAGAAAATTTACTCTTCTTGTACTGAAGTCGGCATTGTGCGTTTTTTATTAAATCCCGACGCAATTTCTGTGTTTCATCGTCAATGTGAAGGTCCAAAGGATAGAGTAAAGCTGCATTAGTGCATCGGAAACTAATACTGAACTCCCAGGAAACGCTCAAATCAATCCACAAACAATGAGAAGGTTTTCTCTTCTTGTATTTAAGTCGGCATTTAGCCTTTTGTATTATATCCCGGCGCAATATGTGTGTTTGATTGTCAATGTGAAGGTTCAAGGGATAGAGTAAAGCTGCAGTTGTGAATCGGAATCTAATACTGATCTCCCAGGAAACGCTCAAAGCAAACAAAAACAATGAGAAGATTTACTCTGCTTGTACTTATGTCGGCATTGTGCCTTTTGTTATAAATCCCGACGCAAATTCTGTGTTTCACCGTCAATGTGAAGGTCCAAGAGATAGTGTAAAGCTCCACTAGTGCATCGGAATCTAATACTGAAATCCCAGGAAACCCTTAAAGCAAACCACAAACAATGAGAAGTTCTACTCTCCTTGTACTTAAGTCGGCATTGTGCCTTTTGCATTACATCCCGACGCAATTTCTGTGTTAAATCGTCTATGGGAATAGGCAAGGGATAGAGTAAGGCTGCAGGAGTGCATCGAAATGTAATACTCATCTCCCAGGAAACGCTGAAAGAAAACCACAACAATGAGAAGATATACTCTTCCTGTACTTAAGTCGGCATTGTGCCTTTTGTTTTGAATCCCGACCGAATTTCTGTGTTTCATCGTCAATCTGAAGTGTCCAAGGGATAAAGCAGCAGTAGTGCTTCGGAATCTAGTACTGATCTCCCAGGAAACGGTCAAAGCAAACCAAAAACAATGAGAAGATTTACTCTTCTTGTACTTAAGTCGGCATTGTGCCTTTTGTATTGAATCCCCACGCATTTTCTGTGTTTCATCGTCAATGTAAAGGTCCAAGGATAGAGTAAAACTACACTAGTGCATCGGATTCTAATACTGATTCCCCAGGTACAATCAAAGCAAACCACAAACAATTAGAAGATTTACTCTTCTTGTACTTAAGTCGGCATTGTACCATTTGTATTAAATCCCAACGAAATTTCTGAGTTTCATCGTCAATGTGAAGGTCCTAGGAATAGAGAAAAGCTGCAGCAGTGCATCGGGATCTAATACCAATCTACCAGGAAACGCTCAAACTTACCACAAACAATGAGAAGATTTAACCCTCTTTTACCTAAGTCGTCATTGTGACTTTTGTATTAAATCCCGACACAATTTCTGTGTTCATCGTCGTTCTGAGGGTCCAATGGAAAGAGTGAAGCTGCAGTAGTGCATCGGAATGTAATGCTGACATACCTGGAAAAACTCAAAGCAAACCACACACAATGAGAAGATTTAGTGTTCGTGTACTGAAGTTGGCGTTGTTCCTATTGTATTAAATCCCGACTCAATTTCTGTGTTTCATCGACAATGTGAAAGTCCAGGGGTTCGAGTAAAGCTGCAGTAGTGCATCGGAATCTAACACTGACCTCCAAGGAAATGCTCAAAGAAAACCACAAACAATGAGAAGATTTAACTTTCTTGTTCTTAAGTCGGCATTGAGCCTTTTGTATTAAATCCCGACGCAATTTGTGTGTTTCATCGTCAAAGTGAAGGTCCAAGGAATAGAGTCAAGCTGCAGTAGTGTATCGGAAACTAATACCGATCTCATAGGAAATCCTCAAAGCAAACCACAAACAATGAGAGGATCTTCTCTTCTTGTACTTAAGTCGGCATTGTGCCTTTTGTATTAAATCCCTAGGCAATTTCTGTGTTTCATCGTCAATGTGAAGGTCCAAGGGGTAGTGTAAAGCTGCAGTAGTGCAACGGAATCTAATACTGATCTCCCAGGAAACGCTCATAGCAAACAACAAACAATGCGAAGATTTACTATTCTTGTACGTAAGTTGGCATTGTGCCTTTTGTTTTAAATCCCGACGCAATTTCTGTGTTTCATCGTCAAAGTGAAGGTCCAAGGAATAGAGTAAAGCTGCAGTAGTGCATCGGAAACTAATACCGATCTCCCAGGAAATCCTCAAAGCAAACCACAAACAATGAGAGGATCTTCTCTTCTCGTACTTAAGTTGGCAGTGTGCCTTTTGTATTAAATCCCTAGGCAATTTCTGGGTTTCATCGTCAATGGGAAGGTCCAAGGGATAGGGTAAACCTGCAGTAGTGCATCGGAAACTTATACTGATCTCCCAAGAAACGCTCAAAGCAAACCACAAACAGTGAGAGTATTTACCTTTCTTGTATTTAAGTTGGCATGGTGCCTTTTGTTTTAGATCCCGACGCTATTTCTGTGTTTCGTCGTCAATGTGAAGGTAAAAGGGATAGAGTAAGGCTGCACTAGGGCATCGGAATCTAATACTGATCTCCCAGGAAACGCCCAACCGAAAACAATGAGAAGATTTACTCTTCTTGTACTTAAGTCGGCATTGTGCCTTTTGTATTAAATCCCGACGCAATCTCTATGTTTCATCGACAATGTGAAGGTCCAAGGAATAGAGCAAAGCGGCAGAAGGGCATCGGAATCGAATACTTATCTCCCAGGGAACGCTCAAAGCAATCCACAAAGAATGAGAAGATTTACTCTTCTTGTACTTAAGTCGGCATTGTGCCTTTTGTATTAAATCCCGGCGCAAATTCTGTGTTTCATCGTCAAGGTGAAGGTCCTAGGAATAGAGTGAAGCTGCAGTAGTAAATCGGAATCTAATACTGATATCCCAGGAAACGCTCAAAGCAAACCACAAACAAAGAGAAGATTTAGTATTTTTGTACTTAAGTTGTCATTGTGCCTTTTGTTTTAAATCCCGACGCAACTTCAGTATTTCATCGCCAATCTGAAGGTCCAAGGGATAGAGTAAAGCTGCAATAGTGCTTCGGAAACTTATACTGATCTCCCAAGAAACGCTCAAAGCAAACCACAAACAGTGAGAGTATTTACCTTTCTTGTATTTAAGTTGGCATGGTGCCTGTTGTTTTAGATCCCGACGCTATATCTGTGTTTCGTCGTCAATGTGAAGGTAAAAGGGATAGAGTAAAGCTGCACTAGGGCATCGGAATCTAATACTGATCTCCCAGGAAACGCTCAAAACCAACCACTAGCAATGAGAAGATTTACTCTTCTTGTACTTAAGTCGGCTTTGTGCCTTTTGCATTACATCCCGACGTAATTTCTGTGTTTCATCGTCAATGTGAAGGTCGAAGAGATAGAGTAAGGCTGCAGTAGTGCATCGGAATGTAATTCTCATTTCCCAGGGAACGCTCAAGGCAAACCACAAACAAAAAGAATATTATCTCCTCTTGTCCTTAAGTCGGCATTATGCCTTTTGTATTAAATCCCGAGCCATTTTCTGTGTTTCATCGTCAATGTAAAGGTCCAAGGGATACAGTTAAGCCGCACTACTCCATCGGAATCTAGTACTGATCTCCCAGGAAACGGTCAAACAAACCACAAACAATGACTAGATTTACTCTTCTTGTACTTAAGTCGGCATTGTGCCTTTTGTATTAAATCCCGACGCTATTCCTGTGATCCAACGTCAATGTGATGGTCCAAGGGATAGAGTAAACCTGCAGTAGTGCATCGGTAACTAATACTGATCTCCCAGGATACGCTCTAAGCATACCACAAACAATATAAAAATTTACTCTTCTTGTATTTAAGTCGTCATTGTGCTTTAGTATTCAATTCCGACGCAATCTCTGTGTTTCATCTTCAATGTAAAGGTCCAAGGGATAGAGTATAGCTGCAGTAGTGCATCGGAATCTGGTACTGATTCCCCAGGCACGCTCAAAGGAAAACACGAACAATGAGAAAATTTACTCTTCTTGTACTTAAGTCTGCATTGTGCTTTTGTATTTAATCCCGACACAATTTCTGTCTTTCATCGACAGTGTTAAGGTCCAAGGGATAGAGTAAAGCTGCAGTAGCGCATCGGAAACTAATACTGATCTCCCAGGGAACGCTCAGAGCAATCCACAAACAATGAGAAGATTTATTATTCTTGTACTTAAGTCGGCATTGTGCCTTTTGTATTAAATACCGGCGCAATATATGTGTATGATCGTCAATGTGAAGGTCCAAGGGATAGAGTAAAGCAGCAGTAGTGAATCGGAATCTAATACTGATCTCCCAGGAAACGCTCAAAGCAATCCTCAAACATTGAGAAGATAAGCTATTCTTGTACTTAAGTTGGCATTGTGCCTTTTGTTTTAAATCCCGACGGAATTTCTGTGTTTCATCGTTATTCTGAAGGTCCAAGGGTTAGAGTAAAGCTGCAATAGTGCTTCGGAATCTAATACTGATCTTCCAGGAAACGCTCAAAGCAAACCACAAACAATGAGAAGATTTACTCTTCATGTACTTAAGTCGGCATTGTGCCTTTTGTATTAGATTCCGACGCAAATTCTGTGTTTCATCGTCAATTTGAAGGTCGAAGGGATAGAGTAAGGCTTGCAGTGGTGCATCGGAATCTAATTCTCATTTCCCAGTGAACGCTGAAAACAAACCACAAACAAAGAGAATATTTTCTTCTCTTGTACTTAATTCGGCATTATGCCTTTAGTATTAAATCCCGACGCAATTTCTGTGTTTCACCGTCAATGTAAAGGTCCAAGGGATAGAGTAAAGCTGCGGTAGAGCATCGGAATCTAGTACTGATTCCCCAGGAACGCTCAAAGCCAACCACAAACAATGAGAAGACTTACTCTTCTTGTACTTAAGTCGGCATTGTGTCTTTTTCATTAAATCCCGAAGCAATATCTGTGTTTCATCGTCAATGTGAAGGTCCAAACGATAGAGTAAAGCTGCAGTAGTGCATCGCAATATAATAGTGATCTCCCAGGAAACGCTCAAACAAACCACAAACAATGAGTAGATTTACTCTTCTTGTACTTAAGTCGGCATTGTGCCTTTTGTATGAAATCAAGACGCAATTTCTGTGTTTCTTCGGCAATGTGAAGATCCAAGGGATAGAGTAAAGCTGCAGTAGTGCATATGAAACTAATACTGATCTCCCAGGAAACGCTCAAAGCAAGCCACAAACAATGAAAAGATTTACTCCTCTTGTACTGAAGTCGTCATTGTGATTTGTATTTAATCCCGACGCAATTTCTGTGTTTCTTCGGCAATGTGAAGGTCCAAAAGATAGAGTAAAGCTGCAGTAGTGCATCGGAATCTGGTACTGATTCCCGAGGAACGTTCAAAGGAAAACACAAACAATGAGATGATTTACCCTTCTTGTACTTAAGTCGGCATTGTGCCTTTTGTATTAAATCCCGACGCAATTTCTGTGTTTCCTCGGCACGTGAAGGTCCAAGGGATAGAGTAAAGCTACAGCAGTGCATCGGATCTAATACTGATCTCCCAAGAAACGCTCAGAGCAAACCACAAACAATGAGAAGATTTACTCTTCTAGCACTTAAGTCGGCATTGTGCCGTATGTACTTTATCCCGACGCAATTTCTGTGTTTCATCGTCAATGTGAAGGTCCTATGGATACAGTAAAGCTGCAGTAGTGCATCGGAATCTAATACTGATCTCCAAGGAGCCGCTCAAAGCATACCACAAAAAATGAAATGATTTTACCTTCTTGTACTTAAGACAGCATTTTCCGTTTCGTAGTAAATCCCGACGCAATTTCTGTGTTTCATCGTTAATATTAAGGTCAAAGGGATAGAGTAAAGCTGCAGCTGTGCTTCGGAATCTAATACTGATCACCCAGGAAACGCTCAAAGCAAACCACAAACAATGGGAACATTTACTATATTTGTACCTAGGTTGGCATTGTGCCTTTTGTTTTAAATCCCGACGCAATTTCAGTATTTCTTCGTCAATCTGAAGGTCAAAGGGATAGAGTAAAGCTGCAATAGTGCTTCGGAATCTTATACTGACCTGCCAAGAAACGCTCAAAGCAAACCACAAACTATGAGAAGATTAACCCTTCTTGTACTTAAGTCTGCATTGTGCGTTTTGCATTAAATCCCGACGCAATATCTGTGTTTCATCGTCAATGTAAAGGTCCTAGGGATAGAGTAAAGCTGCAGTAGTGCATCGGAATCTAGTACTGATCCCCAGGAACGCTCAAAGCAAACTACAAACAATGAGAAGATTTACTCTTCATGTACTTAAGTCGGCATTGTGCCTTTTGAATTAAATCCCGACGCAAATTCTGTGTTTCTTCGTCAATGTGAAGGTCCAAGGGATAGAGTAAAGCTGCACTAGTGCATCGGAATCTAATTCTGATCTCCCAGGAAACGCTCAAAGCCAACCACGGACATTGAGAAGATTTACTCCTCTTGTACTTAAGTCGGCATTGTGCCTTTTGTGTTAAATCCCAGCGCAATTTCTGTGTTTCATCGTCAATGTGAAGGTCCAAGGAATAGAGCTAAGCTGCAGTAGTGAATCGGAATCTAATACTGATCTCCCAGGAAACGCTCAAAGCAAACCACAAACAATGAGAAGATTTACTCTTCATGTGCTTAAGTCGGCATTGTGCGTTTTGCATTAAATCCCGACGCACTATCTGTGTTTCATCGTCAATGTAAAGGTCCTAGGGATAGAGTAAAGCTGCAGTAGTGCATCGGAATCTAGTACTGATTCCCCAGGAACCCTCAAAGCAAACCACAAACAGTGAGAAGATTTACTCCTCTTGTACTTAAGTCGGCATTGTGCCTTTTGTGTTAAATCCCAGCGCAATTTCTGTGTTTCATCGTCAATGTGAAGGTCCAAGGAATAGAGGTAAGCTGCAGTAGTGAATCGGAATCTAATACTGATCTCCCAGGAAACGCTCAAAGCAAACCACAAACAATGAGAAGATTTACTCTTCTTGTACTTAAGTCGGCATTGTGCCTTTTGAATTAATTCCCGACGCAAATTCTGTGTTTCATCGTCAATGTGAATGTCCAAGGGATAGAGTAAAGCTGCACTAGTGCATCGGAATGTAATACTGATCTCCCAGGAAACACTCAAACCCAACCACAAACTATGAGAAGATTTACTCTTCTTATACTTAAGTCGGCATTGTGCCTTTTGCATTACATCCCGACGCAATTTCTGTGTTTCATCGTCAATGTAAAGGTCCAAGGTATATAGTAAAGCTGCACTAGTGCATCGGAATCTAGTACTGATTCATAAGCAACGCTCAAAGCAAACCACAAACAATGAAAACATTTACTCTTCTTGTACTTCAGTCGGCATTGTACCTTTTGTATTAAATCCCAACGCAATATCTGTGTTTCATCGTCAATGCGAAGGTCCAAGGGATAGAGTATAGCTGCACTAGTGCATCGGAATCTAATACGGTTCTCCCTGGAAACGCTCAAAGCAAACCACAAGCAATGAGAAGATTTACTCTCCTTGTACTTAAGTCGGCATTACGCGTTATGCATTAAATCCTGACGCAATATCTGTGTTTCATCGTCAATGTAAAGGTCCTAGGGTTAGAGTAAAGCTGCTGTAGTGCATCGGGATCTAGTACTGATTCCGCAGGAACGCTCAAAGCAAACCACAAACAATGTAACGACTTACTCTTCTTGTACTTAAGTCGGCATTGTGTTATCTCCATTAAATCCCAAAGCAATTTTTGTGTTTCATCGTCAATGTGAAGGTCCAAGGGATAGAGTAAAGCTGCGGTAGTGCATCGGAATATAATAGTGATCTCCCATTAACCGCTCAAACAAACCACAAACAATGAGTAGATTTACTCAACTTGTACGTCTGTCGGCATTGTGCCTTTTGTATTAAATCCCGACGAAAATTCTGTGTTTCATCGTCAATGTGAAGGTACAAGGGATGGGGTTAAGCTAGAGTAGTGCACCGGAATCTAATACCGATCTCCCAGGAAACGCTCCAGTGAAACCACAAACAATGAGAAGATTTACTCTTCTTCTACTTAAGTCGGCATTGTGCCTTTTGTATTAAATCCCGACGCTATTTCTGTGATCCAACGTCAATGTGATGGTGCAAGGGATAGAGTAAACCAGCAGTAGTGCATCGGTAACTAATACTGATCTCCCAAGATGCGCTCAAAGCATGCCACAAACAATGAGAAGATTTACTCTTCTTGTAATTAAGTCGGCATTGTGCTTTAGTATTCAATCCCGACGCAATCTCGGTGTTTCATCATCAATGTGAAGGTCCAAGGGATAGAGTAAAGCTGCACTAGAGCGTCGGAATCTAATTCTGATTTCCCAGGAAAAGCTCAAAGCCAACCACAAACATTGACAAGATTTACCCCTCTTGTACATAAGTAGGCATTGTGCCTTTTGCATTACATCACCACACAATTTCTGTGTTTCATCGTCAATTTGAAGGTCGAAGGGATAGAGTAAGGCTGCAGTAGTGCATCGGAATCTAATTCTCATTCCCCAGGGAACGCTCAAAGCAAACCACAAACAAAGAGGATATTTTCTCCTCTTGTACTTATGTCGGCATTATGTCTTTTGTATTAAATCCCGACGCAATTTCTGTGTTTCATCGTCAATGTAAAGGTCCAAGGGATAGAGTAAAGCTGCGGTAGTGCATCGGAATCTAGTACTGATTCCCCTGGAACGCTCAATGCCAACCACAAACAATGAGAAGATTTTCTCTTCTTGTACTTAAGTCTGCATTGGGCGTTTTGCATTAAATCCCGACGCAATATCTGTGTTTCATCGTCAAAGTTAAGGTCCTAGGGATAGAGTAAAGCTGCAATAGAGTATCGGAATGTAGTACTGTTTCCCCAGGAACGCCCAAAGCAAATCACAAACAATGGAAAGACTTACTCTTCTTGTACTTAGGTCGGCATTGTGCCTTTTGTATTAAATCCCGACGCAATTTCTGTGTTTCATCGTCAATGTGAAGGTCCAAGGGATAGAGTAAAGCTGCAGTAGTGCATCGGAATATAATAGTGATCTCCCAGGAAACGCTCAAACAAACCACAAACAATGAGTAGCTTTACTCTTCTTGTACTTAAGTCGGCATTGTGCCTTTTGTATGAAATCCCGACGCAATTTCTGTGTTTCTTCGGCAATGTGAAGGTCCAAGGGATAGAGTAAAGCTGCAGTAGTGCATCGGAAACTAATACTGATCTCCCAGGAAACGCTCAAAGCAAACCACAAACAATGAGAAGATTTACTCTTATTCTACTGAAGTCGGCATTGTGCTTTTGTAATTAATCCCGACGCAATATCTGTGTTTCATCGTCAATGTAAAGGTCCAAAAGATAGAGTAAAGCTGCAGTAGTGCATCGGAATCTGGTACTGATTCCCGAGGAACGCTCAAAGGAAAACACAAATAATGAGATGATTTACCTTTCTTGTACTTAAGTCGGCATTGTGGCTTTTGTATTAAATCCCGACGCAATTTCTGTGTTTCATCGGCAATGTGAAGGTCCAAGGGATAGAGTAAAGCTACAGCAGTGCATCGGACCTCATACTGATCTCCCAGGAAACGCTCAGAGCAAACCACAAACAATGAGAAGATTTACTCTTCTAGCACTGAAGTCGGCATTGTGCCGTATGTATTTTATCCCGACGCAATCTCTGTGTTTCATCGTCAATGTGAAGGTCCTAGGGATACAGTAAAGCTGTAGTAGTGCATCGGAATCAAATACTGATCTCCCAGGAGCCGCTCAAAGCATACCACAAAAAATGAAAAGATTTAACCTTCTTGTACTTATGACCGCATTTTCCGTTTCGTACTAAATCCCGACGCAATTTCTGTGTTTCATCGTTAATATTAAGGTCAAAGGGATAGAGTAAAGCTGCAGCAGTGCATCGGAATCTAATACTGATCTCCCAGGAAACGCTCAAAGCAAGCCACAAACAATGGGAAGGTTTACTGTATTTGTACCTAGCTTGGCATTGTGCCTTTTGTTTTAAATCCCGACGCAATTTCAGTATTTCATCGTCAATCAGAAGGTCAAAGGGATAGAGTAAAGCTGCAATAGTGCTTCGAAATCTTATACTGATCTGCCAAGAAACGCTCAAAGCAAACCACAAACTATGAGAAGATTTACTCTTCTTGTACTTAAGTCTGCATTGTGCGATTTGCATTAAATCCCGACGCAATATCTGTGTTTCATCGTCAATGTAAAGGTCCTAGGGATAGAGTAAAGCTGCAATAGTGCATCGGAATCTAGTACTGATTCCCCAGGAACGCTCAAAGCAAACCACAAACAATGAGAAGATTTACTCTTCATGTGCTTAAGTCGGCATTGTGCTTTTGTGATTAATCCCGACGCAATTTCTATGTTTCATCGCCAATGTAAAGGTCCAAGGGATAGAGTAAAGCTGCAGTAATGCACCGGAATCTTGTACTGACTCCCGAGGAACGCTCAAAGGAAAACACAAACAATGAGATGATTTACTCTTCTTGTACTTAAGTCGGCATTGTGCCTTTTGTATTAAATCCCGACGCAATTTCTGTGTTTCATCGGCAATGTGAAGGTCCAAGGCATAGAGTAAAGCTACAGCAGTGCATCGGATCTAATACTGATCGGCCAGGAAACTCTCAAAGCAAACCACCAACAGTGAGAAGATTTACTCTTCATGTGCTTAAGTCGGCATTGTGCCTTTTGTATTAAATCCCGACGCTATTTCTGTGTTCCAACGTCAATGTGATGGTCCAGGGGATAGAGTAAAGCTGCAGTAGTGCATCGGTAACCAATACTGATCTCCCAGGATACGCTCAAAGGAAACCACAAACAATTAGAAGATTTACTCCTCTTGAACGTATGTGGGCATTGTGCCTTTTGCGTAACATTCCGGCGCAATTTCTGTGCTTCATCGTCAGTGTGAAGGTCCAAGGAATAGAGTAAAGCTGCAGTAGGGGAACGGTATCCAATACTGATCTCCCAGCAAACGCTCAAAGCAAACCACAAACAATGAGAAGATTTACTATATTTGTACTTAAGTTGGCATTCTGCCTTTTGTGTTAAATCCCGACGCAATTTTAGTATTTCATCGTCAATCAGAAGGTCCAAGGGATAGAGTAAAGATGCAATAGTGCTTCGGAAACTTATACTGATCTCCCAAGAAACGCTCAAAGCAAACCACAAACTATGAGATAATTTACTCTTCTTGTACTTAAGTCTGCATTGTGAGTTTTGCATTAAATCCCGACTGAATATCTGTGTTTCATCGTCAAAGTAAAGGTCCTATGGATTGAGTAACGCTGCAATAGTGTATCTGAATCTAGTACTGATTCCGCAGGAACGCTCAAAGCAAACCACAAACAATGAGAAGATATACTCTTCTTCTACTTAAGTCGGCATTGTGCCTTTTGTATTAATTCCCGACGCAATATCTGTGCTTCATCGTCAATGTGAAGGTCCAAGGGATAGAGTACAGCTGCAGTAGTGCATCGGAATCTAAACCTGATCTCCCAGGAGTCGCTCAAAGCATACCACAAAAAATGAAAAGTTTTTACCTTCTTGTACTTAACCCGGCATTTTCCTTTTCGTACTAAATCCCGACACAATTTCTGTGTTTCATCGTTTATGTGGAGGTCCAAGGGATAGAGTAAAGCTACAGCAGTGCATCGGAATCTAATACTGATCTCCCAGGAAACTCTCAAAGCAAACCACAAACAATGAGAAGATTTACTCTTCTTCTACTTAAGTCGGCATTGTGCCTTTCGTATTAAATCCCGACGCAATTTCTGTGTTTCATCGGCAATGTGTAGGTCCAAGGGATAGAGTAAAGCTGCAGTTGTGCATCCGAATCTAGTTCTGATCTCCCAGTAAACGCCCAAAGCAAACCATAAACAATGAGAAGATTTACTCTTCTTGTACTTAAGTCGGCATTGTGCCTTTCGTATTAAATCCCGACAAACTCTCTGTGTCTCATCGTCAATGTGAAGGTTCAAGGGATAGAGTAAAGCAGCAGTAGTGCATCGGAAATTAATACTGATCTCCCAGGGAACGCTCAAAGCAAACCACAAACGATGAGAAGATTTACTCTTCTTGTTCCTAGGTCGGCATTGTGCCTTTAGTATTAATTCCCGGCGCAATATCTGTGTTTCATCGTCAATGTGAACGTCCAAGGGATAGAGTAAAGCTGCAGTAGTGGATCGGAAACTAATACTGATCTCCCAGGGAACGCTCAAAGCAAACCACAAACAATGAGAAGATTTACTATTCTTGTACTTAAGTTGGCATAGTGCCGTTTGTTTTAAATCCCGACAGAATTTCTGTGTTTCATCGTCAATCTGAAGGTCCAAGGGATAGAGTAAAGCTGCAGTAGTACTTCGGAATCTAATACTGATCTCCCAGGAAACGCTCAAAGCGAACCAAAAAAATGAGTAGATTTACTCTCCTTGTACTTAAGTCGGCATTGTGCCTTTTGTATTAATTCCCGACGCAAATTCTGTGTTTCATCGTGAATGTGAAGGTCCAAGGGATAGAGTAAACCTGCTGTAGTGCATCGGAATCCAATATTGATCTCCCAGTAAACGCTCAAACCCAACCACAAACAATGAGAAGATTTACTCTTCTTATACTTAAGTCGGCATTGTGCCTTTTGCATTACATCCCGACGCAATTTCTGTGTTTCATCGTCAATGTGAAGGTCGAAGGGTAGAGTAAGGCAGTATTAGTGCATCGGAATCTAATACTCATCTCCCAGGAATCGCTCAAAGCAAACCACAAACAAGGAGAATATTTTCTCCTCTTGTACTTAAGTCGGCATTGTGCCTGTCGTATTAAATCCCGACGCATTTTCTGTGTTTCATCGTCAATGTAAAGGTCCAAGGTATATAGTAAAGCTGCAGTAGTGAATCGGAATGTAATACTGATCTCACAGGAAACGCTCAAAGCAAACCACAAACAATGAGAAGATTAACTATTGTTGTACTTAAGTTGGCATTGTGCCTTTTGTTCTAAATGCCGATGGAGTTTCTGTGTATCATCGTCAATCTGAAGGTCCAAGTGATATTGAAAAGCTGCAGTAGTGCTACGGAATCTAATACTGATCTCCCAAGAAACGCTCAAAGCAAACCACAAACAATGAGAAGATTTTTTCTTATTGTACATAAGTCGGCATTGTGCGTTTTGCATTAAATTCCTAAGCAATATCTGTGTTTCATCGTCAATGTAAAGGTCCTAGGGATAGAGTAAAACTGCGTTAGTGCATCGGAATCTAGTACTGATTCCCCAGCAACGCTCAAAGCAAACCACAAACAAAGAGATGAGTTACTCCTCTTCTACTTATGTCGGCATTGTGCCTATTGTATTAAATCCCAGCGCAATTACTGTGTTTCATCGTCAATGTGATGGTCCGAGGGATAGAGTAATGCTGCAGTAGTGCATCGGAAACTAATACTGATCTCCCAGGAAACGCTCAAAGCAAACCACAAACAATGAGAAGCTTTACTCTTCTTGTACTGAAGTCGGCATTGTGCTTTTATAATTAATCCCGACGCAATTTTTGTGTTTCATTGTCAATGTAAAGGTCCAAGGGATAGAGTAAAGATGCAGTAGTGCATCGGATCTAGTACTGATTCCCCAGGAACGGTCAAAGCAAACCACAAACAATGACAAGATTTACTCTCCTTGTACTTAAGTCGGCATTGTGTTTTTTCCATTAAATCCCGAATAAATATCTTTGTTTCATCGCCTATGTGAAGGTCCAAGGGTTAGAGTATAGCTGCAGTAGTGCATCGGAATGTAATAGTGATCTCTCAGGAATCGCTCAAACAATCCGCAAACAATGAGAAGATTTACCTGCTTGTACTTATGTCGTCATTGTGCCTTTTGTATTAAATCCCGACGCAATTTCTGTGTTTCATCGTCTAAGTGAATGTACAAGGGTTAGGGTTATGCTAGTGAATTGCATCGGAATCTAATACTGATCTCCCAGGAAACGCTCAAAGCCAACCACAAAGAGTAAGGCTGCAGTAGTGCATCGGAATCTAATTCTCATTTCCCAGGGAACGCTCAAAGCAAACCACAAACGTAGAGAATATTTTCTCCTCTTGTACTTATGTCGGCATAATGCTTTTTGTATTAAATCCCGACGCATTTTCTGTGTTTCATCGTCAATGTAAAGGTCCAAGGGATAGAGTAATGCTGCTCTAGTGCATCGGAATCTAGTACTGATTCCCCAGGAACGCTCAAAGCAAACCACAAACAATGAGAGGATTTACTCCTCTTGTACTTAAGTGGGCATTGTGCCTTTTGTGTACCATCCCGGCGCAATCTCTGTGCTTCATCGTCAATGTGAAGGTCCAAGGAATAGAGTAAAGCTGCAGTAGGGCATCGGAATCCAATACTGATCTCCCAGCAAACGCTCAATGCAAACCACAAACAATAAGAATATTTACTATATTTGTACTTAAGTTGGCATTGTGCCTTTTGTGTTAAATTTCGACGCAATTTTAGTGTTTCATCGTCAATCAGAAGGTCCGAAGGATAGAGTAAAGATGCAATAGTGCTTCGGAAACTGATACTGACCTCCCAAGAAAAGCTCATAGCAAACTATGAGATAATTTACTCTTCTTGTACTTAAGTCTGCATTGTGCGTTATGCATTAATGCCCGACGCAATATCTGTGTTTCATCGTCAATCTGAAGGTCCAAGGGATAGAGTAAAGCTGCAGTAGTACTTCGGAATCTAATACTGATCTCCCAGGAAACGCTCAAAGCGAACCAAAAAAATGAGTAGATTTACTCTCCTTGTACTTAAGTCGGCATTGTGCCTTTTGTATTAATTCCCGACGCAAATTCTGTGTTTCATCGTGAATGTGAAGGTCCAAGGGATAGAGTAAACCTGCTCTAGTGCATCGGAATCCAATATTGATCTCCCAGTAAACGCTCAAACCCAACCACAAACAATGAGAAGATTTACTCTTCTTATACTTAAGTCGGCATTGTGCCTTTTGCATTACATCCCGACGCAATTTCTGTGTTTCATCGTCAATGTGAAGGTCGAAGGGTAGAGTAAGGCAGTATTAGTGCATCGGAATCTAATACTCATCTCCCAGGAATCGCTCAAAGCAAACCACAAACAAGGAGAATATTTTCTCCTCTTGTACTTAAGTCGGCATTGTGCCTGTTGTATTAAATCCCGACGCATTTTCTGTGTTTCATCGTCAATGTAAAGGTCCAAGGTATATAGTAAAGCTGCAGTAGTGAATCGGAATGTAATACTGATCTCACAGGAAACGCTCAAAGCAAACCACAAACAATGAGAAGATTAACTATTGTTGTACTTAAGTTGGCATTGTGCCTTTTGTTCTAAATGCCGATGGAGTTTCTGTGTATCATCGTCAATCTGAAGGTCCAAGTGATATTGAAAAGCTGCAGTAGTGCTACGGAATCTAATACTGATCTCCCAAGAAACGCTCAAAGCAAACCACAAACAATGAGAAGATTTTTTCTTATTGTACATAAGTCGGCATTGTGCGTTTTGCATTAAATTCCTAAGCAATATCTGTGTTTCATCGTCATTGTAAAGGTCCTAGGGATAGAGTAAAACTGCGTTAGTGCATCGGAATCTAGTACTGATTCCCCAGGAACGCTCAAAGCAAACCACAAACAAAGAGATGAGTTACTCCTCTTCTACTTATGTCGGCATTGTGCCTATTGTATTAAATCCCAGCGCAATTACTGTGTTTCATCGTCAATGTGATGGTCCGAGGGATAGAGTAATGCTGCAGTAGTGCATCGGAAACTAATACTGATCTCCCAGGAAACGCTCAAAGCAAACCACAAACAATGAGAAGCTTTACTCTTCTTGTACTGAAGTCGGCATTGTGCTTTTATAATTAATCCCGACGCAATTTTTGTGTTTCATTGTCAATGTAAAGGTCCAAGGGATAGAGTAAAGATGCAGTAGTGCATCGGATCTAGTACTGATTCCCCAGGAACGGTCAAAGCAAACCACAAACAATGACAAGATTTACTCTCCTTGTACTTAAGTCGGCATTGTGTTTTTTCCATTAAATCCTGAATAAATATCTTTGTTTCATCGCCTATGTGAAGGTCCAAGGGTTAGAGTATAGCTGCAGTAGTGCATCGGAATGTAATAGTGATCTCTCAGGAATCGCTCAAACAATCCGCAAACAATGAGAAGATTTACCTGCTTGTACTTATGTCGTCATTGTGCCTTTTGTATTAATTCCCGACGCAATTTATGTGTTTCATCGTCAATGAGAAGGTCCAAGGAATAGATAAAAGCTGCAGTAGCGCATGCGAATCTAGTTCTGATCTCCCAGGAAACGCTCAAAGCAAACCACAAACAATGAGAAGATTTACTCTTCTTGTACTTAAGTCGGCATTATGCCGTTCGTATTAAATCCCGACGCAATTTCTGTGTTTCATCGTCAATGTAAAGGTCCATGGGATAGAGTAAAGCTGCAGTAGTGCATCGGAATCTGGTACTGATTCCCCAGGCACGCTCAGAGGAAAACACAAACAATGAGAAGATTTACTCTTCTTGTACTTATGTCGGCTTTGTGCTTTTTGTATTAAGTCCCGGCGCAATATCTGTGTTTCATCGTCGATGTGAAGGTCCAAGGGATAGAGTAAAGCTGCTGTAGTGCATCGGAATCTAATACTGATCTCCCAGGAAACGCTCAAAGCAAACCACAAACAATGAGAAGATAAACTATTCTTTTGCTTAAGTTAGCATTGTGCCTTTTGTTGTAAATCCTGACGGAATTTCTGTGTTTCATCGTCATTCTGAAGGTCCAAGGGATAGAGTAAAGCTGCAGTAGTGCTTCGGAATCTGATACTGATCTCCCAGGAAACGCTCAAAGCAAACCACAAACAATGAGTAGATTTACTCTTCTTGTACTTAAGTCGGTATTGTGCCTTTTGTATTAAATCCCGATGCAAATTCTGTGTTTCATCGTCAATGTGAAGGTCCAAGGGATAGAGTAAAGCTGCACTAGTGCATCGGAATCTAAAACTGATCTCCCAGGAAACGTTCAAATCCAACCACAAGCATTGTGAAGATTTACTCTTCTTGTACTTAAATCGGATTTTTGCCTTTTGCATTCCATCCCGACGCAATTTCTGTGTTTCATCGTCAATGTGAAGGTCGAAGGGATAGAGTAAGGCTGCAGTAATGCATCGGAATCTAATTTTAATTTACAGGGAACCCTCAAAGCAAACCACAAACAAAGAAAATATTTTCTCCTCTTGTACTTAAGTTGGCGTTATGAGTTTTGTATTAAATCCCGACGCATTCTCTGTGTTTCATCGTCAATGTAAAGGTCCAAGGTATAGAGTAAAGCTGCACTAGTGAATCGGAATCTAGTACTGATTTCCCAGGAATGCTCAAAGCAAACCACAAACAATGAAAAGATTTACTCCTCTTGTACTTAAGTCGGCATTGTGCTTTTTGTGTTAAATCCCGGCGCAATTCCTGTGTTTCAACGTCAATGTGAAGTTCCAAGGGATAGAGTAAAGCTGCAGTAGTGAATCGGAATGTAATACTGATCTCCCAGGAAACGCTTAAATCAAACCACAAACAATGAGAAGATTTATTATATATGTACTTAAGTTGGCATTGTGCCTTTTGTTTTAAATCCCGACGCAATTTCAGTATTTCATCGTCAACCTGAAGGTCCAAGGTATAGAGTTAAGCTGCAATAGTGGTTCGGAAACTTGTACTGATCTCCCAAGAAACGCTCAAAGCAAACCACAAACTATGAGAAGATTTACTCTTCTTGTACTTAAGTGTGCATTGTGCGTTTTGCATTCAATCCCGACGCAATATCTGTGTTTCATCGTCAATGGAAAGTTCCTAGGGATAGACTAAAGCTGCAGTAGTGCATCGAATCTAGTACTGATTCCCCGGAACGGTCAAAGCATACCACAAACAATGAGATGAATTACTCTTCTTGTGCTTAAGTCGCCATTGTGTCTTTTCCATTAAATCCCGAAACACTTTCTGTGTTTCATCGGCAATGTGAAGGTCCAAGGTATAGAGTAAAGCTGCAGTAGTGCATCGGATTATAGTGGTGATCTACCAGGAAACGCTGAAACAAACCAGAAACAATTAGAAGATTTATACTGCTTGTACATAAGTCTGCATTGTGCCTTTTGTGTTAAATCCCGACGCAATTTATGTATTTCATCGTCAATGAGAAGGGCCAAGGAATATATTAAAGCTGCAGTAATGCATCCGAATCTAGTTCTGATCTCCCAGGAAACGCTCAAAGCAAACCACAAACAATGAGAAGATTTACTCTTCTTGTACTTAAGTCGGCATTGTGCCTTTCGTATTAAATCCCGACAAACTTTCTGTGTTTCATCGTCAATGTGAAGGTTCAAGGGATAGAGTAAAGCACCAGTAGTGCATCGGAAATTAATACTGATCTCCCAGGGAACGCTCAAAGCAAACCACAAAAGATGAGAAGATTTACTCTTCTTGTCCCTAAGTCGGCATTGTGCCTTTTGTATTAATTCCCGGCTCAATATCCGTGTTTCATCGTCAGTGTGAAGGTCCAAGGGATAGAGTAAAGCTGCAGTAGTGAATCGCAAACTAATACTGATCTCCCAGGGAACGCTCAAAGCAAACCACAAACAATGAGATGAATTACTATTCTTGTACTTAAGTTGGCATTGTGCCTTTTGTTTTAAATCCGGACGGAATATCTGTGTTTCATCGTCAATGTAAAGGACGAAGGTATAGAGTAAACCTGCACTAGTGCATCGGAATCCAATATTGATCTCCCAGGAAACGCTCAAAGCCAACCACAAACAATGAGAAGATTTACTCTTCTTGTACTTAAGTGTGCATTGTGCGTTTTGCATTCAATCCCGACGCAATATCTGTGTTTCATCGTCAATGGAAAGTTCCTAGGGATAGACTAAAGCTGCAGTAGTGCATCGAATCTAGTACTGATTCCCCGGAACGGTCAAAGCATACCACAAACAATGAGATGAATTACTCTTCTTATACTTAAGTCGGCATTGTGCCTTTTGCATTACATCCCGACGCAATTTCTGTGTTTCATCGTCAATGTGAAGGTCGAAGGGATAGAGTAAGGCTGCATTAGTGCATCGGAATCTAATACTCATCTCCCAGGAAACGCCCAAAGCAAACCACAAACAAGGAGAATTTTTTCTCCTCTTGTACTTAAGTCGGCATTGTGCCTTTTGTATTAAATCCTGACGCATTTTCTGTGCTTCATCGTCAATGTAAAGGTCCATGGTATATAGTAAAGCTGCACTAGTGCATCGGAATCTAGTACTGATTCCTAAGCAACGCTCAAAGCAAACCACAAACATTGAGAAGATTTACTCTTCTTGTACTTAAGACGGCATTGTACCTTTTGTATAAAATCCCAACGCAATATCTGTGTTTCATCGTCAATGTGAAGGTCCAAGGGATAGAGTAAAGCTGCAGTAGTGCATCGGAAACTAATACTGATCTCCCAGGAAACGCTCAAAGCAAACCACAAACAATGAGAAGAATTACTCTTCTTTTACTGAAGTCGGCATTGTGTTTTTTTATTTAATTCCGACGCAATTTCTGTGTATCATAGTCAATGTAAAGGTCCAAGGGATAGAGTAAAGCTCCAGTAGTGCATCGGAATCTGGTACTGATTCCCGAGCAACACTCAAAGGAAAACACAAACAATGAGAAGATTTACTCTCGTTAGACTTAAGTCGGCATTGTGCCTTTTGTATTATATCCCGACGCATTTTATGTGTTTCATCGGCAATGTGAAGGTCCAAGGGATAGAGTAAAGCTGCAGTTGTGCATCGGATGTAATACTGATCTTCCAGGAACCGCTCATACAAACCACAAACAATGTGAAGATTAATCCTGCTTGTACTTAACTCGGCATTATGCCTCTTGTATTAAATCCAGACGCAATATATGTGTTTCATCGTCAAAATGAAGGTCCAAGGGATAGAGTAAAGCTGCAGTAGTGCATCGGAAACTAATACTGATCTCCCAGGGAACGCTGAGAGCAGTCCACAAACAATGAGAAGATTTACTCTTCTTGTACTTAAGTCGACATTGTGCCTTTTGTATTAAATCCCGGAGAAGTATCTGAGTTTCATCGTCAATGTGAAGGTCCAAGGGATACAGTAAAGCTGCAGTAGTGCTTCGGAATCTAATACTGATCTCCCAGGAAACGCTAAAGGCAAACCACAAACAATGAGTAAATTTACTCTTCTTGTACTTAAGTCGGCATTGTGTCTTTTCAATTAAATCCCGAAACAATTTCTGTGTTTCATCGTCAATGTGAAGGTCTAAGGAGTGGAGTAAAGCTGCAGTAGTGCATCGGAATATAATAGTGATCTCCCAGGAAACGCTCAAACAATCCACAAACAATGAGAAGATTTTACCTGCTTGTACTTATGTCGTCATTGTGCCTTTTGTATTAAATCCCGACGCAATTTCTGTGTTTGATCGTCAATGAGAAGGTCCAAGGGATAGAGTAAAGCTGCGGTAGTGAATCGGAATCTAATACTGATCTCCCAGGGAACGCTCAAAGCAAACCACAAACAATGAGAAGATTTACTATTCTTGTACTTAAGTTGGCATTGTGCCGTTTGTTTTAAATCCCGACGGAATTTCTGTGTTTCATCGTCTTTTGAAGGTCCAAGGGATAGAGTAAAGCTGCAGTAGTGCTTCGGAATCTAATACTTACCTCCCAGGAAACGCTCAAAGCTAACCAGAAACATTGAGAAGATTTACTCTTCTTATACTTAAGTCGGCATTGTGCCTTTTGCATTACATCCCGACGCAATTTCTGTGTTTCATCGTCAATTTGAAGGTCGAAGGGATAGAGTAGTGCATCGGAATCTAATACTCATCTCCCAGGAAACGCTCAAAGCAAACCACAAAAGATGAGATTATTTTCTCCTCTTGTCATTAAGTCGGCATTGTGCCTTTTGTATTAAATACCGACGCATTTTCTGTGTTTCATCGTCAATGGAAAGGTCCAAGGGATATAGTAAAGATGCACTAGTGCATTGGAATCTAGTACTGATTTCCCAGGAACGCTCAAAGCAAACCGCAAACAAAGAGAAGATTTACTCCTCTTGTACTAATGTCGGCATTGTGCCTTTAGTATTAAATCCCGAAGCAATTTCTGTGTTTCATCGTGAATGTGAAGGTCCAAGGAATAGAGTAAAGCTGCAGTAGTGAATCGGAATCTAACACTGATCTCCCAGGAAGCTCAAAGGAAACCACAAACAATGAAAAGATATACTATTTTTGTACTTAAGTTGGCATTGTTCCTTTTCTTTTAAATCCCGACGCAATTTCAGTATCTCATCGTCAATCTGAAGGTCCAAGGGATAGAGTAAAGCTGCAATAGTGCTTCGGAAACTTATACTGATCTCCCAAGAAACGCTCAAAGCAAACCACAAACAATGAGAAGATTTTTTCTTCTTGTACATAAGTCGGAATTGTGCGTTTTGCATTAAATCCCGAAGCAATATTTGTGTTTCATCGTCAATTTAAAGGTCCTAGGGATGGAGTAAAACTGCAGTAGTGCATCGGAATCTAGTACTGATTCCCCAGGAACGCTCAAAGCAAACCACAAACAAAGAGAAGATTTACTCCTCTGGTACTTATGTCGGCATTGTGCCTTTTGTATTAAATCCCAGCGCAATTTCTGTGTTTCATCGTCAATGTGAAGGTCAAAGGGATAGAGTAAAGCTGCAGTACTGCATCTTAATATAATACTGATCTCCCAGGAAACGCTCAAACAAACCTCATACAATGAGAAGATTTAACTTGTTTGTTCTTAATTCGACATTGTGCCTTTTGTATTAAATCACGACGCAATTTCTGTGTTTCATCGTCAATGTGAGGGTACAAGGCATAAGGTTAAGCCAGAGTAGTGCATCGCAAGGTAATACTGATCTCCCAGGAAACGCTCAGAGCAAACGACAAACAATGAGAAGACTTACTCTTCTTGTACTTAAGTCGGCTTTGTGCCTTTTGTATTTAATCCCGACGCAATTTCTGTGTTTCATCGGCAATGTGAAGGTCCAAGGGATAGAGTAAAGCTGCAGTAGTGCATCGGAATATAATAGTGATCTCCCAGTAAACGCTCAAACAAACCACAAAAAATGAAAAGATTTAACCTTCTTGTACTTAAGCCGGCATTTTCCTTTTCGTACTAAATCCCGACGCAATGTCTGTGTTTCATCGATAATGTGAAAGTCCAAGGGATAGAGTAAAGCTGCAGTAGTGCATCGTAAACTAATACTAATCTCCCGGAAACGCTCAAAGCAAACCACAAAATACACTCCTGGAAATGGAAAAAAGAACACATTGACACCGGTGTGTCAGACCCACCATACTTGCTCCGGACACAGCGAGAGGGCTGTACAAGCAATGATCACACGCACGGCACAGCGGACACACCAGGAACCGCGGTGTTGGCCGCCGAATGGCGCTAGCTGCGCAGCATTTGTGCACCGCCGCCGTCAGTGTCAGCCAGTTTGCCGTGGCATACGCAGCTCCATCGCAGTCTTTAACACTGGTAGCATGCCGCGGCAGCGTGGACGTGAACCGTATGTGCAGTTGACGGACTTTGAGCGAGGGCGTATAGTGGGCATGCGGGAGGCTGGGTGGACGTACCGCCGAATTGCTCAACACGTGGGGCGTGAGGTCTCCACAGTACATCGATGTTGTCGCCAGTGGTCGGCGGAAGGTGCACGTGCCCGTCGACCTGTTACCGGACCGCAGCGACGCACGGATGCACGCCAAGACCGTAGGATCCTACGCAGTGCCGTAGGGGACCACACCGCCACTTCCCAGCAAATTAGGGACACTGTTGCTCCTGGGGTATCGGCGAGGACCATTCGCAACCGTCTCCATGAAGCTGGGCTACGGTCCCGCACACCGTTAGGCGGTCTTCCGCTCACGCCCCAACATCGTGCAGCCCGCCTCCAGTGGTGTCGCGACAGGCGTGAATGGAGGGACGAATGGAGACGTGTCGTCTTCAGCGATGAGATTCGCTTCTGCCTTGGTGCCAATGATGGTCGTATGCGTGTTTGGCGCGGTGCAGGTGAGCGCCACAATCAGGACTGCATACGACCGAGGCACACAGGGCCAACACCCGGCATCATGGTGTGGGGAGCGATCTCCTACACTGGCCGTACACCACTGGTGATCGTCGAGGGGACACTGAATAGTGCACGGTACATCCAAACCGTCATCGAACCCATCGTTCTACCATTCCTAGACCGGCAAGGGAACTTGCTGTTCCAACAGGACAATGCACGTCCGCATGTATCCCGTGCCACCCAACGTGCTCTAGAAGGTGTAAGTCAACTACCCTGGCCAGCAAGATCTCCGGATCTGTCCCCCATTGAGCATGTTTGGGACTGGATGAAGCGTCGTCTCACGCGGTCTGCACGTCCAGCACGAACGCTGGTCCAACTGAGGCGCCAGGTGGAAATGGCATGGCAAGCCGTTCCACAGGACTACATCCAGCATCTCTACGATCGTCTCCATGGGAGAATAGCAGCCTGCATTGCTGCGAAAGGTGGATATACACTGTACTAGTGCCGACATCGTGCATGCTCTGTTGCCTGTGTCTATGTGCCTGTGGTTCTGTCAGTGTGATCATGTGATGTATCTGACCCCAGGAATGTGTCAATAAAATTCCCCCTTCCTGGGACAATGAATTCACGGTGTTCTTATTTCAATTTCCAGGAGTGTATGTGAAGATTTACTCTTCTTGTACTGAGGTCGGCATTGTGCTTTTGTATTTTATCCCGACGCAATTTCTGTGTTTCACCGTCAATGTAAAGGTCCAAGTTATAGAGTTAAGCTGCAGTAGTGCATCGGAATCTGGTATTGATTCCTCAGGATCGCTCAAAGGAAAACATATACAATGAGAAGATTTACTCTTCATGTACTTAAGTCGGCATTGTGCATTTGTATTAAATCCCGACGCAATTTCTGTGTTTCATTGGCAATGTGAAGGTCCGAGGGATAGAGTAAAGCTGCAGTTGTGTATCGGAATGTAATACTGTTCTCCCTGGAAACGCTCATACAAACCACAAAGAATGAGAAGATTTATCCTGCTTATGCTGCAGTCGGCATTGTGCCTTTTGTATTAAATCCAGACGCAATTTCTGTGTTTTATCGTCAATTTGGAGGTCCAAGGGATAGAGTATAGCTCCAGTAGTGCATCGGAATTTAATACTGATCTCCCAGGAAACTCTCAAAGCAAACCACAAACAAATTGAATATTTTCTTCTCTTGTACTTAATTCGGCATTGTGCCATTTGTATTAAATCCCGATGCAATTTCTGTGTGTCATCGTCAATGTGAAGGTCCAAAGAATAGAGTATAGCCGCAGTAGTGCATCGGAAACTAATACTGAGCTCCCAGGAAGCCTTGAAAGCAAACCACAAACAATGAGAAGAATTGCTCTCCTTGTACTTAAGTTGGCATTGTGCCTTTTGTATTAATCCCGACGTAATTACTGTGTTTCATCGTCAATGTGAAGGTCCTAGGGATAGAGCAAAGCAGCAGTAGTGCATCGGATCTAATACTGATCTCCCAGGAAACTCCCAAAGCAAACAACAAACAAAGAGGATATTTACTCCTCCTGTATTTAAGTTGGCATTCTGCCTGTAGTATTAAATGCCGACGCGTTTTCTGTGTTTCATCGTCAATGTGAAGGTCCAAAGGATAGAGTAAAGCTGCAGTAGTGCATCGGAAACTAATACTGATCTCCCAGGAAACCTTCAAAGCAAACCACAAACCATGAGAAGAATTGCTCTCCTTATACTTAAGTTGGCATTGTGACTTTTGTATTAATCCCGACGCAATTTCTGTGTTTCATCGTGAATGTGAAGGACCAAGGGATAGAGTAAAGCTGCAGGAGTGCATCGGAATCTAATACTGATCTCCCAGGAAATGCTCAAAGCAAACCTCAAACAAAGAGGATATTTACTCATCTTGTACTTAAGTCGGCATTGTGCCTTTTGTATTAAATCCCTACGCATTTTCCGTCTTTCATCGCCAATGTAAAGGTCCAAGGGGTAGAATAAAGCTGCACAAGTGCAACGGACTCTAGTACTGATTCCCCAGGAACGCTCAAAGCAAACCACAAAGAATGAGAAGATTTACTCTTCATGTACTTAAGTCGGCATTGTGCCTTTTGTATTAAATCCCAACGCAATTTCTGTGTTTCATTGTCAATGTGAAGGTCCAAGGGATAAAGTAAAGCCGCACTAGTGCATCGGAATCTAGTACTGATACCCCAGGAACGCTCAAAGCAAACCACAAAGAATTAGAAGATTTATTCTTCTTTTACTTATGTCGGCATTGTGTCTTTTGTATTAAACCCCAACGCAATTTCTGTGTTTCATAGTAAATGTGAAGGTCCAACGGATAGAGTAAAGCTGCAGTAGTGCATCGGAATCTAATACTGATCTCCCAAGAAACGCTCAAAGCAAACCACAAAAAATGGGAAGAATTACTCTTCTTGTACTTAAGTCGGCATTGTGCCTTTTGTATTAAATCCCGGCGCAATTTCTGTGTTTCATCGTCAATGTGAAGGTCCAAGGGATAGAGTGAAGCTGAAGTAGTGAATCGGAATCTAATACTGATCTCCCAGGAAACACTCAAAGCAAACCACAAACATTGAGAAGATTTACTCATTATGTACTTAAGCCTGCATTGTGCCTTTTGTATTAAAACCCGACGCAATTTCTGTGCTTCATCGTCGATGTGAAGGTCCAAGGGATAGAGTAAAACTGCAGTAGTGCATCGGAATCTAATACTGAACTCCCAGGAAACGCTCAAAGCAACCACAAACAATGAGAAGATATACTCTCCTTGTCCTTTGGTCGGCATTGTGCCTTTTGTGTTAAATCCAGACGCAATTTCTGTGTTTCATCGTCAATGTGGAGGTCCAAGGGATAGAGTAAAGCTGCAGTAGTGCATCGGAATCTAATACTGATCTCCCCGGATCCGCTCAAACAAACCACGAACAATGAAAAGATCTACTCTTCTTCTACTTAAGTAGGCGTTGCGCCTTTTGTATTAAATCACGACGCAATTTCTGTGTTTCATCATCAATGTGAAGGTCCAAGGGATAGAGTAAAGCTGCAGTAGTGCATCGGAATCTAATACTGAACTCCCAGGATACGCTCAAAGCAAACCACTAACAATGTGAAGATTTACTCTCCTTGTACTTAAGTAGACATTGTGCCTTTTGTATTAAATTCCGACGCCATTTCTGTGTTTCATCGTCAATGTGATGGTCCAAGCGATATAGTAAAGCTGCAGTAGTACATCAGAATCTAATACTGATGTCCCAGGAAACGCTCAAAGAAGCCACGAACAATTAAAAGATTTACTCTTCTTCTACTTAGGTTGGCGTTGTGCCTTTTGTATTAAATCGCGACGCAATTTCTGTGTTTCATCGTCAATGTGAAGGCCCGAGGGATAGAGGAAAGCTGTAGTTGTGCGTCGGAATCTAATACTGATCTCCCAGGAAACGCTCAAAGCAAACCACAAACAATGAGAAGAATTCCTCTTCAAGTACTAAAGTCGGCAATGTGCCTTTTGTATTAAAACCTGACGCAATTTTTGTGTTTCATTTTCGATGTGAAGGTACAAGGGATAGAGCAAAGCTGCAGTAGTGCTTCGGAATCTAATACTGATCGCCCAGGAAACGCTCAAACAAACCACAAACAATGAGAAGATTTACACTTCCTGTACTGAAGTCTGCATTATGCCTTTTGTTTTTAAATCCCGACGCAATTTCTGTGTTTCATCGTCGATGTGAAGGTCCAAGGGATAGAGTAATGCTGGAGTAGTGCATCGGAATCTAATTCTGATCTCCCAGGATACGCTCAAACAAACCACAAACAATGAGAAGATATTACCTTCTTTTACTTAAGTCGGCATTGTGCATTTTGTATTAAATCCCGACGCATTTTCTGTGTTTTATCGTCAATGTGAAGGTGAAAGGGATAGAGTAAAGCTGCAGTAGTGAATCGGAATCTAATTCTGATCTCCCAGGAAACGTACAAAACAAACCACAAAGAATGAGAAGATTTGCTCTTCTTGTACTTGGGTCGGCATTGTGCCTTTAGTATTAAATCCCGACGCAATTTCTGTGTTTCATCGGCAATGCTAAGTTCCAGCGGATAGAGTGAAGCTGCAGTAGTGTATCGTTGTCTAATAATCGTAACGTCTAGTAAGAAACAAAAACAACATATTATGTAGTAACGAGAAAATTATATGTATCATATTGGGTTATTGTATAAAATTATGTATTTTTTCTATTATTTATTTTTGAGAATATCTGCGTCGGCGAGTAATGAAACCGCCACAGACGATAAATGTCGAACGAAGATTAAAATAAGTAACTAGTATATAATACGTGACGAATATCAATTTCTTTGCCTTCTTCATCTGGGAGTCGAGCGAGTTAGATATCCTGTGTCGTAGTGGCGAACGCTAGTGTAGCATTCTTTTGTCGAGACTAAGAGAAGTACGCCATTACGAATGAATTCATAAAGGTGTGTAACAACTGAAATATTTAAATGTTTTAATAGAGTTATGTAAATGAAAACTTGCATTATTAATTGTTAAACCTTACTTGCCTATTATCCCATCCTGTTGAGACATTTTTCAGTTATATAAATATTATCTGTGGTGCTGAGCTGCGTGGCGAACGTAAGAGCCGCTGCCGCGGCGTATTCAAACGACTTCCAATATAGTCTATCATACCGCAAGGAAGCGGTAAAGTAACAGTAAAATAATATTATTTCTTTTAGCTTCCAGACTTGCAGTGCAGATCAGCAGATTTTATGATGTGTTGCAGGTTGACGCGGGCTGCTGATAGTATATAACTCACAGTACAAATAAGTTAATGTACCGTCAAAATCTAATAGGAATCTTGCTGTGCTCTGTTCTGGTCTGGCAAACTTTATAGTGAAAACGTATTTTTTTTAATAAGAGTCTCATGTTCTTGTGCTAGTCGTAGCAATGAATGGTGTTTTACCGAGAAACAAAATCCACTGCAAAATTTTGTTGTTGAACGATCATACGAACTGTAACATCAGTAATTTCAATTTTCAATAACTATAATGTAGGGAAAATATGTTGATTTTTAGAATGAGTTACAGTCACGAAAAAACGTTCCTTTAATTGTAGGCCAGATACAGAACAATAAGATCTCAATATATATATATTGCTTTGTTAAAAAGTAATGATGATAAAGAAATTCAAAGCACGGCATTACTAACAGATATTTCGCGGCTCTTTTCGTATATGCGTTATTAAAAAAACGCGAAATACTGATCGCCTAGCAAACGCTCAATTCAAACCACAAACAATGAGAAGATTCACACTTCCTGTACCGAATTCGGCATTGTGCCTTTTGTATTAAATCCCGACCCAATTTCTGTGTTTCATCGTCAATGTGCAGGTCCAAGGGATAGAGTAAAGCTGCAGTAGTGCATCGGAATCTAATAGTGATATCCCAGGAAACGCTCAAAGCAAACCACAAACATTGAGGAGAAATACTCTTCTTGTACTTAAGTCGTCATTGTGCCTTTTGTATTACATCTCGACGCAATTTCTGTGTTTCATCGTCAATGCGATGGCCCAAGGGATGGAGTAAGGCAGCAGTAGTGCATTGGAATCTACTACTGATTCCCCAGGAAACGCTCAAAGCAAACCACAATCAATAAGGAGATGTTCTCCTTTTGTACTTAAGTAGGCATTGTGCCTTTTGTATGAAATCCCGGCACATTTTCTGTGTTTCATCGTCAATGTGAAGGTCCAAGGAATAGGGTAAAGCTGCAGTAGTGCATCGGAATCTGGTACTGATTCCCGAGGAACGCTCAAGGAAAACACAAACAATGAGATGATTTACTCATCTTGTACTTAAGTCGTCATTGTGCCGTTTGTATTACATCTCGACGCAATTTCTGTGTTTCGACGTCAATGTGAAGGTCCACGGGATAGAGTAAAGCTGCAGTAGCGCATCGGCATCTAATACTGATCCCCCAGGAAACGCTCAAAGCAAACCACAAACAATGAGAAGATTTACTCATCTTGTACTTAAATCGGCAATGTGCCTTTTGAATTAAATCCTAACGCAATTTATGTGTTTCATCGTCAATGTGAAGTTCCAAGGGATAGAGTAAAGCTGCAGTAGTGCATCGGAATCTAGTACTGATCTCACAGGAAACGCAAAAAGCAAACCACAAACAATGAGAAGATTTACTTTCCTTGTACTTAAGTCTTTATTGTGCCCTTTGTATTAAATCCCGACACTATTTCTGTGTTTAATGGTCAGTGTGAAGGTCCAAGGGATAGAGTAATGCTGCAGTAGTGCAACGAAATTTAAGACTGATCTCCCAAGAACCGCTCAAAGCAACCCACAAACAGTGAGAAGATTTACTCTTCTTGTACTTAAGTCGGCAATGTGCCTTTTGTATTAAATCGCGACGCAATTTCTGTGCTTTGTCGTCAATGTGAAGCTCCAAGGGATAGAGTAAAGCAGCAGTGGTGCATCGGAATCTAATACTGATCTACCAGGAAACGCTCAAAGCAAACCACAAACAATGAGAACATATACTCTGCTTGTACTTAAGTAGGCATTGTGCCATTTCTATTATATCCCGACGCGTTTTCTGTGTTTCATCGTATAAGCAAAGGCCCAAGGGATAGAGTAAAGGTGCAGTAGTGCTACGGAATCTAATACTGATCTCTCAGGAAACGCTCAAAGCAAACCACAAACAATGGGAAGATATACTCCTCTTATACTTAAGTCGGCATTGTGCGATTTGTATTTAATCCCGATGCAATTTCTGTCTTTCAACGTCAATGTGAAGGTCCAAGCGATAGAGTAAAGCTCAGTAGTGCATCGGAATCTAACACTGATCTCTCTGGAAACGCTCAAAGCAAACCACAAACAATGGGAAGATTTACTCTTCTTGCACTTAAGGCGTCATGGTGCCTTTTGTATTAAATCCCGACACTATATCTGTGTTACATCGTCAATGTGAATGTCGAAGGGATAGAGCAAAGCTGCAGTAGTGCATCGGAATCTAGTACTGATCCCCCAGGAACGCTCAAAGCAAACCACAAACAATGAGAAGATTTACTCTTCTTGTACTTAAGTCGGCATTGAGCCATTTGTATTAAGTCCCGACGCAATTTCTGTGTTTCGTCGTCAATGTGAAGTTCCAAGGGATAGGTTAAAGCAGCAGTAGTTCGGAATCTAATACTGATCTGCCAGGAAACGCTCAAAGCTGACCACAAACAATGTGAAGATTTACTCTTCTTGTACATAAGTCGGTATTGAGCCTTTTGTATTAAACGCCGACGCAATTTCTGTGTTTCATCGTAACTGTGAAGGTCCAAGGGATAGAGTAAAGCTGCAGTAGTGCATCGGAAACTAATAGTGATATCCCAGGAAACGCTCAAAGCAAACCACAAACAATTTGAAGATTTACTCTTCTTGTACTTAAGTCGGCATTGTGTCGTTTGCATTAAATCCCGACGCAATTTCTGTGTTTCATCGTTAATGTGAAGGTCCAAGGGATACAGTAAAGCTGCAGTAGTGTATCAGAATCAAATACTGATCTCCCAGGAACCGCTCAAAGCACACCACAAACAATAAGAAGATTTACTCTTCTTGCACTTAAGTCGTCATTGTGCTTTTTGTATTAAATCCCGACACTATTTCTGTGTTTCATCGACAATGTTCTGGTCCAAGGGATAGAGTAAATCTGCAGTAGTGCATTGGAATCTAATACTGATCTTCCAGGAAATGCTCAAAGCAAACCACAAACAATGAGAAGATTTAATCTTCCTGTACTTAAGTCGGCTTTGTGCCTTTGGTATAAAATCCCGACGCAATTTCTGTGCTTCATCGTAAATGTGAAGGTCCAAGGGATAGCGTAAAGCTGCAGAAGTGCATCTCAAACTGATCTCCCAGGAAACGCTCAAAGCAAACCAAAAACAATGAGGAGATCTACGCTTCTTGTACGTAAGTCCGCATTGTGCCTTTTGTATTAAATCCCGACGCAATTTCTGTGTTTCGTCGTCAATGTGAAGGTCCAAGGGATAGAGGAAAGCTGCAGTAGTGCATCGGAACCTAATACTGTTCTCCAAGGAAACGCTCAAAGCAAACCACAAACAATGAGAAGGTATACTCTCCTTGTACTTTAGTCGGCATTGTGCCTTTTGTATTAAATCCAGACGCAAATTCTGTGTTTCATCGTCAATGTGGAGGTCCAAGGGATAGAGTAAAGCTGCAGTAGTGCAATGGAATGTAATACTGATCTCCCAGGAAACGCTCAAAGCATACCACAAACAAAGAGAATATTTTCTCCTCTTGTACATAGGTCGGCATTCTGCCTTTTGAATTAAACCACGACGCATTTTCTATGTTAATTTGTCAATGTGAAGTTCCAAAGGATTGAGTAAAGCTGCAGTAGTGCATCGGAATCTAGTACTGATCCCCCAGGAACCGCTCAAAGCAAACCATAAACAATAAGAGTATTTACTCTTCTGGTACTTAAGTCGGCATTTTGCCTTTTGTATTAAATCCTAACGCAATATCTGTGTTTCATCGTCATTGCGTAGGTCCAAGGGATAGAGTAAGGCTGTAGTAGTGCATCGGAATCTAATACTGATCTCCCAGGAAGCGCTCAAAGCAAACCACAAACAATGAGAAGATTCTCTCTCCTTGTACTTAATTTGGCATTGTGCCTCTTGTATTAAATGCTGACGAAAGTAATGTGTTTCACCGTCAATGTGGAGGTCCAAGGGATAGGGTAAAGCTGCAGTAGTGCATCGGAGTCTAATACTGATATCCGAGGAAACGCTCCCAGCAAACAACAAACAAAGAGAATATATACTCCTCTTGTACTTAAGTCGGCATTGTGCCTTTTGTATTAAATCCCGACGCATTTTCTTTGTTTCAACAACAATGTGAAAGCGCAAGGGATAGAGTAAAGCTGCAGTAGTGCATCGGAATCTAGTACTGATACCCCAGGAAACGCTCAAAGCAAACCTCAAACAATGAGAAGACTTATTCCTCTTGTACTTAAGTCGGCATTGTGCCTATCGTATTAAATCCCAACGCAATTTCTGTGATTCTTCGTCAATGTGAAGGTCCAAGGGATAGAGCAAAGCTGCAGTAATGCATCGGAATTTAACACTGATCTCCCAGGAAACGCTCAAAGCAAACCACAAACAGTGAGAAGATTTACTCTTCTTGTACTTGAGTCAGCATTGTGCCTTTTGTATTAAATCCTGACGCAATTTCTGTGTGTCTTCGTTAATGTGAACGTCCAAGGGATAGAGTAAAGCTGCGATAGTGCGTCGGAATCTAATACTGATCTCCCAGGAGACGCTAAAACCAAACCACAAACAAAGAGAATATTTACTCCTCTAGTACTTAAGTCGACATTGTGCATTTCGTATTATATCCTGACGCAATTTCTGTGTTTCATCGTCTATGTTAAGGTCCAAGGGATAGATTAAAGCTACAGTAGTGCATTCGAATCCAGCACTGATCTCCCAGAAACGCTCAAAGCAAACCACAGACAATGAGACAATTCACTCTTCTTGTACTTAAGTCAGTATAGTGCATTTTGTATTAAATACCGAGGCAAATTTCTCTTTTTCATCGTTAATGTGAAGGCGCGAAGGATAGAGTAAAGCTGCAGTAGTGCATCGGAATCTAATACTGGAGTCCCTGGAAACATTCAAAGCAAACCACAAACAATTAGAAGATCCACTCTTCTTATACTTAAGTCGGCATTGTGCTTTTGTATTAAATCCCGACGCAATTTCCGTGTTTCGTCGTCAATGTGAAGGTCCAAGGGATAGAGTAAAGCAGCAGTAGTGCATGGGAATCTAATACTGATCTCCCAGGGAACGCTCAATGCAAACCACAAACAATGAGAAGATTTTCTCTCCGCGTACTTTAGTTTGCATTGTGCCTTTTGTATTAAATACAGACGCAATTTCTGTGTTCCGTCGTCAATGTGGAGGTCCAAGGGGTAGAGTAAAGCTGCTGTAGTGCATCGGAATGTAATACTGATCTCCCAGGAAACGCTGAAAGCAAACCACAAACGAAGAGTATATTTTCTACTCTTGTACTTAAGTCGGCATTGTGCCTTTTGTGTTAAATCCCGACGCGTTTTCTGTGTTTCATCGTCAATGTGAAGGTACAAGAGATAGAGTAAAGCTGCAGTAGTGCATCGGAAACTAATACATGATCTCCCAGGAAACGCTCCCAGCAAACCAAAGAGAGTATATACTCCTATTGTACTTAAGACGGCATTGTGCCTTTCGTATTAAATAATGACGCATTTTCTTTGTTTCATCAACAATGTGAAAGTCCAAGGGATAGAGTAAAGCATCAGTAGTGCATCGGAATCTAGTACTGATCTCCCAGGAAATGCTAAAAGCAAACCACAAACGAGAGAAGAATTTCTCTTCTTGTACTTAAGTCATCATTGTGCCTTTTGTATTAAATCCCGACGCTATTTCTGTGTTTCATCGTCAATGTGAAGGTCCAAGGGATAGAGTTAAGCTGCAGTCGTGCATCGGAATTTAAGACTGATCTCCCAGGAAACACTCAAAGCTAACCACAAACAGTGAGAAAATTTACTCTTCTTGTACTTAAGTCTGCATTGTGCCTATTGTATTAAATCCCGACGCAATTTCTGTGTTTCATCGTCAGTGTGTGGGTCCAAGCGGTAGAGTGAAGTTGCTGTAGTGCATCGGAATCTAATACTGATCTCCCAGGAAACGCTCAAACCAAACCTCAAACAAAGAGAATATTTACTCCTCTTGTACTTAAGTCGGCATTGTCCCTTTTGTATTAAATCCCGATGCTATTTCTGTGTTTCATCGTCAATGTGAAGGTCCAAGGGATAGAGTTAAGCTGCAGTCGTGCATCGGAATTTAAGACTGATCTCCCAGGAAACACTCAAAGCAAACCACAAACAGTGAGAAGATTTACTCTTCTTGTACTTAAGTCTGCATTGTGCCTATTGTATTCAATCCCGACGCAATTTCTGTGTTTCATCGTTAGTGTGTGGGTCCAAGTGGTAGAGTAAAGTTGCAGTAGTGCATCGGAATCTAATACTGATCTCCCAGGAAACACTCAAACCAAACCTCAAACAAAGAGAATATTTACTCCTCTTGTACTTAAGTCGGCATTGTGCATTTTGTATTAAATTAGGACAATTTCTGTGTTTCATCGCCATTGTGAAGTTCCAAAGTATAGGGTAAAGCTGCAGTAGTGGTTCGGATACTAATACTGATCTCCCAGAAAACGCTCAAAGCAAACCACAAACAATGAGACAATTTAATCTTCTTGTACTTAAGTCGGTATTGTGCATTTTGTATTAAATATCGTGGCAATTTCTCTGTTTCATCGTCAATGTGAAGGCCCGAGGGATAGAGTAAAGCTGCAGTAGTGCATTAGAATCAAATCCCGATCTCTCATGAATCTCTCAAAGCAAACCACAAACAAAGAGAATATTATCTCCCCTTGTACTTAAGTCGGCATTGTGCCTTTTGTATTAAGTCCCGTCGCATTTTCTGTGTTTCATCGCCAATGTCGAGCTCCAAGGGATAGATTAAAGCTGCATTGGTGCATCGGAATCTAATACCGATCTTCCAGGAAACGCTCAAAGCAAACCACAAACAATGAGAAGATTTACTCTTCTTGTACTTAAGTCGGCATTGTGCCTTTCGTATTACATCGCGACGATATTTCTGTGTTTCATCGTCAATGTGAAAGTCCAAGGGGTAGAGTACTGCTGCAGAAGTGCATCGGAATCTAATACTGATCTCCCAGGAAAAGCTCAAAGCAAACCGGAAACATTGAGAAGATTTACTCTTCTTGTACTTAAGTCGGCATTGTGCTTTTTGTGTTTAATCCCAACGCAAATTCTGTGTTTCATCGTCAATGTTAAGCTCCAAGGGATAGAGTAAAGCTGCAGTAGTGCATCGGAATCTAATACTGATCTCCCAAAAACGCTCAAAACAAACCACAAACATGAGAACATATATTCTTCTTGTACTTAGGTCGGCATTGTGCCTTTTGTATCATATCCCGACACAATTTCTATGTTTCATCGTCAATGTGAAGGTCCAAGATATAGAGTAAAGCTGCTGTAGTGCAATGGAATCTAATACTGATCTCCCAGGAAACGCTCAAAGCAAACCACAAACAAAGAGAATATATGCTCCTCTTGTACTTCAGATGGCATTGTTCCTTTTGTATTAAATCCGGACGCATTTTCTTTGTTTCATTAACAATGTGGAGGACCAATGGATAGAGTAAAGCTGCAGTAGTGCATCGGAATCTAATACTGATCTCCCAGGAAATGCTCAAAGCAAACCACAAACAATGAGAAGATTTACTCTTCTTGTACTTAAGTCGGCATTGTGCATTTTGTGTTAAATCGCGACGCAATTTCTTGGTTCCATCGACGAAGTGAATGTCCAAAGAATGGAGTAAAACTGCAGTTGTGCTTCAGAACTAATACTGATCTCCCAGGATACGTTCAATGCAAACCACAAACATTGAGAAGATTTACTCTTAATGTACTTACGTCGACAATGTGCTTTTTGTATTTAATCCCGACGCAATTTCGTGTTTCATCGTCAATGAGATGGTCCAAGGGATAGAGTAAAGCTGCAGTAGTGCATCGGATTCTAATACTGATCTCCCAGGAATCTCTCAAAGCAAACTAAAAGCAATGAGAAGATTTACTCTTCTTGTACTTAAGTCGGCATTGTGCCTTTTGTATTATATCGCGGCGATATTTCTGTGTTTCATCGTCAAAGTAAAGGTTCAAGGGATAGAGTACAGCAGCAGCAGTGCATCAGAATCAAATTCTGATCTCCCAGGAAACGCTCAAAGCAATCCAAAAACAATGAGAATAAATACCCTTCTTGAACTTAAGTCGGCATTGTGCATTTTGTAATAATTTCCGACGCAATTTCTGTGATTAATCGGCAATGTGAAAGACCAAGGGGTAGAGTAAAGCTGCAGAAGTGCATCGGAATCAAATACTTATCTCCCAGAAAACGCTCAAAGCAAACCAGAAACATTGAGAAGATTTACTCTTCTTGTACTTAAGTCGGCATCGTGCTTTTTGTGTTAAATCCCGTCGCAATTTCTGGGTTTCACCGTCAATGTGAAGGTCCAAGTGGTAGAGTAAAGCTGCAGTAGTGTTTCGAAACTAATACTGATCTCCCAGGAAACTCTCAAAGCAAACCACAAACAATGAGAAGATTAACTCTTCTTGTACTTAAGACGGCATTGTGCCTTTTGTATTAAATCCCGACGCTATTTCTGTGTTTCATCGCCTATGTAAGGACCACCGGATAGAGGAAAGCTGCATTACTGGATCGGAATCGAATACCGATCCCCCAGGAAGCGCTCAATGCAAACCACAAACAATGAGAAGATTTGCTGTTCTTGTACTTAAGTCGGCATTGAGCCTTTTGTATGAAACCCCGACGCAATTTCTGTGTTCCATCGTCAATGTGAAGGTCCTAGGGTTAGACTAAAGCTGCAGTATTGCATCGGAATCTAATAGTGATATCTCAGGAAACGCTCAAAGCAACCACAAACAATTAAAAGATTTACTCTTCTTACACTTGAGTCGTCATTGTGCCTTTTCAATTAAATCCCGACACTATTTCTGTGTTTCATCGTAAATGTGAAGGTCCAAGGGATAGAGTAACGCTGCAGTAGTGCATCGCAATCTAATAGTGATCCCCCACGTAACGCTCAAAGCACACCACAAACAGTGAGAAGAATTACTCTTCTTGTACTTAAGCCGGCATTGTGCCTTTTGTGTTACTTCCCGACGAAATTTCTGTGTTTCATCGTCATTGTTAAGGACCAAGGGATGGAGTAAGGCTGCAGTAGTGCATCGGAAACTAATACTGAGATCCCAGGAAACGCTCAAAGCAAACCAGAAACATTGAGAAGATTTACTCTTCTTGTACTTAAGTCGGCATTGTGCCTTTTGTATTATATCGCGGCGATATTTCTGTGTTTCATCGTCAAAGCAAAGGTTCAAGGGATAGAGTACAGCAGCAGTAGTGCATCAGAATCAAATTCTGATCTCCCAGGAAACGCTCAAAGCAATCCAAAAACAATGAGAATAAATACCCTTCTTGAACTTAAGTTGGCATTGTGCATTTTGTAATAATTCCCGACGCAATTTCTGTGATTAATCGGCAATGTGAAAGTCCAAGGGGTAGAGTAAAGCTGCAGAAGTGCATCGGAATCTAATACTTATCTCCCAGGAAACGCTCAAAGCAAACCAGAAACATTGAGAAGATTTACTCTTCTTGTACTTAAGTCGGCATTGTGTCTTTTGTATTAAATCCCGACGCAATTTCTGTGTTCCATCGTCAATGTGAAGGTCCAGGGGATAGAGTAAAGCTGCAGTAGTGCATCGGAATCTAATACTGATCTCCCCGGAAACGCTCAAACTAACCACGGACAATGAGTAGATTTACTCCTCTTCCACTTAAGATGGCGTTGTGCCTTTTGTACTAAATCCCATCGCAATTTCTGTGTTTCTTCGTCAATGTGAAGCTCCAAGGGATAGAGTAAAGCAGCAGTGGTGCATCGGAATCTAATACTGATCTCCCAGGAAAAGCTCAAAACAAACCACAAACAATGAGAAGATTTACTCTTCTTGTACTTAAGTCGGCATTGTGCCTTTTGTATTAAATCCCGACGCAATTTCTGGGTCTCATCGTCAATGTGAAGTTCCAAAGGATGGTGTAAAACTGCAGTTGTGCTACGGAACTAATGCTGATCAACCAGGAAACGCTCAAAGCAAACCACAAACAATGAGAAGATTAACTCTTCTTGTACTTAAGTCGGCATTGTGCCTCTTGTATTAAATCCCGACGCTATTTCTGTGTTTCATTGCCTATGTAAGGACCACCGGATAGAGGAAAGCTGCATTACTGGATCGGTATCGAATACCGATCCCCCAGGAAGCGCTCAATGCAAACCACAAACAATGAGAAGATTTGCTGTTCTTGTACTTAAGTCGGCATTGAGATTTTGTATGAAACCCCGACGCAATTTCTGTGTTTCATCGTCAATGTGAAGGTCCTAGGGTTAGAGTAAAGCTGCAGTATTGCATCGGAATCTAATAGTGATATCTCAGGAAACGCTCAAAGCAACCACAAACAATTAAAAGATTTACTCTTCCTACACTTGAGTCGTCATTGTGCCTTTCGTATTAAATCCCGACACTATTTCTGTGTTTCATCGTAAATGTGAAGGTCCAAGGGATAGAGTAACGCTGCAGTAGTGCATTGCAATCTAATAGTGATCCCCCACGTAACGCCCAAAGCAAACCACAAACAGTGAGAAGAATTACTCTTCTTGTACTTAAGCCGTCATTGTGCCTTTTGTGTTACTTCCCGACGAAATTTCTGTGTTTCATCGTCATTGTGAAGGACCAAGGGATGGAGTAAGGCTGCAGTAGTGCATCGGAACCTAATACTGAGATCCCAGGAAACGCTCAAAGCAAACCAGAAACATTGAGAAGATTTACTCTTCTTGTACTTAAGTCGGCATTGTGACTTTTGCATTAAGTCCCGACGCAATTTCTGGGTTTCATCGTCAATGTTAAGGGCCAAGAGATAAAGTAACGCTGCATTAGTGCATCGGAATCTTAAACTGATCTCCCAGGAAACGCTTAAAGAAAACCACAAACAATGAGGAGATTTAATCTTCTTGTATTCAAGTCTCATTTGCGCTTTTTGTATTACATCCCGACGCAATTTCTGTGTTTCATCGTTAATGTGAAAGTCCAAGGGATAGAGTAAAGATGCAGTAGTGCATCGAAATCTAATACTGATCTCTCAGGAACCGTTCAAAACAAACCACAAACAGTGAGAAGAATTGCTCTTCTTGTACCTAAGTCGGCATTGTGCCCTTTGTATTACATCCCGACGCAATTTCACTGTTTCATCGTCAATGTGAATCACCAAGGGATGGAGTAAAGCTGCAGTAGTGAATCGGAATCTAATACTGATCCCCCAGGAAACGCTCTAAGCAAACCACAAACAATGAAAATATATACTCCTCTTGTTCTTAAGCGGCATTGTGCATTTTGTATTTAATCCCGACGCAATTTATGTGTTTCATCGTCAATGTGGAGGTCCAAGGGATAGATTAAATCTGCAGTAGTGCATCGGAATCTAATACTGATCTCCCAGGAAACGCTCAAAGCAAACCACAACTAATTAGAAGATATACTCTTCTTGTACTTAAGACGGCATTGTGTCTTTTGCATTAAACCCCGCCACAATTTCTGGAATCTAACAATGGAATCTAATACTGATCTCCGAGGAAACGCTCAAAGCAAACCACAAACACTGAGAAGATTTATTCTTCGTGTACTTAAGTCGGCATTGTACCTTTTGCATTAAATCACGCCGCAATTTCTGTTTTTCGTCGTCAATGTGAAGAGCCAAGGGATAGAGTTAAGCTGCAGTAGTGCATCGGAATCTAATACTGAGCTCCCAGGAAACGCTCAAAGCAAAACACAAACAATGAGACAATTTACTCTTGTTGTTTTTAAGTCGGTATTGTGCTTTTTGTATTAAATACCGACGCAATTTCTGTTTTTCGTCGTCAATGTGAAGGTCCAAGGGATAGAATAAAGCTGCAGTAGAGCATCGGAATCTAATTGTGATAACCCATGAAACGCTCCAAGCAAACCACAAACAATGAGAAGACTTAATGTTCTTGTACTTAAGTTGGCATTGTGCCTTATGTATTAAATCCCGACGCAATTTTTGTGTTTCATCGTCATTGTGAAGGTCCAAGGGATAGAGTAAAGCTGCGGTAGTGCATCGGAATCTAATACTGATCTCCCAGGAAACGCTCAAAGCAAACCACAAACAAAGAGACTATTTACGCCTCTTGTACTTATGTCGCCATTGTGCCTTTTGTACTAAATCCCGACGCAATTTCTGTGTTTCATCGTCAATGTGAAGGTCCATGGGATAGAGTAAGGCTGCAGTAGTGCATCGGAATCTAAAACTGATCTCCCAGGAACGCTCAAAGCAAACCACAAACAATGAGAAGATTTACTCTACTTGTCCTTATTCGGCATTGTGCCTTTTGTATTAAATCTTGACGCCATATCTGTGTTTCATCGTCAATGTGAAGGTCCAAGTAATGGAGTAAAGCAGAGGTAGTGCATCTGAATCTAAGACTGATCTCCCAGGAAACGCTCAAAGCAAACCACAAACGGTGAGAAGATTTACTGTTCTTGTACTTAAGTTGGGATTGTGCCTTTTGTATCAAATCCCGACGCAATTTCAGTGTTTCATCATCAATGTGAATGTCCAAGGGATAGAGTAAAGCTGCAGTAGTGCATCGGAATCTAATACTGATCTCCCAGGAAACGCTCAAAGCAAACCACAAACAATGAGACAATTTACACTTCTAGTACTTAAGTCCGCATTAAGCCTTTTGTATTGTATCCCGACACAATTTCTGTGTTTCATCGTCAATGAGAAGGTAAAAGGGATAGGGCAAAGCTGGAGTAGTGCAACGGAATCAAATATTGATCTCCCAGGAAACGCTCAAAGGTAACCAAAAACAATGAGGAGATTTACTCTTCGTGTACTTAAGTCGGCGTTGTGCCTTTCGTATTATATGCCGGCGATATTTCTATGTTTCATCGTCAATGTGAAGCTCCAAGGGATAGAGTAAAGCTGCAGTAGTGTATCGGAATCTAATACTGATCTCCCAGGAAACGTTCAAACAAACCACTGACAATGAGAAAATTCAACCTTCTTTTAATTAAGTCGGCATTGTGCATTTTGTATTAAATCCCGAAGCAAATTCTTTGTTTCATTGTCAATGTGAAGGCCCAAGGGATAGAGTGAAGATGCAGTAGTGAATTGGAATCTAATACTGAACTCACAGGCAACGCTCAAAGCAAACCACAAACAATGAGAAGATCTATTCTTCTTGTACTTAAGTCGGCATAGTGCATTTTGTATTAAATCCCGACGTAATTTCTGTGTTTTATCGTCAATGTGAGTGTGAAAGGGATAGAGTAAAGGTGCAGTAGTGCATCCGAATCTATTACTGATACCCAGGAACGGTCAAAGCAAACCACAAACAATGAGAAGATTTACTCTACTTGTACTTAAGGCGGCAATGTGCATTTCGTATTAAATGCCAACGCAATTTCTGTGTTTCTTCGTCAATGTGAAGGCCCAAGGGATAGAATAAAGCTGCAGTAGTGCACCGGAATCTAATAATTATCTCCCAGGAAACGCTCAAATAAACCACAAACAATAAGAAGATTTAACCGTTTTGTACTTATGTCGGCATTGTGCCTTTTGCTTTAAATCCCGACGCAATTTCTGTGTTTCATTGTTAATGTGAAGGTCCCCGGTTTAGATTACGGCCGCAGTAGTGCATCGGAATCTAATACTGATCTCCCGGGAACTCTCAAAGCAAACCACAAACAAAAAGAACATGTACTCTTCTTGTACTTAAGTCTGCATTGTGCCTTTTGTATTAAATCCCGACGCAATTTCTGTGTTTCATCGTCAATGTGAAGGTCCACGGGATAGAGTAAGGCTGCAGTAGTGCATCGGAATATGATACTGATCTCCCGGGAACGCTCAAAGCAAACCACAAACAAGAGAAGATTTACTCTTCTTGTACTTAAGTTGGCATTGTGCCTTTTGTATTAAATCCCGACGCAATTTTTGTGATTCATCGTCATTGTGAAGGTCCAAGGGATAGATTAAAACTGCATTAGTGCATCGGAATCTAATACTGATCTCCCAGGAAACGCTCAAATCAAACCACAAACAATGAGAAGATTTACTCTACTTGTCCTTATTCGGCATTGTGCCTTTTGTATTAAATCCCGACGCCATATCTGTGTTTCATCGTCAATGTGAAGGTCCAAGTAATGGAGTAAAGCAGAGGTAGTGCATCTGAATCTAAGACTGATCTCCCAGGAAACGCTCAAAGCAAACCACAAACGGTGTGAAGGTTTACTCTTCTTGTACTTAAGTTGGCATTGTGCCTTTTGTATCAAATCCCGACGCAATTTCAGTGTTTCATTGTCAATGCGAATGTCCAAGGGATAGAGTAACGCTGCAGTAGTGCATCGGAATCTAAAACTGATCTCCCAGGAAACGCTCAAAGCAAACCACAAACAATGAGACAATTTACTCTTCTTGTACTTAAGTCGGTATTGTGCTTATTGTATTAAATACCGACTCAATTACTCTGTTTCATCGTCAATGTGAAGGCCCGAGGGATAGAGTAAAGCTGCAGAAGTGCATCGGATTGTAATACTGATCTCCCAGGAAACGCAACAAGCAAACCACAAACAAAGAGAATATTTACTCTTCTTGTACATAAGTCTGCATTGTGCCTTTTGTATTGTCTCCCGACACAATTTCTGTGCTTCAGCGTCAATGTGAAGGTCCAAGGGATAGGGCAAAGCTGCAGTAGTGCAACGGAATCAAACACTGATCTCCCAGGAAACGCTCAAAGCATACCACTAACAAAGGGAATATTTACTCTTCTTGTACTTATGTCGGTATTGTGCCTTTTCTACTAAATCCCGACGGATATTCTGTGTTTCATCGTCAATGTAACGGTCGAAGGGATAGAGGAAGGCTGCAGTAGTGCATCGGAATCTAGTACTGCTTTCCCAGGAACGCTCAAAGCAAACCACAAACAATGAGAAGATTTACTCCTCTTGTACTTAAGTCGGCATTGTGGCTTTTGTGTTAAATCGCAACGAAATTTCTGTGTTTCATCGTCAATGTGAAGGTCCAAGGGATAGAATAAAGCTGCAGTAGTGCATCGGAAACAAATACTGATCTCCCAGGAATCGCTCAAATAAACCAAAAACAATGAGAATATTTACTCCTCTTGTACATAAGTCAGCATTGTGCATTTTGTATTAAATCTCGACGCAATTTCTGTGTTTCATCGTCAATGTGAAGGTCCAAGGGATGAGGTAAGCTGCAGTAGTGCATCGGAATCAAATACTGATCTCCCAGTAAACGCTCAAGCCAAACCAGAAACAATGTGAAGATATACTCTTCTGGTACATAAGACAGCATTGTGCCTTTTGTATTAAATCCCGACGCAATTTCTGTGTTTTATCGTCAATGTGAAGGTGAAAGGGATGGAGTGAAGCTGCAGTAGTGCATCGGAATCTAGTAGTGATCCCCCAGGAAACGCTCAAAGCAAACCACGAACAATGACAAGATTTACTCTTCTCGAACTAAGGTCGGCATTGTGTCTTTTGTATTAAATCCCGATGCAATTTCTTTGTTTCATCGTCTATGTGAAGGTCCAAGGAATAGAGTAAAGCTGCTGTAGTGCATCGGTATTTAATACTGATCTCCCAGGAAACGCTCTAAGCAAACCTCAAACAATATCGAGATTTACTCATCTCGTACTCAAGTCGGCATTGTGCCTTTTGTATTATTTACCGACGCAATTTCTGTGTTTCATCGACAATGTGAAATATCAAGGGTAGAGTAAAGCTGCAGTAGTGCATCGGAATCTAATACTGATCTCCCAGGAGTCACTCAAAGGAAACCAAAAAAAATGAATAGATTTAACCTTCATGTACTTAAGTCGGCATTGTGCCTTTTCTATTAAATCCGGACGCAATTTCAGTGTTTCATCGTCAATGTGAAGGTCCAAGGGATATAGTAAAGCTGCAGTAGTGCATGGGAATCAAATACTGATCTCCCAGGAAACGCCCAAGGCAAACCACAAACAATGAGCAGATTTACTCTTCTTGCACTTAAGTCGGCATTGTGCCTTTTGTATTAAATCCCTATGCAATTTCTGTGTTTCATCGTAAATGTGAAGGTCCAAGGGGTAGAGTAACGCTGCAGTAGTACATCGGGATCTAATACCGATCTCCCAGGAAACGCTCAAAGCAAACCACAAACAATGAGAAGATTTCTTGTACTTAAGTCGGCATTATGCCATTTGTATCAAATCCCGACGCAATTTCGGTGTTTTATCGACAATGTGAAGGTGAAAGGGATATAGTAAAGCTGCAGTAGTGCATCGGAATCTAATACTGATCTCCCAGGAAACGCTCAAGGCAAACCACAAACAATGAGAAGATTTACTCTTCTAGTACTTAAGTCGGCATTATGCCTTTTGTATTAAACACCGACGCTAATTCTGTCTTTCATCGTCAATGTGAAGGTCCAAGGGATAGAGTAAAGGTGCAGTAGTGCATCGGAATCTAATACTGATCTCCCAGGAAACGCTCAAAGCATACCACTAACAAAGAGAATATTTACTCTTCTTGTACTTATGTCGGTATTGTGCCATTTCTACTAAATCCCGACGTCTATTCTGTGGTTCATCGTCAATGTAACGGTCGAAGGGATTGAGGAAAGCAGCAGTAGTGCATCGGAATCTAGTACTGCTTTCCCAGGAACGCTTAAAGCAAACCACAAGCAATGAGAAGATTTACTCCTCTTGTACTTAAGTCGGCATTGTGCCTTTTGTATTAAATCGCAACGCAATTTCTGTGTTTCATCTTCAATGTGAAGGTCCAAGGGATAGAGTAAAGCTGCAGTAGTGCATCAGAAACTAAATCTAATCTCTCAGGAAACGCTCAAATAAAGCAAAAACAATGAGAAGATTTAACCTTCTTGTACTAATGTCAGCATTGTGCATTTTGTATTAAATCCCGACGCAAATTCTGTGTTTCATCGTCAATGCGAAGGTCCAAGCAATAGAGTAAAGCTGCAGTAGTGCATTGGTATTTAATACTGATCTCCCAGAAAACGCTCTAAGCAAACTACAAACAATATCAAGATTTACTCTTCTTGTACTCAAGTCGGCATTGTGCCTTTCGTATTATATCCCGACACAATTTCTAGGTTACATCGTCAATGTGAAAGTCCAAGGGATTGTGTAAAGCTGCAGTAGTGCAACGGAATCAATTACTGATCTCCAAGGAAATGCTCAAAGCTAACCAAATACAATGAGAAGATTTACTCTTCTTGTACTTAAGTCGGCGTTGTGCCTTTAGTATTATTTCCCGGCGATTTTTCTATGTTTCATCGTCAATGTGAAGTTCCAAGGGATAGAGTAAAGCTGCAATAGTGTATCGGAATCTAATACTGATCTCCCAGGAAACGTTCAAACAAACCACAAAAAATGAGAAGATTTAACCTTCTTGTACGTAATTCGGCATTGTGCATTTTGTATTAAATCCCGAAGCAAGTTCTGTGTTTCTTTGTCAATGGGAAGGTCCAAGGGATAGAGTAAAGATGTAGTAGTGCATCGGAATCTAATACTGAACTTCCAGGAAACGCTCAAACAAACCACAAACAATGAGAAGATTTAGCCATCTTGTACCTAAGTCAGCATTGTGCCTTTTGAATTAAATCCCGACGCAATTTCTGTCTTTCATCGTCAATGTGAAGGTCCACGGGATAGAGTAAGGCTGCAGTAGTGCATCGGATTGTAATACTGATCTCCAAGGAAGGCTCAAAGCAAACCACAAACAATGAGAAGATTTACTCTTCTTGTATTTCAGTTGGCATTGTGCCTTTTGTATTAAATCCCGACGCAATTTTTGTGTTTCAACGGCACTGTGAAGGTCCAAGGGATAGAGTAAAGCTGCAGTAGTGCATCGGAATCTAATACTGATCTCCCAGGAAACGCTCAAAGCAAACCACAAACAAAGAGAGTATTTACGCCTCCTGTACTTATGTCGGCATTGTGCCTTTTGTACTAAATCCCGACGCAATTTCTGTGTTTCATCGTCAATGTGAAGGTCCACGGGATAGAGTAAGGCTGCAGTAGTGCATCGGATTCTAATACTGATCTCCCAGGAACGCTCAAAGCAAACCACAAACAATGAGAAGATTTACTCTTCTTGTACTTAAGTTGGCATTTTGCCTTTTGTATCAAATCCCGACGCAATTTCAGTGTTTCATAGTCAATGTGAATGTCCAAGGGATAGAGTAAAGCTGCAGTAGTGCATCGGAATCTAATACTGATCTCCCAGGAAACGCTCAAACAAACCACAAACAATGAGACAATTTACTCTTTTTGTACTTAAGTCGGCATTGTGCCTTTTGTATTGTATCCCGACACAATTTCTATGTTTCATCGTTAATGAGAAGGTCCAAGGGATAGGGCAAAGCTGCAGCAGTGCAACAGAATCAAATACTGATCTCCCAGGAAACGCTCAAAGCTATTCAAAAACAATGAGAAGATTTACTTTTCTTTACTTAAGTCGGCGTTGTGCCTTTCGTTTTATATCCCGGCGATATCTCTATATTTCATCGTAAATGTGAAGCTCCAAGGGATAGAGTAAAGCTGCAGTAGTGTATCAGAAACTAATACTGATCTCCCAGGAAACGTTGAGACAAACTACAAACAATGAGAAGATTTAACCTTCATTTCCTTAAGTCGGCACTGTGCATTTTATATTAAATCCCGAAGCAATTTTTGTGTTACATTGTCAATGTGAAGTTCCAAGGGATAGAGTAAAGATGCAGTAGTGCATCGGAATCTAATACTGAACTCCCAGGCAACGCTCAAAGCAAACCACAAACAAAGAGAAGACCTATTCTTCTTGTACTTAAGTCGGCATAGTGCATTTTGTATTAAATCCTGACGCAATTTCTGTATTTCATCGTAAATGTGAAGGTCCAAGGGATGGGGTAAGCTGCAGTAGTGCAAAGGAATCAAATACTGATCTCCCAGGAAACGCTTAAAGCAAACCAGAAACAATGTGAAGATATACTCTTCTAGTATATAAGTCGGCATTGTGCCTTTTGTATTAAATCCCGACGCAATTTCTGTGTTTTATCGTCAATGTGAAGGTCCAAGTAATGGAGTAAAGCAGAGGTAGTGCATCTGAATCTAAGACTGATCTCCCAGGAAACGCTCAAAGCAAACCACAAAGGGTGTGAAGGTTTACTCTTCTTGTACTTAAGTTGGCATTGTGCCTTTTGTATCAAATCCCGACGCAATTTCAGTGTTTCATTGTCAATGCGAATGTCCAAGGGATAGAGTAACGCTGCAGTAGAGCATCGGAATCTAAAACTGATCTCCCAGGAAACGCTCAAAGCAAACCACAAACAATGAGACAATTTACTCTTCTTGTACTTATGTCGGTATTGTGCTTATTGTATTAAATACCGACTCAATTACTCTGTTTCATCGTCAATGTGAAGGCCCGAGGGATAGAGTAAAGCTGCAGAAGTGCATCGGATTGTAATACTGAACTCCCAGGAAACGCAACAAGCAAACCACAAACCAAGAGAATATTTACTCTTCTTGTACATAAGTCTGCATTGTGCCTTTTGTATTGTCTCCCGACACAATTTCTGTGCTTCAGCGTCCATGTGAAGGTCCAAGGGATAGGGCAAAGCTGCAGTAGTGCAACGGAATCAAACACTGATCTCCCAGGAAACGCTCAAAGCATACCACTAACAAAGAGAATATTTACTCTTCTTGTACTTAAGTCGGCATTGTGGCTTTTGTGTTAAATCGCAACGAAATTTCTGTGTTTCATCGTCAATGTGAAGGTCCAAGGGATAGAGTAAAGCTGCAGTAGTGCATCGGAAACAAATACTGATATCCCAGGAATCGCTCAAATAAACCAAAAACAATGAGAATATTTACTCTTCTTGTACATAAGTCTGCATTGTGCATTTTGTATTAAATCTCGACGCAATTTCTGTGTTTCATCGTCAATGTGAAGGTCCAAGGGATGAGGTAAGCTGCAGTAGTGCATCGGAATCAAATACTGATCTCCCAGTAAACGCTCAAGCCAAACCAGAAACAATGTGAAGATATACTCTTCTGGTACATAAGACAGCATTGTGCCTTTTGTATTAAATCCCGACGCAATTTCTGTGTTTTATCGTCAATGTGAAGGTGGAAGGGATGGAGTAAAGCTGCAGTAGTGCATCGGAATCTAGTAGTGATCCCCCAGGAAACGCTCAAAGCAAACCACGAACAATGACAAGATTTTCTCTTCGCGAACTTAGGTCGGCATTGTGTCTTTTGTATTAAATCCCGATGCAATTTCTTTGTTTCATCGTCTATGTGAAGGTCCAAGGAATAGAGTAAAGCTTCTGTAGTGCATCGGTATTTAATACTGATCTCCCAGGAAACGCTCTAAGCCAATCTCAAACAATATCGAGATTTACTCTTCTCGTACTCAAGTCGGCATTGTGCCTTTTGTATTATTTACCGACGCAATTTCTGTGTTTCATCGACAATGTGAAATATCAAGGTTAGAGTAAAGCTGCAGTAGTGCATCGGAATCTAATACTGATCTCCCAGGAGTGACTCAAAGGAAACCACAAAAAATGAATAGATTTAACCTTCATGTACTTAAGTCGGCATTGTGCCTTTTCTATTAAATCCGGACGCAATTTCAGTGTTTCATCGTCAATGTGAAGGTCCAAGGGATATAGTAAAGCTGCAGTAGTGCATGGGAATCAAATACTGATCTCCCAGGAAACGCCCAAGGCAAACCACAAACAATGAGCAGATTTACTCTTCTTGCACTTAAGTCGGCATTGTGCCTTTTGTATTAAATCCCTATGCAATTTCTGTGTTTCATCGCAAATGTGAAGGTCCAAGGGGTAGAGTAACGCTGCAGTAGTACATCGGGATCTAATACCGATCTCCCAGGAAACGCTCAAAGCAAACCACAAACAATGAGAAGATTTCTTGTACTTAAGTTGGCATTATGCCATTTGTATTAAATCCCGACGTAATTTCGGTGTTTTATCGCCAATGTGAAGGTGAAAGGGATATAGTAAAGCTGCAGTAGTGCATCGGAATCTAACACTGATCTCCCAGGAAACGCTCAAGGCAAACCACAAACAATGAGAAGATTTACTCTTCTAGTACTTAAGTCGGCATTATGCCTTTTGTATTATACACCGACGCTATTTCTGTCTTTCATCGTCAATGTGAAGGTCCAAGGGATAGAGTAAAGGTGCAGCAGTGCATCGGAATCTAATACTGATCTCCCAGGAAACGCTCAAAGCAAACCACTAACAAAGAGAATATTTACTCTTCTTGTACTTATGTCGGTATTGTGCCTTTTCTACTAAATCCCGACACCTATTCTGTGGTTCATCGTCAATGTAACGGTCGATGGGATTGAGGAAAGCAGCAGTAGTGCATCGGAATCTAGTACTGCTTTCCCAGGAACGCTTAAAGCAAACCACAAACAATGAGAAGATTTACTCCTCTTGTACTTAAGTCGGCATTGTGCCTTTTGTATTAAATCGCAACGCAATTTCTGTGTTTCATCTTCAATGTGAAGGTCCAAGGGATAGAGTAAAGCTGCAGTAGTGCATTGGTATTTAATACTGATCTCCCAGAAAACGCTCTAAGGAAACTACAAACAATATCAAGATTTACTCTTCTTGTACTTAAGTCGGCGTTGTGCCTTTAGTATTATATCCCGGCGATTTTTCTATGTTTCATCGTCAATGTGAAGCTCCAAGGGATAGAGTAAAGCTGCAGTAGTGTATCGGAATCTAATACTGATCTCCCAGGAAACGTTCAAACAAACCACAAAAAATGAGAAGATTTAACCTTCTTGTACGTAATTCGGCATTGTGCATTTTGTATTAAATCCCGAAGCAAGTTCTGTGTTTCATTGTCAATGGGAAGGTCCAAGGGATAGAGTAAAGATGCAGTAGTGCATCGGAATCTAATACTGAACTTTCAGGGAACGCTCAAAGCAAACCACAAAGAATGAGGAGATTTATTCTTCTAGTACTGAAGTCGGCATTGTGCATTTTGTATTAAATCCCGACGCAATTTCTGTCTTTCATCGTCAATGTGAAGGTCCACGGGATAGAGTAAGGCTGCAGTAGTGCATCGGAATGTAATACTGATCTCCAAGGAAGGCTCAAAGCAAACCACAAACAATGAGAAGATTTACTCTTCTTGTACTTAAGTCGGGATTGTGCTTTTTGTATTAAATGCCAACGCAATTTCTGTGTTTCTTCGTCAATGTGAAGGTCCAAGGGATAGAGTAAAGCGGCAGTAGTACACCGGAATCTAATAATTATCTCCCAGGAAACGCTCAAACAAACCACAATAAATGAGAAGATTTAGCCATCTTGTACCTAAGTCAGCATTGTGCCTTTTGAATTAAATCCCGACGCAATTTCTGTCTTTCATCGTCAATGTGAAGGTCCACGGGATAGAGTAAGGCTGCAGTAGTGCATCGGAATGTAATACTGATCTCCAAGGAAGGCTCAAAGCAAACCACAAACAATGAGAAGATTTACTCTTCTTGTATTTCAGTTGGCATTGTGCCTTTTGTATTAAATCCCGACGCAATTTCTGTGTTTTATCGTCAATGTGAATGTGAAAGGGGTAGAGTAAAGCCGCAGTACTGCATCGGAATCTAGTACTGATACCCAGGAACGCTGAAACAAACCACAAACAATGAGAAGGTTTACCCCTCTTGTACTTATGTCGGCATTGTGCCTTTTGTATTAAATCCCGACGCAATTTTTGTGTTTCATCGTCACTGTGAAGGTCCAAGGGATAGAGTAAAGCTGCAGTAGTGCATCGGAATCTAATACTGATCTCCCAGGAAACGCTCAAAGCAAACCACAAACAAAAAGAACATGTAATCTTCTTGTACTTAAGTCTGCATTGTGCCTTTTGTATTAAATCCCGACGCAATTTCTGTGTTTCATCGTCAATGTGAAGGTCCACGGGATAGGGTAAGGCTGCAGTAGTGCATCGGAATCTAATACTGATCTCCCAGGAATGCTCAAAGCAAACCACAAACAATGAAAAGATTTACTCTACTTGTACTTAAGTCGGCATTGTGCCTTTTGTATTAAATCCCGACGCCATTTTTGTGTTTCATCGTCAATGTGAAGGTCCAAGTGATGGAGTAAAGCAGCGGTAGTGCATCTGAATCAAAGACTGATCTCCCAGGAAAAGCTCAAAGCAAACCACAAACGGTGAGAAGATTTACTTTTCTTGTACTTAAGTTGGCATTGCGCCATTTGTATCAAATCCCGACGCAATTTCAGTGTTTCATCGTCAATGTGAAGGTCCAAGGGATAGAGTAAAGCTGCAGTAGTGCATCGCAATCTAATACTGATCTCCCAGGAAACGCTCAAAGCAAAGCACAAACATTGAGACAATTTACTCTTCTTGTACTTAAGTCGATATTGTGCTTATTGTATTAAATACCGACTCGATTACTGTGTTTCATTGTCAATGTGAAGACCCGAGGGATAGAGTAAAGCTGCAGTAGTGCATCGCAATGTAATACTGATATCCCAGGAAACTCACAAAGCAAACCACAAACAATGAGAAGATTTACTCTTCTTGTACTTAAGTCGGCGTTGTGCCTTTCGTATTATATCCCGGCGATATTTCTGTGTTTCATCGTCAATGTGAAGGTCCAAGGGATAGAGTAAAGCTGCAGTAGTGCATCGGAATGTAATACTGATATCCCAGGAAACTCACAAAGCAAACCACAAACAATGAGAAGATGTACTCTTCTTGGACTCAAGTTGGCATTGTGCCGTTTGTATTAAATCTCGACGCAATATCTATGTTTCATCGACAATGTGAAAGTCCAAGGGATAGAGTAAACTAGCAGTAGTGCATCGGAATCTGATACAGATCTATCAGGAAACGCTCAGAGCAAACCACAAACAATCTGAAGATTTAACCTTCTTGTACATAATTTGGCATGTGCCTTTCGTATTAAACCCCGACACAATTTCTGTTTTTCATCGTTAACGTGAAGTTCCAAGGGATAGAGTAAAGCTGCAGTAGTGCATCGGAATCTAATACTGATCTCCCTGGAAACGCTCAAAGCAAACAACAAACAATGTGAAGGTTTACTCTTCTTGTACTTAAGTCGGCATTGTGCTTATTGTATTGAATCCCGGCGCAATTTCTGTGTTTCATCGTCAATGTGAAGTTCCAAAGGATAGAGTTAAGCTGCAGTGGTGACTCGGAATCTAATGCTGATCCCTCAGGAAACGCTCAAAGCAATAAACAAACAATGGAGGATTTACTAAATTTGAACTTACGTTGGCATTGTGCCTTTTGCTTTAAATCCCGACGCAATTCCTGTGTTTCATCGTCAATGTGAAGTTTAAAAGGATAGAGTAATGCTGCAGTAGTGCATCGGAATCTAATACGGATCTCCCAGGAAACGCTCAAACAAAACACAAACAATGAAAAGATTTAACCTTCTTGTACTTAAGTCGGCAATGTGCCATTAGTATTAAATCCCGACGCAATTTCTGTGTGTCATCGTCAATGAGAAGGTTCAAGGAATAGATTAAAGCAGCAGTAGTGCACACAAATCTAGTACTGTTCTCTCACGAAACGCTCAAAGCAAACCACAAACAATGAGAAGACATACTCTCCTTATTCTTAAGACGACATTGGGCCTTTTGTATTCAATCGCGACGCAATTTCTGTGTTTCATCGTCCATGTGAATGTCCAAGGAAAGGGTAAAGCTGCAGTAGTGCTTCGAAATCTAATACTGATCTCCCAGGAACCGCTCAAATCAAACCACAAAGAAAGAGATTTTTTTCTCCTCGTGTACTTAAGTCGGCATTGTGCCTTCTGTATTAAATCCCGACGCATTTTCTGTGTTTCATCGTCAATGTGAAGGTGCAAGGGATAGAGTAAACCTGCAGTTGTGCATCGGAATCTAGTACTGAGCCCCCTGGAAACGCTCAAAGCAATCCAAATACAATGAGAACATTTAGTCATCTTGTACTTAAGTCGGCATTGTGCCTTTTGTATTAATACCCGACGCAATTTCTGTGTTTCTTCGTCAATGTGAAGGTCCGAGGGATAGAGTAAAGCTGCATTAGTTGATCGGACTCTAATACTGATCTCCCAAGAAATGCTCAAAACAAACCTCAAACAACGAGAAGATTTACTCTCCTTGTACTTAAGGTGGCATTGAGCGTTTTGTATTAAATCCCGACGCAATTTCTGTGTTTCATCGTCTAAGTGAAGGTCCAAGGAATAGAGCAAAGCTGCAGTAGTGCATCGGAATCTAATACTGACCTCCGAGAAAACGCTCAAAGCAAACCACAAAGAAAGAGAATTTTTACTCCCCTTGTACTTAGATCGGCATTGTGCATTTTGTATTAAATCCCGACGCATTATCCGTGTTTCATCATCACCGTGAAGGTCCAGGTGATAGAGTAAAGCTGCAGTAGTGCATCGGAATCTAGTACTGATCCCCCACTAAACGCTCAAAGCAAACCACAAACAATGAGAAAATTTACTCTTCTTGTACTTAAGTCGGCATTGTGCATTTTGTATTAAATCCCGACGCAATTTCTGTGTTTCATCGTCAATGTGAAGGTCCAAGGGATAGAGTAAAGCTGCAGTGGTGCATCGGAACCTAATACTGATACCCAGGAAACGCTCAAAGCAAACCACAAACTATGAGATGATTTACTCTTCTTGTACTTAAATCGGCATTGTGCCTTTTGTGTTAAATCCCGACACTATTTCTGTGTTTCATCGACAATGTGAAGGTCCAAGGGATAGAGTAAAGCTGCAGTAGTGCATCGGAATCTAATACTGACCTCCCAGTAAACGCTCAAAGCTATCCACAAACAATGAGAAAATTTACTCCTCTTGTACTTAAATCGGCATTGTGCCTTTAGTATTAAACCCCAAAGCAATTTCTGTGTTTCATCGTCAATGAGAAGGTCCAAGGGATAGATTAAAGCAGTGGTAGTGCATCCGAATCTAGTACTGATCTCCCACGAAACGCTCAAAGCAAACCACAAACAATGAGAAGATATAGTCTTCTTGTACTTAAGACGGCATTGGGCGTTTTGTACTAAATCCCGACGCAATTTCTGTGTTTCATTGTCAATGTGAAGGTCCAAGGGATAGAATAAAGCTGCAGTAGTGCATCGGAATCTAATACTGATCCCAAAGGTAGAGCTCGTGGCAAACCACAAAAAATGAGAAGATTTACTCCCCTTGTACTTCAGAAGGCATTGTGCCTTTGATATTAAATCCAGACGCAATTTCTGTGTTTCATCTTCTAAGTGAAGGTCCAAGGTATTGAGTAAGCTGGAGTAGTGCATCGGAATTTAATACTGATCTCCGAGGAAATGCTCAAAGCAAACCACAAAAAAGAGAATTTTTACTCCTCTTGTACTTATGGCGGCATTGTGTATTTTGTATTAAAACCCGACGCATTAACTGTGTTTCATCATCATCGTGAAAGTCCAAGTGATAGAGTAAAGCTGCAGTAGTGCATCGGAATCTAGTACTGATCACCCACTAAACGCTCAAAGCAAACCACAAACAATGAGAAAATTTGCTCTTCTTGTACTTAAGTCGGCATTGTGCCTTTTGTATTAAATCCCGACGCATTTTCTGTGTTTCATCGCCAAAGTGAAGGTCCAAGGGATAGAGTAAACCTGCAGTTGTGCATCGAAATCTAGTACTGAACGGCCACGAAACGGTCAAAGGAAACCACAAACAATGAGAACATTTACTCTTCTTGTACTTATGTCGTCATTGTGCCTTTTGTATTAAATCCCAATGCAATTTCTGTGTTTCTTCGGCAATGTGAAAGTCCATGGGATATAGTAAAGCTGCATTAGTTGATCGGAATCTATTACTGATCTCCCAAGAAACGCTCAAAACAAACCACAGACAATGAGAAGATTTACTCTTCTTGTACTTCAGTTGGCATTGTGCCTTTTGTATTAAATCCCGACGCAATTTTTGTGTTTCAACGGCACTGTGAAGGTCCAAGGGATAGAGTAAAGCTGCAGTAGTGCATCAGAATCTAATACTGATCTCCCAGGAAACGCTCAAAGCAAACCACAAACAAAGAGTGTATTTACGCCTCCTGTACTTATGTCGGCATTGTGCCTTTTGTACTAAATCCCGACGCAATTTCTGTGTTTCATCGTCAATGTGAAGGTCCACGGGATAAAGTAAGGCTGCAGTAGTGCATCGGATTCTAATACTGATCCCCCAGGAACGCTCAATGCAAACCACAAACAATGAGAAGATTTACTCTTCTTGTACTTAAGTTGGCACTGTGCCATTTGTATCAAATCCCGACGCAATTTCAGTGTTTCATCGTCAATGTGAATGTCCAAGGGATAGAGTAAAGTTGCAGTAGTGCATCGGAATCTAATACTGATCTCCCAGGAAACGCTCGAACAAACCACAAACAATGAGACAATTTACTCTTCTTGTACTTAAGTCGGCATTGTGCCTTTTGTATTGTATCCCGACAGAATTTCTATGTTTCATCGTCAATGAGAAGGTCCAAGGGATAGGGCAAAGCTGCAGCAGTGCAACGGAATAAAATACTGATCTCCCAGGAAACCCTCAAAGCAAACCACAAACAAAGAGAGTATTTACTCCTCTTGTACTTATGTCGGTATTGTGCCTTTTGTATTAAATCCCGACGCATTTTCTGTGTTTCATCATCAATGTGAAGGTCCAAGGGATAGAGTAAAGCTGCAGTAGTGCATCGGAATCTAGTACTGATTCCCCAGGAAGGCTCAAAGCAAACCAAAACAATAAAAAGATTTACTCTTCTCGCACTTAAGTCGGCATTGTGCCTATTGTATTAAATCCCTATGCAATTTCTGAATTTCATCGTAAATGCGAAGGTCCAAAGGGGTAGAGTAACGCTGCAGTAGTGCATCGGGATCTAATACTGATCTCCCTGGAAACGCTCAAAGCAAACCATAAACAATGAGAAGATTTACTCTTCTAGTACTTAAGTCGGCATTATGCCTTTTGTTTCAAACCCCGACGCTATTTCTGTGTTTCATCGTCAATGTGAAGCTCCAAGGGATAGGGTAAAGCTGTAGTAGTGCATCGGAATGTAATACAGATCTACCAGGAAACGCTCAAAGCAAACCACTTACCACGAGAATATTTACTCTTCTTGTACCTATGTCGGTATTGTGCTTTTTCTACTATATCGCGACGCATTTTCTTTGTTTCACCGTCAATGTTAAGGCCCAAGGGATAGAGTAAAGCTGCAGTAGTGCTTCGGGATCTAGTAGTGAACCCCCAGGAAACGCTCAAAGCAAACCGCAAACAATGATAAGATTTACTCTTCTTGTACTTAAGTCGTTATTGCGCCTTATGTATTAAATCCCGACGCTATTTCTGTGTTTCATCGTCAATGTGAAGGTCCAAGGGATAGAGTAAAGCTACAGTAGTGCATCGGAATCTAATACTGATCTCCCAGGAAACGCTCAAAGCAAACAACAAACGATGAGAAGATTTACTCTTCTTGTACTTAAGTCGGCAGTGTGCCTTTTGTATTAAATCCCGACGCAATTTCTATATTTCATCGTCAATGTGAAGGTCCAAGGGATGGGGTAAGCTGCAGTAGTGCAAGGGAATCAAATACTGATCTCCCAGGAAACGCTTAAAGCAAACCAGAAACAATGTAAAGATATACTCTTCTAGTATATAAGTCGGCATTGTGCCTTTTGTATTAAATCCCGACGCAATTTCTGTGTTTTATCGTCAATGTGAAGGTGAAAGGGATAGAGTAAAGCTGCAGTAGTGCATCGGAATCTAGTAGTGATCCCCTAGGAAACGCTCAAAGCAAACCACAAACAATGACAAGATTTACTCTTCTTGTACTTAGGTCGGCATTGAGTCTTTTGTATTAAATCCGCATGCAATTTCTGTGTTTCATCCTCTATGTGAAGGTCCAAGGAATAGAGTTATGCTGCAGTAGTGCATCGTATTTAATACTGATCTCCCACGAAAAACTCTAAGCAAACCACAAGCAATATCAAGATTTACTCTTCTTGTACTCAAGACGGCATTGTGCCTTTTGTATTAAATCCTGACGCAATTTCTGTGTTTCATCGACAATGTTAAAGTCCAAGGGTAGAGTAAAGCTGAAATATGTCATCGAAATCTAATTCAGATCTCCCAGGAAACGCTCAAACCAAACCACAAACAATGAGAAGATTAACCTTCTTGTATTTAAGATGGCATTGTGCATTTCGTATTAAACCCCGATGCAATTTCTGTGGTTCATCGTTAATGTGAAGTTCCAAGGGATAGAGTAAAGCTGCAGTAGTGCATCGGTATTAAATACTGATCTCCCAGGAAACGCTCAAAGCAAACCACAAACAATGAGAAGATTTCCCCTTCTTGTACTTAAGTACGCATCGTGCCTTTTGCTTTAAATCCCGACGCAATTTCTGTGATCTATCGTCAATGTGAAGTTCCAAGGGATAGAGTGAAGCTGTCGTAGTGCATCGGAATCTAATACTAATCTCCCATTAAACGCTCAAACAAACCGCAAACAATGAGAAGTTTTAACCCTCTTGTACTTAAGTTGGCATTGTGCCTTTAGTATTAAATCCCGACGCCATTCTGCGTTCCATCGCCAATGTATAGGTCCATGTGATAGAGTAAAGCAGCAGTAGTAATTCGGAAAGTAATACTGATATCTCAGGAACGTACAAAGCAAACAACAAACAATGAGTAGATTTACTCTTCTTGTACTTAAGTCGACATTGACACTTTTGTATTAAATCCCGACGCAATTTCTGTGTTTCATCGTCTTTGTGAAAGTCCAAGGGATAGAGTAAAGCTGCAGTAGTACATCGGAATCTAATACTGATCTCCCAGGAAACGCTTAAAGCAAACCACAAACAATGAGAAGATTTACTCTTCTTGTACTTAAGTCGGCATTGTGCCTTTTGTAATAAATACCGACGCAATTTCTGTGTTTCATCGACTATGTGAAAGGCCTATTGATAGAGTGGAGCTGCTGTAGTGCATTATAGTCTAAGACTGATCTCCCAGGAAACGCTCAAAGCAAACCACAAACAGTGAGAAGATTTACTCCTCATGTACTTAAGTCGCCATTGTGACTTTTGTATTAAATCCCGACGCAATGTCTGTGTTTCATCGTCAATGAGAAGAATTAAGGGATAGAGTAAAGCTGCAGTAGTGCATCGGAATCTAATAGTGATCTCCCAGGAAACGCTTAAAGCAAACCACAAACAATGAGAAGATTTACTCTTCTTGTACTTTAGTCTGCATTGTCCCTTCTGTATTAAATCCCGACGCAATGTCTGCGATTCATCGTCAATGTGGAGGTCCAAGGGATAGAGTAAAGCAGCAGTAGTGCATCGCAATCTAATACTAATCTCCCAGGAAACGCTCAAAGCAAACAACATACAATGAGAAGATTTACTCTTCTTGTACTTAAGTCGGCATTGTGAATTTTGTATTAAATCCCGACGCAATTTCTGTGTTTTATCGTCAATGTGAAAGAGAAAGGGATAGAGTAAAGCTGCAGTAAAGCATCGGAATCTTGTAGTGATCCCCCAGAAAACGCTCAAAGCAAACCACAAACAATGACAAGATTTACTCTTCTTGTACTTAGGTCGGCATTGTGGCTTTTTTATTAAATCCCGATGCAATTTCTGTGTTTCATCGTCTATGTGTAGGTCCAAGGAATAGAGTAAAGCTGCAGTAGTGCATCGGTATTTAATACTGATCTCCCAGGAAACGCTCTAAGCAAACCACAAACAATATCAAGATTTACTCTTCTTGTACTCAAGTCGGCATTGTGCCTTTTGTATTAAATCCCGACGCAATTTCTGTGTTTCATCGACAATGTGAAAGTCCAAGGGTAGAGTAAAGCTGAAATATTTCTACGAAATCTAATTCAGATCTCCCAGGAAACGCTCAATGCAAACCACAAACAATGAGAAGATTTACCCTTCTTGTACTTATGTCGGCATTGTGCCTTTTGTATTAAATCCCGACGCTTATTCTGTGTTTCATCGTCAATGTGAAGGTCCAAGGGATACAGTAAAGCTGCAGTAGTGCATCTGAGTCTAATACTGAACTCCCAGGATACGCTCAAAGCAAACCACAAACAATGAGAAGATTTACACTTCTTGTACTCAAGTCGGCATTGTGCCTTTTGTATTCAATCGCGACGCAATTTCTGTGATTCATCAACACTGTGTAAGTCCAAAGGATAGAGTAAAGCTGCAGTAGTGCATTGGAATCTAATTCTGATCTCCCAGGAAACGCTTAAAGCAAACCACAAACAATGAGAAGATTTACTCTTCTTGTACTTTAGTCTGCATTGTCCCTTTTGCATTAAATCCCGACACTATGTCTGTGTTTCAACGTCAATGTGAAAGTCCAACGGATAGAGTAAAGCTGCAGTAGTGCATTATAATCTAAGACTGATCTCCCAGGAAACGCTCAAAGCAAACCACAAACCGTGAGAAGATTTACTCCTCATGTACTTAAGTCGCCATTGTGACTTTTGTATCAAATCCCGACGCAATGTCTGTGTTTCATCGTCAATGAGAAGAACCAAGGGATAGAGTAAAGCTGCAGTAGTGCATCCGAATCTAATAGTGATCTCCCAGGAAACGCTCAAAGCAAACCACAAACGTTGAGAAGAATTAACCTTTTTGTACTTAAGTCGGCATTGGGCCTTTTGTATTACATCCCGACGCCATTTCTGCTTTTCATCGTCAATAAGACGGTCCAAGGGATAGATTAAAGCAGCAGTAGTGCATCCGAATCTAGTACTGATCTCCCACGAAACGCTCAAAGCAAACCACAAACAATGAGAAGATTTACTCTTCTTGTACTTAAGTTATCATTGTGTCTTTTGCTTGAAATCCCGACGCAATTTCTGTGTTCCATCGTCAATATGAATTTCCAAGGGATAGAGTGAGGCTGCCGTAGTGCATCGGATTCTAATACTAATCTCCCATTAAACGCTCAAACAAACCACAAACAATGAGAAGTTTTAACCCTCTTGTACTTATGTTGGCATTGTGCCTTTTGTATTAAATCCCGACGCCATTCTGCGTTCCATCGCCAATGTATAGGTCCCTGTGATAGAGTAAAGCTGCAGTTGTGCTTTGGAATGTAATACTGATATCCCAGAAACGTACAAAGCAAACAACAAACAATGAGTAGATTTACTCTTCTTGTACTTAAGTCGGCATTGACCCTTTTGTATTAAATCCCGACGCAATTTTTGTGCCACATCGTCTTTGTGAAGGTCCAAGGGATAGAGTAAAGCTGCAGTAGTGCATCGGAATCTAATACTGATCTATCAGGAAACGCTTAAAGCAAACCACAAACAATGAGAAGATTAACTCTTCTTGTACTTAAGTCGGCATTGTGCCTTTTGTAATAAATCCCGACGCAATTTCTGTGTTTCACCGACTATGTGAAAGTCCAAATGATAGAGTGGAGCTGCTGTAGTGCATCGGAATCTAATAGTGATCTCCCAGGAAACGTTCAAGCAAACAACAAACAATGAGAAGGTTTACTCTTCTTGTACTTAAGTCGGCATTGTGCCTTTTGTAATACATCTCGAAGAAATATCTGTGTTTTATCGTCAATGTGATGGTGAAATTGATAGAGTAAAGCTGCAGTAGTGCATTGGAATCTAATACTGATCCCCCAGGAAACGCTTAAAGCAAACCACAAACAATGAGAAGATTTACTCTTCTTGTACTTTAGTCTGCATTGTCCCTTTTGTATTAAATCCCGACGCAATGTCTGTGATTCATCGTCATTGTGAAGGTCCAAGGGATAGAGTAAAGCAGCAGTAGTGCATCTGAATCTAATAGTAATCTCCCAGGAAACGCTCAAAGCAAACAACATACAATGAGAAGAGTTACTCTTCTAGTACTTAAGTCAGCATTGTGCCTTTTGTATTAAATCCCGGCGCAATTTCTGAGTTTCATCGTCGATGTGAAGTTCCAAGGGATAGAGTGAAGCTGCAGTAGTGCATCGGAACCTTATACTGATACACAGGAAACGCTCAAAGCAAACCACAAACGATGAGAAGATTCACTCTTCTTGTACCTAATTCGGTTGTGCCTTTTGGATTACATCCCGACACTATGTCTGTGTTTCAAACTCAATGTGAAAGTCCAAGGGATAGAGTAAAGCTGCAGTAGTGCATTATAATCTAAGACTGATCTCCCAGGAAACGCTCAACGCAAACCACAAACAGTGAGAAGATTTACTCCTCATGTACTTAAGTCGCCATTGTGACTTTTGTATTAAATCCCGACGCAATGTCTGTGTTTCATCGTCAATGTGAAGAACGAAGGGATAGGATAAAGATGCAGTAGTGCATCGGAATCTAATAGTGATCTCCCAGGAAACGCTCAAAGCAAACCACAAACGTTGAGAAGAATTAACCTTCTTGTACTTAAGTCGGTATTGTGCCTTTCGTATTAAATCCCGAAGCAATTTCTGTGTTTCATCGTCAGTGTGAAGGTCCAAGGGATACAGTAAAGCTGCATTAGTGCATCGGAGTCTAATACTGAACTCCCAGGATACGCTCAAAGCAAACCACAAACAATGAGAAGATTTACACTTCTTGTACTTAAGTCGGCATTGTGCCTTTTGTATTACATCTCGAAGAAATTTCTGTGTTTTATCGTCAATGTGAAGGTAAAAGTGATAAGGGAAAGCTGCAGTAGTGCATTGGAATCTAATACTGATCTCCCAGGAAACGCTTAAAGCAAACCACAAACAATGAGAGGATTTGCTCTTCTTGTACTTAAGTAGGCATTGTGCCTTTTGTTTAGAATCCCGACGCAATTTTCTTGTTCCATGGTCAATGTGAAGTTTAAAGGGATAGAGTAAAGCTGCAGTAGTGGATCGGAATCTAATACGGATCTCCTAGGAAACGCACAAAGCAAACCACAATCAATGAGAAGATTTCCTCATCTTTTACTCAAGTTGGCATTGTGCCATTTGTTTAGAATCCCGACTCAAGTTCCTTGTTCCATGGTCAATGGGAAGTTTAAAGGGATAGAGTAAAGCTGCAGTAGTGCATCGGAATCTAATACGGATCTCCGAGGAAACGCTCAAACAAATCACAAACAATGCGAAGATTTAACCTTCTTGTACTTAAGTCGGCATTGTGCCCTTTGTCTTAAATCCCGACGCCATTTCGGTGTTTCATCGACAATGTGAAAGTCCAAGAGATAGAGTAAACTTGCAGTAGTGCATCGGAATCGAACACTGATCTCCAAGGAAACGCTCAAAGCAAACCACAGACAATGAGAAGATTTAGTCTTCTTGTACTTAAGTCGGCATTTTGCCATTAGTATTAAATCCCGACGCAATTTCTGTGTGTCATCGTCAATGAGAAGGTCCAAGGGATAGATTAAAGCAGCAGTAGTGCACCCGTATCTAGTACTGTTCTCTCACGAAACGCTCAAAGCAAACCACAAACAATGAGAAGATATATTCTCCTTGTCCTTAAGACAGCATTGGGCCTTTTGTATGAAATCCCGACGCAATTTCTATGTCTCATCGTCAATGTGAAGGTCCAAGGGATAGAGTAATGCTGCAGTAGAGCATCGGAATCTAATACTGATCCCAAAGGATTCGTTCATGACAAACCACAAACAATGAGAAGATTTACTCTCCTTGTCCTTAAGTCGGCATGGTGCCTTTTGTATTAAATCCAGACGCAATTTCTGTGTTTCATCGTCAATGTGAACGTCTAAGGAAAGGGTAAAGCTGCATGAGTGCATCGAAATCTAATACTGATCTCCCAGAAAACGCTCAAATCAAACCACACATAAAGAGATTTTTTTTTTCCTCGTGTCCTTAAGTCGGCATTGTGATTTCTGTATTAAATCCCGACGCATTTTCTGTGTTTCATCGTGAATGTGAAGGTCCACGGGATATAGTAAACCTGGAGTTGTACAACGGAATCTAGTACTGAGCCCCCTGGGAACGGTCAAAGCAAACCACAAACAAAATAACATTTACTCTTCTTGTACTTAAGTCTGCATTGTGCCTTTTGTATTAAATCCCGATGCAATTTCTGTGTTTCATCGTCAATCCGAAGGTCCACGGGATAGAGTAAGGCTGCAGTAGTGCATCGGAATCTAATACTGAACTCCCAGGCAGCGCTCAAAGCAAACCACAAACAATGAGAAGATCTATTCCTCTTGTACTTAAGTCGGCAATGTGCATTTCGTATTAAATCCCGACACAATTTCTGTGTTTTATCGTCAATGTGAATGTGAAAGGGATAGAGTAAAGCTGCAGTAGTTCATCGGAATCTAGTAGTGATACCCAGGAACGCTCAAAGCAAACCACAAACAACGAGAAGAATTACTCTACTTGTACTTAAGTCGGCATTGTGCCTTTTGTATTTAATGCCAACGCAATTTCTGTGTTTCTTCGTCAATGTGAAGGTCCAAGGGATATAGTAAAGCTGCAGTACTGCACTGGAGTCTAATAATTATCTCCCAGGAAACGCTCAAACAAACCACAAACAATGAGAAGATTTAACCATCTTGTACTTAAGTCGGCATTGTGCCTTTTGATTTAAATCCCGACGCAATTTCTGTGTTTAATCGTTAATGTGAAGGGCCAAGGGATGGAGAAAAGCTGCAGTAGTGCACCCAAATCTAGTACTGTTCTCTCACGAAACGCTCAAAGCAAACCACAAACAATGAGAAGATGTACTCTCCTTGTCCTTAAGTCGGCATTGTGCCTTCTGTATTAAATCCCGACGCATTTTCTGTGTTTCATCGTCAATGTGAAGGTCCAGGTGATAGAGTAAAGATGCAGTAGTGCATCGGAATCTAGTACTGATCCCCCACTAAATGCTCAAAGCAAACCACAAACAATGAGAAAATTTACTCTTCTTGTACTTAAGTCGGCATTGTGCATTTTGTATTAAAACCTGACGCAATTTCTGTGTTTCATCGTCAATGTGAAGGTCCAAGGTATAGAGTAAAGCTGCAGTAGTGCATCTTCATCTAAGACTGATCTCCCAGGAAACGCTCAAAGCAAACCACAATCAGTGAGAAGATATACTCCTCTTGTACTTATGTCGCCCTTGTGCCTTTTGTATTAAATCCCGACGCCATTTCTGTGTTTCATCGCCAATGTCAGGGTCCAAGGGGTAGAGTAATGCTGCAGTAGTGCATCGGAATGTAATACTGATATCCCAGGAATCGCACAAAGCAAACCACAAACAATGAGAGGACTTACTCTTCTTGTACTCAAGTTGGCATTGTGCCTTTTGTATTTAATCCCGACGCAATTTCTGTGTTTCATAGACAATGTGAAAGTCCAAGGGATAGATTAAAGTTGCAGTAGTGCATCGGAATCTAATACTGACCTCCCAGTAAACGCTCAAAGCTAACCACAAAAAATGAGAAGATTTACTCCTCTTGTACTTAAGTCGGCATTGTGCCTTTAGTATTAAATCCCGACGCAATTTCTGTGTGTCATCGTCAATGAGAAGGTCCAAGGGATAGATTAAAGCAGTAGTAATGCATCCGAATCTAGTACTGATCTCCCACGAAACGCTCAAAGCAAACCACAAACAATGAGAAGATATAGTCTTTTTGTACTTAAGACGGCATTGGGGGTTTTGTACTAAATCCCGACGCAATTTCTGTGTTTCATTGTCAATGTGAAGGTCCAAGGGATAGAATAAACCTGCAGTAGTGCATCGGAATCTAATACTGATCCCAAAGGTAGAGCTCATGGCAAACCACAAAAAATGAGAAGATTTACTCTCCTTGTACTTCAGTAGGCATTGTGCCTTTGGTATTAAATCCAGACGCAATTTCTGTGTTTCATCTTCTAAGTGAAGGTCCAAGGTATAGAGTAAAGCTGCAGTAGTGCGTCGGAATCTAATACTGATCTCCGAGGAAACGCTCAAAGCAAACCACAAAAAAGAGAATTTTTACTCCTCTTGTACTTAGGTCGGCATTGTGTATTTTGTATTAAAACCCGACGCATTAACTGTGATTCATCATCATCGTGAAAGTCCAAGTTATAGAGTAAAGCTGCAGTAGTGCATCGGAATCTAGTACTGATCACCCACTTAACGCTCAAAGCAAACCACAAACAATGAGAAAATTTGCTCTTCTTGTACTTAAGTCGGCATTGTGCCTTTTGTATTAAATCCCGACGCATTTTCTGTGTTTCATCGCCAAAGTGAAGGTCCAAGGGATAGAGTAAACCTGCAGTTGTGCATCGAAATCTAGTACTGAACGGCCACGAAACGGTCAAAGGAAACCACAAACAATGAGAACATTTATTCTTCTTGTACTTATGTCGGCATTGTTCTTTTGTATTAAATCCCGACGCAATTTCTGTCTTTCTTCGTCAATGTGAAGGTCCAAGGGATAGAGTAAAGCTGCATTAGTCGATCGGAATCTATTACTGATCTCCCAAGAAACGCTCAAAACAAACCACTGACAATGAGAAGATTTACTCTCCTTGTACTTAAGTTGGCATTGAGCATTTTGTATTAAATCCCCACGCAATTTCTGTGTTTCATCGTCTATGTGAAGGTCCAAGGTATTGAGTAAAGCTGCAGTAGTGCGTCGGAATCTAATACTGATCTCCGAGGAAACGCTCAAAGCAAAACACAAAAAAAGAATTTTTTTTCCTCTTGTACTTATGTCGCCATTGTGCATTTTGTATTAAATCCCGACGCAATATCTGTGTTTCATCGTCAATGTGAAGATCCAAAGAATAGCGTAAAGCAGCAGTAGTGCATCAGAATCTAATACTGATCTCCCAGGAAACGCTCAAAGCTAACCACAAACAGTGAGAAGATTTACTCTTCTTGTACTTAAGTCGCCATTGTGCCTTTCGTGTTAAATCCCGACGCAATATCTGTGTTTCATCGTCAATGTGAAGATCCAAGAGATAGCGTAGAGCTGAAGTAGTGCATCAGAATCTAATACTGATCTCCCAGGAAACGCTCAAAGCAAACCACAAACGTTGAGAAGAATTAACTTTCTTGTACTTAAGTCGGCATTGTGCCATTCGTATTAAATCAAGACGCAATTTCTGTGTTTCATCGTCAATGTGAAGGTCCAAGGGATAGAGTAAAGCTGCAGCAGTGCATCGGAATCTAGTACTGATCTCACAGGGAACGCTCAAAGCAAACCACAAACAGTGAGAAGATTTACTCTTCTTGTACTACTGTCGGCATTGTGTCTTTTGTATTAAATCCCGACGCAATTTCTGTGTATCATCTACTATGTGAGACTCCAAAGGATAGAGAAAAGCTTCAGTAGTGCTTTAGAATCTAATACCGTTCTCCCTGGAAAAGCTCAAAGCAAACACAAACAATGAAAAGATTTCCAATGCCTGTACTTACGTCGGCATTGTGCCTTTTGCATTAAATCCGGACGCAATGTCTGTGTTTCATCGTCAATGTGAAGGTCCAAGGGATGGAGTAAAGCTGCAGTAGTGCATCGGAATCTAACACTGATGTCCCAGGAAACGCTCAAAGCAAACCACAAACAATGAGAAGATTTACTTTTCTTGTACGTAAGTTGGCATTGTGCCTTTTGTATTAAATCCCGACGCAATTTCTGCGTTTCATTATCAATGTGAATGTCCAAAGGATAGAGTAAAGCTGCCGTAGTGAATCGGACTCTAATACTAATCCCCCAGGAATCGCTCTAAGCAAACCTCAAACAATGTGAAGATTTACTAAATTTGTACTTAAGGTTGCATTGTGCCCTTTGCTTCATATGCCAACGCAATTTCTGTGTTTCATCGTCAATGTGAAGGTCCAAGGGATAGATTAAAGCAGTAGTAGTGCATCCGAATCTAGTACTGATCTCCGACGAAACGCTCAATGCAAACCACAAACAATGAGAAGATATACTCTTCTTGTACTTAAGACGGCATTGGGCGATTTGTATTAAATCCTGATGCAATCTCTGTATATCATTGTCAATGTGAAGGTCCAAGGGATAGAGTAAAGCTGCGGTAGTGCTTCGGATTCTATTACTGATCCCAAAGGAAACGCTCATGGCAAACCACAAACAAAGAGATTATTTTCTCCTCTTGTACTTAAGTCGGCATTGTGCCTTCTGCATTAAATCCCGACGCATATTCTGTGTATCATCGTCAATGTGTAGGTCCAAGGGATGGAGTAAACCTGCAGTTGTGCATCGGAATCTAGTACTGAACCCCCAGGAAACGGTCAAAGGAAACCACAAACAATGAGAACATTTACTCTTCTTGTACTTAAGTCGGCATTGTGCCTTTTGTATTAAATCCCGACGCAATTTCTGTGTTTCTTCGTCAATGTGAAGGTCCAAGGGATGGAGTAAAGCTGCAGTAGTGCATCGGAACCTAATACTAATACACAGGAAACGCTCAATGCAAACCACAAACAATGAGAAGATTTACACTTCTTGTACACAAGTCGGCATCGTGCCTTTTGTATTCAATCGCGACGCAATTTCTGTGATTCATCGTCAATGTGAAGGTCCAAGGGATGGAGTAAAGCTGCAGTAGTGAATCGGAATCCAGTACTGATTCGACAAGAACGCCCAATGCCAACCACAAACAACGAGAAGATTGACTCTACTTGTATTTAAGTCGGCATTGTGCTTTTGTATTAAATCCCGGCGCAGTTTCTGTGTTTCATCGTCTATGCGAAGGTCCAAGGGATGGAGTAAAGCTGCAGCAGTGCATCGGAATCTAATACTGATATCCCAGGAAACGCTCAAAGCAAACCACAAACAATGAGAAGATTTACTATTCTTGTACTTAAGTCGGCATTGTGCCTTTTGTATTAAATCCCGACGCAAATTCTGTGTTTTATCGTCAATGTGAAGGTGAAAGGGATAGAGTAAAACTGCAGTAGTGCATCGGAATCAAATACTAATCTCCAAGGAAACGCTCAAAGCAAACCACAAACTAAGAGAATTTATACTCTTCTTGTACTTTAGTCGGTATTGTGCCATTTCTATTAAACCCCGAAGCATTTTCTGTGTTTCAGCGTCAATTTAAAGGTCCAAGGGATAGAGTAAAGCTGCAGTAGTGCGACGGAATCTAGTACTGATTCCCCAGGAACGCTCAAAGCAAGTCACAAAAATGAGAAGAATTACTCTTCTTGTACTTAAGTCGGCATTGTGCCTTTAGTATTAAATCCCAACGCAATATATGTGTTTTATCGTCAATGTGAAGCTCCAAGGGATAGAGTAAAGCTGCAGTAGTGCATCGGAATCTAATAGTGATCTCCCAGGAAACGCTCAAAGCAAACCAAAAAACGTTGAGAAGTATTAACCTTCTTGTACTTAAGTCGGCATTGTGCCTTTCGTATTAAATCCCGACGCAATTTCTGTGTTTCATCGTCAGTGTGAAGGTCCAAGGGATAAAGTAAAGCTGCATTAGTGAATCGGAATCTAATACTGATCTCCCAAGAAACGCTCAAAACAAACCACAAACAACGAGAAGCTTTACTCTCCTTGTACGTAAGTTGGCATTGAGCCTTTTGTATTAAATCCCGACCCAATTTCTGTGTTTCATCGTCTATGTGAAGGTCCAAGGGATAGACTAAATCTGCAATAGTGCATCGGAATCTAATACTGATCTCCCAGAAAACGATTAAAGCAAACCACAAAGAAAGAGTATATTTACTCCTCTTGTACTTAGGTCGGCATTGTGCATTTTGTATTAAATCCCGGCGCAATTTCTGTGTATCATCCTCAATGTGAAGGTCCAAGGGATAGAGTAAAGCTGCAGTAGTGCATCGGAATCTAATACTGATCTCCCAGGAAACGCTCAAAGGATACCATAAACAATGAGAAGATTTACTCTTTTTGTACTTAAGTCGTCATTGTGCATTTTGTATTAAATCCTGGCGCAATTTCTGAGTTTCATCGTCGATGTGAAGTTCCAAGGGATAGAGTGAAGTTGCAGTATTGCGTCGCAATCTAGTACTGATTCCTCAGGAACACTCAAAGCCAACCACAAACAATGAGAAGATTTACTCTATTTGTACTTAAGTCGGCATAGTGCCTTTTGTATTAAATCCCGGCGCAATTTCTGTGTTTCAACGTCTATGTGAAGGTCCAAGGAATAGAGTAAAGCTGCAGAAGTGAATCTGAATCTAAAACTGATCTCCCAGGAAACGCCCAAACAAACCTCAAACAATGAAAAGATTTACCTTCTTGTATTTAAGTCGGCATTGTGCCTTTTGTATTAAATCCCGACGCAATTTCTGTGTTTCATCGTAAATGTGAAGGTCCAAGGGATAGAGTAAAGCGGCAGCAGTGCATCGGAATCTAAAACTGATCTCCCAGGAAACGCTCAAAGCAAACCAGAAACAATGAGAAGATCTGCTCTTCTTGTACTTAAGTCGGCATTGTGCGTTTTGTATTAAATCCGGATGCCATTTCTGTGTACCATCGTCAATGTGAAGTTCCAAGGGATAGAGTAAAGCTGCAGTAGTGCACCGGAAAACTAATTGTGACCTCCCAAGAAAGGCTCAAAGCAAACCACAAACATTGAGAGAATTTACACGTCTTGTACTTAAGTCGGCATTGTGCCTTTTGTATTAAATACCGACGCAATTCCTGTGTTTCATCGTCAATGTGAAGGTCCAAGGAATGGAGTAAAGCTGCAGTAGTGCATCGAAATCTAGTACTGATCTCCCAGGAAACGCTCAAAGCAAACCACAAACGATGAGAAGATTTCCTCTTCACGTATTTAAGTCAGCATTGTGCATTTTGTATTACGTCCCGACGCAATATCTGTGTTTCATTGACAATGTGAAGGTCCAAGGAATAGAGTAAAGCTGCACTAGTGCATCGGAATCTAATACTGATCTCCCAGAAACCGCTCAAAGAAAACCACAAACAAAGAGAATATATACTCTTCTTGAACATAAGTCGGTATTGCGCATTTTCTCTTAAATCCCGACGCATTCTCTGTGTTTCGTCGTCATTGTAAAGGTCCAAGGGACAGAGTAAAGCTCCAGTAGTGTATCGGAATCTGGTACTGATTCCGCAGGAACGCTCAAAGCCAACCACAAACAATGAGAAGATTTACTCTTCTTGTACTTAAGTCGACATTGTGCCTTTTGTATTAAATCCCGACGCAATGTCTGTGTTTCATCGTCAATGTGAAGGTCCAAGGGATAGAGTAAAGCTGCAGTATTGCATCGGAATCTAATACTAATCTCCCAAGAAACGCTCAAAGGAAACCATAAACAATGAGAAGATTTACTCTTCTTGTACTTAAGTCGGCATTGGGCCTTTTGTTTTAAATCCCGGCGCAATTTCTGAGTTTCATCGTCGATGTGAAGTTCCAAGGAATAGAGTGAAGCAGCAGTAGTGCGTGGCAATCTAGTTCTGATTCCCCAGGAACGCTGCAAGCCAACCACAAACAATGAGAAGATTTTCTGTACTTGTACTTAAGTCGGCATTATGCCTTTTGCATTAAATCCCGGCGCAATTTCTGTGTTTTATCGTCTATGTGAAGGTCCAAGTAATAGAGTAAAGCTGCAGTAGTGCATCGGAATCTAATATTATTCTCCCAGGAAACGCTCAAAGCAAACCACATACAAAGAGAATATTTACTCTTCTTGTAGTTAAGTCGGTATAGTGCCATTTCTATTAAATCCCTACGCATTTTCTGTGTTACATCGTCAATGTAAAGGTCCAAGGGATAGAGTAAAGCTGCAGTAGTGCATCGGAATCTAGTACTGATTCCCCAGGAACGCTCAAAGCAAAACACAAACTACGAGAAGATTTACTCTTCTTGTACTTAAGTCGCCATTGTGCCTTTTGTATTAAATCAAAACGCAATATCTGTGTTTCATCGTCAGTGTGAAGGTCCAAGGGATAGAGTAAAGCTGCAGTAGTGCATCGGAATCTAATGCTGATCTCCCAGGAAATGCTCAAACAAACCACAAGCAATGAGAAGATTTAACCATCTTGTTCTTAAGTAGGCATTGTGCCTTTTGTATGAAATCCCGACGCAATATCTGTGTTTTATCATCAATATGAAGGTCCAAGGTATACAGTAAAGCTGCAGTAGTGCATCGGAATCTAATACTGATCTCCCAAGAAACGCTCAAAGCAAACCACAAACAATGAGAAGATTTACTCTTCTTGTACTTAAGTCGGCATTGTGCATTTTGTATTAAAACCCGACGCAATATCTGTGTTTCATCGTCAATGTGAAGGTCCAAGCGATAGAGTAAAGCTGCAGTAGTGCATCGGAAAACTAATACTGACCTCCCAGGAAAGGCTCAAAGCATACCACAAACATTGAGAGAATTTACACGTCTTTTACTTAAGTCGGCATTGTGCCTTTGTATTACATACCGGCGCTATTCCTAGGATCCATTGTCAATGTGAAGGTCCAAGGAATAGAGTAAAGCTGCAGTAGTGCATCGAAATCTAGTACTGATCTCCCAGGAAACGCTCAAAGCAAACCACAAACGATGAGAAGATTTCCTCTTCACGTATTTAAGTCAGCATTGTGCCTTTTGTATTACGTCCCGACGCAATATCTGTGTTTCATCGACAATGTGAAGGACCAAGGAATAGGGTAAAGCAGCACTAGTGCAACGGAATCTAATACTGATGTCCCAGAAAACGCTCAAAGAAAACCACAAACAAAGAGAATATTTACTCCTCTTGAACATAAGTCGGTATTGTGCATTTTCTCTTAAATCCCGACGCATTCTCTGTGTTTCGTCGTCAATGTAAAGTTCCAAGGGATAGGGTAAAGCTCCAGTAGTGTATCGGAATCTGGTACTGATTCCGCAGGAGCGCTCAAAGCCAACCACAAACAATGAGAAGAAGTACTCTTCTTGTACATATGTTGGCATTCTGCCTTTTGTATTAAATCCCGACGCAATTTCTGTGTTTCATCGTCAATGTGAAGGTCCAAGGGATAGAGAAAAGCTGCAGTAGTGCATCGGAATCTAATACTGATCTCCCAGGAAACGCTCAAAGGAAACCATAAACAATGAGAAGATTTACTCTTCTTGTACTTAAGTCGGCATTTGGCCTTTTGTTTTAAATCCCGACGCCAATTCTGTGTTTTATCGTCAATGTGAAGGTGAAAGCGGTAATGTAAAGCTGCAGTAGTGCATCGGAATCTAATACTATTCTCCCAGGAAACGCTCAAAGCTAACCACAAACAAAGAGAATATTTACTCTTCTTGTAGTTAAGTCGGTATAGTGCCATTTCTATTAAATCCCGATGCATTTTTTGTGTTACATCGTCAATGTAAAGGTCCAACGGATAGAGTAAAGCTACAGTAGTGCATCGGAATCTAGTACTGATCCCCAGGAACGCTCAAAGCAAGCCACAAAAATGAGAAGATTTACTCTTCTTGTATTTAAGTTGGCATTGTGCGTTTGGAATTAAATCCCAACGCAATATATGTGTTTCATCGTCAATGTGTAGGTCCAAGGGATAGAGTAAAGCTGCAGTAGTGCATCGGAATCTAATACTGATCTCCCAGGAAACGCTCAAAGGAAACCATAAACAATGAGTAGATTTACTCTTTTTGTACTTAAGTCGTCATTGGGCCTTTTGTTTTAAATCCCGACGGAAATTCTGTGTTTTATCACAAATTAGACGGTGAAAGGGGTAATGTAAAGCTGCAGTAGTGCACCTGAATCTAATACTATTCTTCCAGGCAACGCCCAAAGCAAACCACAAACAACGTGAAGATTTTCTCTCCTTGTACTTAAGTCGGCATTGTGCCTTTTGTATTAAATCCCGGCGCAATTTCTGAGTTTCATCGTCGATGTGAAGTTCCAAGGGATAGAGTGAAGTTGCAGTAGTGCGTCGCAATCTAGTACTGATTCCCCAGGAACGCTCAAAGCCAACCACAAACAATGAGAAGATTTACCCTATTTGTACTTAAGTCGGCATAGTGCCTTTTGTATTAAATCCCGGCGCAATTTCTGTGTTTCATCGTCTATGTGAAGGTCCAAGGAATAGAGTAAAGCTGCAGAAGTGAATCGGAATCTAAAACTGATCTCCCAGGAAACGCCCAAACAAACCTCAAACAATGAGAAGATTTACCTTCTTGTACTTAAGTCGGCATTGTGCCTTTTGTATTAAATCCCGACGCAATTTCTGTATTTCATCGTCAATGTGAAGGTCCAAGGGATAGAGTAAAGCGGCAGCAGTGCATCGGAATTTAATACTGATCTCCCAGGAAACGCTCAAAGCAAACCAGAAACAATGAGAAGATCTGCTCTTCTAGTATATAAGTCGGCATTGTGCGTTTTGTATTAAATCCCGATGCCATTTCTGTGTTCCATCGTCAATGTGAAGTTCCAAGGGATAGAGTAAAGCCGCAGTAGTGCATCGGAAAACTAATAGTGACCTCCCAGGAAAGGCTCAAAGCAAACCACAAACATTGAGAGAATTTACACGTCTTGTACTTAAGTCGGCATTGTGCCTTTGTAATTAATACCGGCGCTATTCCTGAGATCCATTGTCAATGTGAAGGTCCAAGGAATAGAGTAAAGCTGCAGTAGTGCATCGAAATCTAGTACTGATCTCCCAGGAAACGCTCAAAGCAAACCACAAACGATGAGAAGATTTCCTCTTCACGTATTTAAGTCAGCATTGTGCCTTTTGTATTACGTCCCGACGCAATATCTGTGTTTCATTGACAATGTGAAGGTCCAAGGAATAGAGTAAAGCTGCACTAGTGCATCGGAATCTAATACTGATCTCCCAGAAACCGCTCAAAGAAAACCACAAACAAAGAGAATATTTACTCTTCTTGAACATAAGTCGGTATTGTGAATTTTCTCTTAAATCCCGACGAATTCTCTGTGTTTCGTCGTCAATGTAAAGGTCCAAGGGATAGAGTAAAGCTCCAGTAGTGTATCGGAATCTGGTACTGATTCCGCAGGAACGCTCGAAGCCAGCCACAAACAATGAGAAGATTTACTCTTCTTGTACTTAAGTCGGCATTGTGCCTTTTGTATTAAATCCCGACGCAATTTCTGTGTTTCATCGACAATGTGAAGGTCCAAGGGATAGAGTAAAGCTGCAGTAGTGCATCGGAATCTAATACTAATCTCCCAGGAGACGCTCAAAGGAAACCATAAACAATGAGAAGATTTACTCTTCTTCTACTTAAGTCGGCAATGGGCCTTTTGTTTTAAATCCCGACGCCGATTCTGTGTTTTATCGTCAATGTGAAGGTGAAAGGGGTAATGTAAAGCTGCAGTAGTGCATCGGAATCTAATACTAATCTTCCAGGAAACGCTCAAAGCAAACCACAACCAACATGAAGATTTACTCTTCTTGTACTTAAGTCGGCATTGTGCCTTTTGTATTAAATCCCGGCGCAATTTCTGAGTTTCATCGTCGATGTGAAGTTCCAAGGAATAGAGTGAAGCAGCAGTAGTGCGTGGCAATCTAGTTCTGATTCCCCAGGAACGCTCCAAGCCAACCACAAACAATGAAAAGATTTTCTGTACTTGTACTTAAGTCGGCATTGTGCCTTTTGTATTAAATCCCAGCGCAATTTCTGTGTTTCTTCGTCTATGTGAAGGTCCAAGGAATAGAGTAAAGCCGCAGTAGTGCATAGGAATCTAATACTATTCTCCCAGGAAACGCTCAAAGCATACCACATACAAAGAGAATATTTACTCTTCTTGCAGTTAAGTCGGTATAGTGCCATTTCTATTAAATCCCGACGCATTTTCTTTGTTACATCGTCAATGTAAAGGTCCAAGGGATAGAGTAAAGCTGCAGTAGTGCATCGGAATCTAATGCTGATCTCCCAGGAAACGCTCAAACAAACCACAAGCAATGAGAAGATTTAACCATCTTGTTGTTAAGTAGGCATTGTGCCTTTTGTATTAAATCCCGACGCAATCTCTGTGTTTTATCGTCAATATGAAGGTCCAAGGTATTGAGTAAAGCTGCAGTAGTGCATCGGAATCTAATACTGATCTCCCAGGAAACGTCCAAAGGAAACCACAAACAATGAGAAGATTTACTCTTCTTGTACTTAAGTCGGCATTGTGTCTTTTGTATTAAATCCCGACGCGAATTCTGTGTTTTATCGTCAATGTGAAGGTGAAAGGGATAAAGTAAAACTGCAGTAGTGCATCGGAATCAAATACTAATCCCCAAGGAAACGCTCAAAGCAAACCACAAACAATGAGAAGATTTACACTTCTTGTACACAAGTTGGCATTGTGCATTTGTATTCAATCGCGACGCAATTTCTGTGATTCATCAACAGTGTGAAAGACCAAAGGATAGAGTAAAGCTGCAGTAGTGCATCGGAATCTAATACTGATCTCCCAGGAAACGCTCAGAGCAAACCACAAACATAGAGATAATTTTCTCCTCTTGTAGTTAAGTCGGGATTGTGCCCTCTGTATTAAATCCCGACGCATTTTCTGTGTTTCATCGTCAATGTGAAGGTCCAAGGGATAGAGTAAAGCTGCAGTAGTGCATCGGAAAACTAATAGTGACCTCCCAGGAAAGGCTCAAAGCAAACCACAAACATTGAGAGAATTAACACGTCTTGTACTTAAGTCGGCATTGTGCCTTTGTATTAAATACCGGCGCTATTCCTAGGATCCATTGTCAATGTGAAGGTCCAAGGAATAGAGTAAAGCTGCAGTAGTGCATCGAAATCTAGTACTGATCTCCCACGAAACGCTCAAAGGAAACCACAAACGATGAGAAGATTTCCTCTTCACGTATTTAAGTCAGCATTGTGCCCTTTGTATTACGTCCCGACGCAATATCTGTGTTTCATCGACAATGTCAAGGTCCACGGAATAGCGTAAAGCAGCACTAGTGCATCGGAATCTAATACTGATCTCCCAGAAAACGCTCAAAGAAAACCACAAACAAAGAGAATATTTACTCTTCTTGAACATAAGTCGGTATTGTGCATTTTCTCTTAAATCCCGACGCATTCTCTGTGTTTCGTCGTCAATGTAAAGTTCCAAGGGATAGAGTAAAGCTCCAGTAGTGTATCGGAATCTGGTACTGATTCCGCAGGAACGCTCAAAGCCAACCATGAACAAAGAGAAGAAGTACTCTTCTTGTACTTATGTTGGCATTGTGCCTTTTGTATTAAATTCCGACGCAATTTCTGTGTTTCATCGTCAATGTGAAGGTCCAAGGAATAGAGTAAAGCTGCCGTAGTGCATCGGAATCTAATGCTGATCTCCCAGGAAACGCTCAAACAAACCACAAGCAATGAGATGATTTAACCATCTTGTACTTAAGTAGGCATTGTGCCATTTCTATTAAATCCCGACGCATTTTCTGTTTTTCATCGTCAATTTAAAGGTCCAAGGGAAAGAGTAGAGCTGCAGTAGTGCATCGCAATCTAGTACTGATTCCCCAGGAACGCTCAAAGCAAACCACAAAAATTGGGCAGATTTACTCCTCTTGTACTTAAGTCGGCATTGTGCCTTTTTTATTAAATCCCGACATAAATTCTGTGATTTTTCGTCAATGTGATGGTGAAAGGGGTAATGTAAAGCTGCAGTAGTGCATCGGAATCTAATACTAATCTTCCAGGAAACGCTCAAAGCAAACCAGAAACAACATGAAGATTTACTCTTCTTGTACTTAAGTCGGCATTGTGCCATTTGTATTAAATCCCGGCGCAATTTCTGAGTTTCATCGTCGATGTGAAGTCCCAAGCAAAAGAGTGAAGCTGCAGTCTTGCGTCGCAATCTAGTACTGATTCCCCAGGAACGCTCCAAGCCAACCACAAGCAACGAGAAGATTTACTCTACTTGTACTTAAGTCGGCATTGTGCCTTTTGTGTTAAATCCCGGCGCAATTTCTGTGTTTCATCTACTATGTGAGACTCCAAGGGATAGGGTAAAGCTGCAGTAGTGCATCGGAAAACTAATTGTGAACTCCCAGGAAAGGCTCAAAGCAAACCACAAACAATGAGGGAATTTACTCTCTTTGTACTTAAGTCGGAATTGTGCCTTTTGTATTAAATCCCGGCGCAATTTCTTTGTCTCATCGTCGATGTGATGTTCCAAGGGATAGAGTAAAGCTGCAGTAGTGCATCGGAAACTAGTACTGATTCCCAAGGAACGCTCGAAGCCAACCACGAAGAATGAGAAGATTTACTCTACTTGTACTTAAGTCGGCATTGTGCCTTTTGTATTAAATACCGACGCAATTTCTGTGTTTCATCGTCTATGTGAAGGTCCAAGGGAAAGAGTAAAGCTGCAGCAGTGCATCGGAATCTAATACGGGTCTCCCAGAAAACGCTCAAACAAATCACAAACAGTGAGAAGATTTACCTTCTTCTACTTAAGTCGGCATTGTGCCTTTTGTATTAAATCCCGACGCAATTTCTGTGATTCATCGTCAATGTGAAGGTCCAAGGGATAGTGTAAGACTGCAGTAGTGCATCGGAATCTAATACTGATATCCCAGGAAACGCTCAAAGGAAACCACAAACAATGAGAAGATTTACTCTCCTTGTACTTATGTCGGCATTGTGCCTTTTGTTTTAAATCCCGACGCAATTTCTGTGTTTTATCGTCAAAGTGAAGGTGAAAGGGATAGAGTGAAGCTGCAATAGTGCATCGGAATCTAATACTTATCTCCCAGGAAACGCTCAAAGCAAACCACAAACAAAGAGAAAATTTACTCTTCTTGTACATAAGTCGGTATTGTGCCATTTCTATTAAATCCCGTCGAAATTTCTTTGTTTCATCGTCAAAGGAAAGGTCCAGGGGATAGAGTAAAGCTGCAGAAGTGCATGGGAATCTAGTACTGATTGCCCAGGAACGCTCAAAGCAAACCACAAACAATGAGAAGATTTACTCTTCTTTTCTTAAGTCGGCATTGTGCATTTTGTTTTAAATCCCAATCCAATATCTGTGTTTCATCGTCAATGTGAGGGTCCAAGGGATAGAGTAAAGCTGCAGTAGTGGATCGGAATCTAATACTGATCTCCCAGGAAACGCCCAAAGCAAACGACAAACAATGAGAAGATTTACTATTCTTGTACTTAAGATAGCGTTGCGCCTTTTGTTTTAAATCCTTACGCAATTTCAGTGTTCCATCGTCAATGTGAAGTTCCAAGGGATAGAGTATAGCTGAAGTAGTGCACCGGAATCTAATACGGATCTCCCAGGAAATGCTCAAAGCAAACCACAAACAATGAGAAGATTTAACCTTCTTGTACTTAAGTCTGCATTGTGCATTTTGTATAAAATCCCGACGCAATCTCTGTATATCATTGTCAATGTGAAGGTCCAAGGGATAGAGTAAAGCTGCAGTAGTGCTTCGGATTCTATTACTGATCCCGAAGGAAACGCTCATGGCAAACCACAAACAAAAAGATTATTTTCTCCCCTTGTCTTTAAGTCGGCATTGTGCCTTCTGCATTAAATCCCGACGCAATTTCTGTGTTTCTTCGTCAATGTGAAAGTCCAAGGGATGGACTAAAGCTGCAGTAGTCCATCGGAACCTAATACTGATACACAGGAAACGCTCAAAGCAAACCACAAACGATGAGCAGATGCACTCTTTATGTACTTAATTCGGTTGTGCCTTTTGTATTACATCCCGACACTATTTCTGTGTTTCAACGTCAATGTGAAAGTCCAAGGGATAGATTAAAGCTGCAGTAGTGCATTATAATCTAAGACTGATCTCCCAGGAAACGCTCAAAGCAAACCACAAACAGTGAGAAGATTTACTCCTCATGTACTTAAGTCGCTATTGTGACTTTTGTATGAAATCCCGACGCAATGTCTGTGTTTCATCGTCAATGTGAAGATCCAAGGGATAGAGTAAAGCTGCAGTAGTGCATCGGTATCTAATAGTGATCTCCCAGGAAACGCTCAAAGCAAACCACAAACGTTGAGAAGAATTAACCTTCTTGTACTTAAGTCGGCATTGTAACTTTCGTATTAAATCCCTACGCAATTCCTGTGTTTCATCGTCAGTGTGAAGGTCCAAGGGGTACAGTAAAGCTGCAGTAGTGCATCGGAGTCTAATACTGAACTCCCAGGATATGCTCAAAGCAAACCACAAACAATGAGAAGATTTACACTTCTTGTACACAAGTCGGCATTGTGCCTTTTGTGTTAAGTCCCTACGCAATTCCTGTGATTCATCAACAGTGTGAAAGTGCAAAGGATAGAGTAAAGCTGCAGTAGTGCATCGGAATCTAATACTGATCACCCAGGAAACGGTCAGAGCAAACCACAAACAAACAGATTATTTTCTCCTCTTGTACGTAAGTCGGCATTGTACCTTCTGTATTAAATCCCGACGCATTTTCTGTGTTTCATCGTCAATGTGAAGGTCCAAGGGATAGAGTAAACCTGCAGTTGGGCATTGGAATCTAGTTCTGATCCCCCAGGAAAAGCTCAAAGGAAACCACAAACAATGAGAATAGTCACTCCTCTTGTACTTAAGTTGGCATTGTGCCTTTTGTATTAAATCCCGACGCAGTTTCTGTGTTTCATCGTCTATGTGAAGGTCCAAGGGATGGACTAAAGCTGCAGCAGTGCATCGGAATCTAATACTGATATCCCAGGAAACGCTCAAAGCAAACCACAAACAATGAGAAGATTTACTCTTCTTGTACTTAAGTCGGCATTGTGCCTTTTGTATTATGTCCCGACGCAATTCTGTGTTTCATCGTCAATGTGAAGGTGAAAGGGATAGAGTAAAATTGCAGTAGTGCATCGGAATCTAATACTAAACTCCAAGGAAACGCTCAAAGCAAACCACAAACAAAGAGAATTAATACTCTTCTTGTACTTAAATCGGTATTGTGCCATTTCTATTAAATCCCGAAGCATTTTCTGTGATTCAGCGTCTATTCAAAGGTCCAAGGGATAGAGTAAAGCTGCAGTAGTGCATCGGAATCTAGTACTGATTCCCCAGGAACGCTCAAAGCAAGCCACTAAAATGAGAAGATTTACTCTTCTTGTACTTAAGTCGGCATTGTGCCTTTTGTATTAATTCCCAACGCAATATATGTGTTTCATCGTCAATGTGAAGGTCCAAGGGATAGAGTAGAGCTGCAGTAGAGCATCGGAATCTACTGCTGAACTCCCAGGAAACGCTCAAACTACTGCAGCTCTACTCTATCCCTTGGACCTTCACATTGACGATGAAACACATATATTGCGTTGGGAATTAATACAAAAGGCACAATGCCGACTTAAGTACAAGAAGAGTAAATCTTCTCATTTTAGTGGCTTGCTTTGAGCGTTCCTGGGGAATCAGTACTAGATTCCGATGCACTACTGCAGCTTTACTCTATCCCTTGGACCTTTGAATAGACGCTGAATTACAGAAAATGCTTCTGGATTTAATAGAAATGGCACAATACCGATTTAAGTAAACACATATATTGCGTTGGGAATTAATAGAAAAGGCACAATGCCGACTTAATTACAAGAACAGTAAATCTTCTCATGTTAGTGGCTTGCTTTGAGCGTTCCTGGGGAATCAGTACTAGATTCCGATGCACTACTGCAGCTTTACTCTATCCCTTGGACCTTTGAATAGACGCTGAATCACAGAAAATGCTTCGGGATTTATATAAAATAAATAAAATAAAATATTAATTATGTATTATTGTATGATAGTGATTGGTTGTACTTAATATTTGCGCAACGTTTAATTATTCGGTATCAGACGCTTGACAATGGCTTTTTCGTAAATGTAATGTTATTCGTAGTTGACCGTGAAATAAAACTGAAATAATCGGACTTCGTAATTAAATCGTTTCCAAAGACTGCTGCGGTAGGTGCGGACTCATAAACTAAATCTCAATATTACAATAATTTGCCAGCCATGCCAAAACGTCGTACAGAGGTGATTGTCTACTAAACAAAAAAATTACACAGTTAGTTAAATCATATATATTCAATGAATAAGCCTACTGTTCACAATCCTACTTACTTTTATAAATATAAATTCTTTTCAGAATCGAGTGCCTAGTATGGTTGCAACTCGCAGTAATTTTCTATAACATGAAATATGGCGGTGTGCCAGACAATAAACTAAAATACGTGCTTCTCGCACCACTTCAACCAGAGCTCTCCTTTCTTAATCAAACATACGAGTAACGTAATTCTGCTTTTGTTTTATCAGCGACACAGCGCTGCAGTTGTGTGCCATAGGCTTTATTTATTTGTCACTGATTATTTATTTAATTAATATCTCGCGTTTCCGAGGAAACTCACGCTCGGCATGCAAATGTGCCTTTATATTGCCCCCTGAATTGCGAGGCGAAAGGACACACCTGCAGGCGAGCAATTCACCTAAAGGCACAAGAAAATCTAAGTTATCTACAACTATTTACATGACTTACATTATACTGTATATTATATACAAAATTTGAATGACGCGCGTGCGCCGAAAAAGTTCTTATGTTGGCAAAACAGAGTGCGCACATGCGCAGAAGCATCTGTGTAACTACGGCACTGCCGTTATTTCGTAAATTTAGATCACGCGGCACAGTATTGCAGTTCATATTGTTCGTGTGCGCGCGCATTTCTTAGTCGTTGCACAAAGAAAATATTCCACCAAGATTACATATGAAGACTACATTCTATGACAGGTAACTTAGTTTTAAAATTACAATATTTGTTATAATACAATACAACTTTAGATTCTTGAATGTTCTTAGTTACATAGCATTGCAATGAAATGCTTCAACGAAAAATGTTCTGTTGTTTCAGGTGCGTTGACCTATACACATCGTGTCGTTATTACAGTTTATATTCATCTACTGCACAGTACTGTTTCACAGGTTAGTGTCGTCGTGGTAGAGTTTTTTGATCACAGTAACATCGCTGTATAACAACGTGATTGATACATAAGCATGTCCATTTCCTATTTCCATTATAGTCGTTGTGATGCAGTTCGTTGTGACAAAAAGCATTGTTTATTACAGATCAGACGTGACCCGTCGAGTAATTAGTCCATATGCAGTTCGTTTTCGATATTCCGTGGAAGCTTGGTTGCAGAACCTCGGACGGCACATAGCTGGCGTCGATCCTTGGACAGTCCAGGTAAGAGTGTCCATCACATTTCGAGAACATTTCATTCCCTGAAGTTCCAACCAAAATTCTTCCACCCGTCGTGTTGTTTTCTGGACAGGCAGTTTGTGTCCATTTAATCCAGTTAACATCTTGAAGTTGGGTACTGTAGTAATGTCACTAGACGATGCACGAATTATTCTCTTCACATTTTCAGTTTTTTGCTGAATATAGCTCACCTAAATGTTCGTAGTTATTAATAAAAAAAAATCTTTCATCGCGTTTACATAGGTACGATGCATGATGAATGGCATTAACAGTTTCTTTCACATAGGTTTCCGCGTAGTTGCAGAGTTAGTAATGTTCGTTAATGTCCGTGAACAGTGGTTCACTATGCAATGTCTTTTTGGCACTCGTTTTGTTCTAAATTTTACATAGTAACAGTTACATGATACATCAGTTAAAAAAAACATAAGTAATCATACATATACACGTCACATATTTTCTTAGCATAAACATAATACAGTTACACATAAACATGTTTTCATCATTATTACATAGCTATAAATTATTACATTGTGTCACATTTGATTACATGGATTGCAGATATTTACGTCCTCTTTAACGGTTTTGCTGGGATTTTATCGATGTTTTTTGTGATGTCATCTGAAATTAAGATAGGTTAGACACAACATTCATTACATCAGTAGGCAAGACCAGGCGTTTTCACTACTCAATAAATATTCAAAATAATAAGAGACGGAAAGCTGTTAGATTCCTCGCGTTTTGTGCGTGTGTGTATAGTGTCTGTGTGGCCTTGGCTACTGGTAGATGCTTTTCTTGCTGAGAGATGTGCGTCTAATCTATTTCTCGAAGTAAAAGATCACTTCACAGATGACGTCTGTCGGTTCGTCAGGTGTCATACCAAGTCAGTGGTACCTACAGTCACAAATGTTCCGTGAAAAATTTATATATCATTCACTGCTACGTAATCATAAATTTTACTTTAATATTCAGTCTTCTCGGTGGTGCCGTGGCGTTGAAAGAAAAGTTCTTCTGTCTTCAACTGCGTCACTGGAACCGCTGAAATGAAAATTTCTATACTACTTATAATCTATGTTGTAATTTGTTTTAGTTCTTGCCACACAGCAGGTCGTTGAGATAACGGTACGTTATATGTCTTGTGGTAGAAGATCTTGTGAGGCTTAACTTCAATCTTGTACACATACGTGTTGATAACACCTAATCGTTTGGTAAAAACTTGTAAATATTTGGATAACACTTCCTGTAGTTTTATACGTTCATGTACACTGAGAGCTGTAGCTTCACTTATCTTATGATCAAGCAATGTTTTCAAGTCCATTAGCTCTGTGTCAGATGAGTGTGTTTGCATGTCTTGAATGTCTTTGTCAAGTACTAACTGAACCTTGTACCCTGTACAGTGTTTGTCATGCTTTAGAGTTCTCCTGTCCAAATCAATAATAATTACACTGCCTTTATCATTTAAAATACATTTACCTTTGGAGAAGTCTATAATGCAGTCCTTCTCGCTCATAATATCTATTCCTAATATGCAATTTGTCACAAGGTTTTGTACAACAAGGAATGGCCATTGTACGGTTCCATTACCTATTTTAACGTTTACAAAAACTTGCTTTGTAACCCTACATGACTTATTACCTAGAGCGGTAGTTATTTTACAGTTTTGGGCAGGAAACTCAGGCACAGGCTCCAATTCACACATCTTTTTATAGAAATTAAAAGACAAAACGCTCACAGCTGCACCTGTATCTAAGATAATAGTAGTTGGAATCCCACCTACTACACCAGTAGTAGATGCTAAAACAATTTCATTTGTGTTTAAACGACATTGTGTACTGTCTTGTAAAAGTTCATCTGATATATTGTTATTGTGGTTGTATCTTATAAATAAAACAGGTAGTTTTTGTTTAGAATTACTCGGCATATCATTATTCTGTTGTTCAAGTGTGGTGTCAAATAACTGATTAACATTGAAGTCGCCCCCCAAGAATTCTTCAGCCACGACCTGGGGCAAAGTAGTGACTGTTTCTAGTTTGTTGGATTATCATTTGTACTAGGTACTGACACAGATTGGGGTTGTGCATCAGGTGTCATTTCTATTATATTCACATTCGGATATTGCCTATTATGATCTCCAAACTTTTGCGGTTGTTGTTGCTGTTGCGCATTATAACTTACCTGTCGGTCGTAAGGTATGCTCCAATTTTGTCCTGGTGGCTGCTGTGGTAAAGCAGTATTTGAATGAAAGTATTGATCGCTACGAGTCCAGCCTTGATGCTGTCTTGGCTCGTAGTTATTATTATTTCTATTTCTGTTTGTGTTTTTGTTGTTACATTTGTATCCGTTGTTACCGTTGTTGTTATTACCGCGGTGCCTTTTGTATGGATTGCCGCATGAAGTGTTATTACTGTTGTAATTGTTGTTTGTATTGGAATACGCGTGTTGATTTTGATTTCCGTATTGAGACGGCATGTGAGTTTGCTGTTTTTGCTGTACCGCGTATCCAACTGTGGGCGCGCCAGAATTGTGTTGGCAAGCCTGCATGTTTTGCATACCACTAGTGTAAACATTGTGGCTGCTGTTTTGCCGCGCGAAGCGCTGATCTTCAAGTAACATGTCAACCGAATCTAAAGCTGTTAAAAAATAATCTGAATCGTCATCCGGGATATGTAGAAGTTTTTCCTTAATGTTGAAAGGCAATTTGGCCTTCAACGCTCGGAGTATATCACGCGTTGCGACTGGTTCGTCTAAAAAATGTCCCATGTTCAAGTATTTTTCAAAATATCTGCGTAAGTTACCAATTTTACTGTTAAAAGTTTCAGGTTCTAAAATTTGTCTTCTGAGTCGCTCCTGGACGGATTGCGACCAGAATTTGTTCAGAAAAGCACGCTCAAACTCACTGTACGTGGTACATACGTCAGCTTGACTGTATGCCCAGACAGCTGCATCGCCTTGGATGTAACCGACAATATATGAAATCTTTTTCCGGTCACTCCAAGTGCGTGGAAATGCGTTACTAAAAGATTTAAGAAAAATCACCGGATGAATGGTTCGTTTTTCTGGGATAAAAGCCTGAAATTGCCTGTGTTTTATTAAGCTTTCTTCTTCCTTTGCATTATGATATGGATTTGTTCCACTGTAATTACTGCAATGCTCAGCTGGCGAGTAATTACGATAATGTTGCTGTAGTTTACCATGATAATAGCTTATGTTTGTGTTTGCACGTTGTGGTATGTGTTGTTGTCGTGGTGTGTTTTGTTCTTGTGTGTATGTTGTGTGCGGTATGTGTGCGTCACACTCGTATGTATATTGGTTTCTGAACTGTACATTTTGACTGATATTTTCGTTACATTCAGACTGTGGTTGATCGGTGAATTGTCTCATGGGTGCAGTGACGGATTGTACTGCATCACTAATCAGCTGTTTGTTATTAGTGATGTATTCCGCTACGGAGTCGTGCACAATTGTTGGTAAATTTTCACGTATGCATCTATCAAAATGTTTGTCTTTGTTCTCTACCCAATCATGAAATTCTTTATTAATATTTTGAAAATGAGCTGTGGCATCAGATTGTAAGATGTCAGTCAGGTGTTGTTCAACATCGTCAAATTTATTCTGCACGTCAGTAATTCGTTTTTCAAGGTTGTCGTGTACTGAAGGATATGTTTGAATTTGTTCAGTAAGAGCTTCACACGTGACATTAAGGTTTTTTAATTGTGTCTGTAAAAGTGCTACGTCATTTGTAGTCTTTTCTTGTCTCGTATTAAGCTTGGAAAATTTCGTACTGAGTTCAGTCATCTGTTTGGTCAGTGTGGCGTCTATAAGTTCCAACACGTTTACACAAAGTGTCATTACATGCCTTGATTGCTATGAGGTCAGATTTAATTTCGTCATTTTGTGTCTTTAAGGTTGCCATGTTTTCCGCGTTCTGTTTCATTAGCATTTGTAACATGTTGGCAATGTTTACTGTTTGCAAGGTCTCTGCCCCCGCCGCGTCATTAGACGTGACGTCATGTATTAACATGGGCTCTGACTGAGACTTTGAAATTTTTGTGGTGGACGGCCTATTGTCAAAACTTCCGTTAACACTTGCGTCAATATTTGATGAATCATCCGAGTCGGATTGCGTCTGAATAGTATGTCTTTGCTGTTCCATCTTTGCGTATTGTTTTCTAGTTATGACCATGCCACACGTGATATATATTTCAAGAAATTAATGTTTGACACTGGTTTTAAAATAAAATGCAGTTGAGCATGAATCGCTCGTAGCAACAATGGCTGTTTGTTAATTTAAAAATGTAAACTGAATATGGGATTATTGTTAATGGCTGCTGTCCATGTTACAACGTATTGTACAGAAGTCGGCCATATTGTACACTCGTGTATTGGTATTGTTGCAGAAGTTATTGTTTAAGGAAAAGTACTGAGAATGAAATTTATCACTGAAAACTGCTACGCGCGAAAGAAATACTACAGAATCTACTGAAGAGCTAATACACTGAATTATGCGTCTGGTCAAGCCTGCCAATGCAAAGATGCTGCGTCTTACCTTATTTTGCTGGAAGCTTCATTGCGTCTTCCCGCAAAATTTTAGAATTGGAAAATATCTTCAGATCTTTGTTATTTCTCATACATTCACGTCCAGGTCCAGATAGTTAATTTTTCACATGAAACAAAGAGAACAGTGTAACAAATGACAAAATAACAAGTCCGACACGCAGTCGCCAATATAAAATAAATAAAATAAAATATTAATTATGTATTATTGTATGATAGTGATTGGTTGTACTTAATATTTGCGCGACGTTTAATTATTCGGTATCAGACGCTTGACAATGGCTTTTTCGTAAATGTAATGTTATTCGTAGTTGACCGTGAAATAAAACTGAAATAATCGGACTTCGTAATTAAATCGTTTCCAAAGACTGCTGCGGTAGGTGCGGACTCATAAACTAAATCTCAATATTACAATAATTTGCCAGCCATGCCAAAACGTCGTACAGAGGTGATTGTCTACTAAACAAAAAAATTACACAGTTAGTTAAATCATAAATATTCAATGAATAAGCCTACTGTTCACAATCCTACTTACTTTTATATATATAAATTCTTTTCAGAATCGAGTGCCTAGTATGGTTGCAACTCGCAGTAATTTTCTATAACATGAAATATGGCGGTGTGCCAGACAATAAACTAAAATACGTGCTTCTCGCACCACTTCAACCAGAGCTCTCCTTTCTTAATCAAACATACTAGTAACGTAATTCTGCTTTTGTTTTATCAGCGACACAGCGCTGCAGTTGTGTGCCATAGGCTTTATTTATTTGTCACTGATTATTTATTTAATTAATATCTCGCGTTTCCGAGGAAACTCACGCTCGGCATGCAAATGTGCCTTTATAAAACGCTCAAAGCAAACCACAAACAAAGAGAATTAATACTCTTCTTGTACTTAAATCGGTATTGTGCCATTTCTATTAAATCCGGAAGCATTTTCTGTGATTCAGCGTCTATTCAAAGGTCCAAGGGATAGAGTAAAGCTGCAGTAGTGCATCGGAATATAGTACTGATTCCCCAGGAACGCTCAAAGCAAGCCACTAAAATGAGAAGATTTACTCTTCTTGTACTTAAGTCGGCATTGTGCCTTTTGTATTAATTCCCAACGCAATATATGTGTTTCATCGTCAATGTGAAGGTCCAAGGGATAGAGTAGAGCTGCAGTAGTGCATCGGAATCTACTGCTGAACTCCCAGGAAACGCTCAAACAAACCTCAAACAATGAGAAGGTTTAACCATCTTGTACTTAACTAGGCATTGTGCATTTTGTATTAATACCCTACGCAGTATCTGTGTTTCATCGTCAATGTGAAGGTCCAAGGGATAGAGTAAAGCTGCAGTAGTGCATCGGAATCTAATACTGATCTCCCAGGAAACGCTAAAAGGAAACCACAAACAACATGAAGATTTTCTCTCCTTGTACATAAGTCGGCATTGTGCCTTTTGTATTAAATCCCGGCGCAATTCCTGTGTTTCATCGTCTATGTGAAGGTCCAAGGGATAGAGTAAAGCTGCAGAAGTGAATCGGAATCTAATACTGATCTCCCAGGAAACGCTCAATTAAACCTCAAACAATGAGAAGATTTACCTTCTTGTACTTAAGTCTGCATTGTGCCTTTTGTATTAAATTCCGACGCAATTTCTGTTTTTCATCGTCAATGTGAAGATCCAAGGGATACAGTAAAGCGGCAGCAGTGCATCGGAAACTAATACTGATCTCCCAGGAAACGCTCAAAGCAAACCAGAAACAATGAGAAGATCTGCTCCTCTTGTACTTAAGTCGGCATTGTGCGCTTTGTATTAAATCCCGATGCCATTTCTGTGTTCCATCGTCAATGTGAAGGTCCAAGGGATAGAGTAAAGCTGCAGTAGTGCATCGGAAAACTAATAGTGACCTCCCAGGAAAGGCTCAAAGCAAACCACAAACAATGAGAGAATTTACTCGTCTTGTACTTAAGACGGCATTGGGCCTTTTGTTTTAAATCCCGACGCAAATTCTGTGATTCATCGTCAATGTGAAGGTCCAAGGGATAGAGTAAAGCTGCAGTAGTGTACCGAAATCTAGTACTGATCTCCCAGATAACCCTCAAAGCAAACCACAAACGATGAGTAAATTTCCTCTTCACGTATTTAAGTCAGCATTGTGCCTTTTGTATTACGTCCCGACGCAATATCTGTGTTTCATTGACAATGTGAAGGTTAAAGGAATAGAGTAAAGCTGCACTAGTGCATCGGAATCTAATACTGATCTCCCAGAAAACGCTCAAAGAAAACCACAAACAATGAGAATATGTACTCTTCTTGTACATAAGTCGGTATTGTGCATTTTCTCTTAAATCCTGACGCATTCTCTGTGTTTCGTCGTCAATGTAAAGGTCCAAGGGATAGAGTAAAGCTGCAGTAGTGTATCGGAATCTGGTACTGATTCCGCAGGAACGCTCAAAGCCAACCACAAACAATGAGAAGATTAACTCTTCCTGTACTTACGTCGGCATTGTGCCTTTTGTATTTAATCCCGACGCAATTTCTGTGATTCATCGTCAATGTGAAGGTCCAAGGGATAGAGTAATGCTGAAGTAGTGCATCGGAATCTAATGCTGATCTCCCAGGAAACGCTCAAACAAACCACAAGCAATGAGAAGATTTAACCATCTTGTACTTAAGCAGGCATTGTGCCTTTTGTATTAAATCCCGACGCAAATTCTGTGTTTTTTCGTCAATGTGAAGGTGAAAGGGGTAATGTAAAGGTGCAGTAGTGCATCGGAATCTAATACTAATCTTCCAGGAAACGCTCAAAGCAAACCACAAACAACATGAAGATTTACTCTTCTTGTACTTAAGTCGGCATTGTGCCTTTTGTATTAAATCCCGGCGCAATTTCTGAGTTTCATCGTCGATGTGAAGTTCAAAGGAATAGAGTGAAGCTGCAGTAGTGCGTCGCAGTCTAGTACTGATTCCCCAGGAACGCTCCAAGCCAACCACAAACAATGAGAAGATTTACTCTACTTGTACTTAAGTCGGCATTGTGCCTTTTGTATTAAATCCCGACGCAATTTCTGTGTCTCATCTACTATGTGAGACTCCAATGGATAGAGTAAAGCTGCAGTAGTGCATCGGAAAACTAACAGTGACCTCCCAGGAAATGCTCAAAGCAAACCACGAACATTGAGAGAATTTACTCTTCTTGTACTTAAGTCGGCATTGTGCCTTTTGTATTAAATCCCGGCGCAATTTCTGTGTTTCATCGTCGATGTGAAGTTCGAAAGGATAGAGTAAAGCTGCAGTAGTGCATCGGAAACTAGTACTGATTCCCCAGGAACGCTCGAAGCCAACCACACAGAATGAGAAGATTTACTCTACTTGTATTAAGTCGGCATTGTGCCTTTTGTATTAAATACCGACGCAATTTCTGTGTTTCATCGTCTATGTGAAGGTCCAAGGGATAGAGTAAAGCTGCAGTAGTGCATCGGACTCCAATACGGATCTCCCACAAACAATGAGAAGATTTACCTTCATGTACTTAAGTCGGCATTGTGCCTTTTGTTTTAAATCCCAATCCAATATCTGTGCTTCATCGTCAATGTGAAGGTCCAAGGGATAGAGGAAAGCTGGAGTAGTGCATCTGAATCTAATATTATTCTCCCAGGAAACGCTCAAAGCAATCCACAAACAATGAGAAAACTTATCCTTCTTGTACTTAAGTTGGCATTGTGCCTGTCGTATTAAATCACGACGCAATTTCGGTGGTTCATCGTTAATGTGAAGTTCCAATGTATAGAGTAGAGCTGCAGTAGTGCATCGAAATCTAATACTGATCTCCCAGGAAACGCTCAATCATACCACAAACAATGAGTAGATTTACCTTCTTGTACTTTAGTCGGCATTGTGCCTTTTGTATTAAATCCCTACGCAATTTCTGTGGTTCATCGTCAATGCGAAGGTCCGAGGGATAGAGTAAAGCTGCAGTAGTGCATCGGAATCCAGTACTGATTCCCCAGGAACGCTCAAAGCCAACCACAAACAATGAGAAGATTAACTCTACTTGTACTTAAGTCGGTATTGTGCTTTTGTATTAAATCCCGACGCAGTTTCTGTCTTTCATCGTCTATGTGAAGGTACAAGGGATGGAGTAAGGCTGCAGTAGTGCATCGGAAACTAATACTGATCTCTCAGGAAACGCTCAAACAAACCACAAACAAGGAGAGGATTTACCTTCTTGTACTTAAGTCGGCATAGTGCCTTTTGCATTAAATCCCGACGGAAATTCTGTGTTTCATCGTCAATGTGAAGGTGAAAGGGAAAGAGTAAAGCTGCAGTAGTGCATCGGAATCTAACACTGTTCTCCCAGGAAACGCTCAAAGCAAACTACAAACAAACAGAATATTTACTCTTCCTGAAGTTAAGACAGTATTGTGCCATTTCTGTTAAATCCCGACGCATTATCTTTGTTACATCGTCAATGTAAAGGTCCAAGGGACAGAGTAAAGCTGCAGTAGTGCATCGGAATCTAGTACTGATTCCCCAGGAACGCTCAAAGCAAAACACAAACAATGAGAAGATTTACTCTTCTTGTACTTAAGTCGGCATTGTGCCTTTTGTATAAAATCAGAACGCAATATCTGTGTTTCATCGTCAATGTGAAGGTCCAAGAGATAGAGTAAAGCTGCAGTAGTGCATCGGTATCTAATACTGATCTCCTAGGAAACGCTCAAAGAAACCATAAACAATGAGAAGATTTACTCTTCTTGTACTTAATTCTGCATTGGTCCTAATGTCTTAAATCCCGTCGCAAATTTTGAGTTTTATCGTCAATGTGAAGGTAAAAGGGGTAAAGTAAAGCTGCAGTAGTGCATCGGAATCTAATACTATTCTCCCAGGAAACGCTCAAAGCAAACCACAAACAAAGAGAATATTTACTCTTCTCTTACTTAAGTCGGTATAATGCCATTTCTATTAAATCCCGACGCATTTTCTCTGTTACATCGTCAATGTAAAGGTCCAAGGGATAGAGTAACGCTGCAGTAGTGCATCGGAAACTAGTACTGATTCCCCAGGAACGCTTAAAGCAAAACACAAACAATGAGAAGATTTACTCTTCTTGTACTTAAGTCGCCATTGTGCCTTTTGTATTAAATCAAAACCCAAAATCTGTGTTTCATCGTCAATGTGAAGGTCCAAGGGATAGAGTAATGCTGAAGTAGTGCATCGGAATCTAATGCTGATCTCCCAGGAAACGCTCAAACAAACCACAAGCAATGAGAAGATTTAACCATCTTGTACTTAAGCAGGCATTGTGCCTTTTGTATTAAATCCCGACGCAAATTCTGTGTTTTTTCGTCAATGTGAAGGTGAAAGGGGTAATGTAAAGGTGCAGTAGTGCATCGGAATCTAATACTAATCTTCCAGGAAACGCTCAAAGCAAACCACAAACAACATGAAGATTTACTCTTCTTGTACTTAAGTCGGCATTGTGCCTTTTGTATTAAATCCCGGCGCAATTTCTGAGTTTCATCGTCGATGTGAAGTTCAAAGGAATAGAGTGAAGCTGCAGTAGTGCGTCGCAGTCTAGTACTGATTCCCCAGGAACGCTCCAAGCCAACCACAAACAATGAGAAGATTTACTCTACTTGTACTTAAGTCGGCATTGTGCCTTTTGTATTAAATCCCGGCGCAATTTCTGTGTCTCATCTACTATGTGAGACTCCAATGGATAGAGTAAAGCTGCAGTAGTGCATCGGAAAACTAACAGTGACCTCCCAGGAAATGCTCAAAGCTAACCACGAACATTGAGAGAATTTACTCTTCTTGTACTTAAGTCGGCATTGTGCCCTTGTATTAAATACCGGCGCTGTTTCTGAGCTCCATCGTCAATGTGAAGGTCCAAGGGATAGAGGAAAGCTGCAGTAGTGCATCGGAATTTAATACTAATCTTTCAGGATACGCTCAAAGCAAACCACAAACAACATGAAGATTTACTCTTCTTGTACTTAAGTCGGCATTGTGCCTTTTGTATTAAATCCCGGCGCAATTTCTGAGTTTCATCGTCGATGTGAAGTTCAAAGGAATAGAGTGAAGCTGCAGTAGTGCGTCGCAGTCTAGTACTGATTCCCCAGGAACGCTCCAAGCCAACCACAAACAATGAGAAGATTTACTCTACTTGTACTTAAGTCGGCATTGTGCCTTTTGTATTAAATCCCGGCGCAATTTCTGTGTCTCATCTACTATGTGAGACTCCAATGGATAGAGTAAAGCTGCAGTAGTGCATCGGAAAACTAACAGTGACCTCCCAGGAAATGCTCAAAGCAAACCACGAACATTGAGAGAATTTACTCTTCTTGTACTTAAGTCGGCATTGTGCCCTTGTATTAAATACCGGCGCTGTTTCTGAGCTCCATCGTCAATGTGAAGGTCCAAGGGATAGAGGAAAGCTGCAGTAGTGCATCGGAATTTAATACTAATCTTTCAGGATACGCTCAAAGCAAACCACAAACAACATGAAGATTTACTCTTCTTGTACTTAAGTCGGCATTGTGCCTTTTGTATTAAATACCGACGCAATTTCTGTGTTTCATCGTCTATGTGAAGGTCCAAGGGATAGAGTAAAGCTGCAGTAGAGCATCGGAATCTAATACGGATCTCCCAGAAAACGCTCAAACAAACCACAAACAATGAGAAGATTTACCTTCATGTACTTAAGTCGGCATTGTGCCTTTTGTTTTAAATCCCAATCCAATATCTGTGCTTCATCGTCAATGTGAATGTCCAAGGGATAGAGGAAAGCTGGAGTAGTGCATCTGAATCTAATATTAATCTGCCAGGAAACGCTCAAAGCAATCCACAAACAATGAGAAAACTTAACCTTCTTGTACTTAAGTTGGCATTGTGCCAGTCGTATTAAATCACGACGCAATTTCTGTGGTTCATCGTTAATGTGAAGTTCCAATGTATAGAGTAGAGCTGCAGTAGTGCATCGAAATCTAATACTGAACTCCCAGGAAACGCTCAATCATACCACAAACAATGAGTAGATTTACCTTCTTGTACTTTAGTCGGCATTGTGCCTTTTGTATTAAATCCCGACGCAATTTCTGTGATTCATCGTCAATGCGAAGGTCCAAGGGATAGAGTAAAGCTGCAGTAGTGCATCGGAATCCAGTACTGATTCCCCAGGAACGCTCAAAGCCAACCACAAACAATGAGAAGATTAACTCTACTTGCACTTAAGTCGGCATTGTGCTTTTGTATTAAATCCCGACGCAGTTTCTGTCTTTCATCGTCTATGTGAAGGTACAAGGGATGGAGTAAGGCTGCAGTAGTGCATCGGAAACTAATACTGATCTCTCAGGAGCCGCTCAAACAAACCACAAACAAGGAGAGGATTTACCTTCTTGTACTTAAGTCGGCATAGTGCCTTTTGCATTAAATCCCGACGGAAATTCTGTGTTTCATCGTCAATGTGAAGGTGAAAGGGAAAGAGTAAAGCTGCAGTAGTGCATCGGAATCTAACACTATTCTCCCAGGAAACGCTCAAAGCAAACTACAAACAAACAGAATATTTACTCTTCCTGAAGTTAAGACGGTATTGTGCCATTTCTGTTAAATCCCGACGCATTATCTGTGTTACATCGTCAATGTAAAGGTCCAAGGGACAGAGTAAAGCTGCAGTAGTGCATCGGAATCTAGTACTGATTCCCCAGGAACGCTCAAAGCAAAACACAAACAATGAGAAGATTTACGCTTCTTGTACTTAAGTCGGCATTGTGCCTTTTGTATAAAATCAGAACGCAATATCTGTGTTTCATCGTCAATGTGAAGGTCCAAGAGATAGAGTAAAGCTGCAGTAGTGCATCGGTATCTAATACTGATCTCCCAGGAATCGCTCAAAGAAACCATAAACAATGAGAAGATTTACTCTTCTTGTACTTAATTCGGCATTGGGCCTTATGTCTTAAATCCCGTCGCAAATTTTGAGTTTTATCGTCAATGTGAAGGTAAAAGGGGTAAAGTAAAGCTGCAGTAGTGCATCGGAATCTAATACTAATCTCCCACGAAACGCTCAAAGCAAACCACAAACAACATGAAGATTTACTCTTCTTGTACTTAAGTCGGCATTGTGCCAATTGTATTAAATCCCGGCGTAATTTCTGTGTTTCATCTTCGATTTGAAGATCCAAGGCATGGAGTGAAGCTGCAGTAGTGCATCGGAATCTGGTACTGTTTCCCCAAGAACGCTCAAAGAAAACCACAAACAATGAGAAGATTTAATCTACGTGTACTTAAGTCTGCATTGTGCCTTTTCTATTAAATCCTGATTCAATTTCTGTGTTTCATCGCCTATGTGAAGGTCCAAGGGATAGAGTAAAGCTGCAGTAGTGCACCGGAATCTAATACTGATCTATCAGGAAACGCTCAAACAAACCTCAAACAATGAGAATGTTTACCTACTTGTACCTAAGTCGGCATTGTGCTTTTTGTATTAATTCCCGACGCAATTTCTGTGTTTCATCGTCAATGTGAAGATCCAAGGGATAGAGGAAAAGCTGCAGTAGTGCATCGGAATCTAATACTGATCTCCCAGGAAACGCTCAAAGCAAAACAGAAACAATAAGAAGATCTACTCTTCTTGTACTTAAGTCGGTATTGTGCCTTTTGTATTAAATCCCGATGCCATTTCTGTGTTCCATCGTCAATGTGAAGGTCCAAGGGATATAGTAAAGCTGTAGTAGAGCATCGGAATCTAATACTGATGACCCAGGACACGCTTAATGCAAACCACAAGCAGTGAGAAGATTTACTCTTCTTGTACTTAAGTCGGCATTGTGTATTTTGTATTAAATCCCGACGCAGTTTCTGTGTTTCATCGTCTATGTGAAGGTCCAGGGGATGGAGTAAAGCTGCAGTAATGCATCGGAATCTAATACTGATCTAAAAGGAAACGCTCAAACAAACCACAAACAATGAGAGGATTTACCTTCTTGTACTTAAGCCGGCATTGTGCCTTTTGTATTAAATCCCGACGGTAATTCTGTGTTTCATCGTCAATTTGAAGGTCCAAGGGATGGAGTAAAGCTGCAGTAGTGCATCGGAATATAATACTGATATCCCAGGAAACGCTCAAAGGAAACTACAAACAATGAGGAGATTTGCTCATCTTGTACTTAATTTGGCATTGTGCCTTTCGTATTAAATCCCGACGTAATTTCTGTGTTTTATCGTCAATCTAAAGGTGAAAGGGATAGAGTAAAACTACAGTAGTGCATCGGAATTTAATACTAATCTCCTGGGAAACACTCAAAGCAAACCACAAACAATGAGAAGATTTACTCTTCTTGTACTTAAGTCGGCATTGTGCCCTTTGTATTAAATCCCAAAGCAATATCTGTGTTTCATCGTCAATGTGAAGGTCCAGGGGATAGAGTAAAGCTGCAGTAGTGCATCGGAATATACTGCTGATCTCCAAGGAAACGCTCAAACACACCACAAACAATGAGAAGATTTAACCATCTTGTACTTAAGTAGGCATTGTGCATTTTGTATGAAATCCCGACGCAAATTCTGTCTTTTATCGTCAATGTGAAGGTAAAAGCGGTAAAGTAAAGCTGCAGTAGTGCATCGGAATCTAATACTAATCTCCCAGGAAACGCTCAAAGCAAACCACAAACAACATGAAGATTTACTCTTCTTGTACTTAAGTCGACATTGTGCCAATTGTATTAAATCCCGGCGCAATTTCTGTGTTTCATCGTCGATTTGAAGTTCCAAGGCATAGAGTGAAGCTGCAGTAGTGCATCGGAATATAATACTAATATCCCAGGAAACGCTCAAAGCAAACCACAAACAATGAGGAGATTTACTCATCTTGTACTTAAGTTGGCATTGTGCCTTTCGTATTAAATCCCCATGTATTTTCTGTGTTTTGTCGTCAATATGAAGGTGAAAGGGATAGAGTAAAACTACAGTAGTGCATTGGAATCTAATACTAATCCCCGGGAAACGCTCAAAGCAAACCACAAACAAAGAGGATATTTACTCTTCCTGTACTTAAGTCGGTATTGTGCCATTTCTATTAAATCCCGACGCATTTTCTGTGTTTCATAGTCACTTTAAAGGTCCAAGGGATAGAGTAGAGCTGCAGTAGTGCATCGAAATCTGGTACTGATTCCCCAGGAGCGCTCTAAGCAAACCACAAACAATGAGAAGATTTACTCTTCTTGTACTTTAGTCGGCATTGTGCCTTTTGTATTAAATCCCATCGCAATATCTGTGTTTCATCGTCAATGTGAAGGTCCAAGGGATAGAGTAAAGCTGCAGTAGTGCATCGGAATCTACTGCTGATCTTCAAGGAAACGCTCAAACAAACCACAAACAATGAGAAGATTTAACCATCTTGTACTTAAGTACGCATTGTGCATTTTGTATTAAATCCCGACGAAAATTCTGTCTTTTATCGTCAATGTGAAAGTGAAAGGGGTAAAGTAAAGCTGCTGTAGTGCATCGGAATCTAATACTAAACTCCCAGGAAACGCTCAAATCAAACCACAAACAACATGAAGATTACTCATCTTGTACTTAAGCCGGGTTTGTGCCTTTTGTATTATATCACGGCGCAATTTCTGTGTTTCATCATCGATGTGAAGTTCCAAGGGATAGAGTAAAGCTGCAGTAGTGCATCGGAATCTAGTACTGATTCCCCAAGAACGCTCAAAGCCAACCACAAACAGTGAGAAAGTTACTCTACTTGTACTTAAGTCGGCATTGTGCCTTTTGTATTAAATCCCGATGCCATATCTGTGTTCCATCGTCAATGTGAAGGTCCAAGGGATAGAGTAATGCTGCAGTAGTGCATCGGAATCTAATACTGACCTCCCAGGAAGCGCTCAAAGCAAACCAGAAAGAATGAGAAGATCTCCTCTTCTTGTACTTAAGTCGGCATTGTGCCTTTCGTATTAAATCCCGATGCCATATCTGTGTTTCATCGATTATGTGAAGGTCCAAGGGACAGAGCAAATCTGCAGTAGTGCATCGGAATCCAATACTGATCTCCCAGGAAAAGCTCAAACAAACCTCAAACAATGAGAAGATTTAACTTCATGTACTTATGTTGGCATTGTGCCCTTTGTAATAAATCCCGACGCCATTTCCATGTTTCATCGTGAATGTGAAGATCCAAGGGATAGAGTAAATCTGCAGTAGTGCATCGGAATCTAATACTGACCTCCCAGGAAGCGCTCAAAGCAAACCAGAAAGAATGAGAAGATCTCCTCTTCTTGTACTTAAGTCGGCATTGTGCCTTTCGTATTAAATCCCGATGCCATATCTGTGTTCCATCGTCAATGTGAAGGTCCAAGGGATAGAGTAAAGCTGCAGTAGAGCATCGGAATCTAAAACTGATCTCCCAGGACACGCATAAAGCAAACCACAAACAGAGAGAAGATTTACTCTTCTTGAACTTAAGTCGGCATTGTGTGTTTTGTATTAAATCCCGACGCATTTTCTGTGTTTCATCGACTATGTGAGACTCCAAGGGATAGAGTATAGCTGCAGTAATGCATCGGAAACTAATTGTGATCTCCCAAGAAACGCTCAATGCAAACCACATACAATGAGTAGATTTACTCTACTTGTACCAGTGTCGGCATTGAGCATATTGTATTAAATCCCGACGCAATTTATGTGTTTCATCGTCTACGTGAAGGTCCAGGAGATAGGGTAAAGCTGCAGTAGTGCACCAGAATCTAATACTGATTAAACAGGAACGCAAAAAGCCAACCACAAAGAATGAGAAACCTTACTCTACTTGAAGTTAAGTCGGCAATTTGCCTTTTGTATTAAATACCGACTGCAATTTCTGTGTTTCATCGTCTATGTGAAGGTCCAAGGGATGGAGTAAAGCTGCAGTAGTGCAACGGAATCTAATACTGATCGCCCAGGAAACGCTCAAACAAACCACAAACAATGAGGAGATTTACCTTCTTGTACTTAAGTTGGCTTTGTGCGTTTTGTATTAAAACCCGACGCAATTTCTGTGATTCATCGTCAATGTGAAGGTCCAAGGGATAGTGTAAAACTGCAGTGGTGCATCGGATTCTAATACTGATCTCCCAGGAAACGCCCAAAGCAATCCACGAACAATGAGAAGATTCACTCTCCTTATACTCAAGTCGCCATTGTGCCTTTTGTATTAAATCCCGACACAATTTCTGTGTTTCAACGTCAATTTGATGTTCCAAGAGATAGTGTAAAGCTGCAGAAGTGCGTCGGAATCTAATACTGATCTCCTAGGTAACGTTCAAAGCAAACCACAAACAATGATAAGATTTACTCTTCTTGTTCTTATGTCGGCATTGTTCATTTGTTTAAAGTCTCGACACAATTTCTGTGTTTCATCGTCAATGTGAAGGTCCAAGGGATAGAGTAAAGCAGCAGTAGTGCATGGGAATGTAATACCGATCTCCCAGGAAACGCTCAAAGTAAACCACAAATAATGAGAAGTTTTACTCGACTTGCACTTAAGTCAGCATTGTACCTTTTGTGTTAATTCCCGACACAATTTCTGTGTTTCATCGTCAATGTGAAGGTCCAAGGCATAGAGTAAAGCTGCAGTAGTGCATCGGAATCTAATACAGATCTCCCAGGTAACCCTCAAAGCGTACCACAAACAATGAGACGATTTGCTCTTCTTGTACCTAAGTTGGCATTGTGCTTTTTGTATTAAATACCGACGCAATTTCTCTGCTTCATCGTCAATGTGAAGGTCGAAGGAAAGACTAAAGCTGCAGTAGTGCATGGGAGTGGAATACTGATGTCCCAGGAAACGCTCAAAGCAAACCACAAACAATGAGAAGATTTACTTCTCTTGTACTTAAATCGGTATTGTGCATTTTGTTTTAAATCCCGACGCAATTTCTGTGTTCCATCGTCAATCTGAAGGTCCAAGGGATCGAGTAATGCTCCAGTAGTGCATCGGAATCTAATACCGATGCCCCAGGAAACGCTCAAAAAAAAAAAAAAAAAAAACCACAGACAATGAGAAGGTTTAACCATTTTGTATTTAAGTCGGCATTGTGCCTTTAGTATTAAATCCCGACGCAATTTCTGTGTTTCATCGTCAATGTGAAAGTCCAAGTGATAGAGTAAAGTTGCGGTAGTGCATCGGAATCTAATACTGATCCCACAGGAATCGCTCAAAGGAAACCACATACAATGAGAAGATTTACTCTTCTTGTCCTTATGTCCGCATTGTGCCTTTTGTTTTAAATCCCGACGCAATTTCTGTGTTCCATCGTCAATGTGAATTTCCAAGGGATAGAGTAAAGCTGCAGTAGTGCATCGGAATCCAATACTGATGTCCCAGGAAACGCTCTAACAAACCACAATCAATGAGAAGGTTAAACCATTTTGTACTTTAGTCGGCGTTGTGCCTACTGTATTACATCCCGACGCAAATTCTGTGTTTCATCGTCTATGTGAAGGTCCAAGGGATAGAGTAAAGCTGCAGTAGTTCATCGGAATCTAATACTGATATCTCAGGAAACGCTCAAAGCAAACTACAAACAATGGGAAGATTTACTCTTCTTGCACTTCAGTCGGCATTGTTCCTTTTGTTTTAGATCGCGACGCAAATTCTGTGTATCATCGTCAATGTGAGGGTCCAAGGGATAGAGTAAAGCAGCAGTAGAGCATCGGAATGTAATACTAAACTCCCAGGAAACGCTCAAAGTAAACCACAAACAATGAGAAGAATTACTCTTCTTGTACTAAAGTCTGCATTGTGCGTTTCGTATTAAGTCCTGACGCTATTTCTGTGTTTCATAGTTATTTCGAAGGTTTAAGGGATTGAGTATAGCTGCAGTCGTTCATCGGAATCTAATACTGATCTCTCAGGAAACGCTCAAAGCAAACGACAAACAATGAGAAGGTTTACTCCTCCTGTACTTAAGCCAACAGTGTGCATTTTGTAATAAATCCGTAGGCATTTTCTGTGTTTCTTCGTCAAAATGAAGGTCCAAGGAATGGAGTAAAGCTGCAGTACTGCATCAGAATCTAATACTGATCTCCCAGGAAACGCTCAAAGCAAACCACAAACAATGAGAAGATTTACTTTTCTTGTACTTTAGTCGGCCATGTGCCTTTTGTATTAAATTCGGACGGTATATGTGTGTTTCATCGACAATGTGAGGGTCCTAGGGATGGAATAAAGCTGCAGTAGTGCATCGGACACTAATACTGATCTCCCAGGAAACGCTCAAAGCAAACCACAAAACAATGGGAAGATTTACTCTTCATGTACTTAAGTCGGCTTTGTGCCTTTTGTTTTAAATCCCGACGCAATTTCTGTGTTTCATCGTCAATGTGATGGTCCAAGGGATAGAGTAAAGCTGCAGTAGTGCATCGGAATTTAATACTGATCTCATTTGAAATGCTCAAACAAACCACAAACAATTAGAAGCCTTAACCTTCTTGTACTAGGTAGGCATTGTGCGTTTTGTAATAAATCCGGACGGAATTTCTGTGTATCATCGTAAATGTGAAGGTCCAAGGCATAGAGTAAAGCTGCAGTAGTGCATCTGAATCTAATACTGATCTCCCAGAAAACGCTCTAAACGAAATACAAGGAATGAAAATATTTACTCTTGTTGTACTTAAGTCCGCTTTGAGCCTTTTGTTTTAAATCCTGACGCAATTTCTGTGTTTCATTGCCAATGTGAAGGTCCAAGGGATAGAGTAAAGCTGCGGTAGTGCAACGGAATCTAATACTGATCTCCCAGGAAACGCTCAAAGCAGACCAAAAACAATGAGAAAATTCAATCTTCTTGTACTTAAGTCGGCATTGTGCCTTTTGTATTAAATACCGACGCAATTTCTGTGTTTCATCGGCAATGTGAAGGTCCAAGGCATAGAGTATAGCTGCAGTAGTGATCGGAATCTAATACATGTCTCCGAGCAAAAGCTCAAAGCAAAATAAAAACAAACAGAAAATTTACTCTTCTTCAACTTAAGTCGGCTTTGTGCCTTTTGTTTTAAATCCCAACGCAATGTCTGTGTTTCATCGCCAATGTGAAGGTCCAAGGGATAGAGTGAAGCTGCGGTTGTGCTACGGAACCTAATACTGATCTCCAAGGAAGCGTTCAAAGCAAACAACAAACAATGAAAAGATTTACTCATCTAGTACTTAAGTCGGCATTGTGCCTCTTTTATTAAATACCGAAGCAATTTCTGTGTTTCATAGTCAATGTGAAAGTCCAAGGGATAGATTGGAGCTGCAGTAGAGCATCGGAATCTAATACTTATCTCGCAGGAAACGCTCAAAGCAAACCAGAAACAATACGAAGATTTACTCTTCTTGTACTTAAGTCTTCAATGTGCCTCTTGTATTACATCCCGACGCGATATCCGTGTTTCATCGTCAATGTGAAGATCCAGGGTATAGAGTAAAACTGCAGTAGGGCATCGGAATCTAATACTGATCTCCCAGGAAACGCTCAAAGGAAACCAGAAACAGTGAGAAGATTTACTGTTCTTGTACGTAAGTCGGCATTGTGATTTTTGTATTAAATCCCGACGCAATTTCTGTGTTTGATCGTAAATGTGAAGGTCCAAGGGATAGAGTAAAGCTGCAGTAGTGCATCGGAATCTAATACTAATCTCACAGGAAACGCTCAAAGCTAACCACAAACTATGAGAAGATTTACTCTTCATGTACTTAAATTGGCATTGTGCCCTTTGTTTTAAATCCCACCGCAATTTCTGTGTTTCATCGACAATGTGAAGGTCCAAGGGATAGAGAAAAGCTGCAGCAGTGTATCGGAATCTAATACTAATCTCACAGGAAATGCTCAAAGCAAACCACAAACAATGAGAAGTTTTAATCTTCGTGTACTTAAGTCGGAATTGTGCCTTTTGTATTGAATCCCGACGCTATTTCTGTGTTTCCTCGTCAATGTGAAGGTCCAAGGGATTGAGTAAAGCTGCAGTAGTGCATCGGAATCTAATACTGATCTTCCAGGAAACGCTCAAAGCAAACCACAAACAATGAGATTTACTCTACATGTACTTAATCCGGCCTTGTGCCTTTTGTATTAAATCAGACGCCATTTCTGTGTTTCATCGTCAATGTGAAGGTCCAAGACATAGAGTAAAGCTGCAGTAGTGCATCGGAATCTAATTCTGATCACCCAGCAAACACTCAAAGCAAAATACAAACAAAGAGAATATGTACTCTTCTTGTATTTAAGTCGGCATTGTGCCTTTTGTATTGAATCCCGGCGCTATTTCTGTTTTTCCACGTCAATGTGAAGGTCCAATGGATAGAGTAAAGCTGCAGTAGTGCATCTGAATCTAATACTGATCTCCCAGGAAACGCTCAAAACAAACCAGTACCAATGAGAAGATTTACTCTTCTTGTACCTAAGTCGGCAATGTGCCTTTTGTACTAAATCATGACGCGATTTCTGTGTTTCATCGTCAATGTGTAGGTCCAAGCCATAGAGTGAAGCTGCAGTAGTGCATCGGAATCTAACACTGATTTCCCAGAAAACGCTCTAACCGAAATACATAGAAAGAAAATATTTACTCTTCTTGTAGTTAAGTAGACATTGTGCTTTTGTATTAAATCCTGACGCAATTTCTGATTTTCATCGTCAATGTGAAGGTCCACCGCATGCAGTATAGCTGCAGTAGTGCATCGGAATCTAATATTGATCTCCCAGCAAAAACTCAAAGCAAAATACAAACAAAGAGAATATTTACTCTTCTTCTACTTAATTTGGCATTGTGCCATTTGTATTAAATTCCGGCGCAATCTTTGTGTTTCATCGTCAATGTGAAGGTCCAAGGGATCGAGTAAAGCAGCGGCAGTGCAACGGAGTCTAATACTGATCTCTTAGGAAGCGTTCAAAGCAAACCACAAACAATGAGAAGATTTACTCTTCATGTATTTAAGTGGGCATTGTGCCTTTTTTATTAAATACCGAGAAATTTCTGTGTGTCACCGTCAAACTGAGGGTCCAAGGGATAGAGTAAAGCTGCAGTAGTGCATCGGAATCTAATACTGATCTCCCTTGAAACGGTCAAACAAACCACAAACAATCAGAAGATTTACTCCAATTGCACTTAAGCCGGCATTGTTCCTTTTGTATTAAATCCAGACGCAATTTCTGTGTATCATCCTCAATGTGAAGGTCCAAGGCATAGAGTGAAGATACAGTAGTGTATCGGAATATAATACTGATCTCGAAGAAAACGCTCTAACCGAAATACAGAGAAAGAGAATATTTACTCTTCTTGTAGTTAAGTCGACATTGTTCTTTTGTATTAAATCCTGACGCAGTTTCTGATTTTCATCGTCAATGTGAGAGTCCAAGCATACAGTATAGCTGCAGTAGTGCATCGGAATCTAATACAGGTCTCCCAGCAAAAGCTCAAAGCAAAATACAAGCAAAGAGAATATTTACTCTTCTTCTACTTAAGTCGGCATTGTGCATTTTGTAATAAATCCCGACGCTAATTCTGTGTTTCATCGTCAATGTGAAGGTCCAACGGATACAGTAAAGCAGGGGCAATGCAACGGAGTCTAATGCTGATCTCTTAGGAAGCGCTCAAAGCAAACCACAATCAATGAGAAGATTTACTCTTCTTGTACTTAAGTAGGCATTGTGCATTTTGTATAAATCCCGACGCAATTTCTATGTTTCATCGTCAATCTTAAGGTCCAAGGGATATAGTAAGCAGCAGTAGCGCATCGGAATCTAATACTGATCTTTCAGGAAACGCTCAAAGCAAACCACAGACAATGAGAAAATTTTATCTTCTTGTACTTAAGTCGGCTTTGTGCCTTTTGTTTTAAATCCCGACGCAATTTCTGTGTTTCATCATCAATGTGAAGGTCCAAGGGATAGAGTAAAGCTGCGGTAGTGCTGCGGAATCTAATACTGATCTCCCAGGAAGCGCTCAAAGCAAACAACAAACAATGAGAAGATTTACTCATCTTGTACTTAAGTCGGCATTGTGCCTTTTTTATTAAATAACGAAGCAATTTCTGTGTTTCCTCGTCAATGTGAAGGTCCAAGGGATTGAGTAAAGCTGCAGTAGTGCATCGGAATCTAATACTGATCATCCAGGAAACGCTCAAAACAAACCACAAACAATGAGATTTACTCTACATGTACTTAATCCGGCCTTGTGCCTTTTGTATTAAATCAGACGCCATTTCTGTGTTTCATCGTCAATGTGAAGGTCCGAGACATAGAGTAAAGCTGCAGTAGTGCATCGGAATCTAATTCTGATCTCCCAGCAAACACTCAAACCAAAATACAAACAAAGAGAATATGTACTCTTCTTGTATTTAAGTCGGCATTGTGCCTTTTGTATTAAATCCCGGCGCTATTTCTGTTTTTCCACGTCAATGTGAAGGTCCAATGGATAGAGTAAAGCTGCAGTAGTGCATCTGAATCTAATACTGATCTCCCAGGAAACGCTCAAAACAAACCAGTACCAATGAGAAGATTTACTCTTCTTGTACCTAAGTCGGCAATGTGCCTTTTGTACTAAATCCCGACGCGATTTCTGTGTTGCATCGTCACTGTGAAAGTCTAAGGGATAAAATAAAGCTGCAGTAGTGTATCGGAATATAATTTTGATCCCCCAGGAAACGCTCAAAAGCAAACGAGAAACAATGAGTATATTTACTCATCTTGTACATAAGTCGGCATTGTGCCTTTTGAATAAAATCCCGACGCAATTTCTCTGTTTCATCGTCAATGTGAAGGTCCAAGGGATAAAGTAATGCTGCAATAGTGCATCGGAATCTATTTCGGATCTCACAGGAAACACTCAATGCAAACCACAAACAATGAGAAGATTTACTCTTCTTCTTCTTAAATTGGCATTGTGTCTTTTGATTTAAATCCCGACGCTATGTTTGTGTTTCATCGTCAATGTGAAGGTCAAAGGGAGTGAGTAAAGATGCAGTAGTGCATCGGAATCTAATACTGATCACCCAGGAGACGCTCAAAGCAAACCACAAACAATCAGAAGATTTACTCCAATTGCACTTAAGCCGGCATTATTCCTTTTGTATTAAATCCAGACGCAATTTCTGTGTATCATCGTCAATGTGTAGTTCCAAGCCATAGAGTGAAGCTGCAGTAGTGCATCGGAATCTAACACTGATCTCCCAGAAAACGCTCTAACCGAAATACATAGAAAGAAAATATTTACTCTTCTTGTAGTTAAGTAGACATTGTGCTTTTGTATTAAATCCTGACGCAATTTCTGATTTTCATCGTCAATGTGAAGGTCCACGGCATGCAGTATAGCTGCAGTAGTGCATCGGAATCTAATATTGATCTCCCAGCAAAAACTCAAAGCAAAATACAAACAAAGAGAATATTTACTCTTCTTCTACTTAAGTCGGCATTGTGCCATTTGTATTAAATTCCGGCGCAATCTTTGTGTTTCATCGTCAATGTGAAGGTCCAAGGGATCGAGTAAAGCAGCGGCAGTGCAACGGAGTCTAATACTGATCTCTTAGGAAGCGCTCAATGCAAACCACTAACAATGAGAAGAATTACACTCCTTGTACTTAAGTAGGCATTGTGCATTTTGTATTAAATCCCGACGCAATTTCTATGTTTCATCGTCAATCGTAAGGTCCAAGGGGTAGAGTAAAGCTGCAGTAGCGCATCGGAATCTAATACTGAACTCTCAAGAAAGGCTCAAAGCAAACCACAAACAATGAGAAAATTTTATCTTCTTGTACTTAAGTCGGCATTGTGCCTTTTGTAATCAATCCCGACGGAAATTCTGTGTTTCATCGTCAATGTGATGGTCCAAGGGATAGGGTAAAGCAGCGGCAGTGCAACGGAGTCTAATACTGATCTCTTAGGAAGCGTTCAAAGCAAACCACAAACAATGAGGAGATTTACTCTTCATGTATTTAAGTGGGCATTGTGCCTTTTTTATTAAATACCGACGAAATTTCTGTGTGTCACCGTCAAACTGAGGGTCCAAGGGATAGAGTAAAGCTGCAGTAGTGCATCGGAATCTAATACTGATCTCCCTTGAAACGGTCAAACAAACCACAAACAATCAGAAGATTTACTCCAATTGCACTTAAGCCGGCATTGTTCCTTTTGTATTAAATCCAGACGCAATTTCTGTGTATCATCCTCAATGTGAAGGTCCAAGGCATAGAGTGAAGATACAGTAGTGTATCGGAATATAATACTGATCTCGAAGAAAACGCTCTAACCGAAATACAGAGAAAGAGAATATTTACTCTTCTTGTAGTTAAGTCGACATTGTTCTTTTGTATTAAATCCTGACGCAGTTTCTGATTTTCATCGTCAATGTGAAAGTCCAAGCATACAGTATAGCTGCAGTAGTGCATCGGAATCTAATATTGATCTCCCAGCAAAAACTCAAAGCAAAATACAAGCAAAGAGAATATTTACTCTTCTTCTACTTAAGTCGGCATTGTGCATTTTGTAATAAATCCCGACGCAAATTCTGTGTTTCATCGTCAATGTGAAGGTCCAAGGGACAGAGTAAAGCAGGGGCAATGCAACGGAGTCTAATGCTGATCTCTTAGGAAGCGCTCAAAGCAAACCACAATCAATGAGAAGATTTACTCTTCTTGTACTTAAGTAGGCATTGTGCATTTTGTATTAAATCCCGACGCAATTTCTATGTTTCATCGTCAATCTTAAGGTCCAAGGGATAGAGTAAGCAGCAGTAGCGCATCGGAATCTAATACTGATCTCTCAGGAAACGCTCAAAGCAAACCACAAACAATGAGAAAAATTTATCTTCTTGTACTTAAGTCGGCATTGTGTCTTTTGTAATCAATCCCGACGCAAATTCTGTGTTTCATCGTCAATGTGAAGGTCCAAGGAATAGAGTAAAGCAGCGGCAGTGCAACGGAGTCTAATGCTGATCTCTTAGGAAGCGCTCAAAGCATACCACAAACAATGAGAAGATTTATTCTTCATATATTTAAGTCGGCATTGTGCCTTTTTTATTACATACCGACGCAATATCTGTGTTTCATCGTCAAACTGAGGGTCCAAGGGATAGAGTAAAGCTGCAGTGGTGCATCAGAATCTAATACTTATCTCCCAGGAAACGCTCAAAGCACACCAGAAACAATGTGAAGATTTAGTCTGCTTGTACTTATGTCGGCTATGTGCCATTTGTATAACATCCCGACGCCATTTCTGTGTTTCATCGTCAATGTGAAGGTCAGAGGGATAGAATAAAGCTGCAGTAGTGCATCGGAATCTAATACTGATCTCCCAGGAAACGCTCAAATGTAACGAGAAACAATGAGTAGATTTACTTTTCTTCCACATATGTCAGCATTGTGCCTTTTAAATAAAATCCCGACGCAACTTCTCTGTTTCATCGTCAATGTGAAGGTCCAAGGGATAGAGTAATGCTGCAGTAGTACATCGTAATCTAATACTGACGTCCCAGGAAACGCTCAAAACAAACCAGAAACAATGAGAAGATTTACTGTTCTTGTACTTAAGTCGGCATTGTGATTTTTGTATTAAATCCGGACGCTATATCTGTGTTTCATCATCAAAGTGAAGCTACAAGGGATGGATTAATGCTGCAGGAGTGCATTGGAATCTAATACTTATTTCCCAGAAAACGCTCAAAGCAAACCACACACAATGTAAATATTTACTCTTCTTGTACTTAAGTCGGCATTGTGTCTTTTTTAATAAATTCCGGCGCAATTTCTGTGTTTCCTCGTCAATGTGACGGTCCTAGGGATGGAGTAAAGCTGCAGTAGTGTATCGGAATCTGATACTGATGTCACAGGAAACGCTCAAAGCAAACCACAAACAATGAGAAGATTTACTCTTCTTGTACTTATGTCGGCTTTGTGCCTTTTGTTTTAAATCTCGACGCAATGTCTGTGTTTCATCGTCAATGTGAAGGTCCAAGGGACAGAGTAAAGCTGCGGTTGTGCTACGGAATCTAATACTGATCTCCCAGGAAGCGCTCAAAGCAAACAACAAACAATGAGAAGATTTACTCATCTTGTACTTAAGTCGGCATTGTGCATTTTTATTAAATACCGAAGCAATTTCTGTGTTTCATAGTCAATGTGAAGGTCCAAGGGATAGAGTAAAGCTGTAGTAGTGCATCGGAATCTATTACTGATCTCCCAGGAAACGCTCAAAGCAAACTACAAACTATGAGAATATTTACTCTACTTGTACTTAAGTCGGCATTGTGTCTTTTGAATTAAATTCCGACGCAATTTCTGTGTTTCATCGTCAATGTGAAGGTCCAAGGCATAGAGTATAGCTGCAGGAGTGATCGGAGTCTAATACATGTCTCCCAGCAAAAGCTCAAAGCAAACTAAAAACAAACAGAAAATTTACTCTTCTTCAACTTCAGTCGGCTTTGTGCCTTTTGTTTTAAATCCCGACGCAATTTCTGTGTTTTATCATCAATATGAAGGTCCAAGGTATACAGTAAAGCTGCAGTAGTGCATCGGAATCTAATACTGATCTCCCAAGAAACGCTCAAAGCAAACCAGAAACAATATGAAGATTTACTCTTCTTGTACTTAAGTCTTCAATGTGCCTTTTGTATTAAATCCCGCCCCTATTTCTGTGTTTCATCGTCAATGTGAAGGTCCAAGGTATAGAGTAAAACTGCAGTAGGGCATCGGAAACTGATACTGATCTCCCAGGAAACGCTCAAAGGAAACCAGAAACAATGAGGTGACTTACTGTTGTTGTACTTAAGTCGGCATTGTGATTTTTGTATTAAATGCCGACGCAATATCTATGTTTGATCGTCAATGTGAAGGTCCTAGGGATAGAGTAATGCTGCAGTTGTGCATCGGAATCTAATACTAATCTCACAGGAAACGCTCAAAGCAAACCGCAAACTATGGGAAGATTTACTCTTCTTGTTCTTAAATTGGCATTGTGCCTTTTGTTTTAAATCCCGACGCAATTTCTGTGTTTCATCGTCAATCCGAAGATCCAAGGGATAGAGTAAAACTGCAGTGGTGCATCGGCATGTTATTCTGATCTCTTAGGAAACGCTCAAAGCAAACCACAAACAATGAGAAGATTTACTCTTCTTGTACATAAGTCGGTAATGTGACTTTTGTATTACATCCTGACGCGAATTCTGGGTTTCATCGTCAGTGTGAAGGTTTAAGGGATAGAGTAAAGCTGCAGTAGTGCATCAGAATCCAATACTGATCTCACAGGAAATGCTCAAAGCAACCACAAACATTGATAAGATTTACTCTTCTTGTACTTAAGTCGGCTTTGTGCCTTTTGGTTTAAATCCCGACGCAATTTCTGCGCTTCATCGTCAATGTGAAGGTCCAAGGAATAAAGTAAAGCTGCAGTAGTGCATCGGAATCTAATACTGATCACCATTAAAACGCTCAAACAAACCACAAACAATGAAAAGATTTTACCTTCTTGTACTTAAGTCGGCATTGTACCTTTTGTAATAAATCCCGACGCAAAATCTGTGTTTCATCGTCAATGTGATGGTCCAAGGGATAAAGTAAAGCAGCGGCAGTGCAACGGAGTCTAATACTGATCTTTCAGGAAGCGCTAAAAGCAAACCACAAACAATGAGAGGATTTACTCTTCATGTATTTAAGTCGGCATTGTGCCTTTTTTATTAAAAACCGACGCAATTTCTGTGTTTCATCGTCAAAGTGAGGGTCCAAGGGGTACAGTAAAGCTGCATTGGTGCATCGGAATCTAATACTTATCTCCCACGAACGCTCTAAGCAAACCTATAACAATGGGAAGAATTACTCTTCTTGTACTTAAGTCTTCAATGTGCTTTTTGTATTAAATCCCTATGCGATTTATGTGTTTCATCGTCAATGTGAAGGTCCAAGGGTTAGAGTAAGGCTGCAGTAGTGCATCGGAATCTAATACTGATTTCCCAGGAAACGCTCAAAGCAAACCAGAAACAATGAGAAGATTTACTGTTGTTGTACTTAAGTCGGCATTGTGCCTTTTGTATTAAATCACGACGCAATTTCTGTGTTTCATCGTCATTGTGAAGTACCAATTGATAGAGTAAAGCTGCAGTAGTGCATCGGAATCTAATACTGATCTCCCAGGAAATGCTCAAAGCTAACCACGAACAATGAGAAGATTTACTCATCTTGTACTTAAGTCGGCATTGTGCATTTTGTATTAAATCCAGACGCAAATTCCGTGTATCATCGTCAATGTGAAGATGCGAGGCATAGAGTTAAGCTGCAGTAGTGCATAGGAGTATAATACTGATAGCCCAGCAAACGCTCAAAGCAAAATAAAAACAAAGAGCATATTTACTCATCTTGTACCTAAGTCGGCAATGTGCCTTTTGTACTTAATCCCGACGCGATTTCTGTGTTTCATCGTCACTGTGAAAGTCTAAGGGATAAAATAAAGCTGCAGTAGTGCATCGGAATCTAATTCTGATCTCCCAGGAAACGCTCAAAGCAAACGAGAAACAATGAGTATATTTACTCATCTTGTACATAAGTCGCCATTGTGCCTTTTGAATAAAATCGCGACGCAATTTCTCTATTTCATCGTCAATGTGAAGGCCCAAGGGATAAAGTAATGCTGCAATAGTGCATCGGAATCTATTTCTGATCTCACAGGAAACACTCAATGCAAACCACAAACAATGAGAAGATTTACTCTTCTTCTTCTTAAATTGGCATTGTGCCTTTTGATTTAAATTCCGACGCTATGTCTGTGTTTCATCGTCAATGTGAAGGTCAAAGGGAGTGAGTAAAGTTGCAGTATTGCATCGGAATCTAATACTGATCACCCAGGAGACGCTCCAAGCAAGCCACAAACAATCAGAAGATTTACTCCAATTGCACTTAAGCCGGCATTGTGCCTGTTGTATTAAATCCAGGCGCAATTTCTGTGTATCATCGTCAATGTGTAGGTCCAAGCCATAGAGTGAAGCTGCAGTAGTGCATCGGAATCTAATACTGATCTCACAGAAAACGCTCTAACCGAAATACATAGAAAGAAAATATTTACTCTTCTTGTACTTAAGTAGACATTGTGCTTTTGTATTAAATCCTGACGCAATTTCTGATTTTCATCGTCAATGTGAAGGTCCACGGCATGCAGTATAGCTCCAGTAGTGCATCGGAATCTAATATTGATCTCCCAGCAAAAGCTCAAAGCAAAATACAAACAAAGAGAAAATTTACTCTTCTTCTACTTAAGTCGGCATTGTGCCAGTTGTATTAAATTCCGGCGCAATCTTTGTGTTTCATCGTCAATGTGAAGGTCCAAGGGATCGAGAAAAGCAGCGGCAGTGCAACGGAGTCTAATACTGATCTCTTAGGAAGTGCTCAAAGCAAACCACAAACAATGAGAAGATTTACTCTTCATGTATTTAAGTGTTCATTGTGCCTTTTTTATTAAATACCGACGAAATTTCTGAGCGTCATCGTCAAACTAAGGGTCCAAGGGATAGAGTAAAGCTTCAGTGGTGCATCGGAATCTAATACTGATCTCCCAGGAAACGCTCAAATGTAACGAGAAACAATGAGTAGATTTACTCTTCTTCTACATATGTCGGCATTGTGCCTTTTAAATAAAATCCCGACGCAACTTCTCTTTTTCATCGTCATTGTGAAGGTCCAAGGGATACAGTAATGCTGCAGTAGTACATCGGAATCTAATACTGACGTCCCAGGAAACGCTCAAAGCAAACCAGAAACAGTGAGAAGATATACTGTTCTTGTACTTAAGTCGGCATTGTGACTTTTGTATTAAATCCCGACGCAATTTCTGTGTTTCATCGTCAATGTGAAGGTCCAAGGCATAGAGTATAGCTGCAGTAGTGCATCGGAATCTAATACTTGTCTCCCAGCAAATGCTCAAAGCAAAATGAAAACTAACAGAAAGTTTACTCTTCTTCAACTTAAGTCGGCATAGTGCATTTTGTAATAAATTCCGGCGCAATTTCTGTGTTTCATCGTCAATGTGAGGGTCCTAGGGATGGAGTAAAGCCGCAGTAGTGCATCGGAATCTAATACTGATGTCACAGGAAACGTCCAAAGCAAACCACAAACAATGAGAAGATTTACTCTTCTTGTACATAAGTCGGCTTTGTGCCTTTTGTTTTAAATCCCGACGCAATTTATGTGTTTCATCATCAATGTGAAGGTCCAAGGGATAGAGTAAAGCTGCAGTAGTGCATCGGAATTTAATACTGATCTCATTTGAAACGCTCAAACAAACCACAAACAATTAGAAGATTTAACCTTCTTCTACTTAAGTCGGCATGGTGCCTTTTGTATTAAATCCCGACGCAAATTCTGTTTTTCATCGTCAATGTGAAGGTCCGATGGATAGAGTAAAGCTACGGTAGCGCTACGGAATCTAATACTGATCGCCCAGGAAGCGCTCAAAGCAAACATCAAACAATGAGAAGATTTACTCATCTTGTACTTAAGTCGGCATTGTGCCTTTTTTATTAAATACCGAAGCAATTTCTGTGATTCATAGTCAATGTGAAGGTCCAAGGGATAGAGTAAAGCTGCAGTAGGGCATCGGAATCCAATACTTATCTCGCATTGAACGCTCAAAGCAAAACAGAAACAATATGAAGATTTACTCTTCTCGTACTTACGTCTTCAATGTGGCTTTTGTATTAAATCCCGACGCGATTTCTGTGTTTCATCGTCAATGTGAAGGCCCAAGGGATAGAGTAAAGCTGCAGTAGTGCATCGGAATCTAATACTGATCTCCCTTGAAACGCTCAAACAAACCACAAACATTCAGAAGATTTACTCCAATTGCTCTTAAGCCGGCATTGTTCCTTTTGTATTAAATCCAGACGCAATTTCTGTGGATCATCGTCAATGTGAAGGTCCAAGGCATAGAGTGAAGCTGCAGTTGTGTATCGGAATATAATACTGATCTCCCAGAAAACGCTCTAACCGAAATACAGAGAAAGAGAATATTTACTCTTCTTCTACTTAAGTCGTCATTGTGCCAGTTGTATTAAATTCCGGCGCAATCTCTGTGTTTCATCGTCAATGTGAAGGTTCAAAGGATAGAGTAAAGCTGCAGTAGTGCATCGGAATCCAATACTGATCTCACAGAAAACGCTCAAAGCAAACCACAAACAATGATAAGATTCACTCTTCTTGTACTTAAGTTGGCTTTGTGAATTTTGTTTTAAATCAGGCGCAAATTCTGGGTTACATCGTCAAAGTGAAGGTCCAAGGGATAGAGTAAAGCAGCGGCAGTGCAACGGAGTCTAATACTGATCTCTTAGGAAGCGCTCAATGCAAACCACAATCAATGAGAAGATTTACTCTTCTTGTACTTAAGTAGGCATTGTGCATTTTGTATTAAATCCCGACGCAATTTCTATGTTTCATCGTCAATCTTAAGGACCAAGGGATAGAGTAAAGCAGCAGTAGCGCATCGGAATCTAATACTGATCTCTCAGGAAACGCTCAAAGCAAACCACAAACAATGAGAAAATTTTATCTTCTTGTACTTATGTCGGCATTGTGTCATTTGTAATCAATCCCGACGCAAATTCTGTGTTTCATCGTCAATGTGAAGGTCCAAGGTATACAGTAAAGCAGCGGCAGTACAACGAAGTCTAATGCTGATCTCTTAGGAAGCGCTCAAAGCAAACCACAAACAATGGGAAGATTTATTCTTCATGTATTTAAGTCGGCATTGTGCCTTTTTTATTACATACCGACGCAATTTCTGTGTTTCGTCGTCAAACTGAGGGTCCAAGGGATAGAGTAAAGCTGCAGTGGTGCATCGGAAACTAATACTTATCTCCCAGGAAACGCACAAAGCACACCAGAAACAATGTGAAGATTTAGTCTGCTTGTACTTATGTCGGTTATGTGCCATTTGTATAACATCCCGACGAAATTTCTGTGTTTCATCGTCAATGTGAAAGTCAGAGGGATAGAGTAAAGCTGCAGTAGTGCATCGGAATCTAATACTGATCTCCCAGGAAACGCTCAAATGTAACGAGAAACAATGAGTAGATTTACTCTTCTTCTACATATGTCGGCATTGTGCCTTTTAAATAAAATCCCGACGCAACTTCTCTTTTTCATCGTCATTGTGAAGGTCCAAGGGATACAGTAATGCTGCAGTAGTACATCGGAATCTAATACTGACGTCCCAGGAAACGCTCAAAGCAAACCAGAAACAGTGAGAAGATATACTGTTCTTGTACTTAAGTCGGCATTGTGATTTTTGTATTAAATCCCGACGCAATTTCTGTGTTTCATCGTCAATGTGAAGGTCCAAGGCATAGAGTATAGCTGCAGTAGTGCATCGGAATCTAATACTTGTCTCCCAGCAAATGCTCAAAGCAAAATGAAAACTAACAGAAAATTTACTCTTCTTCAACTTAAGTCGGCATAGTGCATTTTGTAATAAATTCCGGCGCAATTTCTGTGTTTCATCGTCAATGTGAGGGTCCTAGGGATGGAGTAAAGCCGCAGTAGTGCATCGGAATCTAATACTGATGTCACAGGAAACGTCCAAAGCAAACCACAAACAATGAGAAGATTTACTCTTCTTGTACATAAGTCGGCTTTGTGCCTTTTGTTTTAAATCCCGACGCAATTTATGTGTTTCATCATCAATGTGAAGGTCCAAGGGATAGAGTAAAGCTGCAGTAGTGCATCGGAATTTAATACTGATCTCATTTGAAACGCTCAAACCAACCACAAACAATTAGAAGATTTAACCTTCTTCTACTTAAGTCGGCATGGTGCCTTTTGTATTAAATCCCGACGCAAATTCTGTTTTTCATCGTCAATGTGAAGGTCCGATGGATAGAGTAAAGCTACGGTAGCGCTACGGAATCTAATACTGATCGCCCAGGAAGCGCTCAAAGCAAACATCAAACAATGAGAAGATTTACTCATCTTCTACTTAAGTCGGCATTGTGCCTTTTTTATTAAATACCGAAGCAATTTCTGTGATTCATAGTCAATGTGAAGGTCCAAGGGATAGAGTAAAGCTGCAGTAGGGCATCGGAATCCAATACTTATCTCGCATTGAACGCTCAAAGCAAAACAGAAACAATATGAAGATTTACTCTTCTCGTACTTACGTCTTCAATGTGGCTTTTGTATTAAATCCCGACGCGATTTCTGTGTTTCATCGTCAATGTGAAGGCCCAAGGGATAGAGTAAAGCTGCAGTAGTGCATCGGAATCTAATACTGATCTCCCTTGAAACGCTCAAACAAACCACAAACATTCAGAAGATTTACTCCAATTGCTCTTAAGCCGGCATTGTTCCTTTTGTATTAAATCCAGACGCAATTTCTGTGGATCATCGTCAATGTGAAGGTCCAAGGCATAGAGTGAAGCTGCAGTTGTGTATCGGAATATAATACTGATCTCCCAGAAAACGCTCTAACCGAAATACAGAGAAAGAGAATATTTACTCTTCTTCTACTTAAGTCGGCATTGTGCCAGTTGTATTAAATTCCGGCGCAATCTCTGTGTTTCATCGTCAATGTGAAGGTTCAAGGGATAGAGTAAAGCTGCAGTAGTGCATCGGAATCCAATACTGATCTCACAGAAAACGCTCAAAGCAAACCACAAACAATGATAAGATTCACTCTTCTTGTACTTAAGTTGGCTTTGTGAATTTTGTTTTAAATCAGGCCTAAATTCTGGGTTACATCGTCAAAGTGAAGGTCCAAGGGATAGAGTAAAGCAGCGGCAGTGCAACGGAGTCTAATACTGATCTCTTAGGAAGCGCTCAATGCAAACCACAATCAATGAGAAGATTTACTCTTCTTGTACTTAAGTAGGCATTGTGCATTTTGTATTAAATCCCGACGCAATTTCTATGTTTCATCGTCAATCTTAAGGACCAAGGGATAGAGTAAAGCAGCAGTAGCGCATCGGAATCTAATACTGATCTCTCAGGAAACGCTCAAAGCAAACCACAAACAATGAGAAAATTTTATCTTCTTGTACTTAAGTCGGCATTGTGTCATTTGTAATCAATCCCGACGCAAATTCTGTGTTTCATCGTCAATGTGAAGGTCCAAGGTATACAGTAAAGCAGCGGCAGTACAACGAAGTCTAATGCTGATCTCTTAGGAAGCGCTCAAAGCAAACCACAAACAATGGGAAGATTTATTCTTCATGTATTTAAGTCGGCATTGTGCCTTTTTTATTACATACCGACGCAATTTCTGTGTTTCGTCGTCAAACTGAGGGTCCAAGGGATAGAGTAAAGCTGCAGTGGTGCATCGGAAACTAATACTTATCTCCCAGGAAACGCACAAAGCACACCAGAAACAATGTGAAGATTTAGTCTGCTTGTACTTATGTCGGTTATGTGCCATTTGTATAACATCCCGACGAAATTTCTGTGTTTCATCGTCAATGTGAAAGTCAGAGGGATAGAGTAAAGCTGCAGTAGTGCATCGGAATCTAATACTGATCTCCCAGGAAACGCTCAAATGTAACGAGAAACAATGAGTAGATTTACTTTTCTTCCACATATGTCGGCATTGTGCCTTTTAAATAAAATCCCGACGCTACTTCTCTGTTTCATCGTCAATGTGAAGGTCCAAGGGATAGAGTAATGCTGCAGTAGTACATCGGAATCTAGTACTGACGTCCCAGGAAAAGCTCAAAGCAAACCAGAAACAATGAGAAGATTTACTGTTCTTGTACTTAAGTCGGCATTGTGATTTTTGTATTAAATCCCGACGCAATTTCTGTGTTTCATAGTCAATGTGAAGGTCCAAGGGATAGAGTAAAGCTGCAGTAGTGCACCGGATTCTAATTCTGATCTTTCAGGAAACGCTCAAAGCAAACCACAAACAATGAGAAGATTTACTCTACTTGTACTTAAGTCAGCATTGTGCCTTTTGTCTTAAATCCGGACGCTATATCTGTGTTTCACCATCAAACTGAAGCTCCAAGGGATGGATTAATGCTGCAGGAGTCCATCGGAATCTAATACTGATCTCCCAGAAAACGCTCAAAGCAAACCACAGACAATGTGAATATTTACTCTTCTTGTACTTAAGTCGGCATTGTGCCTTTTTTAATAAATTCCGGCGCAATTTCGGTGTTTCCTCGTCAATGTGACGGTCCTAGGGATAGAGTAAAGCTGCAGTAGTGCATCGGAATCTGATACTGATGTCATAGGAAACGCTGAAAGCAAACCACAAACAATGAGAAGATTTACTCTTCTTGTACTTAAGTCGGCTTTGTGCGTTTTGTTTTAAATCCCGATGCAATTTCTGTGTTTCATCATCAATGTGACGGTCCAAGGAATAGAGTAAAGCTGCAGTAGTGCTTCGGAATTTAATACTGATCTCATTTGAAACGCTCAAACAAACCACAATCAATTAGAAGATTTAACCTTCTTCTACTTAAGTCGGCATTGTGCCTTTTGTTTTTAATCCCGACGCAATTTCTGTGTTTCATCGTCAATGTGAAGGTCCAAGGCATAGAGTATAGCTGCAGTAGTGCATCGGAATCTAATACTTGTCTCCCAGCAAATGCTCAAAGCAAAATGAAAACTAACAGAAAATTTACTCTTCTTCAACTTAAGTCGGCATAGTGCATTTTGTAATAAATTCCGGCGCAATTTCTGTGTTTCATCGTCAATGTGAGGGTCCTAGGGATGGAGTAAAGCCGCAGTAGTGCATCGGAATCTAATACTGATGTCACAGGAAACGTCCAAAGCAAACCACAAACAATAAGAAGATTTACTCTTCTTGTACATAAGTCGGCTTTGTGCCTTTTGTTTTAAATCCCGACGCAATTTATGTGTTTCATCATCAATGTGAAGGTCCAAGGGATAGAGTAAAGCTGCAGTAGTGCATCGGAATTTAATACTGATCTCATTTGAAACGCTCAAACAAACCACAAACAATTAGAAGATTTAACCTTCTTCTACTTAAGTCGGCATGGTGCCTTTTGTATTAAATCCCGACGCAAATTCTGTTTTTCATCGTCAATGTCAAGGTCCGATGGATAGAGTAAAGCTACGGTAGCGCTACGGAATCTAATACTGATCGCCCAGGAAGCGCTCAAAGCAAAAATCAAACAATGAGAAGATTTACTCATTTTGTACTTAAGTCGGCATTGTGCCTTTTTTATTAAATACCGAAGCAATTTCTGTGATTCATAGTCAATGTGAAGGTCCAAGGGATAGAGTAAAGCTGCAGTAGGGCATCGGAATCCAATACTTATCTCGCATTGAACGCTCAAAGCAAAACAGAAACAATATGAAGATTTACTCTTCTCGTACTTACGTCTTCAATGTGGCTTTTGTATTAAATCCCGACGCGATTTCTGTGTTTCATCGTCAATGTGAAGGCCCAAGGAATAGAGTAAAGCTGCAATAGTGCATCGGAATCTAATACTGATCTCCCTTGAAACGCTCAAACAAACCACAAACATTCAGAAGATTTACTCCAATTGCTCTTAAGCCGGCATTGTTCCTTTTGTATTAAATCCAGACGCAATTTCTGTGGATCATCGTCAATGTGAAGGTCCAAGGCATAGAGTGAAGCTGCAGTTGTGTATCGGAATATAATACTGATCTCCCAGAAAACGCTCTAACCGAAAACCAGAGAAAGAGAATATTTACTCTTCTTCTACTTAAGTCGGCATTGTGCCAGTTGTATTAAATTCCGGCGCAATCTCTGTGTTTCATCGTCAATGTGAAGGTTCAAGGGATAGAGTAAAGCTGCAGTAGTGCATCGGAATCCAATACTGATCTCACAGAAAACGCTCAAAGCAAACCATAAACAATGATAAGATTCACTCTTCTTGTACTTAAGTTGGCTTTGTGAATTTTGTTTTAAATCAGGCGCAAATTCTGGGTTACATCGTCAAAGTGAAGGTCCAAGGGATAGAGTAAAGCAGCGGCAGTGCAACGGAGTCTAATACTGATCTCTTAGGAAGCGCTCAATGCAAACCACAATCAATGAGAAGATTTACTCTTCTTGTACTTAAGTAGGCATTGTGCATTTTGTATTAAATCCCGACGCAATTTCTATGTTTCATCGTCAATCTTAAGGACCAAGGGATAGAGTAAAGCAGCAGTAGCGCATCGGAATCTAATACTGATCTCTCAGGAAACGCTCAAAGCAAACCACAAACAATGGGAAGATTTATTCTTCATGTATTTAAGTCGGCATTGTGCCTTTTTTATTACATACCGACGCAATTTCTGTGTTTCGTCGTCAAACTGAGGGTCCAAGGGATAGAGTAAAGCTGCAGTGGTGCATCGGAAACTAATACTTATCTCCCAGGAAACGCACAAAGCACACCAGAAACAATGTGAAGATTTAGTCTGCTTGTACTTATGTCGGTTATGTGCCATTTGTATAACATCCCGACGAAATTTCTGTGTTTCATCGTCAATGTGAAAGTCAGAGGGATAGAGTAAAGCTGCAGTAGTGCATCGGAATCTAATACTGATCTCCCAGGAAACGCTCAAATGTAAGGAGAAACAATGAGTAGATTTACTTTTCTTCCACATATGTCGGCATTGTGCATTTTAAATAAAATCCCGACGCAACTTCTCTGTTTCATCGTCAATGTGAAGGTCCAAGGGATAGAGTAATGCTGCAGTAGTACATCGGAATCTAGTACTGACGTCCCAGGAAAAGCTCAAAGCAAACCAGAAACAATGAGAAGATTTACTGTTCTTGTACTTAAGTCGGCATTGTGATTTTTGTATTAAATCCCGACGCAATTTCTGTGTTTCATAGTCAATGTGAAGGACCAAGGGATAGAGTAAAGCTGCAGTAGTGCACCGGATTCTAATTCTGATCCTTCAGGAAACGCTCAATGCAAACCACAAACAATGAGAAGATTTACTCTACTTGTACTTAAGTCAGCATTGTGCCTTTTGTCTTAAATCCGGACGCTATATCTGTGTTTCATCATCAAAGTGAAGCTCCAAGGGATGGATTAATGCTGCAGGAGTCCATCGGAATCTAATACTGATCTCCCAGAAAACGCTCAAAGCAAACCACAGACAATGTGAATATTTACTCTTCTTGTACTTAAGTCGGCATTGTGCCTTTTTTAATAAATTCCGGCGCAATTTCGGTGTTTCCTCGTCAATGTGACGGTCCTAGGGATAGAGTAAAGCTGCAGTAGTGCATCGGAATCTGATACTGATGTCATAGGAAACGCTGAAAGCAAACCACAAACAATGAGAAGATTTACTCTTCTTGTACTTAAGTCGGCTTTGTGCCTTTTGTTTTAAATCCCGATGCAATTTCTGTGTTTCATCATCAATGTGACGGTCCAAGGAATAGAGTAAAGCTGCAGTAGTGCTTCGGAATTTAATACTGATCTCATTTGAAACGCTCAAACAAACCACAATCAATTAGAAGATTTAACCTTCTTCTACTTAAGTCGGCATTGTGCCTTTTGTTTTTAATCCCGACGCAATTTCTGTGTTTCATCGTCAATGTGAAGGTCCAAGGGATAGAGTAAAGCTGCAGTAGGGCATCGGAATCTAATACATATCTCACACTGAACGCTCAAAGCAAACCAGAAACAATATGAAGATTTACTCTTCTTGTACTTAAGTTTTCAATGTGCCTTTTGTATTAAATCCCGACGCGATTTCTGTGTTTCATCGTCAATGTGAAGGTCCAAGGTATAGAGTAAAACCGCAGTAGGGCATCGGAAACTGATACTGATCTCCCAGGAAACGCTCACAGTAAACCAGAAACAATGAGGTGATTTACTGTTGTTGTACTTCAGTCGGCATTGTGATTTTTGTATTAAATGCCGACACAATATCTTTGTTTGATCGTCAATGTGAAGGTCCTAGGGATAGAGTAACGCTGCAGTAGTGCATCGGAATCTAATACTAATCTCATAGGAAACGCTCATAGCAAACCGCAAACTATGGGAAGATTTACTCTTCTTGTACTTAAATTGGCATTGTGCCTTTTGTTTTAAATCCCGACGCAATTTCTGTGTTTCATCGTCAATCCGAAGGTCCAAGGGATAGAGTAAAACTGCAGTAGTGCATCGGAATGTAATTCTGATCTCCCAGGAAACGCTCAAAGCAAACCACAAACAATGAGAAGATTTACTCTTCTTGTACTTAAGTCGGTAATGTGCCTTTTGTATTAAATCCCGACGCGATATCTGTGTTTCATCGTCACTTTGGAGGTCTAAGGGATAGAGTAAAGCTGCAGTAGTGCATCGGAATCCAATACTGATCTCACAGCAAATGCTCAAAGCAACCGCAAACAATGATAAGATTTACTCTTCTTGTACTTAAGTCGGCTATGTGCCTTTTGGTTTAAATCCCGACGCAATTTCTGTGTTTCATTCTCAATGTGAAGGTCCAAGGAATACAGTAAAGCTGCAGTAGTGCATCGGAATCTAATACTGATCTCCATTAAAACGCTCAAACAAACCACAAACAATGCAAAGATTTTACCTTCTTGTACTTAAGTCGGCATTGTGCCTTTTGTAATAAATCGCGACGCAAAATCTGTGTTTCATCGTCAATGTGATGGTCCATGGGATAAAGTAAAGCAGCGGCAGTGCAACGGAGTCTAATACTGAACTTTCAGGAAGCGCTAAAAGCAAACCACAAACAATGAGAGGATTTACTCTTCATGTATTTAAGTCGGCATTGTGCCTTTTTTATTAAAAACCGACGCAATTTCTGTGTTTCATCGTCAAAGTGAGGGTCCAAGGGATAGAGTAAAGCTGCAGTGGTGCATCGGAATCTAATACTTATCTCCCACGAACCGCTCAAAGCAAACCAGAAGCAATGAGAAGATTTACTCTGCTTGTACTTAGGTCTTCAATGTGCCTTTTGTATTAAATACCGACGCGATTTCTGTGTTTCATCGTCAATGTGAAGGTCCAAGGGATAGAATAAAGCTGCAGTAGCGCATCGGAATCTAATACTGATCTCCCAGGAAACGATCAAATCAAACCACAAACTATGAGAAGATTAACTGTTGTTGTACTTAAGTCGGCTTTGAGCTTTTGTTTCAAATCCCGACGCAATTTCTGTGTATCATCCTCAATGTGAAGGTCCAAGGGATTGAGTAAAGCTGCAGTAGTGCATCGGAATCTAATACTGATCTCCCAGGAAACGCTCAAGGCAAACCACAAACAATGAGAAGATTTACTCTTCTTATACTTAAGTCGACATTGTGCCTTTTGTATTTAATCCCGACGCACTTTCTCTGTTTCATTGTCAATGTGAAGGTCCAAGGGATAGAGTAATGCCGCAGTAGTACATCGGACTCTAATACTGGTCTCCCAAGAAACCCTCTAAGCAAACCAGAAACAATGAGAAGATCTACTGTTCTTGTACTTAAGTCACCATTGTGATATTTGTATTAAATCTCGACGCAATTAATGTGTTTCATCATCAATGTGAAGGTCCAGGGGATTGAGTAAAGCTGCAGTAGTGCATCGGAATCTGAAACTGATCTCACAGGAAACGCCCAAAGCAAACCACAAACAATGAGATGATTTACTCTTCTTGTACTTAAATTGGCATTGTGCCTTTTGTATTATACCCGACGCAATTTCTGTGTTTCATCGTCTATCTGAATGTCCAAGGCATAGAGTAAAGCTGCAGTAGTGCATCGGAATCTAATACTGATCTCCAAGAAAACGCTCAAAGCCAAATACAAACAAAGAGAATACTTACTCTTCTTGCACTTAAGTCAGCATTGTGCCTTTTGTATTATATCCCAGCGCAATATCTGTGTTTCCACGTCAATGTGAAGGTCCAAGGGATAGAGTAATGCTGCAGTAGTGAATTGGAATCTGATACTGAACTCACAGGAAACGCTCAAGGCGAACCACAAACAATTAGACGATTTACTTTTCTTGTACTTTAGTCGACATTGTGCCTTTTGTATTAAATCACGACGCAATTTCTGTGTTTCATCGTCATTGTGAAGTACCAAGGGATAGAGTAAAGCTGCAGTAGTGCATCGGAATCTAATACTGATCTCCCAGGAAATGCTCAAAGCTAACCACGAACAATGAGAAGATTTACTCATCTTGTACTTAAGTCGGCATTGTGCATTTTGTATTAAATCCAGCCGCGATTTCCGTGTATCATCGTCAATGTGAAGGTGCGAGGCATAGAGTTCAGCTTCAGTAGTGCATAGAAGTATAATACTGATAGCCCAGCAAACGCTCACAGCAAAATAAAAACAAGGAGCATATTTACTCTTCTTGTACTGAAGTCGGCATTGTGCCTTTTGTTTTAATTCCCGACGTAATTTCTGTGTTTCATCGTCAATGTGAAGGTCCAAGAGATACGGTAAAGCTCGGAAGTGCATCGGAAATAATTCTTATCTCCCAGGAAACGCTCAAAGCAATCCACAAGTAATGAGAACGTTTACTCTTCTTGTACTGAAGTCGGCATTGTGCCTTTTGTATTAAATCCCGACGTTATATCTGTGTTTCATCATCAAAGTGAAGATCCAAGGGATGGAGCAAAGCGCAGTAGTGCATCGGAATCTAATACTGATCTCCCAGGAAACGCTCAAAGAAAACCACAAACAATGAGAAGATTTACTCTATGAACTTACGCCTGCATTGGATCATTTGTATTAAATCCAGACGCAATTTCCGTATATCATCGTCAATGTGAATGTGCGAGGCATAGAGTTAAGCTGCCGTAGTGCATAGGAATATCATACTGATAGCCCAGCAAATGCTCAAAGCAAAATACAAACTAAGAGCATATTTACTCTTCTTGTACTTAAGTCGGCATTGTGCCGTTTTGTTTTAAATCCCGACGTAATTTCTGTGTTTCATCGTCAATGTGAAGGTCCAAGGGATACAGTAAAGCTGCAGAAGTGCGTCGGAATTAAATACTTATATCCCAGGAAACGCCCAAAGCAATCCAGAAATAATGAGAACATTTACTCTTCTTGTACTGATGTCTGCATTGTGCCTTTTGTATTAAATCCCGACGCTATATCTGTGTTTCACCATCAAAGTGAAGGTCCAAGGGATGGAGCAAAGCGCTGTAGTGCATCGGAATCTAATACTGATCTACCAGGAAACGCTCAAAGAAAAATAAAAACAAAGAGAATACTTATTCTTCTTGCACTTAAGTCAGCATTGTGCCTTTTGTATTAAATCCAGACGCAATTTCCGTGTATCATCGTCAATGTGAAGGTGCGAGGCATAGAGTTAAGCTGCAGTAGTGCATAGGAGTATAATACTGATAGCCTAGCAAACGCTCAAAGCAAAATAAAAACAAAGAGCATATTTGCTCTTCTTGTACTTAAGTCGGCATTGTGCCTTTTGTTTTAATTCCCGACGTAATTTCTGTGTTTCATCGTCAATGTGAAGGTCCAAGAGATACGGTAAAGCTGCAGAAGTGCATCGGAATTAAATACTTATCTCCCAGGAAGCGCTCAAAGCAATCCACAAATAATGAGAACATTTACTCTTCTTGTACTGAAGTCGGCATTGTGCCTTTTGTATTAAATCCCGACGCTATATCTGTGTTTCACCATCAAAGTGAAGGTCCAAGGGATGGAGCAAAGTGCAGTAGTGCATCGGAATCGAATACTGATCTCCCAGGAAACGCTCAAAGCAAACCACAAACAATGAGATGATTAACTCTTCTTGTACTTAAGTCGGCATGGTGCCTTTTGTATCAAATCCCGACACAATTTCTGTGTTTCATCGTCAATGTGAAGGTCCAAGGGATTGAGTAAAGCTGCAGTAGTGCATCGGAATCTAATATTGATCTCCCAGGAAACGCTCAAGGCAAACCACAAACAATGAGAAGATTTACTCTTCTTATAGTTAAGTCGACATTGTGGCTTTTGTATTTAATCCCGACGCACTTTCTCTGTTTCATCGTCCATGTGAATGTCCAAGGGATAGAGTAATGCTGCAGTAGTACATCGGAATCTAATAGTGGTCTCCCAGGAAACGCTCAAAGCAAACCAGAAACAATGAGAAGAATTACTGTTCTTGTACTTAAGTCGGCATTGCGATTTTTGTATTAATTCCCTGCGATATATCTGTGTTTCATCGTCAATGTGAAGGTCCAAATGATCGAGTAAAGCTGCAGTAGTGCATCGGAATCTAATACCGATCACCCAGGAAACGCTCAAAGCAAACCACAAACAATGAGAAGATTTACTCTTCTTGTACTTAAGTCGGCATTGTGCCTTTTGTATTAAATCCCGACGCTATTTCTGTGTTTCTTCGTCAATGTGAATGTCCAAAGGATTGAGTAAAGCTGCAGTAGTGCATGGGAATCTAATACTGATCTCCCAGGAAACGCTCAAAGCAAACCACAAACAATGAGAAGATTTACTCTACTTGTACATCACCCGGCATTGTGCCATTTGTATTAAATCAAGACGCAATTTCTGTGTATCATCGTCAATGAGAAGGTCCGAGGCATAGAGTTAAGCTGCAGTAGTGCATCGGAATATAATACTGATAGCAAAGCAAACGCTCGAAGCAAAATACAAATAAAGAGATTAATTACTCTTCTTGTTCTTAAGTCGGCATCGTGCCTTTTGTCTTTAATCCCGACGCAGTTTCTCTGTTTCATCGTCAATGTGAAGGTCCAAGGGATAGAGTAATGCCGCAGTAGTACATCGGACTCTAATACTGGTCTCCCAAGAAACGCTCAAAGCAAACAAGAAACAATGAGAAGATTTATTGTTCTTGTACTTAAGTCGCCATTGCGATTTTTGTATTAAATCTCGACACAATTAATGTGTTTCATCATCAATGTGAAGGTCCAAGGGATAGAGTAAAGCTGCAGTATTGCATCGGAATCTTATACTGATCTCACAGGAAACGCCCAAAGGAAACCACAAACAATGAGAAGATTTACACTTCTTGTACTTTAGTCGACATTGTGCCTTTTGTATTAAATCCCGACGCAACTTCTGTGTTTCATCGTCAATGTGAAGTACCAAGGGATAGAGTAAAGCTGCAGTATTGCATCGGAATCTTATACCCATCTCACAGGAAACGCACAAAGCAAACCACAAACAATGGGTAGATTTACTCTTCTTGTAGTTAAATTGGCATTGTGCCTTTTGTTTTAAATCCCGACGCTATTTCTGTGTTTCATCGTCAATCTGAAGGTCCAAGGGATAGTGTAATACTGCAGTAGTGCATCGGAATCTAGTACTGATCTCCCAGAAAACGCTCAAAACAAACCAGAATCAATGAAAAGATTTACTCCTCTTGTACCAAAGTCGACATTTTGCCTTTTGTATTGAATCCCGACGCAATCTCTGTGTTTCATCGTCAATTTGAAGTTCCAAGGGATATAGTAAAGCTGCAGTAGTGCATCGGAATCTGATACTGAACTCCCAGGAAACGCTCAAAGCAAACCACAAACAGTGAGAAGATTTACTCTTCTTGTACTTAAGTCGGCATTGTGCCTTTTGTATTACTTCTAGACGCAATTTCACTGTTTCATCGTCAATGTGAAGGTCCAAGAGATAGAGTACAGCTGCAGTAGTGTATCTTAAACTGATACTGGCGCCGCATGAAACGCTCAAACCAAACCGTAAACAATGAGAAGATTAACTGATCTTTTACTTAAGTCGGTATTGTGCCTTTTGTATTTCATCCCGATGTAATTTCTGTGTTTCATCGTCAATGTGAAGGTCCAAGAGATAGAGTATAACTGCAGTAGTGAATCGGAATCTAATACTGGTCTCCCAGGAATCGCTCAAACCAAACCACAAACAATGAAAACATTTACTGTTGTTGTACTTAAGTCGGCATGGTGCCTTTTGTATTAAATCCCGACGCAATTTCTGCGTTTCATCGTCAATGTGAAGATCTAAGGGATTGAGTAAAGCTGCAGTAGTGCATCGGAATCTAATACTGATCTCCCAGGAAACGCTCAAGGCAAACCACAAACAATGAGAAGATTTACTCTTCTTATACTTAAGTCGACATTGTGCCTTTTGTATTTAATCCCGAGGCACTCTCTCTGTTTCATCGTCCGTGTGAATGTCCAAGGGATAGAGTAATGCTGCAGTAGTACATCGGAATCTAATGGTGGTCTCCCAGGAAACGCTCAAATCAAACCAGAAACAATGAGAATATTTACTGTTCTTGTACTTTCGTCGGCATTGCGATTTTTGTATTTAATCCCGACGCAATTTCTGTGTTTCATGATCAATGTCAAGGTCCAAGGGATAGATGTAAAGCAGCAGTACTGCTTCGGAATGTAATACCGATCTCACAGGAAACGCCCATAGCAAACCACAAACAATGAGTAGTTTACGCTTCATGTAATTAAATTGGCATTGTGCCTTTTGTTTTAAATCACGACGCTATTTCTGTGTTTTATCGTCAATGTGAAGGACAAGGGTTAGTGTAATACTGCAGTAGTGCATCGGAATCTAATACTGATGTCCCCAGGAAACGCTCAAAGCAAACCACAAACAATGAGAAGAATTACTCTACTTGTACGTAAGCCGGCATTGTGCCTTTTGTATTATATCCCGACGCGATATCTGTGTTTCATCGTCAATGTGATGGTCCAAGGGATAGGGTAAAGCTGCAGTAGTGCATCGGAATCTAATACTGATCTCCAAGGAAACGCCCAAAGCAAACGAGAAACAATGAGTAGATTTACTCTTATTGTACATAAGTCGGCATTGTGCCTTTTGTATTAAATCCCGACGCTATTTCTGTGTTTCATTCTCAATGTGAAGGACCAAGGGATGGAGTAATGCTGCAGTAGTACATCATAATCTAATACCGATGTCCCAGGAAACGCTCAAAGCAAACCACAAACAATGAGAAGATTTACTCTTCTTGTACTTAAGTTGGCATTGTGTTTATTGATTTAAATCCCGACGCAATTTCTGTGCTTCATCGTCAATCTGAAGGTCCAAGGGATAGAGTAAAGCTTCACTAGTGCATCGGAATCTAATACTGATCTCCCAGGAAACGCTCAGAGGAAACCACAAACAAGAGAAGCTTTACTCTTCTTGTACTTAAGTCGGCATTGTGCCTTTTGTATTAAATCCCGAAGCTATTTCTGTGTTTCATCCTCAATGTGAAGGTCCAAGGGATTGAGTAAAGCTGCAGTAAGTCATCGGAATGTAATACTGATCTCCGAGGATACGCTCAAAGCAAACCACAAACAATGGGAAGATATACTCAACTTGTACTTAAGCTGGCATTGTGCCTTTTGTATTAAATCCAGACACAATTTCTGTCTATCATCGTCAATGTGAAGGTCCGAGGCATAGAGTTAAGCTGCAGTAGTGCATCGGAATATAATACTGATAGCCCAGCAAACGCTCAAAACTAAATACAAACAAAGAGAATATTTGCTCTTCTTTTACTTAAGTCGGCATAGTGACTTTTGTATTAAAATCAGGCGCAATTTCTGTGTTTGCACGTCAATGTGAACGCCCAAGGGATAGAGTAAAGCTGCAGTAGTGCTTCGGAATCTAATACTGATCTCACAGGAAACGCTCAAAGCAAACCACGAACAATGAGAAGATTTACTCTTCTTGTACTTAAGTCGGCATTGTGCCTTTTGTTCAAATCCCGACGTAATTTCTGTGTTTCATCGTCAATGTGAAGGTCCAAGGGATACATTTAAGCTGCAGTAGTGCATCGGAATGAAATACTTTACTCCCAGGAGACGCTCAAAGCAAACCACATATAATGAGAAGATTTACTCTTCTTGTACTTAAGTCGGCATTGCGATTTTTGTATTAAATCCCAGACGCAATTTCTGTGTTTCATCATCAATGTGAAGGTCCAAGGGATAGAGTAAATCTGCAGTAGTGCATCGGAATCTTATACTGATCTCACAGGAGACGCCCAAAGCAAACCACAATCAATCAGATGATTTACTCTCCTTGTACTTAAATTGGCATTGTGCCTTTTGTTTTAAACCCGACGTAATATCTGTGTTTCATCGTCAATCTGAAGGTCCAAGGCATAGAGTAAAGCTGCAGTAGTGCATCGGAATCTAATACAGATCTCCCAGAAAACGGTCAAAGCGAAATACAAACAAAGAGAATATTTACTCTTCATGTACTTAAGTCGGCATTGTGCCTTTTATATTAAATCCCAGCGCAATATTCGTGTTTCCACGTCAATGTGAAGATCCAATTGATAGAGTAAAGCTGCAGTAATGCATCGGAATCTAATACTGATCTCCCAGGAAACGCTCAAAGCTAACCACGAACAATGAGATGATTTACTCTTCTTGTACGTAACTCGGAATTGTGCCTTTTGTATTAAATCCCGACGTAATTTCTGTGTTTCATCGTCAATGTGAAGGTCCAAGGGACATAGTAAAGCTGCAGTAGTGTATCGGAATCTAATACTGATCTCCCAGGAAATGCTCAAAGCTAACCACGAACAATGAGAAGATTTACTCTTCTTGTACTTAAGTTGGCATTGTGTTTATTGATTTAAATCCCGACGCAATTTCTGTGCTTCATCGTCAATCTGAAGGTCCAAGGGATAGAGTAAAGCTTCACTAGTGCATCGGAATCTAATACTGATCTCCCAGGAAACGCTCAGAGGAAACCACAAACAAGAGAAGCTTTACTCTTCTTGTACTTAAGTCGGCATTGTGCCTTTTGTATTAAATCCCGAAGCTATTTCTGTGTTTCATCCTCAATGTGAAGGTCCAAGGGATTGAGTAAAGCTGCAGTAAGTCATCGGAATGTAATACTGATCTCCGAGGATACGCTCAAAGCAAACCACAAACAATGGGAAGATATACTCAACTTGTACTTAAGCTGGCATTGTGCCTTTTGTATTAAATCCAGACACAATTTCTGTCTATCATCGTCAATGTGAAGGTCCGAGGCATAGAGTTAAGCTGCAGTAGTGCATCGGAATATAATACTGATAGCCCAGCAAACGCTCAAAACTAAATACAAACAAAGAGAATATTTGCTCTTCTTTTACTTAAGTCGGCATAGTGACTTTTGTATTAAAATCAGGCGCAATTTCTGTGTTTGCACGTCAATGTGAACGCCCAAGGGATAGAGTAAAGCTGCAGTAGTGCTTCGGAATCTAATACTGATCTCACAGGAAACGCTCAAAGCAAACCACGAACAATGAGAAGATTTACTCTTCTTGTACTTAAGTCGGCATTGTGCCTTTTGTTCAAATCCCGACGTAATTTCTGTGTTTCATCGTCAATGTGAAGGTCCAAGGGATACATTTAAGCTGCAGTAGTGCATCGGAATGAAATACTTTACTCCCAGGAGACGCTCAAAGCAAACCACATATAATGAGAAGATTTACTCTTCTTGTACTTAAGTCGGCATTGCGATTTTTGTATTAAATCCCAGACGCAATTTCTGTGTTTCATCATCAATGTGAAGGTCCAAGGGATAGAGTAAATCTGCAGTAGTGCATCGGAATCTTATACTGATCTCACAGGAGACGCCCAAAGCAAACCACAATCAATCAGATGATTTACTCTCCTTGTACTTAAATTGGCATTGTGCCTTTTGTTTTAAACCCGACGTAATATCTGTGTTTCATCGTCAATCTGAAGGTCCAAGGCATAGAGTAAAGCTGCAGTAGTGCATCGGAATCTAATACAGATCTCCCAGAAAACGGTCAAAGCGAAATACAAACAAAGAGAATATTTACTCTTCATGTACTTAAGTCGGCATTGTGCCTTTTATATTAAATCCCAGCGCAATATTCGTGTTTCCACGTCAATGTGAAGATCCAATTGATAGAGTAAAGCTGCAGTAATGCATCGGAATCTAATACTGATCTCCCAGGAAACGCTCAAAGCTAACCACGAACAATGAGATGATTTACTCTTCTTGTACGTAACTCGGAATTGTGCCTTTTGTATTAAATCCCGACGTAATTTCTGTGTTTCATCGTCAATGTGAAGGTCCAAGGGACATAGTAAAGCTGCAGTAGTGTATCGAATTCTGATAATGAACTCCCAGGAAGCGCTCAAAGCAAACCACAAACAATGAGAAGATTTACTCTTCTTGTACTTAAGTCAGCATTGTGCCTTTTGTATTTAATCCCGATGCAATTTGTGTTTCATCCTCAATATGAAGGTCCAAGGGATAGAGTAAAGGTGCAGTAGTGCATCGGAATCTAATGCTGATCTCCTAGGAAACGCTCAAAGCAAGCCACAAACAAGTAGAAGATTTACTCTTCTTGTACTTAAGTTGGCATTGTGCCCTTTGTATTAAATACCGACGTAATTTGTGTTTCATCGTCAATGTAAAGGTCCAAGGGATAGCGTAATTCTCCTGTAGTGCATGGGAATCTGATAGTTATCTCCCAGGAATCGCTCAAACCAGACCACAAACAATGAGAACATTTACTGTTCTTGTCCTTAAGTCGGCAATGTGCTTTTTGTATTAAATACCGACGTAATTAATGTGTTTCATCGTCAATGCGAAGGTCCAAGGGATAGAGTAAAGCTGCAGTAGTGCATCGGAATCAAATACTGATCTCCCAGGAAACGCTCAAAGCAAACCACAAACAATGAGAAGATTTACTCTTCTTGTACTTAAGTCGGCATTGTGCCTTTTGTATTAATTCCCAACGCAATTTTTGTGTTCATCGTCAATGTAAAGGTCCAAGGGATAGAGTAGAGCTGCAGTAGTGCATCGGAATCGAATACAGAACTCCCAGGAAAAACTCAATGCAAACCACAAACTATGAGAAGAGTTACTGTTCTTGTACTTAAGTCGGCATTGTGCCTTTTGTATTAAATCCTGACGCAATTTCTGTGTTTCATCGTCTATGTTAAGGTCCAAGGGATAGTGTAAGGCTGCAGAAGTGCATCGGAATTAGATACATATCTCCAAGGTAACGCCCAAAGCAAACCATACACAATAAGAGCATTTACTCTTCTTGTATTTAAGTCGGCATTGTGCCTTTTGTATTATTTCCCGACGCAATTTTATGTTCATCGTCAATGTGAAAGTCCAAGGGATAGAGTACAGCTGCAGTAGTGTATCTAAAACTAATACTGGTCCCGCAGGAAACGCTCAAACCAAACCGTAAACAATGAGAGGATTAACTCTTCTTATACTTATGTCGGCATTGTGCCTTTTGTATTTCATCCCGATGTAATTTCTGTGTTTCATCGTCAATGTGAAGGTCCAAGAGATAGTGTAAAACTGCAGTAGTGAATCGGAATCTAATACTGATCTCCCAGGAAACGCTCAAAGCGAACCACAAACAATGAGAAGATCTACTCTTCTTGTACTTAAGTCGACACTGTGCCTTTTGTATTAAATCCCGACGCAATTTCTGTGTTTCACCGTCAATTTGAAGTTCAATGGGATAGGGTAAAGCTGCAGTAGTGCATCGGAATCTAATACTGATCTCCCAGGAGACGCTCAAAGCAAACCACGAACAATGAGAAGATTTACTCCTCTTGTACTTAAGTCAGCATTGTGCCTTTTGTTCAAATCCCGACGTAATTTCTGTGTTTCATCGTCAATGTGAAGGTCCAAGGGATACATTTAAGCTGCAGTAGTCCATCGGAATGAAATACTTTACTCCCAGGAGACGCTCAAAGCAAACCACATATAATGAGAAGATTTACTCTTCATGTACTTAAGTCGGCATTGCGATTTTTGTATTAAATCCCAGACGCAATTTCTGTGTTTCATCCTCAATGTGAAAGTCCAAGGGATAGAGTAAAGCTGCAGTAGTGCATCGGAATCTAATACTGATCTCCCAGGAAACGCTCAAAGCAAGCCACAAACAAGTAGAAGATTTACTCTTCTAGTACTTAAGTTGGCATTGTGCCCTTTGTATTAAATACCGACGTAATTTGTGTTTCATCGTCAATGTAAAGGTCAAAGGGGTAGCGTAATTCTCCAGTAGTGCATCGGAATCTGATAGTTATCTCCCAGGAATCGCTCAAACCAGACCACAAACAATGAGAACATTTACTGTTCTTGTACTTAAGTCGGCAATGTGCCTTTTGTATTAAATACCGACGTAATTAATGTGTTTCATCGTCAACGCGAAGGTCCAAGGGATAGAGTAAAGCTGCAGTAGTGCATCGGAATCAAATACTGATCTCCCAGGAAACGCTGAAAGCAAACCACAATCGATGAGAAGATATACTCTTCTTGTACTTAAGTCGGCATTGTGCCTTTTGTATTAATTCCCGACCCAATTTTTGTGTTCATCGTCAATGTAAAGGTCCAAGGGATAGAGTAGAGCTGCAGTACTGCATCGGAATCGAATACAGAACTCCCAGGAAGCACTCAATGCAAACCACAAACAATGAGAAGATTTACTGTTCTTGTACTTAAGTCGGCATTGTGCCTTTTGTATTAAATCCTGACGCAATTTCTATGTTTCATCGTCTAGGTTAAGGTCCAAGGGATAGTGCAAGGCTGCAGAAGTGCATCGGAATTAGATACTGATCTCCAAGGAAACGCCCAAAGCAAACCATACACAATAAGAGCATTTACTCTTCTTGTACTTAAGTCGGCATTGTGCCTTTTGTATTATTTCCCGACGCAATTTTTGTGTTCATCGTCAATGTGAAGGTCCAAGGGATACAGTACAGCTGCAGTAGTGTATCTAAAACTAATACTGGTCCCGCAGGAAACGCTCAAACCAAACCGTAAACAATGAGAGGATTAACTCTTCTTATTCTTATGTCGGCATTGTGCCTTTTGTATTTCATCCCGATGTAATTTCTGTGTTTCATCGTCAATGTGAAGGTCCAAGAGATAGAGTAAAACTGCAGTAGTGAATCGGAATCTAATACTGATCTCCCAGGAAGCGCTCAAAGCAAACCACAAACAATGAGGTGATTTACTCTTCTTGAACTTATGTTGGCATTGTGCCTTTTGTATTAAATACCGACGCAATTTCTGTGTGTCATCGTCAATGTGAAGGTCCAAGGGACAGAGTAAAGCTGCAATATTGCTTCGGAATTCAAAAGTGATCTCAAAGGAAACGCGTAAAATATCCATAAACTATGAGAAGAATTACTCTTCTTGTACTTATGTCGGCATAGTGCCTTTTGTATTATATCCCGACGCTATTTCTGTGTTTTATCGTCAATGTAAAGTTCCAAGGGATAGAGTAAAGCTCCAGTAGTGCATCGGAATCTGATACTTATCTCCCAGGAATCGCTCAAACCAAACCACATATATTGAGAACATCTACTGTTCTTGTACTTAAGTGGGCATTGTGCCTTTTGTATTAAATACCGACGCAATTTCTGTGTTTCATCGTCAATGTGATGGTCCTAGGGATAGAGTAGAGCTGCAGTTGTGCATCGGAATCTAATACTGATCTCCAAGGAAACGCTCAAAGCAAACCACAAACAATGAGACGATGTAATCTTCTTGTACTGAGGTCGGCATTGTGAATTTTGTATTAATTCCCGACGCAATTTTTGTGTTCATCGTCAATGTGTAGGTCCAATGGATAGAGTAAAGCAGCAGTAGCGCATCTGAAACTAATACTGATCCCCCAGGAAACGCTCAAACCAAACGACATACAATGAGAAGATTTACTCTTTTTATACTTAAGTCAGCATTGAGATTTTTGTATTTAATCCCGATGCAATTTGTGTTTCATCCTCAATATGAAGATCCAAGGGATAGCGTAAAGCTGCAGTAGTTCATCGGAAACTAATACTGATCTCCCAGGAAACGCTCAAAGCAAGCCACAAACAAGTAGAAGATTTACTCTTCTTGTACTTAAGTTGGCATTGTGCCCTTTGTATTAAATACCGAAGCAATGTATGTGTTTCATCGTCAATGTAAAGGTCCAAGGGATAGCATAAGGCTCCAGTAGTGCATCGGAATCTGATACTTACTCCCAGGAATCGCTCATACCAAAAAACAAACACTGGGAACATTTACTGTTCTTGTACTTAAGTCGGATATGTGCCTTATGTATTAAATACCGACTTAATTAATGTGTCTCATCGTCAATGTGAACGTCCAAGGGATAGAGTAAAGCTGCAGTAGTCCTTCGGAATCTAATACTGATCTCCAAGGAAACGCTCAAAGCAAACCACAAACAATGAGACGATGTACTCTTCTTGTACTAAGGTCGGCATTGTGCCTTTTGTATTAATTCCCGACGCAATTTTTGTGTTCATCGTCAATGTGAAGGTCCAAGGGATAGAGTAGAGCTGCAGTAGTGCATCAGAATCGAATACAGAATTCCCAAGAAACGCCCAATACAAACCACAAACAATGAGAAGATTTACTGTTCTTGTACTTAATTCGTCATTGTGCCTTTTGTATTAAATCCCGACGCGATTTCTGTGTTTCATTGTCAATGTGAAGGTCCAAGGGATAGAGTAATGCTCCAGTAGTGCATCGGAATCTAATACTGATCTCCCAGGAAACGCTCAAAGCAAGCCACAAACAAGTAGACGATTTACTCTTCTTGTACTTAAGTTGGCATTGTGCCCTTTGTATTAAATACCGACGCAATGTATGCGTTTCATCGTCAATGTAAAGGTCCATGGGATAGCATAAGGCTCCAGTAGTGCACCGGAATCTGATACTTATCTCCCAGGAATCGCTCAAACCAAACCACGTACAATGAGAACATCTACTGTACTTGTACTTAAGTGGGCATTGTGCCTTTTGTATTAAATACCGACGCAATTTCTGTGTTTCATCGTCAATGTAATGGTCCTAGGGATAGAGTAGAGCTGCAGTAGTGCATCGGAATCTAATACAGATCTCCCAGGAAACGGTCAAACAAACCACAAACAATGAGAAGATTAGCTCTTGTTGTACTTCAGTCGGCATTGTGCCTTTCGTATTAAATCCCGACGCTATTCCTGTGTTTCATCGTCAATGTGAAGGTCCAAGGGATAGAGTAATGCTCCAGTAGTGCATCGGAATCTAATACTGATCTCCCAGGAAACGCTCAAAGCAAGCCACAAACAAGTAGAAGATTTACTCTTCTTGTACTTAAGTTGGCATTGTGCCATTTGTATTAAATACCGACGCATTGTATGCGTTTCATCGTCAATGTAAAGGTCCAAGGTATAGCATAAGGCTCCAGTAGTGCATCGGAATCTGATACTTATCTCCCAGGAATCGCTCAAACCAAACCACGTACAATGAGAACATCTACTGCACTTGTACTTAAGTGGGCATTGTGCCTTTTGTATTAAATACCGACGCAATTTCTGTGTTTCATCGTCAATGTAATGGTCCTAGGGATAGAGTAGAGCTGCAGTAGCGCATCGAAATCTAATACTGAACTCCCAGAAAACGCTCAATGCAAACCACAAACAATGAGAAGATCAACTCTTCTTGTACTTAAGTCGGCATTGTGCCTTTTGTATTAAATCCCGACGCAATTTCTGTGTTTCATCCTCAATGTGAAGGTCCAAGGGATAGGGTAAAGCAGCAGTAGTGCACCGGAATCTAGTACTGATCCCCCAGGAAACGCCCAAAGCAAACCACAGAAAATGAGAAGATTTTCTCTACTTTTACATATGGCGGCATTGTGCCTTTTGTATTAAATCGCGACGCAATTTCTGTGTTTCATCGCTAACATCAAGGTCCAAGGGATAGAGTAAAGCTGCAGTAGTACATCGGAACGTAATACTGATCTCCCAGGAAACGATCAAACAAATCCACAAACAAAGAGAAGATTTACTGCTCACGTACTTAAGTCGGCATCGTGCCTTTTGTATTAAATCCCAACGCAATTTCAGTGTTTCATCGTCAATGTGAAGGTCCAAGGGATAGAGTAAAGCTCCAGTAGTGCAACGGAATAGAATACTAATCCCCCAGGAAACGCACAAACCAAACCACACAAAATTAGAAAATTTTCTCTACTTTTACATATGTCGGCATTGTGCTTTTGTATTAAATCCCGACGCAATATTTATGTTTCATCGTCTATTTGAAGGTCCAAGGGATGGAGTAAAGCTGCAGTAGTGCATCGGAATCTAATACGGATCTATCAGGAAACGCACAAAGCAATCGAGATAGAATGAGAAGATTTACTCTTCTTGTACTTAAGTGGGCACTGTGCCTTTTGTATTAAATACCAACGTAATTTCTGTTTTTCATTTTCAATGTGAAGGTCCAAGGGATAGAGTAAAGCTGCGGTAGTGCATCGGAATCTAATACGGATCTATCAGGAAGCGCACAAAGCAATCCAGAAGCAATGGGAAGATTTTCTCATCTCGTACTTAGGCCGGCATTGTGCATTTTGTATTAAATCCCGACGCAATTTCTATGTTTCATCGCCAATTTGAAAGTCCATGGGATAGAGTAAAGCTGCAATAGTTCATCGGAATCTAATACGGATCTATCAGGAAACGCACAAAGCAATCCAGAAACAATGAGAAGATTTACTCTTCTTGTACTTAAGTCGTCATTGTGCGTTCTGTATTATATCCCGACGAAATTTTAGTGTTTCATCGTTAATGTGCTGTTCCAAGGGGTAGAGTAAAGCTGCAGTAGTGCATCGGAATTTTATACTGATCTCCCAGTAAACGCTCAAAGCAAACCACAAACAATGAGAAGATTTACTCTTCTTGTACTTAAGTTGGTATTGTGCCTTTTGTTCTTAATCGCAACGGAATTTCTGTGTTTCACCATCAATTCGAAGGTCCAAGGGATAGAGTAAAGCTGTAGTAGTGCATCAGAATCTACTACTGCTCCCCAGGAAACGCTCAAGGCAAACCACAAACAATGAGAAGATTTACTCTTCTTGTACTTGTGGCTTTTATATTAAATCCCGACGTAATTTCATTGATTTATCGTCAATGTGAAGGTCCAAGGGATAAAATAAAGCTACAGTAGTGCACCGGAATCTAATACTTTTCTCCCAGGAAACGATCAAATCAAACCAGAAACAAAGAGAAGATTTACTGTACATGTACATAAGTCCGCATTGTGCCTTTTGTAATAAATCCCGATGCAATTTCTGTGTTTCATCGTCAATGTGTAGGTCCAAGGGATAGAGTAAAGCAGCAGTAGTGCATCTGAAACTAATACTGATCCCCCAGGAATAGCTCAAACCAAACCACAAACAATGAGAACATTTACTGTTCTTGTACTTAAGTCGGCAATGTGCCTTTTGTATTAAATACCGACTTAATTAATGTGTTTCATCGTCAATGTGAAGGTCCAAGGGATAGAGTAAAGCTGCAGTAGTGCATCGGAATCTAATACTGATCTCCAAGGAAACGCTCAAAGCAAACCACAAACAATGAGAAGATTTATTCTTCTTGTACTTAAGTCGGCATTGTGACTTTTGTATTAATTCCCGAGCAATTTTTGTGTTCATCGTCAATGTGAAGGTCCAAGGGATAGAGTAGAGCTGCAGTAGTGCATCGGAATCGAATACAGAACTCCCACGAAACGCTCAATGCAAACCACAAACAATGAGAAGATTTACTGTTCTTGTACTTAAGTCGGCATTGTGACTTTTGTATTAAGTCCCGACGCAATTTCTGTATTTCATCGTCAATGTTAAGGTCCAAGTGATTGAGTAAAGCTGTAGTAGTGCATCGGAATCTAATACAGATCTCACAGGAAACGCTCAATCAAACCACAAACAATGAGAAGATTAACTCTTGTTTTACTTCTGTCGGCATTGTGCCTTTCGTATTAAATCCCGACGCTATTTCTGTGTTTCATCTTCAATGTGAAGGTCCAAGGGATAGAGTAAAGCTGCAGTAGTGCATCGGAATCTAATACGGATCTATCAGGAAACGCACAAAGCAATCCAGAAACAATGAGAAGATGTACTCATCTCGTACCTAAGTCGGCACTGTGCATTTTATATTAAATCCCGACGCAATTTCTATGTTTCATCGTCAATTTGAAGGTCCAAGGGATAGAGTAAAGATGCAGTAGTGCATCGGAATCTATCACGGATCTATCAGGTAACGCACAAAACAATCCAGAAACAATGAGGAGATTTACTCTTCTAGCTCTTAAGTGGGCATTGTGCCTTTTGTATTAAATCCTGACGAATTTCTGTGTTTCATCTTCAATGTGAAGGTCCAAGGGACAGAGTAAAGCTGCAATAGTGCATCGGAATCTAATACTGATCTCCAAGGAAACGCTCACAGCAAACCACAAACAATGAGAAGATTTATTCTTCTTGTACGTAAGTCGGCATTGTGACTTTTGTATTAATTCCCGACGCAATTTTTGTGTTCATCGTCAATGCGAAGGTCCAAGGGATAGAGTAGAGCTGCAGTAGTGCATCGGAATCGAATACAGAACTCCCACGAAACGCTCAATGCAAACCACAAACAATGAGAAGATTTACTGTTCTTGTACTTAAGTCGGCATTGTGCCTTTTGTATTAAGTCCCGACGCAATTTCTGTATTTCATCGTCAATGTGAAGGTCCAAGGGATTGAGTAAAGCTGTAGTAGTGCATCGGAATCTAATACAGATCTCCCAGGAAACGCTCAATCAAACCACAAACAATGAGAAGATTAACTCCTGTTTTACTTCAGTCGGCATTGTGCCTTTCGTATTAAATCCCCACGCTATTTCTGTGTTTCATCGTCAATGTGAGGGTCCAAGGAATAGAGTAATGCTCCAGTAGTGCATCGGAATCGAATACTTATCTCCCAGGAGACGCTCAAACCAAACCACAAACAATGAGAAGATTTACTGTTCTTGTACTTAAGTCGCGCATTGTGCCTTTTGTAGAAAATCCTGAGGCAATTTCAATGTTTCATCGTCAATTGGAAGGTCCAAGGGATAGAGTAACGCAACAGTAGTGCATCGGAATCTAATACGGATCTATCATGAAACGCACAAAGCAATCCAGAAACAATGAGAAGGTTTACTATTCTTGTACTTAAGTGGGCATTGTGCCTTTTGTATTAAATCCCGACGTAATTTCTGTGTTTCATCTTCAATGTGAAGGTCCAAGGGATAGAGTAAAGCTGCAATAGTGCATCGGAATCTAATACGGATCTATCAGGAAATGCACAAAGCAATCCAGAAACAATGAGAAGATGTACTCAACTCGTACCTAAGTCGGCACTGTGCATTTTGTATTAAATCCCGACGCAATTTCTATGTATCATCGTCAATTTGAAGGTCCAAGGGATAGAGTAAAGTTGCAGTAGTGCATCGGAATCTAACACGGATCTATCAGGAAACGCACAAAACAATCCAGAAACAATGAGGAGATTTACTCTTCTAGCTCTTAAGTGGGCATTGTGCCTTTTGTATTAAATCCCGACGAATTTCTGTGTTTCATCTTCAATGTGAAGGTCCAAGGGACAGAGTAAAGCTGCAGTAGTGCATCGGAATCTAATACTGATCTCCAAGGAAACGCTCAAAGCAAACCACAAACAACGAGAAGATTTATTCTTCGTGTACTTAAGTCGGCATTGTGACTTTTGTATTAATTCCCGACGCAATTTTTGTGTTCATCGTCAATGTGAAGGTCCAAGGGATAGAGTAGAGCTGCAGTAGTGCATCGGAATCGAATACAGAACTCCCACGAAACGCTCAATGCAAACCACAAACAATGAGAAGATTTACTGTTCTTGTACTTAAGTCGGCATTGTGCCTTTTGTATTAAGTCCCGACGCAATTTCTGTATTTCATCGTCAATGTGAAGGTCCAAGGGATTGAGTAAAGCTGTAGTAGTGCATCGGAATCTAATACAGATCTCCCAGGAAACGCTCAATCAAACCACAAACAATGAGAAGATTAACTCTTGTTTTACTTCAGTCGGCATTGTGCCTTTCGTATTAAATCCCGACGCTATTTCTGTGTTTCATCGTCAATGTGAGGGTCCAAGGAATAGAGTAATGCTCCAGTAGTGCATCGGAATCGAATACTTATCTCCCAGGAGACGCTCAAACCAAACCACAAACAATGAGAAGATTTACTGTTCTTGTACTTAAGTCGCGCATTGTGCCCTTTGTATAAAATCCTGACGCAATTTCAATGTTTCATCGTCAATTGGAAGGTCCAAGGGATAGAGTAACGCAACAGTAGTGCATCGGAATTTAATACGGATCTATCAGGAAACGCACAAAGCAATCCAGAAACAATGAGTAGGTTTACTATTCTTGTACTTAAGTGGGCATTGTGCCTTTTGTATTGAATCCCGACGTAATTTCTGTGTTTCATCTTCAATGTGAAGGTCCAAGGGATAGAGTAAAGCTGCAGTAGTGCATCGGAATCTAATACGGATCTATCAGGAAACGCACAAACCAATCCAGAAACAATGAGAAGATGTACTCATCTCGTACCTAAGTCGGCACTGTGCATTTTTTTTTAAATCCCGACACAATTTCTATGTTTCATCGTCAATTTGAAGGTCCAAGGGATAGGGTAAAGTTGCAGTAGTGCATCGGAATCTAACACGGATCTATCAGGAAACGCACAAAACAATCCAGAAACAGTGAGGAGATTTACTCTTCTAGCTCTTAAGTGGGCATTGTGCCTTTTGTATTAAATTCCGACGAATTTCTGTGTTTCATCTTCAATGTGAAGGTCCAAATGACAGAGTAAAGCTGCAGTAGTGCATCGGAGTATATTACTTATGCCCCAGGAAACGCTCAAAGGAACCACAAACAATGGGAAGATTTACTCTTCTTCTACTTATGTGCCATTGCGCTATTTGGATTAAATCCCGACGCAATATCGGTGTTTCATCGTCAATGTGAAGATCCAACGGATAGACTAAAGCTGCTGTAGTGCATCTGAATCTAATACTGATCTCCCAAAAAAAGTTCAGAGCAAACCACAAACTAGTAGAAGCCTTAATCTTCTTGTCCTTAAGTCATCATTGTGCCTTTTGTATTAAATCCCGACGCAATTTCTGTGTTTCATCTTCAATGTGAAGGTCCAAGGGATTGAGTAAAGCTGCAGTAGTGCATCGGAATCTAATACTGATGTCCCAGGAAACGCTCAAACAAACCACAAACAATGAGAAGATTAACTCTTGTTGTACTTCAGTCGGCATTGTGCTTTTCGTATTAAATCCCGACGCAATTTCTGTGTTTTATCTTCAATGTGAAGATCAAGGGATTGATTAAAGCTGCTGTATGCATCAGAATCTAGTAGTGATCCCCCAGGAAACACTTAAGGCAAACCACAAACAATGAGAAGATTTACTCTTCTTATACCTAAGTCGGCATTGTGCGTTTCGTATTAAATCCCGACGTTATATCTGTGTTTCATCGTCAATATCCAGGTCCAAGGGATAAAATAAAGCAGCAGTAGTGCATCGGAATCTAATACTGATCTTCCAGGAAACGCTCAAAGGAAACCACAAACACTGAGAAGATTTACTCTTCTTGTACTTAAGTCGGCATCGTGCCTTTTGTAATAAATCACGACGCAATATCTGTGTACACCGACATTGTGAATCTCCAAGGGATAGGGAAAAGCCGCAGTAGTGCATCGGAATGTAATACTGATCTTCCAGGAAACGGTCAAAGCAAACCATAAACAATGAGAAGATTAACTCTTCTTGTACCTAAGTTGGGATTTTGCCTTTTGTATTAAATACCGACTCAATTTCAGTGTTTCATCGTCAATGTGAAGGGCCAAGGAATAGAGTAAAGCTGCAGTATTTCATCGAAATCTAATACTGATCTCAAAGGTAAAACTCAAAAAAACCAGAAACAATGAGAAGATTTAATCTTCTTGTACCTAAGTCGGCATTGTGCTTTTCGTATTAAATACCGACGCAATTTCTGTGTTTCATCGTCAATGTGAATTTCCAAGGGATAGAGTAATGCTCCAGTAGTGCATCGGAATCTAATACTTATCTCCCAGGGAACGCCCAAACCAAATCACAAACAACGACAAGATTTACTGATCTTGAACTTAAGTCGGCATTGTGCCTTTTGTATTAAATACCGACGCAATTTCTGTGTTTCATCGGCAATGTGAAGGTCTAAGTGATAAGGAAGGCTGCAGTAGTGCATCGGAATCTAATACTGATCTCCCAGGAAACGCTCAAAGCGAACCACAAACAATGAAAAGATGTACTCCTTTTGTACTTGAGTCTCCATTGTGCCTTTTGTATTAAATCCCGAAGCAATTTCTGTGCTTCATCTTCAATGTGAAGGTCCAAGGGATAGAGTAAAGCTGCAGTAGTGCATCGGAATCTAATATTGATGTCCCAGGAAACGATATATGCAAACCCCAGACAATGAGATGATTTACTCTTCTTGTACCTAAGTTGGCATTGTGCCATTTGTATTAATTCCCGACGCGATTTCTGTGTTTCATCGCCAATGTGAAGGTCCTATGGATTAAATAATGCTGCGGTAGTGCATCGAAATCTAATAGTGATCTCCTAGGAAACACTCAAAACACACCTTAAACAATGAGATCATTTACTCTTCTTGTACTTAAGTCGGCATTGTGCTTTTTGTATTAATTCCCGACGCGATTTCTGTGCTTCATCATCAATGTGAAGGTCCAAGGGATAGAGTAAAGCTGCAGTAGTGCATCAGTATCTAATGTTGATCTCCCAGGAAACGCTCAAAGCAAACCACAAACAATGTGAACGCTTTCTCTTCTTGTTCTTAAGTTGGCATTGTGCCTTTTGTATTAATTACTGACGTAATTTCTGTGTGTCATCGTCAATATGAAGGTCCAAGGGATAGAGTAAAGCTGCAGTATTACATCGGAATCTAATACTGATCTCAAAGGAAACGCTCAAAAAAGAAAAACAGAAACAATGAGAAGATTTCCGCTTCTTGTACTTAAGTCGGCATTGTGCTCTTTGTATTAAATCCCGACGCAATGTCTTGGTTTCATCGTCAATGTGAAGGTCCAATGGACAGAGTAAAGCTCCAGTAATGCATCGGAATCAAATACTGATCTTCCAGGAAACGCTCAAAGGAAACCACAAACAATGAGATGATTTAATCCTCTTGTACTTATGTCGGCATTGTGCCATTTGATTTAATTCCCGACGCAATCTCTGTGTTTCATCGTCGATGTGAACGTCCATGGAATAGAGAAAAGCTGTAGTAGTGCAACGGAATCTATTACTGATCCCCCAGGAAACGCCCAAAGCAAACCACAAACATTGAAAAGATTTACACTTCTTGTACTTAAGTCGGCATTGTGCCATTTGCATTAAATGCCGACGCAATTTTTGTGTTTCATCGTCAATGTGAAGGACCAAGGGACAGAGTAAAGCTGCAGAAGTGCATCGGAATCAAATACTGATCTTCCAGGAAACGCTGAAAGGAAACCACAAACAATGAGACGATTTGATCTTCTTGTACTTATGTCGGCATTGTGCCATTTGCATTAATTCCCGACGCAATCTCTGTGTTTCATTGTCAATGTGAAGGTCCAAGGGATAGAGTAAAGCCGCAGTAGTACAACGGAGTCCAATACTGATCTACCAGGAAACGCTCAAAGCAAACCACAAACAATGAGGAGATTTACTCCTCTTGAACTTAAGTTGGCATTGAGCCTTATGTATTAATTACCGACGCAATTTCTGTGTTTCATCGTCAATGTGAAGGTCCAAGGTATAGAGTAAAGCTACAGTAGTGCATCGGAATCTAATACTTATCTCCCAGGAAACGCTCAAACCATACCATAATCACTGAGAAGACTTACTGTTCTTGTACTAAAATCGGCTTTGTGCCTTTTGTATAAAATCCTGACGCAATTTCAATGTTTCATCGTCAATTGGAAGGTCCAAGGGATAGAGTAACGCAACAGTAGTGCATCGGAATCTAATACGGATCTATCAGGAAACGCACAAAGCAATCCAGAAACAATGAGAAGGTTTACTATTCTTGTACTTAAGTGGGCATTGTGCCTTTTGTATTAAATCCCGACGTAATTTCTGTGTTTCATCTTCAATGTGAAGGTCCAAGGGATAGAGTAAAGCTGCAGTAGTGCATCGGAATCTATTACGGATCTATCAGGAAACGCACAAAGCAATCCAGAAACAATGAGAAGATGTACTCATCTCGTACCTAAGTCGGCACTGTGCATTTTGTATTAAATCCCGACGCAATCTCTATGTTTCATCGTCAATTTGAAGGTCCAAGGGATAGAGTAAAGTTGCAGTAGTGCATCGGAATCTAACACGGATCTATCAGGAAACGCACAAAACAATCCAGAAACAATGAGGAGATTTACTCTTCTAGCTCTTAAGTGGGCATTGTGCCTTTTGTATTAAATCCCGACGAATTTCTGTGTTTCATCTTCAATGTGAATGTCCAAGGGACAGAGTAAAGCTGCAGTAGTGCATCGGAGTATATTACTTATCCCCCAGGAAACGCTCAAAGGAACCACAAACAATGGGAAGATTTACTCTTCTTCTACTTATGTGCCATTGCGCTATTTGGATTAAATCCCGACGCAATATCGGTGTTTCATCGTCAATGTGAAGATCCAACGGATACACTAAAGCTGCTGTAGTGCATCTGAATCTAATACTGATCTCCCAAAAAAAGCTCAGAGCAAACCACAAACAAGTAGAAGCCTTAATCTTCTTGTCCTTAAGTCATCATTGTGCCATTTGTATTAAATCCCGACTTAATTTCTGTGTTTCATCTTCAATGTGAAGGTCCAAGGGATTGAGTAAAGCTGCAGTAGTGCATCGGAATCTAATACTGATGTCCCAGGAAACGCTCAAACAAACCACAAACAATGAGAAGATTAACTCTTGTTGTACTTCAGTCGGCATTGTGCTTTTCGTATTAAATCCCGACGCAATTTCTGTGTTTCATCTTCAATGTGAAGATCAAGGGATTGATTAAAGCTGCTGTATGCATCAGAATCTAGTAGTGATCCCCCAGGAAACACTTAAGGCAAACCACAAACAATGAGAAGATTTACTCTTCTTATACCTAAGTCGGCATTGTGCGTTTTGTATTAAATCCCGACGTTATATCTGTGTTTCATCGTCAATATCCAGGTCCAAGGGATAAAATAAAGCAGCAGTAGTGTATCGGAATCTAATACTGTTCTTCCAGGAAACGCTCAAAGGGAACCACAAACACTGAGAAGATTTACTCTTCTTGTACTTAAGTCGGCATCGTGCCTTTTGTAATAAATCACGACGCAATATCTGTGTACACCGTCATTGTGAATCTCCAAGGGATAGGGTAAAGCCGCAGTAGTGCATCGGAATGTAATACTGATCTTCCAGGAAACGGTCAAAGCAAACCATAAACAATGAGAAGATTAACTCTTCTTGTACCTAAGTTGGGATTTTGCCTTTTGTATTAAATACCGACTCAATTTCAGTGTTTCATCGTCAATGTGAAGGGCCAAGGAATAGAGTAAAGCTGCAGTATTTCATCGAAATCTAATACTGATCTCAAAGGTAAAACTCAAAAAAACCAGAAACAATGAGAAGATTTAATCTTCTTGTACCTAAGTCGGCATTGTGCTTTTCGTATTAAATACCGACGCAATTTCTGTGTTTCATCGTCAATGTGAATTTCCAAGGGATAGAGTAATGCTCCAGTAGTGCATCGGAATCTAATACTTATCTCCCAGGGAACGCCCAAACCAAATCACAAACAACGACAAGATTTACTGATCTTGAACTTAAGTCGGCATTGTGCCTTTTGTATTAAATACCGACGCAATTTCTGTGTTTCATCGGCAATGTGAAGGTCTAAGTGATAAGGAAGGCTGCAGTAGTGCATCGGAATCTAATACTGATCTCCCAGGAAACGTTCAAAGCGAACCACAAACAATGAAAAGATGTACTCCTTTTGTACTTGAGTCTCCATTGTGCCTTTTGTATTAAATCCCGAAGCAATTTCTGTGCTTCATCTTCAATGTGAAGGTCCAAGGGATAGAGTAAAGCTGCAGAAGTGCATCGGAGTCTTATACAGATCCCCCAGGAAACGCTGAAATGAACCGGAAACAATGAGAAGGTTTACTCTTCTTGTACTTAAGTGGCATTGTGCCAATAGTATTAAACACCGACGCAATTCCTGTGTTTCATCGTCAATGTAAAGGTCTCAGGAATGAAATAATGCTGCAGTAGTGCATCGGAATCTAATACTGATCTCCCAATAAACGCAAAAAGCAAACCACAAACAAAGAGAAGATATACTCTTCTTGTACTTAAGTCGGCATTGTGCCTTTTGTATTAAACCCCGACGCAATATTTGTGTTTCATCGTCAATGCGAAGGTCCAAGGGATAGAGTAAAGCTGCAGTAGTGCATCGGAATCTAATATTGATGTCCCAGGAAACGATATATGCAAACCCCAGACAATGAGATGATTTACTCTTCTTGTACCTAAGTTGGCATTGTGCCATTTGTATTAATTCCCGACGCGATTTCTGTGTTTCATCGCCAATGTGAAGGTCCTAGGGATTGAGTAATGCTGCGGTAGTGCATCGGAATCTAATAGTGATCTCCTAGGAAACACTCAAAACACACCTTAAACAATGAGATCATTTACTCTTCTTGTACTTAAGTCGGCATTGTGCTTTTTGTATTAATTCCCGACGCGATTTCTGTGCTTCATCGTCAATGTGAAGGTCCAAGGGATAGAGTAAAGCTGCAGTAGTGCATCAGTATCTAATGTTGATCTCCCAGGAAACGCTCAAAGCAAACCACAAACAATGTGAACGCTTTCTCTTCTTGTTCTTAAGTTGGCATTGTGCCTTTTGTATTAATTACTGACGTAATTTCTGTGTGTCATCGTCAATATGAAGGTCCAAGGGATAGAGTAAAGCTGCAGTATTACATCGGAATCTAATACTGATCTCAAAGGAAACGCTCAAAAAAGAAAAACAGAAACAATGAGAAGATTTCCGCTTCTTGTACTTAAGTCGGCATTGTGCTCTTTGTATTAAATCCCGACGCAATGTCTTGGTTTCATCGTCAATGTGAAGGTCCAAGGGACAGAGTAAAGCTCCAGTAATGCATCGGAATCAAATTCTGATCTTCCAGGAAACGCTCAAAGGAAACCACAAACAATGAGATGATTTAATCCTCTTGTACTTATGTCGGCATTGTGCCATTTGATTTAATTCCCGACGCAATCTCTGTGTTTCATCGTCGATGTGAACGTCCATGGGATAGAGTAAAGCTGTAGTAGTGCAACGGAATCTATTACTGATCCCCCAGGAAACGCCCAAAGCAAACCACAAACAATGAACAGATTTACACTTCTTGTACTTAAGTCGGCATTGTGCCATTTGCATTAAATGCCGACGCAATTTTTGTGTTTCATCGTCAATGTGAAGGACCAAGGGACAGAGTAAAGCTGCAGTAGTGCATCGGAATCAAATACTGATCTTCCAGGAAACGCTGAATGGAAACCACAAACAATGAGCCGATTTGATCTTCTTGTACTTATGTCGGCATTGTGCCATTTGCATTAATTCCCGACGCAATCTCTGTGTTTCATTGTCAATGTGAAGGTCCAAGGGATAGAGTAAAGCCGCTGTAGTACAACGGAGTCCAATACTGATCTACCAGGAAACGCTCAAAGCAAACCACAAACAATGAGGAGATTTACTCCTCTTGAACTTAAGTTGGCATTGAGCCTTATGTATTAATTACCGACGCAATTTCTGTGTTTCATCGTCAATGTGAAGGTCCAAGGTATAGAGTAAAGCTACAGTAGTGCATCGGAATCTAATACTTATCTCCCAGGAAACGCTCAAACCATACCATAATCACTGAGAAGACTTACTGTTCTTGTACTAAAATCGGCTTTGTGCCTTTTGTATTAAATCCCGACGCAATTTCTGTGTTTCATCGTCATTGTGAAGGTCCAAGGGCTAGAGTAAAGCTGCAGTAGTGCTTCGGAATCTAATACTGATCTCCCAGGAGACGCTCAAAGCTAACCACAAACAATGAGTGAAGTACTCTTCTTGTACTTAAGTCGGCATTGTGCATTTTGTATGAAATCCCGACGCAATTTCTATGTTTCATCGTCAATTTGATGGTCCAAGGGATAGAGTAAAGCTGCAGTAGTGCATCGGAATATAATTCGGATCTATCAGGAAAATCACAAAACATTGCAGAAACAATGAGGAGATGTACTCTTCTTGTACTTAAGTCGGCATTGTGCCTTTTGTATTAAATCCCGTCGCAATTTCTGTATTTCATCTTCAATGTGAAGATCAAAGGGATAGAGTAAAGCTGCAGTAAATCTTCTCATTGCTTCTGGTTTGCTTTGAGCGTCTCCTGGGAGATAAGAATTAGATTCCGATGCACTACTGCACCTTTACTCTATCCCATGGACCATCACATTGACGATGAAACACACAAATTGCTTCGGGATTTATTATAAAAAGCACAATGCCGACATAAGTGCAAGAAGAGTAGATCATCTCATTGTTTGTGGTTTGCTTTGAGCGTTTCCTGGGGGGTCAGAGTTAGATTCCGATGGACTACTGGAGCTTTGCTCTATCCCTTGGACCTTCACATTAACGATGAAACACAGAAATTGCTTCGGGACTTAATAAAAAATGCACAATGCCGACTTAAGTTCAGGAAGGTTAAATCTTCTCTTTGTTCGTTGCTTATATTGAGCGTTTCCTGGGAGATCAGTACTAGAGTCCGATGCACTACTGCAGCTTTACTCTATCCCTGGCAACTTCACATTGACGATGAAACACAGAAATATCGTCAGGATTTAATACAGAAGGCAGAATGTCGACTTAAGTACAAGAAGAGTAAATTCTTTCATTGATTCAGGTTTGCTTTGAGCGTTTCCTGGGAGATCAGTATTCGAATCCAATGCACTACTGCAGCTTTACTCTACCCCATGGATCTTCACATTGACGATGAAACACAGAAATTACGTCGTGATAAATAACAAAAAGCACAATGCCGACTTAAGTACAAGAAGGGTAAATCTTCTCATTGTTTGTGGTTTGCTTTGAGCGTTTCCTTGGAGTTCAGTATTATATTCCGATGCACTACTGCAGTTTTACTCTTTCCCTTGGGCCGTCACATTGACGATGAAACACAGAAATTGCGTCGGGATTCAATACAAAAGGCACAATGCCGACATAAGTACAAGAAGAGTAAATCATCTCATTATTTGTGGTTTGTTTTGAGCGTTTCCTGGGAGTTCAGTATTACTTTCCAATGCACTGCTGCAGCTTTACTCTATCCCTTGGACCTTCACATTGACGTTGAAACACAGAAATTCCTTCGGGATTTAATACAAAAGGCACAATGCCGACGTAAGTACATGAAGAGTAAATCTCCTCATGGTTTTTGGTTTACTTTGAGCGTTTCCTGGGATTTCAGTATTAGATTCCTATGCACAATTGCAACTTTACCCTATCCGTTGGACCTTCACATTGACGATGAGACACAAAAATTGCGTCAGGATTTAATACAAAAGGCACAATGCCGACTTAAGTACAAGAAGGGTAAAACTTCTCATTGATTGTTGTTTGTTTTGAGCGTTCCCTGGAAGCTCAGTATTGTATTCCGACGCACTACTGCAGATTTACTCTATCCCTCGGAACTTTACATTGACGATGAGACACAGAAATATCGCCGGGATATGATACAAAAGGCACAATGACGACTTAAGTTCAAGAAGAGTAAATCCTTTCATTGATTATGGTTTGCTTTTGGCGTTTCCTAGGAGGTCAGTATTAGAATCCGATGCTCTACTACAGCTTTACTCTATCACTTGGACCTTCGCATTCACGATGAAAGACAGAAATTGCGTCGGGAATTAATACAAAAGGCACAATGCCGACTTAAGTAGAGGGATAGTAATTCTTCTCATTGTTTGAGGTTTGCATTGAGCGATTCCTGGGAGATAAGTAATTGATTTCGATGCACTACTTCAGTTTTTCTCTATCCCTTGAGGCTTCACATTGATGATGAAAATCAGAAATTTCGCCGGGATATAATACAAAAGGCACAATGCCGACTTAAGTACAAGAAGAGTAAAACTTCCCATTGTTTGTGGTTTGCTTTGAGCGTTTCCTGGGAGATCAGTATTAGATTCTGATGCACTACTGCAGCTTAACTCTTTCCTTTGGACCTTCACATTGACGATGAAACACAGAAATAGCGTCGGGATTCAATACAAAACGCACAATGCCGACTTAAGTACAAGAAGGGTAAATCTTCTCATTGTTTGTGGTTTGCTTTGCGTGTTTCCTGGGAGATCAGTATTAGATTCCGATGCACTACTGCAGCTTTACTCTATCCCTTGGACCTTCACATTGACGATGAATCACAGAAATAGAATCGGGATTTCATACAAGAGGCATAATACCGACTTATGTACAAGAAAATAAATCTTGGCATTGTTTGTGGTTTTCTTGGAGCGTTTCCTGGGAGATCACTATTCGATTCGGATGCACTAATGCAGCTTTACTCTATCCCTTTTACCTTCTGATTGACGATGAAACACAGAAATTGCGTCTGGATTTAATACGAAAGGCACAATGCCGAGTTAGGTACAAGAAGAGTAAATCTTCTCATTGTTCGTGGTTTGCTTTGAGCGTTTCCTGGGCAATCTGTATTAGATTCCGAGGCCCTACTGCAGCCTTACTCTATCCCTTGGAACTTCACATTGACGATGAAACACAGAAATATCGTCGTGATTTAATACAAAATGCACAATGTCGACTTAAGTACAGGAAGAGTATATCCTTTTATTGATTCTGGTTTGCTTTTAGCGTTTCCTGGGCGATCAGTTTTAGATTCCGATGCACTACTGCAGCTTTACTTTACCCCTTGGACTATCACATTGACGATGAAACACAGAAATTGCGTCGGGATATAATACAAAAAGCACAATGCCAACTTATGTGCAAAAGAGTATATCTTCTCATTGTTCGTGGTTTGCTTCAGCAGTTTTAGTTTCCGATGCACTACTGGAGCTTTACTCTATCCCCTGGAGCTTCACATTGACTACGAAACACAGAAATTGCATCGGGATTTAATACAAAAGGCACAACGAAGACCTAAGTACAAGAGGAGTAAATCTTCCCATTGTTTGTGGTTTCCTTTGAGCGTTTCCTGGGAGATCAGTGTTAGATTCCGATGCACTACAGGAGCTTTACTCTATCCCTTGGACCTTCTCATTGATGATAAAACATAGAAATTGCGTCGGTATTTCATACAAAGGCACAATGCCGACTTAAGTACAAGAAGAGCAAATCTTCTCATTGTTTTTTTTTTATGAGCGTTTCCTGTGGGATCAGTATTAGACTTCTGTGTTTCATCGTCAATGTGAAAGTCCAAAGGATACAGTAAAGCTGCAGAAGTGCATCGGAATCGAACACTGATCTCCCAGGAAGCGCTCAAATCAAACCACAAACAATGAGAGGATTTACTGTTCTTGCATATAAGTCTGCATTGTGCCTTTTGTATTACATTCCGGCGTAATTACTGAGTCTCATTGTCAATGTAAATGTCCAAGGGATAGAGTAAAACTGCAGTAGTGCATCGGAATGCAATACTGATCTATCAGGGAACCCTCAAAGCAAACCACAAACAATGAGAAGATTTACTCTTCTAGTCCTTAAGTCGGCATTGTGCCTTTTGTATTAAATCCCGACGCAATATCTGTGTTTCATCGTCAATGTGAAGGTTCAAGGGATAGAGTAGAGCTCCAGTAGTGCATCGGATTCTAATACTGATCTCCCAGGACACGCTCAAAGCAAACCAGAATCAATGAAAAGCTTTACTCTTCTTGTACTTAAGTCGACATTGTGCCTTTTGTATTAAATCCCGACGATATTTCTGTGTTTCGTCGTCAATGTGAAATTCCAAGGGGTAGAGTAAGGCTCCAGTAGAGCATCGGAATCTCACACTGACCTCCCAGGGAACGCTCATAGCAAACCACAAACAATGAGATGATTTACTCCTCTTGCACTTAAGTCATTAATGTTAATTTTATATTAAATCCCGATGCAATTTCTGTGTTTCATCGTCAATGTGAAGGTCCACGGGATAGAGTAAAGCTGCTGTAGTGCATGGGAAACTAACACTTATACCCCAGGAAACGATCAAACCAAACGACAAACAAAAAAATGATTTACTTTTCCTGTACTTAAATCGGCATTGTGCCTTTTGTATTAAATCACGACGATATTACTGTGTATGATCGTCAATGTGAAGGTCCAAGGGATAGAGCAAAACTGCAGTAGAGCATCGGAATGTAATACTGAACTCCTAGGAAATGAACAAAGCAAACCACAAACAATGAGAAAAATTACTCTTCTTTTACTTAAATCGGCATTGTGCCCTTTGTTTTAAATCCCGACGCAATTTCTAAGTATCATCGTCAATGTGAAGGTCCAAGGGAGAGAGAAAAGCACCAGTTGTGCATCGGAATCTAATACTGATCGCCCAGGAAACGCTCAAAGCAAACCACAAATAATGTGAAGATTTACTCTTCTTGTACGTAAGTCGGCTCTGTGCCTTTTGTATTAAATTTTGACGCAACTTCTGTGTTACACCGTCAATGTGAAGGACCAAGGGATAGAGTAAAGCTCCAGTAGTGCATCGGAATCTAACACTGATCTGCCGGGAAACGCTCAAAGGAAACCACCACCAATGAAGTGATTAACTCTTCTTGCACTTAAGTCGGCATTGTGCCATTTATATTAAATCCTGACGAAATTTCTGTGTTTCATTGTCAATGTGAAGGTCGAAGGGATAGACTAACGTTGCAGTAGTGCATTGGAATGTAATACTGATCTGCCAGGGAACGCTGAAAACAAACCACAAACAATGAGAAGATTTACTTTCCTTCTATTTTAGTCGGCCTTGAGCCTTTTGTATTAAATAAAGACGCAATTACTATGTTTCATCGTCAATGTGAAGGTCCAAGGATTGGAGTAAAGCTGCAGTAGTGCACCGGAATCTAATACTGATCTCCCAGGAAACGCTCAAAGCAATCCACAAAGAATGAGATGATTTATTCTTGTTGTACTTAAGTCGGCTTTCTGCCTTTTGTATTAAATCCCGACGCTATATCTGAGTTTCATCGTCAATGTGAGGGTTCAAGGGACAGAGTAAGCCTCCAGTAGTGCATCGTAATCTAATACTTATCTCCCAGGTAACGCTCAAAGCAAACCACAAACAATCAGAAGATTTACTCTTATTGTACTTAAGTCGGCATTGTGACTTTTGTATTAAATCCCGAAGCAATTTCTGTGATTCATCGTCAATATGAAGGACCACGGAATAGAGTTAAGCTGCAGAAGTGCATCGGAATCTAATACTGAGCTCCCAGGAAACGCTCAAAGCAAACCACACTACTGTGAAGATTTACTCTTCTTGTACTTAAGTCGGCTCTGTGCCTTTTGGATTAACTCCCGACGCACCCTCTGTGTTTCATCGTCAATGTGAAGGTCCAAGGGATAGAGTAAATCTCCAGTAGTGCATCGGAATCTAACACTGATCATGCCGGAAACGCTCAAAAAAAACCACAAACAGTGATAAGATTTACTCGTCTTGTACTTAAGTCGGCATTGTGCCTTTTGTAGTTAATCCCGACGCAATTTCTGTGTTTCTTTGTCAATGTGAAGGTCGAAGGGATAGAGTAAGGTTGCAGTAGTGCATCGGAATCTAATACTGATCTGCCAGGGAACGCTCAAAGCAATCCACAAACAATGAGAAGATTTACTTTACTTGTAATTTAGTGGGCATTGTGCCTTTTGTATTAAATAACGACGCAATTACTATGTTTCATCGTCAAAGTGAAGGTCCAAGGATTGGAGTGAAGCTGCAGTAGTGCACCGGAATCTAATACTGGTCTCCCAGGAAACGCTCAAAGCAATCCACAAAGAATGAGATGATTTATTCTTGTTGTACTTAAGTCGGCATTGTGCCTTTTGTATTAAATCCCGACGCTATATCTGAGTTTCATCGTCAATGTGAGGGTTCAAGGGACAGAGTAAGCCTCCAGTAGTGCATCGTAATCTAATACTTATCTCCCAGGTAACGCTCAAAGGAAACCACAAACAATGAGAAGATTTACTGTTCTTGTACTTAAGACGGGATTGTGCCTTTTGTATAAAATCCCGACGCAATTTCTGTGTTTCATCTTAAATGTGAAGGTCCAAGGGATAGAGTGAAGCTGCAGTAGTGCATCGGAATCTAATACTGATCTCTCAGGAAACGCACAGAGCAAACCAGAAACAATGAGAAATGTTACTCATCTTGTACTTAAGACGGCATTGTGCCATTTGCATTAAATCCCTACGCAATTTCGGTGCTTCATTGTCAATGTGAAGGTCCAAGGGATAGAGTAAAGCTGCAGTAGTGCATCGGAATCTAATACTGGTTTGAAAGGCAACGCTCAAAGCTAACCACAAACAGTGAGAAGATTTACTCTTCTTGTACTTAAGTCGGCATTGTGCCTTTTGTATTAAATCATAACGCAATTTCTGTGTTTCATCGTCAATGTGAAGATCGAAGGGATAGAGTGAAGCTGCAGTGTTGCTTCGGAATCTGATCTCCGAGGAAATGCTCAAGGCAAACCAAAAACAATGAGAACATTTACTCTACTTGTACTTAAGTCGGCATTCTGCCTTTTGTATTAAATTCCGACGCAATTTCTGTGATTCATTGTCAATGTGAAGGACCATGGGATAGAGTAAAGCTGCTGTAGTGCATCGGAATAAAATACAGATATCCGAGGAATCACTCAAAGCAAACCACAAACAATGAGAAGATTTACTCTTCTTGTACTTAAGTCGGCATTGTGCCTTTCGCATCAAATACCAACACTATTTCTATGTTTCATCGTCGATGTGAAGGTTCAAGGTATAGAGTGAAGTTTCAGTAGTGCATCGGAATCTAATACTGATCTCCCAGGAAACGCACACTGCAATCCAGAAACAATGAGAAGATTTACTCTATGTGTTGCGATTTTTGCATTACATTCCGACGCAATTTCTATGTTACTTCATCCATGTGCAGGTCCAGGGGATACAGTAAAGCTGCAGTAGTGCATCAGAATCTATTATCGGTCTTCAGGAAACGCTTAAAGCAAACCACAAACTATGAGTAGATTTAGTCCACTTGTGCTTAAGTCGGCATTGTGCTTTTGTATTAAATCCCGACGCAATTTCTGTGTTTCATCGTTACTGTGAGGTCCAATGGATGGAGTAAAGCTGCAGTAGTGCATCGGAATCGAATACTGGTCTCCCAGGAAACGCTCAAAGCTAACCATATACAATGAGAAGATTTAATCTTCTTGTACTTAAGCCGGCATTGCGCCTTTTGTATTAAACCGCGACGCAATATCTGTGTTTCATCGTCAATGTGAAATTCCAAGGGATTGAGCAAAACTGCAGTAGTGCATCGGAGTCTAATACTGATCTCCCAGGATACGCTCAAAGCGCAATCACAAGCAATGAGAATATTTACTCTTCTTGTACTTCAGTCGGCATTGTGCCTGTTGCATTAAATCCCGACGATATATCTGTGTTTCATCGTCAATGCGAAGGTCCAAGTTATAGAGTAAAGCTGCAGTAGTGCATCGGAATCTAGTACTGAGCCCCATGAAACGCACAAAGCAATCCAGAAACAATGAGTAGATTTACTCTTCTTGTACTGAAGTCGGCATTGTATCATTTGTATTATATCCCTACGCTAATTCTGTATTGCATCGTCAATGTGAAGGTCCAAGGGATAGAGTAAAGCAGGAGTAGTGCATCGGAATCTAATACTGATCTCGCAGGAAACGCTCAGTGCAAACCACAAACAATGAGAAGATTTAGTCCTCTTGTACTTAAGTCGGCCATGTGCTATTGTATTAAATCCAGAGGCAATTTCTGTGTTTCATCGTCAATGTGAAGGTCCAATGGATAGAGTAAAGCTGCAGTAGTGCATCGGAACCTAATACTGATCTTCCAGGAAACTCTCAAAGCAAACCACAAACAATGAGAAGATTTACTCCTCTTATACTTATGTCGACATTGTGCCTTTTCTATTAAATCCCGACGCTATTTCTGTGTTTCATCGTCAATGTGAAGGTCCAAGGGACGGAGTAAAGCTGCAGTAGTGCATCGGAATCTAATACTGATCTCCCAGGAAACACACAAAGCAATCCAGAAACAATGAGAAGAGATACTTTTCTTGTACTCAAGTCGGCATTGTGCTTTTGTATTAAATCCCGCCGCCATTTCTGTGTTTCATCGTCAATCTGAAGGCCCAATGGATAGAGTAAAGCTGCAGCAGTGCATCGGAACCTAATTCTGATCTTCCAGGAAACCCTCAAAGCAAACCACAAACAATGAGAAGATTAATGTTCTTGTACTTAAGTCGGCATTGTGCATTACGTATGAAATCCCGACGCAATTTCTGTGCTTTTTCGTAAATGTGAGGTTCCAAGGGATAGAGTATAGCGGCAGTAGTGCATCGGAATCTAATACTGATCTCCCAAGAAACGCTCAAATCAAACCACAAACAATAAAAACATTTACTCATACCGAACTTACGTCGGACTTGTGCCTTTTGTATTAAATCCCGGCGCAATTTCTGTAATTCATCGTGAATGTGAAGGTGCAAGGGATAGAGTAAAGCTGCACTAGTGCATCGGAATCTAATACTGATCTCCCATTTAACACACAAAGCAAATCCGGAAACAATGAGAAGATTTACTCTTCTTGTACTGAAGTCGGCATTGTGCCATTTGTATTATATCCCACCGCTATTTCTGTATTTCATCGTCAATGTGAAGGTCCAAGGGATAGAGTAAAGCTGCAGCAGTGCATCGGAACCTAATACTGATCTTCCAGGAAACGCTCAAAGCAAACCACAAACAATGAGAAGATTTACTCCTCTTATACTTAAGTCGGCATTGTGCCTTTTCTATTAAATCCCGACGATATTACTGTGTTTCATCGTCAATATGAAGGTCCAAGGGATAGAGTAAAGCTGCAGTAGTGCATCGGAATCTAGTACTGATCTCCCAGGAAACGCACGAAGTAATCCAGATACAATGAGGAGATTTACTCTTCTTGTACTTAAGTCGGCTTTGTGCCTTTTGTATTAAATCCCGACGCAATTTCTGTGTTTCATCCTCAATGTGATGGTCCAAGGAATAGAGTAAAGCAGCAGTAGTGCATTGGAATCAAATACTGGTCTCCCAGGAAACGCTCAAAGCAAACCACAAACAAAGAGAAGATTTACTCTTCTTGTCCTTCGGTTGGCATTGTGCCTTTTGCATAAAATACCGACTCAATTTCTATGATTCATCGTCCATGTGAAGGTCCAAGGGATACAGTGAAGCTTCAGTAGTGCATCGGAATCTAATACTGATCTCTCAGGAAACGCTCAAAACAAACCACAAACAATGAGAAGATTTACTCCTCTTGTACTTAATTTGGCATTGTGCTTTTGTAGTAAATCCCGACACAATTTCTGTGTTTCATCGTCAATGTGAAGGCCCAATGGATAGAGTAAAGCTGCAGCAGTGCGTTGGAACCAAATACTAATCTTCCAGGAAACCCTCAAAGCAAACCACAAACAATGAGAAGATTTACTCATCTTGAACTTATGTCGGGCTTGTGCCTTTTGAATTAAATCCCGACGCAATTTCTGTATTTCATCGTCAATGTGAAGGTAAAAGGGATAGAGTAAAGCTGCACTAGTGCATCGGAAACTAATACTGATCTCCCAGAAAACGCTCAAGCAAACCACAAACAATGAGAAGATTTACTGTTCTTGTACTTAAGTCGGAATTGTGCCATTTGCATTAAATACCGACTCAATTTCTATGTTTCATCGTCCATCTGAAGGTCCAAGGGATAGAGTAAAGCTGCAGTAGTGCATCGGAATCTAATACTGATCTCCCAGGAAACGCTCAAAGCAAACCACAAACAATAAGAACATTTACTCATCTCGAACTTACGTCGGACTTGTGCCTTTTGTATTAAATCCCGACGCAATTTCTGTAATTCATCGTGAATGTGAAGGTGCAAGGCATAGAGTTAAGCTGCACTAGTGCTTCGGAATCGAATGCTGATCTCCCATTTAACGCACAAAGCATTCCGGAAACAATGAGAAGATTTACTCTCCTTGTACTGAAGTGGGCATTGTGCCATTAGTATTATATCCCTACGCTATATCTGTATTTCATCGTCAATTTGAAGGACCATGGGATAGAGTAAAGCTGCTGTAGTGCATCGGAATAAAATACAGATATCCCAGGAATCACTCAAAGCAAACCACAAATATGAGAAGATCTACTCCTCTTTTACTTAAGTCGGCATTGTGCCTTTCGCATCAAATACCAACACTATTTCTATGTTTCATCGTCGTTGTGAAGGTCAAAGGGATATAGTAAAGCTGCAGTAGAGCATCGAAATGTAAAACTGATCTCCCAGGAAACGCTCAAAGCAAACCACAGACAATGGGAAGATTTACTCTTCTTGAACTTAAGTCTGCTAGTGTCGTTTGTATTAAATCCCGACGCAATTTCTATGTTTCATCGTCCATGTGAAGGTTCAAGGTATAGAGTGAAGTTGCAGTAGTGCATCGGAATCTAATACTGATCTCCCAGGAGACGCACACTGCAATCCAGAAACAATGAGAAGATTTACTCTATGTGTTGCGATTTCTGCATTACATTCCGACGCAATTTCTATGTTACTTCATCCATGTGTAGGTCCAGGGGATAGAGTAAAGCTGCAGTAGTGCATCAGAATCTATTACCGGTCTTCAGGAAACGCTTAAAGCAAACCACAAACTATGAGAAGATTTAGTCCACTTGTATTTAAGTCGGCATTGTGCTTTTGTATTAAATCCCGACGCAATTTCTGTGTTTCATCGTCACTGTGAAGGTCCAATGGATCTAGTAAAGCTGCAGTAGTGCATCGGAATCGAATACTGGTCTCCCAGGAAACGCTCAAAGCTAACCATATACAATGAGAAGATTTAATCTTCTTGTACTTAAGCCGGCATTGCGCCTTTTGTATTAAACCCCGACGCAATATCTGTTTTTCATCGTCAATGTGAAATTCCAAGGGATTGAGCAAAACTGCAGTAGTGCATCGGAGTCTAATACTGATCTCCCAGGATACGCTCAAAGCGCAATCACAAACAATGAGAATATTTACTCTTCTTGTACTTCAGTCGGCATTGTGCCTGTTGCATTAAATCCCGACGATATATCTGTGTTTCCTCGTCAATGCGAAGGTCCAAGTTATAGAGTAAAGCTGCAGTAGTGCATCGGAATCTAGTACTGAGCCCCATGAAACGCACAAAGCAATCCAGAAACAATGAGTAGATTTACTCTTCTTGTACTGAAGTCGGCATTGTATCATTTGTATTATATCCCTACGCTAATTCTGTATTGTATCGTCAATGTGAAGGTCCAAGGGATAGAGTAAAGCAGGAGTAGTGCATCGGAATCTAATACTGATCTCGCAGGAAATGCTCAGTGCAAACCACAAACAATGAGAAGATTTAGTCCTCTTGTACTTAAGTCGGCCATGTGCTATTGTATTAAATCCCGACGCAATTTCTGTGTTTCATCGTCAATGTGAAGGTCCAATGGATAGAGTAAAGCTGCAGTAGTGCATCGGAACCTAATACTGATCTTCCAGGAAACTCTCAAAGCAAACCACAAACAATGAGAAGATTTACTCCTCTTATATTTATGTCGACATTGTGCCTTTTCTATTAAATCCCGACGCTATTTCTGTGTTTCATCGTCAATGTGAAGGTCCAAGGGACGGAGTAAAGCTGCAGTAGTGCATCGGAATCTAATACTGATCTCCCAGGAAACACACAAAGCAATCCAGAAACAATGAGAAGAGATACATTTCTTGTACTCAAGTCGGCATTGTGCCCTTTATATTAAATCCCGACGCAATTTCTGTGTTCGATCGTGAATATGAAGGTCCAAGGGATAGAGTAAAGCTGCAGTAGTGCATCGGAATCTAATACTGATCTCCCAGGAAACGCTCAAAGCAAACCACAAACAATGAGAAGATTTACTCCTCTTGCACTTAAGTCGGCATTATGCTTTTGTATTAAATCCCGCCGCCATTTCTGTGTTTCATCGTCAATCTGAAGGCCCAATGGATAGAGTAAAGCTGCAGCAGTGCATCGGAACCAAATACTGATCTTCCAGGAAACCCTCAAAGCAAACCACAAACAATGAGAAGATTAATGTTCTTGTACTTAAGTCTGCATTGTGCATTACGTATGAAATCCCGACGCAATTTCTGTGCTTTTTCGTCAATGTGAGGTCCAAGGGATAGAGTATAGCGGCAGTAGTGCATCGGAATCTAATACTGATCTCCCAGGAAACGCTCAAAGCAAACCACAAACAATTGTTTGATCTCCCAGGAAACGCTCAAAGCAAACCACAAACAAAGAGAAGATTTACTCTTCTTGTCCTTCGGTTGGCATTGTGCCTTTTGCATAAAATACCGACTCAATTTCTATGATTCATCGTCCATGTGAAGGTCCAAGGGATACAGTGAAGCTTAAGTAGTGCATCGGAATCTAATACTGATCTCCCAGGAAACGCTCAAGGCAAACCACAAACAATAAGAACATTTATTCATCTCGAACTTACGTCGGACTTGTGCCTTTTGTATTAAATCCCGACGCAATTTCTGTAATTCATCGTGAATGTGAAGGTGCAAGGGATAGAGTAAAGCTGCACTAGTGCATTGCAATCTAATACTGATCTCCCATTTAACGTACAAAGCAATCCGGAAACAATGAGAAGATTTACTCTTCTTGTACTGAAGTCGGCATTGTGCCATTTGTATTATATCCCTACGCTATTTCTGTATTTCATCGTCAATGTGAAGGTCCAAGGGATAGAGTAAAGCAGGAGTAGAGCATCGGAATCTAATACAGATATCGCAGGAAACGCTCAGTGCAAACCACAAACAATGAGAAGATTTGGTCCTCTTGTACTTAAGTCGGCCTAGTGCTATTGTATTAAATCCCGACGCAATTTCTGTGTTTCATCGTCAATGTGAAGGTCCAATGGATAGAGTAAAGCTGCAGCAGTGCATCGGAACCTAATACTGATCTTCCAGGAAACGCTCAAAGCAAACCACAAACAATGAGAAGATTTACTCCTCTTATACTTAAGTCAGCATTGTGCCTTTTCTATTAAATCCCGACGCCATTTCTGTGTTTCATCGTCAATGTGAAGGTCCAAGGGATAGAGTAAAGCAGCAGTAGTGCATCGGAATCGAATACTGGTCTCCCAGTAAACGCTCAAAGCGAACCACAAACAATGAGAACATTTACTCATCTCGAACTTAAGTCGGACTTGTGCCTTTTATATTAAATCCCGACGCAATTTCTGTAATTCATCGAGAATGTGAAGGTGCAAGAGATAGAGTAAAGCTGCACTAGTGCATCGGAATCTAAAACTGATCTCCCAGGAAACGCTCAAAGCAAACCACAAACAAAGAGAAGATTTACTCTTCTTGTTCTTTGGTTGGCATTGCTCCTTTTGCATAAAATACTGACTCAATTTCTATGATTCATCGTCCATGTGAAGGTCCAAGGGATACAGTGAAGCTTCTGTAGTGCATCGGAATCTAATACTGATCTCCCAGCAAACGCTGAAATCAAACCAGAAACAATGAGAAGATATGCTCTTCTTCTACTTAAGCCGTCATTGTGCCTTTTGCATTAAATACCGACGCAATTTCTATGTTTCATCGTCCATGTGAAAATTGAAGGGATAGAGTAAAGCTGCAGTAGTGCATCGGAATGTAATACTGATCTCCCAGGAAAGGCACAAAGCAATCCAGAAACAATGAGAAGATTTACTCTTCTTGTACTTAAGCCGGCATTCCGCCTTTTGTATTATATCCCGACGCAATATCTGTGTTTCATCGTCAATGTGAAGGTCCAAGGGATAGAGCAAAGCTGCAGTAGTGCATCGGAATCTAATACTGATCTCCCAGGAAACGCTCAAAGTAAACCACAAAGTCAGCTTTGTGCCATTTGCATTAAATACCGACTCAATTTCTATGTTTCATCGTCCATCTGGAGGTTCAAGGGATAGAGTAAAGCTGCAGTAGTGCATCGGAATCTAATACTGATCTCCCAGGAAATTCACAAAGCAATCCAGAAACAATGAGAAGATTTACTCTTCTTGTACTTAAGCCGGCATTCCGCCTTTTGTATTATATCCCGACGCAATATCTGTGTTTCATCGTCAATGTGAAGGTCCAAGGGATAGAGCAAAGCTGCAGTAGTGCATCGGAATCTAATACTGATCTCTCAGGAAACGCTCAAAGCAAACCACAAACAAAGACAAGATTTACTCTTCTTGTCCTTCGGTTGGCATTGTGCCTTTTGCATAAAATACCGACTCAATTTCTATGATTCATCGTCCATGTGAAGGTCCAAGGGATACAGTGAAGCTTTAGTGGTGCATCGGAATCTAATACTGATCTCCCAGGAAACGCACAAAACAAACCACAAACAATGAGAAGATTTACTCCTCTTGTACTTAGGTTGGCATTGTGCTTTTGTATTAAATCCCGACACAATTTCTGTGTTTCATCGTCAATGTGAAGGCCCAATGTATAGAGTAAAGCTGCAGCAGTGCATCGGAACCAAATACTGATCTTCCAGGAAACCCTCAAAGCAAACCACAAACAATGAGAAGATTAATGTTCTTGTACTTAAGTCGGCATTGTGCCTTTCGTATGAAATCCCGACGCAATATCAGTGCTTTTTCGTCAATGTGAGGTCCAAGGGATAGAGTAAAGCTGCAGTAGTGCATCGGAATCTAATACTGATCTCCCAGGAAACGCTCAAAACAAACCACAAACAATGAGAAGATTTGCCCTACTTCTACTTAGGCCGGCATTGTGCCTTTTGCATTAATTACCGACGCAATTTCTATGTTCCATCGTCCATGTGAAAATCGAAGGGATAGAGTAAAGCTGCAGTAGTGCATCGGAATCTAATACTGATCTCCCAGGAAACGCACAAAGCAATCCAGAAACAATGAGTAGATTTTCCCTTCTTGTACTGAAGTCGGCATTGTGCCATTTGTATTATATCCCTACGCAATTTCTGTATTTCATCGTCAATGTGAAGGTCCAAGGGATAGAGTAAAGCTGAAGTAGTGCATCGGAATCTAAAACTGATCTCCCAGGAAACGCTCAAAGCAAACCACAAACAATCAGAAGATATACTGTTCTTGTACTTAAGTCGGCATTGTGCCTTTTGCATTAAATACAGATTCAATTTCTATGCTTCATCGTCCATGGGAAGGTCCAAGGGATAGAGTAAAGCTGCAGTAGGGCAACGGAATCTAGTACTGATCTCCCAGGAAACGCACAAAGTTATCTAGAGCCAATGAGAAGATTTACTCCTCTTGTACTTAAGACGGCAATGCGCCTTTTGTATTAAATCGCGACGCAATTTCGGTGTTTCATCGTCAAAGTGAACGTGCGAGGGATAGAGTAAAGCTGAAGTAGTGCATCGGAATCTAATACTGATGCCCCAGGAAACGCTCAAAGCAAACCACAAACAATGAGAAGATTTACTCTTCTTGTATTTAAGTCGGCATTGTGCATTTTGCATTAAATACCGACGTAATTTCTATGTTTCATCATCCATGTGAAGTGATAGAGTAAAACTGCAGTAGTGCATCGGAATCTAATACTGATCTCCCAGGAAACGCACAAAGCAATCCAGAAACAATGAGAAGATTTACTCTTCTAGTACTTAAGTCGGCATTGTGCCTTTTGTATTAAATCCCGACGCAATTTCAGTGTTTCATCGTCAATGTGAAGGTCCAAGGGATAGAGTAAAGCTGCAGTAGTGAATCGGAATCTAATACCGGTCTCCCAGGAAATGCTCAAAGCAAACCAGAAACAATGTGTAGATTTACTCTTCTTGTACTTAAGTTGGCATTGTGCTCTTCTATTACATCCCGGCGCCATTTCTGTGTTTCATCGTCAATGTGTATGTCCAAGGGATAGAGTAAAGCTGCAGTAGTGCAACGGAATCTAAAACTGCTCTCCCAGGAAACGCTCAAAGAAAACCACAAGCAATGCGAAGATTTATTCTTCTTGTACTTAAATCGGCATTGTGCTTTTTGTATTAAATCCCGACGCAATATCTGTGTTTCAACGCCAATATGAAGGGCCTACGATAGAGTAAAGCTGCAGTAGTGCATCGGAGTCTAATACTGATCTCCCAGGAAACGCTCAAAGCAAACCACAAACTATGAGATTTACTCTTCATGTGCTCATGTCGGCATTGTCCCTTTTGTATTAGATCCCGACGCAAAAACTGTGTATCATCGTCGATGTGAACGTCCAAGGGATAGAGTTAAGCTGCATTAGTGCATTGGAATTTGATACTAATTTCACAGGAAACGCTCAAAGTAAACCACAAACAATGAGAAGATTTACTCTTCTTGTACTTAAGTCGGACTTGGCCCTTTCTATTAAATCCGGACGCAATCTCTGTGTTTCATCGTCAATGCGAAGGTCCAGGGGATAGAGTAATGCAGCAGTAGTGCATCGGAATCTAATACTGATCTCCCAGTAAACGCTCAAAGCAAACTACAAACAATGAGAATAATTACTCTTCTAGTACTTAAATCGGCATTGTGCATTTTTCATTAAATACAGACTCAATTTCTAAGTTTCATGTTCCATAAGAAGGTCCAAGGGCTAGGGTAAAGCTGCAGTAGTGCATCGGAATCTAATACTGATCTCCCAGGAAACGCACAAAGCAATCTGGAAACAATGAGAAGTTTTACTCTTTTTGCACTTATGTCGGCATTTTGCCTTTTGCATTAAATCCCTGAGCAATATCTGTGTTTCATCGTAAATATGAAGTTCCAAGGGATGGAGTAAAGCTGCAGTAGTGCATCGGAATCTAATACTGATCTCCCAGGAAACGCTCAAAGCCAACCAACAACAATCCGAAGATTTACTCATCTTGTACTTATGTCGGCCTTGGGCCTTTTGTATTAAATCCCGACGCATTTTCTGTGTTTCATCGTCAATGTGAAGGTTCAAGGGATAGAGTAAAGCAGGAGTAGTGCATCGGAATCTAGTACTGATCTCCCAGGAAACGCACAAAGTAATCCAGATACAATGAGGAGATTTACTCTTCTTGTACTTCAGTCTTCCTTGTACCTTTTGTATTAAATACCGACGCCATTTCTGTGTTTCATCGTCAATGTGAAGGTCCAGGGGATAGAGTAAACCTGCATTAGTGCATCGGAATCTAATACTGATCTTCCAGGAAACGCTCAAAGCAAACTACAAACAATGAGAATATTTACTCTTCTAGTACTTAAATCGGCATTGTGCCTTTTGCATTAAATACTGACGCAATTTCTAAGTTTTATCTTCCATTTGAAGGTCCATGGGCTAGAGTAAAGCTGCAGTAGTGCATCCGAATCTAATACTGATCTCCCAGGAAACGCTCAAAAATCCCGAAACAATGAGAAGATTTACTCTTCTTGTACTTAATGCGGCTTTGTGCCTTTTGCAATAAATAACGATGTAATTTCTATGTTTCATAGTCCATGGTATGGTCCCAGGGATAGAGTAAAGCTGCAGTATTGCATCGGAATCTAAAACTGATCTCCTAGGAAACGCTCAAAGAAAACCAAAAGCAATGCGAAGCTTTGCTCTTCGTGTACTTAAGACATCATTATGCTTTTTGTATTAAATCCCGACGGAAATTCTGTGCTTCTTCGCCAATGTGAAGGGCCAACGAATAGAGTAAAGCTGCAGTAGTGCATCGGAGTCTAATACTGATCTCCCAGGAAACGCTCAAAGCAAACCACAAACTACGAGATTTACTCTTCATGTACTTAAGTCGGCAATTTGACTTTTGTATTAAATTCCTACGCAATTTCTGTGTTTCATCGTAAATGTGAAGTTCCAAAGGATGGAGTAAAGCTGCAGCAGTGCATCGGAATCAAATACTGATCTCCGAGGAAACGCTCAAAGGAAACCTTCAACTATTGGGAGATTTACTCATCTTGTACTTAAGTCGGCATTGTGCCTTTTGTATTAAACCCCGACGCATTTTCTGTGTTTCATCGTCAATGTGAAGGTCCAAGGGATAGAGTATTTCTGCGGTAGTGCATCGGAAACTAATACTGATCTCTTAGGAAACACTCAAATCAAACTACAAACAATGAGAAAATTTACTCTTCTAGTACTTAATCAGCATTGTGCCTTTTACATTAAATACAGACGCAATTTCTAAGTTTCATCTTCCATGTGAAGGTCCAAGGGCTAGAGTAAAGCGGCAGTAGTACATCGAAATCTAATACCGATCTCCCAGGAAACGCACAAAGCAATCTGGAAACTGTGAGAAGCTTTACTCTTTTTGTACTTAAGTCGGCATTTTGACTTTTGCATTAAATCCCTAGGCAATATCTGTGTTTCATCGTAAATGTGAAGTTCCAAGGGACGGAGTAAAGCTGCAGTAGTGCATCGGAATTAAATACTGATCTCTCAGGAAACGCACAAAGCAAACCAACAACAATTGGAAGATTTACTCATCTAGTACTTATGTCGGGATTGTGCCTTTTGTATTAAATCCCGATGCATTTTCTGTGTTTCATCGTCAATGTGAAGGTCCAAGGGATAGAGTAAAGCAGGAGTAGTGCATCGGAATCTAATACTGATCTCCCAGGAAACGCTCAAAGCAAACCACAAACAATGCGAAAAATTACTCTTCTTGTATTTAAGTCTGGATTGTTCCTTTTGTATGAAATACCGACGAAATTTCAGTGTTTCATCGTCAATGTGAAGGTCGAAGGGATAGACTAAAACTGCAGTAGTGCGTCGGAATGTAATACTGATCACCCAGGAAACGCTCAAAGCAAACCACAAACAATGAATAGATTTACTCTTCCTGTTCTTCAGTCGGCCTTGTGCTTTTGTATTATATACAGACGCCATTTCTGTGTTTCATCGTCAATGTGAAGGTCCAAGGGATAGAGTGAAGCTGCAGTAGTGCATCGGAATCTAATACTGATCTCCCAGGAAACGCTCAAAGATTCCAGAAACAACGGGATGATTTACTCTTCTTGTACTTACGGCGGCTTTGTGCCTTTTGCAATAAATACCGATGTAATTTCTATGTTTCATCGTCCATGTTAAGGTCCCAGGGATAGAGTAAAGCTGCAGTATTGCATCGGAATCTAGTACTGATCTCCCAGGAAACGCACAAAGTAATCCAGATACAATGAGGAGATTTACTCTTCTTGTACTTGTGTCGGCATTGTGCCTTTTGTATTAAATCCCGACGCATTTTCTGTGTTTCATCGTCAATGTGAAGGTCCAAGGGATAGAGTGAAGCTGCAGTAGTGCATCGGAGCCTAATACTGATCTCCCAGGAAACGTTCTAGGCAAACCACAAACAATGAGTAGATTTACTCTTCTTGTACTTCAGTCGGTCTTGTGCTTTTTGTATTAAATACCGACGCCATTTCTGTGTTTCATCGTCAATGTGAAGGTACCAGGGATAGAGTAAAGCGGCAGTATTGCATCGGAATCTGGTACTGACCCCCAGGAAACGCACAAAGTAATCCAGATACAATGAGGAGATTTACTCTTCTTGTACTTAAGTCGGAATTGTGCTTTTTGTATTAAATCCCGACGCTATTTCTGTGTTACATCGTCAATGTGAAGGTCCAAAGGATAGAAGAGAGCTGCAGAAGTGCATTGGAATCGAATACTGGTCTCCCAGGAAACGCTCAAAGCAAACCACAAACAATGAGAGCATTTACTCATCTCGAACCGAAGTCGGACTTTTCCCTTTTGTATTAAATCCCGACGCAATTTCTGTAATTCACCGTGAATGTAAGGTGCAAGGGATACAGTAAAGCTGCACTAGTGCATCGGAATCTAATACTGATCTCCCAGGAAACGCTCTAGGCAAACCACAAACAATGAGTAGATTTACTCTTCTTGTACATTAGTCGGCATTGTGCCTTTTGTATTATATACCGACGCCATTTCAGTGTTTCATCGTCAATGTGAAGGACCAAGGGTTAGAGTGAAGCTGCAGTAGTGCATCGGAATCTAATACTGATCTCCCAGGAAACGCTCAAAGCAAACCACAAACAAAGGGAAGATTTACTCTTCTGGAACTTAAGTCGGCCTTGTGCCTTTGTAATACATCCCGACGCAATTTGTGTGTTTCATTGGCAGTGTGAAGGTCCAAGGGACAGAGTAAAGCTGCAGTAGTGCATCGGAATCTAATACTGATCTCCCAGGAAACACTCAAAGCAAAACACAAACAATGAGAAGATTTACTCTTCTTGTACTTAAGTCGGCATTATGCTTTTTGTATTGAATATCGACGCAATTTCTGTGTTTCATCGTTAATGTGAAGGCCAAGGGGTGGAGAAAAGGTGCAGTAGTACATTGGAATCTAATACTGAACACCCAGGAAACGCTCAAAGCAACCACAAACAATGAGAAGATTTACTCTTCTTGTACTTAAAACTGCATTGTGCCTTTTGTGTTAAATCCCGAGGCACTTTCTGCGATTCATCGTCAATGTGAAGGCGCAAGGGATAGAGTGAAGCTGCAGTAGTTCATCGTAATCTAGTACTGATCCCCCGGAAACGCTCAAAGCAAACCACAAACAATGAGAAGATTTACACTTCTTGCACTTAAGTCGGCGTTGTGCCTCTTGTATTAAATCCCGACTCAATTTCTGTGTTTCATCCTCAATGTGAAGGTCCAAGGGATAGAGTAAAGCTACAGAAGTGCATCGGAATCTAATACTGATCTCCCAGAAAACGCTCAAAGCAAAACACAAGCAAAGAGAAGATTTACTCTTCTTCTACTGAAGTCGGCTTTGGGCCCTTTGTATTAAATCCCGACGAAACTCCTGTGTTTCATCGTCAATGTGAAGGTGCAACGGATAGAGTAAAGCTGCAGTATTGCACCGGAATCTAATACTGATCCCCCAGGAAACGCTCTAAGCAATCCACAAACTATGTGAAGATTTACAGTTCTTGTACTTAAGTCGGCATTGTGCCTTTTGCTTTAAAACCCGACGCAATTTCTGTGTTTCATCCTCAATGTGAAGGTCCAAGGGACAGAGTAAGGCTGCAGTAGTGCATTGGAATCTAATACTGATCTCCCAGGAAACGCTCAAAGCAAACCAGAAACAAAGAATATTTACTCTTCTTGTACTTAGGTCGGCATTGTGCCTTGTGTATTAAATCCCGACGCATTTACTGTGTTTCATCGTCAATGTGAAGGTCCAAGGGATAGAGTTGAGCAGCAGTAGTGCATCGGAACCTATAATTGAGCCCCCAGGAAACGCTCAAAGCAAACCGCAAACAATGAGAAGATTATACTTCTTGTACTTAAGTCGGCATTGTGCCTTTTGCATTAAATCCCGACGCAATTTCTGTGTTTCATCGTCAATGTGAAGGTCCAACGATTTGAGTGAAGCTGCAGTAGTGCATCGGAATCTAATATTGATCTCCCAGGAAACGCTCAAAGCAAACCAATAACAAAGAGAATGTTTACTCTCCTTGTACTTAAGTTGGCATTGGGCCTTGTGTATTAAATCCCGACGCATTTTCTGTGTTTCATCGTCAATGTGACGGTCAAAGGGATAGAGTTAAGCTGCAGTTGTGCATCGTAGTCTAATTCTGATCTCCCACGAAACGCTCAAAGCAAACCACAAACAATTAGAAGTTATACTCTTCTTCTACTTATGTCGGCCTTTGGCCTTTTGTATTAAATATCAACGCAATTTCTGTGTTTCATTGTCAATGTGAAGGCCAAGGGATGGAGTAAAGCTGCAGTAGTGCATTGGAATCTAATACTGAACTCCCAGAAAACGCTCAAAGCAAACCACAAACAATGAGGTGATTTACTCTTCTTGTACTTGAAACTGCATTGTGCCTTTTGTGTTAAATCCCGAGGAACTTTCGGCGTTTCATCGTCAATGTGAAGGCGCAAGGGATAGAGTAAAGCTGAAGTAGTTCATCGTATTCCAGTACAGATCCCCCAGGAAAAGCTCAAAGCAAACCACAAACAATGATAAGATTTATACTTCTTGCACTTACGTCGGCATTGTGCCTTTTGCATTAAATCCCGACGCAATCTCTGTGCTCCATCGTCAATGTGAAGGTCCAAGGTATAGAGTAAACCTGCACCAGTGCATCGGAATCTAATACTGATCTCCCAGGAAAAGCTCAAAGCAAACCACAAACAATGAGAATATTTACTCTTCTTGTACTTAAGTCGCCATTGGGCCTTGTGTATTAAATCCTGACGCATTTTCTGAGCTTCATCATCAGTGTGAAGGTTCAAGGGATAGAGTAAAGCAGCAGTGGTGCATCGGAGTCTAACACTGATCTCCCAGGAAACGCTCAAAGCAAACCACAAACAATGACAATATTTACTCTTCTTCTACTTGAGTCGGCTTTGGGCTTTTTATATTAAATCGCGACGCAATTTCTGTGTTTCACCGACAATGTGAAGCTCCAACGAATAGAGTAAAGCTGCAGTATTGCATCGGAATCTAATACTGATGTCGCAGGAAACGCTCAAAGCAAACCACAAACAAAGAGAATGTTTACTGTTCTTGTTCCGAAGTCGGCATTGTGCCTTGTGTATTAAATCCCGACGCATTTTCTGTGTTTCATCGTCAATGTAAAGGTCCAAGGGATAGAGTTAAGCAGCAGTAGTGCAACGGAATCTAGTACTGAGCCCCGTGAAACGCTCTATGCAAACCACAAACAATGTGAAGATTTACACTTCTTGTACTTAAGTCGGCATTAAGCCTTTTGCTTTGAATTCCGACGCAATTTCTGTGTTTCATCCTCAATGTGATGGTCCAAGGGATAGAGTAAAGCTGCAGTAGTGCATCGGACTCTAATACTGATCTCCCAGGACACGCTCAAAGCAAACAACAAACAAAGGATGATTACTCTTCTTGTACTTAGGTCGGCATTGTGCCTTGTGTATTAAATCCCGACGCATTTTCTGTTTCATCGTCAATGTGAAGGTCCAAGGGATAAAGTTAAGCAGCCGTAGTGCATCGGAATCTGTTATTGAGCACCCAGGAAACGCTCAAAGCAAACCACAAACAATAAGAAGATTTTACTTCTTGTACTTAAATCGGCATTGTGCCTTTTGCGTTAAATCCCGTTGCAATTTCTGTGTTTCATACTCAATATGAAGGTCTAAGGGATAGAGTAAAGCTACAGTAGTGCATCGGAATCTAATACTGATCTCCCAGGAAACGCTCAAAGCAAACCACAAACAATGAGAAGATTTACTCTTCTTGTACTGAGGTCGGCATTGTGCCTTTTGTATTAAATCCCGACGCAATTTCTGTGTTTCATCGTCAACGTGAAGGTCCAAGGGATAGAGTAAAGCTGCAGTAGTTCATCGTCATCTAGTACTGATCCCCCAGGAAACGCTCAAAGCAAACCACAAACAATGAGTAGATTTACACTTCCTGCACTTAAGTCGGCATTGTGCCTTGTGTATTAAATCCCGACGCATTTTCTGTTTCATCGTCAATGTGAAGGTCCAAGGGATAGAGTTAAGCAGCCGTAGTGCATCGGAATCTGTTATTGAGCCCCCAGGAAACGCTCAAAGCAAACCACAAACAATGAGAAGATTTTACGTCTTGTACTTAAATCGGCATTGTGCCTTTTGCATTAAATCCCGTTGCGATTTCTATGTTTCATACTCAATATGAAGGTCCCAGGGATAGAGTTAAACTGCAGTAGTTCATCGGAGTCTAATACTGATCTCCCAGGAAACGCTCAAAGCAAACCACAAACAATGAGAACGTTTACTCCTCTTGTATTTAAGACGGCATTGTACCTTGTGTATTATATCCCGACGCATTTTCTGTGTTTCATCGTCAGTTTGAAGGTCCAAGGAATAGAGTTAAGCTGCAGTAGTCCATCGGAACCTAGTACTGATCCCCAGGAAACGCTCAAAGCAAACCACAAACAATGAGAAGATTTACACTTCTTGCACTTAAGTCGGCATTGTGCACTTTGCGTTACATCCCGACGCAATTTCTGTGTTTCATCCTCAATGTGAAGGTCCAAGAGATAGAGTAAACCTGCAGTAGCGCATCGGAATCTAATGCTGATCTCCCAGTAACCGCTCAAAGTAAAGCACAAACAATGAGAAGATTTACCCTTCTTGTACTTAAGTCGGCATTGTGACTTTTGTATTAAATCCCGACGCAATTTCTGTGTTTCATCGTCAATGTGAAGGTCCACCGGATAGAGTGAAGCTGCAGTAGTGAATCCGTATCTAATATTGATCTCCCAGGAAACGCTCAAAGCAAACCACAAACAATGAGAATGTTTACTCTTCTTGTACTTAAGTCGGCATTGTGCCTTGTGTATTAAATCCCGACGCAATTTCTGTGTTTCATCCTCAAAGTGAAGGTCCAAGAGATAGAGTAAAGGTGCAGTAGTGTATCGGAATGTAATACAGATCTCCCAGGAATCGCTCAAAGCAAAACACAAACAAAGAGTAGATTTACTCTTCCGGTACTTACGTCGGCAATGTGCTTTTGTATAAAATATCGACGCAATTTCTGTGTTTCATCGTCAATGTGAAGGCCAAGGGATGGAGTAAAGCTGCAGTAGTGCATCGGAATCTAATACTGAACTCCCAGAAAACGCTCAAAGCAAACCACAAACAATGAGATGATTTACTCTTCTTGTACTTGACACTGCATTGTGCCTTTTGTGTTAAATCCCGAGGCACTTTCTGCATTTCATCGTCAATGTGAAGGCGCAAGGGATAGAGTAAAGCTGCAGTAGTACATCGTAATCTAGTACTGATCCCCCAGGAAAAGCTCAAAGCAAACCACAAACAATGAGAAGATTTATACTTCTTGCACTTAGGTCGGCATTGAGCCTTTTGCATTAAATCCCGACGCAATCTCTGTGTTCTATCGTCAATATGAGGATCCAAGGTATAAAGCTGCAGTAGTGCATCGGAATCTAATACTGATCTCCCAGGAAAAGCTCAAGGCAAACCACAAACAAAGAAAAGATCTACTCTTCTTGTACTTAAGTCGCCATTGGGGCTTGTGTATTAAATCCCGACGCATTTTCTGTGTTTCATCGTCAATGTGAAGGTCCAAGGGATAGAGTTAAGCAGCAGTAGTGCATCGGAATATATTATTGAGCCCCCAGGAAACGCTCAAAGCAAACCACAAACAATGAGAAGATTTACTCTTCTTATACTTAAGTCGGCATTGTGCCTTTTGTATTAAATCCCGACGCAATGTCTGTGTTTCATCGTCAATGTGAAGGTCCAAGGGATAGAGTAAAGCTGCAGTGGTCCATCGGAGTGTAATACAGATCTCCCAGGACACGCTCAAAGCAAACAACAAACAATGGATGTTTACTCTTCTCGTACTTAGGTCGGCATTGTGACTTGTATATTAAATCCCGACGCATTTTCTGTGTTTCATCGTCAATGTGAAGGTCCAAGGGATAGAGTTCAGCAGCAGTAGTGCATCGGAATCTATTATTGAGCCCCCAGGAAACGCTCAAAGCAAACTACAAACAATGAGAAGATTTTACTTCTTCTACTTAAGTCGGCATTGTGCATTTTGCATTAAATCCCGTCGCAATTTCTGTGTTTCATACTCAATGTGAAGGTCTAAGGGATAGAGTAAAGCTGCAGTAGTGCATCGGAATCTAATACTGATCTCCCAGGAAACGCTCAAAGCAAACCACAAATAATGAGAAGATTTACTCTTTTTGTACTTAAGTCGGCATTGTGCCTTTTGTATTAAATCCCGACGCAATTTCTGTGATTCATCGTCAATGTGAAGGTCCAAGGGATAGAGTAAAGCTGCAGTAGTTCATCGTCATCTAGTACTGATCCCCCAGGAAACGCTCAAAGCAAACCACAAACAATGAGAAGATTTACACTTCCTGCACTTAAGTCGGCATTGTGCCTTTTGTATTAAATCCCGACGCAATTTCTGTGTTTCATCGTCAGTGTGAAGGTCCAAGGAATTGAGTAAAGCTGCAGTAGTGCAACGGAGTCTAATACTGATCTCCCAGGAACCGCTCAGAGCAAAGCACAAACAATGAGTATGTTTACTCTTCTTGTACTTAAGTCGGCATTGTGCCTTTTGTATTAAATCCCGACGCAATTTCTGTGTATCAACGTCAATGTGAAGGTCCAACGGATAGAGTGAAGCTGCAGTAGTGCATCGGAATCTAATATTGATCACCTAGGAAACGCTCAAAGCAAACCACAAACAAAGAGAATGTTGACTCTTCTTGTACTTAAGTCGGCATTGTGCCTTGTGTATTAAATCCCGAAGCATTTTCTGTGTTTCATCGTCAATGTGAAGGTCCAAGGGATAGAGTGAAGCTGCAGTAGTGCATCGGAATGTAATACAGATCTCCCAGGAATCGCTCAAAGCAAAACACAAACAAAGGGAAGATTTACTCTTCCTGTACTTACGTCGGCAATGTGCCTTTTGTATAAATTATCAACGCAATTTCTGTGTTTCATCGCCAATGTGAAGGCCAGGGGATGGAGTAAAGCTACAGTAGTGCACCGGAATCTAATACTGAACTCCCAGATAACGCTCAATGCAAACCACAGACTGCATTGTGCCTTTTGTGTTAAATCCCGAGGCACTTTCTGCGTTTCATCGTCAATGTGAAGGCGCAAGGGATAGAGTAAAGCTGCAGTAGTGCATCGTAATCTAATACTGATGTCCCAGGAAACGCCCAAAGCAAGCCACAAACAAAGAGAATGTTTACTGTTCTTGTACTGAAGTCGGCACTGTGCCTTGTGTATTAAATCCCGACTCATTTTCTGTGTTTCATTGTCAATGTAAAGGTCCAAGGGATAGAGTTAAGCAGCAGTAGTGCATTGGAATCTAGTACTGAGCCCCCATGAAACTCTTTAAGCAAACCACAAACAATGTGAAGAATTACTCTTCTTGTACCTAAGTCGGCATTGTGCCTTTTGCTTTAAAACCCGACCTAATTTCCGTGTTACATCTTCAATGTGAAGGTCCAAGGGACAGAGGAAAGCTGCAGTAGTGCATCGGAATCTAACACTGATCTCCCAAGAAACGCTCAAAGCAAACCACAAACAAAGAATGTTTACTCTTCTTGTACTTAGATCGGCACTGTGGCTTTTGCATCAAATCCTGACGCCATTTCTGTGTTTCATACTCAATGTGAATGTCCAAGGGATAGAGTAAAGCTGCAGTGGTGCATCGGAATCTAATACTGATCTCCCAGGAGACTCTCAAAGCAAACCACAAACAAAGAGAAGATTAACTCTTCTTGTAATTAAGTTGGCATTGTGCATTTTGTATTAAATCCCGACGCAATTTCTGCGTTTCATCGTCAATGTGAAGGTCCAAGGGATAGAAAAAAGCTGCAGTGGTGCATCGGAAACTAAGACTGATCTCCCAGGAAACGCTCAAAGCAAACCACAAATAATGAGAAGATTTACTCTTCTTGTACTTACGTTGGCATTGTGCATTTTGTATTAAATCCCGAAGCAATTTCTGTGTTTTATCGTCAATGTGAAGGTGAAAGGAATAGAGTAAAGCTGCAGTAGTGCATCGGAATCTAATACTTATCTCCCAGGAAACGCTCAAAGCAAACTACAAACAATGAGAAAATTTAACCTTCTTGTACATAAACCGGCATTGTGCCTTTTGCATTAAATCCCGACGCAATTTCTGTGTTTCATACTCAATGTGAAGGTCCAAGGGATAGAGTAAAGCTGCAGTAGTGCATCAGAATCTAATACTGATCTCCCAGGAAACGCTCAAAGCAAACCACAAACAATGAGAAGATTTACTCTTCTTGTACTTTAGTTGGCATTGTGCCTTTTGTATTAAATCCCGAAGCTATTTCTGTGTTTAATCGTCAATGTGAAGGTGCCAGGAATTGAGTAAAGCTGCAGTAGTGCAACGGAGTCTAATACTGATCTCCCAGGAACCGCTCAAAGCAAAGCACAAACAATGAGGAGATTTACTCTTCTTGTACTTTATCGGCATTGTGCCCTTTGTATTATATCCCGACAAATTTTCTGTGTTTCTTCGTCAATGAGAAAGTCCAAGAGACACAGTAAAGCTACAGTAGTGCAACGGAATCTAGCACTGATCCCCCAGGAAACGCTCAAAGCAAACCACAAACAATGAGAAGATTAACTCTTCTTGTACTTAAGTCGGCATTGTGCATTTTGTATTAGATCCCGATGTAATCTCTGTGTTTCATCGTCAATGTGAAGATCCAAGGGATAGAGTAAAGCTGCAGTATTGCATCGGAATCTAATACTGATCTCCCAGGAAACGCCCAAAGCAACCCACAAACATAGAGAATGTTTACTGTTCTTGTACTGAAGTCGGCACTGTGCCTTGTGTATTAAATCCCGACGCATTTTCTGTGTTTTATCGTCAATGTGAAGGTGAAAGGAATAGAGTAAAGCTGCAGTAGTGCATCGGAATCTAATACTGATCTCCCAGGTAACGCTCAAAGCAAACTACAAAAAATGAGAAGATTTAACCTTCTTGTAGTTAAGTCGGCATTGTGCCTTTCGCATTAAATCCCGACTCAATGTCTGTGGTTCATCGTTAATGCGAAGGTCCAAGGGATAGAGTAAAGCTGCTGTAGTGCATCGGAATCTAATACTGATCTCCCAGGAGACGCTCTAAGCAGACCACAAACAAAGAGAAGATTTACTCTTCTTGTACTTATATCGGCATTGTGTCTTGTGTATTGAAAACCGACGTATTTTCTGTGTTTCATTGTCAATGTGACGATAGAGTTAAGCAGCAGTAGTGCATCGGAATATATTATTGAGCCCCCAGGAAACGCTCAAAGCTAACCTCAAACAATGAGAAGATCATACTTCTTGTACTTAAGTCGGCATTGTGCCTTTCGTATTAAATTCCGACGCAATTTCTGTGTTTCATCGTCAATGTGAGGGTCCAAGGGATAGATTAAGGCTGCAGTAGTGAATCGGAATGTAATACTAATCTCCCAGGAAACGCTCAAATCAAACCACAAACAAACATAAGTTTTACTCCACTTGTCCTTAAGTCGGCATTGTGCCTTTTGTATTAAATCCCGACGCATTTTCTGTCTTTCTTCGTCAATGTGAAGGTCCAAGGGATACAGTAAAGCTACAGTAGTGCATCCGAATCTAGTACAGATCCCCCAGGAAACACTCAAAACAAACCACAAAACAATGAGAGGATTAACTCTTCTTGTACTTATGTCGGCATTGTACAGTTTGTATTAAATACAGACGCAATTTCTGTGTTTCATCATCAATGTGAAGGTCCAAGGGATAGAGTAAAGCTGCAGTGGTGCATCGGAAACTAATACTGATCTCCCAGGAAACGCTCAAAGCAAACCACAAACAAAGAATGTTTAATCGTGTTGTACTTAGGTCGGCATTGTGACTTGTGTATTAAATCCTGACGCATTCTCTGTGTTTCATCGTCAATGTGAAGGTCCAACGGATAGAGTTAAGCAGCAGTAGTGCATCGGAATCTTTTATTGAGCCCCCAGGAAACGCTCTAAGCAAACCACAAACAATGAGAAGATTATACTTCTTGTACTTAAGTCGGCAATGTGCCTTTTGCATTATGTCCCGACGCAATTTCTGTGTTTCATACTCAATTTGAAGGTCCGAGGGATAGAGTAAAGCTGCAGTAGTGCATCGGAATCTAATACTGATCTCCCAAGAAACGCTCAAAGCAAACCACAAACAAAGAGAAGATTCACTGTTCTTGTACTTAAGTCGGCATTGTGGCTTTTATATTAAATCATGACGCAATTTCTGTGTTTCAATGTCAATGTGAAGGCCAAAGGTTTTTGTAAAGCTGCAGTAGTGCATCGGAATCTAATACTGAACTCCCATGAAACCCTCAAAGCAAACCACAAACAATAAGAAGATTTACTCATCTTGTACTTAAGTCTGCATTGTGCTTTTGTGTTAAATCCCGAGGCACTTTCTGCGTTTTATCGTCAATGTGAAGGTGCAAGGGATAGAGTAAAGCTGCAGTAGTTCATCGTAATCTAGTACTGATCTCCAGGAAACGCCCAAAGCAAACCACAAACAATAAGAAGATTTACACTTCTTGCACTTATGTCGGCATTGTGCCTTTTGCATTAAATCCTGTCGCAATTTCTGTGTTTCATCCTCAATGTGAAGGTCCAAGGGATAGAGTAAAGCTGCAGTAGTGCATCGGAATCTAATACTGATCACCCAGGAAACGCTCAAAGCAAAACACAAACAAAGAGAAGATTTACTCTTCTTGTACTTAAGTCGGCATTGTGCCTTTTGTATTAAATATCGACGCAATTTCTGTGTTTCATCGTCAATGTGAAGGCCAAGGGATGGAGAAAAGCTGCAGTACTGCATCGGAGTCTAATACTGATCGCCCAGGAACCGCTCAAAGCAAACCACAAACAATGAGAAGATTTACTCTTCTTGTACTTTAGTCGGCATTGTGCCCTTTTGTATTAAATCCCGACAAATTTTCTGTGTTTCTTCGTCAATGAGAAGGTCCAAGATGTACAGTAAAGCTACAGTAGTGCAACGGAATCTAGTACTGATCCCCCAGGAAACGCTCAAAGCAAACCACAAACAATGAGAAGATTAACTCTTCTTGTACTTAAGTCGGCATTGTGCATTTTGTATTAAATCCCGACGCAATCTCTGTGTTTCATTGTCAATGTGAAGATCCAAGGGATAGAGTAAAGCTGCAGTAGTGCATCGGAATCTAATACTGATCTCCCAGGAAACGCTCAAAGCAAACCACAAACAATGAGAAGATTTACTCTTCTTGCACTTAAGTCGGCATTGTGCCCTTTGTATTAAATCCCAACGCAAATTCTGTGTTTCATCGTCAATGTGAAGGTCCAAGTGGTATTTACTCTTCTTCTACTTAAGACGGCTTTGGGCCTTTTGTATTAAATACCGACGCGATTTGTGTGTTTCATCATCAAAGTGTAGGTCAAACGGATAGAGTAAAGCTGCAGTATTGCATCGGAATCTAATACTGATCTCCCAGGAAACGCCCAAAGCAAACCGCAAACACAGAGAATGTTTACTGTTCTTGTACTGAAGTCGGCACTGTGCCTTGTGTATTAAATCCCGACGCATTATCTGTGTTTCATCGTCAATGTAAAGGTCCAAGGGATAGAGTTAGGCAGCAGTAGTGCATCGGAATCTAGTACTGAGCCCCCATGAAACGCTCTAAGCAAACCACAAACAATGTGAAGATTTACACTTCTTGTACTTATGTCGGCATTGTGCCTTTTGCTTTAAAACCCGACGCAATTTCTGTGTTACATCCTCAATGCGAAGGTCCAAGAGATACAGTAAAGCTGCAGTAGTGCATCGGAATCTAATACTAATGTCCCAGGAAACGTTCAAACCAAACCACAAACAAAGAGAAGATCTACTCTTCTTGTACCTAAGTCGGAATTGTGCCTTTTGTATTAAATCCCGAAGCAATTTTGTGTTTTATCGTCAATGTGAAGGTGAAAGGAATAGAGTAAAGCTGCAGGAGGGCATCGGAATCTAATACTGACCTCCCAGGTAACGCTCAAAGCAACCTACAAAGAATGAGAAGATTTAACCTTCTTGTACTTAATTCGGCATTGTGCCTTTCGTATTAAATCCCGACTCAATTTCTGTGGTTCATCGTTAATGCGAAGGTCCAAGGGATAGAGTAAAGCTGCTGTAGTGCATCGGAATCTAATACTGATCTCCCAGGAGACGCTCAAAGCAAAACACAAACAATGGAAGATTTACTCTTCTTGTACTTTAGTCAGCTTTGGGCGTTTTGTATTAAATCCCGACGCAAATTCTGTGTTTCATCGTCAATGTGAAGGTCCAACGGATTGAGTAAAGCTGCAGTATTGCATCGGAATCTAATTCTGATCCACCAGGAAACGTTCAAATCAAACCACAAACAAAGAGAAGTTTTACTCCACTTGTCCTTAAGTCGGCATTGTGCCTTTTGTATTAAATCCCGACCCATTTTCTGTCTTTCTTCGTCAAAGTGAAGGTCCAAGGGATACAGTAAAGCTACAGTAGTGCATCGGAATCTAGTACAGATCCCCCAGGAAACACTCAAAACAAACCACAAACAATGAGAGGATTAACTCTCCTTGTACTTATGTCGGCATTGTACATTTTGTATTAAATACAGACGCAAATTCTGTGTTCCATCGTCAATGTGAAGGTCCAGCGGATAGAGTATAGCTGCAGTAGTGCATCGGAATCTAATACGGATATCCCAGGAAACTCTCAAAGCAAACCGCAAACAAAGAATGTTTACTCTTCTTGTACTTAGATCGGCATTGTGTCTTGTGTATTAAATTCTGACGCATTTTCTGTGTTTCATCGTCAATGTGAAGGTCCAAGTAATAGAGCTAAGCAGCGGTAGTGCATCGGAATCTACTATTGATCCCCCAGGAAACGCTCAAAGAGACCACAAACAATGAGAAGATTATACTTCTTCTACTTAAGTCGGCACTGTGCCTTTTGCATTAAATCCCGACGCAATTTCTGTGCTTCATACTCAATGTGAAGGTCCGAGGGATAGAGTAAAGCTGCAGTAGTGCATCGATATGTAATACTGATCTCCCAGGAAACGTTCAAAGCAAACCACAAACAAAGAGAAGATTTACTGATCTTGTACATAAGTGGCATTGTGCCTTTTATATTAAATCCCGACGCAATTTCTGTGTTTCATCTTCAATGTGAAGGCCAAAGGATTTTGTAATGCTGCAGTAGTGCATCGGAATCTAATACTGAACTCCCATGAAACGCTCAAAGCAAACCACAAACAATAAGAAGATTTACTCATCTTGTACTTAAGTCTTCATTGTACTTTTGTGTTAAATCCCAAGGCACTTTCTGCGTTTTATCGTCAATATGAAGGTGCAAGGGATAGAGTAAAGCTGCAGTAGTTCATCGTAATCTAGTACTGATCCCCAGGAAACGCTCAAAGCAAACCACAGACAATGAGAAGATTTACACTTCTTGCACTTAAGTCAGTATTGTGCTTTTCGTATTAAATCCCGACGCAAATATCTGTGTTTAATCGTCAATGTGAAGGTCCAAGGGATAGATTAAGGTTGCAGTAGTGAATCGGAATCTAATACTGATCTCCCAGGAAACGCTCAAAGCAAACCACAAACAAAGAGAAGATTTACTCCACTTGTCCTTAAGTCGGCATTGTGCCTTTTGTATTAAATCCCGACGCATTTTCTGCGTTTCTTCGTCAATGTAAAGGTCCAAGGGATACAGTTAAGCCACAGTAGTGCATCGGAATCTAGTGCAGATCCCCCAGGAAGCACTCAAACAAACCACAAACAATGAGAAGATTAATTCTTCTTGTACTTAAGTAGGCATTTTACATTTTGTATTAAATCCCGACGCAATTTCTGTGTTTCATCGTCAATGTGAAGGTCCAAGGGAAAGAGTAAAGCTGCTGTAGTGCATCGGAATCTAATACTGATCTCCCTTGGAGACGATTAAGGCAAACCACAAACAATGAGATGATTTATTCTTCTTGTACTTAAGTCGGAATTGTGCCTTTTGTATTAAATCCCGACGCAATTTCTGTGATTCATCGTCAATGTGAAGGTCCAAGGGCTAGAGTAAAGCTGCGGTAGTGCTTCGGAATCTAATACTGATCTCCCTTGGAGACGATTAAAGCAAACTACAAACAATGAGATGATTTACTCTTCTTGTACTTAAGTCGGCATTGTGCCTTTTGTATTAAATCCCGGCGCAATTTCTGTGTTTCATCGTCAATGTGAAGGTCCAAGGGCTACAGTAAAGCTGCAGTAGTGCATCGGAGTCTAATACTAATCTCCCAGGAAACGCTCAAAGCAAACCACAAACAATGACAAGATTTACTCATCTTCTACTTTAGTCGGCTTTGGGCCTTTTGTATTAAATCCCGACGCAATATCTGTGTTCCATCGTCAATGTGAAGGTTTAACGGATAGAGTAAAGCTGCAGTATTGCATCGGAATCTAATACTGATCTTCCAAGAAACGCTCAAAGCAAACCACAAACAAATAGAATGTATATTGTTCTTGTACTGAAGTCGCATTGTGCCTTGTGTATTAAATCCCGACGCATTCTCTGTGTTTCATCGTCAAGGTAAAGGTCCAAGGGATAAAGTTAAGCAGCAGTGGTGCATCGGAATCTAATACTGATCACCCAGGAAACGTTCAAAGCAAACCACAAACAAAGAGACGATTTACTCTTCTTGTACTTAAGTCGGCATTGTGCATTCTGTATTAAATCCCGACGCAATCTCTGTGTTTCATCGTCAATTTGAAGATCCAAGGGATAGAGTAAAGCTGCAGTAGTGCATCGGAATCTAATACTGATCTCCCAGGAAACGCTCACAGCAAACCACAAACAATGAGAAGATTTACTCTTCTTGTACTCAAGTCGGCATTGTGCCTTTTGTATTAAATCCCAACGCAATTTCTGTGTTTCATCTTCAATCTGAAGGTCCAAGTGGTATTTACTCTTCTTCTACTAAAGTCGGCTTTGGGCCTTTTATATTAAACCCCGACGCGATTTGTGTGTTTCATCGTCAATGTGTAGCTCCAACGGATAGAGTAAAGCTGCAGTATTGCATCGGAATCTAATACTGATCTCCCAGGAAACGCCCAAAGCAAACCACAAACATAGAGAATGTTTGCTGTTCTTGTACTGAAGTCGGCACTGTGCCTTGTGTATTAAATCCCGACGCATTTTCTGTGTTTCATCGTCAATGTAAAGGTCCAAGGGATAGAGTTAAGCAGCAGTAGTGCATCGGAATCTAGTACTGAGCCCCCATGATACGCTCCAAGCAAACCACAAACAATGTGAAGATTTACACTTCTTGTACTTATGTCGGCATTGTACCTTTTGCTTTAAATCCCGACGCAATTTCTGTGTTACATCCTCAATGTGAAGGTCCAAGAGATACAGTAAAGCTGCAGTTGTGCATCGGAATCTAATACTGATCTCCCAGGAAACGTTCAAAGCAAACCACAAACAAAGAGAGGATTTACTCTTCTTGTACTTAAGTCGGCATTGTGCCTTTTGTATTAAATCCCGAACAATTGCTGTGTTTTGTCGTCAATGTGAATGTCAAAGGAATAGAGTAAAGCTACAGTACTGCATCGGAATCTAATACTGATCTCCCAGGTAACGCTCAAAGCAAACTACAAAGAATGAGAAGATTTAACCTTCTTGTACTGAAGTCGGCATTGTGCCTTTCGTATTAAATCTCGACTCAATTTCTGTGGTTCATCGTTAATGCGAATGTCCAAGGGATAGAGTAAAGCTGCTGTAGTGCAACGGAATCTAATACTGATCTCCCAGGAGACGCTCAAAGCAAACCACAAACAAAGGAAGTTTTACTCTTCTTGTACTTTAGTCAGCTTTGGGCGTTTTGTATTAAATCCCGACGCAATTTCTGTGTTCCATCTTCAATGTGAAGGTCCAAGTGGTATTTACTCTTCTTCTACTAAAGTCGGCTTTGGGCCTTTTGTATTAAACCCCGACGCGATTTGTGTGTTTCATCGTCAATGTGTAGGTCCAACGGATAGAGTAAAGCTGCAGTATTGCATCGGAATCTAATACTGATCTCCCAGGAAACGCTCAAAGAAAACCTCAAACAATGACCAGATTAACTCTTCTCCTACTTAAGTCGGCTTTGGGCCATTTGTATTAAATCCCGACGCAATTTCTGTGTTTCTTCGTCAATGTGAAGGTCCAACGGATAGAGTATAGCTGCAGTAGTGCATCGGAATCTAATACTGATCTCCCAGGAAACGCTCAAAGCAAACCACAAACAAAGAATGTTAACTCTTGTTGTACGTAGGTCGGCATTGTGTCTTGTGTATTAAATCCCAACGCATTCTCTGTGTTTCATCGTCAATGTGAAGGTCCAAGGGATAGAGTTAAGCAGAAGTAAAGCATCGGAATCTATTATTGAGCCCCCAGGAAACGCTCTAAGCAAACCACAAACAATGAGATGATTAGACTTCTTGTCCTTAAGTCGGCATTGTGCCTTTTGTATTAAATACCGACGCAATTTCTGTGTTTCATCGTCAATGCGAAGGCCAAGGGATATGGTAAAGCTGCAGTAGTGCATCGGAATCTAATACTTAACTCCCACGAAACGCTCAAAGCAAACCACAAACAATAAGAAGATTTACTCTTCTTGTACTTCAGTCTGCATTGTGCCATTTGTGTTAAATCCCGAGGCACTTTCTACGTTTCATCGTCAATGTAAAGGTGTAAGGGATAGAGTTAAGCTGCAGTAGTTCATCGGAGTCTAATACTGATCTCCCAGGAAACGCTCAAAGCAAAACGCAAACAATGAGAAGATTTACTCTTCTTGTACTTAAAACTGCATTGTGCCTTATGTGTTAAATCCAGAGGCCTTTTCTGGTTTCATCGTCGATGTGAAGGCGCTAGGGATAGAGTAAAGCTGCAGTAGTGCATCGGATTCCAATACTGATCTCCCAGGAACCGCTCAAAGCAAAGCACAAACAATGAGAAGATTTACTCTTCTTGTACTAAAGTCGGCATTGTGCCTTTTGTATTAAATCCCGGCGCAATTTCTGTGTATCATCGTCAATGTGAAGGACCATGGTCTATTTACTCTTCTTCTACTTAAGTCGGCTTTGGGCCTTTTGTATTAAATCCCGACGCCATATCTGTGTTTCATCGTCAATGAGTAGGTCCTACGGATAGAGTAAAGCTGCAGTATTGCATCGAAATACAATACTGATCTCCCAGGAAACGCACAAAGCAAACCACGAAGAAAGAGAATGTTTACTGTTCTTGTACTGAAGTCGGCACTGTGCCTTGTGTATTAAATCCCGACGCATTGTCTGTGTTTCATCGTCAATGTAAAGGTCCAAGGGATAGAGTTAAGCAGCAGTAGTGCATCGGAATCTATTATTGAGCCCCCAGGACACCCTCAAAGCAAACCACGAACAATGAGAAGATTATAGTTCTTGTACTTAAGTCGGCATTGTGTCTTTTGCATTAAATCCCGACGCAATTTTTGTGTTTCATCGTCAATGTGAAGGTCCAAGGGATAGAAAAAAGCTGCAGTAGTGCATCGGAATCTAATACTGACCTCCCAGGAAACGCTCAAAGACAACCACAAACAAAGAGACTGTTTACTGCTCTTGTACTGAAGTTGGCATTGTGCCTTGTGTATTAAATCCCGACGCATTTTCTGTGTTTCATCGTCAATGTACAGGTCCAAGGGATAGAGTTAGGCAGCAACGGTGCAGCGGAATCTAGTACTGAGCCCCCATGAAACGCTCTAAGCAAACCACAAACAATGTGAAGATTTACACTTCGTGTACTTAAGTCGGCATTGTGCCTTTTGCTTTAAAACCCGACGCAATTTCTGTGTTACCTCCTCAATGTGAAGGTTCAATGGATAGAGTAAAGCTGCAGTAGTGCATTGGAATCTAATACTGATCTCCCAGGAAAAGCTCAAAGCAAACCACAATCGAAGAATGTTTACTCTTCTTGTACTTAGGTCGGCATTGTGCCTTGTGTATTAAATCCCGACGCATTTTATGTGTTTCATCGTCAATGTGAAGGTCCAAGGGATAGAGTTAAGCAGCAGTAGTGCATCGGAATCTATTATTGAGCCCCCAGGACACCCTCAAAGCAAACCACGAACAATGAGAAGATTATAGTTCTTGTACTTAAGTCGGCATTGTGTCTTTTGCATTAAATCCCGACGCAATTTTTGTGTTTCATCGTCAATGTGAAGGTCCAAGGGATAGAAAAAAGCTGCAGTAGTGCATCGGAATATAATACTGACCTCCCAGGAAACGCTCAAAGAAAACCACAAACAAAGAGACTGTTTACTGCTCTTGTACTGAAGTTGGCATTGTGCCTTGTGTATTAAATCCCGACGCATTTTCTGTGTTTCATCGTCAATGTACAGGTCCAAGGGATAGAGTTAGGCAGCAACGGTGCAGCGGAATCTAGTACTTAGCCCCCATGAAACGCTCTAAGCAAACCACAAACAATGTGAAGATTTACGCTTCTTTTACTTATGTCGGCATTGTGCCTTTTGTTTTAAAACCCGACACAATTTCTGTGTTACATCCTCAATGTGAAGGTCCAAGAGATACAGTAAAGCTGCATTAGTGCAGCGGAATCTAATACTGATCTCCCAGGAAACGTTCAAAGCAAACCACAAACAAAGAGAAGATTTACTCTTCTTGTACTTAAGTCGGCATTGTGCCTTTTGTATTAAATCCCGAAGCAATTTCTGTGTTTTATCGTCAATGTGAAGGTGAAAGGAATAGAGTAAAGCTGCAGTAGTGCATCGGAATCTAATACTGATCTCCCAGGTAACGCTCAAAGCAAACTACAAGAATGAGAAGATTTAACCTTCTTGTACTTAAGTCGGCATTGTGCCTTTCGTATTAAATCCCGACTCAATTTCTGTGGTTCATCGTTAATGCGAAGGTCCAAGGGATAGAGTAAAGCTGCTGTAGTGCATCGGAATCTAATACTGATCTCCCAGGAGACGCTCAAAGCAAACCACAAACAATGGAAATTTTACTCTTCTTGTACTTTAGTCAGCTTTGGGCGTTTTGTATTAAATCCCGACGCAATTTCTGTGTTTCATCGTCAATGTGAAGGTCCAAGGGCTAGAGTAAATCTGCAGTAGTGCATCGGAGTCTAATACTGATCTCCCAGGAAACGCTCAAAGCAAACCTCAAACAAAGACCAGATTTACTCTTCTTCTACTTAAGTCGGCTTTGGGCCATTTGTATTAAATCACGACGCAATTTCTGTGTTTCATCGTCAATGTGAAGGTCCAACGGATAGAGTATAGCTGCAGTAGTGCAACGGAATCAAATACTGATCTCCCAGGAAACGCTCAAAGCAAACCACAAACAAAGAATGTTGACTCTTGTTGTACTTAGGTCGGATTGTATCCTGTGTATTAAATCACAACGCATTCTCTGTGTTTCATCGTCAATGTGAATGTCCAAGGGATAGAGTTAAGCAGCAGTAAAGCATCGGAATCTATTATTGAACCCCCAGGAAACACTCAAAGCAAACCACAAACAATGAGATGATTAGAATTCTTGTCCTTAAGTCGGCATTGTGCCTTTTGTATTAAATACCGACGCAATTTCTGTGTTTCATCGTCAATGCGAAGGCCAAGGGATATTGTAAAGTTGCAGTAGTGCATCGGAATCTAATACTGAACTACCACGAAACGCTCAAAGCAAACCACAAACAATAAGAAGAATTACTCTTCTTGTACTTCAGTCTGCATTGTGCCATTTGTGTTAAATCCCGAGGCACTTTCTGCGTTTCATCGTCAATGTAAAGGGGCAAGGGATAGAGGTAAGCTGCAGTAGTGCATCGGAATCTAATACTGATGTCCAAGGAAACTCTCAAAGCAAACCACAAACAAAGAGAAGATTAACTCTTCTTGTACTTAAAACTGCATTGTGCCTTTTGTGTTAAATTACGACGCAATTTCTGTGTTTCATCCTCAATGTGATGGTCCAAGGGATAGAGTAAAGCTGCAGTAGTGCATCGGAATCTAATACTGATGTCCAAGGAAACTCTCAAAGCAAACCACAAACAAAGAGAAGATTAACTCTTCTTGTACTTAAGCCAGCATTGTGCATTTTGTATTAAATCGCGACACAATTTCTGTGTTTCATCGTCAATGTGAAGGTCCAAGGGATAGAAAAAAGCTGCAGTGGTGCATCGGAAACTAATACTGATCTCCCAGGAAACGCTCAAAGAAAACCACAAACAAAGAGACTGTTTACTGCTCTTGTACTGAAGTCGGCATTGTGCCTTGTGTATTAAATCCCGACGCATTTTCTGTGTTTCATCGTCAATGTAAAGGTCCAAGGGATAGAGTTAAGCAGCAACGGTGCATTGGAATCTAGTACTGAGCCCCATTAAACGCTCAAAGCAAACCACAAACAATGAGAAGATTTACACTTCTTTTACTTAAGTCAGCATTGTGCCTTTAGCCACAAAACCCGATGCAATTTCTTTGTTTCATCCTCAATGTGAAGGCCAAGGGATGGAGTAAAGCTGCAGTAGTTCATCGTAATCTAGTACTGATCTCCCAGGAAACGCTCAAAATAAACCACAAACAATGAGAAGATTTACTCTTTTTATTCTTAAGTCGGCTTTGGGCCTTTTTATTAACTCCCGGCGCAATTTCTGTGTTTAATCGTCAATGTGAAGGTCCAAGGGATAGAGTAAAGCTGCAGTGGTGCATCGGAAAATAATATTGATCTCCCAGGAAACGCTCAAAGCAAACCGTAAACAATGAGAAGATTTACTCTTCTTGTACTTTCCTCGGCATTGTGCATCTTGTATTAAATCCCGACGCCATTTCTGTGTTTCATTGTCAATGTGAAGGTGCAAGGCCTAGAGTAAAGCTGCAGTGGTGCATCGGAAACTAATACTGATCTCCCAGGTAACGCTCACAGTAAACCACAAACTATGAGAAGATTTACTCATCTTGTACCTAAGTCTGCATATTGCCTTTTGTGAGAAATCCCGAGGCACTTTCTGCGTTTCATCGTCAATGTGAAGGTGCAAGGGATAGAGTAAAGCCGCAGTAGCTCATCGTAATCTAGTACTGATCCCCCAGGATGCGCTCAAAGCAAACCACAAACAATGAGAAGATTTACTCTTCTTCTTCTTAAGTCGGCTTTGGGCCTTTTCATTAACTCCCGACGCGATTTCTGTGTTTCATCGTCAATGTGAAGGTCCAACGGATAGAGTACAGCTGCAGTAGTGCATTGGAATCTGATACTGATCTCCCAGGAAACGCTCAAAGCAAACCACAAACAAAGAATGTTTACTCCTCTTGTACTTAGATCGACATTGTGTCTTGTGTATTAAATCAAGACGCATTCTCTGTTTTTCATCGTCAATGTGAAAGTCCAAGGGATACCGTTATGCAGCAGTAAAGCATAGGAATCTATTATTGAGCTCCCAGGAAACGCTCTAAGCAAACCACAAACAATGAGAAGATTATACTTCTTGTACTTAAGTTGGCATTGTTCCTTTTGCATTAAATCCCGACGCAATTTCTGTGTTTCATACTCAATGTGAAGGTCCAAGGGATAGAGTAAAGCTGCAGTAGTGCATCGGAATCTAATACTGATCTCCCAGGAAACGCTCAAAGCAAACCACAAACAAAGAGAAGATTTACTCTTCTTGTACTTAAGTCGGCATTGTGTCTTTTATATTAAATACCGACGAAATTTCTGTGTTTCATCGTCAATGTGAAGGCCAAAGGATTTTGTAAAGCTGCAGTAGTGCATCTGATTCTAATACTGAACTCCCAGGAAATGCTCAAAGCAAACCACAAACAATAAGAAGAATTACTCTTCTTGTACTTAAGTCTGCATTGTGCCATGTGGGTTAAATCCCGAGGCACTTTCTGCGTTTCATCGTCAATGTGAAGGTGCAAGGGATAGAGTAAAGCCACAGTAGTTCATCGTAATCTGGTACTCATCCCCCAGGAAACGCCCAAAGCAAACCACAAACAATGAGAAGATTTACTCTTCTTCTTCTTAAGTCGGCTTTCGGCCTTTTTATTAACTCCCGGCGCAATTTCTGTGTTTCATCGTCAATGTGAAGGTCCAACAGATAGAGTATACCTGCAGTAGTGCATCGGAATCTAATACTGATCTAACAGGAAACGCTCAAAGCAAATCACAAACATAGAATGTTTACTCTTCTTGTACTTAGATCGGCATTGTGTCTTGTGTATTAAATCCCGATGCATTTTCTGTGTTTCATCGTCAATGTGAAGGTCCAAGGGATACAGTTAAGCAGCAGTAGTGCATCGGAATCAATTATTGAGCCCCCAGGAAAGGCTCAAAGCAAACCACAAACAATGAGAAGATTATACTTTTTGTACGTAAGTCGGCATTGTGCCTTGTGCATTAAATCCCGACGCAATTTCAGTTTTTCATACTCAATGTGAAAGTCCAAAGGATAGAGTAAAGCTGCAGTAGTGCATCGGAATCTAATACTGATCTGCCAAGAAACGCTCAAAGCAAACCACAAACAAAGATAAGATTTACTCTTCTTGTACTTAAGTCGGCATTGTGCCTTTTATATTAAATCCCGACGCAATTTCTGTGTTTCATCGTCAATGTGAAGGCCAAAGGATTTTGTAAAGCTGCAGTAGTGCAATGTAATCTAATACTGAACTCCCAGGAAACGCTGAAAGCAAACCACAAACGAAAGAAGATTTACTCTTCTTGTACTTAGGTCTGGATTGTGCCTTTTGTGTTAAATCCCCAGGCACTTTCTGCGTTTCATCGTCAATGTGAAAATGCAAGGGATAGAGTAAAGCTGCAGTAGTTCATCGTAATCTAGTACTGATCCCCCAGGAATCGCTCAAAGCAAACCATAAACAATGAGAAGACTTACACTTCTTGTACTTAAGTTGGCATTGTGCCTTTTTTATTAAATCCCGACGCAATTTCTGTGTTTCATCGTCAATGTGAAGGTGCAAGGGCTAGAGTAAAGCTGCAGTGGTGCATCGGAAACTAATACTGATCTCCCAGGTAACACTAACAGCAAACCACAAATAATGAGAAGATTTACTCTTCTTGTACCTAAGTCTGCATTGTGCCTTTTGTGTTACATCCAGAGGCACTTTCTTCGTTTCATCGTCAATGTGAAGGTGCAAGGGATAGAGTAAAGCTGCAGTAGTTCATCGTAATCTAGTACTGATCCCCCAGGAAACGCTCAAAGCAAACCATAAACAAAGAGAAGATTTACTCTTCTTGTACTGAAGTCGGCATTGTGCATTTTATATTAAATCCCGACGCAATTTCTGTGTTTCATCGTCAATGTGAAGGCCAAAGGATTTGGTAAAGCTGCAGTAGTGCAATGGAATCTAATACTGAACTCCCAGGAAACGCTCAAAGCAAACCACTAACGAAAGAAGATTTACTCTTCTTGTACTTAAGTCTGCATTGTGCCTTTTGTGTTAAATCCCGAGGCACTTTCTGCGTTTCATCGTCAATGTGAAGGTGCAAGGGATAGAGTACAGCTGCAGTAGTTCATCGTAATCTAGTACTGATCCCCCAGGAAACGCTCAAAGTAAACCACAAACAATGAGAAGATTTACACTTCTTGTACTTAAGTCGGCATTGTACATTTTGTATTAAATACCGACGCAATTTCTGTGTTTCATCGTCAATGTGAAGGTCCAAGGGATAGAGTAAAGCTGCAGTGGTGCATCGGAAACTAATACTGATCTCCCAGGAAACGCTCAAAGCAAACCGTAAACAATGAGAAGATTTACTCATCTTGTACTTACTTTGGCATTGTGCATCTTGTATTAAATCATGACGCAATTTCTGTGTTTATTGTCAATGTGAAGAAGCAAGGCCTAGAGTAAAGCTGCACTGGTGCATCGGAAACTAATACTGATCTCCCAGGTAACGCTCACAGCAAACCACAAACTATGAGAAGATTTACTCATCTTGTACCTAAGTCTGCATATTGCCTTTTGTGATAAATCCCGAGGCACTTTCTGCGTTCCATCGTCAATGTGAAGGTGCAAGGGATAGAGTAAAGCCGCAGTAGTTCATCGTAATCTAGTAGTGATCCCCCAGGATGCGCTCAAAGCAAACCACAAACAATGAGAAGATTTACTCTTCTTCTTCTTAAGTCGGCTTTGGGCCTTTTCATTAACTCCCGACGCAATTTCTGTGTTTCATCGTCAATGTGAAGGTCCAACGGATAGAGTACAGCTGCAGTAGTGCATCGGAATCTAATACTGATCTCCCAGGAAACGCTCAAAGCAAACCACAAACAAAGAATGTTTACTCCTCTTGTACTTAGATCGACATTGTGTCTTGTGTATTAAATCCCGACGCATTCCCTGTGTTTCATCGTCAATGTGAAAGTCCAAGGGATACAGTTATGCAGCAGTAAAGCATAGCAATCTATTATTGAGCTTCCAGGAAACGCTCTAAGCAAACCACAAATAATGAAAAGATTATACTTCGTGTACTTAAGTCGGCATTGTGCCTTTTGCATCAAATGCCGACGCAATTTCTGTGTTTCATACTCAATGTGAATGTCCAAGGGATAGAGTAAAGCTGCAGTAGTGCAATGGAATCTAATACTGATCTCCCAGGAAACGCTCAAAGCAAACCACAAACAAAGAGAAGATTTACTCTTTTTGTACTTAAGTCGGCATTGTGCCTTTTATATTAAATCCCGACGCAATTTCTGTGTTTCATCGTCAATGTGAAGGCCAAAGGATTTTGTAAAGCTGCAGTAGTGCATCGGAATCTAATACTGAACTCCCAGGAAACGCTCAAAGCAAACCACAAACAATAAGAGGATTTCTCTTCTTGTAGTTAAGTCTGCATTGTGCCTTCTGGGTTAAATCCTGAGGCACTTTCTGCGTTACATCGTCAATGTGAAGGTGCAAGGGATAGAGTAAAGCTGCAGTAGTTCATCGTAATCTAGTACTGATCCCCCAGGAAACGCTCAAAGCAAACCACAAACAATGAGAAGTTTATACTTCTTACACGTAAGTCAGCATTGTGCCTTTGGCATTAAATCCCGACGCAATTTCAGTGTCTCATACTCAATGTGAACGTCCAAGGGATAGAGTAAAGCTGCAGTAGTGTATCGGAATCTAATACCGATCTCCCAAGAAACGCTCAAAGCAAACCACAAACAAAGATAAGATTTACTCTTCTTGTACTTAAGTCGGCATTGTACATTTTGTATTAAATACCGACGCATCTTCTGTGTTTCATCGTCAATGTGAAGCACAGAGGGAAAGAGTAAAGCTGCAGTGGTGCATCGGAAACTAATACTGATCTCCCAGGAAACGCTCAAAGCAAACCGTATACAATGAGAAGATTTACTCGTCTTGTACTTACATCGGCATTGTGACTTTTGTATTAAATCCCGACGCAATTTCTGTGTTTCATCGTCAATGTGAAGGTGCAAGGGCTAGAGTAAAGCTGCAGTGGTGCATCGGAAACTAATACTGATCTCCCAGGTAACGCTTACAGCAAACGACAAACTATGAGAAGATTTACTCAACTTGTACCTAAGTCTGCATTGTGCCTTTTGTGTTAAATCCCTAGGTACTTTCTGCGTTTCATCGTCAATGTGAAGGTGCAAGGGATAGAGTAAAGCCGTAGTAGTTCACAGTAATCTAGTACTGATCCTCAGGAAGCGCTCAAAGCAAACCACAAACAATGAGAAGATTTACTCCTCTTCTTCTTAAGTCGGCTTTGGGCCTTTTTATTAACTCCCGGTGCAATTTCTGTGTTTCATCGTCAATGTGAAGGTCCAACGGATCGAGTACAGCTGCAGTAGTGCATCGGAATCTAATACTGATCTCCCAGGAAACGCTCAAAGCAAACCACAAGCAAAGAATGTTTACTCCTCTTGTACTTAGATCGACATAGTGTCTTGTGTATTAAATCCCGACGCATTCTCTGTGTTTCATCGACAATGTGAAGGTCCAAGTTTTACAGTTAAGCAGCAGTAAAGCATCGGAATCTATTACTGAGCCCCCAGGAAACGCTCAAAGCAAACCACAAACAATGAGAAGATTATACTTCTTGTACTTAAGTCGGCATTGTGCCTTTTGCATCAAATCCCGACGCAATTTCTGTGTTTCATACTCAATGTGAAGGTCCAAGGCATAGAGTAAAGTTGCAGTAGAATATCGGAATCTAATACTGATATCCCAGGAAACGCTCAAAGCAAACCACAAACAAAGAGAAGATTTACACTTCTTGTACTTAGGTCGGCATTGTGCCTTTTACATTAAATCCTGACGCAATTTCTGTGTTTCATCGTCAATGTGAAGGCCAAAGGATTTTGTAAAGCTGCAGTAGTGCATCGGAATCTTATACTGAACTCCCAGGAAACGCTCAAAGCAAACCACAAACAATAAGAAGAATTACTCTTCTTGTACTTAAGTCTGCATTGTGCCGTCTGGGTTAAATCCCGAGGCACTTTCTGCGTTTCATCGTCAATGTGAAGGTCCAAGGAGTAGAGTAATGCTGCAGTAGTGAATCTTAATGTAGTACTGATCCCCCAGGAAGCGCTCAAAGCAAACCGCAAACAATGAAAAGATTTACACTTCTTGTACTTAAGTCGGCATTGTGCCTTTTTTATTAATTCCCGACGCAAATTCTGTGATTCATCGTCAATGTGAAGGTACAAGGGATAGAGTAAAGCAGCAGTAGTGCATCGGAATCTAACCTAGATCTCCCAGGAAACGCCCAAAGCAAACCACAAACATCGAAAAGATTTACTCTTGTTGTACGTAAGTCGGCATTGTGCCTTCTGTATTAAATCCCATCGCAATTTCTCTGTTTCATTGTCAATGTGAAGGTCCAAGGGATAGAGTAAAGCTGCGGTAGTGCATCGGAATGTAATACAGATATCCCAGGAAATGCTCAAAGCAAATCACTAGAAATGAGAAAATTTTACTCTTCCTGCACTCAAGTTGGCATTTTGCCTTTTGTATTAAATCCCGACGCAATTTCTGTGTTTCAACGACCATGTGAAAGTCCAAGGGATAGAGTAAAGCTGCAGTAGTGCATCGGAATCTAACATAGATCTCCCGGGAAACGCTCAAAGCAAACCACAAACATCGAGAAGATTTACTCCTGTTGTACTTATGTCGGCATTGTGCCTTTTGTATTAAATCCCGTCGCAATTTCTTTGTTTCATTGCCAATGTGAAGGTCCAAGGGATAGAGTAAAGCTGCAGTGGTGCATCGGAATCTAATACTGATCTCCCAGGAATCGCTCAAAGCAAACCACAAACAATGAGAATATTTACGCTTCTTGTACTTAAGTCGCCATTGTGCCATTTGTATTATATATCAACGCAATTTCTATGTTTCATCGTCAATGAGAAGGTCCAAGGGGTAGAGTAAAGCTGCAGTAGTGCATCGGAATCAAATACTGATCTCCCAGGAAACGCTCAAAGCAAACTACAAACAAAGAGAAGATTTACTCTTCTTGTACCTAAGCCGGCATTGTGCGTTTTGTATTAAATCCCAACGTAATTTCTGTGTTTCATCATCAATGTGAAGGTGAAGGGATAGACGAAAGCTGCAGTATTGCATCGGAATCTAATACTGATCTCCCAGGAAACGCTCAAAGCAAACCACAAACAATGATAAGATTTACTCATATTGAACTTTAGTCGGCATTGTTCATTTTGTATTAAATCCCAACGCAATTTCTGTGTCTCATCGTCAATGTTAAAGTCCAATGGATAGAGTAAAGCTGCAGTAGTGCATAGGAATGTAATACTGATCTCCCAGGAAACGCTCAAACAAACCACAAATAATGAGAAGATTTAACCATCTTGTACTTAAGTCGGCATTGTGATTTTTGTATTAAATCGCGACGCAATTTCTGTGTTTCATCGTCAATGTGAAGGTCCAAGGGGCAGAGTAATGCTGCAGTAGTGCATCGGAATCTATTACTACGCTCAAACAAACCACTAATAAAGAGAAGATTTCACCTTCTTGTACTTAAGTCGGCATTGTGCCTTTTGTTTTAAATACCGACGCAATTTCTGATTTTCATCCCCAATGTGAAGGTCCAAGGGATAGAGTAAAGCTTCAGTAGTGCATGGGAATCGAATACTGATCTCCCAGGAAACAATGAAAGCAAACGACAAACAAAGTGAATATTTTCTCTTTTTGTACTTAAGTCGGCATTGTGGCTTTTGTATTAAATCCCGACTCCTTTTCTGTGTTTCATCGTCAATGTGAAGGTCCAAGGAGTAGAGTAATGCTACAGTAGTGAATCTTAGTGTAGTACTGATCCTCAGGAAGCGCTCAAAGCAAACCGCAAACAATGAAAAGATTTTCACTACTTGTACTTAAGTCGGCTTGTGCCTTTTTTATTAACTCCCTACGCAATTTCTGTGTTTCATCGTCAATGTGAAGGTCCAAGGGATAGAGTAAAGCTGCAGTAGTGCATCGGAATCTATTACTGATCTACCAGGAAACGCTCAAAGCAAACCACAAACAATGAGAAGATTTACACTTCTTGTACTTAAGTCGGTAATGTGCCTTTTGTATTAAATCCCGACCCAATTTTTGTGCTTCATCTTCAATGTTAAGGGCCAAGGGATAGAGTACAGCGGCAGTAGTCCATCGGAATCTAATACTGATCTCCCAGGTAACGCTCAAAGCAAACCACAAACAAAGAATGTTTACTACTCTTGTACTTAGATCGACATTGTGTCTTGTGTATTAAATCGCGACGCATTCTCTGTGTTTCATCGACAATGTGAAGGTCCAAGGGATACAGTTAAGCAGCAGTAAAGCATCGGAATCTATTATTGAGCCCCCAGGAAACGCCCAAAGCAAACCACAAACAATGAGAAGATTTACTCTTCTTCTTCTTAAGTCGGCTTTGGGCCTTTTTATTAAATCCCGGCGCAATTTCTGTGTTTCATCGTCAATGTGAAGGTCCAACAGATAGAGTATACCTGCAGTAGTGCATCGGAATCTAATACTGATCTAACAGGAAACGCTCAAAACAAATCACAAACATAGAATGTTTACTCTTCTTGTACTTAGATCGGCATTGTGTGTTGTGTATTAAATCCCGACGCATTTTCTGTGTTTCATCGTCAATGTGAAGGTCCAAGGGATACAGTTAAGCAGCAGTAAAGCATCGGAATCAATTATTGAGCCCCCAGGAGAGGCTCAAAGCAAACCACAAACAATGAGAAGATTATACTTTTTGTACGTAAGTCGGCATTGTGCCTTTTGCATTAAATCCCGACGGAATTTCAGTTTTTCATACTCAATGTGAAGGTCCAAAGGATAGAGTAAAACTTCAGTAGTGCATCGGATTCTAATACTGATCTGCCAAGAAACGCTCAAAGCAAACCTCAAACAAAGATAAGATTTACTCTTCTTGTACTTAAGTCGGCATTGTGCCTTTTATATTAAATCCCGACGCAATTTCTGTGTTTCATCGTCAATGTGAAGGCCAAAGGATTTTGTAAAGCTGCAGTAGTGCAATGGAATCTAATACTGAACTCCCAGGAAACGCTGAAAGCAAACCACAAACGAAAGAAGATTTACTCTTCTTGTACTTAGGTCTGGATTGTGCCTTTTGTGTTAAATCCCCAGGCACTTTCTGCGTTTCATCGTCAATGTGAAGATGCAAGGGATAGAGTAAAGCTGCAGTAGTTCATCGTAATCTAGTACTGATCCCCCAGCAAACGCTCAAAGCAAACCATAAACAATGAGAAGACTTACACTTCTTGTACTTAAGTTGGCATTGTGCCTTTTTTATTAAATCCCGACGCAATTTCTGTGTTTCATCGTCAATGTGAAGGTGCAAGGGCTAGAGTAAAGCTGCAGTGGTGCATCGGAAACTAATACTGATCTCCCAGGTAACACTCACAGCAAACCACAAATAATGAGAAGATTTACTCTTCTTGTACCTAAGTCTGCATTGTGCGTTTTGTGTTACATCCCGAGGCACTTTCTTCGTTTCATCGTCAATGTGAAGGTGCAAGGGATAGAGTAAAGACGCAGTAGTTCATCGTAATCTAGTACTGATCATCCAGGAAGCGCTCAAAACAAATCACAAACAATGAGAAGATTTACACCTCTTGCAGTTACGTCGGCATAGTGCCTTTTTGTATTAAATCCCGACGCAATTTCTGTGTTTCATCGTCAATGTGAAGGTCCAACGGATAGAGTATACCTGCAGTACTGCATGGGAATCTAATACTGATCTCCCAGGAAACACTCAAAGCAAACCACAAACAAAGAATGTTTACTCTTCATGTATTTAGATCGGCGTTGTGTCTTGTGTATTGAATCCCGACGCATTTTCTGTGTTTCAGCGTCAATGTGAAGGTCCGAGGGAAAGAGTTAAGCAGCTGTAGTGCATCGGAATCTATTATTGAGCCCCCAGGAAACGCTCAAAGCAAACCACAAACAATGAGAAGATTATACTTCTTGTACGTAAGTCGGCATTGTGCCTTTTGCATTAAATGCCGACGCAATTTCAGTGTTTCGTACTCAATGTGAAGGACCAAGGGATAGAGTAAAGCTGCAGTAGTGCATCGGAATCTAATACTGATCTCCCAAGAAACGCTCAAAGCAAACCACAAACAAAGAGAAGATTTACTCTTCTTGTACTGAAGTCGGCATTGTGCCTTTTATATTCAATCCCGACGCAATTTCTGTGTTTCATCGTCAATGTGAAGGCCAAAGGATTTTGTAAATCTGCAGTAGTGCAATGGAATCTAATACTGAACTCCCAGGAAACGCTCAAAGCAAACCACTAACGAAAGAAGATTTACTCTTCTTGTACTTAAGTCTGCATTGTGCCTTTTGTGTTAAGTCCCGAGGCACTTTCTGCGTTTCATCGTCAATGTGAAGGTGCAAGGGATAGAGTAAAGCTGCAGTAGTTCATCGTAATCTAGTACTGATCCCCCAGGAAACGCCCAAAGTAAACCACAAACAATGAGAAGATTTACACTTCTTGTACTTAAGTCGGCATTGTACATTTTGTATTAAATACCGACGCAATTTCTGTGTTTCATCGTCAATGTGAAGGTCCAAGGGATAGTGTAAAGCTGCAGTGGTGCATCGGAAACTAATACTGATCTCCCAGGAAACGCTCAAGGCAAACCGTACACAACGAGAAGATTTACTCATCTTGTACTTACTTTGGCATTGTGCATCTTGTATTAAATCATGACGCAATTTCTGTGTTTCATTGTCAATGTGAAGAAGCAAGGCCTAGAGTAAAGCTGCAGTGGTGCATCGGAAACTAATACTGATCTCCCAGGTAACGCTCACAGCAAACCACAAACTATGAGAAGATTTACCCATCTTGTACCTAAGTCTGCATATTGCCTTTTGTGATAAATCCCGAGGCACTTTCTGCGTTTCATCGTCAATGTGAAGGTGCAAGGGATAGAGTAGAGCCGCAGTAGTTCATCGTAATCTAGTACTGATCCCCCAGGATGCGCTCAAAGCAAACCACAAACAATGAGAAGATTTACTCTTATTCTTCTTAAGTCGGCTTTGGGCCTTTTCATTAACTCCCGACGCAATTTCTGTGTTTCATCGTCAATGTGAAGGTCCAACGGATAGAGTACAGCTGCAGTAGTGCATCGGAATCTAATACTGATCTCCCAGGAAACGCTCAAAGCAAACCACAAACAAAGAATGTTTACTCCTCTTGTACTTAGATCGACATTGTGTCTTGTGTATTAAATCCCGACGCATTCTCTGTGTTTCATCGTCAATGTGAAAGTCCAAGGGATACAGTTATGCAGCAGTAAAGCATAGGAATCTATTATTGATCTTCCAGGAAACGCTCTAAGCAAACCACAAACAATGAGAAGATTATACTTCGTGTACTTAAGTCGGCATTGTGCATTTTGCATCAAATCCCGACGCAATTTCTGTTTTCATACTCAATGTGAAGGTCCAAGGGATAGAGTAAAGCTGCAGTAGTGCATCGGAATCTAATACTGATTTCCCAGGAAACGCTCAAAGCAAACCACAAACAAAGAGAAGATTTACTCTTTTTGTACTTAAGTCGGCATTGTGCGTTTTATATTAAATCCCGACGCAATTTCTGTGTTTCATCGTCAATGTGAAGGCCAAAGGATTTTGTAAAGCTGCAGTAGTGCATCGGAATCTAATACTGAACTCCCAGGAAACGCTCAAAGCAAACCACAAATAATAAGAGGATTTCTCTTCTTGTAGTTATGTCTGCATTGTGCCTTCTGGGTTAAATCCTGAGGCACTTTCTGCGTTTCATCGTCAATGTGAAGGTGCAAGGGATAGAGTAAAGCTGCAGTAGTTCATCGTAATCTAGTACTGATCCCCCAGGAAACGCTCAATGCAAACCACAAACAATGAGAAGATGTACTCTTCTTCTTCTTAAGTCGGCATTGGGCCGTTTTATTAACTCCCGGCGCAATTTCTGTGTTTCAACGTCAATGTGAAGGTCCAACGGATAGAGTATACCTGCAGTAGTGCATCGGAATCTAATACTGATCTCCCAGGAAACGCTCAAAGCAAACCACAAACAAAGAATGTTTACTCCTCTTGTACTTAGATCGGCATTGTGTCTTGTGTATTAAATCCAGACGCATTTTCTGTGTTTCATCGTCAATGTGATGGTCCAAGGGATAGAGTTAAGCAGCAGTAGTGCGTCGGAATCTATTACTGAGCCCCCAGGAAACGCTCAAACCAAACCACAAACAATGAGAAATTTATACTTCTTACACGTAAGTCGGCATTGTGCCTTTGGCATTAAATCCCGACGCAATTTCAGTGTCTCATACTCAATGTGAACGTCCAAGGGATAGAGTAAAGCTGCAGTAGTGTATCGGAATCTAATACCGATCTCCCAAGAAACGCTCAAAGCAAACCACAAACAAAGATAAGATTTACTCTTCTTGTACTTAAGTCGGCATTGTGCCTTTTATATAATATCCCGACGCAATTTCTGTGTTTCATCGTCAATGTGAAGGCCAAAGGATTTTGTAAAGCTGCAGTAGTGCAATGGATCTAATACTGAACTCCCAGGAAACGCTCAAAGCAAACAACTAACAATAAGAAGAATTACTCTTCTTGTACTTAAGTCTGCATTGTGCCTTCTGGGTTAAATCCCGAGGCACTTTCTGCGTTTCATCGTCAATGTGAAGGTGCAAGGGATAGAGTAAAGCTGCAGTAGTTCATCATAATCTAGTACTGATCCCCCAGGAAACGCCAAAGCAAACCATAAACAATGAGAAGATTTACACTTCTTGTACTTAAGTCGGCATTGTACATTTTGTATTAAATACCGACGCAATTTCTGTGTTTCATCGTCAATGTGAAGAACAGAGGGAAAGAGTAAAGCTGCAGTGGTGCATCGGAAACTAATACTGATCTCCCAGGAAACGCTCAAATCAAACCGTAAACAATGAGAAGATTTACTCGTCTTGTACTTACTTCGGCATTGTGACTTTTGTATTAAATCCCGAGGCAATTTCTGTGTTTCATCGTCAATGTGAAGGTGCAAGGGCTAGAGTAAAGCTGCAGTGGTGCATCGGAAACTAATACTGTTCTCACAGGTAACGCTTACAACAAACGACAAACTATGAGAAGATTTACTCAACTTGTACCTAAGTCTGCATTGTGCCTTTTGTGTTAAATGCCGAGGTACTTTCTGCGTTTCATCGTCAATGTGAAGGTGCAAGGGATAGAGTAAAGCCGCAGTAGTTCACCGTAATCTAGTACTGATCCTCAGGAAGCGCTCAAAGCAAACCACAAACAATGAGAAGATTTACTCCTCTTCTTCTTAAGTCGGCTTTGGGCCTTTTTATTAACTCCCGGTGCAATTTCTGTGTTTCATCGTCAATGTGAAGGTCCAACGGATAGAGTACAGCTGCAGTAGTGCATCGGAATCTAATACTGATCTCCCAGGAAACGCTCAAAGCAAACCACAAACAAAGAATGTTTACTCCTCTTGTACTTAGATCGACATTGTGTCTTGTGTATTAAATCCCGACGCATTCTCTGTGTCTCATCGACAATGTGAAGGTCCAAGTTATACAGTTAAGCAGCAGTAAAGCATCGGAATCTATTATTGAGCCCCCAGGAAACGCTCAAAGCAAACCACAAACAATGAGAAGATTATACTTCTTGTACGTAAGTCGGCATTGTGCCTTTTGCATTAAATGCCGACGCAATTTCAGTGTTTCGTACTCAATGTGAAGGACCAAGGGATAGAGTAAAGCTGCAGTAGTGCATCGGAATCTAATACTCATCTCCCAAGAAACGCTCAAAGCAAACCACAAACAAAGAGAAGATTTACTCTTCTTGTACTGAAGTCGGCATTGTGCCTTTTATATTAAATCCCGACGCAATTTCTGTGTTTCATCGTCAATGTGAAGGCCAAAGGATTTTGTAAATCTGCAGTAGTGCAATGGAATCTAATACTGAACTCCCAGGAAACGCTCAAAGCAAACCACTAACGAAAGAAGATTTACTCTTCTTGTACTTAAGTCTGCATTGTGCCTTTTGTGTTAAGTCCCGAGGCACTTTCTGCGTTTCATCGTCAATGTGAAGGTGCAAGGGATAGAGTAAAGCTGCAGTAGTTCATCGTAATCTAGTACTGATCCCCCAGGAAACGCCCAAAGTAAACCACAAACAATGAGAAGATTTACACTTCTTGTACTTAAGTCGGCATTGTACATTTTGTATTAAATACCGACGCAATTTCTGTGTTTCATCGTCAATGTGAAGATCCAAGGGATAGAGTAAAGCTGCAGTGGTGCATCGGAAACTAATACTGATCTCCCAGGTAACACTCACAGCAAACCACAAATAATGAGAAGATTTACTCTTCTTGTACCTAAGTCTGCATTGTGCCTTTTGTGTTACATCCCGAGGCACTTTCTTCGTTTCATCGTCAATGTGAAGGTGCAAGGGATAGAGTAAAGACGCATAGTTCATCGTAATCTAGTACTGATCATCCAGGAAGCGCTCAAAACAAATCACAAACAATGAGAAGATTTACACCTCTTGCAGTTACGTCGGCATAGTGCCTTTTTGTATTAAATCCCGACGCAATTTCTGTGTTTCATCGTCAATGTGAAGGTCCAACGGATAGAGTATACCTGCAGTACTGCATGGGAATCTAATACTGATCTCCCAGGAAACACTCAAAGCAAACCACAAACAAAGAATGTTTACTCTTCTTGTATTTAGATCGGCGTTGTGTCTTGTGTATTGAATCCCGACGCATTTTCTGTGTTTCAGCGTCAATGTGAAGGTCCGAGGGAAAGAGTTAAGCAGTTGTAGTGCATCGGAATCTATTATTGAGCCCCCAGGAAACGCTCAAAGCAAACCACAAACAATGAGAAGATTATACTTCTTGTACGTAAGTCGGCATTGTGCCTTTTGCATTAAATGCCGACGCAATTTCAGTGTTTCGTACTCAATGTGAAGGACCAAGGGATAGAGTAAAGCTGCAGTAGTGCATCGGAATCTAATACTGATCTCCCAAGAAACGCTCAAAGCAAACCACAAACAAAGAGAAGATTTACTCTTCTTCTACTGAAGTCGGCATTGTGCCTTTTATATTCAATCCCGACGCAATTTCTGTGTTTCATCGTCAATGTGAAGGCCAAAGGATTTTGTAAATCTGCAGTAGTGCAATGGAATCTAATACTGAACTCCCAGGAAACGCTCAAAGCAAACCACTAACGAAAGAAGATTTACTCTTCTTGTACTTAAGTCTGCATTGTGCCTTTTGTGTTAAGTCCCGAGGCACTTTCTGCGTTTCATCGTCAATGTGAAGGTGCAAGGGATAGAGTAAAGCTGCAGTAGTTCATCGTAATCTAGTACTGATCCCCCAGGAAACGCTCAAAATAAACCACAAACAATGAGAAGATTTACTCTTTTTATTCTTAAGTCGGCTTTGGGCCTTTTTATTAACTCCCGGCGCAATTTCTGTGTTTAATCGTCAATGTGAAGGTCCAAGGGATAGAGTAAAGCTGCAGTGGTGCATCGGAAACTAATACTGATCTCCCAGGAAACGCTCAAAGCAAACCGTACACAACGAGAAGATTTACTCATCTTGTACTTACTTTGGCATTGTGCATCTTGTATTAAATCATGACGCAATTTCTGTGTTTCATTGTCAATGTGAAGAAGCAAGGCCTACAGTAAAGCTGCAGTGGTGCATCGGAAACTAATACTGATCTCCCAGGTAACGCTCACAGCAAACCACAAACTATGAGAAGATTTACTCATCTTGTACCTAAGTCTGCATATTGCCTTTTGTGATAAATCCCGAGGCACTTTCTGCGTTTCATCGTCAATGTGAAGGTGCAAGGGATAGAGTAGAGCCGCAGTAGTTCATCGTAATCTAGTACTGATCCCCCAGGATGCGCTCAAAGCAAACCACAAACAATGAGAAGATTTACTCTTATTCTTCTTAAGTCGGCTTTGGGCCTTTTCATTAACTCCCGACGCAATTTCTGTGTTTCATCGTCAATGTGAAGGTCCAACGGATAGAGTACAGCTGCAGTAGTGCATCGGAATCTAATACTGATCTCCCAGGAAACGCTCAAAGCAAACCACAAACAAAGAATGTTTACTCCTCTTGTACTTAGATCGACATTGTGTCTTGTGTATTAAATCCCGACGCATTCTCTGTGTTTCATCGTCAATGTGAAAGTCCAAGGGATACAGTTATGCAGCAGTAAAGCATAGGAATCTATTATTGATCTTCCAGGAAACGCTCTAAGCAAACCACAAACAATGAGAAGATTATACTTCGTGTACTTAAGTCGGCATTGTGCATTTTGCATCAAATCCCGACGCAATTTCTGTTTTCATACTCAATGAGAAGGTCCAAGGGATAGAGTAAAGCTGCAGTAGTGCATCGGAATCTAATACTGATCTCCCGGGAAACGCTCATTGCAAACCACAAACAATGTGAATATTTACTCTTCTTGTACTTAAGTCAGCATTGTGCCTCTTGTATTAAATTCCGACGCAATTTCTGTGTTTCATCGTCAATGTGAAGGCCAAAGGATTTTGTAAGCTGCAGTAGTGCATCGGAATCTAATACTGAACTCCCAGGAAACGCTCAAAGGAAACCACAAATAATAAGAGGATTTCTCTTCTTGTAGTTAAGTCTGTATTGTGCCTTCTGGGTTAAATCCTGAGGCACTTTCTGCGTTTCATCGTCAATGTGAAGGTGCAAGGGATAGAGTAAAGCTGCAGTAGTTCATCGTAATCTAGTACTGATCCCCCAGGAAACGCTCAATGCAAACCACAAACAATGAGAAGATGAACTCTTCTTCTTCTTAAGTCGGCATTGGGACGTTTTATTAACTCCCGGCGCAATTTCTGTGTTTCATCGTCAATGTGAAGGTCCAACGGATAGAGTATACCTGCAGTAGTGCATCGGAATCTAATACTGATCTCCCAGGAAACGCTCAAAGCAAACCACAAACAAAGAATGTTACTCCTCTTGTACTTAGATCGGCATTGTGTCTTGTGTATTGAATCCAGACGCATTTTCTGTGTTTCATCGTCAATGTGATGGTCCAAGGGATAGAGTTAAGCAGCAGTAGTGCGTCGGAATCTATTACTGAGCCCCCAGGAAACGCTCAAACCAAACCACAAACAATGAGAAGTTTATACTTCATACACGTAAGTCGGCATTGTGCCTTTGGCATTAAATCCCGACGCAATTTCAGTGTCTCATACTCAATGTGAACGTCCAAGGGATAGAGTAAAGCTGCAGTAGTGTATCGGAATCTAATACCGATCTCCCAAGAAACGCTCAAAGCAAACCACAAACAAAGATAAGATTTACTCTTCTTGTACTTAAGTCGGCATTGTGCCTTTTATATAATATCCCGACGCAATTTCTGTGTTTCATCGTCAATGTGAAGGCCAAAGGATTTTGTAAAGCTGCAGTAGTGCAATGGATCTAATACTGAACTCCCAGGAAACGCTCAAAGCAAACAACTAACAATAAGAAGAATTACTCTTCTTGTACTTAAGTCTGCATTGTGCCTTCTGGGTTAAATCCCGAGGCACTTTCTGCGTTTCATCGTCAATGTGAAGGTGCAAGGGATAGAGTAAAGCTGCAGTAGTTCATCATAATCTAGTACTGATCCCCCAGGAAACGCCAAAGCAAACCATAAACAATGAGAAGATTTACACTTCTTGTACTTAAGTCGGCATTGTACATTTTGTATTAAATACCGACGCAATTTCTGTGTTTCATCGTCAATGTGAAGAACAGAGGGAAAGAGTAAAGCTGCAGTGGTGCATCGGAAACTAATACTGATCTCCCAGGAAACGCTCAAATCAAACCGTAAACAATGAGAAGATTTACTCGTCTTGTACTTACTTCGGCATTGTGACTTTTGTATTAAATCCCGAGGCAATTTCTGTGTTTCATCGTCAATGTGAAGGTGCAAGGGATAGAGTAAAGCCGCAGTAGTTCACCGTAATCTAGTACTGATCCTCAGGAAGCGCTCAAAGCAAACCACAAACAATGAGAAGATTTACTCCTCTTCTTCTTAAGTCGGCTTTGGGCCTTTTTATTAACTCCCGGTGCAATTTCTGTGTTTCATCGTCAATGTGAAGGTCCAACGGATAGAGTACAGCTGCAGTAGTGCATCGGAATCTAATACTGATCTCCCAGGAAACGCTCAAAGCAAACCACAAACAAAGAATGTTTACTCCTCTTGTACTTAGATCGACATTGTGTCTTGTGTATTAAATCCCGACGCATTCTCTGTGTCTCATCGACAATGTGAAGGTCCAAGTTATACAGTTAAGCAGCAGTAAAGCATCGGAATCTATTATTGAGCCCCCAGGAAACCCTCAAAACAAACCACAAACAATGAGAAGATTATACTTCTTGTACTTAAGTCGGCATTGTGCCTTTTGCATCAAATCCCGACGCAATTTCTGTGTTTCATACTCAATGTGAAGGTCCAAGGCATAGAGTAAAGTTGCAGTAGAGCATCGGAATCTAATACTGATATCCCAGGAAACGCTCAAAGCAAACCACAAACAAAGAGAAGATTTACTCTTCTTGTACTTAAGTCGGCATTGTGCCTTTTACATTAAATCCTGACGCAATTTCTGTGTTTCATCGTCAATGTGAAGGCCAAAGGATTTTGTAAAGCTGCAGTAGTGCATCGGAATCTTATACTGAACTCCCAGGAAACGCTCAAAGCAAACCACAAACAATAAGAAGAATTACTCTTCTTGTACTTAAGTCTGCATTGTGCCTTCTGGGTTAAATCCCGAGGCACTTTCTGCGTTTCATCGTCAATGTGAAGGTCCAAGGAGTAGAGTAATGCTGCAGTAGTGAATCTTAATGTAGTACTGATCCCCCAGGAGCGCTCAAAGCAAACCGCAAACAATGAAAAGATTTACACTTCTTGTACTTAAGTCGGCATTGTGCCTTTTTTATTAATTCCCGACGCAATTTCTGTGATTCATCGTCAATGTGAAGGTACAAGGGATAGAGTAAAGCTGCAGTAGTGCATCGGAATCTAACCTAGATCTCCCAGGAAACGCCCAAAGCAAACCACAAACATCGAAAAGATTTACTCTTGTTGTACGTAAGTCGGCATTGTGCCTTCTGTATTAAATCCCATCGCAATTTCTCTGTTTCATTGTCAATGTGAAGGTCCAAGGGATAGAGTAAAGCTGCGGTAGTGCATCGGAATGTAATACAGATATCCCAGGAAATGCTCAAAGTAAATCACTAGAAATGAGAAAATTTTACTCTTCCTGCACTCAAGTTGGCATTGTGCCTTTTGTATTAAATCCCGACGCAATTTCTGTGTTTCAACGACCATGTGAAAGTCCAAGGGATAGAGTAAAGCTGCAGTAGTGCAACGGAATCTAACATAGATCTCCCGGGAAACGCTCAAAGCAAACCACAATCATCGAGAAGATTTACTCCTGTTGTACTTATGTCGGCATTGTGCCTTTTGTATTAAATCCCGTCGCAATTTCTTTGTTTCATTGTCAATGTGAAGGTCCAAGGGATAGAGTAAAGCTGCAGTGGTGCATCGGAATCTAATACTGATCTCCCAGGAAACGCTCAAAGCAAACCACAAACAATGACAATATTTACTCTTCTTGTACTTAAGTCGCCATTGTGCCATTTGTATTATATATCAACGCAATTTCTATGTTTCATCGTCAATGAGAAGGTCCAAGGTGTAGAGTAAAGCTGCAGTAGTGCATCGGAATCAAATACTGATCTCCCAGGAATCGCTCAAAGCAAACCACAAACAAAGAGAAGATTTACTCTTCTTGTACCTAAGCCAGCATTGTGCCTTTTGTATTAAATCCCAACGTAATTTCTGTGTTTCATCATCAATGTGAAGGTGAAGGGATAGACGAAACCTGCAGTATTGCATCGGAATCTAATACTGATCTCCCAGGAAACGCTCAAAGCAAACCACAAACAATGATAAGATTTACTCATATTGAACTTTAGTCGGCATTGTTCATTTTGTATTAAATCCCAACGAAATTTCTGTGTCTCATCGTCAATGTTAAAGTCCAATGGATAGAGTAAAGCTGCAGTAGTGCATAGGAATGTAATACTGATCTCCCAGGAAACGCTCAAACAAACCACAAATAATGAGAAGATTTAACCATCTTGTACTTAAGTCGGCATTGTGATTTTTGTATTAAATCGCGACGCAATTTCTGTGTTTCATCGTCAATGTGAAGGTCCAAGGGGCAGAGTAATGCTGCAGTAGTGCATCGGAATCTATTACTACGCTCAAACAAACCACTAATAAAGAGAAGATTTCACCTTCTTGTACTTAAGTCGGCATTGTGCCTTTTGTTTTAAATACCGACGCAATTTCTGATTTTCATCCCCATTGTGAAGGTCCAAGGGATAGAGTAAAGCTTCAGTAGTGCATGGGAATCGAATACTGATCTCCCAGGAAACAATGAAAGCAAACGACAAACAAAGTGAATATTTTCTCTTTTTGTACTTAAGTCGGCATTGTGGCTTTTGTATTAAATCCCGACTCCTTTTCTGTGTTTCATCGTCAATGTGAAGGTCCAAGGAGGAGAGTAATGCTGCAGTAGTGAATCTTAGTGTAGTACTGATCCCCAGGAAGCGCTCAAAGCAAACCGCAAACAATGAAAAGATTTCCACTACTTGTACTTAAGTCGGCTTGTGCCTTTTTTATTAACTCCCTACGCAATTTCTGTGTTTCATCGTCAATGTGAAGGTCCAAGGGATAGAGTAAAGCTGCAGTAGTGCATCGGAATCTATTACTGATCTCCCAGGAAACGCTCAAAGCAAACCACAAACAATGAGAAGATTTACACTTCTTGTACTTAAGTCGGTAATGTGCCTTTTGTATTAAATCCCGACCCAATTTTTGTGCTTCATCTTCAATGTTAAGGGCCAAGGGATAGAGTACAGCGGCAGTAGTCCATCGGAATCTAATACTGATCTCCCAGGAAACGCTCAAAGCAAACCACAAACAAAGAATGTTTACTACTCTTGTACTTAGATCGACATTGTGTCTTGTGTATTAAATCCCGACGCATTCTCTGTGTTTCATCGACAATGTGAAGGTCCAAGGGATACAGCTAAGCAGCAGTAAAGCATCGGAATCTATTATTGAGCCCCCAGGAAACGCCCAAAGCAAACCACAAACAATGAGAAGATTTACTCTTCTTCTTCTTAAGTCGGCTTTGGGCCTTTTTATTAAATCCCGGCGCAATTTCTGTGTTTCATCGTCAATGTGAAGGTCCAACAGATAGAGTATACCTGCAGTAGTGCATCGGAATATAATACTGATCTAATAGGAAACGCTCAAAGCAAATCACAAACATAGAATGTTTACTCTTCTTGTACTTAGATCGGCATTGTGTGTTGTGTATTAAATCCCGACGCATTTTCTGTGTTTCATCGTCAATGTGAAGGTCCAAGGGATACAGTTAAGCAGCAGTAAAGCATCGGAATCAATTATTGAGCCCCCCGGAAAGGCTCAAAGCAAACCACAAACAATGAGAAGATTATACTTTTTGTACGTAAGTCGGCATTGTGCCTTTTGCATTAAATCCCGACGGAATTTCAGTTTTTCATACTCAATGTGAAGGTCCAAAGGATAGAGTAAAACTTCAGTAGTGCATCGGAATCTAATACTGATCTGCCAAGAAACGCTCAAAGCAAACCTCAAACAAAGATAAGATTTACTCTCCTTGTACTTAAGTCGGCATTGTGCCTTTTATATTAAATCCCGACGCAATTTCTGTGTTTCATCGTCAATGTGAAGGCCAAAGGATTTTGTAAAGCTGCAGTAGTGCAATGGAATCTAATACTGAACTCCCAGGAAACGCTGAAAGCAAACCACAAACGAAAGAAGATTTACTCTTCTTGTACTTAGGTCTGGATTGTGCCTTTTGTGTTAAATCCCCAGGCACTTTCTGCGTTTCATCGTCAATGTGAAGATGCAAGGGATAGAGTAAAGCTGCAGTAGTTTATCGTAATCTAGTACTGATCCCCCAGGAAACGCTCAAAGCAAACCATAAACAATGAGAAGACTTACACTTCTTGTACTTAAGTTGGCATTGTGCCTTTTTTATTAAATCCCGACGCAATTTCTGTGTTTCATCGTCAATGTGAAGGTCCAAGGGATAGAGTAAAGCTCCAGTGGTGCATCGGAAACTAATACTGATCTCCCAGGAAACGCTCAAAGCAAACCGTAAACAACGAGAAGATTTACTCATCTGGTACTTACTTTGGCATTGTGCATCTTGTATTAAATCATGACGCAATTTCTGTGTTTCATTGTCAATGTGAAGAAGCAAGGCCTAGAGTAAAGCTGCAGTGGTGCATCGGAAACTAATACTGATCTCCCAGGTAACGCTCACAGCAAACCACAAACTATGAGAAGATTTACTCATCTTGTACCTAAGTCTGCATATTGCCTTTTGTGATAAATCCCGAGGCACTTTCTGCGTTTCATCGTCAATGTGAAGGTGCAAGGGATAGAGTAAAGCCGCAGTAGTTCATCGTAATCTAGTACTGATCCCCCAGGATGCGCTCAAAGCAAACCACAAACAATGAGAAGATTTACTCTTCTTCTTCTTAAGTCGGCTTTGGGCCTTTTCATTAACTCCCGACGCAATTTCTGTGTTTCATCGTCAATGTGAAGGTCCAACGGATAGAGTACAGCTGCAGTAGTGCATCGGAATCTAATACTGATCTCCCAGGAAACGCTCAAAGCAAACCACAAACAAAGAATGTTTACTCCTCTTGTACTTAGATCGACATTGTGTCTTGTGTATTAAATCCCGACGCATTCTCTGTGTTTCATCGTCAATGTGAAAGTCCAAGGGATACAGTTATGCAGCAGTAAATCATAGGAATCTATTATTGAGCTTCCAGGAAACGCTCTAAGCAAACCACAAACAATGAGAAGATTATACTTCGTGTACTTAAGTCGGCATTGTGCATTTTGCATCAAATCCCGACGCAATTTCTGTGTTTCATACTCAATGTGAAGGTCCAACGGATAGAGTAAAGCTGCAGTAGTGCATCGGAATCTAATACTGATTTCCCAGGAAACGCTCAAAGCAAACCACAAACAAAGAGAAGATTTACTCTTTTTGTACTTAAGTCGGCATTGTGCCTTTTATATTAAATCCCGACGCAATTTCTGTGTTTCATCGTCAATGTGAAGGCCAAAGGATTTTGTAAAGCTGCAGTAGTGCATCGGAATCTAATACTGAACTCCCAGGAAACGCTCAAAGCAAACCACAAACAATAAGAGGATTTCTCTTCTTGTAGTTAAGCCTGCATTGTGCCTTCTGGGTTAAATCCTGAGGCACTTTCTGCGTTTCATCGTCAATGTGAAGGTGCAAGGGATAGAGTAAAGCTGCAGTAGTTCATCGTAATCTAGTACTGATCCCCCAGGAAACGCTCAATGCAAACCACAAACAATGAGAAGATGTACTCTTCTTCTTCTTAAGTCGGCATTGGGCCGTTTTATTAACTCCCGGCGCAATTTCTGTGTTTCATCGTCAATGTGAAGGTCCAACGGATAGAGTATACCTGCAGTAGTGCATCGGAATCTAATACTGATCTCCCAGGAAACGCTCAAAGCAAACCACAAACAAAGAATGTTTACTCCTCTTGTACTTAGATCGGCATTGTGTCTTGTGTATTAAATCCAGACGCATTTTCTGTGTTTCATCGTCAATGTGATGGTCCAAGGGATAGAGTTAAGCAGCAGTAGTGCGTCGGAATCTATTACTGAGCTCCCAGGAAACGCTCAAACCAAACCACAAACAATGAGAAGTTTATACTTCTTACACGTAAGTCGGCATTGTGCCTTTGGCATTAAATCCCGACGCAATTTCAGTGTCTCATACTCAATGTGAACGTCCAAGGGATAGAGTAAAGCTGCAGTAGTGTATCGGAATCTAATACCGATCTCCCAAGAAACGCTCAAAGCAAACCACAAACAAAGATAAGATTTACTCTTCTTGTACTTAAGTCGGCATTGTGCCTTTTATATAATATCCCGACGCAATTTCTGTGTTTCATCGTCAATGTGAAGGCCAAAGGATTTTGTAAAGCTGCAGTAGTGCAATGGATCTAATACTGAACTCCCAGGAAACGCTCAAAGCAAACAACTAACAATAAGAAGAATTACTCTTCTTGTACTTAAGTCTGCATTGTGCCTTCTGGGTTAAATCCCGAGGCACTTTCTGCGTTTCATCGTCAATGTGAAGGTGCAAGGGATAGAGTAAAGCTGCAGTAGTTCATCATAATCTAGTACTGATCCCCCAGGAAACGCCAAAGCAAACCTTAAACAATGAGAAGATTTACACTTCCTGTACTTAAGTCGGCATTGTACATTTTGTATTAAATACCGACGCAATTTCTGTGTTTCATCGTCAATGTGAAGAACAGAGGGAAAGAGTAAAGCTGCAGTGGTGCATCGGAAACTAATACTGATCTCCCAGGAAACGCTCAAAGCAAACCGTAAACAATGAGAAGATTTACTCGTCTTGTATTTACTTCGGCATTGTGACTTTTGTATTAAATCCCGAGGCAATTTCTGTGTTTCATCGTCAATGTGAAGGTGCAAGGGCTAGAGTAAAGCTGCAGTGGTGCATCGGAAACTAATACTGTTCTCCCAGGTAACGCTTACAGCAAACGACAAACTATGAGAAGATTTACTCAACTTGTACCTAAGTCTGCATTGTGCCTTTTGTGTTAAATCCCGAGGTACTTTCTGCGTTTCATCGTCAATGTGAAAGTGCAAGGGATAGAGTAAAGCCGCAGTAGTTCACCGTAATCTAGTACTCATCCTCAGGAAGCGCTCAAAGCAAACCACAAACAATGAGAAGATTTACTCCTCTTCTTCTTAAGTCGGCTTTGGGCCTTTTTATTAACTCCCGGTGCAATTTCTGTGTTTCATCGTCAATGTGAAGGTCCAACGGATAGAGTACCGCAGCAGTAGTGCATCGGAATCTAATACTGATATCCCAGGAAACGCTCAAAGCAAACACCAAACATAGAATGTTTACTCTTCTTGTACTTAGATCGGCATTGTGTGTTGTGTATTAAATCCCGACGCATTTTCTGTGTTTCATCGTCAATGTGAAGGTCCAAGGGATACAGTTAAGCAGCAGTAAAGCATCGGAATCAATTATTGAGCCCCCCGGAAAGGCTCAAAGCAAACCACAAACAATGAGAAGATTATACTTTTTGTACGTAAGTCGGCATTGTGCCTTTTGCATTAAATCCCGAAGGAATTTCAGTTTTTCATACTCAATGTGAAGGTCCAAAGGATAGAGTAAAACTTCAGTAGTGCATCGGAATCTAATACTGATCTGCCAAGAAACGCTCAAAGCAAACCTCAAACAAAGATAAGATTTACTCTTCTTGTACTTAAGTCGGCATTGTGCCTTTTATATTAAATCCCGACGCAATTTCTGTGTTTCATCGTCAATGTGAAGGCCAAAGGATTTTGTAAAGCTGCAGTAGTGCAATGGAATCTAATACTGAACTCCCAGGAAACGCTGAAAGCAAACCACAAACGAAAGAAGATTTACTCTTCTTGTACTTAGGTCTGGATTGTGCCTTTTGTGTTAAATCCCCAGGCACTTTCTGCGTTTCATCGTCAATGTGAAGATGCAAGGGATAGAGTAAAGCTGCAGTAGTTCATCGTAATCTAGTACTGATCACCCAGGAAACGCTCAAAGCAAACCATAAACAATGAGAAGACTTACACTTCTTGTACTTAAGTTGGCATTGTGCCTTTTTTATTAAATCCCGACGCAATTTCTGTGTTTCATCGTCAATGTGAAGGTCCAAGGGATAGAGTAAAGCTCCAGTGGTGCATCGGAAACTAATACTGATCTCCCAGGAAACGCTCAAAGCAAACCGTAAACAACGAGAAGATTTACTCATCTGGTACTTACTTTGGCATTGTGCATCTTGTATTAAATCATGACGCAATTTCTGTGTTTCATTGTCAATGTGAAGAAGCAAGGCCTAGAGTAAAGCTGCAGTGGTGCATCGGAAACTAATACTGATCTCCCAGGTAACGCTCACAGCAAACCACAAACTATGAGAAGATTTACTCATCTTGTACCTAAGTCTGCATATTGCCTTTTGTGATAAATCCCGAGGCACTTTCTGCGTTTCATCGTCAATGTGAAGGTGCAAGGGATAGAGTAAAGCCGCAGTAGTTCATCGTAATCTAGTACTGATCCCCCAGGATGCGCTCAAAGCAAACCACAAACAATGAGAAGATTTACTCTTCTTCTTCTTAAGTCGGCTTTGGGCCTTTTCATTAACTCCCGACGCAATTTCTGTGTTTCATCGTCAATGTGAAGGTCCAACGGATAGAGTACAGCTGCAGTAGTGCATCGGAATCTAATACTGATCTCCCAGGAAACGCTCAAAGCAAACCACAAACAAAGAATGTTTACTCCTCTTGTACTTAGATCGACATTGTGTCTTGTGTATTAAATCCCGACGCATTCTCTGTGTTTCATCGTCAATGTGAAAGTCCAAGGGATACAGTTATGCAGCAGTAAATCATAGGAATCTATTATTGAGCTTCCAGGAAACGCTCTAAGCAAACCACAAACAATGAGAAGATTATACTTCGTGTACTTAAGTCGGCATTGTGCATTTTGCATCAAATCCCGACGCAATTTCTGTGTTTCATACTCAATGTGAAGGTCCAACGGATAGAGTAAAGCTGCAGTAGTGCATCGGAATCTAATACTGATTTCCCAGGAAACGCTCAAAGCAAACCACAAACAAAGAGAAGATTTACTCTTTTTGTACTTAAGTCGGCATTGTGCCTTTTATATTAAATCCCGACGCAATTTCTGTGTTTCATCGTCAATGTGAAGGCCAAAGGATTTTGTAAAGCTGCAGTAGTGCATCGGAATCTAATACTGAACTCCCAGGAAACGCTCAAAGCAAACCACAAACAATAAGAGGATTTCTCTTCTTGTAGTTAAGCCTGCATTGTGCCTTCTGGGTTAAATCCTGAGGCACTTTCTGCGTTTCATCGTCAATGTGAAGGTGCAAGGGATAGAGTAAAGCTGCAGTAGTTCATCGTAATCTAGTACTGATCCCCCAGGAAACGCTCAATGCAAACCACAAACAATGAGAAGATGTACTCTTCTTCTTCTTAAGTCGGCATTGGGCCGTTTTATTAACTCCCGGCGCAATTTCTGTGTTTCATCGTCAATGTGAAGGTCCAACGGATAGAGTATACCTGCAGTAGTGCATCGGAATCTAATACTGATCTCCCAGGAAACGCTCAAAGCAAACCACAAACAAAGAATGTTTACTCCTCTTGTACTTAGATCGGCATTGTGTCTTGTGTATTAAATCCAGACGCATTTTCTGTGTTTCATCGTCAATGTGATGGTCCAAGGGATAGAGTTAAGCAGCAGTAGTGCGTCGGAATCTATTACTGAGCCCCCAGGAAACGCTCAAACCAAACCACAAACAATGAGAAGTTTATACTTCTTACACGTAAGTCGGCATTGTGCCTTTGGCATTAAATCCCGACGCAATTTCAGTGTCTCATACTCAATGTGAACGTCCAAGGGATAGAGTAAAGCTGCAGTAGTGTATCGGAATCTAATACCGATCTCCCAAGAAACGCTCAAAGCAAACCACAAACAAAGATAAGATTTACTCTTCTTGTACTTAAGTCGGCATTGTGCCTTTTATATAATATCCCGACGCAATTTCTGTGTTTCATCGTCAATGTGAAGGCCAAAGGATTTTGTAAAGCTGCAGTAGTGCAATGGATCTAATACTGAACTCCCAGGAAACGCTCAAAGCAAACAACTAACAATAAGAAGAATTACTCTTCTTGTACTTAAGTCTGCATTGTGCCTTCTGGGTTAAATCCCGAGGCACTTTCTGCGTTTCATCGTCAATGTGAAGGTGCAAGGGATAGAGTAAAGCTGCAGTAGTTCATCATAATCTAGTACTGATCCCCCAGGAAACGCCAAAGCAAACCATAAACAATGAGAAGATTTACACTTCCGGTACTTAAGTCGGCATTGTACATTTTGTATTAAATACCGACGCAATTTCTGTGTTTCATCGTCAATGTGAAGAACAGAGGGAAAGAGTAAAGCTGCAGTGGTGCATCGGAAACTAATACTGATCTCCCAGGAAACGCTCAAAGCAAACCGTAAACAATGAGAAGATTTACTCGTCTTGTACTTACTTCGGCATTGTGACTTTTGTATTAAATCCCGAGGCAATTTCTGTGTTTCATCGTCAATGTGAAGGTGCAAGGGCTAGAGTAAAGCTGCAGTGGTGCATCGGAAACTAATACTGTTCTCCCAGGTAACGCTTACAGCAAACGACAAACTATGAGAAGATTTACTCAACTTGTACCTAAGTCTGCATTGTGCCTTTTGTGTTAAATCCCGAGGTACTTTCTGCGTTTCATCGTCAATGTGAAGGTGCAAGGGATAGAGTAAAGCCGCAGTAGTTCACCGTAATCTAGTACTCATCCTCAGGAAGCGCTCAAAGCAAACCACAAACAATGAGAAGATTTACTCCTCTTCTTCTTAAGTCGGCTTTGGGCCTTTTTATTAACTCCCGGTGCAATTTCTGTGTTTCATCGTCAATGTGAAGGTCCAACGGATAGAGTACCGCAGCAGTAGTGCATCGGAATCTAATACTGATATCCCAGGAAACGCTCAAAGCAAACCACAAACATAGAATGTTTACTCTTCTTGTACTTAGATCGGCATTGTGTGTTGTGTATTAAATCCCGACGCATTTTCTGTGTTTCATCGTCAATGTGAAGGTCCAAGGGATACAGTTAAGCAGCAGTAAAGCATCGGAATCAATTATTGAGCCCCCCGGAAAGGCTCAAAGCAAACCACAAACAATGAGAAGATTATACTTTTTGTACGTAAGTCGGCATTGTGCCTTTTGCATTAAATCCCGACGGAATTTCAGTTTTTCATACTCAATGTGAAGGTCCAAAGGATAGAGTAAAACTTCAGTAGTGCATCGGAATCTAATACTGATCTGCCAAGAAACGCTCAAAGCAAACCTCAAACAAAGATAAGATTTACTCTTCTTGTACTTAAGTCGGCATTGTGCCTTTTATATTAAATCCCGACGCAATTTCTGTGTTTCATCGTCAATGTGAAGGCCAAAGGATTTTGTAAAGCTGCAGTAGTGCAATGGAATCTAATACTGAACTCCCAGGAAACGCTGAAAGCAAACCACAAACGAAAGAAGATTTACTCTTCTTGTACTTAGGTCTGGATTGTGCCTTTTGTGTTAAATCCCCAGGCACTTTCTGCCTTTCATCGTCAATGTGAAGATGCAAGGGATAGAGTAAAGCTGCAGTAGTTCATCGTAATCTAGTACTGATCCCCCAGGAAACGCTCAAAGCAAACCATAAACAATGAGAAGACTTACACTTCTTGTACTTAAGTTGGCATTGTGCCTTTTTTATTAAATCCCGACGCAATTTCTGTGTTTCATCGTCTATGTGAAGGTCCAAGGGATAGAGTAAAGCTCCAGTGGTGCATCGGAAACTAATACTGATCTCCCAGGAAACGCTCAAAGCAAACCGTAAACAACGAGAAGATTTACTCATCTTGTACTTACTTTGGCATTGTGCATCTTGTATTAAATCATGACGCAATTTCTGTGTTTCATTGTCAATGTGAAGAAGCAAGGCCTACAGTAAAGCTGCAGTGGTGCATCGGAAACTAATACTGATCTCCCAGGTAACGCTCACAGCAAACCACAAACTATGAGAAGATTTACTCATCTTGTACCTAAGTCTGCATATTGCCTTTTGTGATAAATCCCGAGGCACTTTCTGCGTTTCATCGTCAATGTGAAGGTGCAAGGGATAGAGTAAAGCCGCAGTAGTTCATCGTAATCTAGTACTGATCCCCCAGGATGCGCTCAAAGCAAACCACAAACAATGAGAAGATTTACTCTTCTTCTTCTTAAGTCGGCTTTGGGCCTTTTCATTAACTCCCGACGCAATTTCTGTGTTTCATCGTCAATGTGAAGGTCCAACGGATAGAGTACAGCTGCAGTAGTGCATCGGAATCTAATACTGATCTCCCAGGAAACGCTCAAAGCAAACCACAAACAAAGAATGTTTACTCCTCTTGTACTTAGATCGACATTGTGTCTTGTGTATTAAATCCCGACGCATTCTCTGTGTTTCATCGTCAATGTGAAAGTCCAAGGGATACAGTTATGCAGCAGTAAATCATAGGAATCTATTATTGAGCTTCCAGGAAACGCTCTAAGCAAACCACAAACAATGAGAAGATTATACTTCGTGTACTTAAGTCGGCATTGTGCATTTTGCATCAAATCCCGACGCAATTTCTGTGTTTCATACTCAATGTGAAGGTCCAACGGATAGAGTAAAGCTGCAGTAGTGCATCGGAATCTAATACTGATTTCCCAGGAAACGCTCAAAGCAAACCACAAACAAAGAGAAGATTTACTCTTTTTGTACTTAAGTCGGCATTGTGCCTTTTATATTAAATCCCGACGCAATTTCTGTGTTTCATCGTCAATGTGAAGGCCAAAGGATTTTGTAAAGCTGCAGTAGTGCATCGGAATCTAATACTGAACTCCCAGGAAACGCTCAAAGCAAACCACAAACAATAAGAGGATTTCTCTTCTTGTAGTTAAGCCTGCATTGTGCCTTCTGGGTTAAATCCTGAGGCACTTTCTGCGTTTCATCGTCAATGTGAAGGTGCAAGGGATAGAGTAAAGCTGCAGTAGTTCATCGTAATCTAGTACTGATCCCCCAGGAAACGCTCAATGCAAACCACAAACAATGAGAAGATGTACTCTTCTTCTTCTTAAGTCGGCATTGGGCCGTTTTATTAACTCCCGGCGCAATTTCTGTGTTTCATCGTCAATGTGAAGGTCCAACGGATAGAGTATACCTGCAGTAGTGCATCGGAATCTAATACTGATCTCCCAGGAAACGCTCAAAGCAAACCACAAACAAAGAATGTTTACTCCTCTTGTACTTAGATCGGCATTGTGTCTTGTGTATTAAATCCAGACGCATTTTCTGTGTTTCATCGTCAATGTGATGGTCCAAGGGATAGAGTTAAGCAGCAGTAGTGCGTCGGAATCTATTACTGAGCCCCCAGGAAACGCTCAAACCAAACCACAAACAATGAGAAGTTTATACTTCTTACACGTAAGTCGGCATTGTGCCTTTGGCATTAAATCCCGACGCAATTTCAGTGTCTCATACTCAATGTGAACGTCCAAGGGATAGAGTAAAGCTGCAGTAGTGTATCGGAATCTAATACCGATCTCCCAAGAAACGCTCAAAGCAAACCACAAACAAAGATAAGATTTACTCTTCTTGTACTTAAGTCGGCATTGTGCCTTTTATATAATATCCCGACGCAATTTCTGTGTTTCATCGTCAATGTGAAGGCCAAAGGATTTTGTAAAGCTGCAGTAGTGCAATGGATCTAATACTGAACTCCCAGGAAACGCTCAAAGCAAACAACTAACAATAAGAAGAATTACTCTTCTTGTACTTAAGTCTGCATTGTGCCTTCTGGGTTAAATCCCGAGGCACTTTCTGCGTTTCATCGTCAATGTGAAGGTGCAAGGGATAGAGTAAAGCTGCAGTAGTTCATCATAATCTAGTACTGATCCCCCAGGAAACGCCAAAGCAAACCATAAACAATGAGAAGATTTACACTTCCTGTACTTAAGTCGGCATTGTACATTTTGTATTAAATACCGACGCAATTTCTGTGTTTCATCGTCAATGTGAAGAACAGAGGGAAAGAGTAAAGCTGCAGTGGTGCATCGGAAACTAATACTGATCTCCCAGGAAACGCTCAAAGCAAACCGTAAACAATGAGAAGATTTACTCGTCTTGTACTTACTTCGGCATTGTGACTTTTGTATTAAATCCCGAGGCAATTTCTGTGTTTCATCGTCAATGTGAAGGTGCAAGGGCTAGAGTAAAGCTGCAGTGGTGCATCGGAAACTAATACTGTTCTCCCAGGTAACGCTTCCAGCAAACGACAAACTATGAGAAGATTTACTCAACTTGTACCTAAGTCTGCATTGTGCCTTTTGTGTTAAATCCCGAGGTACTTTCTGCGTTTCATCGTCAATGTGAAGGTGCAAGGGATAGAGTAAAGATGCAGTAGTTCACCGTAATCTAGTACTCATCCTCAGGAAGCGCTCAAAGCAAACCACAAACAATGAGAAGATTTACTCCTCTTCTTCTTAAGTCGGCTTTGGGCCTTTTTATTAACTCCCGGTGCAATTTCTGTGTTTCATCGTCAATGTGAAGGTCCAACGGATAGAGTACCGCAGCAGTAGTGCATCGGAATCTAATACTGATATCCCAGGAAACGCTCAAAGCAAACCACAAACAAAGAGAAGATTTACTCTTCTTGTACTTAAGTCGGCATTGTGCATTTTACATTAAATCCTGACGCAATTTCTGTGTTTCATCGTCAATGTGAAGGCCAAAGGATTTTGTAAAGCTGCAGTAGTGCATCGGAATCTTATACTGAACTCCCAGGAAACGCTCAAAGCAAACCACAAACAATAAGAAGAATTACTCTTCTTGTACTTACGTCTGCATTGTGCCTTCTGGGTTAAATCCCGAGGCACTTTCTGCGTTTCATCGTCAATGTGAAGGTCCAAGGAGTAGAGTAATGCTGCAGTAGTGAATCTTAATGTAGTACTGATCCCCCAGGAGCGCTCAACGCAAACCGCAAACAATGAAAAGATTTACACTTCTTGTACTTAAGTCGGCATTGTGCCTTTTTTATTAATTCCCGACGCAATTTCTGTGATTCATCGTCAATGTGAAGGTACAAGGGATAGAGTAAAGCTGCAGTAGTGCATCGGAATCTAACCTAGATCTCCCAGGAAACGCCCAAAGCAAACCACAAACATCGAGAAGATTAACTCTTGTTGTACGTAAGTCGGCATTGTGCCTTCTGTATTAAATCCCATCGCAATTTCTCTGTTTCATTGTCAATGTGAAGGTCCAAGGGATAGAGTAAAGCTGCGGTAGTGCATCGGAATGTAATACAGATATCCCAGGAAATGCTCAAAGCAAATCACTAGAAATGAGAAAATTTTACTCTTCCTGCACTCAAGTTGGCATTGTGCCTTTTGTATTAAATCCCGACGCAATTTCTGTGTTTCAACGACCATGTGAAAGTCCAAGGGATAGAGTAAAGCTGCAGTAGTGCAACGGAATCTAACATAGATCTCCCGGGAAACGCTCAAAGCAAACCACAAACATCGAGAAGATTTACTCCTGTTGTACTTATGTCGGCATTGTGCCTTTTGTATTAAATCCCGTCGCAATTTCTTTGTTTCATTGTCAATGTGAAGGTCCAAGGGATAGAGTAAAGCTGCAGTGGTGCATCGGAATCTAATACTGATCTCCCAGGAAACGCTCAAAGCAAACCACAAACAATGAGAATATTTACTCTTCTTGTACTTAAGTCGCCATTGTGCCATTTGTATTATATATCAACGCAATTTCTATGTTTCATCGTCAATGAGAAGGTCCAAGGGGTAGAGTAAAGCTGCAGTAGTGCATCGGAATCAAATACTGATCTCCCAAGAATCGCTCAAAGCAAACCACAAACAAAGAGGAGATTTACTCTTCTTGTACCTAAGCCGGCATTGTGCCTTTTGTATTAAATCCCAACGTAATTTCTGTGTTTCATCATCAATGTGAAGGTGAAGGGATAGACGAAAGCTGCAGTATTGCATCGGAATCTAATACTGATCTCCCAGGAAACGCTCAAAGCAAACCACAAACAATGAGAAGATTTACTCATATTGAACTTTAGTCGGCATTGTTCATTTTGTATTAAATCCCAACGCAATTTCTGTGTCTCATCGTCAATGTTAAAGTCCAATGGATAGAGTAAAGCTGCAGTAGTGCATAGGAATGTAATACTGATCTCCCAGGAAACGCTCTAACAAACCACAAATAATGAGAAGATTTAACCATCTTGTACTTAAGTCGGCATTGTCATTTTTGTATTAAATCGCGACGCAATTTCTGTGATTCATCCTCAATGTGAAGGTCCAAGGGGCAGAGAAATGCTGCCGTAGTGCATCGGAATCTAATACTACGCTCAAACAAACCACTAATAAAGAGAAGATTTGACCTTCTTTTACTTAAGTCGGCATTGTGCCTTTTGTTTTAAATACCGACGCAATTTCTGATTTTCATCCCCAATGTGAAGGTCCAAGGGATAGAGTAAAGCTTCAGTAGTGCATGGGAATCGAATACTGATCTCCCAGGAAACACTGAAAGCAAACGACAAACAAAGTGAATATTTTCTCTTTTTGTACTTAAGTCGGCATTGTGGCTTTTGTATTAAATCCCGACTCCTTTTCTGTGTTTCATCGTCAATGTGAAGGTCCAAGGGATAGAGTACAGCTGCAGTAGTGCATCGGAATCTATTACTGATCTCCCAGGAAACGCTCAAAGCAAACCACAAACAAAGAGAAGATTTACTCTTCTTGTACTTAAGTCGGCATTGTGCCTTTTACATTAAATCCTGACGCAATTTCTGTGTTTCATCGTCAATGTGAAGGCCAAAGGATTTTGTAAAGCTGCAGTAGTGCATCGGAATCTTGTACTGAACTCCTAGGAAACGCTCAAAGCAAACCACAAATAATAAGAAGAATTATTCTTCTTGTACTGAAGTCTGCATTGTGCCTTCTGGGTTAAATCCCGAGGCACTTTCTGCGTTTCATCGTCAATGTGAAGGTCCAAGGAGTAGAGTAATGCTGCAGTAGTGAATCTTAATGTAGTACTGATAACCCAGGAAGCGCTCAAAGCAAACCGCAAACAATGAGAAGATTTACACTTCTTGTACTTAAGTCGGCATTGTGAATTTTTTATTAATTCCCGACGCAATTTCTGTGATTCATCGTCAATGTGAAGGTACAAGGGATAGAGTAATGCTGCAGTAGTGCATCGGAATCTAACATAGATCTCCCAGGAAACGCCCAAAGCAAACCACAAACATCGAAATGATTTACTCTTGTTGTACGTAAGTCGGCATTGTGCCTTCTGTATTAAATCCCGTCGCAATTTCTCTGTTTCATTGTCAATGTGAAGGTCCAAGGGATAGAGTAAAGCTGCGGTAGTGCATCGGAATGTAATACAGATATCCCAGGAAATGCTCAAAGCAAATCACTAGAAATGAGAAAATTTTACTCTTCCTGCACTCAAGTTGGCATTGTGCCTTTTGTATTAAATCCCGACGCAATTTCTGTGTTTCAACGACCATGTGAAAGTCCAAGGGATAGAGTAAAGCTGCAGTAGTCCATCGGAATCTAACGTAGATCTCCCAGGAAACGCTCAAAGCAAACCACAAACATCGACAAGATTTACTCCTGTTGTACTTAATTGGCATTGTGCCTTTTGTATTAAATCTCGTCGCAATTTCTTTGTTTCATTGTCAATGTGAGGGTCCAAGGGATAGAGTAAAGCTGCAGTGGTGCATCGGAATCTAATACTGATCTCCCAGGAAACGCTCAAAGCAAACCACAAACAATGAGAATATTTACTCTTCTTGTACTTAAGTCGCTATTGTGCCATTTGTACTATATATCAACGCAATTTCTGTGTTTCATCGTCAATGAGATGGTCCAAGGGGTAGAGTAAAGCTGCAGTAGTGCATCCGAATCTAATACTGATCTTCCAGGAAACGCTCAAAGCAAACCACAAACAAAGAGAGGATTTACTCTTCTTGTACTTACGCCGGCATTGTGCCTTTTGTATTAAATCCCAACGCAATTTCTGTGTTTCATCATCAATGTGAAGGTCCAAGGGATAGACGAAAGCTGTAGTATTGCATCGGAATCTAATACTGATCTCCCAGGAAACGCTCAAAGCAAACCACCAACCAAGAGAAAATTTACTCTTATTGAACTTAAGTCGGCATTGTTCCTTTTGTATTAAAACCCAACGCAATTTGTGTGTCTCATCGTCAATGTTAAGGTCCAAGGGGTAGAGTAAAGCTGCAGTAGTGCATCGGAATCTAATTCTGATCTCCCAGGAAACGCTCAAACAAACCACAAATAAAGAGAAGATTTCACCTTCTTGTACTTAAGTCGGCATTGTGCATTTTGTTTTAAATACCGACGCAATTTCTGATTTTCATCCCCAATGTGAAGGTCCAAGGGATAGAGTAAAGCTGCAGTAGTGCATGGGAAACTAATACTGATCTCCCAGGAAACGCTCAAACAAACCACAAATAAAGAGAAGACATCACCTTCTTGTGCTTTAGTCGGCATTGTGCCTTTTGTATTAAATAACGACGCAATTTCTGATTTTAATCCCCAATGTGAAGGTCCAAGGGATAGAGTGAAGCTGCAGTAGTGCATCGGAGTCTAATACTGATCTTACAGGAAACGCTCAAAGAAAACCACAAACAATGAGGAGATTTACTCTTCTTATACTTATGTCGGCATTGTGCCTTTTGCATTAAATCCCGACGCAATTTCTGTGTTTCATCGTCAATGTGAAGGTCCAAGGAATAGAGTAAAGCTGCAGTAGTGCATCGGGATCTAATACTGATCTCCTAGGAAACGCTCAAAGCAAACCACAAACAATGAGAAGATATACTCTTCTTGTACTTCAGTCGGCATTGTGCCTTTTGCATTAAATCCCGACGCAATTTCTGTGTTTCAACGTCAATGTGAAGGTTCAAGAGATAGTGTAAAGCTGCAGTAGTGCATCGGAATCTAATACTGATCTCCCAGGAAACGCTCAAAGCCAACAACATACAATGAGAAGATTTACTCTTCTTGTACTTAATTCGGCATTGTGCATTTTGTATTAAATCCCGACGCAATTTCTGTGTATCATCGTCAATGTGAAGGTCCAAGGGATAGAGTAAAGCTCCTGCAGTGCATCGGAATCTAGTACTGATCCCCCAGGAATCGCTCAATGCAAAACTAGAAACAATGAGAAGATTTACTCTTCATGTACTTAAGCCATCATTTTGCCTTTTGTATTAAATCCCGACGCAATTTCTGATTTTCGTCATCAATGTGAAGGTCGAAGGAGTAGAGTAATGCTTCAGTGGTGCATCGGAATCTATACTGATCTCCCAGGATACTTTCAATGTAAACCACAAACAATGAGAAGATTTAACCTTCTTGTATTTCAGTCGGCATTATGATTTTCGTATTAAATCCCGACGCAATTTCTGCGTTTCATCGTCAATTTGAAGGTCAAAGGGATAGAGTTAAGCAGCAGTAGTGCGTCGGAATCTATTACTGAGCCCCCAGGAAACGCTCAAACCAAACCACAAACAATGAGAAGTTTATACTTCTTACACGTAAGTCGGCATTGTGCCTTTGGCATTAAATCCCGACGCAATTTCAGTGTCTCATACTCAATGTGAACGTCCAAGGGATAGAGTAAAGCTGCAGTAGTGTATCGGAATCTAATACCGATCTCCCAAGAAACGCTCAAAGCAAACCACAAACAAAGATAAGATTTACTCTTCTTGTACTTAAGTCGGCATTGTGCCTTTTATATAATATCCCGACGCAATTTCTGTGTTTCATCGTCAATGTGAAGGCCAAAGGATTTTGTAAAGCTGCAGTAGTGCAATGGATCTAATACTGAACTCCCAGGAAACGCTCAAAGCAAACAACTAACAATAAGAAGAATTACTCTTCTTGTACTTAAGTCTGCATTGTGCCTTCTGGGTTAAATCCCGAGGCACTTTCTGCGTTTCATCGTCAATGTGAAGGTGCAAGGGATAGAGTAAAGCTGCAGTAGTTCATCATAATCTAGTACTGATCCCCCAGGAAACGCCAAAGCAAGCCATAAACAATGAGAAGATTTACACTTCTTGTACTTAAGTCGGCATTGTACATTTTGTATTAAATACCGACGCAATTTCTGTGTTTCATCGTCAATGTGAAGAACAGAGGGAAAGAGTAAAGCTGCAGTGGTGCATCGGAAACTAATACTGATCTCCCAGGAAACGCTCAAAGCAAACCGTAAACAATGAGAAGATTTACTCGTCTTGTACTTACTTCGGCATTGTGACTTTTGCATTAAATCCCGAGGCAATTTCTGTGTTTCATCGTCAATGTGAAGGTGCAAGGGCTAGAGTAAAGCTGCAGTGGTGCATCGGAAACTAATACTGTTCTCCCAGGTATCGCTTACAGCAAACGACAAACTATGAGAAGATTTACTCAACTTGTACCTAAGTCTGCATTGTGCCTTTTGTGTTAAATCCCGAGGTACTTTCTGCGTTTCATCGTCAATGTGAAGGTGCAAGGGATAGAGTAAAGCCGCAGTAGTTCACCGTAATCTAGTACTGATCCTCAGGAAGCGCTCAAGCAAACCACAAACAATGAGAAGATTTACTCCTCTTCTTCTTAAGTCGGCTTTGGGCCTTTTTATTAACTCCCGGTGCAATTTCTGTGTTTCATCGTCAATGTGAAGGTCCAACGGATAGAGTACAGCTGCAGTAGTGCATCGGAATCTAATACTGATCTCCCAGGAAACGCTCAAAGCAAACCACAAACAAAGAATGTTTACTCCTCTTGTACTTAGATCGACATTGTGTCTTGTGTATTAAATCCCGACGCATTCTCTGTGTCTCATCGACAATGTGAAGGTCCAAGTTATACAGTTAAGCAGCAGTAAAGCATCGGAATCTATTATTGAGCCCCCAGGAAACGCTCAAAGCAAACCACAAACAATGAGAAGATTATACTTCTTGTACGTAAGTCGGCATTGTGCCTTTTGCATCAAATCCCGACGCAATTTCTGTGTTTCATACTCAATGTGAAGGTCCAAGGCATAGAGTAAAGTTGCAGTAGAGCATCGGAATCTAATACTGATATCCCAGGAAACGCTCAAAGCAAACCACAAACAAAGAGAAGATTTACTCTTCTTGTACTTAAGTCGGCATTGTGCCTTTTACATTAAATCCTGACGCAATTTCTGTGTTTCATCGTCAATGTGAAGGCCAAAGGATTTTGTAAAGCTGCAGTAGTGCATCGGAATCTTATACTGAACTCCCAGGAAACGCTCAAAGCAAACCACAAACAATAAGAAGAATTACTCTTCTTGTACTTAAGTCTGCATTGTGCCTTCTGGGTTAAATCCCGAGGCACTTTCTGCGTTTCATCGTCAATGTGAAGGTCCAAGGAGTAGAGTAATGCTGCAGTAGTGAATCTTAATGTAGTACTGATCCCCCAGGAGCGCTCAAAGCAAACCGCAAACAATGAAAAGATTTACACTTCTTGTACTTAAGTCGGCATTGTGCCTTTTTTATTAATTCCCGACGCAATTTCTGTGATTCATCGTCAATGTGAAGGTACAGGGGATAGAGTAAAGCTGCAGTAGTGCATCGGAATCTAACCTAGATCTCCCAGGAAACGCCCAAAGCAAACCACAAACATCGAGAAGATTTACTCTTGTTGTACGTAAGTCGGCATTGTGCCTTCTGTATTAAATCCCATCGCAATTTCTCTGTTTCATTGTCAATGTGAAGGTCCAAGGGATAGAGTAAAGCTGCGGTAGTGCATCGGAATGTAATACAGATATCCCAGGAAATGCTCAAAGCAAATCACTAGAAATGAGAAAATTTTACTCTTCCTGCACTCAAGTTGGCATTGTGCCTTTTGTATTAAATCCCGACGCAATTTCTGTGTTTCAACGACCATGTGAATGTCCAAGGGATAGAGTAAAGCTGCAGTAGTGCAACGGAATCTAACATAGATCTCCCGGGAAACGCTCAAAGCAAACCACAAACATCGAGAAGATTTACTCCTGTTGTACTTATGTCGGCATAGTGCCTTTTGTATTAAATCCCGTCGCAATTTCTTTGTTTCATTGTCAATGTGAAGGTCCAAGGGATAGAGTAAAGCTGCAGTGGTGCATCGGAATCTAATACTGATCTCCCAGGAAACGCTCAAAGCAAACCACAAACAATGACAATATTTACTCTTCTTCTACTTAAGTCGCCATTGTGCCATTTGTATTATATATCAACGCAATTTCTATGTTTCATCGTCAATGAGAAGGTCCAAGGGGTAGAGTAAGCTGCAGTAGTGCATCGGAATCAAATACTGATCTCCCAGGAATCGCTCAAAGCAAACCACAAACAAAGAGAAGATTTACTCTTCTTGTACCTAAGCCGGCATTGTGCCTTTTGTATTAAATCCCAACGTAATTTCTGTGTTTCATCATCAATGTGAAGGTGAAGGGATAGACGAAAGCTGCAGTATTGCATCGGAATCTAATACTGATCTCCCAGGAAACGCTCAAAGCAAACCACAAACAATGAGAAGATTTACTCATATTGAACTTTAGTCGGCATTGTTCATTTTGTATTAAATCCCAACGCAATTTCTGTGTCTCATCGTCAATGTTAAAGTCCAATGGATAGAGTAAAGCTGCAGTAGTGCATAGGAATGTAATACTGATCTCCCAGGAAACGCTCAAACAAACCACAAATAATGAGAAGATTTAACCATCTTGTACTTAAGTCGGCATTGTGATTTTTGTATTAAATCGCGACGCAATTTCTGTGATTCATCCTCAATGTGAAGGTCCAAGGGGCAGAGTAATGCTGCAGTAGTGCATCGGAATCTAATACTACGCTCAAACAAACCACTAATAAAGAGAAGATTTCACCTTCTTTTACTTAAGTCGGCATTGTGCCTTTTGTTTTAAATACCGACGCAATTTCTGATTTTCATCCCCAATGTGAAGGTCCAAGGGATAGAGTAAAGCTTTAGTAGTGCATGGGAATCGAATACTGATCTCCCAGGAAACACTGAAAGCAAACGACAAACAAAGTGAATATTTTTTCTTTTTGTACTTAAGTCGGCATTGTGGCTTTTGTATTAAATCCCGACTCCTTTTCTGTGTTTCATCGTCAATGTGAAGGTCCAAGGAGTAGAGTAATGCTGCAGTAGTGAATCTTAGTGTAGTACTGATCCCCCAGGAAGCGCTCAAAGCAAACCGCAAACAATGAAAAGATTTTCACTACTTGTTCTTAAGTCGGCATTGTGCCTTTTTATTAACTCCCGACGCAATTTCTGTGTTTCATCGTCAATGTGAAGGTCCAAGGGATAGAGTAAAGCTGCAGTAGTGCATCAGAATCTATTACTGATCTCCCAGGAAACGCTCAAAGCAAACCACAAACAATGAGAAGATTTACACTTCTTGTACTTAAGTCGGTAATGTGCCTTTTGTATTAAATCCCGACCCAATTTTTGTGCTTCTTCTTCAATGTGAAGGTCCAAGGGATAGAGTACAGCGGCAGTAGTCCATCGGAATCTAATACTGATCTCCCAGGAAACGCTCAAAGCAAACCACAAACAAAGAAGGTTTACTACTCTTGTACTTAGATCGACATTGTGTCTTGTGTATTAAATCCCGACGCATTCTCTGTGTTTCATCGACAATGTGAAGGTCCAATGGGTACAGTTAAGCAGCAGTAAAGCATCGGAATCTATAATTGAGCCCCCAGGAAACGCTCAAAGCAAACCACAAACAATGAGAAAATTATACTTCTTGTATTTAAGTCGGCATTGTGCCCTTTGCATCAAATCCCGACGCAATTTCTGTGTTTCATACTCAATGTGAAGGTCCAAGGGATAGAGTAAAGTTGCAGTAGAGCATCGGAATCTAATACTGATATCCCAGGAAACGCTCAAAGCAAACCACAAACAAAGAGAAGATTTACTCTTCTTGTACTTAAGTCGGCATTGTGCCTTTTACATTAAATCATGACGCAATTTCTGTGTTTCATCGTCAATGTGAAGGCCAAAGGATTTTGTAAAGCTGCAGTAGTGCATCGGAATCTTGTACTGAACTCCTAGGAAACGCTCAAAGCAAACCACAAATAATAAGAAGAATTATTCTTCTTGTACTGAAGTCTGCATTGTGCCTTCTGGGTTAAATCCCGAGTCACTTTCTGCGTTTCATCGTCAATGTGAAGGTCCAAGGAGTAGAGTAATGCTGCAGTAGTGAATCTTAATGTAGTACTGATCCCCCAGGAAGCGCTCAAAGCAAACCGCAAACAATGAGAAGATTTACACTTCTTGTACTTAAGTCGGCATTGTGCCTTTTTTATTAATTCCCGACGCAATTTCTGTGATTCATCGTCAATGTGAAGGTACAAGGGATAGAGTAATGCTGCAGTAGTGCATCGGAATCTAACATAGATCTCCCAGGAAACGCCCAAAGCAAACCACAAACATCGAAATGATTTACTCTTGTTGTACGTAAGTCGGCATTGTGCCTTCTGTATTAAATCCCGTCGCAATTTCTCTGTTTCATTGTCAATGTGAAGGTCCAAGGGATAGAGTAAAGCTGCGGTAGTGCATCGGAATGTAATACAGATATCCCAGGAAATGCTCAAAGCAAATCACTAGAAATGAGAAAATTTTACTCTTCCTGCACTCAAGTTGGCATTGTGCCTTTTGTATTAAATCCCGACGCAATTTCTGTGTTTCAACGACCATGTGAAAGTCCAAGGGATAGAGTAAAGCTGCAGTAGTGCATCGGAATCTAACGTAGATCTCCCAGGAAACGCTCAAAGCAAACCACAAACATCGACAAGATTTACTCCTGTTGTACTTAATTGGCATTGTGCCTTTTGTATTAAATCCCGTCGCAATTTCTTTGTTTCATTGTCAATGTGAGGGTCCAAGGGATAGAGTAAAGCTGCAGTGGTGCATCGGAATCTAATACTGATCTCCCAGGAAACGCTCAAAGCAAACCACAAACAATGAGAATATTTACTCTTCTTGTACTTAAGACGCTATTGTGCCATTTGTACTATATATCAACGCAATTTCTGTGTTTCATCGTCAATGAGAAGGTCCAAGGGGTAGAGTAAAGCTGCAGTAGTGCATCGGAATCTAATACTGATCTTCCAGGAAACGCTCAAAGCAAACCACAAACAAAGAGAGGATTTACTCTTCTTGTACTTACGCCGGCATTGTGCCTTTTGTATTAAATCCCAACGCAATTTCTGTGTTTCATCATCAATGTGAAGGTCCAAGGGATAGACGAAAGCTGTAGTATTGCATCGGAATCTAATACTGATCTCCCAGGAAACGCTCAAAGCAAACCACCAACCAAGAGAAAATTTACTCTTATTGAACTTAAGTCGGCATTGTTCCTTTTGTATTAAAACCCAACGCAATTTGTGTGTCTCATCGTCAATGTTAAGGTCCAAGGGGTAGAGTAAAGCTGCAGTAGTGCATCGGAATCTAATTCTGATCTCCCAGGAAACGCTCAAACAAACCACAAATAAAGAGAAAATTTCACCTTCTTGTACTTAAGTCGGCATTGTGCATTTTGTTTTAAATACCGACGCAATTTCTGATTTTCATCCCCAATGTGAAGGTCCAAGGGATAGAGTAAAGCTGCAGTAGTGCATGGGAAACTAATACTGATCTCCCAGGAAACGCTCAAACAAACCACAAATAAAGAGAAGACATCACCTTCTTGTGCTTAAGTCGGCATTGTGCCTTTTGTATTAAATAACGACGCAATTTCTGATTTTAATCCCCAATGTGAAGGTCCAAGGGATAGAGTGAAGCTGCAGTAGTGCATCGGAGTCTAATACTGATCTTACAGGAAACGCTCAAAGAAAACCACAAACAATGAGGAGATTTACTCTTCTTATACTTATGTCGGCATTGTGCCTTTTGCATTAAATCCCGACGCAATTTCTGTGTTTCATCGTCAATGTGAAGGTCCAAGGAATAGAGTAAAGCTGCAGTAGTGCATCGGGATCTAATACTGATCTCCTAGGAAACGCTCAAAGCAAACCACAAACAATGAGAAGATATATTCTTCTTGTACTTCAGTCGGCATTGTGCCTTTTGCATTAAATCCCGACGCAATTTCTGTGTTTCAACGTCAATGTGAAGGTTCAAGAGATAGTGTAAAGCTGCAGTAGTGCATCGGAATCTAATACTGATCTCCCAGGAAACGCTCAAAGCCAACAACATACAATGAGAAGATTTACTCTTCTTGTACTTAATTCGGCATTGTGTATTTTGTATTAAATCCCGACGCAATTTCTGTGTATCATCGTCAATGTGAAGGTCCAAGGGATAGAGTAAAGCTCCTGCAGTGCATCGGAATCTAGTACTGATCCCCCAGGAAACGCTCAATGCAAAACTAGAAACAATGAGAAGATTTACTCTTCATGTACTTAAGCCATCATTTTGCCTTTTGTATTAAATCCCGACGCAATTTCTGATTTTCGTCATCAATGTGAAGGTCGAAGAAGTAGAGTAATGCTTCAGTGGTGCATCGGAATCTATACTGATCTCCCAGGATACTTTCAATGTAAACCACAAACAATGAGAAGATTTAACCTTCTTGTATTTCAGTCGGCATTATGATTTTCGTATTAAATCCCGACGCAATTTCTGCGTTTCATCGTCAATTTGAAGGTCAAAGGGATAGAGTAAAGCTGCAGTAGTGCATCGGAAACTAATACAGATCTCCCAGGAAACAATCAAAGCAAACCACAAACAATGAGAAGATTTACTCTTCTCGTATTTAAGTCGGCATTGAGCTTTTTGTATTAAATCCCGACGCCCTCTCTGTGTTTCATCGTCAATGCGAAGTTCCAAGGGATGGAGTAAAGCTGCAGTAGTGCATCGGGATCTAATACTGATCTCCTAGGAAACGCTCAAAGCAAACCACAAACAATGAGAAGATATATTCTTCTTGTACTTCAGTCGGCATTGTGCCTTTTGCATTAAATCCCGACGCAATTTCTGTGTTTCAACGTCAATGTGAAGGTTCAAGAGATAGTGTAAAGCTGCAGTAGTGCATCGGAATCTAATACTGATCTCCCAGGAAACGCTCAAAGCCAACAACATACAATGAGAAGATTTACTCTTCTTGTACTTAATTCGGCATTGTGCATTTTGTATTAAATCCCGACGCAATTTCTGTGTATCATCGTCAATGTGAAGGTCCAAGGGATAGAGTAAAGCTCCTGCAGTGCATCGGAATCTAGTACTGATCCCCCAGGAAACGCTCAATGCAAAACTAGAAACAATGAGAAGATTTACTCTTCATGTACTTAAGCCATCATTTTGCCTTTTGTATTAAATCCCGACGCAATTTCTGATTTTCGTCATCAATGTGAAGGTCGAAGGAGTAGAGTAATGCTTCAGTGGTGCATCGGAATCTATACTGATCTCCCAGGATACTTTCAATGTAAACCACAAACAATGAGAAGATTTAACCTTCTTGTATTTCAGTCGGCATTATGATTTTCGTATTAAATCCCGACGCAATTTCTGCGTTTCATCGTCAATTTGAAGGTCAAAGGGATAGAGTAAAGCTGCAGTAGTGCATCGGAAACTAATACAGATCTCCCAGGAAACAATCAAAGCAAACCACAAACAATGAAAAGATTTACTCTTCTCGTATTTAAGTCGGCATTGAGCTTTTTGTATTAAATCCCGACGCCCTTTCTGTGTTTCATCGTCAATGCGAAGTTCCAAGGGATAGAGTAAAGCTGCAGTAGTGCATCGGAATCTAATACGGATTTCCCAGGAAACGCTCAAAGCTAACCACAAACAGTAAGTAGATTTACTGTTCATGTACCTAAGTTGGCATTGTGATTATTGTATTAGATCCCGACGCAATTTCGGTGTTTCATCGTCAATGTGAAGGTCCAAGGGATAGAGTAAAGCTGCAGTAGTGCATCAGAACCTAATACCGATCTCCTAGGAATCGCTCAAAGCAAACCACAAAGAAATACAAGATTTACTCTTCTTGTACTTAAGTCGGCATTGTGCCTTTCGCGTCTAAATCCTGAGGCAATTTCTGCGTTTCATCGTCAATGTGAAGGTCCAAGGGATAGAGTGAAGCTGCAGTAGTGCTTCATAATCTAATACTGATCTCCCAGGAAACGCTCAAGGCAAACCACATACAATGAGAAGATTTACCCTTCTAGTACTTAGGTCGGCATTGTGCATTTTGTAATAAATACCGTGGCAATTTCTGCGTTTCAATGTCAATGTGAAGGTCCGAGGGATAGAGTAAAGCTGCAGTAGTGCATCGGAATCTAATACAAATCTCCCAGGAGAGGCTCGAACAAACCACAAACAATGAGAAGATTTACTCTTTTTGTACTTAAGTCGGAATTGTGCCTTTTGTATTAAGTCCCGATGCAATTTCCGTGATTCATCGTCAGTGTGAAAGTCCAAGGGATAGGGTAAAGCTACAGTAGTGCATCAGAATCTAATACTGATCTCCCAGGAATCGCTCAAAGCAAACCACAAACCATGAGAAGATTTCTCCTTCTTGTACCTAAGTCGTCATTGTGCCCTTCGTATTATGTCCCGTTGCAATTTCTGTGTTTCATCGTCAATGTGAAGGTCCAAGGGATAGAATAAAGCCGCAGTGGTGCATCGGAATGCAATACTGATCCCCCAGGAAACGTTGAGAACATACCACTAAGAATGAGAAGATTTCCTCTTCTTGTACTTATGTCGGCATTGTGCATTTTGCATTAAATCACGGCCCAATTTCTGTGTTTCATCGTCAATGTGATGGTCCAAGGGATAGAGTAAAGCTGCAGTAATGTATCGAATTCTAATACTGATCTCCCAGGAAACGCTCGAAGCAAACCACAAACAATAAGGAGACTTACTCTTTTTGTACTTATGTTGGCATTGTGCTTTTCGTATCAAATCCAGACTCAATTTCTGTGTTTCATCGACAATGTGAAAGTACAAGTGATAGAGTAAAGCTGCAGGAGTGCATCGGAATCTAACACTCATGTAACAGGAAGCGCTCTAAGCAAACCACAAACAATGAGAAGATTTACTCTTCTTGTACTTAAGTCGGCATCGTGCCTTTTGTATTTAATCCCGAGGCAATTTCTGCGTTTCATCGTCACTGTGAAGGTCCAAGGGTTCGAGTAAAGCTGCTGTAGTGCATCTTAATCTAATACTGATCTCCATGGAAACGCTCAAAGCCAACCACAAACAATAAAAAATTTACTCTTCTTGTACTGAAGTTGCCATTGTGCATTTTGCATTAAATCCCGACGCACTTTCTGTGTTTCGTCGACAATGTGAAAGTCCAAGGGATAGAGTAAAGTTACAGGAGTGCATCGGAATCTAACACTGATCTCCCAGGAAACGCTCAAAGCAAACCACAAACAATGAGAAAATTTACTCTTCTTGTACATAAGTCGGCATTGTGCCTTTTGTATTTAATCCCGAGGCAATTTCTGCGTTTCATGGTCACTGTGATGGTTTAAGGGATCGAGTAAAGCTGCTGTAGTGCATCGAAATCTAATACTGATCTCCCAGGAAACGCTCAAAGCAAACCACAAACAAAGAGTGGATTTACTCTTCTTCTACTTAAGTCGGCATTGTGCCGTTTGTATTAAATCGTGAGGCAATTTCAACGTATCATCGTCAACATGAAGGTCCAAGGGATAAAGTAAAGCTGGTGTAGTGCATCGGAATCTAATACTGATCTCCCAGGAAACGCTCAAAGCAACCCACAAACAATGAGAAGATTTAACCTTCTCGTACTTAAGACGGCATTGTCCCTCTTGTAGTAAATCCCGACGCAATTTCGGTGTTTCATCGTCAATGTGAAGGTCCATGAGATAGAGTAAAGATGAAGTAGTGCATCGGAATGTAATACTGATATCCGAGGAAACGCTCAAAGCAAACCACAAACAATGAAAACATTTACTCTTCTTGTACTCAAGTTGGCATTGTGCCCCTTGTATTAAATCCCGACGCAATTTCTGTGTTTCATCGACAATGTGAAAGTACAGAGGATAGAGTAAAGCTGCAGTAGTGCATCGGAATGTAATTCTGATCTCCCAGGAAACGCTCAAAGCAAAGCACAAACAATGAGAAAATTTAACCTTCCTGTACTTAAGCCAGCATTGTTTATTTCGTAATAAATCCGACGGTATTTCCGTTTCTCATCAGCAATGAAAAGGTCCAAGGGATAGAGTAAAGCTGCAGTAGTGCATCGGAATCTAATACTGATCTCCCAGGAAACGCTCAAAGCCAACAACATACAATGAGAAGATTTACTCTTCTTGTACTTAAGTCGGCATTGTGCATTTTGTATTAAATCCCGACGCAATTTCTGTGTATCATCGTCAATGTGAAGGTCCAAGGGATAGAGTAAAGCTCCTGTAGTGCATCGGAATCTAGTACTGATCCCCCAGGAAACGCTCAATGCAAAACTAGAAACAATGAGAAGATTTACTCTTCATGTACTTAAGCCATCATTTTGCCTTGTGCATAAATCCCGACGCAATTTCTGATTTTCGTCATCAATGTGAAGGTCGAAGGAGTAGAGTAATGCTTCAGTGGTGCATCGGAATCTATACTGATCTCCCAGGATACTTTCAATGTAAACCACAAACAATGAGAAGATTTAACCTTCTTGTACTTCAGTCGGCATTATGCCTTTCGTATTAAATCCCGACGCAATTTCTGCGTTTCATCGTCAATTTGAAGGTCAAAGGGATAGAGTAAAGCTGCAGTAGTGCATCGGAAACTAATACTGATCTCCCAGGAAACAATCAAAGCAAACCACAAACAATGAGAAGATTTACTCTTCACGTATTTAAGTCGGCATTGAGCTTTTTGTATTAAATCCCGACGCCCTTTCTGTGTTTCATCGTCAATGCGAAGGTCCAAGGGATAGAGTAAAGCTGCAGTAGTGAATCGGAATCTAATACGGATTTCCCAGGAAACGCTCAAAGCTAACCACAAACAGTGAGTAGATTTACTGTTCATGTACCTAAGTTGGCATTGTGATTATTGTATTAGATCCCGACGCAATTTCGGTGTTTCATCGTCAATGTGAAGGTCCAAGGGATAGAGTAAAGCTGCAGTAGTGCATCAGAACCTAATACCGATCTCCTAGGAATCGCTCAAAGCAAACCACAAAGAAATACAAGATTTACTCTTCTTGTACTTAAGTCGGCATTGTGCCTTTCGCGTCTAAATCCTGAGGCAATTTCTGCGTTTCATCGTCAATGTGAAGGTCCAAGAGATAGAGTGAAGCTGCAGTAGTGCTTCATAATCTAATACTGATCTCCCAGGAAACGCTCAAGGCAAACCACATACAATGAGAAGGTTTACCCTTCTAGTACTTAGGTCGGCATTGTGCATTTTGTAATAAATACCGTGGCAATTTCTGCGTTTCAATGTCAATGTGAAGGTCCGAGGGATAGAGTAAAGCTGCAGTAGTGCATCGGAATCTAATACAAATCTCCCAGGAGAGGCTCGAACAAACCACAAACAATGAGAAGATTTACTCTTTTTGTACTTAAGTCGGAATTGTGCCTTTTGTATTAAGTCCCGATGCAATTTCCGTGATTCATCGTCAGTGTGAAAGTCCAAGGGATAGGGTAAAGCTACAGTAGTGCATCAGAATCTAATACTGATCTCCCAGGAATCGCTCAAAGCAAACCACAAACCATGAGAAGATTTCTCCTTCTTGTACCTAAGTCGTCATTGTGCCCTTCGTATTATGTCCCGTTGCAATTTCTGTGTTTCATCGTCAATGTGAAGGTCCAAGGGATAGAATAAAGCCGCAGTAGTGCATCGGAATGCAATACTGATCCCCCAGGAAACGATGAGAACATACCACTAAGAATGAGAAGATTTCCTCTTCTTGTACTTATGTCGGCATTGTGCATTTTGCATTAAATCACGGCCCAATTTCTGTGTTTCATCGTCAATGTGATGGTCCAAGGGATAGAGTAAAGCTGCAGTAATGTATCGAATTCTAATACTGATCTCCCAGGAAACGCTCGAAGCAAACCACAAACAATAAGGAGACTTACTCTTTTTGTACTTATGTTGGCATTGTGCTTTTCGTATCAAATCCAGACTCAATTTCTGTGTTTCATCGACAATGTGAAAGTACAAGTGATAGAGTAAAGCTGCAGGAGTGCATCGGAATCTAACACTCATGTAACAGGAAGCGCTCTAAGCAAACCACAAACAATGAGAAGATTTACTCTTCTTGTACTTAAGTCGGCATCGTGCCTTTTGTATTTAATCCCGAGGCAATTTCTGCGTTTCATCGTCACTGTGAAGGTCCAAGGGTTCGAGTAAAGCTGCTGTAGTGCATCTTAATCTAATACTGATCTCCATGGAAACGCTCAAAGCCAACCACAAACAATAAAAAATTTACTCTTCTTGTACTGAAGTTGCCATTGTGCATTTTGCATTAAATCCCGACGCACTTTCTGTGTTTCGTCGACAATGTGAAAGTCCAAGGGATAGAGTAAAGTTACAGGAGTGCATCGGAATCTAACACTGATATCCCAGGAAACGCTCAAAGCAAACCACAAACAATGAGAAAATTTACTCTTCTTGTACATAAGTCGGCATTGTGCCTTTTGTATTTAATCCCGAGGCAATTTCTGCGTTTCATGGTCACTGTGATGGTTTAAGGGATCGAGTAAAGCTGCTGTAGTGCATCGAAATCTAATACTGATCTCCCAGGAAACGCTCAAAGCAAACCACAAACAAAGAGTGGATTTACTCTTCTTCTACTTAAGTCGGCATTGTGCCGTTTGTATTAAATCGTGAGGCAATTTCAACGTATCATCGTCAACATGAAGGTCCAAGGGATAAAGTAAAGCTGGTGTAGTGCATCGGAATCTAATACTGATCTCCCAGGAAACGCTCAAAGCAACCCACAAACAATGAGAAGATTTAACCTTCTCGTACTTAAGACGGCATTGTCCCTCTTGTAGTAAATCCCGACGCAATTTCGGTGTTTCATCGTCAATGTGAAGGTCCAAGAGATAGAGTAAAGATGAAGTAGTGCATCGGAATGTAATACTGATATCCGAGGAAACGCTCAAAGCAAACCACAAACAATGAAAACATTTACTCTTCTTGTACTCAAGTTGGCATTGTGCCCCTTGTATTAAATCCCGACGCAATTTCTGTGTTTCATCGACAATGTGAAAGTACAGAGGATAGAGTAAAGCTGCAGTAGTGCATCGGAATGTAATTCTGATCTCCCAGGAAACGCTCAAAGCAAAGCACAAACAATGAGAAAATTTAACCTTCCTGTACTTAAGCCAGCATTGTTTATTTCGTAATAAATCCGACGGTATTTCCTTTTCTCATCAGCAATGAAAAGGTCCAAGGGATAGAGTAAAGCTGCAGTAGTGCATCGGAATCTAATACTGATCTCCCAGGAAACGCTCAAAGCCAACAACATACAATGAGAAGATTTACTCTTCTTGTACTTAAGTCGGCATTGTGCATTTTGTATTAAATCCCGACGCAATTTCTGTGTATCATCGTCAATGTGAAGGTCCAAGGGATAGAGTAAAGCTCCTGTAGTGCATCGGAATCTAGTACTGATCCCCCAGGAAACGCTCAATGCAAAACTAGAAACAATGAGAAGATTTACTCTTCATGTACTTAAGCCATCATTTTGCCTTGTGCATAAATCCCGACGCAATTTCTGATTTTCGTCATCAATGTGAAGGTCGAAGGAGTAGAGTAATGCTTCAGTGGTGCATCGGAATCTATACTGATCTCCCAGGATACTTTCAATGTAAACCACAAACAATGAGAAGATTTAACCTTCTTGTACTTCAGTCGGCATTATGCCTTTCGTATTAAATCCCGACGCAATTTCTGCGTTTCATCGTCAATTTGAAGGTCAAAGGGATAGAGTAAAGCTGCAGTAGTGCATCGGAAACTAATACTGATCTCCCAGGAAACAATCAAAGCAAACCACAAACAATGAGAAGATTTACTCTTCACGTATTTAAGTCGGCATTGAGCTTTTTGTATTAAATCCCGACGCCCTTTCTGTGTTTCATCGTCAATGCGAAGGTACAAGGGATAGAGTAAAGCTGCAGTAGTGCATCGGAATCTAATACGGATTTCCCAGGAAACGCTCAAAGCTAACCACAAACAGTGAGTAGATTTACTGTTCATGTACCTAAGTTGGCATTGTGATTATTGTATTAGATCCCGACGCAATTTCGGTGTTTCATCGTCAATGTGAAGGTCCAAGGGATAGAGTAAAGCTGCAGTAGTGCATCAGAACCTAATACCGATCTCCTAGGAATCGCTCAAAGCAAACCACAAAGAAATACAAGATTTACTCTTCTTGTACTTAAGTCGGCATTGTGCCTTTCGCGTCTAAATCCTGAGGCAATTTCTGCGTTTCATCGTCAATGTGAAGGTCCAAGAGATAGAGTGAAGCTGCAGTAGTGCTTCATAATCTAATACTGATCTCCCAGGAAACGCTCAAGGCAAACCACATACAATGAGAAGGTTTACCCTTCTAGTACTTAGGTCGGCATTGTGCATTTTGTAATAAATACCGTGGCAATTTCTGCGTTTCAATGTCAATGTGAAGGTCCGAGGGATAGAGTAAAGCTGCAGTAGTTCATCGGAATCTAATACAAATCTCCCAGGAGAGGCTCAAAGCAAACCACAAACAATGAGAAGATTTACTCTTTTTGTACTTAAGTCGGAATTGTGCCTTTTGTATTAAATCCCGACGCAATTTCCGTGATTCATCGTCAGTGTGAAAGTCCAAGGGATAGGGTAAAGCTGCAGTAGTGCATCAGAATCTAATACTGATCTCCCAGGAATCGCTCAAAGCAAACCACAAACTATGAGAAGATTTCTCCTTCTTGTACCTAAGTCGTCATTGTGCCTTTCGTATTATGTCCCGTTGCAATTTCTGTGTTTCATCGTCAATGTGAAGGTCCAAGGGATAGTATAAAGCCGCAGTAGTGCATCGGAATGCAATACTGATCTCCCAGGAAACTTTCCGAACATACCACTAAGAATGAGAAGATTTCCTCTTCTTGTACTTATGTCGGCATTGTGCATTTTGCATTAAATCACGGCCCAATTTCTGTGTTTCATCGTCAATGTGATGGTCCAAGGGATAGAGTAAAGCTGCAGTAATGTATCGAAATCTAATACTGATCTCCCAGGAAACGCTCGAAGCAAACCACAAACAATAAGGAGACTTACTCTTTTTGTACTTATGTTGGCATTGTGCTTTTCGTATCAAATCCAGACTCAATTTCTGTGTTTCATCGACAATGTGAAAGTACAAGTGATAGAGTAAAGCTGCAGGAGTGCATCGGAATCTAACACTCATGTCCCAGGAAGCGCTCTAAGCAAACCACAAACGATGAGAAGATTTACTCTTCTTGTACTTAAGTCGGCATCGTGCCTTTTGTATTTAATCCCGAGGCAATTTCTGCGTTTCATCGTCACTGTGAAGGTCCAAGGGATCGAGTAAAGCTGCTGTAGTGCATCTTAATCTAATACTGATCTCCATGGAAACGCTCAAAGCAAACCTCAAACAATAAAAAATTTACTCTTCTTGTACTGAAGTTGCCATTGTGCATTTTGCATTAAATCCCGACGCACTTTCTGTGTTTCGTCGACAATGTGAAAGTCCAAGGGATAGAGTAAAGTTACAGGAGTGCATCGGAATCTAACACTGATCTCCCAGGAAACGCTCAAAGCAAACCACAAACAATGAGAAAATTTACTCTTCTTGTACATAAGTCGGCATTGTGCCTTTTGTATTTAATCCCGAGGCAATTTCTGCGTTTCATGGTCACTGTGATGGTTTAAGGGATCGAGTAAAGCTGCTGTAGTGCATCGAAATCTAATACTGATCTCCCAGGAAACGCTCAAAGCAAACCACAAACAAAGAGTGGATTTACTCTTCTTCTACTTAAGTCGGCATTGTGCCGTTTGTATTAAATCGTGAGGCAATTTCTACGTATCATCGTCAACATGAAGGTCCAAGGGATAAAGTAAAGCTGGTGTAGTGCATCGGAATCTAATACTGATCTCCCAGGAAACGCTCAAAGCAACCCACAAACAATGAGAAGATTTAACCTTCTCGTACTTAAGACGGCATTGTCCCTCTTGTAGTAAATCCAGACGCAATTTCTGTGTTTCATCGTCAATGTGGAGGTCCAAGAGATAGAGTAAAGATGAAGTAGTGCATCGGAATGTAATACTGATATCCGAGGAAACGCTCAAAGCAAACCATAAACAATGAAAACATTTACTCTACTTGTACTCAAGTTGGCATTGTGCCCCTTGTATTAAATCCCGACGCAATTTCTGTGATTCATCGACAATGTGAAAGTACAGAGGATAGAGTAAAGCTGCAGTAGTGCATCGGAATGTAATTCTGATCTCCCAGGAAACGCTCAAAGCAAACCACAAACAATGAGAAAATTTAACCTTCCTGTACTTAAGCCAGCATTGTTTATTTCGTATTAAATCCGACGGTATTTCCGTTTCTCATCAGCAATGAAAAGGTCCAAGGGATAGAGTAAAGCTGCAGTAGTGCATCGGAATGTAATACAGATATCCCAGGAAACGCTCTAAGCAAACCACAAACAATGAAAAGATTTACTCTTCTTGTACTCAAGTTGGCATTGTGCCTTTTGTATGAAATCCCGACGCAATTTCTGTGTTTCATCAACGATGTGAAAGACCAAAGGATAGAGTAAAGATGCAGTAGTGCATCAGAATCTAACACTGATCTCCCAGGAAAAGCTCAAAGCAAACCACAAAGAATGGGTAGATTTACTCTTCTTGTACTTAAGTCGGCATTGTGCAATTTGTATTAAATCCCGACGCAACTTCTGTGTTTCATCGTTAATGTGAAGGTCCAAGGGATAGGGTAAAGCTGCAGTAGTGCATCGGAATCTAATTCTGATCTCCCAGGAAACGCTCAAAACAAACCACAATCAACGAGAAGATTTAACCTTTCTGCTCTTAAGCCGGCATTGTTCCTTTCGTATTAAATCACGACGCAAATTCCGTGTTTCATCGTCAATGTAAAGGTACAAGGGATAGAGTAAAGCTGCAGTAGTGCATCAGAATGTAACACTGATCTCCCAGGAAACGCCGAAAGCACACCACAAACAATGAGATGATTTACTCCCCTTGTACTTATGTCGGCATTGTGCATTTTGTATTAAATCCCGACGCAATTTCTATGTTCCATCGTGAATGTGAAGGTCAAGGGATAGAGTAAATCTGCAGTAGTGCATCGGATTGTAATACTGATATTACCGGAAACGCTCAAAGCAAACCACAAAGAATGAAAAGATTTACTCTTCTTGTACTCAAGTTGGCATTGTGCCTTTTGTATTAAATCCCGATGCAATTGCTGTGTTTCATCAACAATGTGAAAGGCCAAGGGATAGAGTAAAGGTGCAGTAGTGCATCGGAATCAAACACTGATCTCCCAGGAAACGCTCAAAACAAACCACAAACAATGAGAAGATCTACTCCTCTTGTACCTAAGTCATCATTGTGCCTTTTGTATTAAATCCCGACGCAATTGCTGTGATTCATCGTCAATGTGAAGGTCCTAGGGATAGAGCAGAGCTGCAGTAGTGCATCGGAATCTAATACTGGTCTCCCAGGAAAGGCTCAAAGCAAACCACAAACAATGAGAATATTAGCTCTTCTTGTACTTAAGTCGGCAATGTGCCTTTTGTACTAAATCCTGACGAAATATCTGTGTTTAATCGTCAATGTGAACGTCCAAGGGATAGAGTAAAGCTGCAGTAGTGCATCGGAATCTAATACTGATCTACCAGGAAACGCTCATAGCTAACCACAAACAATTAGAAGATATACTCTTCCTGTACCTAAGTTGGCATTGTGATTATAGTACTAGATACCGACGCAATTTCTGTGTATCATCGTCAATGTGAATGCCCAAGGTATATAGAAAAGCTGCAGTAGTGCATCGGAATCTAATACTGCTCTCCCAGGAAACGCTCAAAGCAAACCGAAAACAATGAAGAGATTAACTTTTCTTGCAGATAAGTCGGCATTGTGCGTTTTGTATTAAATCAGACGCCATTTCTGTGTTTCATCGTCAATGTGAAAGTCCAAGGAATAGACTGAAGCTGCAGTAGTGCATCGGAATCTAATACTGATCTCCCTGGAAACGCTCAAAGCAAACCACAAACAATGAAAAGATTTAGTCTTCTTGTACGTAAGTCGACATGTTGCCTTTTGTATTAAATCCCGACGTTATTTCAGTGTTTCATCGACAATGTGGAAGTCCAAATCATAGAGCAAAGCTGCAGTAGTGCATCAGAATCTAACACTAATCTCCCAGGAAACGCTCAAAGCAAACCAAAAACTATGAGAAGATTTACTCTTCTTGTACTTAAGTCGGCATTGTGCATTTTGTATTATATCCCGACGCAATTTCTGTGTTTCATCGTCAATGTGAAGGTCCAAGGGATAGATAAAGGATGCTGTAGTGCATCGGAATATAATTCTGATCCCCCAGAAAACGCTCAAAGCAAACCACAAACAATGAAAAGATTTAGTCTTCTTGTACTTAAGTCGGCATTGTGCGTTTTGTATTAAATCCCGACGCAATTGCTGTGTTTCATCGTCAATGTGAAGGTCCAAGGGATAGAGTAAAGCTGCAGTAGTGCATCGGAATCTAATACTGATCTCCTAGGAAACGACGAAAGCAAACCACAAACAATGAGAAGAGTTACTCATCTTGTACTTAAGTCGGCATTGTGCCTTTAGTATTAAATCCCGATGCAATTTCTGTGTTCCATCATGAATGTGAAGGTCAGGGGATAGAGTAAATATGCAGTAGTGCATCGGAATGTAATACTGATATCCCTGGAAAAGCTCATAGCAAACCACAAAGAATGAAAAGATTTAGTCTTCTTGTACTTAAGTCGGCATTGTGCGTTTTGTATTAAATCCCGACGCAATTTCTGTGTTTCATCGTCAATGTTAAGGTCCAAGGGATAGTATAAAGCTGCAGTAGTGCATCGGAATCTAATTCTGATCTCCCAGGAAACGCTCAAAGCAAACCACAATCAATTAGAAGATTTAACCTCCCTGTACTTAAGCCGGCATTGTTCCTTTCGTATTAAATTCCGATGCAATTTCCGTGTTTCATCGGCAATGTAAAGGTCCAAGGGATAGAGTAAAGCTGTAGTAGTGCATCGGAATGTAATACTGATCTCCCAGGAATCGCTCAAAGCAAACCACAAACAATGAGAACATTTACTCCTCTTGTACTTAAGTCGGCATTGTGCCTTTAGTATTAAATCCCGATGCAATTTCTGTGTTCCATCATGAATGTGAAGGTCAGGGGATAGAGTAAATATGCAGTAGTGCACCGGAATGTAATACTGATATCCCTGGAAAAGCTCAAAGCAAACTACAAAGAATGAAAAGATTTACTCTTCTTGTACTTAAGTTGGCATTGTGCCTTTTGTATTAAATCCCGATGCAATTTCTGTGTTTCATCATCAATGCGAAGATCCAAGGGATAGAGTAAAGCTGCAGTAGTGCGTCGGAATCTATACCGATCTCCCAGGAAACGCTCAAAACAAACCACAAACAATGAGAAGATTTACTCTTCTTGTATTTAAGTCGGCATTGTGCCTTTTGTATTAAATGCCGACGCAATAGATGTGTTTCATCGTCAATGTGAAGGTCCAAGTGATAGAGTAGAGCTGCAGTAGTGCATCGGAACCTAATACTGGTCTCCCAGGAAACGCTCAAAGCAAACCACAAAAAATGAGAATATTAACTCTTCTTGTACTTAAGTTGGCAATGTGCATTTTGTATTAAATCCTGACGAAATATCTGTGTTTCATCGTCAATGTGAACGTCCAAGGGATAGAGTAAAGCTGCAGTAGTGCATCGGAATCTAACACTGATCTCCCAGGAAACGCTCAAAGGAAACCACAAACTATGAGAAGATTTACTCTTGTTGTACTTAAGTTGGCATTGTGCATTTTGTATTATATCCCGACGCAAATTCTGTGTTTCATCGTCAATGTGAATGTCCAAGGGATAGACTAAGGATGCAGTAGTGCATCGGAATATAATTCTGATCCCCCAGAAAACGCTCAAAGCAAACCACAAACAATGAAAAGATTTAGTCTTCTTGTACATAAGTCGGCATTGTGCCTTTTGTATTAAATCCCGATGCAGTTACTGTGTTTCATCGTCAATGTGAAGGTCCAAGGGATAGCGTAAAGCTGCAGTAGTGCATCGGAATCTAATACTGTTCTCCCAAGGAAAGCCTCAAAGCAAACCACAAACAATGAGAATATTCCCTCTTCTTGTACATAAGTCGGCATTGGGCATTTTGTATTAAGTCCCGATGCTATTTCTGAGTTTCATCGTCATTGTGAACGTCCAAGGCATAGAGTATAGCTGCAGTAGTGCATCGGATTCTAATACTGATCTCCCAGGAAACGCTCAAGCAAACCACAAAAAATGGAAAGATTTACTTTTCTTTTAATCAAGTAGGCATTGTACCTTATGTATTAGATCCCGACGCTATTTCTGTGTTTCATCGATAATGTGAAAGTCCAAGGGATGGAGTAAAGCTGCAGTAGAGCATCGGAATCTAACACTGATCTCATAGGTAACGCTCAAAGCAAACCACAAAAAATGAAATGATTTATTCCTCTTGTACTTAAGTTGGCATTGTGCATTTTGTATTAAATCCCGAGGCAATATCTGCAATTCAGTTTCAATGTGAAGGTCCAAGGGATAGAGTAAAGCTGCAGTAGTGCATCGGAAACTATTACTGATCTCCCGCGAAACGCTTAAAGCAAACCACAAACAATGAGAAGGTTTCCTCTTCTTGTACTTATGTCGGCATTGTGCTTTTGTATTAAATCCCGAGGCAATTTCTGCATTTCAACGTCAATGTGAGGGTCCAAGAAATAGAATAAAGCTGCTGTAGTGCATCGGAATCTAATACTGATCTCCTAGGAAACGCCCAAAGCAAACCACAACAATGAGAAGAGTAACTCATCTTGTACTTAAGTCGGCATTGTGCCTTTTGTATGAAATCCCGACACAATTTCTGTGTTTCATCCTCTATGTGAAGTTCCAAGGGATAGAGTACAGCTGCTGTTTTGCTTCGGAATCTAATACTGATCTCCCAGGGAACGCTCAATGCAAGCCACAAACAATTAGAAGATTTACCCTCCTTGTACTTAAGTCGGCATTGTGCATTTTGCATTAAATCCCGACGCTATTTCGGTGTTTCATCGTCAATGTGAATGTCCAAGGGATAGATAAAAGCTGCAGTAGTGCATCGGAATCTAATACTGATTTCCCAGGAAGCGATCAATGCAAACCACAAAAAATGAGGAGATTCACCCTTTTTGTACTTAGGTCGGCATGGTGCCTTTGTATTAAATCCCATCGCCATTTCTGTGTTTCATCGTCAATGTGAAGGTCCAAGGGATAGAGTGAAGCAGCAGAAGTGCATCGGAGTGTAATACTGATCTCCCAGGAGACGATCAAAGCAAACCACAAACAAAGAAAAGATTTACTCTTCTTGTACTCAAGTTTGCATTGTACCTTTTGTACTAAATCCCGACGCAATTTCTGTGTTTCATCGTCAATGTGAAGGCCCAAGGGATAGAAAAAAGCTGCAGTAGTGCATCGGAATCTAATACTGATCTCCCAGGAAACGCTCAAAGCAGACCACAAACAATGAGAAGATTAATTCTTCTTGTACTTCAATCGGGATTGTGCCTTTTGTATTAAATGCCGACGCAATTTCTGTGTTTCGTTGTTAATGTGAAAGTCCAAGTGATAGAGTAAAGCTGCCTTTGTGCACCGGAATCTAACACTGATCTCCAAGGAAACGCTCAAAGCAAACCACAAACGATGAGGAGATTTACCCTTCTTGTGCTTAAGTCGGCATTGTGCTTTTTGTATTAAATCCCGACGCAATTTCTGTGTTTCGTCGTCAATGTGAAGGTTTAAGGGATAGAGTAAAGCTGAAGTAGTGCATCGGAATCTAATACTGATCTCCCAGGAAACGCTCAAAGCAAACCACAAACAATGAGAAGATTTAACCTTCTTGTACTTAAGTTAGCATTGTGACTTTCGTATTAAATCCCGACGCTATTTCGGAGTTTCATCTTCAATGTGAAGGTCCAAGGGACAGAGTAAAGCTGCAGTAGTGCATCGGAATCTGATACTGATTTCCCAGGAAACGCTCAAAGCAAACCACAAACAATGAGAAGATTTACTCTTCTTGTAGTTAAGTCGGCATTGTGCCTTTTGTATTAAATCCAGACGCCATTTCTGTGTTTCATTGTCAATGTGAAGGTCCAAGGGATAGAGTGATACTGCAGTAGTGCATCGGAATCTAATACTGTTCTCCCAAGGAAAGCCTCAAAGCAAACCACCAACAATGAGAATATTCCCTCTTCTTGTACATAAGTCGGCATTGGGCCTTTTGTATTAAGTCCCGATGCTATTTCTGAGTTTCATCGTCAATGTGAACGTCCAAGGCATAGAGTATAGCTGCAGTAGTGCATCGGATTCTAATACTGATCTCCCAGGAAACGTTCAAAGCAAACCACAAAAAATGGAAAGATTTACTTTTCTTTTAATCAAGTAGGCATTGTACCTTATGTATCAGATCCCGACGCTATTTCTGTGTTTCATCGATAATGTGAAAGTCCAAGGGATGGAGTAAAGCTGCAGTAGAGCATCGGAATCTAACACTGATCTCATAGGTAACGCTCAAAGCAAACCACAAAAAATGAAAAGATTTATTCCTCTTGTACTTAAGTCGGCATTGTGCATTTTGTATTAAATCCCGAGGCAATATCTGCAATTCAGTTTCAATGTGAAGTTCCAAGGGATAGAGTACAGCTGCTGTTTTGCTTCGGAATCTAATATTGATCTCCCAGGGAACGCTCAATGCAAGCCACAAACAATTAGAAGATTTACCCTCTTTGTACTTAAGTCGGCATTGTGCATTTTGCATTAAATCCCGACGCTATTTCGGTGTTTCATCGTCAATGTGAATGTCCAAGGGACAGAGTAAAGCTGCAGTAGTGCATCGGAATCTAATACTGATTTCCCAGTAAGCGCTCAATGCAAACCACAAACAATGAGGAGATTCACCCTTATTGTACTTAGGTCGGCATGGTGCCTTTGTATTAAATCCCAACGCCATTTCTGTGTTTCATCGTCAATGTGAAGGTCCAAGGGATAGAGTGAAGCTGCAGAAGTGCATCGGAGTGTAATACTGATCTCCCAGGAGACGATCAAAGCAAACCACAAACAAAGAAAAGATTTACTCTTCTTGTACTCAGGTTTGCATTGTACCTTTTGTACTAAATCCCGACGCAATTTCTGTGTTTCATCGTCAATGTGAAGGCCCAAGGGATAGAAAAAAGCTGCAGTAGTGCATCGGAATCTAATACTGATCACCCAGGAAACGCTCAAAGCAGACCACAAACAATGAGAAGATTAATTCTTCTTGTACTCAAGTCGGCATTGTGCCTTTTGTATCAAATCCCTACGTAATATCTGTGTTTCATCGTCAACGTGAACGTCCAAGGTATAGAGTAAAGCTGCAGTAGTGCATCGGAATCTAATACTGATCTCCCAGGAAACGCTCAAAGCAAACCACATACAATGAGGAGATTTACCCTTCTTGTGCTTAAGTCGGCATTGTGCTTTTTGTATTAAATCCCGACGCAATTTCTGTGTTTCGTCGTCAATGTGAAGGTCCAATGGATAGAGTAAAGCTGAAGTAGTGCATCGGAATCTAATACTGATCTTCCAGGGAACGCTCAAAGTAAACCACAAACAATGAGAAGATTTACTCTTCTTGTACTCAAGTCGGCATTGTGCCTTTTGTATCAAATCCCTACGTAATATCTGTGTTTCATCGTCAACGTGAACGTCCAAGGTATAGAGTAAAGCTGCAGTAGTGCATCGGAATCTAATACTGATCTCCCAGGAACGCTCAAAGATAACCACAAACAATGGGTAGATATACTCTTCCTGTACCTAAGTTGGCATTGTGATTACTGTATTAGATACCGACGCAATTTCTGTGTTTCATCGTCAATGTGAAGGCCCAAGGGATAGAGAAAAGCTGCAGTAGTGAATCTGAATCTAATACTGATCTCCCAGGAAACGCTCAAAGCAAACCATAAACAATGAGAAGATTTATTGTTCTTGTACTTCAGTCGGGATTGTGCCTTATGTATTAAATCCCGACGCAATTTCTGTGTTTCATTGTTAATGTGAAAGTCCAAGGGATAGAGTATAGCTGCCTTTGTGCATCGGAATCTAACACTGAACTCCCAGGAAACGCTCAAAGCAAACCACAAACAATGAGGAGATTTACCCTTCTTGTGCTTAAGTCGGCATTGTGCTTTTTGTATTAAATCCCGACGCAATTTCTGTGTTTCGTCGTCAATGTGAAGGTCCATGGGACAGAGTAAAGCTGAAGTAGTGCATCGGAATCTAATACTGATCTCCCAGGAAACGCTCAAAGCAAACCACAAACAATGAGAAGATTTAACCTTCTTGTACTTAAGTTAGCATTGTGACTTTCGTATTAAATCCCGACGCTATTTCGGAGTTTCATCTTCAATGTGAAGGTTTAAGCGATATAGTAAAGCTGCAGTAGTCATCGGAATCTAATACTAATCTAACAGGAAACGCTCTAAGCTAACCACAAACAATCAGATGATTTACCTATCTTGTACTGAAGTCGGCATTGTGCCTTTTCTATTAAATCCCGTCGGAATTTCTGTGTTCCATCGTGAATGTGAAGGCCCAAGGGATAGAGTGAAGCTGCATTAGTGCATCGGAATCCAATACTGATCTCCCAGGAAACGCTCAAAGCAATCCACAAACAATGAGAAGATTTACTCTTTCTGTACTTATGTCGGCATTGAGCTTTTTGTAATAAATCCCGACGCCATTTCTGTGTTTCATCGTCAATGCGAACGTCCAAGGGATAGAGTAAAGCTGCAGTAGTGCATCGAAATCTAATACGGAATTCCCAGGAAACGCTCGAAGCTAACCACAAACAATGAGTAGATTTACTTTTCTTGTACCTAAGTTGGCATTGTGATTATTGTATTAGATCCCGACGCAATTTCGGTGTTTCATCGTCAATGTGAAGGTCCAAGGGATAGAGTAAAGCTGCAGTAGTTAATCGGAATCTATTACTGAACCCCAGGAAACGCTCATGGCAAACCACAAACGTGAGAAGATTTACTCTCCTTGTACTTAAGTCGGCATACCGCATTTTGTATTAAATCCCGACGCAATTTCTGTGATTCATTGTAATGTGAGGGTCCAGGGGATAGAGTGAAGCTGCAGTGGTGCATCATAATCTAATACTGATCTCCCAGGAAACACTCAAGGCAAACCACAAACAATGAGAAGATTTACCCTTCTAGTACTTAGGTCGGCATTGTGCATTTTGTAATAAATACCGTGGCAATTTCTGCGTTTCAATGTCAATGTGAAAGTCCGAGGGATAGAGTAAAGCTGCAGTAGTGCATCGGAATCTAATACAGATCTCCCAGGAGACGTTCGAAGCAAACCACAAGCAATGAGAAGATTTACTCTTTTTGTACTTATGTCTACATTCTGACTTTTGTATTAAATCCCGACGCAGTTTCTGTGATTCATCGACAATGTGAAAGTCAAAGGGATAGGGTAAAGCTGCAGTAGTGCATCAGAATCTAATACTGATCTCCCAAGAATCGCTCAAAGCAAACCACAAACCATGAGAAGATTACAACTTCTTGTACCTAAGTCGTCATTGTGCCTTTCGTATAATATCCCGATGCAATTTCTGTGTTTCATCGTCAATGTGAAGTTCCAAGGGTTAAAGTAAAGCTCCAGTAGTGCATCGGAATCTAACACTGATATCACAGGATACGCTCAAAGCAAACCACAAACAATGAGAAGATTTTCTCTTCTTGTACTTAAGTCCACATTGTGCGTTATGTATTAACACCCGACGACATGTCTGTGTTTCATCGTCAATGTGAAGGTCCAAGGGATAGAGTAAAGCTGCACTAGTGCATCGGAATGTAATACTGATATCTGAGGAGACGCTCAAAGCAAACCATAAACAATGAAAAGACTTACTCTTCTTGTACTCAAGTTGTCATTATGCCCCTTGTATTAAATCCCGACGCTATTTCTGTGATTCATCGACAATGTGAAAGTACAGAGGATAGAGTAAAGCTGTAGTAGTGCATCGGAATCTAACACTGATCTCCCAGGAAACGTTCAAAGCAAACCACAAACAATGAGAAGATTTACTCTTCCTGTACTTAAGTCGGCATTGTGCTTTTTGTATTAAATCCCAATGCAATTTCTGTGTTTCATCGTCAATGTGTAGGTTCAAGGGATAGAGTAGAGCAGCAGTAGTGGATCTGAAACTAATACTGATCCCCCAGGAAACGCTCAAACCAAACCACAAACAATGAGAATATTTAGTCTTCTTGTACTTAAGTCGGCATTGTTCCTTTAGTATTAAATACCGACGCAATTTCTGTGTTCCATCGTGAATGTGAAGGTCAAGGGATAGAGTAAATCAGCAGTAGTGAATAGGAATCTGATACTGATCTCCAAGGAAACGCTCAAAGCTATCCACAAACAATGAGAAGATTTACTCTTCCTGAACATAAGTTGGCATTGTGATTATAGTATTAGATACCGACGCAATATCTGTGTTTCATCGTCAATGTGAAGATCCAAGGGATGGAGTAAAGCTGCAGTAGTGCGTCGGAATCTATACTGATCTCCCAGGAAACGCTCAAAACAAACCACAAACAATGAGAAAATTTACTCTTCTTGTACTTAAGTCGGCATTGTGCATTTTCTATTAAATCACGACGCAATTTCTGTGTTTCATTGTTAATGTGAAAGACCAAGGGATAGAGTAAAGCTGAGTTTGTGCATCGGAATCTAACACTAATCTCCCAGGAAACGCTCAAAGGAAACCACAAACAATGAGGAGATTTACCCTTATTGTGCTTAAGTCGGCATTGTGCTTTTTGTATTAAATCCCGACGCATTTTCTGTGTTTCGTCGTCAATGTGAAGGTCCAAGGGATAGAGTAAAGCTGAAGTAGTGTATCGGAATCCAATACTGATCTCCCAGGAAACGCTCAAAGCAAACCACAAACAATGAGAAGATTTAACCTTCTTGTATTTAATTTAGCAATGTGACTTTCGTAATAAATCCCGACTCTATTTCGGTGTTTTATCGTCAATGTGAAGGTCCAAGGGATAGAGTAAAGCTGCAGTGGTGCATCGGAAATTAATACCGATCTCCCAGGAAACGCTCAAAGCAAACCACAAACAATGAGAAGATTAACTCTTCTTGTAGTTAAGTCGGCATTTTGCGTTTTGTATTATATCCCGACGCAATTTCTGTGTTTCATCGTCAATGTGAAAGTCCAAGGGATAGAGTAGAGCTGCAGTAGTGCATCGGAATCTAATACTGATCTCCCAGGAAACGCTCAAAGCTAACCACAAACAATGAAGAGATTTAGACTTCTTGTACTTAAGTCGGCATTGTGCCTTTTGTATTAAATTTCGACGTTATTTCAATGTTTCGTCGACAATGTGGAAGTCCAAATCATAGAGTAAAGCTGCAGTACTGCATCGGAATCTAACACTGATCTCCTAGGAAACGCTCAAAGCAAACCACAAACTATGAGAAGATTTACTCTTCTTGTACTTAAGTTGGCATTCTGCATTTTGTATTATATCCCGACGCATTTTCTGTGTTTCATCGTCAATGTGAAGGTCCAAGGGATAGAGTAAGGATGCAGTAGTGCATCGGAATATATTTCTGATCCCCCAGAAAACGCTCAAAGCAAACCACAAACAATGAAAAGATTTAGTCTTCTTGTACTTAAGTCGGCATTGTGCCTTTTGTATTAAATCCCGACGCAATTGCTGTGTTTCATCGTCAATGTGAAGGTCCAGGGGATAGAGTAAAGCTGCAGTAGTGCATTGGACTCTAATACTGTTCTCCCAGGAAACGCTCAAAGCAAACCACAAACAATGAGAATATTCCCTCTTCTTGTACATAAGTCGGCATTGTGCCTTTTGTATTAAATCCCGATGCAATTTCTGTGTTTCATCGTCAATGTGAAGGGCCAATGGATAGAGTAAAGCTGAAGTAGTGCATCGGAATCTAATACTGATCTCCCAGGAAACGCTCAAAGCAAACTACAAACAATTAGAAGATTTACTCTTCTTGTACTTAAGTCGGCATTGCGCCTGTTGTATTAAATCCCGACGCAATATCTGTGTATCATCGGCAATGTGAACGTCCAAGGTATAGAGTGAAGCTGCAGAAGTGCATCGGAATCTAATACTGATCTCCCAGGAAACGCTCGAAGCTAACCACAAACAATGAGAAGATTTACTCTTCCTGTACCTAAGTTGGCACTGTGATTATTGTATTAGATACCGACGCAATTTCTGTGTTTCATCGTCAATGTGAAGGCCCAAGGGATAGAGAAAAGCTGCAGTAGTGCATCTGAATCTAATACTGATCTCCCAGGAAACGCTCAAACAAACCACAAACAATGAGAAGATTTATTGTTCTTGTACATCAGTCGGGAATGTGAGTTTTGTATTAAATCCCGACGCAATTTCTGTGTTTCATTGTTAATGTGAAAGTCCAAGGGATGGAGTAAAAATGCCTTTGTGCATCGGAATCTTACACTTATCTACCAGGAAACGCTCAAAGCAAACCACAAACAATGAGTAGATTTACCCTTCTTGTGCTTAAGTCGGCATTGTGCTTTTTGTATTAAATCCCGACGCAATTTCTGTGTTTCGTCGTCAATGTGAAGGTATAAGGGATTGAGTAAAGCTGAAGTAGTGCATCGGAATCTAATACTGATCTCCCAGGAAACGCTCAAAGCAAACCACAAACAATGAGAATAAACACTCTTCTTGTACTTAAGTCGGCATTGTGCCTTTTGTATTAAATCCCGACGCAATTTCTGTGTTTTATCGTCTATGTGATCGTCCAAGGGATAGAGTAAAGCTGATCTCCCAGGAAACGCTCAAAGCATACCACAAACAATGAGAAGATTTACGCTTCTTGTAGTTAAGTCGGCATTGTGCGTTTTGTATTAAATCCCGACGCCATATCTGTGTTTCATCGTCAATGTGAAGGTCCAAGGGATAGAGTGAAGCTTCAGTAGTGCATCAGAATGTAATACTGATATCCCAGGAAACGCTCAAAGCAAACCACAAACTATGAGAAGATTTACTTTTCTTGTACTTAAGTCGTCATTGTGCCTTTAATATTAAATCCCGACAAAATTTCTATTTTTCATCGTCAATGTGATGGTCCTAGGAATAGAGTAAAGCTGCAGTAGTGCATCGGAATCTAACACTGATCTACCAGCAAACGTTCAAAGCAAACCACAAACAGGGACAAGATTTACTCTTCTTGTACTTAAGTCGGTATTGTGCCTTTTGTATTAAATCCCGACGCAATTTCTGTGTTTTATCGTCAATGTGAACGTCCAAGGGATAGAGTAAAGCTGATCTCCCAGGAAACGCTCAAAGCAAACCACAATCAATGAGAGATTTAACCATCTTGTACTTAAGTTAGCATTGTGACTTTCGTATTAAATCCCGACGCTATATCGCAGTTTCATCGTCAATGTGAAGGTCCGAGGGATAAAGTATAGCTGCAGTAGTGCATCGGAATCTAATAATGACCTCCCAGGAAACGCTCAAAGCATACCACAGACAATGAGAAGATTTACCTTTCCAGTACTTTAGTCAGCATTGTGCCATTTGTATCAAATCCCGACGCAATTTCTGTTTTTCATCGTCAATGTGAAGGCCCAAGGGATAGAGTAAAGCGGCAGTATAGCATCGGAATCTGATTCCGATCTCCCAGGAAACGCTCAAAGCAAACAACAAACAATGAGAAGATTTACTCTTCTTGTACTTAAGTCGTCATTGTGCATTTTGTATTATATCCCAACACAATTTCTGTGTTTCATCGTCAATGTGAAGGTCCAAGGGACAGAGTAATGATCCAGTTGTGCAACGGAATCTAATACTGATCCCCAAGGAAACGCTCAAAGAAAACCTTAAACAATGAGTAGATTTACTCTTCTTGTACTTAAGTCGGTATTGTCCGTTTTGTATTAAATCCCGACGCCACTTCTGTGCTTCATAGTCAATGTGAAAGTCCAAGGGATAGAGTAAATCTGCAGTAGCGCATCGGAATGTAATCCTGATATCCCAGGAAACGCTCAAACAAACCACAAACAATGTAAAGATTTACTCTTCTTGTACTCAAGTTGGCATTATGCCTTTTGTGTTAAATCCTGACGCAATTTCTGTGTCTCATCGACGATGTGAAAGTCGAAGCGATAGAGAAAAGCTGCAGTAATGAATCGGAATCTAACACTGATGTACCAGCAAACGCTCAAAGAAAACCACAAACAATGAGAAGATTTAATCTTATAGTACTTAAGTCTTCATTGTGCATTTTGTTTTATATCCCGACGCAATTTCTGTGTTTCATCGTCAATGTGAAAGTCCAAGGGATAGAGTAGAGCTGCAGTAGTGCATCGGAATCTAATACTGATCTCCCAGGAAACGCTCAAAGCAAACCACAAACAATGAAAAGATTTAGTCTTCTTGTACTTAAGTCGGCATTGTGCCTTTTGTATTCAATTCCGACGTTATTTCAATGTTTCGTTGACCATGTGGAAGTCCAAATCATAGAGTAAAGCTGCAGTAGTGCATCGGAATCTAACACTGATCTCCCAGGAAACGCTCAAAGCAAACCACAAACTATGAGAAGATTTACTCTTCTTGTACTTAAGTTGGCATTGTGCATTTTGTATTATATCCCGACGCAATTTCTGTGTTTCATCGTCAATGTGAAGGTCCAAGGGATAGAGTAAGGATGCAGTAGTGCATCGGAATATAATTCTGATCCCCCAGAAAACGCTCAAAGCAAACCACAAACAATGAAAAGATTTAGTCTTCTTGTACTTAAGTCGGCATTGTGCCTTTTGTATTAAATCCCGACCCAATTGCTGTGTTTCATCGTCAATGTGAAGGTCCAGGGGATAGAGTAAAGCTGCAGTAGTGCATCGGAATCTAATACTGTTCTCCCAGGAAACGCTCAACGCAAACCATAAACAATGAGAATATTCCCTCTTCTTGTACATAAGTCGGCGTTGTGCCTTTTGTATTAAATCCCGATGCAATTTCTGTGTTTCATCGTCAATCTGAAGGTCCAAGGGGTAGAGTGAAGCTGCAGTTGTCCTTCGGAATCTAATACTGATCTCCCAGGGAACGCTCAATGCAAGCCACAAACAATTAGAAGATTTACCCTCCTTGTACTTAAGTCGGCATTGTGCCTTTTGTATTAAATCCCGACGCAATTTCTGCGTTTCATCGTCAATGTAAAGGTCCTATGGATTGAGTTAAGCTAAAGTAGTGTGTCGGAATTCAATACTGATCTCCCAGGAAACGCTCAAATCAAACCACAAACAATGAGAAGATTTAACCTTCTTGTACTTAAGTTAGCATTGTGACTCTCGTATTAAATCCCACCACTATTTCGGTGATTCATCGTCAATGTGAATGTCCAAGGGATAGAGTAAAGCTGCAGTAGTGCATCGGAATCTAATACTGTTCTCCCCGGATGCGCTCAAAGCAAACCACAAACAATGAGGAGATTTACCCTTTTTGTACTTAGGTCGGCGTGGTGTCTTTGTATTAAATCCCAACGCCATTTCTGTGTTTCATCGTCAATGTGAAGGTCCTAGGGATAAAGCTGCAGTAGTGCATCGGAATCTAATACTGATCTCCCAGGAAACGCCCAAAACAAACCACAAACAATGAGAAGATTTACCCTTCTTGTACTTAAGTCGGCATTGCGCCATTTCTATTAAATCCCGAGGCAATTCCTGTGTTTCATCGTCAATGTGAAGGCCCAAGGGAGAGAGTAAAGCTGCAGTATTGCATCGGAATCTGATACTGATCTTCCAGGAAACGCTCAAAGCAAACCACAAACAATGAGAAGATTTACTCTTCCTGTACCTAAGTTCGCATTGTGAATATTGTATTAGATACCGACGCAATCTCTGTATTTCATCGTCAATGTTAAGTCCCAAGGGAAACAGAAAACTGCAGTAGTGCATCGGAATCTAATACTGATCTCCCAGGAAACGCTCTAAGCAAACCACAAATAATGAGAAGATTAATTCTTCTTGTGCTTCAGTCGGGATTGTGCCTTTTGTATTAAATCCCGACGCAATTTCTGTGTTTCATTGTTAATGTGAAAGTCCAAGGGATAGAGTAAAGCTGCCTTTGTGCATCGGAATCTAACACTGATCTTCCAGGAAACGCTCAAAGCAAACCACAAACAATGAGGAGATTTACCCTTCTTGTACTTAAGTCGGCATTGTGCTTTTTGTATTAAATCCCGAAGCAATTTCTGTGTTTCGTCGTCAATGTGAAGGGCCAATGGATAGAGTAAAGCTGAAGTAGTGCATCGGAATCTAATACAGATCTCCCAGGAAACGCTCAAAGCAAACCACAAACAATGAGAAGATTTACTCTTCTTGTACTTAAGTCGGCATTGTGCCTGTTGTATTAAATCCCGACGCAATATCTGTGTATCATCGTCAATGGAAACGTCCAAGGTATAGAGTAAAGCTGCAGTAGTGCATCGGAATCTAATACTGATCTCCCAGGAAACGCTCAAAGCTAACCACAAACAATGAGAAGATTTACTCTTCCTGTACCTAAGTTGGCATTGTGATTAATGTATTAGATACCGACGCAATTTCTGTGTTTCATCGTCAATGTGAAGGCCCAAGGGATAGAGAAAAGCTGCAGTAGTGCATCTGAATCTAATACTGATCTCCCAGGAAACGCTCAAAGCAAACCACAAACAACGAGAAGGTTTACTCTTCTTGTACTTAAGTCGGCATTGTGCCTTTTGTATTAAATCCCGACGCCATATCTGTGTTTCATCGTCAATGTGAAGGTCCAAGGGATAGAGTGAAGCTTCAGTAGTGCATCAGAATGTAATACTGATCTCCCAGGAAACGCTCAAAGCAAACCACAAACTATGAGAAGATTTACTTTTCTTGTACTTAAGTCGTCATTGTGCCTTTTGTATTAAATCCCGACAAATTTTCTATTTTTCATCGTCAGTGTGATGGTCCTAGGGATAGAGTAAAGCTGCAGTAGTGCATCGGAATCTAACACTGATCTACCAGCAAACGCTCAAAGCAAACCACACAAAAATGACAACATTTACTCTTCTTGTACTTAAGTCGGCATTGTGCCTTTTGTATTAAATCCCGACGCAATTTCTGTGTTTTATCGTCAATGTGAACGTCCAAGGGATAGAGTAAAGCTGATCTCCAAGGAAATGCTCAAAGCAAACCACAATCAATGAGAGATTTAACCATCTTGTACTGAAGTTAGCATTGTGACTTTCGTATTAAATCGCGACGCTATATCGGAGTTTCATCGTCAATGTGAAGTTCCGAGGGATAGAGTAAAGCTGCAGTAGTGCATCGGAATCTATTACTGATCTCCCAGGAAATGCTTAAAGCAAACCACAAACAATGAGAACATTTACTCTTCTTATACTTAATTCGGCATAGTGCCTTTTGTATTAAATACCGACGCCATTTCTGAGTTTCCTCGTCAATGTGAAGGTCCAAAGGATACAGTAAAGCTGCAGTGTTGCGTCGGAATGTAATACTGATCTCTCAGGAAACTATCAAAGCAAACCACAAACAATTGGAAGATTTACTCTTCTTGTACTTAATTCAGCAATGTGATTTGTGTATTAATTCGCGACGCAATTTCTGTGTTTCTTCGTCAATGTGAAGGTCCAAGTGATACAGTAAAGCTGCAGTGGTGCATCGGAAATTAATACTGATATCCCAATAAACGCTCAAAGCAAACCACAAACAGTGAGGAGATTTATTCTTCTTCTACTTAAGTCGGCATTGTGCTTTTTGTATTAAATCCCGACGCAATTTCTGTGTTTCGTCGTCAATGTGAAGGGCCAATGGATAGAGTAAAGCTGAAGTAGTGCATCGGAATCTAATACAGATCTCCCAGGAAACGCTCAAAGCAAACCACAAACAATGAGAAGATTTACTCTTCTTGTACTTAAGTCGGCATTGTGCCTGTTGTATTAAATCCCGACGCAATATCTGTGTATCATCGTCAATGGAAACGTCCAAGGTATAGAGTAAAGCTGCAGTAGTGCATCGGAATCTAATACTGATCTCCCAGGAAACGCTCAAAGCAAACCACAAACAATGAGAATAATCACTCTTCTTGTACTTAAGTCGGCATTGTGGCTTTTGTATTAAATCCCGACGCAATTTCTGTGTTTTATCGTCTATGTGGTCATCCAAGGGATAGAGTAAAGCTGATCTCCCAGGAAACGCTCAAAGCAAACCACAAACAATGAGAAGATTTAACCTTCTTGTACTTAAGCTAGCATTGTGACTTTCGTATTAAATCCCGACGCTATTTCGGAGTTTTATCTGCAATGTGAAGGTCCAAGGGATAGAGTAAAGATGCAGTAGTGCATCGGAATCTAATACTGATCTCCCAGGAAACGCTCAAAGCAAACCACAAACAATGAGAAGGTTTACTCTTCTTGTAGTTAAGTCGGCATTGTGCCTTTTGTATTAAATCCCGACGCCATATCTGTGTTTCATCGTCAGTGTGAAGGTCCAAGGGATAGAGTGAAGCTTCAGTAGTGCATCAGAATGTAATACTGATCTCCCAGGAAACGCTCAAAGCAAACCACAAACTATGAGAAGATTTACTTTTCTTGTACTTAAGTCGTCATTGTGCCTTTTGTATTAAATCCCGACAAATTTTCTATTTTTCATCGTCAGTGTGAGGTTCCTAGGGATAGAGTAAAGCTGCAGTAGTGCATCGGAATCTAACACTGATCTACCAGCAAACGCTCAAAGCAAACCACAAAAAAATGACAACATATACTCTTCTTGTCCTTAAGTCGGCATTGTGCCTTTTGTATTAAATCCCGACGCAATTTCTGTGTTTTATCGTCAATGTGAACGTCCAAGGGATAGAGTAAAGCTGATCTCCAAGGAAACGCTCAAAGCAAACCACAATCAATGAGAGATTTAACCATCTTGTACTGAAGTTAGCATTGTGACTTTCGTATTAAATCGCGACGCTATATCGGAGTTTCATCGTCAATGTGAATTTCCGAGGGATAGAGTAAAGCTGCAGTAGTGCATCGGAATCTATTACTGATCTCCCAGGAAATGCTTAAAGCAAACCACAAACAATGAGAACATTTACTCTTCTTATACTTAATTCGGCATAGTGCCTTTTGTATTAAATACCGACGCCATTTCTGAGTTTCATCGTCAATGTGAAGGTCCAAAGGATACAGTAAAGCTGCAGTGTTGCGTCGGAATGTAATACTGATCTCTCAGGAAACTATCAAAGCAAACCACAAAAAATTGGAAGATTTACTCTTCTTGTACTTAATTCAGCAATGTGATTTGTGTATTAATTCGCGACGCAATTTCTGTGTTTCTTCGTCAATGTGAAGGTCCAAGTGATACAGTAAAGCTGCAGTGGTGCATCGGAAATTAATACTGATATCCCAGGAAACGCTCAAAGCAAACCACAAACAGTGAGGAGATTTATTCTTCTTCTACTTAAGTCGGCATTGTATTTTTTTTATGAAATAGCGCCGCAATTTCTGTGTTTCATCGTCAATGTAAAGGTCCAAGGGATAGAGTGAAGCTGCAGTAGTGTATCGGAATGTAATACTGATCTCCCAGGAAACGATCAAAGCAAACCACAAACAATAAAAGATTTACTCTTCTTGTCCGTAAGTCGGCATTTTGCCTTTTGTATTAAATCCCGACGCTATAGCTGTGTTTCATCGTCAATGTGAAGGTCCAAGGGATAGAGTAAATTAGCAGTAGTGCATCGGAATCTAATACTGATCTCCCAGGAAACGCTCAAAGCAAACCACAAACAATGAATGGATTTACTCTTCTTGTACTTATGCCGGCATTTTGCCTTTTGTATTAAATTCCGACGCAATTTCTGTGTTTCATCGTCAATGTGAAGGTCCAAGGGATAGAGTAAAGCTGTAATAGTGTATCGGAATCCAATAATTATCTCCCAGGAAACGCTCAATGCAAACCACAAACAATGAGAAGATTTAACCTTCTTGTACTTAAGTTAGCATTGTGACTTTCGTATTAAATCCCAACGCTATTTCGGGGATTCATCGCCAATGTGAAGGTCCAAGGAACAGAGTAAAGCTGCAGTAGTGCATCGGAATCTAATACTGATCTCCCAGGATACTCTCAAAGCAAACCACAAACAATGAGAAGATTTACTCTTCTTGTTATCAAGTTGGCATTGTGTTTTTTGTATTAAATCCCAACGCAATTTCTGTGTATCATCGTCAATGTGAAGTTCCAAAGAATAGAGTAAAGCTGCTGTAGAGCATCGGAATGTAATACTGATATCCCCCGATACGCTCAAAGCTAACCACAAGCAATGAGGTGAGTTACTCTTCTTGTACTCAAGTTGGCATTGTGCTTTTTGTATTGAATCCCGACGTAATTTCTGTGTTTCATCGTCAATGTGATGGTCCAAGGGATAGAGTAAAGCTGTAGTAGTGTATCGGAATCCAATAATTAACTCCCAGGAAACGCTCAAACCAAACCACAAACAATGAGAAGATTTAACCTTATTGTCCTTAAGTTAGCATTGTGACTTTCGTATTAAATCCCGACGCTATTTCGATGTTTCATCGTCAATCTGAAGGTCCATGGTGTAGAGTTAAGCTGCAGTAGTGCATCGGAATCTAATACTGATCTCCCAGGAAACGCTCAAAGCCGACCACAATCAATGAGAAGGTACCCTTCTTGTACTTAAGTCGGCATTGTGCATTTTTTATTAAATCCCGACTCAATTTCTGTGTTTCATCGTCAATGTAAAGTTCCAAGGGATAGAGTAAAGCTGCAGTAGTGCATCGGAATCAAATAATGATCTCCCAGGAAACGCTCAAAGCAAACTACAAATAATGAGAAGATGTACTTCACTTGTACTTAAGTCGGCATTGTGCCTTTTGTATTAAATCCCGACGCAATTGCTATGTTTTTCATCGTCAATGTGAAGGTCCAAGGGATAGAGTAAAGATGTAGTTGTGCATCGGAATGTAATACTGATATCCCAGGAAACGCTCAAACAAACCAAAAACAATGTCTTGTGTCTTTTGTGTTAAATCCTGACGCAATTTCTGTGTCCCATCGACAATGTGAAAGTCCAAGCGATAGAGTAAAGCTGAAGTATTGCATCGGAATCTAACACTGATCTACCAGCAAACGCTCAAAGCAAACTAAAAACAATGAGAAGATTTACTCTTCTTGTACTTAAGTCGGCATTGTGCCTTTTGTATTAAATCGCGAGGCAATTTCGGCGTATCAGTGTTAAAGTGAAGGTCCAAGGGATAGAGTAAAGCTGCAGTAGTGCATCGGAATGTAATATTGATCTCCCAGGAAACGCTCAAAGCAAACCACAAACAATGAGAAGATTTACTCTTCTTGTACTTAAGTGGACATTGTGCCTGTTATATTAAATCCCGATGCAATTTCTATATTTCATCGTCAGTGTGATGGTCCTAGGGATAGAGTAAAGCTGCAGTAGTGCATCGGAATCTAATACTGATCCCCCAGGAAACGCTCAAAGCAAACCACAAACAATGAGAAGATATACTTATCTAATACATAAGTCGGCATTTTGCCATTTGTATTATATCCCGACGTAATTTCTGTGTTTCATCGGCAATGTTAAGGTCCAAGGGATAGAGTTAAGCTGCAGTATTGCATCGGAGTCTAATACTGATCTAACAGGAAACACTCAAATCAAACCTCAAACAATGAGAAGATTTACTCTTCTTGTACTTGAGTCGGCATTGTGCCTTTTGTTTTGAATCCCGACGCAATTTCTGTGTTTCATCGTCAATCTGAAGATCCAAGGGATAGAGTAAGTCTGCAGTGGTGCATCGGAATCTATTACTGATCTCCCAGAAAACGCTCAAAGCAAACCATAAACAATGAGGAGATTTTCTCTTCTTGTACTTAAGTCGGCATTGTGCCTTTTGTATTAAATCCCGACGCAATTTCTGTGTTTCATCGACAATGTGAAGGTGCAAGGGATAGAGTAAAGCCGCAGTAGTGCATCGGAATCTAATACTGATCTCACAGGAAACGCTTAAATCAAACCACAAACAATGAGAAGATTTACTCTTCTTGTACTTAAGTCGGCATTGTGCATTTTGTATTAAATCCCGACGCAATTTCTGTGTTTTATCGACAATGTGAAGGTGCAAGGGATAGAGTAAAGCCGCAGTAGTGCATCGAAATCTAATACTGATCTCCCAGGAAACGCTGAAAGGAAACCACAAACAATGAGAAGATTTACTCTTCTTGTTATCAAGTTGGCATTGTGTCTTTTGTATTAAATTCCGACGCAATTTCTGTGCTTCATCGTCAATGTGAAGTTCCAAGGGATAGAGTAAAGCTGCAGTAGTGCATCGGAATCTAATTTTGAACTCCCAGGAAACGCTCAAAGCAAACCACAAACAATGAGAAGATATACTTATCTAATACATAAGTCGGCATTTTGCCATTTGTTTTAAATCCCGACTCAATTTCTGTGTTTCATCGGCAATGTGAAGGTCCAAGGGATAGAGTAAAGCTGCAGTAGTGCATCGGAATATAATGCTGATCTCCCAGGAAACGCTCAAATCAAACCACAAACAAAAAGAATATTTATCTTTCTTGTACTTAAGTCGACATTTAGCCTTTCGTATTAAATCCCGACGAAATTTCTGTGTTTCATCGTTACTGTGAAGGTCCAAGGGATAGAGTAAAGGCGCAATAGTGCATCGGAATCTAATACTGATCCCAGAGGAAACGCTCAAAGCAAATCACAAACAATGAGACGATATACTCTTCTTGTACTTATGTTGGCATTGGCTTTTGTAATTAATCCGGACGCAATATCTGTGTTTCATCCTCAGTGTGAAGGTCCAAATGATAGAGTTAAGCTGCAGTAGTACATCGGAATCTAATACTGATCTCCCAGGAAACGGTCAAAGCAAACCACAAACAATGAGAAGATATACTCTTCTTGTACTTAAGTCGGTATTGTGCCTTTTGTATTGAATCCCCTACGCAATTTCTGTGTTTCATCGTCAATGTGAAGGTCCAAGGGATAGCGTAAGGCTGCAGTATTGCATCAGAGAATAATTTTGATCTACCAGGAAACGCTCAAAACAAACCTCAAACAATGAGAAGATTTACTCTTCTTTTACTTGAGTCGGCATTGCGCCTCTTTTGTTTTGAATCCCGACGCAAATTCTGTGTTTCATCGTCAATCTGGACATCCAAGGGATAGAGGAAAGCTGCAGTTGTGAATCGGAATCTAATACTGATCTCCCAGGAAACGCTCCTAGCAAACCACAAACAATGAGAAAATTAACTCTTCTGGTACTTAAGTAGGCATTGTGCCTTTTGCATTAAATCCAGACGCAATTTCGCCGTTTCATCGTCAATGTGAAGGTCCAAGGGATAGAGTAAATCTGTAGTTGTGCATCGGAATCCATTAGTGATCACCCAGGAAACGCTCAAAGCAAGCCACAAACAATGTGAATATTTACTCTACTTGTACTTAAGTCGGCATTGTGTCTTTTGTATTAAATTCCGACGCAATTTCTGTGTTTCATCGTCAATGTGAAGGTCCAAGGGATATAGTAATGCTACAGTAGTGCATCGGAAACTAATACTGATCTCCCAGGAAACGCTTAAAACAGACCACAAACAATGAGAAGATTTACTCTTCTTGTACTTAATTCGGTATTGTGCCCTTTGTATTAAGTCCCGACGCAATTTCGTCGTTTCATCATCAATGTGAAGGTCCAAGGGATAGAGTAAAGCTGTAGTAGTGCAGCGGAATCTATTACTGATCACCCAGGAAACGCTCAAAGCAAACCAAAAACTATGAGATGATTTACTCTTCTTGTACTTATGTTGGCATTGTGCCTTTTGTACTAAATCCCGACACAATTTCTGTGTTTCATCGTCAATGTGGTGGTCCAAGCGATAGAGTAAAGCTGCAGTAGTGCATCGGAATCTGATAATGATCTTCCAGGAAACGCTCAAAGCAAATCACAAAAATTGAGAGGATTTACTCTTCTTGTACTCAAGTTGCCAATCTGCCTTTTATATAAAATCGCGACGCAATTTCTGAGTTTCATCGACAATGAGATAGTCCAAGTGATAAAGCTGCTGTAGTGCATCGGAATCTAATAATGATCTCCCAGGAAACGCTCAAAGCACACCACGAACAATGAGAGGATTTACTATTCTTGTACATAAGTCGACATTGTGCCTTTTATATTAAATACCGAAGCAATATCTGTATTTCATCGTCAATGTGAACGTACAAGGGATGGAGTAAAGCTACAGTAGTGCATCGGAATCTAATACTGATCTCCCAGGAAACGCTCAAAGCAAGCCACAAACAATGAGAAGATTTATCCTTCTTGTACTTACATCGGCATTGTGCCTTTTGCATTATATCCCTACGCAATTTCTGTGTTTCATCGTCAAAGTCAAGGTCCAGGGAATAGAGTAAACCTGCAGTGGTGCATCGCAACCTAATACTGATCTCCCTGTAAACGCCCAAAACAAACCACAAACAATGAGAAGATTTACTCCTTTTGTACTTAAGTGGGCATTGTGCCCTTTGCATTAAATCCCGACGAAATTTCGTCGTTTCATCGTCAATGTGAAGGTCCAAGGGATAGAGTAAAGCTGTAGTAGTGCATAGGAATCTATTACTGATCTCCGAGGAAACGCTCAAAGCAAACTACAAACAATGAGAATATTTACTCTGCTTGTACTGAAGTCGGCATTGTGTCTTTTGTATAAAATTCCGACGCAATTTCTGTGTTTCATCGTCAATGTGAAGTTCCAAGGGATAGAGTAAAGCTGCAGTGGTGCATCGGAATCTAATACCGATCTCCCAGGAAACGCTCAAACCAAACCACAAACAATGAGAAGATATACTTATCTAACACATAAGTCGGCATATTGCCATTTGTTTTAAATCCCGACGCAATTTCTGTGTTTCATCGTCACGGTGAAGGTCCAAGCGATAGAGTAAAGGTGCAATAGTGCATCGGAATCTAATACTGATCCCAAAGGAAACGCTCAAAGCAAACCACAAACAATGAGAAGATATACTGTTCTTGTATTTAAGTCGGTATTGTGCCATTTGTATTAAATCCCAAGGCAATATCTGTGTATCATCGTCATTGTGAAGTTCCAAGGGATAGAGTTAAGCTGCAGTAGTTCATCGGAATCTAATACTGATCTCCCAGGAAACGCTCAAAGCAAACCACAAACAATGAGAAGATATACTCCTCTTGTACTTAAGTCGGTATTGTGCCTTTTGTATTGAATCCCGACGCAATTTCTGTGTCTCATCGTCAATGTGAAGGTCCAAGGGATAGCGTAAAGCTGCAGTATTGCATCAGAGAATAATTCTGATCTACTTGGAAACGCTCAAAACAAACCTCAAACAATGAGAACATTTACTCTTCTTTTACTTGAGTCGGCATTTCGCCTCTTTTGTTTTGAATCCCGACGCAAATTCTGTGTTTCATCGTCAATCTGAAGATCCAAGGGATAGAGTAAAGCTGCAGTTGTGCATCGGAATCTAATACTGATCTCTCAGGAAACGCTCCTAGCAAACCACAAACAATGAGAAAATTAACTCTTCTGGTACTTAAGTAGGCATTGTGCCTTTTGCATTAAATTCCGACGCAATTTCGTCGTTTTATCGTCAATGTGAAGGTCCAATGGATAGAGTAAAGCTGTAGTAGTGCATCGGAATCCATTACTGATCACCCAGGAAACGCTCAAACAAACCACAAACAATGTGAATATTTACTCTACTTGTACTTAAGTCGGCATTGTGTCTTTTGTATTAAATCCCGACGCAATTTCTGTGTTTCATCGTCAATGTGAAGGTCCAAGGGATAAAGTAATGCTACAGTAGTGCATCGGAAACTAATACTGATCTCCCAGGAAACGCTTAAAGCAAACCACAAACAATGAGAAGATTTACTCCTCTTGTACTTAAGTCGGTATTGTGCCCTTTGTATTAAAACCCGACGCAATTTCTGTGTTTCATCGTCAATGGGAAGGTCCAAGGGATAGAGTAAAGCTGCCGTAGTGCATTTGAATATTGCACTGATTACCCAGGAAACGCTCAAACCAAACCACAAACAATGGGAAGATTGACCTTTTCAGTACTTCAGTCGTCCTTGTGCCTTTTGTATTAAATCCTTACGCATATTTCTGTGTTTCATCGTCAATGTGAAGGTCCAAGGGATAGAGTAAATTTGCAGTAGTGCAATGAAATCTAGTACTGATCTCCCAGGAAAAGCTCAGAGCAAACCACAAACAATGAGAAGATATACTCTTCCCGTACTTAAGTCGGCATTGTGCCTTTTGTATTAAATCCCGACGCAATTTCTGAGTTTCATCGTCGATGTGAAGGTCCAAGGATAGAGTAAAGCTGCAGTAGTGCATCGGAATCTAATACAGATCTCCCAGGAAACGCTCAAAGCAAACCACAAACAATGGGCAGATATACTGTTCTTGTACTTTCGTCGACATTGTGCCTTTTGTATTAAATCCAGACGCAATTTCTGTGTTTCACAGTCAATGTGAGGGTCCAAGGGATAGAGTAAAGCTGCAGTAGTGCATCGGAATCTAACACTAATCTCCCTGGAAACGCTCAAAGCATACTACAAACAATGAGTAGATGTATTATTCTTGAACTTAAGTCGACATTGTGCCTTTTGTTTTAAATCCCGGCGCAATTTCTGCGTTTCATCGTCAATGTGAAGGTCCAAGGAATAGAGTAAAACTGCAGTAGTGCATCGGAATCTAATATTGATCACCCTGGAAACGCTCAAAGCAAACCACAATCAATGATAAGATACACTCCTCTTGTACTTGGGTCCTCATTGTGCCTTTTGTATTAAATCCCGACGCTATTTCTGTGTATCATCAGGAATGTGTGGGTCCAAGGGTTAGAGTAAAGCTGCAGTAGTGTATCGCAATCTAATACTGATCTCCCAGGAAACGCTCAACGCAAACAACCAACAATGAGGAGATTTAGTCTTTTTGTACTTAAGTCGCCATTGTGCTTTTGTAATAAATCCCGACGGTATCTCTGCGTTTCATCGTCAATATGAAGGTCCAAGGGATAGAGTAAAGCTGCAGTTGTGCATCGGAATCTAATACTGATCTCCCAGGAAACGCTCAAACAAACCACGAGCAATGAGAAGCTTTACTATTCTTGTACTTAAGTCGGCATTGTGCATTTTACATTTAAACGCGACGCAATTTCTGTGTTTCGTCGTCAATGTGAAGGTCTAAGGGAATGAGTAAAGCTGCAGTAGTGCATCGGAATCTAATACTGATCTTCCAGGAAACGCTTAAAGCAAACCACAAACTAAAAGAATATTTACTCTTCTTGAGCTTAGGAGGGCAATGCGCCCTTTGTATTAAATCCCGACTCTATTTCTGAGTTTCATCGTCAATGTGAATGTTCAAGGGATAGAGTAAAGCTGCAGTAGTGCACCGAAATTTAATGCTGATCTCCCAGGAAACGCTCAAAGCAAACCATGAACAATGAGAAGATTTACTCCTCTTGTACTTAAGACGTCATTGAGCCTTTTCTATTACATCAAGACGCAATTTCTGTGTTTCAACGTCAATGTGAAAGTCCGAGGGTTAGAATAAAGCTGCAGAAGTGCATCGGAAACGAATACTGATCTCCCAGGGCACGCTCAAAGCTAACCACAAACAATGAGATGATGTAACCTTACTTTACTTATGTCGCCATTGTGCCTTTTGTATTAAATCCCGACTCAAGTTCTGTGTCTCATCGTCAATGTGAAGGTCCAAGCGATAGAGTAAAGCTGCAGAAGTGCATCGGAATCTAATACTGATCTCCCAGGAAACGCTCAAAGCAAACACCAAACAATCAGAAGATTTAACCTTATTGTACTTAAATCGGCATTGTGCCATTTGTATTAAATCCCGACGCAATTTCTGTGTGTCATCGTCAAAGTGAAGGTCTAAGGGATTCAGTAAAGCAGCAGTAGTGCAATGGAATTTAGTACTGATCTCCCAGGAAACGCTCAGAGCAAACCACAAAACAATGAGAAGATTTACTCTTCTTGTATGTAAGTCGGCATTGTGCCTTTTGTATTAAATCCCGACGAAATATCTGTGTTTCATCGTCAATGTGAGGCCCCAAGGGATAGAGTAACGCTGCAGTAGTGCATCGGAATCTAATACTGATCTCCCAGGAAACGCTCAAACAAATCACGAACAATGAGAAGATTTACTGTTCTTGTACCTAAGTCGGCATTACTGATCTCCCATGAAACACTCAAAGCTAACCACAAGCAATGAGAAGATTTAACCTTATTTTACTTAAGTCGGCATTGTGCCTTTTGTATTAAATCCCGACGCAGTTTCTGTGTTTCATCGTCAAAGTGAGGGTCCAAGGGATAGAGTAAAGCATTAGTAGTGCATCGGAATCTAGTACTGAGGTCCCAGGAAACGCTCAAACCAAACCACAAACAACGAGAAGATTTACTGTTCTTGTACTAAAGTCTGCATTGTGCCTTTTGGGTTAAATCCCGACGCAATTTCTGTGTTTCATCGTCAATCAGAAGGTCCAAGGGATAGAGTAGAGCTGGAGTAGTGCATCGGTATCTAATACCAATCTCCGAGGAAACCCTCAAAGCAAACTACAAACAATGAGAAGATTTAATCTTCTTGTACGAGTACTTAAGTCGGCATTGTGCCATTTGTATTAAATCCCGACGCAATTTCTGTGTTTCATCGTCAATGCGAAGGTCCAAGGAATTGAGTAATGCTGCTGTGGGGCATCGGAATCTAATACTGATCTCCCAGGAAACGGCAAAAGCAAACCACAAACAATGAGAAGATTTCCTATCTTGTACTTAAGTCGGCATTCTGCATTTTTGTATTAAATCCCGACGCAATTTCTGTGTTTCAACGTCAATGTGAACGTACAAGGGATGGAGTAAAGCTACAGTAGTGCATCGGAATCTAATACTGATCTCCCAGGAAACGCTCAAAGCAAGCCACAAACAATGAGAAGATTTTCCTTCTTGTACTTACATCGGCATAGTGCCTTTTGCATTTTATCCCGACGCAATTTCTGTGCTTCATCGTCAATGTCAAGGTCCAGGGAATAGAGTAAACCTGCAGTGGTGCATCGGAATCTAATACTGATCTCCCAGGGAATGCTCAAACCAAACCACAAACAATGAGAAGATTTACTCATCTTGTACTTAAGTCGGCATTGTTCCTTCTGTATTAAATCCCGACGCAATTTCTGTGTTTCATCGTCAATGTGATGTTCCAAGGGATAGAGTAAAGCTGCAGTGGTGCATCGGAATCTAATCCCGATCTCCCAAGAAACGCTCAAACCAAACCACAAACAATGAGAAGATATACTTATCTAATACATAAGTCGGCATATTGCCATTTGATTTAAATCCCGACGCAATTTCTGTGTCTCATCGGCAATGTGAATGTCCAAGGGATAGAGTAAAGCTGCAGTAGTGCATCGCAATCTAATACTGATCTCCCAGGCAACGCTTAAAGTAAACCACAAACAATTAGAAGATTTACTCTTTTTGTACTTAAGTCGGCATTGTGTCTTTTGTATTAAGACCGACGAATTATTTGTGCTTCATCGTCAATGTGAAGGTCCAAGGGATAGAGTGAAGCAGCCGTAGTGCATCGGAATATAATACTGATCTCCCAGGGAACGCTCAAATCAAACCACAAACAAAAAGAATATTTACATTTCTTGTACTTATGTCGACATTGCGCATTTCGTATTAAATCCCGACGCAATTTCTGTGTTTCATCGTCACTGTGAAGGTCCAAGGGATAGAGTAAAGGTGCAATAGTGCATCGGAATCTAATACTGATCCCAGAGGAAACGCTCAAAGCAAACCACAAACAATGAGAAGATATACGTTTCTTGTGTTTAAGTCGGTATTGTGCCTTTTGTATTAAATCCCAAGGCAATAACTGTGTATCATCGTCATTGTGAAGTTCCAAGGGATAGAGTTAAGCTGCAGTAGTTAATCAGAATCTAATACTGATATCCCAGGAAACGCTCAAAGCAAACCACAAACAATGAGAAGATATACTCCTCTTGTACTTAAGTCGGTATTGTGCCTTTTGTATTGAATCCCGACGCAATTTCTGTGTCTCATCGTCAATGTGAAGGTCCAGGGGATAGCGTAAAGCTGCAGTATTGCATCAGAGAATAATTCTGATCTACTTGGAAACGCTCAAAACAAACCTCAAACAATGAGAACATTTACTCTTCTCTTACTTGAGTCGGCATTTCGCCTCTTTTGTTTTGAATCCCGACGCAAATTCTGTGTTTCATCGTCAATCTGAAGATCCAAGGGATAGAGTAAAGCTGCAGTTGTGCATCGGAATCTAATACTGATCTCCCAGGAAACGCTCCTAGCAAACCACAAACAATGAGAAAATTAACTCTTCTGGTACTTAAGTGGAAATTGTGCCTTTTGCATTAAATTCCGACGCAATTTCGTCGTTTCATCGACATTGTGAAGGTCCAATGGATAGAGTAAAGCTGTAGTAGTGCATCGGAATCCATTACTGATCACCCAGGAAACGCTCAAACAAACCACAAACAATGTGAATATTTACTCTACTTGTACTTAAGTCGGCATTGTGTCTTTTGTATTAAATCCCGACGCAATTTCTGTGTTTCATCGTCAATGTGAAGGTCCAAGGGATAAAGTAATGCTACAGTAGTGCATCGGAAACTAATACTGATCTCCCAGGAAACGCTTAAAGCAAACCACAAACAATGAGAAGATTTACTCCTCTTGTACTTAAGTCGGTATTGTGCCCTTTGTATTATAACCCGACGCAATTTCTGTGTTTCATCGTCAATGGGAAGGTCCAAGGGATAGAGTAAAGCTGCCGTAGTGCATTTGAATATTGCACTGATTACCCAGGAAACGCTCAAACCAAACCACAAACAATGGGAAGATTGACCTTTTCAGTACTTCAGTCGTCCTTGTGCCTTTTGTATTAAATCCTTACGCATATTTCTGTGTTTCATCGTCAATGTGAAGGTCCAAGGGATAGAGTAAATTTGCAGTAGTGCAATGAAATCTAGTACTGATCTCCCAGGAAAAGCTCAGAGCAAACACCAAACAATCAGAAGATTTAACCTTATTGTACTTAAATCGGCATTGTGCCATTTGTATTAAATCCCGACGCAATTTCTGTGTGTCATCGTCAAAGTGAAGGTCCAAGGGATTCAGTAAAGCAGCAGTAGTGCAATGGAATTTAGTACTGATCTCCCAGGAAACGCTCAGAGCAAACCACAAAACAATGAGAAGATATACTCTTCCCGTACTTAAGTCGGCATTGTGCCTTTTGTATTAAATCCCGACGCAATTTCTGAGTTTCATCGTCGATGTGAAGGTCCAAGGATAGAGTAAAGCTGCAGTAGTGCATCGGAATCTAATACAGATCTCCCAGGAAACGCTCAAAGCAAACCACAAACAATGGGCAGATATACTGTTCTTGTACTTTCGTCGACATTGTGCCTTTTGTATTAAATCCAGACGCAATTTCTGTGTTTCACAGTCAATGTGAGGGTCCAAGGGATAGAGTAAAGCTGCAGTAGTGCATCGGAATCTAACACTAATCTCCCTGGAAACGCTCAAAGCATACTACAAACAATGAGTAGATGTACTATTCTTGAACTTAAGTCGACATTGTGCCTTTTGTTTTAAATCCCGGCGCAATTTCTGCGTTTCATCGTCAATGTGAAGGTCCAAGGAATAGAGTAAAACTGCAGTAGTGCATCGGAATCTAATATTGATCACCCAGGAAACGCTCAAAGCAAACCACAATCAATGATAAGATACACTCCTCTTGTACTTGGGTCCTCATTGTGCCTTTTGTATTAAATCCCGACGCTATTTCTGTGTATCATCAGGAATGTGTGGCTCCAAGGGTTAGAGTAAAGCTGCAGTAGTGTATCGCAATCTAATACTGATCTCCCAGGAAACGCTCAACGCAAACAACCAACAATGAGGAGATTTACTCTTTTTGTACTTAAGTCGCCATTGTGCTTTTGTAATAAATCCCGACGGTATCTCTGCGTTTCATCGTCAATATGAAGGTCCAAGGGATAGAGTAAAGCTGCAGTTGTGCATCGGAATCTAATACTGATCTCCCAGGAAACGCTCAAACAAACCACGAGCAATGAGAAGCTTTACTATTCTTGTACTTAAGTCGGCATTGTGCATTTTACATTTAAACGCGACTCAATTTCTGTGTTTCGTCGTCAATGTGAAGGTCTAAGGGAATGAGTAAAGCTGCAGTAGTGCATCGGAATCTAATACTGATCTTCCAGGAAACGCTTAAAGCAAACCACAAACTAAAAGAATATTTACTCTTCTTGAGCTTAGGAGGGCAATGCGCCCTTTGTATTAAATCCCGACTCTATTTCTGAGTTTCATCGTCAATGTGAATGTTCAAGGGATAGAGTAAAGCTGCAGTAGTGCACCGAAATTTAATGCTGATCTCCCAGGAAACGCTCAAAGCAAACCATGAACAATGAGAAGATTTACTCCTCTTGTACTTAAGACGTCATTGAGCCTTTTCTATTACATCAAGACGCAATGTCTGTGTTTCAACGTCAATGTGAAAGTCCGAGGGTTAGAATAAAGCTGCAGAAGTGCATCGGAATCTAATACTGATCTCCCAGGAAACGCTCAAAGCAAACACCAAACAATCAGAAGATTTAACCTTATTGTACTTAAATCGGCATTGTGCCATTTGTATTAAATCCCGACGCAATTTCTGTGTGTCATCGTCAAAGTGAAGGTCCAAGGGATTCAGTAAAGCAGCAGTAGTGCAATGGAATTTAGTACTGATCTCCCAGGAAACGCTCAGAGCAAACCACAAAACAATGAGAAGATTTACTCTTCTTGTATGTAAGTCGGCATTGTGCCTTTTGTATTAAATCCCGACGCAATATCTGTGTTTCATCGTCAATGTGAGGCCCCAAGGGATAGAGTAACGCTGCAGTAGTGCATCGGAATCTAATACTGATCTCCCAGGAAACGCTCAAACAAATCACGAACAATGAGAAGATTTAATGTTCTTGTACCTAAGTCGGCATTACTGATCTCCCATGAAACACTCAAAGCTAACCACAAGCAATGAGAAGATTTAACCTTATTTTACTTAAGTCGGCATTGTGCCTTTTGTATTAAATCCCGACGCAGTTTCTGTGTTTCATCGTCAAAGTGAGGGTCCAAGGGATAGAGTAAAGCATTAGTAGTGCATCGGAATCTAGTACTGAGGTCCCAGGAAACGCTCAAACCAAACCACAAACAACGAGAAGATTTACTGTTCTTGTACTAAAGTCTGCATTGTGCCTTTTGGGTTAAATCCCGACGCAATTTCTGTGTTTCATCGTCAATCAGAAGGTCCAAGGGATAGAGTAGAGCTGGAGTAGTGCATCGGTATCTAATACCAATCTCCGAGGAAACCCTCAAAGCAAACTACAAACAATGAGAAGATTTAATCTTCTTGTACGAGTACTTAAGTCGGCATTGTGCCATTTGTATTAAATCCCGACGCAATTTCTGTGTTTCATCGTCAATGCGAAGGTCCATGGGATTGAGTAATGCTGCTGTGGGGCATCGGAATCTAATACTGATCTCCCAGGAAACGGCAAAAGCAAACCACAAACAATGAGAAGATTTCCTATCTTGTACTTAAGTCGGCATTCTGCATTTTTGTATTAAATCCCGACGCAATTTCTGTGTTTCAACGTCAATGTGAACGTACAAGGGATGGAGTAAAGCTACAGTAGTGCATCGGAATCTAATACTGATCTCCCAGGAAACGCTCAAAGCAAGCCACAAACAATGAGAAGATTTTCCTTCTTGTACTTACATCGGCATTGTGCCTTTTGCATTTTATCCCGACGCAATTTCTGTGCTTCATCGTCAATGTCAAGGTCCAGGGAATAGAGTAAACCTGCAGTGGTGCATCGGAATCTAATACTGATCTCCCAGGGAATGCTCAAACCAAACCACAAACAATGAGAAGATTTACTCTTCTTGTACTTAAGTCGGCATTGTTCCTTCTGTATTAAATCCCGACGCAATTTCTGTGTTTCATCGTCAATGTGATGTTCCAAGGGATAGAGTAAAGCTGCAGTGGTGCATCGGAATCTAATCCCGATCTCCCAAGAAACGCTCAAACCAAACCACAAACAATGAGAAGATATACTTATCTAATACATAAGTCGGCATATTGCCATTTGATTTAAATCCCGACGCAATTTCTGTGTCTCATCGGCAATGTGAATGTCCAAGGGATAGAGTAAAGCTGCAGTAGTGCATCGCAATCTAATACTGATCTCCCAGGCAACGCTTAAAGTAAACCACAAACAATTAGAAGATTTACTCTTTTTGTACTTAAGTCGGCATTGTGTCTTTTGTATTAAGACCGACGAATTATTTGTGCTTCATCGTCAATGTGAAGGTCCAAGGGATAGAGTAAAGCAGCCGTAGTGCATCGGAATATAATACTGATCTCCCAGGGAACGCTCAAATCAAACCACAAACAAAAAGAATATTTACATTTCTTGTACTTATGTCGACATTGCGCATTTCGTATTAAATCCCGGCGCAATTTCTGTGTTTCATCGTCACTGTGAAGGTCCAAGGGATAGAGTAAAGGTGCAATAGTGCATCGGAATCTAATTCTGATCCCAGAGGAAACGCTCAAAGCAAACCACAAACAATGAGAAGATATACTTTTCTTGTGTTTAAGTCGGTATTGTGCCTTTTGTATTAAATCCCAAGGCAATATCTGTGTATCATCGTCATTGTGAAGTTCCAAGGGATAGAGTTAAGCTGCAGTAGTTAATCAGAATCTAATACTGATATCCCAGGAAACGCTCAAAGCAAACCACAAACAATGAGAAGATATACTCCTCTTGTACTTAAGTCGGTATTGTGCCTTTTGTATTGAATCCCGGCGCAATTTCTGTGTCTCATCGTCAATGTGAAGGTCCAGGGGATAGCGTAAAGCTGCAGTATTGCATCAGAGAATAATTCTGATCTACTTGGAAACGCTCAAAACAAACCTCAAACAATGAGAACATTTACTCTTCTCTTACTTGAGTCGGCATTTCGCCCCTTTTGTTTTGAATCCCGACGCAAATTCTGTGTTTCATCGTCAATCTGAAGATCCAAGGGATAGAGTAAAGCTGCAGTTGTGCATCGGAATCTAATACTGATCTCCCAGGAAACGCTCCTAGCAAACCACAAACAATGAGAAAATTAACTCTTCTGGTACTTAAGTGGGCATTGTGCCTTTTGCATTAAATTCCGACGCAATTTCGTCGTTTCATCGTCATTGTGAAGGTCCAATGGTTAGAGTAAATCTGTAGTAGTGCATCGGAATCCATTACTGACCACCCAGGAAACGCTCAAACAAACCACAAACAATGTGAATATTTGCTCTACTTGTACTTAAGTCGGCATTGTGTCTTTTGTATTAAATCCCGACGCAATTTCTCTGTTTCATCGTCAATGTGAAGGTCCAAGGGATAAAGTAATGCTACAGTAGTGCATCGGAAACTAATACTGATCTCCCAGGAAACGCTTAAAGCAGACCACAAACAATGAGAAGATTTACTCCTCTTGTACTTAAGTCGGTATTGTGCCCTTTGTATTAAATCCCGACGCAATTTCTGTGTATCATCGTCAATGTGAAGGTCCAAGGGATAGAGTAAAGCTGCCGTAGTGCATTTGAATATTGCACTGATTACCCAGGAAACGCTCAAACCAAACCACAAACAATGGGAAGATTGACCTTTTTAGTACTTCAGTCGTCCTTGTGCCTTTTGTATTAAATCCTGACGCATATTTCTGTGTTTCATCGTCAATGTGAAGGTCCAAGGGATAGAGTAAATTTGCAGTAGTGCAATGAATCCTAGTACTGATCTCCCAGGAAACGCTCAGAGCAAACCACAAACAGTGAGAAGATATACTCTTCCCGTACTTAGGTCAGCATTGTGCCTTTTGTATTAAATCCCGACGCAATTTCTGCGTTTCATCGTCAATGTGAAGGTCCAAGGAATAGAGTAAAACTGCAGTAGTGCATCGGAATCTAATACTTATCTCCCAGGAAGCGCTCAAAGCAAACCACAAACAATGGGAAGATTTACTCTTTATGTACTGATGTCGCCATTGTGCCTTATGTTTTAATTCCCGACGCAATATCTGTGTTTCATCGTAAATCTGGTGGTCCAAGGGATAATGTGAAACTGCAGTAGTGCATCGGAATCTAATATTGATCTCCCAGGAAACGCTCAAAGCAAACCACTAACAATGATAAGATACACTCCTCTTGTACTTGGTTCCTCATTGTGCCTTTTGTATTAAATCCCGACGCTATTTCTGTGTTTCATCAGGAATGTGAGGGTCCAAGGGTTAGAGTAAAGCTGCAGTAGTGTATCGCAATCAAATACTGATCTCCCAGGAAACGCTCAACGCAAACAACCAACAATGAGGAGATTTACTCTTTTTGTACTTAAGTCGCCATTGTGCTTTTGTAATAAATCCCGACGGTAACTCTGTGTTTCATCGTAAATGTGAAGGTCCAAGGGATATAGTAAAGCTGCAGTTGTGCATCGGAATCTAATACTGATCTCCCACGAAACGCTCAAACAAACCACGAGCAATGAGAAGCTTTACTATTCTTGTACTTAAGTCGGCATTGTGCCCTTTACATTTAAACGCGACGCAATTTCTGTGTTTCATCGTCAATGTGAAGGTCTAAGGGAATGAGTAAAGCTGCAGTAGTGCATCGGAATCTAATACTGATCTCCCAGGAAACGCTTAAAGCAAACCACAAACTAAAAGAATATTTACTCTTCTTGAACTTAGGAGGGCAATGTGCCCTTTGTATTAAATCCCGACTCTGTTTCTGAGTTTCATCGTCAATGTGAATGTTCAAGGGATAGAGTAAAGCTGCAGTAGTGCACCGAAATTTAATGCTGATCTCCCAGGAAACGCTCAAAGCAAACCATGAACAATGAGAAGATTTACTCTTCTTGTACTTAAGACGTTATTGAGCCTTTTCTATTACATCAAGACGCAATGTCTGTGTTTCAACGTCAATGTGAAAGTCCGAGGGATAGAATAAAGCTGCAGAAGTGCATCGGAAACGAATACTGATCTCACAGGGCACGCTCAAAGCTAACCACAAACAATGAGATGATGTAACCTTACTTTACTTATGTCGCCATTGTGCCTTTTGTATTAAATCCCGACGCAATTTCTGTGTGTCATCGTCAAAGTGAAGGTCCAAGGGATACAGTAAAGCAACAGTAGTGCAATGGAATTTAGTACTGATCTCCCAGGAAACGCTCAGAGCAAACAACAAAACAATGAGAAGATTTACTCTTCTTGTATTTAAGTCGGCATTGTTCCTTTTGTATTAAATCCCGACGCAATATCTGTGTTTCATCGTCAATGTGAGGCCCCAAGGGATAGAGTAACGCTGCAGTAGTGCATCGGAATCTAATACTGATCTCCCAGGAAACGCTCAAACAAACCACCAACAATGAGAAGATTTACTGTTCTTGTACCTAAGTCGGCATTACTGATCTCCCAGGAAACGCTCAAAGCTAACCACAAGCAATGAGAAGATTTAACCTTATTTTACTTAAGTCGGCATTGTGCCTTTTGTATTAAATCCCGACGCAGTTTCTGTGTTTCATCGTCAAAGTGAGGGTCCAAGGGATAGAGTAAAGCATTAGTAGTGCATCGGAATCTAGTACTGAGGTCCCAGGAAACGCTCAAACCAAACCACAAACAACGAGAAGATTTACTGTTCTTGTACTAAAGTCTGCATTGTGCCTTTTGGGTTAAATCCCGACGCAATTTCTGTGTTTCATCGTCAATCAGAAGGTCCAAGGGATAGAGTAGAGCTGCAGTAGTGCATCGGTATCTAATACCAATCTCCGAGGAAACCCTCAAAGCAAACTACAAACAATGAGAAGATTTAATCTTCTTGTACGAGTACTTAAGTCGGCATTGTGCCATTTGTATTAAATCCCGACGCAATTTCTGTGTTTCATCGTCAATGCGAAGGTCCAAGGGATTGAGTAATGCTGCTGTGGGGCATCGGAATCTAATACTGATCTCCCAGGAAACGGCAAAAGCAAACCACAAACAATGAGAAGATTTCCTATCTTGTACTTAAGTCGGCATTCTGCATTTTTGTATTAAATCCCGACGCAATTTCTGTGTTTCAACGTCAATGTGAACGTACAAGGGATGGAGTAAAGCTACAGTAGTGCATCGGAATCTAATACTGATCTCCCAGGAAACGCTCAAAGCAAGCCACAAACAATGAGAAGATTTTCCTTCTTGTACTTACATCGGCATTGTGCCTTTTGCATTATATCCCGACACAATTTCTGTGCTTCATCGTCAATGTCAAGGTCCAGGGAATAGAGTAAACCTGCAGTGGTCCATCGGAATCTAATACTGATCTCCCAGGGAATGCTCAAACCAAACCACAAACAATGAGAAGATTTACTCTTCTTGTACTTAAGTTGGCATTGTTCCTTCTGTATTAAATCCCGACGCAATTTCTGTGTTTCATCGTCAATGTGATGTTCCAAGGGATAGAGTAAAGCTGCAGTGGTGCATCGGAATCTAATACCGATCTCCCAGGAAACGCTCAAACCAAACCACAAACAATAAGAAGATATACTTATCTAATACATAAGTCGGCATATTGCCATTTGTTTTAAATCCCGACGCAATTTCTGTGTCTCATCGGCAATGTGAATGTCCAAGGGATAGAGTAAAGCTGCAGTAGTGCATCGCAATCTAATACTGATCTCCCAGGCAACGCTTAAAGTAAACCACAAACAATTAGAAGATTTACTCTTTTTGTACTTAAGTCGGCATTGTGCCTTTTGTATTAAGACCGACGAATTATTTGTGCTTCATCGTCAATGTGAAGGTCCAAGGGATAGAGTAAAGCAGCCGTAGGGCATCGGAATATAATACTGATCTCCCAGGGAACGCTCAAATCAAACCACAAACAAAAAGAATATTTACATTTCTGGTACTTATGTCGACATTGCGCATTTCGTATTAAATCCCGACGCAATTTCTGTGTTTCATCGTCACTGTGAAGGTCCAAGGGATAGAGTAAAGGTGCAATAGCGCATCGGAATCTAATACTGATCCCAGAGGAAACGCTCAAAGCAAACCTCAAACAATGAGAAGATATACTTTTCTTGTGTTTAAGTCGGTATTGTGCCTTTTGTATTAAATTCCAAGGCAATATCTGTGTATCATCGTCATTGTGAAGTTCCAAGGGATAGAGTTAAGCTGCAGTAGTTCATCAGAATCTAATACTGATCTCCCAGGAAACGCTCAAAGCAAACCACAAACAATGAGAAGATATACTCCTCTTGTACTTAAGTCGGTATTGTGCCTTTTGTATTGAATCCCGACGCAATTTCTGTGTCTCATCGTCAATGTGAAGGTCCAGGGGATAGCGTAAAGCTGCAGTATTGCATCAGAGAATAATTCTGATCTACTTGGAAACGCTCAAAACAAACCTCAAACAATGAGAACATTTACTCTTCTCTTACTTGAGTCGGCATTTCGCCTCTTTTGTTTTGAATCCCGACGCAAATTCTGTGTTTCATCGTCAATCTGAAGATCCAAGGGATAGAGTAAAGCTGCAGTTGTGCATCGGAATCTAATACTGATCTCTCAGGAAACGCTCCTAGCAAACCACAAACAATGAGAAAATTAACTCTTCAGGTACTTAAGTGGGCATTGTGCCTTTTGCATTAAATTCCGACGCAATTTCGTCGTTTCATCGTCATTGTGAAGGTCCAATGGTTAGAGTAAATCTGTAGTAGTGCATCGGAATCCATTACTGACCACCCAGGAAACGCTCAAACAAACCACAAACAATGTGAATATTTACTCTACTTGTACTTAAGTCGGCATTGTGTCTTTTGTATTAAATCCCGACGCAATTTCTGTGTTTCATCGTCAATGTGAAGGTCCAAGGGATAGAGTAAAGCTGCCGTAGTGCATTTGAATATTGCACTGATTACCCAGGAAACGCTCAAACCAAACCACAAACAATGGGAAGATTGACCTTTTTAGTACTTCAGTCGTCCTTGTGCCTTTTGTATTAAATCCTGACGCATATTTCTGTGTTTCATCGTCAATGTGAAGGTCCAAGGGATAGAGTAAATTTGCAGTAGTGCAATGAATCCTAGTACTGATCTCCCAGGAAACGCTCAGAGCAAACCACAAACAGTGAGAAGATATACTCTTCCCGTACTTAGGTCAGCATTGTGCCTTTTGTATTAAATCCCGACGCAATTTCTGCGTTTCATCGTCAATGTGAAGGTCCAAGGAATAGAGTAAAACTGCAGTAGTGCATCGGAATCTAATACTTATCTCCCAGGAAGCGCTCAAAGCAAACCACAAACAATGGGAAGATTTACTCTTTATGTACTGATGTCGCCATTGTGCCTTATGTTTTAATTCCCGACGCAATATCTGTGTTTCATCGTAAATCTGGTGGTCCAAGGGATAATGTGAAACTGCAGTAGTGCATCGGAATCTAATATTGATCTCCCAGGAAACGCTCAAAGCAAACCACTAACAATGATAAGATACACTCCTCTTGTACTTGGTTCCTCATTGTGCCTTTTGTATTAAATCCCGACGCTATTTCTGTGTTTCATCAGGAATGTGAGGGTCCAAGGGTTAGAGTAAAGCTGCAGTAGTGTATCGCAATCTAATACTGATCTCCCAGGAAACGCTCAACGCAAACAACCAACAATGAGGAGATTTACTCTTTTTGTACTTAAGTCGCCATTGTGCTTTTGTAATAAATCCCGACGGTATCTCTGTGTTTCATCGTCAATGTGAAGGTCCAAGGGATATAGTAAAGCTGCAGTTGTGCATCGGAATCTAATACTGATCTCCCACGAAACGCTCAAACAAACCACGAGCAATGAGAAGCTTTACTATTCTTGTACTTAAGTTGGCATTGTGCCTTTTACATTTAAACGCGACGCAATTTCTGTGTTTCATCGACAATGTGAAGGTCGAAGGGAATGAGTAAAGCTGCAGTAGTGCATCGGAATCTAATACTGATCTCCCAGGAAACGCTTAAAGCAAACCACAAACTAAAAGAATATTTACTCTTCTTGAACTTAGGAGGGCAATGTGCCCTTTGTATTAAATCCCGACTCTGTTTCTGAGTTTCATCGTCAATGTGAATGTTCAAGGGATAGAGTAAAGCTGCAGTAGTGCACCGAAATTTAATGCTGATCTCCCAGGAAACGCTCAAAGCAAACCATGAACAATGAGAAGATTTACTCTTCTTGTACTTAAGACGTCATTGAGCCTTTTCTATTACATCAAGACGCAATGTCTGTGTTTCAACGTCAATGTGAAAGTCCGAGGGATAGAATAAAGCTGCAGAAGTGCATCGGAAACGATTACTGATCTCCCAGGGCACGCTCAAAGCTAACCACAAACAATGAGATGATGTAACCTTACTTTACTTATGTCGCCATTGTGACTTTTGTATTAAATCCCGACGCAAGTTCTGTGTCTCATCGTCAATGTGAAGGTCCAAGCGATAGAGTAAAGCTGCAGAAGTGCATCGGAATCTAATACTGATCTCCCAGGAAACGCTCAAAGCAAACCACAAACAATGATAAGATTTAACCTTATTGTACTTAAATCGGCATTGTGCCATTTGTATTAAATCCCGACGCAATTTCTGTGTGTCATCGTCAAAGTGAAGGTCCAAGGGATACAGTAAAGCAGCAGTAGTGCAATGGAATTTAGTACTGATCTCCCAGGAAACGCTCAGAGCAATCCACAAAACAATGTGAAGATTTACTCTTCTTGTATTTAAGTCGGCATTGTGCCTTTTGTATTAAATCCCGACGCAATATCCGTGTTTCATCGTCAATGTGAGGCCCCAAGGGATAAAGTAAAGCTGCAGTAGTGCATCGGAATCTAATACTGATCTCCCAGGAAACGCTCAAACAAACCACGAACAATGAGAAGATTTACTGTTCTTGTACCTAAGTCGGCATTACTGATCTCCCAGGAAACGCTCAAAGCTAACCACAAGCAATGAGAAGATTTAACCTTATTTTACTTAAGTCGGCATTGTGCCTTTTGTATTAAATCCCGACGCAGTTTCTGTGTTTCATCGTCAATGTGCAGGTCCTAGGGATAAAGTAAAGCTGCAGTAGTGCATCGGAATCTAATACCGATCTCCCAGGAAACGCTCAAAGCAAACCTCAAACTATGAGAAGATTTACTCTTCTTGTACTTAAGGCGCCATTGTGCCGTTTGTTTTAAATCCCGACACAATGTCTGTCTTTCATCGTCAATCTGAAGGTCCAAGGGATAGAGTAAAGCTGCAGTAGTGCATCGGAATCTAGTACTGATCTCCCAGGAAACGCTCGAAGCAAACCGCGAACAATGAGGAGGTTTACTATTCTTGTACTTAAGTCGGCATTGTGCCTTTTACATTTAAACGCGACGCAATTTCTGTGTTTCATCGTCAATGTGAAGGTCTAAGGGAATGAGTAAAGCTGCAGTAGTGCATCGGAATCTAATACTGATCTCCCAGGAAACGCTTAAAGCAAACCACAAACTAAAAGAATATTTACTCTTCTTGAACTTAGGAGGGCAATGTGCCCTTTGTATTAAATCCCGACTCTGGTTCTGAGTTTCATCGTCAATGTGAATGTTCAAGGGATAGAGTAAAGCTGCAGTCGTGCACCGAAATTTAATGCTGATCTCCCAGGAAACGCTCAAAGCAAACCATGAACAATGAGAAGATTTACTCTTCTTGTACTTAAGACGTCATTGAGCCTTTTCTATTACATCAAGACGCAATGTCTGTGTTTCAACGTCAATGTGAAAGTCCGAGGGATAGAATAAAGCTGCAGAAGTGCATCGGAAACGAATACTGATTTCCCAGGGCACGCTCAAAGCTAACCACAAACAATGAGATGATGTAACCTTACTTTACTTATGTCGCCATTGTGACTTTTGTATTAAATCCCGACGCAAGTTCTGTGTCTCATCGTCAATGTGAAGGTCCAAGCGATAGAGTAAAGCTGCAGAAGTGCATCGGAATCTAATACTGATCTCCCAGGAAACGCTCAAAGCAAACCACAAACAATGATAAGATTTAACCTTATTGTACTTAAATCGGCATTGTGCCATTTGTATTAAATCCCGACGCAATTTCTGTGTGTCATCGTCAAAGTGAGGGTCCAAGGGATACAGTAAAGCAGCAGTAGTGCAATGGAATTTAGTACTGATCTCCCAGGAAACGCTCAGAGCAATCCACAAAACAATGTGAAGATTTACTCTTCTTGTATTTAAGTCGGCATTGTGCCTTTTGTATTAAATCCCGACGCAATATCCGTGTTTCATCGTCAATGTGAGGCCCCAAGGGATAGAGTAAAGCTGCAGTAGTGCATCGGAATCTAATACTGATCTCCCAGCAAACGCTCAAACAAACCACGAACAATGAGAAGATTTACTATTCTTGTACCTAAGTCGGCAATCCTGATCTCCCAGGAAACGCTCAAAGCAAACCACAAACAATGAGAACATTTACACTTCTTGAACTAAATCCCATTGTGGCTTTTGTATTAAATCCCGACGCAATCACTGCGTTTCATCGTCAATGTGAAGGTCCAAGGGACAGAGTAAAGCTGCAGTGGTGCATCCGAGTCTATTACTAATCTCCCACGAATCGCTCCAAGCAAACCATAAACAAAAACAATGTTTACTCTTCTTGTACTTAAGTCGGAATTGCGCCTTTTGTATTAAATCCCGATTCCATTTCTGTGTTTCATCGTCAATCTGATGGTCCAAGGTGTAGAGTAAAGCTTCAGTAGTGCATCGGAATCTAATACTGATCTCTCAGGAAACGCTCAAAGCAAACCACAAACAATGAGAAGGTTGACGCTTCATGAACGTAATTCGCCATTGTGCCTTTTGTAATAAATCCTGACGGTATCGCTGTGTTTCATCGTCAATGTGAAGGTCCATGGGACAGAGTAAAGCTGCAGTAGTGCATCGGATACTAATACAGATCTCCCAGGTAACGCTCAAACAAACCACAAACAATGATCAGATTTACTATTCTTGTAATTAAGTCGGCATTGTGCCTTTTACATTAAATCGCGACGCGATTTCTGTGTTTCATCGTCAATGTGAAGGACCAAGGGAATGAGTAAAGCTGCAGTAGTGTATCGGAATCTAATACTGATCTCCCAGGAAACGCTGGAAGCAAACCACAAACTAAAAGAATATTTACTCTTCTTGCACTTAAGTCGGCAATGTGCCTTTTGTATTAAATGCCGACGCAATTTCTGTGTTTCATCGTCAATGTGAAGGTTCGAGGCATAGAGTATGACTGCAGTAGTGCATCGGAGTCTAATGCTGATCTCCCACGAAGCGCTCAAAGCACACCACAAACAATGAGAAGATTGACTCTTTTTGTGCTTCAGTCGGCCTTGTGCCTTTTGAATTAAATCCCGACGCAATCACTGTGTTTCATCGTCATTGTGAAGGTCCAAGGGATAGAGTAAAGCTGCAATAGTGAATCGGAATCTAATACTGATCACCTAGGAAACGCTCAAAGCAAACCACAAACAATGAGAAGATTTACTCTTCTTGTACTTAAGTCGCCATTGAGACTTTGTTTTATATCCCTACGCAATTTCTGTGTTTCATCGTCAATCTGAAGATCCAATGGATAGAGTAAAGCAGCAGTAGTGCATCGGAATGTAATACTGATCTCCCAGGAAACACTCAAAGCAAATCAGAAACAATGAGAAGATTTATTCTTCTTGAACTTAAGTCGGCATTGTGCCATTTGTACTAAATCCCGACGCAATCTCTGTGTTTCATCGTCAATGTGTTGGTCCTAGTGTCAGAGTAAAGCTGCAGTAGTGCATCGAAATCAAAGACTGATCTCCTACGAAACGCTCAAAGTAAACCACGAACAATGAGAAGGTTTAGTCTTGTTGTACTTATGTCGGCATTGTGCCTTATGTATTAAATCCCGACGCAATTTCTGTGTTTCATCGTCAATGTGAAATTCCAAGCGATAGAGTAAAGCTGCAGTAGTGTATCGCAATCTAATTCTGATCTCCCAGGAAACGTTCAAAGCAAACCACAAACAAATAGAACATTTACTCATCTTTTACTTAAGTCAGCATTGTGTCTTTTGTATTAAATCGTGACGCAATTTCTGTGTTTCTTCGGCAATGTGAGGGTACAAGGGATAGAGTAAAGCTGCAGTAGTGCATCGGAATCTAATACTGATCCCCCACGAAACGTCAAAGCAAACCACACACAATGAGAAGATTCAACCTGATTGTACTTAAGTCGGCATTGTGCCTTTTGTATTAAATTCCCGACGCAATTTTGGTGTTTCATCGTCAATGTGAGGGTCGAAGGGATAGAGTAAAGCTGCAGTAGTGCATAGGAATCTAGTAGTGATGTCCCAAGAAACGCTCAAAGCAAACCACAAACAATGAGAAGATTTACACTTCTAGTAGCTAAGTCGGCATTGTGGCTTTTGTATTAAATCCAGACGCAATTTCTGAGTTTCATCGTCAATGTGAGTGTTCATGGAATAGAGTATAGCTGCAGTAGTGTATCGGATTCTAATGCTGATCTCCCAGGAAACGCTGAAAGGAAATCACAAACAATGAGAAGATTGACTCCTTTTGTACTTCAGTCAGCGTTGTGCCTTTTGTATCATATCCCAACGCATATTGCTGTGTTTCTTCGTCAATGCGAAGGACCAAGTGATAAAGTAAAGCTGCAGTAGTGCATCGGAATCTAATACCGATCTCCCAGGAAACGCACAAAGCAAACCACAAACAATGATAAGACTTACTCTTCTTGAACTTAAGTCGGCATTGTGCCTTTTGTATTACATCCCGACGCAATTTCTGAGCTTCATCGTCAATGTGAAAGTTCAAGGAATAGAGTAAAGCTGCAGTAGTGCATCGGAATCTAATGCTGATCTCCCAGGAAACACTCAAAGCAAACTACAAACAATGAGAAGATTTACACTTCTAGTAGCTAAGGCGGCATTGTGCTTTTTGTATTAAATCCCGACGCAATTTCTGAGTGTCATCGTCAATGTGAAAGTCCAAGGGATAGAGTCAAGCTACAGTAGTGCATCAAAATCAAGTACTGATCTCCCAGGAAACGCTCAAAGCAAACCATGAATAATGAGAAGATTAACTCTTCTTGTACTTAAGTCTGCATTGTGCCATTTGTATTAAATCCCGACGCAATATCTGTGTTTCATCGTCAATGTGAATATCCTAGGGATACAGTAAAGCTGCAGTAGTGCACCGCAATCTAATACTGATCTCCCAGGAAACGCTCAAAGCAAACCACAAACAATGTGAACATTTACTCTTCCTGTACTTAAGTCGGCATTGTGCCTTTTGTATTAAATCCCGACGCAATTTCTATGTTTCATAGTCAATGTGAACGTCCAAGGTATAAAGCTGCAATAGTGCATAGGAATCTAGTACTGATGTCCCAGGAAACGCTCATAGCAAACCACAAACAATGAGAAGATTTAGTCTTCTTGTACTTAAGTCTGCATTGTGCCTTTTGGGTTAAATCCCGACGCAATTTCTGTGGTTCATCGTCAATGTGAAGGTCCAGGGGATAGAGTAAAGCTGCAGTGGTGCATCGGAATCTAATCCTGATCTCACAAGGAAACGCCCTAATCAAACCAAAAACAATGAGAAGATTTCTTCTTCTTGTACTTAAGTCGGCATTGTGCACTTTGTATTAAATACCGACGCAATTTCTGAGTTTCATCGTCTATGTGACGGTTCAAGGGATAGAGTATAACTGCAGTAGTGTATCGGAATCTAATGCTGATCTCCCAGGAAACGCTCAAAGCAAACCACAAACAATGAGAAAATTGACTCCTTTTGTATTTCAGTCGGCCTTGTGCCTATTGTATTAAATCCCGACCCATATTGCTGTGTTTCATCATCAATGTGAAGGACCAAGTGGTAGAGTAAAGCTACAGTAGTGCAATGAAATCTAGTACTGATCTTCCAGGAGGCGCTCAGAGCAAACCACAAACAATGAGAAGATTTACTCTTCTTAAACTAAAGTCGGCATTGCGCCTTTTGTATTATATCTCGACGCAATTTCTGTGTTTCATTACCAATGTGAGGGACCAAGGGATAGAGTAAAGCTGCAGTAGTCCTTTGGAATCTAGTACTGATCTCCCAGGAAACCTTCATCGAAACCACAAACAATGAGAAGATTTACTCTTCTTAAACTAAAGTCGGCATTGTGCCTTTTGTATTAAATACCGACGGAATTTCTGAGTTTCATCGTCTATGAGACGGTTCAAGGGATGGAGTACAGCTGCAGTAGTGTATCGGAATCTAATGCTGATCTCCCAGGAAACGCTCAAAGCAAACCACAAACAATGAAAAGATTGACTCCTTTTGGATTTCACAAGGCCTTGTGCCATTTGTACTAAATCCCGACGCATATTGCTGTGTTTCATCGTCAATGTGAAGGACCAAGTGATAGAGTAAAGCTGCACTAGTGCAATGGAATCTTTTATTGATCTCCCAGGAAACGCTCAGGGCAAACCACAAACAATGAAAAGATTTACCCTTCTTATACTTAAGTCGGCATTGCGCCTTTTGTATTAAATCTCGACGCAATATCTGTGTTTAATCGCCATTGTGAATCCAAGGGATAGAGTAAACCTGCAGTAGTCCTTCGGAATCTAGTACTGATCTCCCAGGAAACGATCAAACGAAACCACAAACAATGAGAAGATTTACTCATCTTGTACTTAAGTCGGCATTGTGCATTTTGTATTAAATCCCCTACGCAATTTCTCTGTTTCATCGTGAAGGAGAAGGTCCAAGGGATAGAGTAAAGCTGCAGTAATGCAGCCGAATCTAATACTGATGTCCCAGGAAACGCCCAAACCAAACCACAAACAATGAGAAGATGTAGTCTTCTTGTACATAAGTTGGTATTCTGCCTTTTGCATTAAATCTCGACGCCATTTCTGTGTTTCTTCGACAATGTGAAGGTCCTGGGAATAGAGTAAAGCTGCAGTAGTGCTTCGGAATCTAGTACTGATCTCCCACCAATCGCTCAAAGGAAACCACAAATAATGAGAAGATTGACTCTTCTTGTACTTTAGTCAACACTGTGCATTTTGTATTAAATCCCGACGCAATTTCTCTGTTTCATCGTCAATGTGAAGATCCAGGTATACAGTAAAGCTGCAGTAGTGCAACAGAAACTAATACTGATCTCCCAGGAAACGCTCAAAGCAAACCACAAACAATGCGAAGATTTACTCTTCCTGTACTTAAATCGGCATTGTGCCTTTTGTATTAAATCCCGAAGCAAATTCTGTGTTTCATCGTCAATGTGGAGATCCAAGGGATTGAGTAATGCTGTAGTAGTGCATGGGAAACTAATACTGATCTCTCAGGATACGCTTAATGCAAACCACAAACAATGAGTAGAATTACACTTCTTGTACTTATTTCGGCACTGTGCCTTTTTTATTAACTCCCGACGGAAATACTGAGTTTCATCGTCAATGTGAAGCTTCAAGGGATATAGCAAAGCTGCAGTAGTGCATCGGAATGTAATACTTATCTAGCAGGAAATGCTCAAAACAAACCACAAACAATGAATAGATTGTCTCTTTTTGTACTTAAGTCGGCATTGTGCCTTTTGTATTAAATCCCGTGGCAATTTCTGTGTTTCATCGTCGATGTGAAGGTAAAAGGTATAGAGTAAGGCTGCAGTAGTGCATCGGAATCTGATACTGATCTCAAAGGAAACGCTAAAAGGAAACCACAAACAATTAAAAGATTTACTCTTATTGTACTTAAGTCGGCATTGTGCCTTTTGTACCATTTGTAATAAATTCCGACACAATTTCTGTGTTTCATCGTCAATGTAAAAGTCGAAGGGATAGAAGTAAAGCTGCGGTAGTGCATCGGAATCTAATACTGATCTCCAAGGGAACGCTCAAAGCAAACCACAATCAATGAGAAGATTTACTCTTCTTGTACTTAAGTTGGCATTGTGCCTTTTGTATTAAATCCTGACGCCATTTCAGTGTTTCATCGTCAATGTGAAGGTCCTAGGGATAGAGTAAAGCCGCAGTAGTGCTTCGGAATGTAGTACTGATCTCCCAGGAAACGCTCAAAGGAAACCACAATCAATGAGAGGATTTACTCTTCTTGTACTTAATTCGGCATTGTGCATTTTGTATTAAATCCCGACGCAATTTCTCTGTTTCATCGTCAAGGTAAAGGTCCAAGGGATAGAGTAAAGCTGCAGTAGTGCATCTGAATCTAATACTGATGTCCCTGGAAACGACCAAATTAATCCACAAACAATGGGAAGATTTAGTCTTCTTGTACTTAAGTCAGCATTGTGCCTTTTGGGTTAATTCCCGACGCAATCTTTGTGTTTCATCGGCAAAGTGAAGGTCCAAGGCATAGAGTAAAGTTGCAGTAGTGCATCGGAATCTAATACTGAAACGCTTAAAGCAAACCACAAACATCGAGATGATTAAGTCTTCTTGTACTTAAGTCGGTATTGTGCCTTTCGGGTTAATTCCTGACGCAATTTCTGTACTTCATCGTCAAAGTGAAGTTCCAAGGGATAGAGTAAAGTTGCAGTAGAGCATCAGAATCTAATACTGATCTCGTAAGGAAACGCTCAAAGCAAGCCACAAACAACGACAGGATATACTCTTCTTCTACTTAAGTCGGCATTGTGCCTTTTGTATATAATAACGACGCAATTTCTGTGTTTCATCATCAAGGTGAGGGTCCAAGGAATATAGTAAAGCTGCAGTAGTGCATTGGAATCTAATACTGATCTCCCAGGACACGCTCAAAGAAAACCACAAACAATGAGATGATTTACTCTTCTTGTACTTAAGTCGGCATTATGCCCTTTGTAGTAAATCCCGACGCCATTTCTGTGTTTCATCTTCAATGTGAAGGTCCTAGTGAAAGAGTAAAGCTGCAGTAGTGCTTCAGAATCTAGTACTGACTTCCCAGGAAACCTTCAAAGGAAACCACAAACAATGAGGAGATTTACTCTTCTTGTACTTAAGTCGGCATTGTGCATTTTTTATTAAATCCCGACGCAATTACTCTGTTTCATCGTGAAGGAGAAGGTCCAAGGGATAGAGTAAAGCTGCAGTAGTGCATCGGAATCTAATACTGATGTTCCTAGAAACACACAAACCAAACCACAACAATGAGAAGATTTAGTCTTCTTGTACTTAAGTCGGCATTGTGCCTTTTGAATTAAATCCCGACGCCATTTCTGTGTTTCTTCGACAATGTGAAAGTCCTAGGAACAGAGTAAAGCTGCAGTAGTGCTTCGGAATCTAGTACTGATCTCCCACGAAGCGCTCAAAGGAAACCACAAACAATGAGAAGATTGAATCTTCTTGTACTTAAGTCAACACTGTGCATTTTGTATTAAATACCGACGCAATATCTCTGTTTCATCATCAAGGAGAAGGTCCAAGGTATAGAGTGAAGCTGCAGAAGTGCATCGGAATCTAATACTGTTGTCCCAGCAAACACCCAAACCAAACCACAAACAATGTACTTCAGTCGGCATTTTGCCTTTTGTATTACATCCCGACGCAATTTCTATGTTTCTTCGTCAATGTGAAGGTCCAAGGGATAGAGTAATGCTGCAGTACTGCATCGGAATCTAATACTGATCCCCCAGGAAACGCTAAAAGCAAACCACAAACTATTAGAAGATTTACTTTTGTTGTACTTAAGTTGGCATTGTGCCTTTTGTATTAAATCCCGACGCAATATCTGAGTTTCATCGTCAATGTGAAGGTGCAAGGGATTGAGTATAGCTGCAGTAGTGCATCGGAATCTAATGCTGATCTCCCAGGAAACGCTCAACGCAATCCTCAAACGATGAGAAGATTAACTCTATTTGTACTTCAATCCTCCTTGTGCCTTTTGTATAAATCCCGACGAATATTTGTGTGTTTCATCGTGAATGTGAAGGCCTAGGGATGGATTAAAGCTGGAGTAGTGCACTGGAATCTAGTACTGATCTCCCAGGAAACGCTCAGAGCAAACCACAAACAATGAGAAGATTTACTCTTCCAGTACTTATGTCGGCATTGTGCCTTTAGTATTACATCCCGACGCCATTTCAGTGTTTCATCGTCATTGTGACGGTGCAAGGTATAGAGTAAAGCTGCAGTAGTGCATCGGAATCTAACACTGATCTCCGAGGAAACGCTGAAAACAAACCACAAACAACGAGAAGATATACTCTTCTTGTACTTAAGTCGGCATTGTGCCTTTTGTATTAAATCCCGACCCAATTTCTGAGTTTCATCTTCAATGGGAAGGTACAAGGGATTGAGTAAAGCTGCAGTAGTGCAGCGTAATCTAATACTGATCTCCCAGGAAACGCTCAAAGCAAACCACAAACAATGAGGAGGTTTACTCTTCTTGTACTTTAGTCGGCATTGTGTCTTTTGTATTACAATCCGACGCAAATTCTGTATTTGATCGTCAATGTTAAGTCCAAGGGATAGAGTAAAGGTGCAGTAGTGCATCGGAATCTAATACTGATCTCCCAGGAAACGCGCAGATCATACCAGAAACAATGAGTAAGTTTAGACTACTTGAACTTAAGTCGGCATCGTGCCTTTTGTATTATATCCCGACGCAATATCTGAGTTTCATCGTCAATATGAAGGTCCTAGGGATAGAGTAAAACTACAGTAGTGGATCGGAATCTAATGTTGATCTCCCAGGAAACGCATAAAGCAAACCACGAACATTGAGAAGAATCACTCTTCTAGTACTTAATTCGGCATTTTGCCTTTTTTATTAAGTCCCGACTCAATCTCTATGTTTCATCGTCACTGTGAAGGTGCAAGGGATAGAGTATAGCTGAACTAGTGAATCCGAGTCTAATATTAAACTCCTAGGAAACGCTCAAAGTAAACCACAAACAAAAAATTATTTACTCTCCTTGTACTTAAGTCGACATTGTGCCATTTGTGTAAAATCCCGGCGCAATTTCTGTGTTTCATCGTCAATGTGAAGGTCCAAGGTATAGAGTAAAGCTGCAGTAGTGCATCGGAATCTAGTACTGATCTCGCAGGAAACCCTTGAAGCATACCTCGAACAATGAGAAGATATCCTCTTTTTGTACTTAAGTCGACATTGTGCCTTTTGTATTAAATCGCGACGCGATTTCTGTGTTTCATCGTAAATGTGAAGGTCCAAGGGATAGAGTAACGCTGCATTAGCGCATCGGAAACTAATACTGATCTCTCAGGAAACGCTCAAAGGAAACTACAAACAATGAGAGGATATACTCTTCTTGTACTTTAGTCGGCATTGTGCCTTTTGAATTATATCACGACGCAATTTCTGTGTTTCATCGTCAGCGTGAGGGTCCAAGGGATAGAAAAATGCTGCAGTAGTGCATCGTAATCTAATATACATCTCCCAGGAAACGCTCAAAGCAAACCACAAACAATGAGCAGATTTACTCTTCTTGTACTTAAGTCGGCATTGTGCATTTTGTATTAAATCCCGACGCAATTTCTCTGTTTCATCGTGAAGGAGAAGGTCCAAGAGATAGAGTAAAGCTGCAGTAGTGCATCGGAATGTAATACTGATGTCCCAGGAAACGCCCAAACCACACCACAAACAATGAGAAGATTTACTCTTCCAGTACTTATGTCAGCATTGTGCCTTTAGTATTACATCCCGACGCCATTTCTGTATTTCATCGTCATTGTGAAGGTGCAAGGTATAGAGTAAAGCTGCAGTAGTGCATCGGAATCTAATACTGATCTCCCAGGAAACGCTCAAAGCAATCCACGAACAATGAGAAGATTTACTCTTCTAGTACTTAATTCGGCATTTTGCCTTTTATATTAAATCCCGACTCAATCACTGTGTTTCATCGTTAATGTGAAGGTGCAAGGGATAGAGTAAAGCTGAACTAGTGAATCCGAGCCTAATATTAAACTCCCAGGAAACGCTCAAAGTAAACCGCAAACAAAAAATTATTTACTCTTCTTGTACTTAAGTCGACATTGTGCCATTTGTATTAAATCCCGACGCAATTTCTGTGTTTCATCGTCAATGTGAAGGTGCAAGGTATAGAGTAAAGCCCCAGTAGTGCATCGGAATCTAGTACTGATCTCCCAAGGAAGGTTCAAAGCAAACCACAAACAATGAGAAGATTAACTCTTCTTGTACTGAAGTCGGCATTGTGCCTTTTGTATTAAATCGCGACGCGATTTCTGTGTTTCATCGTCAATGTGAAGGTCCAAGGGATAGAGTAACGCTGCAGTAGCGCATAGGAAACTAATACTGATCTCCCAGGAAACGCTCAAAGCAAACCACACACAAGGAGAGGATATACTCTCTGGTACTTTAGTCGGCATTGTGAATTTGTATTACATCCCGACGCAATTTCTGTGTTTCATCGTCAGTGTGAGGGTCCAAGGGATAGAAAAAAGCTGCAGTAGTGCATCGTAATCTAATACACATCTCCCAGGAAACGCTCAAAGCAAACCACATACAATGAGCAGATTTACTCTTCGTGTACTTAAGTCGGCATTGTGCGTTTTGTATTACATCCCGACGCCATTTCTGTGTTTCATCGTCAATGTGAAGGTCCTAGTGATAGAGTAAAGCTGCAGTAGTGCATCGGAATGTAATATTGATGTCGCAGGGAACGCCCAAACCAACCCACAAACAATGAGAAGATTTAGACTTCTTGTACTTAAGTCTGCATTGTGCCTCTTGTATTAAATCCCGACGCCATTTCTGTGTTTCATCGACAATGTGAAGGTTCAAGGGATTGAGTGTAGCTGCGGTATTGCATCGGAATCAAATACTGGTCTCCCAGGATACGCTCAACACAAACCTCAAACAATGAGAAGATTGACTCTATTTGTACCACAGTCCTCCTTGTGCCTTTTGTATAAATCCCGTAGCATATGTCTGTGTTTCATCGTGAATGTGAAGGCCTAGGGATAGATTAAAGCTGCAGTAGTGCACTAGAATCTAGTACTGATCTCCCAGGAAATGCTCAGAGCAAACCACAAACAATGAGAAGACATACTCTTCCAGTACTTATGTAGGCATTGTGCCTTTAGTATTATTTCCCGACGCCATTTCTTTGTTTCATCGTCATTGTGAAGGTGCAAGGTATAGAGTAAAGCTGCAGTAGTGCATCGGAATCTAATACTGATCTCCGAGGAAACGCTGAAAACAAACCACAAACAACGAGAAGATATACTCTTCTTGTACTTAAGTCGGCATTGTGCCTTTTGTATTAAATCCCGAAGCAATTTCTGAGTTTCATCGTCACAGTGAAGGTCCAAGGGATAGAGTAAAGCTGCAGTTGTGCATCGGAATCTCATACTGATCTCCCAGGAAACGCTAAAAGCAATCCACGAACAACGAGAAGATTTACTCTTCTAGTACTTAATTCGGCATTTGGCGTTTTATATTAAATCCCGACTCAATCTCTGTGTTTCATCGTCAATGTGAAGGTCCAAGGGATAGAGGAAAGCTGACCTAGTGCATCCAAGTCAAATACTGATCTCACAGGAAACGCACAAAGTAAACCACAAACAAAATAATATTTACTCTTCTTGTACTTATGTCGACATTGTGCCTTTTGTATAAAATCCCGACGCAATTTCTGTGTTTCATCGTCAATGTGAAGGTCCAAGGTATAGAGTAAAGCTGCAGTATTGCATCGGAATCTAGTACTGAACCCCCAGGAAACGCTCAAAGCAAACCACGAACAATGAGTCGATTTACTCTTCTTGTACTTAAGTCGGCATTGTGCCTTTTGTATTGAATCCCGACGCAATTTCTGTGTTTCATCGTCAATGACATGGTCCAAGGGATAGAGTAAAGCTGCAGTAGTGCATCGGAATCTAATACTGACCTCCCAGGCACGCTCAAATCAAACCACATTCAATGAGAATATTTACTCTACTTGTACTTAAGCCCGCATTGTCGCTTTTGTATTAAATCCGACGCAATTTCTGTGTTTCTTCGTCAATGTGAAGGTCCAAGGGATAGAGTAACGCTGCAGTAGTGCATCGGAAACTAATACTGTTCTACCAGGAAACGCTCAATGCAAACCGAAAACAATGAGAAGAATTACTCTTCTTGTACTTAAGTCGCCATAGTGCCCTTTGTGTTATATACCGACGCAATTTCTGAGTTTCATCGTCAATGGGAAGGTACAAGAGATGGAGTAACGCTGCAGTAGTGCATCAGAATCTAATACTGATCTCCCAGGAAACGCCCAAAGCAAACCACAAACAATGAGGAGATTTACTCTTCTTGTACCTCAGTCGGCATTGTGTCCTTTGTACTACATTCTGACGCAAATTCTGTGTTTGATCGTCAATGTGAAGGTCCAAGGGATTGAGTAAAGCTGCAGTAGTGCATCGGAATCTAATACAGATGTCCAAGGAAACGCTCAAAGCAAACCACCAACAATGAGGAGATTTACTCTTCTTGTACTTCAGTCGGCATTCTGCCTTTTGTATTAAATCCCGACACAATTTCTGTGTTTCATCGTCAATGTGAAGGTCTAAGGGATAGAGTAAAGCCTCAGTAGTGCATCGAAATCTAATACTGATCTCCCAGGAAACGCTCAAAGCAAACCACCAACAATGAGGAGATTTACTCTTCTTGCACCTCAGTCGGCATTGAGTCTTTTGTATTACATTCCGACGCTAATTCTGTGTTTGATCGTCAATGTGAAGGTTCAAGGGATTGAGTAAAGCTGCAGTAGTGCATCGGAATCTAATACTGATGTCCAAGGAAACGCTCAACTAAACAACAAACAATAAGAAGATATACTTATCTTGAATTTAAGTCGGCATTGTGGCTATTGTTTTAAATCCCGACGCAATTTCTGTGTTTCGTCATCAATGTGAAGGTCCAGGGGATAGAGTAAAGCTGCAGTAGTGCATCGGAATCTAATACTGATCTCCCAGAAAACGCTCAAAGCAAACCACAAACAAAAAGTCTATTTACTCTTCATGTACTTAAGTCGACATTGTGCCTTTTGTATTAAATCCCGACGCAACTTCTGAGTTTCATCGTCAATGGGAAGGTACAAGGGATAGAGTAAAGCTGCAGCAGTGGATCGGAATATAATACTGATCCCCAAGGAAGCGCCCAAAGCAAACCACAAACGATGAGGGGATTTACTCTTCTTGTACTTCAGTCGGCATTGTGTCTTTTGTATTACATTCCGACGCAAATTCTGTGTTTGATCGTCAATCTGAAGTCCAAGGGATTGAATAAAGCTGCAGTAGTGCATCGGAATCTAATACTGATGTCCAAGAAAACGCTCAAATCAAACAACAAACAATAAGAAGATATACTCTTGTTGTATTTAAGTGGGCATTGTGGCTATTGTTTTAAATCCAGACGCAAATTCTGTGTTTCGTCGTCAGTGTGAAGGTCCAGGGGGTTGAGAGAAGTTGCAGTAGTGGATCGTAATCTAATACTCATCTCCCAGGAAACGCTCAAAGCAAACCACAAACAATGAGAAGATTTACTCTTCTTGTACTTAAGCCGACATTGTGCCTTTTGTATAAAATCCCGACGCAATTTCTGTGTTTCATCGTCAATGTGAAGGTCCAAGGTGTAGGTTAAATCTGCAGTAGTGCATCGGAATCTAGTACTGATCTCCCAGGAAACCCTCGAAGCATACCACGAACAATGAGAAGATTTACTCTTCTTGTACTTAAGTCAGCATTGTGCCTTTTGTATTAAATCCCGACGCAATTTCTGTGTTTAATCGTCAATGTGAAGGTCCAAGGGATAGACTATCGCTGCAGTAGTGCATCGGAAACTAATACGGATCATCCAATAAACGCTCAAAGCAAGCCACAAAAAATGAGAAGAATTACTCTTCTTGTACTTATGTCGGCATTGTGCGTTTTGTATTAAATACCGACGCAATTTCTGAGTTTCATTGTCAATTTGAAGGTACAAGGGATGGAGTAAAGCTGCAGTAGTGTATTGGAATCTAATACTGATCTCCCAGGAAACGTTCAAAGCAAACCACAAGCAATGAGAAGATTGATTCTTTTTGTACTTAACTCGGCATGGTACCTTTTGTATTATATCCCGACGCAATTTCTGTGTTCCATCGTCAATGTGAAGGTCCAAGGTATAGGGTAAAGCTGCAGTAGTGCATCGGGATCTAGTACTGATCTTCCAGGAAACCCTCGAAGCATACCACGAACAATGAGAAGATTTAATCTTCTTGTACTTAAGTAGGCATTGTGCCTTTTGTATTAAATCCCGACGTAAGTTCTAAGTTTCATCGTCAATGTGAAGGTCCAAGGGATAGAGTAAAGCTGCAGTAGTGCATCGGAATCTAATACTGATCTCCCAGGGAACGCTCAAAGCAAAGAACAATCAATGAGATGATTGACACTTCTTGTACTTAACTCGGCATGGTACCTTTTGTTTTATATCCCGACGCAATTTCTGTGTTTCATCGTCAGTGTGAGGGTCCAAGGGATAGAGAGAATCTGCAGTAGTGCATCGTAATCTAATACTCATCTCCCAGGAAACGCTCAAAGCAAACCACAAACAATGAGAACATTTACTCTTCATGTAATAAGTCGGCATTGTGCCTTTTGCGTTATATCCCGACGCAATCTCTGTGTTTCGTCGTCAATGTGAAGGTCTAAGGGATAGAGTAAAGCCTCAGTAGTTCGTCGGAATCTAATACTGATCTCCCAGGAAACGCTCAAAGCAAACCACAAACAATGAGGAGGTTTACTCTTCTTGTACTTTAGTCGGCATTGTGTCTTTTGTATTACAATCCGACGCAATAAATGCTCAAAGCAAGCCACAAAAAATGAGAAGAATTACTCTTCTTGTACTTATGTCGGCATTGTGCCGTTTGTATTAAATCCCGACGTAAGTTCTAAGTTTCATCGTCAATGTGAAGGTCCAAGGGATAGAGTAAAGCTGCAGTAGTGCATCGGGATCTAATACTGATCTCCCACGGAACGCTCAAAGCAAAGAACAATCAAAGAGATGATTGACACTTCTTGTACTTAACTCGGCATGGTACCTTTTGTATTATATCCCGACGCAATTTCTGTGTTTCATCGTCAGTGTGAGGGTCCATGGGATAGAGAGAATCTGCAGTAGTGCATCGTAATCTAATACTCATCTCCCAGGAAACGCTCAAAGCAAACCACAAACAATGAGAACATTTACTCTTCATGTAATAAGTCGGCATTGTGCATTTTGCATTATATCCCGACGCAATCTCTGTGTTTCGTCGTCAATGTGAAGGTCTAAGGGATAGAGTAAAGCCTCAGTAGTGCGTCGGAATCTAATACTGATCTCCCAGGAAACGCTCAAAGCAAACCACAAACAATGAGTAGATTTACTCTTCTTGTACTACAGTCGGCATTGTGTTTTTAGTAGTAAATCCCGACGCAAATTCTGTGATTGATCGTCAATGTGAAGGTCCATGGGATAGAATAAAGCTGCAGTAGTGAATCGGAAACTAATGCTGATCTCCCAGGAAACGCTCAAAGCAAACCACAAACAATGAGCAGATTTACTCTTCTTGTATTTAAGTCGGCATTGTGCCTTTTGTATTACATCCCGACGCCATTTCTGTGTTTCATCGTCAATGTGAAGGTCCTAGTGATGGATTGAAGCTGCGTTAGTGCTTTGGAATCCAGTACTGATCTCCCAGGAAATCTTCAAAGGAAACCACAAACAATGAGAAGAGTTACTCTTCTTGTACTTAAGTCGGCATTGTGCATTTTGTATTAAATCCCGACGCAATTCCTCTGTTTCATCGTGAAGGGGAAGGTCCAAGAGCTAGAGTAAAGCTGCAGTAGTGCATCGGAATGTAATACTCATGTCCCAGGAAGCGCCCAAACCAAACCACAAACAATGAGAAGATTTAGCCTTCTTGTACTTAAGTCTGCATTGTGCCTCTTGTATTAAATCCCGACGCCATTTCTGTGTTTCATCGACAATATGAAGGTTCAAGGGATTGAGTATAGCTGTGGTAGTGCATCGGAATCAAATGCTGATCTCCCAGGATACGCTCAACACCAACCTCAAACAATGAGAAGATTGAATCTATTTGTACCACAGTCCTCCTTGTGCCTTTTGTATAAATCCCGACGCATATGTCTGTGTTTCATCGTGAATGTGAAGGCCTAGGGATAGATTAAAGCTGCAGTAGTGCACTGGAATCTAGTACTGATCTCCCAGGAAACGCTCAGATCAAACCACAAACAATGAGAAGATTTACTCTTCCAGTACTTATGTCGGCATTGTGGCTTTAGTATTACATCCCGACGCCATTTCTGTATTTCATCGTCATTGTGAAGGTGCAAGGTATAGAGTAAAGCTGCAGTAGTGCATCGGAATCTAAAACTGATCTCCGAGGAAACGCTGAAAACAAACCACAAACAACGAGAAGATATACTCTTCTTGTACTTAAGTCGGCATTGTGCCTTTTGTTTTAAATCCCGAAGCAATTTCCGTGTTTCATCGTCACTGTGAAGGTCCAAGGGATAGAGTAAAGTTGCAGTAGTGCATTGGAATCTAATACTGATCTCCGAGGAAACGCTCAAAACAATCCACGAACAATGAGAAGATTTACTCTTCTAGTACTTAATTCGGCATTTTGCCTTTTATATTAAATCCCGACTCAATCTCTGTGTTTCATCGTTAATGTGAAGGTGCAAGGGATAGAGTAAAGCTGAACTAGTGAATCCGAGCCTAATATTAAACTCCCAGGAAACGCTCAAAGTAAACCGCAAACAAAAAATTATTTACTCTTCTTGTACTTAAGTCGATATTGTGCCACTTGTATTAAATCCCGACGCAATTTCTGTGTTTCATCGTCAATGTGAAGGTGCAAGGTATAGAGTAAAGCCCCAGTAGTGCATCGGAATCTAGTACTGATCTCCCAAGGAAGGTTCAAAGCAAACCACAAACAATGAGAAGATTAACTCTTCTTGTACTTAAGTCGGCATTGTGCCTTTTGTATTAAGTCGCGACGCAATTTCTGTGGTTCATCGTCAATGTGAAGGTCCAAGGGATAGAGTAACGCTGCAGTAGCGTATCGGAAACTAATACTGATCTCCCAGGAAACGCTCAATGCAAACCACAAACAATGAGAAGAATTACTCTTCTTGTACTTAAGTCGGCATTGTGCCTTTTGTATTAAATCGCGACGCGATTTCTGTGTTTCATCGACAATGTGAAGGTCCAAGGGATAGAGTAACGCTGCAGTAGAGCATAGGAAACTAATACTGATCTCCCAGGAAACGCTCAAAGCAAACCACACACAAGGAGAGGATATACTCTCTGGTACTTTAGTCGGCATTGTGAATTTGTATTACATCCCGACGCAATTTCTGTCTTTCATCGTCAGTGTGATGGTCCAAGGGATAGAAAAAAGCTGCAGTAGTGCATCGTAATCTAATACACATCTCCCAGGAAACGCTCAAAGCAAACCACAAACAATGAGCAGATTTACACTTCGTGTACTTAAGTCGGCATTGTGCCTTTTGTATTACATCCCGACGCCATTTCTGTGTTTCATCGTCAATGTGAAGGTCCTAGTGATAGAGTAAAGCTGCAGTAGTGCATCGGAATCTAATACTAATCTCCGAGGAAACGCTGAAAACAAACCACAAACAACGAGAGGATATACTCTTCTTGTACTTAAGTCGGCATTGTGCCTTTTGTATTAAATCCCGAAGCAATTTCTGAGTTTCATCGTCACTGTGAAGGTCCAAGGGATAGAGTAAAGCTGCAGTAGTGCATCGGAATCTAATACTGATCTCCCAGGAAACGCTCAAAGCAATCCACGAACAATGAGAAGATTTACTCTTCTAGTACTTAATTCGGCATTTGGCGTTTTATATTAAATCCCGACTCAATCTCTGTGTTTCATCGTCAATGTGAAGGTCCAAGGGATAGAGGAAAGCTGACCTAGTGCATCCAAGTCAAATACTGGTCTCACAGGAAACGCACAAAGTAAACCACAAACAAAATTATATTTACTCTTCTTGTACTTAAGTCGACATTGTGCCTTTTGTATAAAATCCCGACGCAATTTCTGTGTTTCATCGTGAATGTGAAGGTCCAAGGTATAGAGTAAAGCTGCAGTAGTGCATTGGAATCTAGTACTGAACTCCCAGGAAACGCTCGAAGCAAACCACGAACAATGAGAAGAATTACTCTTCTTGTACTTAAGTCGGCATTGTGCCTTTTGTATTAAATCGCGACGCGATTTCTGTGTTTCATCGACAATCTGAAGGTCCAAGGGATAGAGTAACGCTGCAGTAGTGCATCGGAAACTAATACTGTTCTCCCAGGAAACGCTCAATGCAAACCGAAAACAATGAGAAGAATTACTCTTCTTGTACTTAAGTCACCATAGTGCCCTTTGTGTTAAATACCGACGCAAATTCTGAGTTTCATCGTCAATGGGAAGGTGCAAGAGATGGAGTAAAGCTGCAGTAGTGCATCAGAATCTAATACTGATCTCCCAGGAAACGCCCAAAGCAAACCACAAACAATGAGGAGATTTCCTCTTCTTGTACCTCAGTCGGCATTGTGTCCTTTTTTACTACATTCCGACGCAAATTCTGTGTTTGATCGTCAATGTGAAGGTCCAAGGGACTGAGTAAAGCTGCAGTAGTGCATCGGAATCTAATACAGATGTCCAAGGAAACGCTCAAAGCAAACCACCAACAATGAGGAGATTTACTCTTCTTGTACTTCAGTCGGCATTCTGCCTTTTGTATTAAATCCCGACACAATTTCTGTGTTTCATCGTCAATGTGAAGGTCTAAGGGATAGAGTAAAGCCTCAGTAGTGCATCGAAATCTAATACTGATCTCCCAGGAAACGCTCAAAGCAAACCACCAACAATGAGGAGATTTACTCTTCTTGTACCTCAGTCGGCATTGAGTCTTTTGTATTACATTCCGACGCTAATTCTGTGTTTGTTCGTCAATGTGAAGGTCCAAGGGATTGAGTAAAGCTGCAGTAGTGCATCGGAATCTAATACTGATGTCCAAGGAAACGCTCAACTAAACAACAAACAACAAGAAGATATACTTATCTTGAATTTAAGTCGGCATTGTGGCTATTGTTTTAAATTCCGACGCAATTTCTGTGTTTCGTCATCAATGTGAAGGTCCAAGGGATAGAGTAAAGCTGCAGTAGTGCATCGGAATCGAATACTGATCTCCCAGAAAACGCTCAAAGCAAACCACAAACAAAAAGACTATTTACTCTTCATGTACTTAAGTCGACATTGTGCCTTTTGTATTAAATCCCGACGCAATTTCTGAGTTTCATCGTCAATGGGAAGGTGCAAGGGATAGAGTAAAGCTGCAGCAGTGCATCGGAATATAATACTGATCTCCAAGGAAGCGCCCAAAGCAAACCACAAACAATGAGGAGATTTACTCTTCTTGTACTTCAGTCGGCATTGTGTCTTTTGTATTACATTCCGACGCAAATTCTGTGTTTGATCGTCAATCTGAAGTCCAAGGGATTGAATAAAGCTGCAGTAGTGCATCGGAATCTAATACTGATGTCCAAGGAAACGCTCAAATCAAACAGCAAACAATAAGAAGATATATTCTTGTTGTATTTAAGTCGGCATTGTGGCTATTGTTTTAAATCCAGACGCAAATTCTGTGTTTCGTCGTCAGTGTGAAGGTCCAGGGTGTTGAGAGAAGTTGCAGTAGTGGATCGTAATCTAATACTCATCTCCCAGGAAACGCTCAAAGCAAACCACAAACAATGAGAAGATTTACTCTTCTTGTACTTAAGCCGACATTGTGCCTTTTGTATAAAATCCCGACGCAATTTCTGTGTTTCATCGTCAATGTGAAGGTCCAAGGTGTAGGGTAAATCTGCAGTAGTGCATCGGAATCTAGTACTGATCTCCCAGGAAACCCTCGAAGCATACCACGAACAATGAGAAGATTTACTCTTCTTGTACTTAAGTCAGCATTGTGCCTTTTGTATTAAATCCCGACGCAATTTCTGTGTTTAATCGTCAATGTGAAGGTCCAAGGGATAGAGTAACGCTGCAGTAGTGCATCGGAAACTAATACGGATCATCCAATAAACGCTCAAAGCAAGCCACAAAAAATGAGAAGAATTACTCTTCTTGTACTTATGTCGGCATTGTGCGTTTTGTATTAAATACCGACGCAATTTCTGAGTTTCATCGTCAATTTGAAGGTACAAGGGATGGAGTAAAGCTGCAGTAGTGTATTGGAATCTAATACTGATCTCCCAGGAAACGTTCAAAGCAAACCACAAACAATGAGAAGATTGATTCTTTTTGTACTTAACTCGGCATGGTACCTTTTGTATTACATCCCGACGCAATTTCTGTGTTCCATCGTCAATGTGAAGGTCCAAGGTATAGGGTAAAGCTGCAGTAGTGCATAGGAATCTAGTACTGATCTCCCAGGAAACCCTCGAAGCATACCACGAACAATGAGAAGATTTACTCTTCTTGTACTTAAGTCGGCATTGTGCCTTTTGTATTAAATCCCGACGTAAGTTCTAAGTTTCATCGTCAATGTGAAGGTCCAAGGGATAGAGTAAAGCTGCAGTAGAGCATCGGAATCTAATACTGATCTCCCAGGGAACGCTCAAAGCAAAGAACAATCAAAGAGATGATTGACACTTCTTGTACTTAACTCGGCATGATACCTTTTGTATTATATCCCGACGCAATTTCTGTGTTTCATCGTCAGTGTGAGGGTCCAAGGGATAGAGAGAATCTGCAGTAGTGCATCGTAATCTAATACTCATCTCCCAGGAAACGCTCAAAGCAAACCACAAACAATGAGAACATTTACTCTTCATGTAATAAGTCGGCATAGTGCCTTTTGCATTATATCCCGACGCAATCTCTGTGTTTCGTCGTCAATGTGAAGGTCTAAGGGATAGAGTAAAGCCTCAGTAGTGCGTCGGAACCTAATACCGATCTCCCAGGAAACGCTCAAAGAAAACCACAAACAATGAGTAGATTTACTCTTCTTGTACTACAGTCGGCATTGTGTCTTTAGTAGTAAATCCCGACGCAAATTCTGTGATTGATCGTCAGTGTGAAGGTCCATGGGATAGAGTAAAGCTGCAGTAGTGAATCGGAAACTAATGCTGATCTCCCAGGAAACGCTCAAAGCAAACCACAAACAATGAGAAGATTTACTCTTCTTGTACTTACGTCAGCATTGAGCCTTCTGTTTTAAATCCCGACGAAATTTCTGTGTTTCATCGTCAATGTGAAGTTCAAAGGGATAGAGGAGAGCTGCAGTAGTGCATCGGAATCTAATACTGATCTCCCAGGAAACGCTCAAAGCAAACCACGAACAATGAGAAGATTTACTCTTCTTGTACTTAAGTCGGCATCGTGCATTTTATGTTTAATCCCGACGAAATTTCTGTGTTTCATCGTCAATGTGAAGGTTCAAGCGATAGAGTAAAGCTGCAGTAGTGCATCGGAATCTAATACTGATCTCCCAGAAAACACTCAAAGACAACCACAATCAAAAAGAATATTTACTCTTCGTGTACTGAAGTCGACACTGTGCTTTTTGTATTAAATCCCGACGCAATTTCTGTCTTTCATCGTCAATGTGAAGGTCCAAGGGATAGAGTAAAGCTACAATAGTGCATCCGAGTCTAATACTGATCTCCCAGGAGACGCTCAAAGTAAACCGCAAACAAAATAATATTTACTCTTTTTGTACGTAAGTCGACAGTGTGCCTTTTGTGTAAAATCCCGACGCAATTTCTGTGTTTCATCGTCAATGTGAAGGTCCAAGGGATAAGGTAAAGCTGCAGTAGTGAGTCGGAATCTAATACTGATCTCCCAGGAAACGCTCAAAGCAGACCACAAACAATGAGAAGGTATACTCTTCTTGTACTTATGTCGGCATTGTGCCTTTTGTTTTAAATCGCGACACAAACTCTGTGTTTCATCCTCAATTTGAAGGTCCTAGGCATAGAGAAAAGCTGCAGTAGGGCATCGGAATCTAATACTGATCTCCCAGGAAACGCTCAAAGCAAACCACAAGCAATGAGAAGATTTACTCTTGTTGTACTTAAGTCGGCATTGTGCATCTTGTATTAAAACCCGATGCAATTTCTCTGTTTCATCGTCAATGTGGAGGTCCAGGGGATAGAGTAAATCTGCAGTAGTGCATCTGAGTCCAATACTGTTCTCCCAGAAAACGCTCAAATCAAAACACAAACAATGAGAAGATTTACTCTTCTTGTACTTAAGTCGTTATTGTCCCTTTTATATTAAATCCCGACGCGATTTCTGTGTTTCATCGTAATGTTAAGGTCCAAGGTATAGGGTAAAGCTACAGCAGTGCATCGGAAACTAATACTCTTCTCCCAGGAAACGTTCAAAGCAAACCACAAACAATGAGAAGATTTACTCTTTTTGAAGTTACGTCGGTATTGTGCCTTTTGGATTAAATCCCGACGCGATTTCTGTGTTTCATCGTCATTGTGAAGGTCCAAGGGATAGAGTAAAGCTGCAGCAGTGAATCGGAAACTAATACTGATCTCGCAGGAAAGGCTCAAAGCAAACCACAAACAATGAGAAGATTTAACCTTCTTGTACTTAAGTCGGCATTGTGTCCTTTGTATTAAATCCCGACGCAATTTCTGTGTTTCGTCGTGAATGTGAAGGTCCAGGTGATAGAGTAAAGCTGCAGTGGTGCATCAGAATCTAATACTGATCTCCCAGGAATCGCTAAGGCAAACCACAAAAAAAAATGGAATATTTACTCCTCATGTACTTCAGTCGGCATTGTGCCTTTTGAATTAAATCCCTACGCAATTTCTGTGTTCCATCGTCAATGTGAAGGTCCAAGCGATGGAGTAAAGCTGCAGTAGTGCATCGGAATCTAATAGTGATCTCCCATGAAAGTCTCAAAGCAAACAACTGACAGTGAGGAAATTGACTCTTTTTGTTCTTAAGTCGGCATTGTGCCTTTTGTGTTAAATCATGACGCAATTTCTGTGTTTCACCGTCAATCTGAAGACTCAAGGGATAGAGTTAAGCTGCAGTAGTGCATCGAAATCTGATACTGATCTCCCAGGAAACGCTCAAAGCAAACCCCAAACAATGATGGGATTTACTCTTCTTGAATTTAAAAGGGCATTCTGCCTTTTGTATTAAATGCCGACGCTATCTCTGTGTTTCATCGTCAATGTGAAGGTCCTAGGGATAGAGTAAACCTGCAGTAGTGCATCGGAATCTAATACAAATATCCCGAGAAACGCACGAAGCAAACCACAAACAATGAGGCGATTTACTCTGCTTGTACTTATGTCGGCATTGTGCCGTTTATATTAAATACCCACGCAATTTCAGTGATTCTTCGACAATGTGAAAGTCCAAGTAATAGAGTAAAGCTGCAGTAGTGCATCAAAATCTAATATTGATCTCCCAGGAAACGCTCAAAACACGTCACGAACAATGAGAAGATTTACTATTCTTGTACTTAAGTCGGCTTTGTGCCTTTTATGTTAAATCCCGACGCAATTTCTGTGTTTCATCGTCAATGTGAAGGTCCAAGGGATAGATTAAAGCTGCAGCAGTGCATCAGAATCTAAAACTGATCCTCCAGGAAACGCTCAAAGCACACCACAAACAATGAGAAGATTGACTCTTCTTGTACTTATGTCGACATTGTGCCTTTTGTATTAAATACCGACGCAATTTTTGTGTTTCATCGTCAATGATAAGGTCCAAGGGATAGAGTAATACTGCAGTAGTGCATCGCAATCTTAAACTGATCCCACAGGAAACCCTCAAAGCAAACCACAAACAATGAGAAGATGTACTCTTCTTGTACTTAAGTCGGCATTGTGCCTTTTGTAATCAATCCCGACGCAATATCTGTGTTTCTAAGTCAATGTGAAGGTCCATTTGATAGAGTAAAGCTGCAGTAGTGCATCGGAATCTAATACAGATCTCCTTGGAAAAGCTCACAGCAAACCACAAACATTGAGAAGATTTCCTCTTCTTGTAGTTAAGTCGGCATTGTGCCTTCTGTATTAAATCCCGATGCAATTTCTGTGTTTCATTGTCAATCTGAAGGTCCAGGGGATAGAGTAACGCTGCAGTGGTGCATCAGAATCTAATACTGATCTCCCAGGAATCGCTCAGTGCAAACCACAAACAAAAAAATGGAATATTTACTCCTCTTGTACTTCAGTCGGCATTGTGCCGTTTGAATTAAATCCCTACGCAATTTCTGTGTTCCATCGTCAATGTGAAGGTCCAAGTGATAGAGTAAAGCTGCAATAGTGCATCGGGATCTAGTACTGATCTCCCAGGAAACGCTCAAAGCAAACCACAAACAATTAGGTGATTTACTCTTCTTGTACTTAAGTCGCCATTGTGCCTTTTATGTTAAATCCCAACGCAATTTCTGTGTTCATCGTCAATGTGAACGTCCAAGGGATAAAGTAAAGCTGTAGTAGTGCATCGGAATCTAATACTGATCTCCCAGGAAACGCTCAAAGCAAACCACAAACAAGAAGAATATTTACTTTTCTTGTACTTAAGTTGACATTGAGCCTTTTGTATTAAATCCCGACGCAAATTCTGTGTTTCATCGTCACTGTGAAGGTAAAAGGTTAGAATAAAGCCGCAATAGTGCATCAAAATCTAATACTGATCCCAAAGGAAACGCTCAAAGCAAACCACAAACAATGAGAAGATATACTCTTCTTGTACTTAAGTCAGCATTGTGCCCTTTGTTATTAATCCCGATGCAATATCTGTGTTTCATCGTCAATGTGAAGGTCCAAATGATAGAGTAACGCTGGAGTAGTGTATCGGAATCGAATACTGATCTCCCAGGAAACGCACAAAGCAACCCACAAACTATGATAAGATGTACTCTTCTTGTACTTAAGTCGGCATTGTCCTTTTTTTTTAAATACCAACGAAATATCTGTGCGTCATCGTCAATGAGAGGGTCCAAGGGATAGAGTGAAGCTGCAGCAGTGCATCGGAATCTAATACTGATCCCACAGGAAACGATCAGAGCAAACCACAAACAATGAGAAGATTTACTCTTCTTGTACTGAAGTCGGCATTGTGCCTCTTGTAATTAATACCGACGCAATATCTGTGTTTCATCGTCAATCAGACTGTCCAAATGATAGAGTAAGGCTGCAGTAGTGTATCGGAATCTAATACTGATCTCCCAGGAAACGCTTAAAGCGAACCACAAACAATGAGAAGATTTACTCTTCTTGTACTTAAGTCGGCATTGTGACTTTTGTATTAAATCCCGACGCAGTTTTTGTGTTTCATCGACAATGTGAAGGTCCAAGAGATAGAGTAATGCTACGGTAGTGCATCGGAAACTAATACTGATCTCCCAGGTAACGCTTAAAACACCCCAAAAACAATGCGAAAATTTACTCTACTTGTACTTTAGTCGGCATTGTGCCCTTTGTATTAAATCCCGACGCAATTTCTGAGTATCATCGTCAGTGTTAAGGTTCAAGGGATAGGGTAAAGCTGCAGCATTGCATCGGAATTTTTTACTGATCTCCCAGGAAACGCTCAAAGCAAACCACAAACAATGAGAATATTTACTCTACTTGTACTTAAGTCTGCATTGTGTCTTTTTTATTAAATTCCGACGCAATTTCTGTATTTCATCGTCAATGTGAAGGTCCAAGGGATAGAGTAAAGCTGCAGTAGTGCATCGGAATCTAATACTGATCCTTCAGGAAACGCTCAAAGCAAACCACAAACAATGATAAGATATACTCATCTAATACATAAGTCGGCATTTTGCCTTTTGTTTTAAATCCCGACGCATTTTGTCTGTTTCATCGGCAATGTGAAGGACAAAGGGATAGAGTCAAGCTGCTGTAGTGCATCGGGATCTAATACTGATCTCCCAGGACACGCTCAAACCAAACCACAAAAGAAACAACATTTTCTCTTCATGTACTTAAGACGACATAGTGAATTTGTTATTAAATCCCGACGCAATTTCTGTGTTTCATCGTCAATGTGAAGGTCCGAGGGATTGAGTAAAGCTGCAGTAGTGCTTCGGAATCTTTTACTGAACTCCCAGGAAACGCTCAGAGCAAACCACAAACAATGAGGATATTTAATCTACTTGTACTAAATCCGGCATTGTGCATTTTGTATTAAATCCCGACGCAATTTCTGTGTTTCATCGTGAATGTGAAGGTCCAAGGGAGAGAGTAGAACTGCAGTAGTGCATCGGAAGCTAAGACTGATCTCCCAGGAAACGCTCAAAGCAAACCACAAACAATGAGAACATTTACTCTTTTTGTACTTAAGTAGGCATTGTGCCTTTTGCATTGAATCAAGACGCAATTTCGTCGTTTCGTCGTCAATGTGAAGGGATAAGGGATAGAGTAAAGCTGCAGTGGTGCATCGGAATCTAATGCTGATCTCCCAGGATACGCTCAAAGCAATCCTCAAACAATCAGAAGATTTACTCCTTTTGAACTTAAATCGGCATTCTGCGTTTTGTATTAAATGCCGCGCAATCTCTGTGTTTCATCGTCAATGTGAGGGTCATAGGTATAGAGTGAAGCTGCTGTAGTGCATCGGAATCTAATACTGATCTCCCAGGAAACGTTCAAAGCAAACCACAAACTATTAGAAGATTTACTCTTCTTGTACTTAAGTCGGCATTGTGCTCTTTGTATTAAATCCTGACCCAATTTCTGAGTATCATCGTCAGTGTGAAGGTTCAAGGCATAGAGTAAAGCTGCAGTAGTGCATCGGAATCTATTACTGATCTCCCAGGAAACGCTCGAAGCAAACAACGAACAATGAGAAGATTTACTCTTCTTGTACTTAAGTCGGCATTGAGCCTTATGTATTAAATCCCGACGCAATTTCTGTGTTTCATCGTCAGTGGGAAGGTGCAAGGGATAGAGTAAAGCTGCTGTAGTGCATCGGAATCTAATACTGATCTCCCAGGAAACGCTCAAAGCAAACCACAAACAATGAGGAGATTTACTCTTCTTGTACTTATGTCGACAATGTGTCTTTTGTATTACATTCCGACGCAAATTCTGTGTTTGATCGTCAATGTGAAGGTCCAAGGGATAAAGTAAAGCTGCAGTAGTGCATCGGAATCTAATATTGATCTCCCAGGAAACGCTCAAAGCAAACCACAGTCAGACGATTTACTCTTCTTGTACTTATGTCGGCATTGTGCCTTTTGAATTAAATCCCGACGCAAATTCTGTGTTTTATCGTCAATCAGAAGGTCTAAGGGATAGAGTAAAGCTGCAGTAGTGCATCTGAATCTAATACTGTTCTCACAGGAAACGCTCCAAGCAAACCACATACAATGAGAGAATTTACTCTTCTTGACTTTATGTCGGCATTGTGCCTTTTGTATTAAACCCCGAGGCAATCTCTGTGTGTCATCCACAATGTTAAGGTCCTAGGGATATAGTAAAGCGGCAGTAGGGCATCGGAATCTAATACTGATCTCCCAGGACGCGATCAAAGCAAACCACAAACATAAAGAATATTTACTGTTCTTGTACTTAAGTCCACATTGTGCCTTTTGTATTAAATCCCGACGCAATTTCTGTGTTTCATCGCCAATGTGGAGGTCCAAGGGATGGAGTAAAACTGCAGTAGTGTATCGGAATCTAATACTGATCTCCAAGGAAACGCTCAAACAAGCCACAATCAATGAGATTTTTTACTCCTCTTGTACTTAAGTCGGCATTATGCCTTTTGTATTAAATCCCGACGCAATTTCTGTGTTCCATCGTCAATGTGAAGGTAGATGGGATAGAGTAAAGCTGCAGTAGTGCATCGGAATCTAATACTGATCTCCCAGGAAACGCTCAAAGCAAACCAGAAAAGATGAGAAGATTTACTCTTCTTGAACCTAGGGCGGCATTGTGCCTTTTGTATTAAATCCCGACACAAACTCTGTGTTTCATCCTCAATTTGAAGGTCCTAGGCATAGAGTAAAGCTGCAGTAGGGCATCGGAATCTAATACTGATCTCCCAGGAAACGCTCATAGCAAACCACGAACAATGTGAAGATTGACTATTCTTGTACTTGAGTCGGCATTGTGCCTTATATATTAAATCCCGACGCAATTTCTGTGTTTCATCGTCAATGTGAAGGTCGAAGGGATAGAGTAATGCTGCAGTGCATTGGAATCTAATTCTGATCTCCATGGAAACGCTCAAGGCAAACGACAAACAATGAGAAGATTTACTCTTTTTGAACTTAAGTCGGTATTGTGCCTTTTGGATTAAATCCCGACGCGATTTCTGTGTTTCATCGGCAATGTTAAGGTCCAAAGTATAGGGTAAAGGTACAGCAGTGCATCGGAAACTAATACTGATCTCCCAGGAAACGCTCAAAGCAAACCACAAACAATGAGGAGATTTACTCTTTTTGAACTTAATCCGGTATTGTGCCTTTTGGATTAAATCCCGACGCGATTTCTGTGTTTCATCGTCATTGTGAAGGTCCAAGGGATAGAGTAAAGCTGCAGTAGTGAATCGGAAACTAATACTGATCTCGCAGGAAACGCTCAAAGCAAACCACAAACAATGAGAAGATTTAACCTTCTTGTACTTAAGTCGGCATTGTGCCCTTTGTATTAAATCCCGACGCAATTTCTGTGTTTCGTCGTGAATGTGAAGTTCCAGGTGATAGAGTAAAGCTGCAGTAGTGCATTGCAAACTAATACTGATCTCCCTGGAAATGCTCACAGAAAACCACAAACAATGAGAAGATTTCCTCTTCTTGTAGTTAAGTCGGCATTGCGCCTTCTGTATTAAATCCCGACGCAATTTCTGTGCTCCATTGTCAATCTGAAGGTCCAGGGGATAGAGTAACTCTAGAGTGGTGCATCAGAATCTAATACTGATCTCCCAGGAATCGCTCAGTGCAAACCACAAACAAAAAAATGGAATATTTACTCGTCTTGTACTTCAGTCGGCATTGTGCCTTTTGAATTAAATCCCTACGCAATTTCTGTGTTCCATCATCAATATGAAGGTCCAAGAGATGAAGTAAAGCTGCAATAGTGCATCGGGATCTAGTACTGATCTCTTAGGAAACGGTCAAAGCAAACCACAAACAATTAGGCGATTTACTCTTCTTGTACTTAAGTCGGCATTGTGCCTTTTATGTTAAATCCCATCGCAATTTCTGTGTTCATCGTCAATGTGAACGTCCAAGGGATAAAGTAAAGCAGCAGTAGTGCATCGGAATCTAATACTGATCTCCAAGGAAACGCTCAAAGCAAACCACAAACAAAAAGAATATTTACTTTTCTTTTACTCAAGTTTACATCGCGCCTTTTGTATTAAATCCCGACGCAAATTCTGTGTTTCATCCTCACTGTGAAGGTCCAAAGGATAGAATAAAGCCGCAATAGTGCATCAAAATCTAATACTGATCCCAGAGGAAACGCTCAAAGCAAACCACAAACAATGAGAAGATATATTCTTCTTGTACTTAAGTCGGCATTGTGTCCTTTGTTATTAATCCCGATGCAATATCTGTGTTTCATCGTCAGTGTGAAGGTCCAAATGATAGAGTAAGGCTGCAGTAGTGTATCGGAATCTAATACTGATCCCCCAGGATCCGCTCAAAGCAAAACACAAACAATGAGATGATTTACAATTCTTTTACTTAAGTTGACAATGTGCCTTTTGTATTAAACCCCGACGCAATTTCTGTGTTTTATCGTCAATGTGAAGTTGCAAGGGATAGAGTAAAGCTGCAGTAGTGCATCGGAATCTGATACTGATCTCCCAGGAAACGATCAAAGCAAACCACAAACAATGAGAAGATTTACTCCTCTTGTACTTAAGTCAGCATTGTACCCTTTGTATTAAATTACGACGCAATTTCTGTGTTTCGTCATCAATGTGAAGGTCCAAGGGATAGAGTAATGCTGCAGTAGTGCATCGGATTCTAATACTGATGTCCAAGGAACCGCTCAAATCAAACCACTAACAATGAGAAGAAATACTCATCTAAATCATAAGTCGGCAATTTGCCTTTTGTATTAAATGCCGACGCAATTTCTCTCTTTCATCGGCAATGTGAAGGTCCATGGGATAGGGTAAAGCTGCTGTAGTTCATCGGTATCTAATACTGATATCCCAGGAAACGCTCAAAGCAAACCACAAAAGAAACATCATTTACTCTTCTTGTACTTAAGTCGACATTGTGGATTTTGTATGAAATCCCGACGCAATTTCTGTTTTTCATCGTCAATGTGAAGTTCCAAGGGATAGAGTAAAGCTCCATTAGTGCTTCGGAATCTAATACTGATCCCACAGGAAATGCTCAAAGCAAACCACAAACAATGAGGGGATGTACTCTTCTTGTACTTAAGTCGGCATTGTGCCTTTTGTAATTAATCGCGACGCAATATCTGTGTCTCATCGTCAAACAGAATGTCCAAATGATAGAGTAAGGCTGCAGTAGTGTATCGGAATCTAATACTGATCTCCCAGGAAACGCTCAAAGCGAACCACAAACAATGAGAAGATTTACTCTTCTTGTACTTAAGTCGGCATTGTGCCTTTTGTATTAAATCCCGACGCAGTTTCTGTGTTTCATCGTCAATGTGAAGGTCCAAGGGATAGAGTAAAGCTGCAGTAGTGCATCGGAATCTAATACTGTTCTCCCAGGAAACGCTCAAAGCAAACCACAAACAAAAAGAATATTTACATTTCTTGTACTTAAGTCGACATTGTGCGTTTTCTATTAAATCCCGATGCAATTTATGTGTTTCATCGTCACTGTGAAGGTCCTAGGGTTAGAGTAAAGGCGCAATAGTGCGTCGGAATCTAATACTGATCCCAGAGGAAACGTTCAAAGCAAAAGACAAACAATGAGACGATTTACTCTCCTTGTACTTAGGTTGACATTGTGCTTTTGTAATTAATCCCGACGCAATATCAGTGTTTCAACGTCAACGTGAAGGTCCAAATGATAGAGTAAAGCTGCAGTAGTGTATCGGAATCTAATACTGATCTCCCAGGAAACGCTCAAAGCAAACCACAAACAATGTGAAGATATACTCTTTTTGTACTTAAGTCGGTATTGTGATTTTTGTATTAAATCCCGAGGCAATTTCTGTAAATCATCGTCAATGTGAAGTTCCAAGTGATAGATTAAAGCTTTAGTAATTCACCGGAATCTAATACTGATCTCCCAGGAAACGCTCAAAGCAAACCACAAACAATGAGAAGATATACCCTTCCTGTACTTAGGTCGGCATTGTGCCTGTTGTATTAAATCCCGACGCAACTTCTATGTTTCATCGTCAATGTGAAGGTCCAAGGATAGAGTAAAGCTGCAGTAGTGCATCGCAATCTAATACTGATCTCCCAGGAAACGCTCAAAGCAAACCACAAACAATGAGAAGATTTACTCTTTTTGTAATTAAGTCGGCATTGTGCCTTTTGTATTAAGACCAACGAATTATTTGTGCTTCATCGTCAATGTGAAGGTCCAAGGGATAGAGTAAAGCTGCAGTAGTGCATCGGAATATAATACTGATCTCCCAGGAAACGCTCAAATCAAACCGAAAACAAAAAGAATATTTATCTTTCTTGTACTTAAGTCAACATTGTGCCTTTCGTATTAATTCCCGACGCAATTTCTGTGTTTCATTGTCAATGTGAAGGACCAAAGAATAGTGTAAAGCTGCAGTATTGCATCGGAGACTAATACTGATCCACCAGGAAACGCTCAAAACAAAACTTAAACAATGAGATTTGCTTTTCTTTTACTTGCGTCGGCACTGTGCCTTTTTTGGTTTAAATCCCGACGCAAATTCTGTGTTTCATCGTCAATCTGAAGAACCAAGGGATAGAGTAAAGCTGCAGTAGTGCATCGGAATCTAATACTGATCTCCCAGGAAACGCTCCTAGCATACCACAAACAATGAGAAAATTAACTCTTCTGGTACTTAAGTCGGCATTGTGCCTTATGTATTAAATCCCGACGCAATTTCAGTGTTTCATCGTCAATCTGAAGTTCCAAGGAATAGAGTAAGGCTGCAGTAGTGCATCGGAATCTAATACTGATCTCCCAGGAAACGCTCAAAGCTAACCACAAAAGAAACAACATTTACTCTGCTTGTACTTAAGTCGACATTGTGTACTTTGTATTAAATCCCGACGCTATTTCTGTGTCTCATCGTCATTGTGTAGGTCCAAGGGATAGAGTAAAGCTGCATTAGTGCATCGGAATCTAATACTGATCCCACAGGAAACACTCAAAGCAAACCACAAACATTGAGAAGATGTACTCTTCTTGTACTTAAGTCGGCATTGTGCCTTTTGTAATTAATCACGACGCAATATTTGTTTTTCATCGTCAATCTGAAGGTCCAAGCGATAGAGTAAAGCTGCAGTAGTCCATCGGAATCTGATAATGATCTCCCAGGAAACGCTCAAGGCAAATCACAAAAATTGAGAGGATTTACTCTTCCTGTACTCAAGTTGCCATTCTGACTTTTGTATTAAATCCCGACGCAATTTCTGTGTTTCATCGTCAATGTGAAGGTCCAAGGGATAGAGTATAGGCGCAATAGAGCATCGGAATCTAATACTGATCACAGAGGAAACGCCCAAAGCTAACCACAAACAATGAGACGATTTACTCTTCTTGTACTTATGTTGGCATTGTGCTTTAGTAATTAATCCCGACGCAATATCTGTGTTTCATCGTCAGTGTGAAGGTCCAAATGATAGAGTAAAGCTGCAATAGAGTATCGGAATCTAATACTGATCTCCCAGCAAACGCTCAAAGCAAACCACAAACAATGAGAAGAAATACATTTCTGATACTTAAGTCGGTATTGTGCCTTTTGTATTAAATCCCAAGGCAATATCTGTGTATCATCATCACTGTGAAGTTCCAAATGATAGTGTAAAGCTGCAGCAGTTCATCGGAATCTAATACTGATCTCCCAGGAAACGCTCAAAGCAAACCACAAACAGTGAGAAGAAATACTCTTCTTGTACTTAAGTCGGTATTCTGCCTTTTGTATTAAATCCCGACGCAATTTCTGAGTTTCATCGTCAATGTGAAGGTCCAAAGGATAGCGTAAAGCTGTAGTATTGCATCGGAGACTAATACTGATCTACCAGGAAACGCTCAAAATAAACCTAAAACTATGAGAAGATTTACTCTTCGTTTACTTCAGTCGGCAATGTGCCTTTTAATTTTGAATCCTGACGCAAATTCTGTGTTTCATCATCAATCTGAAGATCCAAGGGATAGATTAAAGCTGCAGTAGTGCATCATAATCTAATACCGATCTCCCAGGAAACGCTCCTAGCAAACCACAAACAATGAGAAAATTAACTCCTCTGGTGCTTAAGTCGGCAATGTGCCTTATGTATTATATCCCGACGAAATTTCAGTGTTTCATCGTCAATTTGTAGGTCCAAGTTATAGAGTAAGGCTGCAGTAGTTCATCGGAATCTAATACTGATCTCCCAGGTAACGCTCAAAGCTAACCACAAAAGGAACAACATTTACTCTTCTTGTACTTAAGTCGACATTGTGTACTATGTATTAAATCCCGACGCTATTTCTGTATTTCATCGTCAATGTGTAGGTCCAAGGGATAGAGTAAAGCTCCATTAGTGCATCGGAATCTAATACTGATCCCACAGGAAACGCTCAAAGCAAACCACAAACATTGAGAAGATTTCCTCTTTTTGTACTTAAGTCGGCATTGTGGCTTTTGTAATTAATCACGACGCAATATCTGTGTTTCATCGTCAATCTGAAGGTCCAAGCGATAGAGTAAAGCAGCAGTAGAGCATCGGAAGCAGATAATGATCTCCCAGGAAACGCTCAGAGCAAATCACAAAAATTGAGAGGATTTACTCTTCTTGTACTCAAGTTGCCATTCTGCCTTTTGTAATAAATCGCGACGCAATTTCGGTGTTTCATCGACAATGTGATAGTCCAAGTGACAGAGTAAAGCAGCTGTATTGCATCGGAATCTTATTCTGATCTCCCAGGTAACGCTCTAAGCAAACCACAAAGATTGAGAAGATTTACTCTTCTTGTACTTAAGTCGGCATTGTGCCTTTTGTATTAAATACCGACGAAATTTCTGTGCTTCATCGTCAATGAGAGGGTCCATGGGATAGAGTGACGCTGCAGTAGTGCTTCGGAATCTAATACTGATCTCCCAGGAAACGCTCAAAGCAAACCACAAACAATGAGAAGATTTACTCTTTTTGTACATAAGTCGGCATTGTGCCTTTTGTATTAAGACCGCCGAAATATTTATGCCTCTTCGTCAATGTGAAAGTCCAGGGGATAGAGTAAAGCTGCAGTAGTGCATCGGAATATAACATTGTTCTCCCAGGAAACGCTCAAATCAACCACAAACAAAAAGAACATTTACATTTCTTGTAGTTAAGTCGACATTTTAACTTACGTATTACATCCCGACGCAATTTTTGTGTTTCAAGGCTACTGTGAAAGTCCTAGGGATAGAGTAAAGGCGCAATAGTGCATCGGAATCTAATACTGATCCCAGAGAAAACGCTCAAAGCAAACCACAAACACAGAGACGATTTACTCTTCTTGTACTTATGTAGGCATTGTGCATTTGTAATTAATCCCGAGGCAATATCTGTGTTTAATCGTCAGTGTGAAGGACCAAAAGATAAAGTAGAGCTGCAGTAGTGTATCGGAATCTAATACTGATCTCCCAGGAAACGCTCAAAGAAAACAACAAACACTGAGAAGATATACCTTTCCTGTACTTAAGACGGTATTGTGCCTTTTGTATTAAATCTCAAGGCAACTTCTGTGTATCATCGTCATTGTGAAGTTCCAAGGGATAGAGGTAAGCTGCAGTAGTTCATCGGAATCTAATACTGATCTCCCAGGAAACGCTCAAAGCAAACCACAAACAACGAGAAGATATACTCTTCTTGTACTTAAGTCGGTATTGTGCCTTTTGTATTAAATCCCGACGCAATTTCTGTGTTTCATCGTCAATGTGAAGGTCCAAGGGATAACGTAAAGCAGCAGTATTGCATCAGAGAATAATACTGATCTACCAGGAAACGCTCAAAACAAACCTCAAACAATGAGAAGATTTACTCTTCTTTTACTTGAGTCGGCATTGTGCCTTTTTTGTTTTGAATCCCGACGCAAATTCTGTGTTTCATCGTCAATCTGAAGATCCAAGGGATAGAGTAAAGCGGCAGTAGTTCATCGGAATCTAATACTTATCTCCCAGGAAACGCTCCTAGCAAACCACAAACAATGAGAAAATTAACTCTTCTGGTACGTAAGTGGGCATTGTGCCTTTTGCATTAAATCCCGACGCAATTTCGTCGTTTCATCGTCAATGTGAAGGTCCAAGGGATAGAGTAAAGCTGTAGTAGTGCATCGGAATCTATTACTGATCACCCAGGAAACGCTCAAAACAAACCACAAATAATGTGAATGTTTACTCTACTTGTACTTAAGTCGGCATTGGGTCTTTCGTATTAAATCCCGACGCAATTTCTGTGTTTCATCGTCAATGTGAAGGTGCAGGGGATAGAGTCAAGCCGCAGTAGTGCATCGGAATCTAATACTGATCACCCAGGAAACGCTTAAAGCAAACCACAAACAACGAGAAGATTTAATCTTCTTGTACGTAAGTCAGCATTGTGCATTTTGTATTAAAACCCGACGCAATTTCTGTGTTTCATCGTCAATGTGGAGGTCCAAGGGATAGAGTAATGCTACAGTAGTGCATCGGAAACTAATACTGATCTCCAGGAAACGCTTAAAACAGAAGACAAACAATGAGAAGATTTACTCTTCTTGTACTTAAGTCGGTATTGTGCCCTTCGTATTAAATCCCGACGCAATTTCGTCGTTTCATCGTCGACGTGAAGGTCCAAGGGACGGAGTAAATGTGTAGTAGTGCATCGAAATCTATTACTGATCACCCAGGAAACGCTCAAAACAAAGCACAAATAATGTGAATATTTACTCTACTTGTACTTAAGTCGGCATTGGGTCTTTTGTATTAAATCCCGACGAAATTTCTGTGCTTCATCGTCAATGAGAGGGTCCAAGGGATGGAGTGACGCTGCAGTAGTGCATCGGAATCTAATACTGATCTCCCAGGAAACGCTCAAAGCCCACCACGAACAACGAGAGGATTTACTATTCTTGTACATAAGTCATCATTGTGCCTTTTATGTTAAATACCGACGCAAAATCTGTATTTCATCGTCAATGTGAATGCCCAAGGGTTGGGGTAAAGCTGCTGTAGTGGATTGGAATCTAATACTGATCTCCCAGGAAACGCTCAAGTCAAACCAAAATCAAAACGAATATTTACTTTTCTTGTACTTCAGTCGACATTGTGCCTTTTGTATTAAATTCAGACGCAATTTGTGTGTTTCATCGTCAATGTGGAGTTCCAAGGGATAGAGTAATTCTGCAGTAGTGCATCGGAATCTAATACTGATCCCACAGGAAACGCTCAAAGCATACCACAAACAATGAGAGGATTTACTCTTCATGTACTGAAGTCGGCATTGTGCCTTTTGTAATTAATACCGAAGATATATCTGTGTTTTATCGTCAATGTGAAGGTCCAAGGGATACAGTAAAGCTGCAGTAGTGCACCGCAATAAAATACTGATCTCCCAGGAAACGCTCAAAGCAAACCACAAACAATGAGAAGATTAACTCTTGTTTGTACTAAAGTCGGCATTGGGCCTTTTGTATTGAAACCGACGAAATATCTGTGCTTCATCGTCAATGAGAAGGTCCAAAGGATAGAGTAAAGCTGCAGTAGTGCATCGGAATCTAATACTGATCTCCCAGGAAACGCTCAAAGCAAACCACAAACAAAAAGAATATTTACCTTTCTTGTACTTAAGTCGACATTGTGCCTTTTGTATTAAATCCCGATGCAATTTATGTGTTTCATCGTCACTGTGAAGGTCCTAGTGTTAGAGTAAAGGCGCAATAGTGCATCGGAATCTAATACTGAACCCAGACGAAACGTTCAAAGCAAAAGACAAACAATAAGACGATTTACTCTTCTTGTACTTAGGTTGACATTGTGCTTTTGTAATTAATCCCGACGCAATATCTGTGTTTCAACGTCAACGTGAAGGTCCAAATGATAGATTAAAGCTGCAGTAGTGTATCGGAATCTAATACTGATCTCCCAGGAAACGCTCAAAGCAAACCACAAACAATGAGAAGATATACTCTTCTTGTACTTAAGTCGGTATTGTGACTTCTGTATTAAATCCCGAGGCAATTTCTATAAATCATCGTCAATGTGAAGTTCCAAGTGATAGATTAAAGCTTTAGTAATTCATCGGAATCTAATACTGATCTCCCAGGAAACGCTCAAAGCAAACCACAAACAATGAGAAAATATACTCTTCCTGTACTTAGGTCGGCATTGTGCCTGTTGTATTAAATCCCGACGCAACTTCTATGTTTCATCGTCAATGTGAAGGTCCAAGGGATAGAGTAAAGCTGCAGTAGTGCATCGCAATCTAATACTGATCTCCCAAGAAACGATCAAAGCAAACCACAAACAATGAGAAGATTTACTCTTTTTGTACTTAAGTCGGCATTGTGCCTTTTGTATTAAGACCGACGAATTATTTGTGCTTCATCGTCAATGTGAAGGTCCAAGGGATAGAGTAAAGCTGCAGTAGTGCATCGGAATATAATACTGATCTCCCAGGAAACGCTCAAATCAAACCACAAACAAAAAGAATATTTATCTTTCTTGTACTTAAGTCAACATTGTGCCTTTTGTATTAATTCCCGACGCAATTTCTGTGTTTCATTGTCAATGCGAAGGACCAAAGAATAGCGTAAAACTGCAGTATTGCATCGGAGACTAATACTGATCCACCAGGAAACGCTCAAAACAAAACTTAAACAATGAGATTTACTCTTCTTTTACTTGAGTCTGCATTGTGCCTTTTTTGTTTTGAATCCCGACGCAAATTCAGTGATTCATCGTCAATCTGAAGAACCAAGGGATAGAGTAAAGCTGCAGTAGTGCATCGGAATCTAATACTGATCTCCCAGGAAACGCTCCTAGCATACCACAAACAATGAGAAAATTAACTCTTCTGGTACTTAAGTCGGCATTGTGCCTTATGTATTAAATCCCGACGCAATTTCAGTGTTTCATCGTCAATCTGAAGGTCTAAGGAATAGAGTAAGGCTGCAGTAGTGCATCGGAATCTAATACTGATCTCCCAGGAAACGCTCAAAGCTAACCACAAAAGAAACAACATTTACTCATCTTGCACTTAAGTCGACATTGCGTACTTTGTATTAAATCCCGACGCTATTTCTGTGTCTCATCGTGAATGTGTAGGTCCAAGGGATAGAGTAAAGCTGCATTAGTGCATCGGAATCTAATACTGAGCCCACAGGAAACACTCAAAGCAAACCACAAACATTGAGAAGATGTACTCTTCTTGTACTTAAATCGGCATTGTGCCTTTTGTAATTAATCACGACGCAATATCTGTTTTTCATCGTCAATCTGAAGGTCCAAGCGATAGAGTAAAGCTGCAGTAGTCCATCGGAATCTGATAATGATCTCCCAGGAAACGCTCAAGGCAAATCACTAAAATTGAGAGGATTTACTCTTCTTGTACTCAAGTTGCCATTCTGACTTTTGTATTAAATCCCGACGCAATTTCTGTGTTTCATCGTCAATGTGAAGGTCCAAGGGATAGAGTAAAGGCGCAATAGAGCATCGGAATCTAATACTGATCACAGAGGAAACGCCCAAAGCTAACCACAAACAATGAGACGATTTACTCTTCTTGTACTTATGTTGGCATTATGCTTTAGTAATTAATCCCCACGCAATATCTGTGTTTCATCGTCAGTGTGAAGGTCCAAATGATAGAGTAAAGCTGCAGTAGTGTATCGGAATCTAATACTGATCTCCCAGGAAACGCCCAAAGGAAAACCACAAACAATGAGAAGATATACTTTTCTGATACTTAAGTCGGTATTGTGCCTTTTGTATTAAATCCCAAGGCAATATCTGTGTATCATCATCATTGTGAAGTTCCAAATGATAGTGTAAAGCTGCAGTAGTTCATCGGAATCTAATACTGATCTCCCAGGAAACGCTCAAAGCAAACCACAAACAGTGAGAAGAAATACTCTTCTTGTACTTAAGTCGGTATTGTGCCTTTTGTATCAAATCCCGACGCAATTTCTGTGTTTCATCGACAATGTGAAGGTCCAAAGGATAGCGTAAAGCTGCAGTATTGCATCGGAGACTAATACTGATCTACCAGGAAACGCTCAAAACAAACCTAAAACTATGAGAAGATTTACTCTTCGTTTACTTCAGTCGGCAATGTGCCTTTTAATTTAAAATCCCGACGCAAATTCCGTGTTTCATCATCAATCTGAAGATCCAAGGGATAGATTAAAGCTGCAGTAGTGCATCATAATCTAATACCGATCTCCCAGGAAACGCTCCTAGCAAACCACAAACAATGAGAAAATTAACTCTTCTGGTGCTTAAGTCGGCAATGTGCATTATGTATTAAATCCCGACGCAATTTCAGTGTTTCATCGTCAATTTGTAGGTCCAAGTTATAGAGTAAGGCTGCAGTAGTGCATCGGAATCTAATACTGATCTCCCAGGAAACGCTCAAAGCAAACCACAAACAATGAGAAGATTTTCTCTTCTGCTACTGAAGTCGGCATTCTGCCTTATGTATTACTTCCCGACGCAATTTCTGTGTCTCATCGTCAATGTGAAGGTACAAGGGATGGAGTAAAGCTACAGTAGTGCATCGGAATCTTATACTGTTCTCGCAGGAAACGCTCAAAGCAAGCCACAAACAATGAGAAGATTTACTTTTTTTGTACTTAAGTAGGCATTGTGCCTTTTGCATTAAATCCCGACGCAATTTCTGTGTTTCATCGTCAATGTGTAGGTCCAAGGGATAGAGTAAAGCTGCATTAGTGCATCGGAATCTAATACTGATCCCACAGGAAACGCTCATAGCAAACCACAAACATTGAGAAGATTTACTCTTCTTGTACTTAAGTCGGCATTGTGCCTTTTGTAATTAATCACGACGCAATATCTGTGTTTCATCGTCAATCTGAAGGTCCAAGCGATAGAGTAAAGCAGCAGTAGAGCATCGGAAACAGATAATGATCTCCCAGGAAACGCTCAAAGCAAATCACAAAAATTGAGAGGATTTACTCTTCTTGTACTCAAGTTGCCATTCTGCCTTTTGTATTAAATCGCGACGCAATTTCTGTGTTTCATCGACAATGTGATAGTCCAAGTGATAGAGTAAAGCAGCTGTATTGCATCGGAATCTTATTCTGATCTCCCAGGTAACGCTCTAAGCAAACCAAAAAGATTGAGAAGATTTACTCTTCTTGTACTTAAGTCGGCATTGTGCCTTTTGTATTAAATACCGACGAAATTTCTGTGCTTCATCGTCAATGAGAGGGTCCATGGGATAGAGTGACGCTGCAGTAGTGCATCGGAATATAATACTGATCTCACAGGAAACGCTCAAAGCACACCACGAACAATGAGAGGATGTACTATTCTTGTACATAAGCCGGCATTGTGCACTTTATATTAAATACCGACGCAATATCTGTGTTTCATCGTGAATGTGAAGGCCCAAGGGATAGGGTAAAGCTGCAATAGTGCATCGGAATCTAATACTGATCTCCCAGGAGACGCTCAAAGCAAAGCACAATCAAAACGATTATTTACTTTCCTTGTACTACAGTCGACATTATGCCTTTTGTATTAAGTCCAGACGCAATTTCTGTGTTTCATCGTCAATGTGGAGGTCCAAGGGATAGAGTAATGCTGCAGTAGTGCATCAGGATCTAATACTTATCCCACAGGAAACGCTCAAAGAAAACCACAAACAATGAGAAGATTTACTCTTCTTGTACTGAAGTCGGCATTGTGCCTTTTGTAATTAATACTGAAGCAATATCTGTGTTTCATCGACAATGTGAAGGTCCAAGGAATAGAGAAATGCTACAGTAGTGCATCAGAAACTAATTGTCATTTCCCAGGAAATGCTTAAAACAGACCACAAACAATGAGAAGATTTACGCTTCTTGTACTTGAGTCGGTATTGTGCCTTTTGTATTAAATCCCCACGCAATTTCTGAGTTTCATCGTCAGTGTGAAGGTACAAGGGATAGAGTAAAGCTGCAGTAGTGCATCGGAATCTAATACTGATCTCCCAGGAAACGCTCAAAGAAACCACAAACAATGAGAAGATTTACTCTTCTTCTTATTAAGTCGGCATTCTGACTTTTGTATTAAACCCGACGCAATTTCTGTGTTTCATCGTCAATGTGAAGGTCCATGGGATAGAGTAAAGCTGCGGTAGTGCATGGGAATCTGATACTAAACTCCGAGGAAACGCTCAAAGCAAACCACAAACTTTGAGATGATTTACTCTTCTTGTACTTAAGTTGGCATTGTGACTTTTGTATTAAATCCCGACGCAATTTCTGTATTTCATCGTCAATGTGAAGGTCCAAGCGATAGAGTAAAGCTGCAGTAGTGCATCGGAATCTGATAATGATCTCTTAGGAAACGCTCAAAGCAAATCACAAAAATTGAGAGGATTTACTCTTCTTGTACTCAATTTGCCATTCTGCCTTTTGTATTAAGTCGCGACGCAATTTCTGTGTTTCATCGACAAAGTGATAGTCAAAGTGATAGAGTAAAGCCGCTGTAGTGCATCGGAATCTTATTCTGATCTCCCAGGTAACACTCTAAGCAAACCACAAAGAATGGCAAGATATACTCTTCTTGTACTTAAGTGGGCATTGTGCCTTTTGTATTAAATACCGACGCAATATCTGTGTTTCATCGTCAATGTGAAGGCCCAAGGGATAGGGTAAAGCTGCTGTAGTGCATTTGAATCTAATACTGATCTCCCAAAAAACGCTCAAAGCAAACAACAATCAAAACGAATATTTTCTTTTCTTGTACTTCAGTTAACATTGTGCCTTTTGTATTAAATCCAGACGCAATTTATGTGTTTCATCGTCAATGTGGAGGTCCAAGGGATAGAGCAATGCTGCAGTAGTGCATCGGAATCTAATACAGATCCCACAGGATACGCTCAAAGCAAACCACAAACAATGAGAAGATTTACTCTTCTTTTACTTGAGTCGGCATTGTGCCTTTTCTGTTTTGAATCCCGACGAAAATTCTGTGTTTCATCGTCAATCTGAAGATCCAAGGGATAGAGTAAAGCTGCAGTAGTGCATCGGAATCTAATACTTATCTCCCAGGAAACGCTCCTAGCAAACCACAAACAATGAGAAAATTAACTCTTCTGGTACGTAAGTGGGCATTGTGCCTTTAGCATTAAATCCCGGCGCAATTTCGTCGTTTCATCGTCAATGTGAAGGTCCAAGGGATAGAGTAAATCTGTAGTAGTGCATCGGAATCTATTACTGATCACCCAGGAAACGCTCAAAACAAACCACAAATAATGTGAATATTTACTCTACTTGTACTTAAGTCGGCATTGGGTCTTTTGTATTAAATCCCGACGCAATTTCTGTGTTTCATCGTCAATGTGAAGGTACAAGGGATGGAGCAAAGCTACAGTAGTGCATCGGAATCTAATACTGACTTCGCAGGAAACGCTCAAAGCAAGCCACAAACAATGAGAAGAATTATTCTTCTCGTACTTACGTCGGCATTGTGAATTTTGCAGTATATGCCGACGCAGTTTCTGTGTTTCATCGTCAATGTGAAGGTCCAGGGTATAGAGTAAATCTGCAGTGTTGCATCGGAATCTAATACTGACCTCCCAGGGAATGCTCAAAGCGAACCACAAACAATGAGAAGATTTACTCTTCTTGTACTTATGTCTTCATTGTTCCTTCTCTATTAATTCCCGACGCAATTTCTGCGTTTCATCGTCAATGTGAAGGTCCAAGGGATAGAGTAAGGCAGCAGTAGTGCATCGCAATCTAATACTGATCTCCCAGGAAACGCTCAAAACAAACCACAAACAAAGAGTAGATTTACTCTTTTTGTACTTAAGTGGGCATTGTGCCTTTTGTATTAAATCCCGACGCAATTTCGTCGTTTCATCGTCAATGTGAAGGTCCAAGGGATAGAGTAAAGCTGTAGTAGTGCATCGGAATCTATTACTGATCTCCCAGGAAACGCTCAAAGCAAACTACAAACAATGAGAATATTTACTCTACTTGTACTTAAGTCGGGATTGTGTCTTTTGTATTAAATTCCGACGCAATTTCTGTGTTTCATCGTCAGTGTGAGGTTCCAAGGGATTGAGTGACGCTGCAGTAGTGCATCTGAATCTAATACTGATCTCCCAGGAAACGCTCAAAGCAAACCACAAACAATGAGAAGATATCCTTATCTACTACATAAGTTGGCAATTTGCCATTTGTTTTAAATCCCGACACAATTTCTGTGTTAAATCGGCAACGCGAAGGTCCAAGTGATAGAGTAAAGCTGCAGTATTGCCTCGGAGTCTAAACTGATCTAATAGGAAACGCTCAAAGCAAACCTCAAACAATGAGAAGATTTACTCCTCTTGTACTTGAGTCGGCATTGTGCCTGTTGTTTTGAATCCCGACGCAATTTCTGTGTTACATCGTCAATCTGAAGATCAAAGGGATAGAGTAAAGCTGCAGTGGTGCATCGGAATCTAATACTGATGTCCCAAAATACGCTCAAAGCAAACCACAAACTATGAGAAGATTTACTCTTTTTGTACATAAGTCGGCATTGTGCCTTTTGTATTAAATCCCGACGCAATTTCTGTGTTTCATCGTCAATGTGAAGGTCCAAGGGATAACGTAAAGCAGCAGTATTGCATCTGAGAATAATACTGATCTACCAGGAAACGCTCAAAACAAACCTCAAACAATGAGAAGATTTACTCTTCTTTTACTTGAGTCGGCATTGTGCCTTTTCTGTTTTGAATCCCGACGAAAATTCTGTGTTTCATCGTCAATCTGAAGATCCATGGGATAGAGTAAAGCTGCAGTAGTGCATCGGAATCTAATACTTATCTCCCAGGAAACGCTCCTAGCAAACCACAAACAATGAGAAAATTAACTCTTCTGGTACGTAAGTGGGCATTGTGCCTTTTGCATTAAATCCCGGCGCAATTTCGTCGTTTCATCGTCAATGTGAAGGTCCAAGGGATAGAGTAAAGCTGTAGTAGTGCATCGGAATCTATTACTGATCACCCAGGAAACGCTCAAAACAAACCACAAATAATGTGAATATTTACTCTACTTGTACTTAAGTCGGCATTGGGTCTTTTGTATTAAATCCCGACGCAATTTCTGTGTTTCATCGACAATGTGAAGGTGCAAGGGATAGAGTAAAGCCGCAGTAGTGCATCGGAATCTAATACTGATCACCCAGGAAACGCTTAAAGCAAACCACAAACAATGAGAAGATTTACTCTTCTTGTACATAAGTCAGCATTGTGCCTTTTGTATAAAACCCCGACGCAATTACTGTGTTTCATCGTCAATGTGAAGGTCCAAGGGATAGAGTAATGCTACAGTAGTGCATCGGAAACTAATACTGATCTCCAGGAAACGCTTAAAACAGACCACAAACAATGAGAAGATTTACTCTTCTTGTACTTAAGTCGGTATTGTGCCCTTTGTGTTTAATCCCGACGCTATTTCTGAGCTTCATCATCAGTGTGAAGGTTCAAGGGATAGAGTAAAGTTGCAGTAGTGCATCGGAATCTAATACTGATCTCCCAGGAATCGCTCAAAGCAAACCACAAACAATGAGAAGAATTACTCTTCTTGTACTTAAGCCGGCATTCTGCTTTTTCTATTAAATCCTGAGGCAATTTCTGTGTTTCATCGTCAATCTGAAGATCCAAGGGATAGAGTAAAGCTGCAGTGGTGCATCGGAATCTAATACTGATCTCACAGAAAACGCTCAAAGCCAATCACAAACAATGAGCAGATTTTCTCTTCTTGTACTTAAGTTGGCATTGTGCCTTTTGTATTAAATCCCGACGCAATTTCTGTGTTTCATCGTCAATGTGAAGGTCCAAGGGATACAGTAAAGCTGCAGTAGTGCATCGCAATACAATACTGATCTCCCAGGATACGCTCAAAGCAAACCACAAACAATGAGAAGATTTACTCTTGTTTGTACTAAAGTCGGCATTGGGCCTTTTGTATTGAAACCGACGAAATATCTGTGCTTCATCGTCAATGTGAAGGTCCAAGGGATAGAGTAAAGCTGCAGTAGTGCATCGGAATCTAATACTGATCTCCCAGGAAACGCTCAAAGCAAACCACAAACAAAAAAAGTATTTACCTTTCTTGTACTTAAGTCGACATTGTGCCTTTTGTATTAAATCCCGATGCAATTTATGTGTTTCATCGTCACTGTGAAGGTCCTAGGGTTAGAGTAAAGTCGCAATAGTGCATCGGAATCTAATACTGATCCCAGAGGAAAAGTTCAAAGAAAAAGACAAACAATGAGACGATTTACTCTTCTTGTACTTAGGTTGACATTGTGCTTTTGTAATTAATCCCCGACGCAATATCTGTGGTTCAACGTCAACGTGAAGGTCCAAATGATAGAGTAAAGCTGCAGTAGTGCATCGCAATCTAATACTGATCTCCCAGGAAACGCTCTAAGCAAACCACAAACAATGAGAAGATTTACTCTTTTTGTACATAAGTCGGCATTGTGCCTTTTGTATTAAATCCCGACGCAATTTCTGTGTTTCATCGTCAATGTGAAGGTCCAAGGGATAACGTAAAGCAGCAGTATTGCATCAGAGAATAATACTGATCTACCAGGAAACGCTCAAAACAAACCTCAAACAATGAGAAGATTTACTCTTCTTTTACTTGAGTCGGCATTGTGCCTTTTTTGTTTTGAATCCCGACGCAAATTCTGTGTTTCATCGTCAATCTGAAGATCCAAGGGATAGAGTAAAGCTGCAGTAGTGCATCGGAATCTAATACTTATCTCCCAGGAAACGCTCCTAGCAAACCACAAACAATGAGAAAATTAACTCTTGTGGTACGTAAGTGGGCATTGTGCCTTTAGCATTAAATCCCGGCGCAATTTCGTCGTTTCATCGTCAATGTGAAGGTCCAAGGGATAGAGTAAAACTGTAGTAGTGCATCGGAATCTATTACTGATCACCCAGGAAACGCTCAAAACAAACCACAAATGATGTGAATATTTACTCTACTTGTACTTAAGTTGGCATTGGGTCTTCTGTATTAAATCCCGACGCAATTTCTGTGTTTCATCGACAATGTGAAGGTGCAAGGGATAGAGTAAAGCCGCAGTAGTGCGTCGGAATCTAATTCTGATCACCCAGGAAACGCTTAAAGCAAACCACAAACAATGAGAAGATTTACTCTTCTTGTACATAAGTCAGCATTGTGCCTTTTGTATTAAAACCCGACGCAACTTCTGTGTTTCATCGTCAATGTGGCGTTCCAAGGGATAGAGTAATGCTGCAGTAGTGCATCGGAATCTAATACTGATCCCACAGGAAACGCTCAAAGCATACCACAAACTATGAGAGGATTTACTCTTCTTGTACTGAAGTCGGCATTGTGCCTTTTGTAATTAATACCGAAGATATATCTGTGTTTTATCGTCAATGTGAAGGTCCAAGGGATACAGTAAAGCTGCAGTAGTGCACCGCAATACAATACTGATCTCCCAGGAAACGCTCAAAGCAAACCACAAACAATGAGAAGATTAACTCTTGTTTGTACTAAAATCGGCATTGGGCCTTTTGTATTGAAACCGACGAAATATCTGTGCTTCATCGTCAATGAGAAGGTCCAAAGGATAGAGTAAAGCTGCAGTAGTGCATCGGAAGCTAATACTGATCTCCCAGGAAACGCTCAAAGCAAACCACAAACAAAAAGAATATTTACCTTTCTTGTACTTAAGTCGACATTGTGCCTTTTGTATTAAATCCCGATGCAATTTATGTGTTTCATCGTCACTGTGAAGGTCCTAGTGTTAGAGTAAAGGTGCAATAGTGCATCGGAATCTAATACTGATCCCAGACGAAACGTTCAAAGCAAAAGACAAACAATAAGACGATTTACTCTTCTTGTACTTAGGTTGACATTGTGCTTTTGTAATTAATCCCGACGCAATATCTGTGTTTCAACGTCAACGTGAAGGTCCAAATGATAGATTAAAGCTGCAGTAGTGTATCGGAATCTAATACTGATCTCCCAGGAAACGCTCAAAGCAAACCACAAACAATGAGAAGATATACTCTTCTTGTACTTAAGTCGGTATTGTGACTTCTGTATTAAATCCCGAGGCAATTTCTATAAATCATCGTCAATGTGAAGTTCCAAGTGATAGATTAAAGCTTTAGTAATTCATCGGAATCTAATACTGATCTCCCAGGAAACGCTCAAAGCAAACCACAAACAATGAGAAACTATACTCTTCCTGTACTTAGGTCGGCATTGTGCCTGTTGTATTAAATCCCGACGCATCTTCTATGTTTCATCGTCAATGTGAAGGTCCAAGGGATAGAGTAAAGCTGCAGTAGTGCATCGCAATCTAATACTGATCTCCCAAGAAACGATCAAAGCAAACCACAAAAAATGAGAAGATTTACTCTTTTTGTACTTAAGTCGGCATGGTGCCTTTTGTATTAAGACCGACGAATTATTTGTGCTTCATCGTCAATGTGAAGGTCCAAGGGATAGAGTAAAGCTGCAGTAGTGCATTGGAATATAATACTGATCTCCCAGGAAACGCTCAAATCAAACCACAAACAAAATGAATATTTATCTTTCTTGTACTTAAGTCAACATTGTGCAATTTGTATTAATTCCCGACGCAATTTCTGTGTTTCATTGTCAATGTGAAGGACCAAAGAATAGCGTAAAGCTGCAGTATTGCATCGGAGACTAATACTGGTCCACCAGGAAACGCTCAAAACAAAACTTAAACAATGAGATTTACTCTTCTTTTACTTGAGTCGGCATTGTGCCTTTTTTGTTTTGAATCCCGACGCAAATTCTGTGATTCATCGTCAATCTGAAGAACCAAGGGATAGAGTAAAGCTGCAGTAGTGCATCGGAATCTAATACTGATCTCCCAGGAAACGCTCCTAGCATACCACAAACAATGAGAAAATTAACTCTTCAGGTACTTAAGTCGGCATTGTGCCTTATGTATTAAATCCCGACGCAATTTCAGTTTTTCATCGTCAATCTGAAGGTCCAAGGAATAGAGTAAAGCTGCAGTAGTGCATCGGAATCTAATACTGATCTCCCAGGAAACGCTTAAAGCTAACCACAAAAGAAACAACATTTACTCATCTTGTACTTAAGTCGACATTGCGTACTTTGTATTAAATCCCGACGCTATTTCTGTGTCTCATCGTCAATGTGTAGGTCCAAGGGATAGAGTAAAGCTGCATTAGTGCATCGGAATCTAATACTGAGCCCACAGGAAACACTCAAAGCAAACCACAAACATTGAGAAGATGTACTCTTCTTGTACTTAAGTCGGCATTGTGCCTTTTGTAATTAATCACGACGCAATATCTGTTTTTCATCGTCAATCTGAAGGTCCAAGCGATAGAGTAAAGCTGCAGTAGTCCATCGGAATCTGATAATGATCTCCCAGGAAACGCTCAAGGCAAATCACAAAAATTGAGAGGATTTACTCTTCTTGTACTCAAGTTGCCATTCTGACTTTTGTATTAAATCCCGACGCAATTTCTGTGTTTCATCGTCAATGTGAAGGTCCAAGGGATAGAGTAAAGGCGCAATAGAGCATCGGAATCTAATACTGATCACAGAGGAAACGCCCAAAGCTAACCACAAACAATGAGACGATTTACTCTTCTTGTACTTATGTTGGCATTGTGCTTTAGTAATTAATCCCCACGCAATATCTGTGTTTCATCGTCAGTGTGAAGGTCCAAATGATAGAGTAAAGCTGCAGTAGTGTATCGGAATCTAATACTGATCTCCCAGGAAACGTTCAAAGCAAACCACAAACAGTGAGAAGAAATACTCTTCTTGTACTTAAGTCGGTATTGTGCCTTTTGTATTAAATCCCGAGGCAATTTCTGTGTTTCATCGACAATGTGAAGGTCCAAAGGATAGCGTAAAGCTGCAGTATTGCATCGGAGACTAATACTGATCTACCAGGAAACGCTCAAAACAAACCTAAAACTATGAGAAGATTTACTCTTCGTTTACTTCAGTCGGCAATGTGCCTTTTAATTTAAAATCCCGACGCAAATTCCGTGTTTCATCATCAATCTGAAGATCCAAGGGATAGATTAAAGCTGCAGTAGTGCATCATAATCTAATACCGATCTCCCAGGAAACGCTCCTAGCAAACCACAAACAATGAGAAAATTAACTCTTCTGGTGCTTAAGTCGGCAATGTGCATTATGTATTAAATCCCGACGCAATTTCAGTGTTTCATCGTCAATTTGTAGGTCCAAGTTATAGAGTAAGGCTGCAGTAGTGCATCGGAATCTAATACTGATCTCCCAGGAAACGCTCAAAGCAAACCACAAACAATGAGAAGATTTTCTCTTCTGCTACTGAAGTCGGCATTCTGCCTTATGTATTACTTCCCGACGCAATTTCTGTGTCTCATCGTCAATGTGAAGGTACAAGGGATGGAGTAAAGCTACAGTAGTGCATCGGAATCTTATACTGTTCTCGCAGGAAACGCTCAAAGCAAGCCACAAACAATGAGAAGATTTACTTTTCTTGTACTTAAGTAGGCATTGTGCCTTTTGCATTAAATCCCGACGCAATTTCGTCGTTTCATCGTCAATGTGAAGTTCCAAGGGATAGAGTAAAGCCGCAGTAGTGCATCGAAAGCTAACACTCATCTCCCAGGAAACGCTTGAAGCAAACCACAAACAATGAGAAGATATACTCATGTAATACATTAGTCGGCATTTTGCCTTTTGTTTTAAATCCCGACGCAATATCAGTGTTTCATCAGCAATGTGAAGGTCCAATGGATTTAGTAAAGCTGCTGTAGTGCATCGGAATCTAATACTGATCTCCCAGGTAACGCTCATAGCAAACCACAAACATTGAGAAGATTTACTCTTCTTGTACTTAAGTCGGCATTGTGCCTTTTGTAATTAATCACGACGCAATATCTGTGTTTCATCGTCAATCTGAAGGTCCAAGCGATAGAGTAAAGCAGCAGTAGAGCATCGGAAACAGATAATGATCTCCCAGGAAACGCTCAAAGCAAATCACAAGAATTGAGAGGATTTACTCTTCTTGTACTCAAGTTGCCATTCTGCCTTTTGTATTAAATCGCGAAGCAATTTCTGTGTTTCATCGACAATGTGATAGTCCAAGTGATAGAGTAAAGCAGCTGTATTGCAACGGAATCTTATTCTGATCTCCCAGGTAACGCTCTAAGCAAACCACAAAGATTGAGAAGATTTACTCTTCTTGTACTTAAGTCGGCATTGTGCCTTTTGTATTAAACCCGACGCAATTTCTGTGTTTCATCGTCAATGTGTAGGTCCAAGGGATAGAGTAAAGCTGCATTAGTGCATCGGAATCTAATACTGATCCCACAGGAAACGCTCATAGCAAACCACAAACATTGAGAAGATTTACTCTTCTTGTACTTAAGTCGGCATTGTGACTTTTGTAATTAATCACGACGCAATATCTGTGTTTCATCCTCAATCTGAAGGTCCAAGCGATAGAGTAAAGCAGCAGTAGAGCATCGGAAACAGATAATGATCTCCCAGGAAACGCTCAAAGCAAATCACAAAAATTGAGAGGATTTACTCTTCTTGTACTCAAGTTGCCATTCTGCCTTTTGTAAAAAATCGCGACGCAATTTCTGTGTTTCATCGACAATGTGATAGTCCAAGTGATAGAGTAAAGCAGCTGTATTGCATCGGAATCTTATTCTGATCTCCCAGGTAACGCTCTAAGCAAACCACAAAGATTGAGAAGATTTACTCTTCTTGTACTTAAGTCGGCATTGTGCCTTTTGTATTAAATACCGACGAAATTTCTGTGCTTCATCGTCAATGAGAGGGTCCATGGGCTAGAGTGACGCTGCAGTAGTGCATCGGAATATAATACTGATCTCACAGGAAACGCTCAAAGCACACCACGAACAATGAGAGGATGTACTATTCTTGTACATAAGCCGGCATTGTGCACTTTATATTAAATACCGACGCAATATCTGTGTTTCATCGTGAATGTGAAGGCCCAAGGAATAGGGTAAAGCTGCAATAGTGCATCGGATCTAATACTGATCTCCCAGGAGACGCTCAAAGCAAAGCACAATCAAAACGATTATTTACTTTCCTTGTACTACAGTCGACATTATGCCTTTTGTATTAATTCCAGACGCAATTTCTGAGTTTCATCGTCAGTGTGAAGGTACAAGGGATAGAGTAAAGCTGCAGTAGTGCATCGGAATCTAATACTGATCTCCCTGGAAACGCTCAAAGAAACCACAAACAATGAGAAGATTTACTCTTCTTGTCCTTAAGTCGGCATTCTGACTTTTGTATTAAACCCGACGCAATTTCTGTGTTTCATCGTGAATGTGAAGCTACAAGGGATGGAGTAAAGCTACAGTAGTGCATCGGAATCTAATACTGATCTCGAAGGAATCGCTCAAAGCAAGCCACAAACAATGAGAAGATTTATTCTTCTTGTACTTACGTCGGCATTGTACCTTTTGCATTATATCCCGACACAATTTCGTCGTTTCATCGTCGATGTGAAGGTCCAAGGGATAGAGTAAAGCAGCAGTAGTGCATCGGAATCTGATACTGATCTCCCAGGAAACGCGCAAAGCAAACCACAAACAATGAGAAGATTTACTCTTCTTGTACTTAAGTCGGCATTCTGCCTTTTGTATTAAATCCCGACGCAATTTCTGTGTTTCATCTACAATGTTAAGGTGCAAGGGATAGAGTAAAGCCACTGTAGTGCATCGGAATCTAATGCTGATCTCCCGGGAAACGCTGAAAGCATACCACAAACAATGAGAAGATTTACTCTTCTTGTACTTAAGTCGGTATTGTGCCCTTTGTATTAAATCCCGACGCAATTTCTGAGTTTCATCATCAGTGTGAAGGTTCAAGGGATAGAGTAAAGCTGCAGTAGTGCATCGGAATCTGATACTGATCTCCCAGGAAACGCGCAAAGCAAACCACAAACAATGAGAAGATTTACTCTTCTTGTACTTAAGTCGGCATTCTGCCTTTTGTATTAAATCCCGACGCAATTTCTGAGTTTCATCGTCAATGTGAAGGTACAAGGGATGGAGCAAAGCTACAGTAGTGCATTGGAATCTAATACTGACTTCGCAGGAAACGCTCAAAGCAAGCCACAAACAATGAGAAGATTTATTCTTCTCGTACTTAAGTCGGCATTGTGAAGTTTGCAGTATATACCGACGCAGTTTATGTGTTTCATCGTCAATGTGAAGGTCCAGGGTATAGAGTAAATCTGCAGTGGTGCATCGGAATCTAATACTGACCTCCCAGGGAATGCTCAAAGCGAACCACAAACAATGAGAAGATTTACTCTTCTTGTACTTATGTCTTCATTGTTCCTTCTCTATTAATTCCCGACGCAATTTCTGCGTTTCATCGTCAATGTGAAGGTCCAAGGGATAGAGTAAAGCAGCAGTAGTGCATCGCAATCTAATACTGATCTCCCAGGAAACGCTCAAAACAAACCACAAACAATGAGAAGATTTACTCTTCTTGTACTTAAGTGGGCATTGTGCCTTTTGTATTAAATCCCGACGCAATTTCGTCGTTTCATCGTCAATGTGAAGGTCCAAGCGATAGAGTAAAGCTGTAGTAGTGCATCGGAATCTATTACTGATCTCCCAGGAAACGCTCAAAGCAAACTACAAACAATGAGAATATTTACTCTACTTGTACTTAAGTCAGGATTGTGTCTTTTGTATTAAATTCCGACGCAATTTCTGTGTTTCATCGTCAGTGTGAAGTTCCAAGGGATTGAGTAACGCTGCAGTAGTGCTTCTGAATCTAATACTGATCTCCCAGGAAACGCTCAAAGCAAACCACAAACAATGAGAAGATATTCTTATCTACTACATAAGTCGGCAATTTGCCATTTGTTTTAAATCCCGACGCAATTTCTGTGTTTCATCGGCAACGCGAAGGTCCAAGGGATAGAGTAAAACTGCAGTATTGCCTCGGAGTCTAAACTGATCTAATAGGAAACGCTCAAAGCAAACCTCATACAATGAGAAGATTTACTCCTCTTGTACTTGAGTCGGCATTGTGCCTGTTGTTTTGAATCCCGACGCAATTTCTGTGTTACATCGTCAATCTGAAGATCAAAGGGATAGAGTAAAGCTGCAGTGGTGCATCGGAATCTAATACTGATGTCCCAAAATACGCTCAAAGCAAACCACAAACTATGAGAAGATTTACTCTTTTTGTACATAAGTCGGCATTGTGCCTTTTGAAATAAATCCCGACGCAATTTCTGTGTTTCATCGTCAATGTGAAGGTCCAAGGGATAACGTAAAGCAGCAGTATTGCAACAGAGAATAATACTGATCTACCAGGAAACGCTCAAAACAAACCTCAAACAATAAGAAGATTTACTCTTCTTTTACTTGAGTCGGCATTGTGCCTTTTCTGTTTTGAATCCCGACGCAAATTCTGTGTTTCATCGTCAATCTGAAGATCCAAGGGATAGAGTAAAGCTGCAGTAGTGCATCGGAATCTAATACTTACCTCCCAGGAAACGCTCCTAGCAAACCACAAACAATGAGAAAATTAACTCTTCTGGTACGTAAGTGGGCATTGTGCCTTTAGCATTAAATCCCGGCGCAATATCGTCGATTCATCGTCAATGTGAAGGTCCAAGGGATAGAGTAAAGCTGTAGTAGGGCATCGGAATCTATTACTGATCACCCAGGAAACGCTCAAAACAAACCACAAATAATGTGATTATTTACTCTACTTGTACTTAAGTCGGCATTGGGTCTTTTGTATTAAATCCCGACGCAATTTCTGTGTTTCATCGACAATGTGAAGGTGCAAGGGATAGAGTAAAGCCGCAGTAGTGCATCGGAATCTAATACTGATCACCCAGGAAACGCTTAACGCAAACCACAAACAATGAGAAGATTTACTCTTCTTGTACATAAGTCAGCATTGTGCCTTTTGTATAAAACCCCGACGCAATTACTGTGTTTCATCGTCAATGTGAAGGTCCAAGGGATAGAGTAATGCTACAGTAGTGCATCGGAAACTAATACTGATCTCCAGGAAACGCTTAAAACAGACCACAAACAATGAGAAGATTTACTCTTCTTGTACTTAAGTCGGTATTCTGCCCTTTGTGTTAAATCCCGACGCAATTTCTGAGCTTCATCATCAGTGTGAAGTTTCAAGGGAAAGAGTAAAGTTGCAGTAGTGCATCGGAATCTAATACTGATCTCCCAGGAAACGCTCAAAGCAAACCACAAACAATGAGAAGAATTACTCTTCTTGTACTTAAGTCGGCATTCTGCTTTTTCTATTAAATCCTGAGGCAATTTCTGTGTTTCATCGTCAATCTGAAGATCCAAGGGATAGAGTAAAGCTGCAGTAGTGCATCGGAATCTAATACTTATCTCCCAGGAAACGCTCCTAGCAAACCACAAACAATGAGAAAATTAACTCTTCTGGTACGTAAGTGGGCATTGTGCCTTTAGCATTAAATCCCGGCGCAATTTCGTCGTTTCATCGTCAATGTGAAGGTCCAAGGGATAGAGTAAAACTGTAGAAGTGCATCGGAATCTATTACTGATCACCCAGGAAAAGCTCAAAACAAACCACAAATGATGTGAATATTTACTCTACTTGTACTTAAGTTGGCATTGGGTCTTCTGTATTAAATCCCGACGCAATTTCTGTTTTTCATCGTCAATGTGAAGGTCCAAGGGATACAGTAAAGCTGCAGTAGTGCATCGCAATACAATACTGATCTCCCAGGAAACGCTCAAAGCAAACCACAAACAATGAGAAGATTTACTCTTGTTTGTACTAAAGTCGGCATTGGGCCTTTTGTATTGAAACCGACGAAATATCTGTGCTTCATCGTCAATGTGAAGGTCCAAGGGATAGAGTAAAGCTGCAGTAGTGCATCGGAATCTAATACTGATCTCCCAGGAAACGCTCAAAGCAAACCACAAACAAAAAAATTATTTACCTTTCTTGTACTTAAGTCGACATTGTGCCTTTTGTATTAAATCCCGATGCAATTTATGTATTTCATCGTCACTGTGAAGGTCCTAGGGTTAGAGTAAAGTCGCAATAGTGCATCTGAATCTAATACTGATCCCAGAGGAAACGTTCAAAGCAAAAGACAAACAATGAGACGATTTACTCTTCTTGTACTTAGGTTGACATTGTGCTTTTGTAATTAATCCCCGACGCAATATCTGTGGTTCAACGTCAACGTGAAGGTCCAAATGATAGAGTAAAGCTGCAGTAGTGCATCGCAATCTAATACTGATCTCCCAGGAAACGCTCAAAGCAAACCACAAACAATGAGAAGATTTACTCTTTTTGTACATAAGTCGGCATTGTGCCTTTTGTATTAAGTCCCGACGCAATTTCTGTGTTTCATCGTCAATGTGAAGGACCAAGGGATAACGTAAAGCAGCAGTATTGCATCAGAGAATAAAACTGATCTACCAGGAAACGCTCAAAACAAACCTCAAACAATGAGAAGATTTACTCTTCTTTTACTTGAGTCGGCATTGTGCCTTTTTTGTTTTGAATCCCGACGCAAATTCTGTGTTTCATCGTCAATCTGAAGATCCAACTGATAGAGTAAAGCTGCAGTAGTGCATCGGAATCTAATACTTATCACCCAGGAAACGCTCCTAGCAAACCACAAACAATGAGAAAATTAACTCTTCTGGTACGTAAGTGGGCATTGTGCCTTTAGCATTAAATCCCGGCGCAATTTCGTCGTTTCATCGTCAATGTGAAGGTCCAAGGGATAGAGTAAAACTGTAGTAGTGCATCGGAATCTATTACTGATCACCCAGGAAAAGCTCAAAACAAACCACAAATGATGTGAATATTTACTCTACTTGTACTTAAGTTGGCATTGGGTCTTCTGTATTAAATCCCGACGCAATTTCTGTGTTTCATCGACAATGTGAAGGTGCAAGGGATAGAGTAAAGCCGCAGTAGTGCATCGGAATCTAATACTGATCACCCAGGAAACGCTTAAAGCAAACCACAAACAATGAGAAGATTTACTCTTCTTGTACATAGGTCAGCATTGTGCCTTTTGTATTAAAACCCGACGCAACTTCTGTGTTTCATCGTCAATGTGAAGGTCCAAGGGATAGAGTAATGCTACAGTAGTGCATCGGAAACTAATACTGATCTCCAGGAAACGCTTAAAAACGGACCACAAACAATGAGAAGATTTACTCTTCTTGTACTTAAGTCGGTATTGTGTACTTCGTATTAAATCCTGACGCAATTTCGTCGTTTCATCGTCGATGTGAAGGTCCAAGGGATAGAGTAAAGCTGTAGTAGTGCATCGGAATCTATTACTGATCACCCAGGAAACGCTCAAAGCAAACCACAAACTATGAGATGATTTACACTTCCCTTACTTATGTTGGCATTGTGCCTTTTGTATTAAATCCCGACGAAATTTCTGTGCTTCATCGTCAATGAGAGAGTCCAAGGGATGGAGTGACGCTGCAGTAGTGCATCGGAATCTAAGACTGATCTCCCAGGAAACGCTCAAAGCGCACCACGAACAATGAGAGGATTTACTATTCTTGTACATAAGTCGGCATTGTGCCTTTTATATTAAATACCGACGCAAAATCTGTACTTCATCGTCAATGTGAAGGCCCAAGGTTTGGGGTAAAGCTGCTGTAGTGCATCGGAATCTAATACTGATCTCCCAGGAAACGCTCAAGTCAAACCAAAATCAAAACCAATATTTACTTTTCTTGTACTTCAGTCGACATTGTGCCTTTTGTATAAAATTCAGACGCAATTTGTGTGTTTCATCGTCAATGTGGAGTTCCAAGGGATAGAGTAATGCTGCAGTAGTGCAACGGAATCTAATACTGATCCCACAGGAAACGTTCAAAGCATACCACAAACAATGAGAAGATTTACTCTTCTTGTACTGAAGTCGGCATTGTGCCTTTTGTAATTAATACCGAAGCTATATCTGTGTTTTATCGTCAATGTGAAGGTCCAAGTGATAGAGTAAAGCAGCAGTAGTGCATCGGAATCTAATACTGATCCCACAGGAAAGGCTCAAAACATACCACAAACAATGAGAAGATTTACTCTTCTTGTACTGAAGTCGGCATTGTGCTTGTTGTAATTAATACCGAAGCTATATTTGTGTTTCATTGTCAATGTGAAGGTCCAAGTGATAGAGTAAAGCTGCAGTAGTGTATCGGAATCTAATACTGATCTCCGACGAAACGCTCAAAGCAAACCACATACAATGAGAAGATATACTTTTCTTGTACTTATGTCGGTATTGTGCCTTTTGTATTAACTCCCAAGGCAATTTCTGTGTATCATCGTCATTGTGAAGTTCAAAGGGATAGAGTTAAGCTGCAGTAGTTCATCGGAATCTAATACTGATCTCCCAGGAAACGCTCAAAGCAAACCACAAACAATATGAAGATATACTCGTCTTGTACTTAAGTCGGTATTGTGCTCTTTGTATTAAATCCCGAATCAATTTCGTCGTTTCATCGTCGATGTGAAGGCCCAAGGGATAGAGTAATGCTGTAGTAGTGCATCGGAATCTATTACTGATCACACAGGAAACGCTCAAAGCAAACCACAAACTATGAGATGATTTACTCTTCTTGTAGTTATGTTGGCATTGTGCCTTTTGTATTAAATCTCGAAGCAATTTTTGTGTATCATCGTCAATGTGAAGGTCCAAGGGATAGAGTAAAGCTGTAGTAGTGCATCGGAATCTATTACTGATCACCCAGGAAACGCTCAATGCAAACCACAAACAATGTGAATATTTACTCTACTTGTACTTAAGTTGGCATTGTGTCTTTTGTATTAAATCCCGACACAATTTCTGTGTTTCATCGTCACTGTGAAGGTCCAAGGGATAGAGTACTGCTACAGTAGTGCATCGGAAACTAATACTAATCTCACAGGAAACGCTTAAAACAGACCACAAACAATGAGAAGATTTACTCTTCTTTTACCTAAGTCGGTATTGTGCCCTTTGTATTAAATACCGACGCAATTTCGTCGTTTCATCGTCAATTTGAAGGTCCAAGGGATAGAGTAAAGCTGTAGTAGTGCATCGGAATCTATTACTGATCACCCAGGAAACGCTCAAAGCAAACCACAAACAATGAGATGATTTACTCTTCTTGTACTTATGTTGGCATTGTGCCTTTTGTATTAAATCCCGATGCAATTTCTGTGTTTCATCGTCAATGCGGTGGTCCAAGCGATTGAGTAAGGCTGCAGTATTGCATCGGAATCTGATAATGATCTCCCAGGAAACGCTCAAAGCAAATCACAAAAATTGAGAGGATTTACTCTTCTTGTACTGAAGTTGCCATTCTGCCTTTTATATTAAATCGCGACGCAAATTCTGTGTTTCATCGACAACGTGATAGACCAAGTGATAGAGTAAAGCTGCTGTAGTGCATCGGAATATAATACTGATCTCCCAGGAAACGCTAAAAGCAAACTACAAACAATGAGAAGATATACTTTTCTTGTACTTAAGTCGGTATTGTGCATTTTGTATTAAATCCCATGGCAATTTCTTTGTATCATCGTCATTGTGAAGTTCCAAGGGATAGAATTAAGCTGCAGTAGTTTATCGGAATCTAATACTGATCTCCCGGGAAACGCTCAAAGCAAACCACAAACAATGAGAAGATATACTGTTCTTGTACTTAAGTCGGTATTGTGCCTTTTGTAGTAAATCCCGACGCAATTTCTGTGCTTCATCGTCGATGTGAGGGTACAAGGGATAGCGTATAGCTGCAGTATTGCATCAGAGAATAATACTGATTTACCATGAATCGCTCAAAACAATCCTCAAACATTGAGAAGATTTAGTCTTCTTTTACTTGAGTCGGCATTGTGCCTTTTTTGTTTTGAATCGCGACGCAAATTCTGTGTTTCATCGTCAATCTGAAGATCCAAGGGATAGATTAAAGCTGCAGTAGTGCATCGCAATCTAATACTGATCCCCCAGGAAACGCTCAAAGCAAACCACAAACAATGAGAAGATTTACTCTTTTTGTACTGAAGTCGGCATTGTGCCTTTTGTATTAAGACCGACGAAATATTTGTGCCTCTTCGCCAATGTGAAGGTCTAAGGGATAGAGTAAAGCTGCAGTAGTGCATCGGAATATAATACTGATCTCCTAGGAAACGCTCAAATCAAACCACAAACAAAAAGAATATTTACCTTTCTTGTACTTAAGTCGATATTTTGCCTTTCGTATTAAATCCCGACGAAATTTCTGTGTTTCATCGTTACTGTGAAGGTCCAAGGGATAGAGTAATGGTGCAATAGTGCATCGGAATCTAATACTGATCCCAGAGGAAACGCTCAAAGCAAATCACAAACAATGAGACGATATACTCTTCTTGTACTTCAGTCGACATTGTGCCTTTTGTATTAAATCCCGACGCAATTTCTGTGTTTCTTCGACAATGTGAAGGTGCAAGGGATAGAGTAAAACCGCAGTAGTGCATCGGTATCTAATACAGATCTCCCAGGAAACGCTCAAAGCAACCACAAACAATGAGAAGATATACTTATCTAATACATAAGTCGGCATTTTGCCATTTGTTTTAAATCCCGACGCAATTTCTGTGTTTGATCTGCAATGTGAAGGTCCAAGGGATAGAGTAAAGCTGCAGTATTGCATCGGAGTCTAATACTGATCTAAGAGGAAACGCTCAAAGCAAACCTCAAACAATGAGAAGATTTAGCCTTCTTGTACTTGAGTCGGCATTGTGCATTTTGTTTGGAATCCCGACGCAATTTCTGTGTTTCATCGTCAATCTGAAGATCCAAGGGATAGAGTAAAGCTGCAGTGGTGCATCGGAATCTAATACTGATCTCCAAGAAAACGGTCAAATCAAACGACAAGCAAAAAGAATATTTACCTTTCTTGTACTTAAGTCGACATTGTGCCTTTCGTATTAATTCCCGACGCAATTACTGTGTTTCATCGTCACTGTGAAGTTCCAAGGGATAGAGTAGAGGCGCAATAGTGCAACGGAATCTAATACTGATCCCAGAGGAAACGCTCAAAGAAAACCACAAACAATGAGACGATTTACTCTTCTTGTACTTATGTTGGCATTGTGCTTTTGTAATAAATCCCGACGCAATATCTGTGTTTCATCGTCAGTGTGAAGGTCCAAATGATAGAGTAAAGCTGCAGTATTGCATCGGAGTCAAATGCTGATCTACCAGGAAACGTTCAAAGCAAACCTCAAACAGTGAGTAGATTTACTCTTCCTTTACTTGAGTCGGCTTGCGCCTCTTTTTTTGTTTTGAATCCCGACGCAAATAATGTGTTTCATCGTCAATCTGAAGATCCAAGGGATAGTGTAAAGCTGCAGTAGTGCATCGGAATCTAATACTCATCTCCCAGGAAACGCTCCTAGCAAACCATAACCAATGGGAAAATTAACTCTTCTGGTACATAAGTCGGCATTGTGCCTTATGTATTAAATCCCGACGCAATTTCATTGTTTCATCGTCAATCTGAAGGTCCAAGGGTTAGAGTAAGGCTGCAGTAGTGCATCGGAATCTAATACTGATCTCCCAGGAAACGCTCAAAGCAAGCCACAAACAATGAGATGATTTACTCATCCTCTACTTAAGTCGGCATTCTGCCTTATGTATTAAATCCCGACGAATTTCTGTGTCTCATCGTCAATGTGAAGGTACAAGGGATGGAGTAAAGCTACAGTTGTGCATCGGAATCTAATACTGTTCTCGCAGGAAACTCTCAAAGCAAGCCACAAACAATGAGAAGATATACTTTTCTTGTACTTAAGTAGGCATTGTGCCTTTTGCATTAAATCCCGACGCAATTTCGTCGTTACATCGTCAATGTGAAGGAGCAAATGATAGAGTAAAGCTGTAGTAGTGCATCGGAATCTATTACTGATCACCCAGGAAACGCTAAAGCAAACCACAAACCAAGAGAATATTTACTCTACTTGTACTTAAGTCGGGATTGTGTCTTTTGTATTAAGTTCCGACGCTATTTCTGTGTTTTTGATCGTCAATGTGAAGTTCCAAGGGATAGAGTAAAGCTACAGTAGTGCATCGGAATCTAACCCTCATCTCACAGGAAACGCTCGAAGCAAACCACAAATAATGAGAAGATATACTCATCTGATACATAAGTCAGCATTTTGCCCTTTGGTTTAAATCCCGACGCAATTTCAGTGTTTCATCGGCAATGTGAAGGTCCAATTGATGGAGTAAAGCTGCAGTAGTGCACCGGAATCTAATACTGACCTCCCAGGAAACGCTCAAAGTTAACTACAAAAGAAACAACATTTACTCTTCTTGTACTTAAGTCGACATTGTGTACTCTGTATTAAATCCAGACGCAATTTCTGTGTTTCATCGTCAATGTGTAGGTCCAAGAGATAGAGTAAAGCTGCATTAGTGCATCGGAATATAATACTGATCCCACAGGAAACGCTCAAAGCAAACCACAAACATTGAGAAGATGTACTCTTCTTGTACTTAAGTCGGCATTGTGACTTTTGTCAATGTGAAGGTCCAAGGGATAGAGTAACACTACAGTTGTGTATCGGAATCGACTGCTGATCTCCCAGGAAACGCACAAAACAAACCACAAACAATGAGAAGATTTACTCTACTTGTACTTAAGTCGGCATTGTGCCTCTTGTATAAAATCCCGACGCAATTTCTGTGGTTCATCTTCAATGAGAAGGTCCAAGGGGTAGAGTAAAGCTGCGGTAGTGCATTGGAATCTAATACTGTTCTCCGAGGAAACGCTCAAGGCAAACCACAAACTATGAGAAGATTTACTCTTCTTGTACTTAAGATGGCATTGTGCCTTTTGTATTAAACCCCGACGCAATGTCTGTGTTTCATCGTCAATGTGAAGGTCCAAGGGATAGAGTAAAGCTGCTGTAGTGCATCGGAATCTTATTCTGATCACCCAGGTAACACTCTAAGCAAACCACAAAGAATGAGAAGATTTACTCTTCTTGTACTTAAGTCGGCATTGTGTCTTTTGCATAAAATTCCGACGCAATTTCTGTGTTTCATCGTCAATGTGAAGTTCCAAGGGATAAAGTAAAGCTGCAGTGGTGCATCGGAATCTAATACCGATCTCCCAGGAAACGCTCAAACCAAACCACAAACAATGAGAAGATATACTTATCTAATACATAAGTCGGCATAATGCCATTTGTTTTAAATCTCGACGCAATTTCTGTGTCTCATCGGCAATGTGAAGGTCCAAGGAATAGAGTAAAGCTGCAGTATTGCATCGGAGTCTAATACTGATCTAACAGGAAACGCTCAAAGCAAACCTCAAGCAATGAGAAGATTTACTCTTCTCGTACTTGAGTCGGCATTGTGCCTTTTGTTTTGAATCCCGACGCAATTTCTGTGTTTCATCGTCAATCTGAAGATCCAAGAGATTGATTAAAGATGCAGTGGTGCATCGGAATCTAATCCTGATCTCCCAGAAAACGCTCAAAGCAAACCACAAACAATGAGAAGATTTTCTCTTCTTGTACTTAAGTCGGCTTTGTGCCTTCTGTATTAAATCCCGACGCAAGTTCTGTGTTTCATCGTCAATGTGAAGGTCCAAGGGATAGAGTAAAGCTGCAGTAGTGCATCGCAATCTAATACTGATCTCCCAGGAAACGCGTAAAATAAACGACAAACAATTAGAAGATTTACTCTTTTTGTACTTAAGTCGGCATTGTGCCCTTTGTATTAAGACCGACGAATTATTTGTGCTTCATCGTCAATGTGAAGGTCCAAGGGATAGAGTAAAGCTGCCGTAGTGCATCGGAATATAATACTGATCTCCCAGGAAACGCTCAAAGCAAACCAGAAACAATGAGAAGATATACTCCTCTTGTAATTAAGTCGGTATTGTGCCTTTTGTATTGAATCCCGACGCAATTTCTGTGTCTCATCGTCAATGTGAAGGTCCAAGGGATAGCGTAAAGCTGCAGTATTTCATCAGAGAATAATTCTGATCTACCAGGAAACGCTCAATACAAACCTCAAACAATGAGAAAATTTACTCTTCTTTTACTTGAGTCGGCATTGCGCCTCTTTTGTTTTGAATCCCGACACAATTTCTGTGTTTCATCGTCAATGTGAAAGTCCAAGAGATAAAGTAATGCTACAGTAGTGCATCGGAAACTAATACTGATCTCCCAGGAAACGCTTAAAGCAGACCACAAACAATGAGAAGATTTACTCTTCTTGTACTTAAGTCGGTATTGTGCCCTTTGTATTAAATCCCGACGCAATTTCGTCGTTTCATCGTCAATGTGAAGGTCCAAGAGATAGAGTAAAGCTGTAGTAGTGCAACGGAATCTATTACTGTCACCCAGGAAACGCTCAAAGCAAACCACAAACTATGAGATGATTTACTGTTCTTGTACTTAAGTTGGCATTTTAACTTTTGTATTAAATCCCGACGCAATTTCTGTGTTTCATCGTCAATGTGGTGTTCCAAGCGATAGAGTAAAGCTGCTGTAGTGCATTGGAATCTGATAATGATCTCCCAGGAAAAGCTCAAAGCAAATCACAAAAAATGAGTGGATTTACTCTTCTTGTACTCAAGTTGCAATTATGCCTTTTATATTAAATAACGACGCAGTTTCTGATTTTCATCGACAATGTGATAGTCCAAGTGATAGAGTAAAGCTCCTGTAGTGCATCGGCATCTTATTCTGATCTCCCAGGTAACACTCTAAGCAAACCACAAAGAATTAGAAGATTTTCTCTTCTTGTACTTAAGTCGGCATTGTTCATTTTGTATTAAATACCGACGAAATTTCTGTGCTTCATCGACAATGAGAGGGTCCAAGAGATAGAGTGACGCTGCAGTAGTGCATCGGAATCTAATAATGATCTCCCAGGAAACGCTCAAAGCACACCACGAACCATGAGAGGACTTATTATTCTTGTACATAAATCGGCATTGTGATTTTTATACTAAATACCTAAGCAATATCTCTGTTTCATCGTCAATGTGAAGGTCTAAGGGATGGGGTAAAGCTGCAGTGGTGCATCGGAATCTCATACTGTTCTCCCAGGAAACGCACAAAGCAAACCACAATCAAAACGAATATTTACTTTTCTTGTACTTCGGTCGACATTGTGCCTTTTGTATTAAATCCAGACGCAATTTCAGTGTTTCATCGTCAATGTGGAGGTCCTTAGGATAGAGTAATGATGCAGTAGGGCATCGGAATCTAATACTGATCCCCCAGGAAACGCTCGTAACAAACCACAAACAATGAGAAGATTTACTCCTCTTGTACTGAATTCGGCATTGTGCCTTTTGTAACTAATACCGAAGCAATATCGGTGTTTCATCGTCAATGTGAAGGTCCAAATGATAGAGTAAAGCTGCAGTAGTGCATTGGAATCTATTACTGATCACCCAGGAAACGCTCAAAGCAAACCACAAACTATGAGATGATTTACTCTTCTTGTACTTATGTTGGCATTGTGCCTTTTGTATTAAATCCCGACGCAATTTCTGTGTTTCATCGTCAATGTGGTGGTCCAAGCGATAGAGTAAAGTTGCAGTAGTGCATCGGAATATGATAATGATCTCCCACGAAACGCTCAAAGCAAATCACAAAAATTGAGAGGATTTACTCTTCTTGTACTCAAGTTGCCATTCTGCCTTTTAAATTAAATCGCGACGCAATTTCTGAGTTTCATAGACAATGTGATAGTCCAAGTGATAGGGTAAAGCTGCTGTAGTGCATCGGAATCTTATTCTGATCTCCCAGGTAACACTCTAAGCAAACCACAAAGAATGAGAAGATTTACTCTTCTTGTACTTAAGTCGGCATTGTTCATTTTGTATTAAATACCGACGAAATTTCAGTGCTTCATCGTCAATGAGAGGGTCCAAGGGATACAGTGACGCAGCAGTAGTGCATCGGAATCTAATAATGATCTCCCAGGAAACGCTCAAAGCACACCACGAACAATGAGAGGATTTACTATTCTTGTACATAAATCTGCATTGTGCCTTTTAAATTAAATACCGAAGCAATATCTGTGTTTCATCGTCAATATGAAGGCTTAAGGAATGGGGTAAAGCTGCAGTGGTGCATCGGAATCTAATACTGATCTCCCAAGAAACGCCCAAAGCAAACCACAATCAAAACGAATATTTAGTTATCTTGTACTTCAGTCGACATTGTGCCTTTTGTATTAAATCCAGACGCAATTTCTGTGTTTCATCGTCGATGTGGAGGTCCTAAGGATAGTGTAATGATGCAGTAGTGCATCGGAATCTAATACTGATCCCCCAGGAAACGCTCAAAGCAAAAAACAAACAATGAGAAGATTTACTCTTCTTGTACTGAATTCGGCGTTGTGCATTTTGTATTAAATCCCGACGCAATTTCTGTGTTTCTTCGACAATGAGAAGGTGCAAGGGACAGAGTAAAGCAGCAGTAGTGCATCGGAATCTAATACTGATCTCCCAGGAAACGCTCAAAGCAACCACAAACAATTAAAAGATATACTTATCTAATACATATGTCGGCATATTGCCATTTGTTTTAAATCCCGACGCAATTTCTGTGTTTCATCGGCAATGTTAAAGTCCAAGGGATAGAGTAAAGCTGCAGTATTGCATCGGAGTCTAATACTGATCTAACAGGAAACGCTCAAAGCAAACCTCAAACAATGAGAAGATTTACCCTTCTTGTACTTGAGTCGGCATTGTGCATTTTGTTTTGAATCCCGACGTAATTTCTGTGTTTCATCGTCAATCTGAAGATCCAAGGGATAGAGTAATGCTGCAGTGGTGCATCGGATTCTAATACTGATCTCCCAGAAAAAGGTCAAATCAAACCACAAACAAAAAGAATATTTACCTTTCTTGTACTTAAGTCGACATTGTGCCTTTCGTATTAATTCCCGACGCAATTTCTGTGTTTCATCGTCACTGTGAAGGTCCAAGGGATAGAGTAAAGGCGCAATAGTGCAAAGGAATCCAATACTGATCCCAGAGGAAACGCTCAAAGAAAACCACAAACAATGAGACGATTTACTCTTCTTGTACTTATGTTGGAATTGTGCTTTTGTAAAAAATCCCGACGCAATATCTGTGTTTCATCGTCAGTGTGAAGGTCCAAGGAATAGCGTAAAGCTGCAGTATTGCATCAGAGTCAAATACTGATTTACCAGGAAACGTTCAAAGCAAACCTCAAACAATGAGTAGATTTACTCTTCCTTTACTTGGGTCGGTATTGTGCCTTTTTTGTTTTGAATCCCGACGCAAATAATGTGTTTCATCGTCAATCTGAAGATCCAAGGGATAGAGTAAAGCTGCAGTAGTGGATCGGAATCTAATACTGATCTCCCAGGAAACGCGCCTAGCAAACCATAACCAATGAAAAATTAACTCTTCTGGTACTTAAGTCGGCATTGTGCCTTATGTATTAAATCCCGACGCAATTTCATTGTTTCATCGTCAATCTGAAGGTCCAAGGGTTAGAATAAGGCTGCAGTAGTGCATCGGAATCTAATACTGATCTCCCAGGAAACGCTCAAAGCAAACCACAAACAATGAGAAGATATACTCTTCCTCTGCTTAAGTCGGCATTCTGCCTTATGTATTAAATTCCGACGCTATTTCTGTGTTTAATCGTCAATGTGAAGTTCCAAGGGATAGAGTAAAGCGACAGTATTGCATCGGAATCTAACACTCATCTCCCAGGAAACGCTCGAAGCAAACCACAAACAATGTGAAGATATACTCATCTAATACATAAGTCGGCATTTTGCCTTTTGTTTTAAATCCCGACGCAATTTCTGTGTTTCATCTTCAATGTGTAGGTCCAACGGATAGAGTAAAGCTGCATTAGAGCATCGGAATATAATACTGATCCCACAGGAAACGCTCAAAGCAAACCACAAACATTGAGAAGATGTACTCTTCTAGTACTAAAGTCGGCATTGTGCTTTTTGTACTTAATCACTACGCAATATCTGTTATTCAACGTCAATGTGAAGGTCCAAGGGATACAGTAACACTGCAGTAGTGTATCGGAATCGAATGCTGATCTACCAGGAAACGCACAAAACAAACCACAAACTATGAGGAGATTTACTCTTCCTGTACTTAAGTTGGCATTCTGCCTTTTGTATTAAATCCCGACGCAATGTCTGTGTTTCATCGTCAATGTGAAGGTCCAAGCGATAGAGTAAAGCTGCAGTAGTGCATCGGAATCTGATAATGATCTCCCAGGAAACGCTCAAAGGAATCACAAAAATTGAGTGGATTTACTCTGCTTGTACTCAAGTTGCCATTCTGTCTTTTGTGTAAAATCGCGACGCAATTTCTGTGTTTCATCGACAATGTGATAGTCCAAGTGATGGAGTAAAGCTGCTGTAGTGCATCGGAATCTTATTCTGATCTCCCAGGTAACACTCTAAGCAAACCACAAAGAATGAGAAGATTTACTCTTCTTGTACTTAAGTCGGCATTGTGCCTTTTGTATTAAATACCGACGAAATTTCTGTGCTTCATCGATAATGAGAGGGTCCAACGGATAGAGTGACGCTGCAGTAGTGCATCGGAATCTAATACTGATCTCCCAGGAAACGCTTAAAGTAAACCACAAACAATTAGAAGATTTACTCTTTTTCTACTTAAGTGGGCATTGTGCCTTTTGCATTAAATCCCGACGCAATTTCGTCGATTCATCGTCAATGTGAACGTCCAAGGGATAGAGTAAAGCTGTAGTAGTGCATAGGAATCTATTACTGATCTCCCAGGAAACACTCAAAGCAAACTACAAACAATGAGAATATTTACTCTGCCTGTACTTACGTCGGCATTGTGTCTTTTGTATAAAATTCCGACGCAATTTCTGTGTTTCATCGTCAATGTGAAGTTCCAAGGGATAGAGTAAAGCTGCAGTAGTGCATCGGAATCTAATACCGGTCTCCCAGGAAATGCTCAAACCAACCACAAACAATGGGAAGATATACTTATCTAATACATAAGTGGGCATATTGGCATTTGTTTTAAATCCCGACGCAATTTCTGTGTCTCATCGGCAATGTGAAGGTCCAAGGGATAGAGTGAAGCTGCAGTATTGCATCGGAGTGTAATACTGATCTAACAGGAAACGCTCAAAGCAAACCTCAAACAATGAGAAGATTTACTCTTCTTGTACTTAAGTCGGTAATGTGCCTTTTGTATTAAATCCCGTCGCAATTTCGGTGTTTCATCGTCAATGTGAAGGTCCAAGCGATAGCGTAAAGCTGCAGTATTGCATCGGAGTCTAATACTGATCTACCAGGAAACGCTCAAAACAAACCTCAAACAATGAGAAGATTTACCCTTCTTGTACTTAAGTCGGCATTCTGCCTTTTTATATTAAATCCCGACGCCATTTCTGTGTTTCATCGTCAATGTGAAGATACAAGGGATGGAGTAAAGCTACAGTAGTGCATCGGAGTCTAATACTGATCTCCCAGGAAACGCTCAAAACAAACCACAAACAATGAGAAGATTTACTCTTCTTCTACTTAAGCCGGCATTCTGCCTTATGTATTAAATCCAGACGCAACTTCTGTGTCTCATTGTCAATGTGAAGGTACAAGGGAAGGAGTAAAGCTACAGTAGTGCATCGGAATCTAATACTGTTCTCGCAGGAAACGCTCAAAGGAAGCCACAAACAATGAGAAGATTTACTTTTCTTGTACTTATATAGGCATTGTGCCTGTTGCATTAAATCCCGACGCAATTTCGTCGTTTCATCGTCAATGTGAAGAACCAAGGGATAGAGTAAAGCTGTAGTAGTGCTTCGGAATCTATTACTGATCACCCAAGGAACGCTCAAAGCAAACCAGAAACAGTGAGAAAATTTACTCTACTTGTACTTAAGTCGGCATTGTTTCTTTTGTATTAAATTGCGACGCAATATCTGTGTTTCATCGTCAATGTGAAGATCCAAGGGATAGAGTAAAGCTGCAGTAGTGCATCGGAATCTAACACTCATCTCGCAGGAAACGCTCGAAGCAACCACAAACAATGAGAAGATATACTTATCTAATACATAAAGCGGCATTTTGCCTTTTGTTTTAAATCCCGACGCAATATCTGTGTTTCATCGGCAATGTGAAGGTCCAAGGGATGGAGTAAAGCTGCTGTAGTGCATCGGAATGTAATACTGATCTCCCAGGAAACGCTCAAAGCTAACCACAAAAGAAACAACATTTACTCTTCTTGTACTTAAGTTGGCATTGTACCTTTTCTATTAAATCCCGACGCAATTTCTGTGTTTCATCTTCAATGTGTAGGTCCAAGGGATAGAGTAAAGCTGCAGTAGTGCATCAGAATCTAATACTGATCCCACAGGAAACGCTCAAAGCAAACCACAAACATTGAGATGATGTACTCTTCTTGTACTTATGTCGGCATTGCACCTTTTGTATTAAATACCGACGAAATTTCTGTGTTTCATCGTCAATGTGAAGGTCCAAGCGATAGAGTAAAGCTGCAGTAGTGCTTCGGAATCTTGTTCTGATCTCTCAGGTAACACTCTAAGCAAACCACAAAGAATGAGAAGATTTTCTCCTGTTGTACTTAAGTCGGCATTGTGCCTTTTGTATTAAATACCGACGAAATTTTTGTGCTTCATCGTCTATGAGAGGGTCCAAGGGATAGAGTGACGCTGCAGTAGTGCATCGGAATCTAATACTGATCTCCGAGGAAACGCTCAAAGCAAACCACAAACTATGAGAAGATTTACTCTTCTTGTACTTAAGTTGGCATTGTGCTTTTTGTATTAAATCCCGACGCAATTTCTGTGTTTCATCCTCAATGTGAAGTTCCAAGGGGTAGAGTAACACTGCAGTAGTGTATCGGAATCGAATGCTGATCTCCCAGGAAACGCACAAACAAACCACAAACAATGAGAAGATTTACTCTAGTTGTACTTATGTCCTCATTGCGCATCTTGTATAAAATCCCGACGCAATTTCTGTGGTTCATCTTCAATGAGAAGGTCCAAGAGTTAGAGTAAAGCTGCGGTAGTGCATTGGAATCTTATACTGATCCCCAAGGAAGCGCTCAAAACAAACCACAAACTATGAGAAGATTTACTCCTCTTGTACTTAAGTTGGCATTGTGCTTTTTGGATTAAATCCAGACGCAATTTCTGTGTTTCATCGTCAATGTGAAGCTCCAAGCGATAGAGTAAAGCTGCAGTAGTGCATCGGAATCTGATAATGATCTCTCAGGATACGCTCAAAGCAAATCACAAAAATTGAGAGGATTTACTCTGCTTGTACTCAAGTTACCATTCTGTTTTTTGTATTAAATCGCGACGCAATTTCTGTGTTTCATCGACAATGTGATAGTCCAAGCGATGGAGTAAAGCTGCTGTAGTGCATCGGAATCTTATTCTGATCTCCCAGGTAACACTCTAAGCACACCACGAACAATGAGAGGATTTACTATTCTTGTACATAAGTCGGCATTGTGCCTTTTATATTAAATACCGTTGCAATATCTGTATTTCATCGTCAATGTGAATGCGCAAGGGATAAAGTAAAGCCGCAATATTGCATCGGAATCTAATACTGATCCCAGAGGAAACGCTCAAAGCAAACCACAAACAATTAGATGATTTACTCTACTTGTACTTCAGTTGGCATTGTGCTTTTGTAATTAATATCGACGCAATATCTGTGTTTCATCGTCAATGTGAAAGTCCAAATGATAGAGTAAAGCTGCAGTAGTGTATCGGAATCCAACACTGATCCCCCAGGAAACGCTCAAAGCAAACCACAAACAATGAGAAGATTAACTCTTTTTGTACTTAAGTCGGCATTCTGCCTTTTGTATTGAATCCTGAGTCAATTTCTGTGTATCATCGTCAATATGAAGTTCAAGGGATAGAGTAAAGTTGCAGTATTGCATCGGAGTCTAATACTGATCTACCAGGAAACGCTGAAAGCTATCCTCAAACAATGAGAAGATTTACTCTTCTTTTACTTGGATCGGCATTGTGCCTTTCGTTTTGAATCCAGACGCAATTTCTGTGTTTCATCATCAAACTGAAGATCCAAGGTATACAGTAAAGCTGCAGTAGTGCATCGGAATCTAATACTTAACTCCCAGGAAACGCAAAAAGCCAACCACATACAATGAGAAGATTTACACTTCTTGTATTTAAGTCGGCGTTGTTCCTTCTGTATTAATTTTCGACGCAATATCTGTGTTTGAATGGAAGACATGAATGTATAAGGGATACGGTACACCTGATGTGGTGCATCGGAATCTAATAGTGAACTCTCAGGAAACGCTCAAAGCAAACCACAAACAATAAGAAGATTTACTCTTCTTGTACTGAAGTCGGCATTGTGCCTTTTGTAGTAAATCCCGCCGCAATTTCTGTGCTTCATCGTCAATGTGAAGGTCCAAAGGATAGAGAAAAAGTTGCAGTAGTGCAACGGAATCTAATTCTGATCTCCCAGGAAACGCTCAAAGCAAACCACAAACAATGAGAAGATTTACTCTTCTTGTACTTTTGTCGGCATTGTGCCTTTTGCACTAAATCCCGAAGCAATTTCTGTGTTTCATCGTCAATGTGAAGGTCCAAGAAATAGAGTAAAGCTGCTGTAGTGCGTCGGAATCTAATACTGATCTGTCAGGAAACGCTCAAAGCAAAACACAAACAATAAAAAGATTTACACCTCTTGTACTTAACACGGCATTGTGCCTTTTGTATTAAATCCAGACACAATTTCTGTGTGTAATTGTCAATGTGCAGGTCCAAGGGATACATTTAATCTGCAGTAGTGCATCGGAATCTAATACTGATCTCCCAGGAAACGTTCAAAGCAAACCATGAACAACGAGAAGATTTACTCTTCTTGTACTTAAGTCGGCATTGTGCCTTTTGTATTAAATCGCGACGCAATTTTTGTGTTTCACCGTCGATGTGAAGGTCCAAGGGATAGAATAAAGCTGCAGTTGTGTGTCGGAATCTAATACTGTTCTCCTAGGAAACGCTCAAAACAAACCACAAACAATGAGAAGATTTACTCTTCTTGTACTTTTGTCGGCATTGTGCTTTTAGTATTAAATCCCGACGGAATTTCTGTGTTTCATCGTCAAAGTGAACGTGCAAGGGATAGAGTAAAGCTGCAGTAGTGCATCGGAATCTAATACTGATCTCCCAGGAAACGCTCAAAGCAAACCAGAAACAATGAGAAGATTTACTCTTCTTGTACTTAAATAGGCATTGAGCCATTTGTATAAAACCCGACCCAATTTTTGTGTTTCATCGTCAATGTGAAGGTCCAAGGGATAGAGTAAAGCTGCAATAGTGCGTCGGAATCTAATACTGATCTCCCAGGAAACGCTCAAAGCTATACACAAACAATTAAAAGATTTGCTCCTCTTGTCCTTAAGACGGCATTGTGCCTTTTGTATTAAATGGCAACGCAATTTCTGTGTTTTATCGTCAATGTGAAGGTCCAAAGGATAGAGAAAAGCTGCTGTAGTGCGTCGGAATGTAATGTTTATCTCCCAGGAAACACTCAAAGCAAACCACAAACAATGAGAAGATTTACGCTTCTTGTTCTTAAGTCGTCATTGTGCCTTTCGTATTAAATCCTGACGGAATTTCTGTGTTTCATTGTCAATGTGAAGGTCCAAGGGATGGAGAAAAGCTGCAGTAGTGCATCGGAATCTAGTACTGATCTCCCAGGAGACGCTCAGAGCAAACCACAAACAATGAGAAGATTTACTCTTCTTGTACTTAAACCGGCATTGTGCCTGTTGTATTGAATCCCGATGAAATTTCTGTGTTTCATCGTCAATGTGTAGGCACAAGGGATACATTAATTCTGCAGTAGTGCATCGGAATCTAATACTGATCTCCCAGAAAACGATCAAAGCAAACCACAAACAATGAGAGGATTTTCTCTTCTTGTCCTTAAGTCGGCATTAAGCCTTTTGTATAAAATCCGGACTCAATTTCTGTGTTTAATTGTCAATGTGTAGGTCCAAGGGATAAATTAAATCTGCAGTAGTGCAACGGAATCTAATACTGATCTCCCAGGAAACGCTCAAAGCAAAGCAGAAACAATGAGAAGATTTAGCCTTCTTGTTCTTAAGTAAGCATTGAGCCATTTGTATTAAATCCCGACGCAATTTTTGTGTTTCATCGTAAATGCGAAGGACCAAGGGATAGAGTAAAGCAGCAGTAGTGCATCGGAATCTAATACTGATCTCCCAGGAAACGCTCAAAGCAAAATACAAACAATGAAGAGATTTACTCTTCTTGTACTTAAGACGGCATTGTGCCTTTTTTATTAAATCCCGACCCAATATCTGTGTTTAATTGTCAATCTGTAGGTCCAAGGGATACATAAAATCTGCAGTAGTGCATCGTAATCTAATACAGATCTCCCAGGAAACGCCGAAAGCAAACCACAAACAATGAGTAGATTTACTCTTCTTGTACTTAAGTCGGCATTGTGCCTTTTGTATTTAATCCCGACGCAATTTCTGTGTTTCATCGTCAATGTGAAGGTCCAAGGGATACAATAAAGCTGCAGTAGTGCATCGAAATCTAATACTTATCTCCCAGGAAATGCTCAAAGCATACCACAAACAATGAGAAGATTTTCTCTTCTTGTCCTTAAGTCGGCATTGTGCCTTTTGTATTAAATCCCGACGCTATTTCTGTGTTTCATCGTCAATGTGAAGGTCCAAGGGATAAGGTAAAGCTGCAGTAGTGCATCGGAATCTAATTCTGATATCCCAGGAAACGCTCTAAGCGAACCACAAACTATGAGAATATTTACTCATCTTGTACTTTAGTCGGCACTGTGCCCTTTGTATTAAATCCCGACGCAATTTCTGTGCTTTATCGACAATGTGAAGGTCAAAGGGATGGAGTAAAGCTGCAGTAGTGCATCGGAATCTAAGTCTGACCTCCCAGGAAACGCTCAAAGCAAACCACAAACAATGTGAACAGTTACTCATCTTGTACTTAAGTCAGCATAGTGCCTCTTGTGTTAAATCACAACGCAATTTCTGTGTTTCATCGTCAATGTGAAGGTCCAAGGGATAGAGTAAATCTGCAGTAGTGCATCGGAATCTAATACTGATCTCATAGGCAACGCTCAAAGCAAACCAAAAACAATCAGAAGATTTACTCTTCTTGTACTTCATTCGGCATTTTGCCTTTTGTATTAAATCCAGACGCAATTTCTGTTTTTCATCGTCAATGTGAAGGTCCAAGGGATAGAATAAAGCTGCAGTAGTGCATCAGAATCCAATACTGATCTCCCAGGAAACGCTCAAAGCAAACCACAAACAATCAGGAGATTTACCCTTCTTGTACTTCAGTCGGCATTGTGCCTTTTGTATTAAATCCCGATGCAATTTCTGTGTTTCATCGTCAATGTGAAGGTCCAAGGGATAGAGTAAAGCTGCAGTAGAGCGTCGGAATCTAATACTTATCTTCCAGGAAACGCTCAAAGCAAACCACAAATAATGAGGAGATTTATTCCTCTTGTACTTAAGTGAGCATTGTGCCTTTTGTATTAAATCGCAATTTCTGTGTTTCATCGTCAATGTGAAGGTCCAAGGTATAGAGTAAAGCTGCAGTATACAATCTCCCCACGGAAAATTACCCTCTACCATGCAATAATTAATAATTATCAATCAAATCATCCACATTCATTCACTTTTGGAAAGTATCTGATCGGATTTTCTAGTAATATATGCGCCGACAGCTCGTCGACGCCAAGGTATTTTTCTAGTACGTTAATTCTTTGGAAGAACAGAGATACATATATGTATTCTCCATGGTTGTTAGGGACGGATAACTAGGACAGCTTCGGAAATATCTGTTGGAAGATTGTCGGGTTGCTCAAAGAGACATATTTGCTCTTGTTCTCGCTAAAGCGAGCTATTAACGTTTGTTGCACTAGCGGGTTATTTGAATAGAGAGAAAAAATGTAAACGCAAATTAAGTAAGACTTGGAATCTACAGAAAACGGAACATGTAATGGAGATGGATTGATTGTACAATTTTCCTCAGAAATAATGTTTGTGACCCTTTTATTCTAGAGTGAATGACGAATGAGTTCTCTGTCTGAATCATTGATGATTATCTTGGCCCTGTAATTGGTGGGGAAGGGAGCCTGCTAATGATGTAGTAAGAAGTGCTGTAGAACCGATTGCTACATATAGCGCAAGAGAACGCCCTGTAGACACGGCTGCAGATGAAACGGCAAGTACACAAAATGGGTTAGATCCGTTGGTCATTATCATGAGACAGATGCAGATGATAACCGAGAGCATGAATAATATGAATACAAAATTAGCCTCAGTTACTGAGTACAGGAAAATCTGAAAACCGACATTAACGCGAAATTAGCCTCAGTTACTGAAGGGCAAAATGATTTGAACGCGAAATTAGCCTCAGTTACGGAGGGGCAGGAAAATTTGATTACTGAGATTAAGCAGCCGTTACTAGACCGATTTTCCGAATTAGAGCAGCGGATAGAGGCGAAGACAAAGGAACTTACAGATCAGGCCGAAGAGACAGAACGAAAATTAACTGCACAAATAGATGCAATTTCTGTGTTTCATCGTCAATGTGAAAGTCCAAGGGATTGAGTAAAGCTTCAGTAGTGCATCGGAATCTAATAATGATCCAACAGGAAACGCTAAAGCAAACCACAAACTATGAGAACATATACTTCTCTTGTACTTAATTCGGCATTGTGCCTTTTGTATTAAATCCCGACGCAATATCTGTGTCTCATCGTCAATGTGAAGGTCCAAGGGATAGAGTAAAGCTGCAGTAGTGCATCGGAATCTAATACTGATCTCCCAGGAAACGCTCCAAGCAAACCACAAACAATGAGAAGATTTTCTCTTTTTGTACTTAAGACGGCATTGTGCATTTTGCATTAAATCCCGACGCAATTTCTGTGTTTCATCGTCAATGTGAAGGATCATGGGATAGAGTAAAGCTGCAGTAGTGCATCGGAAACTAACTCCAATCTCTCAGGAAACGCTCAAAGCAAACCACAAACAATGAGAACATTTACTCTTCTTGTACATAAATCGGCATTGTGCCTTTTGTATTATATCCCGACGCAATTTCTGTGTTTCATTGTCAATGTGAAGGTCCAAGGAATAGAGTAAATCTGCAGTAGTGCATCGGAATCTAATACTGTTCTCACAGGAAACACTCAAAGCAAACCAAAAACAAAGAGAAGAATTACTCTACTTGTACTTGAGTCGGCATTTATCCTTATGTATTAATTCCCGACGAAATTTATGTGTTTCATCGTCAATGTGAAGTTCTAAGGGATAGAGTATAGCTGCAGTAGTGCATCAGAATCTAATATTGATCTCCCATTAAACGCTCAAAGCAAACCACGAACACTGAGAAGATTTACTCTTCTTGTACTTAAGTCGGCATTGTGCTTTTTGTATTAAATCCCGACGCTATTTCTGTGTTTCATCGTCAATGTGAAGGTCCAAGGAATAGAGTAAAGCTGCAGTAGTGCATCAGAATATAACACTGATCTCCCAGGAAACGCTCAAAACAAATCACAAACAATGAGAAGACTTACTCTTCTTGTTCTTAAGCCGGCATTGTGCCTTTTGTATTAAATCCCGATAGAGTTTCGTTGTGTTTCATCGTCAATGTGTAGGTCCAAGGGATTGAGTAAAGATTCAGTAGTGCATCGGAATCTAATTCTGTTCCTCTAGATAACGCTCGAAGCAAACCACAAACATTCAGAAGATATACCCCTCTTCTACTTAAGTCGGCATTGTGCCTTTTGTATGAAATCCCGACGCAATATCTGTGTCTCATCGTCAATGTAAAGGTCCAAGGGATAGAGTAATGCTGCAGAAATGCTTCGGAATCTAATACTGATCTCCTAGGAAACGCTCAAAGCAAACCACAAACAATGAGAAGATTTACTCTTCTTGTACACAAGTCGGCATTGTGCCTTTTCTATTAAATCCCGACGCAAGTTCTGTGGTTCAACGTCAATGTGAAGATCCAAGGGATAGAGTAAGGCTGCAGTAGTGCATCGGAATCCAATACTGATCTCCCAGGAAACGCTCAAAGCAAACCGCAAACAATAAGAGGATTTATTCCTCTTGTACTTCAGTCGGCATTGCGCCTTTTATGTTAAATCCGGACGCAATTTCTGTGATTCATCGTCAATGTGAAGGTCCAAGGGATAGAGTAAGGCTCCAGTAGTGCATCGGAATCTAATACTGATCTCCCAGGAAATGCTTTAAGCAAACCACGAACAATGAGAAGATTTACTTTGCTTGTACTTAAGTCAGCATTGTGCATATGTATTAAACCCCGACGCTAATTCTGTGTTTCATCGTCAATGTGAGGGTCCAAGGGATCGAGTAAATCCGCAGTAGTGCATCGGAATACTGATCTCGCAGGAAACGCTCAAAGCAAACCTCAAACAATGAGAAGATTTACTCTTCTTGTACTTAAGCCAGCATTGAGCCTTTTGTATAATATCCCGATGCAATTTCTGTGTTTCATCGTCAGTGTGAAAGTCCAAGGGATTGAGTAGAACTTCAGTAGTGCATCGGAATCTAATACTGATCCCCCCAGGAAACGCTACAACCAAACCACAAACAATGAGTAGATATATTTCTCTTGTACTTAATTCGGCGTTGCGCATTTTATATTAAATCCCGACGCAATATCTGTGTTTCATCGACAATGTGAAGGTCCAAGTGATAGAGTAAAGCTGCACTAGTGCATCGCAGTCTAATACTGATCTCCCAGGAAACGCACAAAGCAAACCACAAACAATTAGAAGATTTTCTCTTCTTGTACTTAACACGCCATTGTGCCCTTTGCATTAAATCCCGACGCGATTTCTGTGTTTCATTGTCAATGTGAAGGTCCAAGGGATAGAGTAAAGCTGCAGTAGTGAATCGGAATGTAATACTGATCTCTCAGAAAACGCTCAAAGAAAACCACACACAATGAGAAGATTTACTCTTCTTGTACATAAGTCGGCATTGTGCCTTTTGTATTATATCCCGACGCAATTTCTGTGTTTCATCGTCAATGTGAAGGTCCAACGGATAGAGTAAAGCTGCAGTAGTGATTCGGAATCTAATACTGATCTCCCAGGAAAAGCTGTAAAGCAAACCACAAACAATGAGAAGATTTACTCTTCTTGTATTTAAGTCGGCATTGTGCCGTTTGTATTAAATCCCGACGTAATATCTGTGTCTCATCGTCAATGTGAAGTTCCAAGTGATAGAGTAAAGCTGCAGTAGTGCATCGGAATCTAATACTGATCTCCCAGGAAACGTTCAAAGCAAACCACAAACAATGAGATGATTTACTCTTCTTGTACTTAAGTCGGCATGGGCCTTCTGTATTAAATCCCGGCAGAATTACTGTGTTTCGCTGTCAATGTGAAGTTCCAAGCGATGGAGTAAAGCTGAAATGGTGCTTCGGAATCCAATACTAATGTAACAGAAAACGCTCAAAGCAAACCACAAACAGTGAGAATATTCACTCTTCATGTACTTAAGTAGGCATTGTGCTTTTGGAGTTAAATACCGACACAATTTCTGTAGTTCACCGTCAATGTGAAGGTCCAAGGGATAGAGTAAATCTGCATTAGTGCTTCGGTAAGTAATACAGAACTACCAGGATACGCTCAAAGCAAACCACGGACAATGAGAAGATTTACTCCTCTTGTACTTATGTCGGCATTGTGCCTTATGTATTAAATCCCGACGCAATTTCTGTGTTTCATCGTCAATGTCAATGTCCAAGAGATAGAGTAAAGCTGCAGATGTACATCGGAATGTAATTGTGATCTCCCTCGAAAGGCTCAAAGCAAACCACAAACAATGAGAAGATTTACTCTCCTTGTACTTAAGTCGGCATTGCGCCTTTTGTATTAAATCCCAACGCAATTTCTGTGTTTCATCATCAATGTGAATGTCCAAGGGATGGAGAAAAATCTGCAGTAGTGAATCGGAATCTAATACTGATCTCCCAGGAAAGGATCAAAGCAAACCAGGAACAATGAGTACATTTACTGTCCTTGTACTTAAGCCGGCATTGTGCCTTTTGTAATAAATGCCGACGCAATTTCTGTGTTTCATCGGCAATGTGAATGTCTAAGGAACTAAGTAAATCTGCAGTAGTGCATCGGAATCTTATACAGATCGCCCAGGAAACCCGGAAATCAAACCACAAACAATGAGAAGTTTTACTGTTTTTGTACTTAAGTCGGAATTGTGCCTTTTGTATTAAATCCCGACGCAATTTCTTAGTTTCATCCTAAATGTGATGGTCCAAGGGATAGAGTAAAGCTGCAGTAGTGCATCGGAATTTAACACTTCTCTACCAGTAAACGATCAAAGCAAACCACAAACAATGAGAAGATATATTCCTCTTGTACTATGGTCGGCATTGTGCCGTTTGTGTTAAATCCCGACGCAATATCTGTGTTTCATCATCAATGTGATGGTCCAAGGGATAGAGTAAAGCTGCAGTAGTGCATCGGAACTTAACACTTATCTCCCAGGAAACCATCAAAGCAAACCACAAACATTGAGAAGATTTACTCATCTTGTCCCTAAGACGCCATTGCGCCTTTAGTATTAAATCCCGACGTTATTTCTGTGTTTCAACGTCAATGTAAAGGTCCAACTCATTTTTAGGCTTCAGTAGTGCGTCGGAATCTAATACTGATCCCAAAGGAAACGCTCAAAGCAAACCACAAACAATGAGAAGATATACTCTTCTTATACTTGCGTCGGCATTGTGCATTTTGTATTAAATCCCGACGCAATAGCTGTGTTTCATCGTCGATGTGAAGGTCCAAGAGATAGAGTAAAGCTGCAGTAGTGCATCGGAATCTAATACTGATCCCCAGGAAACGCTCAAAGCAAACCACAAACAATGAGAAGATTTACTCTTCTTGTACTTAAGTCGACATTGTGCCTTTTGTATTAAATCCCGACGCAGTTTCTGTGTTTCATCGTCAATGTGAAGGTCCAAGGGAAAGAGTATAGCTGCAGTAGTGCATCGGAATCGAATACTGATCTCCCAGGTAACGCTCAAAGCAAACAAGGAAAATTGAGAAGATTTAATCTTCTTGTACTTTAGTCGGCATTTTGCCTTTTGTATTAAATCCCGACGTAATTTCTGTGTTTTATCTTCAATGTGAAGGTCCAAGCGATAGAGTAAAGCTGCAGTAGTGCATCGGAATCTAATACTGATCTCGCTGGAAACGCTCAAAGCAAACCCAAACAATGAAAACATTTACTCTACTTGTACTTAAGTCGACATTGTGCCTTTTCTATTAAATACTGGCGCAATTTTTGTGTTTCATCGTCAATGTGAAGGTCCAAGGGATAGGGTAAAGCTGCAGTAGTGCATCGGAATGTAATACTGATATCCCAGGAAACGCTCAAAGCAAACCACAAATAATGAGACTTACTCTCCTTGTACTCAAGTTGGCATTGTCCGTTTTGGATTAAATCCCGACGCAGTATCATTGTTTCTTCGTCAATGTGAAGGTCCAAGGGATAGAGTAAAGCTGCAGTAGTGCGTCGGTATGTAAAACTGATCACCTAGTTAACGCTCAAAGCAATTTACAAACAATGAGAAGATATACTTTTCTTGTACATAAGTCTGCATTGTGCCTTTTGTAATAAATCCCGACGCAATTTCTGTGTTTCATCGTCAATCTGAAGGTCCAAGGGATAGAATAGAGCTGCAGTAGTACATCGTAATCTAACACTGATCGCCCAGTAAACGCTCAAGGCAATCCACGTTCAATGAGAAGGTTTTCCCTTCTTGTATCCAAGTCGGCATTGTGCTTTCTGTATTATAACCCAACGCCGTTTCAGTGTTTCGTCGTCAACTTGAAGGTCCAAGTGATAGAGTAAAGCTGCAGTAGTGCTTTGGAATCTAATATTGATCTCCCTGGAAACGCTCAAAGCAAACCTCAAACAATGAGAAGATTTAACCTTCTTTTACTTATGGCGGCATTGTGCCTTTTTTATTAAATCCCGACGCAAATTCTGCGTTTCAATGTCAATGTGAAGGTCCAAGAGATAGAGTAAAGCTGCAGTAGTGCAGCGGAATCTAATAGAAATCTCCCAAGAAACCCTCAAAACAAACCACAAACAATGAGAAGATTTACTCTTCTTGTACTTAAGTGGGCATTGAGCCTTTTGTATTAAATCCCGAGGCAATTTCTGCGTTTCATCGACAATGTGAAGGTCCAAGAGATAGAGTAGAGCTGCAGTGGTGACTCGGAATCTAATACTGATCTCCCAGGAAACCCTCAAAGCAAACCACAAAAAATGAGAAGATTTACTCTTCTTGTACTTATGTCGGCATTGTGCTTTTGTATTAAATCCCGACGCAATTTCTGTGTTCCATCGTGAATGTGAAGATCCAAGGGATAAAGTAAAGCTGCTGTAGTGCATCGGAATCAAATAATGTTCTCCCAGGAAACGCCCAAAGCAAACCACAGACAATGAGAAGATTTATTCCTCTTGTACTTAAGTCGACATTGTGCCTTTTTTATCACATCTCGACACAATTTCAGTATTTCATCGTCAACGTGAAGGTCCAAGGGATAGAGTAAGGCTGCAGTCGTGCATCGGAATCTAACACTGATCTCTCAGGAAACGCTCAAAGCAAACCACAAACAATGAGAAGATTTACTCTTCTAGTACTTAAGTCGGCATTCTGCATTTTGTATTAAATCCCGACGCCATTACTGTGTTTCATCGTCAATGTGAAGGTCCAAGGTGTAGAGTAAAGCTGCAGTAGTGCATCGGAATGTATTACTGATATAACAAGAAACCCTCAAAGCAAACCACAAACAATGAGATGATTTACTCTTCTTGTACTCAAGTTTGCATTGTGCCTTTTGTATTAAATCCCGACGCAATTTCTGTGTATCATCGACAATGTGAAAGTCCAAGGCATAGAGTAAAGCTGCAGTAGTGCATCGGAATCTAATACTGATCATCCAGGAAACGCTCAAAACAAACCACAAACAATGAGAAGATTTACTCTTAAAGTACTTACGTTGGATTTGTGCCTTTTGTATAAAATCCCGACGGCATTTCTATGTTAGACCGCCAATGCGAAGGTCCAAGGAATAGAGTAAAGCTGAAGTAGTGCATCGGAATATAATACTGATATCCCAGGAAACGCTCAAAGCAAACCACAAACAATGAGAAGATTTACTCTTCTTGTACTCATGTTGGCATTGTGCTTTTTGTGTTAACTCCAGACAAAATTTCTGTGTTTCATCGACAATGTGAAAGTCCAAGGGATAGAGTAAAGCTGTAGTAGTGCATCGGAATCTACTCCTGATCTCCCAGGAAACGCTCAAAGCAAACCACAAACAATGAGAAGATTTACTCTTCTTGTACTTCAGTCGGCATTGTTCCTTTTGATTTAAATCCCGAAGCAATATCTGTGTTCCATCGTGAATTTGAAGATCCAAGGGATAAAGTAAAGCTGCAATAGTGCATCGGAATCTAATACTGATCCCGCTGGAAACGCCCATAGCGAACCACAACAATGCAAACATTTATCTACTTGGACCTAAGTTGGCATTGTGCCTTTTGTATTAAATCCCGACGCTATATCTGTGTTTCATCGTCAATGTGAAGGTCCAAGAGATAGAGTAAAGCTGCAGTAGTGCATTGGAATCTAATACTGATCTCACAGGAAACGGTCAAAGCAAACCACAAACAAAGAGAAGATTGACACTTCTTGTACTTAAGTCGGCATTGTGCCTTTTGTTTTAAATCCCGACGCAATTTCTGTGTTTAACCGTCAATGTGTAGGTCCAAGGGATAGGGTAAAGCTACAGTAGTGCATTGGAATCTAATACTGATATCCCAGAAAACGCTCTAAGCGAACCACTAACAATGAGATCATTTACTCTTGTTGTACTCAAGTTGGCATTGTGCCTTTTGTAGTAAATCCCGACGCAAATTCTGCGTTTCAATGTCAATGTGAAGGTCCAAGAGATAGAGTAAAGCTGCAGTAGTGCATCGGAATCTAATAGAGATATCCCAGGAAACGCTAAAAGCAAACCACAATCAATGAGAAGATTTACTCTTCTTGTACTTAAGTCGGCATTGTGCCTTTTGTATTAAATCCCGAGGCAATTTCTGAATTTCATCGTCAATGTGAAGGACCACGAGATAGGGTAATGCTGCTGTAGTGGATCGGAAACTAATACTGATCTGCCAAGAAACGCTCAAAACAAACCACAAACAATGTGAAGATTTACTCTTCATCTACTTATGTCGGCATAGAGCCTTTTGAATTAAATCCCGACGCAATTTCTGTATTCCATTGTGAATGTGAAAATCCAAGGGATAAAGTAAAGCTGCTGTAGTGCATCGGAATCAAATAATGTTCTCCCAGGAAACGCCCAGAGCAAACCACAGACAATGAGAAGATTTATTCCTCTTGTACTTAAGTCGGCATTGTGCCTCTTTTATCACATCTCGACACAATTTCTGTAATTCATCGTCAACGTGAAGGTCCAAGGGATAGAGTAAGGCTGCAGTAGTGCATCGGAATCTAACACTGATCTCCCAGGAAACGCTCAAAGCAAACCACAAACAATGAGAAGATTTACTCTTCTAGTACTTAAGTGGGAATTCTGCATTTTGATTTAAATCCCGACGCCATTTGTGTGTTTCATCGTCAATGTAAAGGTCCAAGGGGTAGAGTAAAGCTGCAGTAGTGCATCGGAATGTATTACTGATATCCCAAGAAACCCTCAAAGCAAATCACAAACAATGAGAAGAATTACTCTTCTTGTACTCAAGTTTCCATTGTGCCTTTTGTATTAAATCCGGACCAATTTCTGTGTATCATCGACAATGTGAAAGTCCAAGGGATAGAGTAAAACTGCAGTAGTGCATCGGAATCTAATACTGATCTTCCAGGAAACGCTCAAAACAAACCACAAACAATGAGAAGATTTACCCTTAATGTACTTACGTCGGATTTGTGCCTTTTGTATAATATCCCGACGCCATTACTGTGTTAGAGCGCCAATGCGAAGGTCCAAGGCCTAGAGTATAGCTGAAGTAGTGCATCGGAATATAATACTGATATCCCAGGAAACGCTCAAGGCAAACCACAAACAATGAGAAGATTTACTCTTCTTGTACTCAAGTTGGCATTGTGCTTATTGTGTTAAATCCCGACAAAATTTCTGTATTTCATCGACAATGTGAAAGTCCAAGGGATAGAGTAAAGCTGCAGTAGTGCTTTGGAATGTAACACTGATCTCCCAGGAAACGCTCAAAGCAAATCTCTAACAATGAGAAGATTTAACCTTCTTTTACTTATGTCGGCATTGTGCCTTTTTTATTAAATCCCGACGCAAATTCTGCGTTTCAATGTCAATGTGAAGGTCCAAGAAATAGAGTAAAGCTGCAGTAGTGCAGCGGAATCTAATAGAAATCCCATAGGAAACGCTAAAAGCAAACCACAAACAATGAGAAGATTTACTCTTCTTGTACTTAAGTCGGCATTGAGCCTTTTGTATTAAATCCCGAGGCAATTTCTGCGTTCCATCGACAATGTGAAGGTCCAAGAGATAGAGTAGAGCTGCAGTAGTGCATCGGAATCTAATACTGATCTCCCAGGAAACGTTCAATGAAAACCACAAACAATGAGATGATTTACACTTCTCGTACTTAAGTCGTCATTGTGCCTTTTGTATTAAATACCGACGCGATTTCTGTGTTTCATCGTCAATGTGACGGTCCAAGGGATAGAGTAAAGCTGCAGTAGTGCATCGGAATCTAATACTGATCTCCCAGGAAACCCTCAAAGCAAACCACAAGCAATGAGAAGATTTACTCTTCTTGTACTTAAGTCGGCATTGTGCATTTTGTATTAAATCCCGACCCAATTTCTGGATATCATCGTCAATGTGAAGTTCCAAGGGATAGAGTAGAGCTGCAGTAGTGCGTTTCAATGTCAATGTGAAGGTCCAAGAGATAGAGTAAAGCTGCAGTAGAGCATCGGAATCTAATACTGATCTCCCAGGAAACGCTCAAAGCAAATCACAAACAATGCGAAGATTTACTCTTCTTGTACTTAAGTCGAAACTGTGCCTTTTGTATTATATCCCGACTTTATTTCTGTGTTTCACCGTCAATGTGAAGGTCCAAGGTATAGAGTGAAGCAGCAGTATTTCATCGGAATGTAATAATGATATCCCAGGAAACGCTCCAATCAAAACACAAACAATGAAAACATTTACTCTTCTTGTTCTCAATTTGGCATTGTGCCATTTGTGTTACATCCCGACGCTATTTCTGTGTTTCATCGACAATGTGAAAGTCCAAGGGATAGAGTAAAGCTGCAGTAGTCCATCGGAATCTAACACTGATCTGCCAGGAAACGCTCGAAGCAAACCAGAAACAATGAGAAGATTTACTCTTCTAGTACTTAAGTTGGCTTTGTGCCTTTTGTATTAAATCCCGACGCAATTTCTGTGTTTCACCGTCAATGTGAAGGTCCAAGGGATAGAGTAAAGCTGCAGTAGTGCATTGGAATGTAATACTGATATCCCAGAAAACGCTCTAAGCGAACCACTAACAATCAAAACATTTACTCTTCCTGTACTCAAGTTGGCATTGTGCCTTCTGTATTAAATCCCGACGCAATTTCTGTGTTTCATCGTCAATCTGAAGGTCCAAGGGATAGAGTAAAACTGCAGTAGCGCATCGGAATCTAATAGAGATCTCCCAGGAAACGCTCAAAGCAAACCACAGACAATGAGATGATTTACTCTTCTTGTATTTAAGTCGGCATTGTGCCGTTTGTATTAAATCCCGAGGCAAATTCTGCGTTTCATCGTCAATGTGATGGACCAAGGTAATGCTGCTGTAGTGCATCGGAATCTAATACTGATCTCCCAGGAAACGCTCAAAGCAAACCACAAACAATGTGATGATTTACTCTTCTTGTACTTATGTTGGCATTGTGCTTTTGTATTAAATCCCGACGAAATTTTTGTTTCCATCGTGAATGTCAAGGTCCAAGGGATACAGTAAAGCTGCAGCAGTGCATCGGAATATAACACTGATCTCACTGGAAACGCTCAAAGCAAACCACAAACAATGAGAAGATTTACTCATCTTGTACTGAACTCAGCATTGTGCCTTTAGTATTAAATCCCGACGCAATTTCTGTGCTTCATCACCAATGTGATGGCCTAAGGCATAGAGTAAAGCTGCTGTAGTGCATCGGAATCTAACACTTTTCTCCCAGGAAACGCTCAAAGCAAACCACAAACAATGAGAAGATTTACTCTTTTTGTACTTAGGTCGGCATTCTGCCATTTGTATTAAATCCCGACGCCATTACTGTGTTTCATCGTCATTGGGAAGTTCCAAGGGATAGAAAAAAGCTGCAGTAGGGCGTCGGAATGAATTACTCTTATTCCAGGAAACGCACAAAGCAAACCTAAAACAATGAGAAGATTTACTCTTTTTGTACTCAAGTTGGCATTGTGCCTTTTGTTTTAAATCCCGACGCAATATCTGTGTTTCATCGACAATGTGAGAATCAAAGGGATAGAGTAAAACTGCAGTAGTGCATCGGAATCCAACACTGATCTCCAAGGAAACGCTCAAAGCAAACCACAAACATGGAGAACATTAACTCTTCTTGTACTTAAGTCGGCATTGTGCCTTTAACATTAAATCCCGACACAATTTCTGTGTTTTATCGTGAACGTGAAGGTCCAAGGGATAGAGAAAAGCTACAGTAGTACATCGGAATCCAATACTGATCTACCAGGAAACGCTTAAAGCAAACCACAAACAATTAGAAGATTTACTCTTCTTGTACATAAGTCGACATTGTACTTTTGTATTAAATCCCAACAACATTTCTGTGTTTCATCGTAAATGCGAAGGTCCAAGCGATAGAGTAAAGCGGCATTAGTGCGTCGGAATGTAATAATGTTCTACCAGGAAACGCTCAAAGCAACCCACAAAACATGAGAAGATTTACTCTTCTTGTACTTAAGTCGGCATTGTGCCTTTTGTATTATATCCCGGCGCAATTTTTGTGTTTCATCGTCAATGTGAAGGTCCAATAGATAGGGTAAAGCTGCAGTAGTTCATCGGAATCCAATACAGAGCTCCCAGGAAACGCTCAAAGCAAAATACAAACAATGACCAGATTTACTCTTCTTGTACTCAAGTAGGCTTTGTGCCTTTTGTATTAAATCCCGACGCAATTTCGGTGTGTTTTCGACAATGTGAAAGTCCAAGGGATCGAGTAAAACTGCAGTAGGGCAACGGAATCTAACACTGATCTCCCAGGAAACGCTTAAAGCAAACCACAAACATCGAGAAGATTTACTCTTCTTGTACTTAAGTCGACATTGTGCTTATGGAGTAAATCCCGACGCAATTTCTGTGTCTCATCGTCAATGTGGAGTTAAAAGGGATAGAGTAAAGCTGCAGTAGTTCATCGGAATCTAATACAGAGCTCCAAGGAAACGCTCAAAGCAAAATACAAACAATGAGAAGATTTACTCCTCTTCTAAATAAGTCGGCATTGTCCCTTTTGTATTTATTCCCGACGCCATTTCTGTGTCTCATCGTCAATGTGAAGGTCCAAGGGATTGAATTAAGCTGCAGTAGTGCATCGGAATGTTATACTGATATCCCAGGAAACGTTCAAAGCAAACCACAAACAATGAGATGATTTACTCTTCTTGTACTTAAGTCGGCATTGTGCCTTTTGAATTAAATCCCGACGCAATTTATGTGTTTCATCGTCTATGAGTAGGTCCAAGAGATAGATAAAGACGGCAGTAGTGCATCCGAAACTTCTACTGATCTCCCAGGATACGCTCAAAGCAAACCACAATCAATGAGAAGATATACTCTTCTTGTACCTTAGTCGGCATCGTGCCATTTGTATTAAATCCCGATGCAATTTCGGTGTGTTTTCGACAATGTGAAAGTCCAAGGGATCGAGTAAAACTGCAGTAGGGCATCGGAATCTAATACTGATCTCCCAGGAAACGCTCATAGCAAACCTTAAACAATGAGAATATATACTCCTCCTGTACTTATGTCGGCATTCTGCCTTTTGTATTAAATCCCGACGCATTTTCTGTGTTTCATCGTCAACGTGAAGGTCCATGGGATCGAGTAAAGCTGCAGTAGTGCATCGGAATCTAATACTGATCTCCCAGGAAACGCTCAAAGCAAACCACAAACAATGTGAAGATTTAACCTTCTTGTACTTAGTCGGCATTGAGCCTTTCGTATTAAAACCCGATGCGATTTCTGCCTTTCATCGTCAATGTGAAGGTCCAAGGGATAGAGTAAAGCTGCAGTAGTGCACCGGAACCTAATAGTGATCTCCCAGGAAACACCCATACAAAACCACAAACAATGAGAACATTTACTCTTCTTAAACGTAAGTCGGCAATGTGCCATTTGTAGTAAATCGCGACGCAATTTCTGTGTTCCTTCGTGAATGTGAAGGTCAAAGGGATAGAGTAAAGCTGCAGCAGTGCATCGGAATCTTATACTGATCTCCCAGGATACGCTCATAGCAAACCACAAACAATGCGAATATTTACTCCCCCTGTACTTATGTCGGCATTCAGCCTTTTGTATTGAATCCCGACGCCATTTCTGTGTTTCATCGTCAATGAGAAGGTCCAAGGCATAGATTAAAACTGCAGTAGTGGATCCGTATCTAGTACTGATCTGCCATGAAACGCTTACAGCAAAATACAAACAATGAGAAGATTTACTCTTCTTGTACTTATGTTGGCTATGTGCCGTTTGTGTTAAATCCCGAGGCAATTTCTGCGTTTCATCGACAATGTGAAGATCAAAGAGATAGAGTAATGCTGCTGTAGTGCATTGAAATCTAATACTGATCACCCAGGAAACCCTCAAAGCAAATCACAAGCAATGAGAAGATTTACCCTTCTTGTACTTAAGTCGGCATTGTGCTTTTTGTATTAAATACCGAGCCAATTTCTGGGTATCATCGTCAATGTGAAGTTCCAAGGGATAGAGTACAGCTGCAGTAGTGCATCGGAATCTAATACTGATCTCCCAGGAAACGCTCAACGCAAACCACAAATAATGAGATGATTTACACTTCTCGTACTTAAGTCGGCATTGTGCCTTTTGTATTAAATACCGACGCAATTTCTGTGTTTCATCGTCAATGTGATGGTCCAAGGGATAGAGTAAACTGCAGTAGTGCATCGGAATCTAGTACTGATCTCCCGGAAATACAAACCACAACAATGAGAAGATTTAACCTTCTTGTACTTATGTCGCCATTGTGCGTTTCATATTAAATCCCGACGCAATTTCTGTGTTTCATCGTCAATGTGAAGGTCAAAAGGATATAGTGAAGCTGGTGTTGTGCATCGCAATCTAATACTGATCTCCCAGGTAACACTCAAAGCAAACCACAAAAAATGAGAAGATTTACTCTTCTCGTACTTATGTTGGCATTGTGCTTTTGTGTTAAATCAGGACGCAATTTCTGTGTTCCATCGTGAATGTGAAGGTCCAAGGGATAGAGTAAAGCTGCAGTTGTGCATCGGAATGTAACACTGATCTCACAGGAATCACTCAAAGCAAACCACAAACAATGAGAAGATTTACTCAACTTGTAATTAACTCGGCATTGTGCCTTTTGTATTAAATCCCGACGCAATTTCTGTGTTTCATCGTCAATGTGAAGGTCAAACGGATATAGTAAAGCTACAGTAGTGCATCTCAATCTAACACTGATCTCCCAGGAAACGCTGAAATCAAACCACAAATAATGAGAAGATTAACTCTTCTTCTACTTATGTCGGCATTGAGCCTATCGAATTAAATCCCAACGCAATTTCTTTGTTCCCTCGTGAATGTGAAGATCCAAGGGATAAAGTAAAGCTGCTGTAGTGCATCGGAATCAAATATTGATCTCCCAGGAAACACTCAAAGCAAACCACAGACAATGAGAAGATTTATTCCTCTTGTACTTAAGTCGGCATTGTGCCTTTTGTATTAAATCCCGAGGCAATTTCTGCTTTTCATCGTCAATGTGAGGGACCACGAGATAGGGTAATGCTGCTGTAGTGCATCGGAATCTAATACTGACCTCCCAGGAAACGCTCAACTCAAACCACAAACAATGAGAAGATTTACTCTTCTTGTACTTAAGTCGGCATTGTGATTTTTGATTTAAATCCCGACGCAATTTCTGTGTCCCATCGTGAATGTGAAGATCCAAGGGATAAAGTAAAGCTTCTGTAGTGCATCGGAATCAAATACTGATCTCGATGGAAACACTCAAAACAAACCACAAACAATGAAAACATTTACTCTATGTACTCAAGTTGGCATTGTGCTTCATCGTCAGTGTGAACGTCCAAGGGATCGAGTAAAGCTGCAGTAGTACATCGGAATGTAACACTGATCCCCCAGGAAAGGCTCAAAACAATCCACGTACAATGAGAAGGTTTACCCTTCTTGTGCTTAAGTCGGCATTGTGCTTTATGTATTATATCCCAACGTAATTTCTGTGTTTCATCGTCAATGAGAAGGTCCAAGGGATAGAGTAAAGCTGCAGTAGTGCATCGGAATCTAATACTGATCTCCCAGGAAACGCTCAAAGCAAATCACAAACAATGAAAGATTTACTCTTCTTGTACTTAAGTCGAAATTGTGCCGTTTGTATTAAATCCCGACGCTATTTCTGTGTTTCACCGTCAATGTGGAGGTCCAAGGGGTACAGTGAAGCTGCAATATTGCATCGGATTGTAATACTGATATCCCAGGAAACGCTCAAAGCAAAACACAAACAATGAAAACATTTACTCTTCTTGCAGTCAATTTGGCATTGTGCCATTTGTATTAAATTCCGACGCTATTTCTGTGTTTCATCGTCAATGTGAAAGTCCAAAGGGATAGAGTAAAGCTGCAGTAGTGCATCGTAATCTAACACTGATCTGCCAGGAAACGCTCGAAGCAAACCACAAACAATGAGAAGAATTACTCTTCTCATACTTAATTCGGCGTTCTGCCTTTTGTATTAATTCCCGACGCCATTTATTTGTTTCATCGTCAATGTGAAGGTCCAAGGGGTAGAGTGATGCTCCAGTATTGCATCGGATAGTAATACAGATATCCCAGGAGACGCTCAAAGCAAAACACAAACAATGAAAACATTTACTCTTCTTGTAGTCAATTTGGCATTGTGCAATTTGTATTAAATTCCGACGCTATTTCTGTGTTTCATCGTCAACGTGAAGGTCCAAGGGATAGAGAAAAGGTGCAGTAGTACATAGGAATCTAATACTGATCTACCGGGAAACGCTTAAAGCAAACCACAAACAATGAGAAGATTTACACTTCTTGTACATAAGTCGGCATTGTGCTTTTGTATTAAATCCGAACAACATTTTTGTGTTTCATCGTAAATGCGAAGGTTCAAGCGATAGAGTAAAGCGGCATTAGTGCGTCGGAATCTAATACTGTTCTCCCAGGAAACGCTCAAAGCAAATCACAAACAATGAGAAGATTTACTTCTCTTGTACTTAACTCGGCATTGTGCCTTTTGTATTAAATCCCGGCGCTATATCTGTGTTTCATCGTCAATGTGAAGGTCCAAGGGATAGAGTAAAGCTGCAGTAGTGCACCGGAACCTAATAGTGGTCTCCCACGAAACACTCAAAACAAACCACAAACAATGAGAAGATCTACTCTTCTGAAACTTAAGTCGGCAATGTGCCATTTGTAGTAAATCGCGACGCAATTTCTGTGTTCCATCGTGAATGTGAAGGTCAGAGGGTTAGAGTAAAGCTGCAGTAGTGCACCGGAATCTAATACTGACCTCCCAGGAATCGCTCAAGCAAACTTCAAACAATGAGAAGACTTACTCTTCTAGTACTTAAGTCTGCATTGTGCCATTTGTATTAAATCCCGACGCCATTTCTGTGTTTCATCGTCAACGTGAAGGTCCAAGTGATACAGTAAAGCTGAAGTAGTGATCGGAATGTATTACTGATATCCCAGGAAACGCTCAAAGCAAACCACAAACAATGAGAAGATTTACTCTTCTTGTACTTAAGTCGGCATTCTGCCTTTCGTTTAAAATCCCGACGTAATATCTGTCTTTCATTGTCAATGAGAAGGTCCAAGGCATAGATTAAAGCTGCAGTAGTGCATCCGTATCTAGTACTGATCTGCCAGGAAACGCTTACAGCAAAATACAAACAATGAGACGATTTACTCTTCTTGTACTTAAGTCGTCTATGTGCCGCTTGTGTTAAATCCCGACGCAATTTCTGTGTTTGATCGTCAATGTGAAGCTCCAAGGGATAGAGTAAAGCTGCAGTAGTGCATCGGAATCTATTAGTGATCTCCTAGGAAACGCTCAAAGCAAACCACAAACAATGAGAAGATTTACTCTTTTTGAACTTATATCGTCATTGCGTTATTTGTATTAAATCCCGACGCAATGTCTGTGTTTCGTCGTCAATATGAAGGCCCAAGGGATGGAGTAAAGCTGCAGTAGTGCAACGGAATGTAATAATGATATTCCAGGAAAATGCTCAAAGCAAACCACGAACAATGAGTAGATTTGCTCTTCTTGTACTCAAGTTAGCATTGTGCCGGTTGAATTAAATCCCGACACTATTTCCGTGTTTCATCGACAATGTGAAAGTCCAAGTGATAGAGTAAAGCTGCAGTACTGCATCGGAATCTATAACTGATCTCTCAGGAAGCTTTAAAAGCAAACCACAAACAATGAGAAGATTTACTTTTCTTGTACTTAAGTCGGCATTGTGCCTTTTGTATTAAATCCCGACGCAATTTCTGTGTTTCATCGTCAATTAAGACGGTCCAAGGGATAGATTAAAGCTGCAGTAGTGCATCCGAATCTAGTACTGATCTCCCAGGAAACGCTCATAGCAAACCTTAAACAATGAGAATATATACTCCTCCTGTACTTATGTCGGCATTCTGCCTTTTGTATTAAATCCCGACGCATTTTCTGTGTTTCATCGTCAACGTGAAGGTCCATGGGATCGAGTAAAGCTGCAGTAGTGCATCGGAATCTAATACTGATCTCCCAGGAAACGCTCAAAGCAAACCACAAACAATGTGAAGATTTAACCTTCTTGTACTTAGTCGGCATTGAGCCTTTCGTATTAAAACCCGATGCGATTTCTGCCTTTCATCGTCAATGTGAAGGTCCAAGGGATAGAGTTAAGCTGCAGTAGTGCACCGGAACCTAATAGTGATCTCCCAGGAAACACCCATACAAAACCACAAACAATGAGAACATTTACTCTTCTTAAACGTAAGTCGGCAATGTGCCATTTGTAGTAAATCGCGACGCAATTTCTGTGTTCCTTCGTGAATGTGAAGGTCAAAGGGATAGAGTAAAGCTGCAGCAGTGCATCGGAATCTTATACTGATCTCCCAGGATACGCTCATAGCAAACCACAAACAATGCGAATATTTACTCCCCCTGTACTTATGTCGGCATTCAGCCTTTTGTATTGAATCCCGACGCCATTTCTGTGTTTCATCGTCAATGAGAAGGTCCAAGGCATAGATTAAAACTGCAGTAGTGGATCCGTATCTAGTACTGATCTGCCATGAAACGCTTACAGCAAAATACAAACAATGAGAAGATTTACTCTTCTTGTACTTATGTCGGCTATGTGCCGTTTGTGTTAAATCCCGAGGCAATTTCTGCGTTTCATCGACAATGTGAAGATCAAAGAGATAGAGTAATGCTGCTGTAGTGCATTGAAATCTAATACTGATCACCCAGGAAACCCTCAAAGCAAATCACAAGCAATGAGAAGATTTACCCTTCTTGTACTTAAGTCGGCATTGTGCTTTTTGTATTAAATACCGAGCCAATTTCTGGGTATCATCGTCAATGTGAAGTTCCAAGGGATAGAGTACAGCTGCAGTAGTGTATCGGAATCTAATACTGATCTCCCAGGAAACGCTCAACGCAAACCACAAATAATGAGATGATTTACACTTCTCGTACTTAAGTCGGCATTGTGCCTTTTGTATTAAATACCGACGCAATTTCTGTGTTTCATCGTCAATGTGATGGTCCAAGGGATAGAGTAAACTGCAGTAGTGCATCGGAATCTAGTACTGATCTCCCGGAAATACAAACCACAACAATGAGAAGATTTAACCTTCTTGTACTTATGTCGCCATTGTGCGTTTCATATTAAATCCCGACGCAATTTCTGTGTTTCATCGTCAATGTGAAGGTCAAAAGGATATAGTGAAGCTGGTGTTGTGCATCGCAATCTAATACTGATCTCCCAGGTAACGCTCAAAGCAAACCACAAAAAATGAGAAGATTTACTCTTCTCGTACTTATGTTGGCATTGTGCTTTTGTGTTAAATCAGGACGCAATTTCTGTGTTCCATCGTGAATGTGAAGGTCCAAGGGATAGAGTAAAGCTGCAGTTGTGCATCGGAATGTAACACTGATCTCACAGGAATCACTCAAAGCAAACCACAAACAATGAGAAGATTTACTCAACTTGTAATTAACTCGGCATTGTGCCTTTTGTATTAAATCCCGACGCAATTTCTGTGTTTCATCGTCAATGTGAAGGTCAAACGGATATAGTAAAGCTACAGTAGTGCATCTCAATCTAACACTGATCTCCCAGGAAACGCTGAAAGCAAACCACAAATAATGAGAAGATTAACTCTTCTTCTACTTATGTCGGCATTGAGCCTATCGAATTAAATCCCAACGCAATTTCTTTGTTCCATCGTGAATGTGAAGATCCAAGGGATAAAGTAAAGCTGCTGTAGTGCATCGGAATCAAATATTGATCTCCCAGGAAACACTCAAAGCAAACCACAGACAATGAGAAGATTTATTCCTCTTGTACTTAAGTCGGCATTGTGCCTTTTGTATTAAATCCCGAGGCAATTTCTGCTTTTCATCGTCAATGTGAAGGACCACGAGATAGGGTAATGCTGCTGTAGTGCATCGGAATCTAATACTGACCTCCCAGGAAACGCTCAACTCAAACCACAAACAATGAGAAGATTTACTCTTCTTGTACTTAAGTCGGCATTGTGATTTTTGATTTAAATCCCGACGCAATTTCTGTGTCCCATCGTGAATGTGAAGATCCAAGGGATAAAGTAAAGCTTCTGTAGTGCATCGGAATCAAATACTGATCTCGATGGAAACACTCAAAACAAACCACAAACAATGAAAACATTTACTCTATGTACTCAAGTTGGCATTGTGCTTCATCGTCAGTGTGAACGTCCAAGGGATCGAGTAAAGCTGCAGTAGTACATCGGAATGTAACACTGATCCCCCAGGAAAGGCTCAAAACAATCCACGTACAATGAGAAGGTTTACCCTTCTTGTGCTTAAGTCGGCATTGTGCTTTATGTATTATATCCCTACGTAATTTCTGTGTTTCATCGTCAATGAGAAGGTCCAAGGGATAGAGTAAAGCTGCAGTAGTGCATCGGAATCTAATACTGATCTCCCAGGAAACGCTCAAAGCAAATCACAAACAATGAAAGATTTACTCTTCTTGTACTTAAGTCGAAATTGTGCCGTTTGTATTAAATCCCGACGCTATTTCTGTGTTTCACCGTCAATGTGAAGGTCCAAGGGGTAGAGAGAAGCTGCAATATTGCATCGGATTGTAATACTGATATCCCAGGAAGCGCTCAAAGCAAAACACAAACAATGAAAACATTTACTCTTCTTGCAGTCAATTTGGCATTGTGCCATTTGTATTAATTTCCGACGCTATTTCTGTGTTTCATCGTCAATGTGAAAGTCCAAAGGGATAGAGTAAAGCTGCAGTAGTGCATCGTAATCTAACACTGATCTGCCAGGAAACGCTCGAAGCAAACCACAAACAATGAGAAGAATTACTCTTCTCATACTTAATTCGGCGTTCTGCCTTTTGTATTAATTCCCGACGCCATTTATTTGTTTCATCGTCAATGTGAAGGTCCAAGGGGTAGAGTGATGCTCCAGTATTGCATCGGATAGTAATACAGATATCCCAGGAGACGCTCAAAGCAAAACACAAACAATGAAAACATTTACTCTTCTTGTAGTCAATTTGGCATTGTGCAATTTGTATTAAATTCCGACGCTATTTCTGTGTTTCATCGTCAACGTGAAGGTCCAAGGGATAGAGAAAAGGTGCAGTAGTACATAGGAATCTAATACTGATCTACCGGGAAACGCTTAAAGCAAACCACAAACAATGAGAAGATTTACACTTCTTGTACATAAGTCGGCATTGTGCTTTTGTATTAAATCCGAACAACATTTTTGTGTTTCATCGTAAATGCGAAGGTCCAAGCGATAGAGTAAAGCGGCATTAGTGCGTCGGAATCTAATACTGTTCTCCCAGGAAACGCTCAAAGCAAATCACAAACAATGAGAAGATTTACTTCTCTTGTACTTAACTCGGCATTGTGCCTTTTGTATTAAATCCCGGCGCTATATCTGTGTTTCATCGTCAATGTGAAGGTCCAAGGGATAGAGTAAAGCTGCAGTAGTGCACCGGAACCTAATAGTGGTCTCCCACGAAACACTCAAAACAAACCACAAACAATGAGAAGATCTACTCTTCTGAAACTTAAGTCGGCAATGTGCCATTTGTAGTAAATCGCGACGCAATTTCTGTGTTCCATCGTGAATGTGAAGGTCAGAGGGTTAGAGTGAAGCTGCAGTAGTGCACCGGAATCTAATACTGACCTCCCAGGAATCGCTCAAGCAAACTTCAAACAATGAGAAGACTTACTCTTCTAGTACTTAAGTCTGCATTGTGCCATTTGTATTAAATCCCGACGCCATTTCTGTGTTTCATCGTCAACGTGAAGGTCCAAGTGATACAGTAAAGCTGAAGTAGTGATCGGAATGTATTACTGATATCCCAGGAAACGCTCAAAGCAAACCACAAACAATGAGAAGATTTACTCTTCTTGTACTTAAGTCGGCATTCTGCCTTTCGTTTAAAATCCCGACGTAATATCTGTCTTTCATTGTCAATGAGAAGGTCCAAGGCATAGATTAAAGCTGCAGTAGTGCATCCGTATCTAGTACTGATCTGCCAGGAAACGCTTACAGCAAAATACAAACAATGAGACGATTTACTCTTCTTGTACTTAAGTCGTCTATGTGCCGCTTGTGTTAAATCCCGACGCAATTTCTGTGTTTGATCGTCAATGTGAAGCTCCAAGGGATAGAGTAAAGCTGCAGTAGTGCATCGGAATCTATTAGTGATCTCCTAGGAAACGCTCAAAGCAAACCACAAACAATGAGAAGATTTACTCTTTTTGAACTTATATCGTCATTGCGTTATTTGTATTAAATCCCGACGCAATGTCTGTGTTTCGTCGTCAATATGAAGGCCCAAGGGATGGAGTAAAGCTGCAGTAGTGCAACGGAATGTAATAATGATATTCCAGGAAAATGCTCAAAGCAAACCACGAACAATGAGTAGATTTGCTCTTCTTGTACTCAAGTTAGCATTGTGCCGGTTGAATTAAATCCCGACACTATTTCCGTGTTTCATCGACAATGTGAAAGTCCAAGTGATAGAGTAAAGCTGCAGTACTGCATCGGAATCTATAACTGATCTCTCAGGAAGCTTTAAAAGCAAACCACAAACAATGAGAAGATTTACTTTTCTTGTACTTAAGTCGGCATTGTGCCTTTTGTATTAAATCCCGACGCAATTTCTGTGTTTCATCGTCAATTAAGACGGTCCAAGGGATAGATTAAAGCTGCAGTAGTGCATCCGAATCTAGTACTGATCTCCCAGGAAACCCTCATAGCAAACCTTAAACAATGAGAATATATACTCCTCCTGTACTTATGTCGGCATTCTGCCTTTTGTATTAAATCCCGACGCATTTTCTGTGTTTCATCGTCAACGTGAAGGTCCATGGGATCGAGTAAAGCTGCAGTAGTGCATCGGAATCTAATACTGATCTCCCAGGAAACGCTCAAAGCAAACCACAAACAATGTGAAGATTTAACCTTCTTGTACTTAGTCGGCATTGAGCCTTTCGTATTAAAACCCGATGCGATTTCTGCCTTTCATCGTCAATGTGAAGGTCCAAGGGATAGAGTAAAGCTGCAGTAGTGCACCGGAACCTAATAGTGATCTCCCAGGAAACACCCATACAAAACCACAAACAATGAGAACATGTACTCTTCTTAAACGTAAGTCGGCAATGTGCCATTTGTAGTAAATCGCGACGCAATTTCTGTGTTCCTTCGTGAATGTGAAGGTCAAAGGGATAGAGTAAAGCTGCAGCAGTGCATCGGAATCTTATACTGATCTCCCAGGATACGCTCATAGCAAACCACAAACAATGCGAATATTTACTCCCCCTGTACTTATGTCGGCATTCAGCCTTTTGTATTGAATCCCGACGCCATTTCTGTGTTTCATCGTCAATGAGAAGGTCCAAGGCATAGATTAAAACTGCAGTAGTGGATCCGTATCTAGTACTGATCTGCCATGAAACGCTTACAGCAAAATACAAACAATGAGAAGATTTACTCTTCTTGTACTTATGTCGGCTATGTGCCGTTTGTGTTAAATCCCGAGGCAATTTCTGCGTTTCATCGACAATGTGAAGATCAAAGAGATAGAGTAATGCTGCTGTAGTGCATTGAAATCTAATACTGATCACCCAGGAAACCCTCAAAGCAAATCACAAGCAATGAGAAGATTTACCCTTCTTGTACTTAAGTCGGCATTGTGCTTTTTGTATTAAATACCGAGCCAATTTCTGGGTATTATCGTCAATGTGAAGTTCCAAGGGATAGAGTACAGCTGCAGTAGTGCATCGGAATCTAATACTGATCTCCCAGGAAACGCTCAACGCAAACCACAAATAATGAGATGATTTACACTTCTCGTACTTAAGTCGGCATTGTGCCTTTTGTATTAAATACCGACGCAATTTCTGTGTTTCATCGTCAATGTGATGGTCCAAGGGATAGAGTAAACTGCAGTAGTGCATCGGAATCTAGTACTGATCTCCCGGAAATACAAACCACAACAATGAGAAGATTTAACCTTCTTGTACTTATGTCGCCATTGTGCGTTTCATATTAAATCCCGACGCAATTTCTGTGTTTCATCGTCAATGTGAAGGTCAAAAGGATATAGTGAAGCTGGTGTTGTGCATCGCAATCTAATACTGATCTCCCAGGTAACACTCAAAGCAAACCACAAAAAATGAGAAGATTTACTCTTCTCGTACTTATGTTGGCATTGTGCTTTTGTGTTAAATCAGGACGCAATTTCTGTGTTCCATCGTGAATGTGAAGGTCCAAGGGATAGAGTAAAGCTGCAGTTGTGCATCGGAATGTAACACTGATCTCACAGGAATCACTCAAAGCAAACCACAAACAATGAGAAGATTTACTCAACTTGTAATTAACTCGGCATTGTGCCTTTTGTATTAAATCCCGACGCAATTTCTGTGTTTCATCGTCAATGTGAAGGTCAAACGGATATAGTAAAGCTACAGTAGTGCATCTCAATCTAACACTGATCTCCCAGGAAACGCTGAAAGCAAACCACAAATAATGAGAAGATTAACTCTTCTTCTACTTATGTCGGCATTGAGCCTATCGAATTAAATCCCAACGCAATTTCTTTGTTCCCTCGTGAATGTGAAGATCCAAGGGATAAAGTAAAGCTGCTGTAGTGCATCGGAATCAAATATTGATCCCCCAGGAAACACTCAAAGCAAACCACAGACAATGAGAAGATTTATTCCTCTTGTACTTAAGTCGGCATTGTGCCTTTTGTATTAAATCCCGAGGCAATTTCTGCTTTTCATCGTCAATGTGAAGGACCACGAGATAGGGTAATGCTGCTGTAGTGCATCGGAATCTAATACTGACCTCCCAGGAAACGCTCAACTCAAACCACAAACAATGAGAAGATTTACTCTTCTTGTACTTAAGTCGGCATTGTGATTTTTGATTTAAATCCCGACGCAATTTCTGTGTCCCATCGTGAATGTGAAGATCCAAGGGATAAAGTAAAGCTTCTGTAGTGCATCGGAATCAAATACTGATCTCGATGGAAACACTCAAAACAAACCACAAACAATGAAAACATTTACTCTATGTACTCAAGTTGGCATTGTGCTTCATCGTCAGTGTGAACGTCCAAGGGATCGAGTAAAGCTGCAGTAGTACATCGGAATGTAACACTGATCCCCCAGGAAAGGCTCAAAACAATCCACGTACAATGAGAAGGTTTACCCTTCTTGTGCTTAAGTCGGCATTGTGCTTTATGTATTATATCCCAACGTAATTTCTGTGTTTCATCGTCAATGAGAAGGTCCAAGGGATAGAGTAAAGCTGCAGTAGTGCATCGGAATCTAATACTGATCTCCCAGGAAACGCTCAAAGCAAATCACAAACAATGAAAGATTTACTCTTCTTGTACTTAAGTCGAAATTGTGCCGTTTGTATTAAATCCCGACGCTATTTCTGTGTTTCACCGTCAATGTGAAGGTCCAAGGGGTAGAGTGAAGCTGCAATATTGCATCGGATTGTAATACTGATATCCCAGGAAACGCTCAAAGCAAAACACAAACAATGAAAACATTTACTCTTCTTGCAGTCAATTTGGCATTGTGCCATTTGTATTAAATTCCGACGCTATTTCTGTGTTTCATCGTCAATGTGAAAGTCCAAAGGGATAGAGTAAAGCTGCAGTAGTGCATCGTAATCTAACACTGATCTGCCAGGAAACGCTCGAAGCAAACCACAAACAATGAGAAGAATTACTCTTCTCATACTTAATTCGGCGTTCTGCCTTTTGTATTAATTCCCGACGCCATTTATTTGTTTCATCGTCAATGTGAAGGTCCAAGGGGTAGAGTGATGCTCCAGTATTGCATCGGATAGTAATACAGATATCCCAGGAGACGCTCAAAGCAAAACACAAACAATGAAAACATTTACTCTTCTTGTAGTCAATTTGGCATTGTGCAATTTGTATTAAATTCCGACGCTATTTCTGTGTTTCATCGTCAACGTGAAGGTCCAAGGGATAGAGAAAAGGTGCAGTAGTACATAGGAATCTAATACTGATCTACCGGGAAACGCTTAAAGCAAACCACAAACAATGAGAAGATTTACACTTCTTGTACATAAGTCGGCATTGTGCTTTTGTATTAAATCCGAACAACATTTTTGTGTTTCATCGTAAATGCGAAGGTCCAAGCGATAGAGTAAAGCGGCATTAGTGCGTCGGAATCTAATACTGTTCTCCCAGGAAACGCTCAAAGCAAATCACAAACAATGAGAAGATTTACTTCTCTTGTACTTAACTCGGCATTGTGCCTTTTGTATTAAATCCCGGCGCTATATCTGTGTTTCATCGTCAATGTGAAGGTCCAAGGGATAGAGTAAAGCTGCAGTAGTGCACCGGAACCTAATAGTGGTCTCCCACGAAACACTCAAAACAAACCACAAACAATGAGAAGATCTACTCTTCTGAAACTTAAGTCGGCAATGTGCCATTTGTAGTAAATAGCGACGCAATTTCTGTGTTCCATCGTGAATGTGAAGGTCAGAGGGTTAGAGTAAAGCTGCAGTAGTGCACCGGAATCTAATACTGACCTCCCAGGAATCGCTCAAGCAAACTTCAAACAATGAGAAGACTTACTCTTCTAGTACTTAAGTCTGCATTGTGCCATTTGTATTAAATCCCGACGCCATTTCTGTGTTTCATCGTCAACGTGAAGGTCCAAGTGATACAGTAAAGCTGAAGTAGTGATCGGAATGTATTACTGATATCCCAGGAAACGCTCAAAGCAAACCACAAACAATGAGAAGATTTACTCTTCTTGTACTTAAGTCGGCATTCTGCCTTTCGTTTAAAATCCCGACGTAATATCTGTCTTTCATTGTCAATGAGAAGGTCCAAGGCATAGATTAAAGCTGCAGTAGTGCATCCGTATCTAGTACTGATCTGCCAGGAAACGCTTACAGCAAAATACAAACAATGAGACGATTTACTCTTCTTGTACTTAAGTCGTCTATGTGCCGCTTGTGTTAAATCCCGACGCAATTTCTGTGTTTGATCGTCAATGTGAAGCTCCAAGGGATAGAGTAAAGCTGCAGTAGTGCATCGGAATCTATTAGTGATCTCCTAGGAAACGCTCAAAGCAAACCACAAACAATGAGAAGATTTACTCTTTTTGAACTTATATCGTCATTGCGTTATTTGTATTAAATCCCGACGCAATGTCTGTGTTTCGTCGTCAATATGAAGGCCCAAGGGATGGAGTAAAGCTGCAGTAGTGCAACGGAATGTAATAATGATATTCCAGGAAAATGCTCAAAGCAAACCACGAACAATGAGTAGATTTGCTCTTCTTGTACTCAAGTTAGCATTGTGCCGGTTGAATTAAATCCCGACACTATTTCCGTGTTTCATCGACAATGTGAAAGTCCAAGTGATAGAGTAAAGCTGCAGTACTGCATCGGAATCTATAACTGATCTCTCAGGAAGCTTTAAAAGCAAACCACAAACAATGAGAAGATTTACTTTTCTTGTACTTAAGTCGGCATTGTGCCTTTTGTATTAAATCCCGACGCAATTTCTGTGTTTCATCGTCAATTAAGACGGTCCAAGGGATAGATTAAAGCTGCAGTAGTGCATCCGAATCTAGTACTGATCTCCCAGGAAACGCTCATAGCAAACCTTAAACAATGAGAATATATACTCCTCCTGTACTTATGTCGGCATTCTGCCTTTTGTATTAAATCCCGACGCATTTTCTGTGTTTCATCGTCAACGTGAAGGTCCATGGGATCGAGTAAAGCTGCAGTAGTGCATCGGAATCTAATACTGATCTCCCAGGAAACGCTCAAAGCAAACCACAAACAATGTGAAGATTTAACCTTCTTGTACTTAGTCGGCATTGAGCCTTTCGTATTAAAACCCGATGCGATTTCTGCCTTTCATCGTCAATGTGAAGGTCCAAGGGATAGAGTTAAGCTGCAGTAGTGCACCGGAACCTAATAGTGATCTCCCAGGAAACACCCATACAAAACCACAAACAATGAGAACATTTACTCTTCTTAAACGTAAGTCGGCAATGTGCCATTTGTAGTAAATCGCGACGCAATTTCTGTGTTCCTTCGTGAATGTGAAGGTCAAAGGGATAGAGTAAAGCTGCAGCAGTGCATCGGAATCTTATACTGATCTCCCAGGATACGCTCATAGCAAACCACAAACAATGCGAATATTTACTCCCCCTGTACTTATGTCGGCATTCAGCCTTTTGTATTGAATCCCGACGCCATTTCTGTGTTTCATCGTCAATGAGAAGGTCCAAGGCATAGATTAAAACTGCAGTAGTGGATCCGTATCTAGTACTGATCTGCCATGAAACGCTTACAGCAAAATACAAACAATGAGAAGATTTACTCTTCTTGTACTTATGTCGGCTATGTGCCGTTTGTGTTAAATCCCGAGGCAATTTCTGCGTTTCATCGACAATGTGAAGATCAAAGAGATAGAGTAATGCTGCTGTAGTGCATTGAAATCTAATACTGATCACCCAGGAAACCCTCAAAGCAAATCACAAGCAATGAGAAGATTTACCCTTCTTGTACTTAAGTCGGCATTGTGCTTTTTGTATTAAATACCGAGCCAATTTCTGGGTATCATCGTCAATGTGAAGTTCCAAGGGATAGAGTACAGCTGCAGTAGTGCATCGGAATCTAATACTGATCTCCCAGGAAACGCTCAACGCAAACCACAAATAATGAGATGATTTACACTTCTCGTACTTAAGTCGGCATTGTGCCTTTTGTATTAAATACCGACGCAATTTCTGTGTTTCATCGTCAATGTGATGGTCCAAGGGATAGAGTAAACTGCAGTAGTGCATCGGAATCTAGTACTGATCTCCCGGAAATACAAACCACAACAATGAGAAGATTTAACCTTCTTGTACTTATGTCGCCATTGTGCGTTTCATATTAAATCCCGACGCAATTTCTGTGTTTCATCGTCAATGTGAAGGTCAAAAGGATATAGTGAAGCTGGTGTTGTGCATCGCAATCTAATACTGATCTCCCAGGTAACGCTCAAAGCAAACCACAAAAAATGAGAAGATTTACTCTTCTCGTACTTATGTTGGCATTGTGCTTTTGTGTTAAATCAGGACGCAATTTCTGTGTTCCATCGTGAATGTGAAGGTCCAAGGGATAGAGTAAAGCTGCAGTTGTGCATCGGAATGTAACACTGATCTCACAGGAATCACTCAAAGCAAACCACAAACAATGAGAAGATTTACTCAACTTGTAATTAACTCGGCATTGTGCCTTTTGTATTAAATCCCGACGCAATTTCTGTGTTTCATCGTCAATGTGAAGGTCAAACGGATATAGTAAAGCTACAGTAGTGCATCTCAATCTAACACTGATCTCCCAGGAAACGCTGAAAGCAAACCACAAATAATGAGAAGATTAACTCTTCTTCTACTTATGTCGGCATTGAGCCTATCGAATTAAATCCCAACGCAATTTCTTTGTTCCCTCGTGAATGTGAAGATCCAAGGGATAAAGTAAAGCTGCTGTAGTGCATCGGAATCAAATATTGATCTCCCAGGAAACACTCAAAGCAAACCACAGACAATGAGAAGATTTATTCCTCTTGTACTTAAGTCGGCATTGTGCCTTTTGTATTAAATCCCGAGGCAATTTCTGCTTTTCATCGTCAATGTGAAGGACCACGAGATAGGGTAATGCTGCTGTAGTGCATCGGAATCTAATACTGACCTCCCAGGAAACGCTCAACTCAAACAACAAACAATGAGAAGATTTACTCTTCTTGTACTTAAGTCGGCATTGTGATTTTTGATTTAAATCCCGACGCAATTTCTGTGTCCCATCGTGAATGTGAAGATCCAAGGGATAAAGTAAAGCTTCTGTAGTGCATCGGAATCAAATACTGATCTCGATGGAAACACTCAAAACAAACCACAAACAATGAAAACATTTACTCTATGTACTCAAGTTGACATTGTGCTTCATCGTCAGTGTGAACGTCCAAGGGATCGAGTAAAGCTGCAGTAGTACATCGGAATGTAACACTGATCCCCCAGGAAAGGCTCAAAACAATCCATGTACAATGAGAAGGTTTACCCTTCTTGTGCTTAAGTCGGCATTGTGCTTTATGTATTATATCCCAACGTAATTTCTGTGTTTCATCGTCAATGAGAAGGTCCAAGGGATAGAGTAAAGCTGCAGTAGTGCATCGGAATCTAATACTGATCTCCCAGGAAACGCTCAAAGCAAATCACAAACAATGAAAGATTTACTCTTCTTGTACTTAAGTCGAAATTGTGCCGTTTGTATTAAATCCCGACGCTATTTCTGTGTTTCACCGTCAATGTGAAGGTCCAAGGGGTAGAGTGAAGCTGCAATATTGCATCGGATTGTAATACTGATATCCCAGGAAACGCTCAAAGCAAAACACAAACAATGAAAACATTTACTCTTCTTGCAGTCAATTTGGCATTGTGCCATTTGTATTAAATTCCGACGCTATTTCTGTGTTTCATCGTCAATGTGAAAGTCCAAAGGGATAGAGTAAAGCTGCAGTAGTGCATCGTAATCTAACACTGATCTGCCAGGAAACGCTCGAAGCAAACCACAAACAATGAGAAGAATTACTCTTCTCATACTTAATTCGGCGTTCTGCCTTTTGTATTAATTCCCGACGCCATTTATTTGTTTCATCGTCAATGTGAAGGTCCAAGGGGTAGAGTGATGCTCCAGTATTGCATCGGATAGTAATACAGATATCCCAGGAGACGCTCAAAGCAAAACACAAACAATGAAAACATTTACTCTTCTTGTAGTCAATTTGGCATTGTGCAATTTGTATTAAATTCCGACGCTATTTCTGTGTTTCATCGTCAACGTGAAGGTCCAAGGGATAGAGAAAAGGTGCAGTAGTACATAGGAATCTAATACTGATCTACCGGGAAACGCTTAAAGCAAACCACAAACAATGAGAAGATTTACACTTCTTGAACATAAGTCGGCATTGTGCTTTTGTATTAAATCCGAACAACATTTTTGTGTTTCATCGTAAATGCGAAGGTCCAAGCGATAGAGTAAAGCGGCATTAGTGCGTCGGAATCTAATACTGTTCTCCCAGGAAACGCTCAAAGCAAATCACAAACAATGAGAAGATTTACTTCTCTTGTACTTAACTCGGCATTGTGCCTTTTGTATTAAATCCCGGCGCTATATCTGTGTTTCATCGTCAATGTGAAGGTCCAAGGGATAGAGTAAAGCTGCAGTAGTGCACCGGAACCTAATAGTGGTCTCCCACGAAACACTCAAAACAAACCACAAACAATGAGAAGATCTACTCTTCTGAAACTTAAGTCGGCAATGTGCCATTTGTAGTAAATCGCGACGCAATTTCTGTGTTCCATCGTGAATGTGAAGGTCAGAGGGTTAGAGTAAAGCTGCAGTAGTGCACCGGAATCTAATACTGACCTCCCAGGAATCGCTCAAGCAAACTTCAAACAATGAGAAGACTTACTCTTCTAGTACTTAAGTCTGCATTGTGCCATTTGTATTAAATCCCGACGCCATTTCTGTGTTTCATCGTCAACGTGAAGGTCCAAGTGATACAGTAAAGCTGAAGTAGTGATCGGAATGTATTACTGATATCCCAGGAAACGCTCAAAGCAAACCACAAACAATGAGAAGATTTACTCTTCTTGTACTTAAGTCGGCATTCTGCCTTTCGTTTAAAATCCCGACGTAATATCTGTCTTTCATTGTCAATGAGAAGGTCCAAGGCATAGATTAAAGCTGCAGTAGTGCATCCGTATCTAGTACTGATCTGCCAGGAAACGCTTACAGCAAAATACAAACAATGAGACGATTTACTCTTCTTGTACTTAAGTCGTCTATGTGCCGCTTGTGTTAAATCCCGACGCAATTTCTGTGTTTGATCGTCAATGTGAAGCTCCAAGGGATAGAGTAAAGCTGCAGTAGTGCATCGGAATCTATTAGTGATCTCCTAGGAAACGCTCAAAGCAAACCACAAACAATGAGAAGATTTACTCTTTTTGAACTTATATCGTCATTGCGTTATTTGTATTAAATCCCGACGCAATGTCTGTGTTTCGTCGTCAATATGAAGGCCCAAGGGATGGAGTAAAGCTGCAGTAGTGCAACGGAATGTAATAATGATATTCCAGGAAAATGCTCAAAGCAAACCACGAACAATGAGTAGATTTGCTCTTCTTGTACTCAAGTTAGCATTGTGCCGGTTGAATTAAATCCCGACACTATTTCCGTGTTTCATCGACAATGTGAAAGTCCACGTGATAGAGTAAAGCTGCAGTACTGCATCGGAATCTATAACTGATCTCTCAGGAAGCTTTAAAAGCAAACCACAAACAATGAGAAGATTTACTTTTCTTGTACTTAAGTCGGCATTGTGCCTTTTGTATTAAATCCCGACGCAATTTTTGTGTTTCATCGTCAATTAAGACGGTCCAAGTAATAGGTTAAAGCTGCAGTAGTGCATCCGAATCTAGTACTGATCTCCCAGGAAACGCTCATAGCAAACCTTAAACAATGAGAATATATACTCCTCCTGTACTTATGTCGGCATTCTGCCTTTTGTATTAAATCCCGACGCATTTTCTGTGTTTCATCGTCAACGTGAAGGTCCATGGGATCGAGTAAAGCTGCAGTAGTGCATCGGAATCTAATACTGATCTCCCAGGAAACGCTCAAAGCAAACCACAAACAATGTGAAGATTTAACCTTCTTGTACTTAGTCGGCATTGAGCCTTTCGTATTAAAACCCGATGCGATTTCTGCCTTTCATCGTCAATGTGAAGGTCCAAGGGATAGAGTAAAGCTGCAGTAGTGCACCGGAACCTAATAGTGATCTCCCAGGAAACACCCATACAAAACCACAAACAATGAGAACATTTACTCTTCTTAAACGTAAGTCGGCAATGTGCCATTTGTAGTAAATCGCGACGCAATTTCTGTGTTCCTTCGTGAATGTGAAGGTCAAAGGGATAGAGTAAAGCTGCAGCAGTGCATCGGAATCTTATACTGATCTCCCAGGATACGCTCATAGCAAACCACAAACAATGCGAATATTTACTCCCCCTGTACTTATGTCGGCATTCAGCCTTTTCTATTGAATCCCGACGCCATTTCTGTGTTTCATCGTCAATGAGAAGGTCCAAGGCATAGATTAAAACTGCAGTAGTGGATCCGTATCTAGTAGTGATCTGCCATGAAACGCTTACAGCAAAATACAAACAATGAGAAGATTTACTCTTCTTGTACTTATGTCGGCTATGTGCCGTTTGTGTTAAATCCCGAGGCAATTTCTGCGTTTCATCGACAATGTGAAGATCAAAGAGATAGAGTAATGCTGCTGTAGTGCATTGAAATCTAATACTGATCACCCAGGAAACCCTCAAAGCAAATCACAAGCAATGAGAAGATTTACCCTTCTTGTACTTAAGTCGGCATTGTGCCTTTTGTATTAAATACCGACGCAATTTCTGTGTTTCATCGTCAATGTGATGGTCCAAGGGATAGAGTAAACTGCAGTAGTGCATCGGAATCTAGTACTGATCTCCCGGATATACAAACCACAACAATGAGAAGATTTAACCTTCTTGTACTTATGTCGCCATTGTGCGTTTCATATTAAATCCCGACGCAATTTCTGTGTTTCATCGTCAATGTGAAGGTCAAAAGGATATAGTGAAGCTGGTGTTGTGCATCGCAATCTAATACTGATCTCCCAGGTAACGCTCAAAGCAAACCACAAAAAATGAGAAGATTTACTCTTCTCGTACTTATGTTGGCATTGTGCTTTTGTGTTAAATCAGGACGCAATTTCTGTGTTCCATCGTGAATGTGAAGGTCCAAGGGATAGAGTAAAGCTGCAGTTGTGCATCGGAATGTAACACTGATCTCACAGGAATCACTCAAAGCAAACCACAAACAATGAGAAGATTTACTCAACTTGTAATTAACTCGGCATTGTGCCTTTTGTATTAAATCCCGACGCAATTTCTGTGTTTCATCGTCAATGTGAAGGTCAAACGGATATAGTAAAGCTACAGTAGTGCATCTCAATCTAACACTGATCTCCCAGGAAACGCTGAAAGCAAACCACAAATAATGAGAAGATTAACTCTTCTTCTACTTATGTCGGCATTGAGCCTATCGAATTAAATCCCAACGCAATTTCTTTGTTCCATCGTGAATGTGAAGATCCAAGGGATAAAGTAAAGCTGCTGTAGTGCATCGGAATCAAATATTGATCTCCCAGGAAACACTCAAAGCAAACCACAGACAATGAGATGATTTATTCCTCTTGTACTTAAGTCGGCATTGTGCCTTTTGTATTAAATCCCGAGGCAATTTCTGCTTTTCATCGTCAATGTGAAGGACCACGAGATAGGGTAATGCTGCTGTAGTGCATCGGAATCTAATACTGACCTCCCAGGAAACGCTCAACTCAAACCACAAACAATGAGAAGATTTACTCTTCTTGTACTTAAGTCGGCATTGTGATTTTTGATTTAAATCCCGACGCAATTTCTGTGTCCCATCGTGAATGTGAAGATCCAAGGGATAAAGTAAAGCTTCTGTAGTGCATCGGAATCAAATACTGATCTCGATGGAAACACTCAAAACAAACCACAAACAATGAAAACATTTACTCTATGTACTCAAGTTGGCATTGTGCTTCATCGTCAGTGTGAACGTCCAAGGGATCGAGTAAAGCTGCAGTAGTACATCGGAATGTAACACTGATCCCCCAGGAAAGGCTCAAAACAATCCACGTACAATGAGAAGGTTTACCCTTCTTGTGCTTAAGTCGGCATTGTGCTTTATGTATTATATCCCAACGTAATTTCTGTGTTTCATCGTCAATGAGAGGGTCCAAGGGATAGAGTAAAGCTGCAGTAGTGCATCGGAATCTAATACTGATCTCCCAGGAAACGCTCAAAGCAAATCACAAACAATGAAAGATTTACTCTTCTTGTACTTAAGTCGAAATTGTGCCGTTTGTATTAAATCCCGACGCTATTTCTGTGTTTCACCGTCAATGTGAAGGTCCAAGGGGTAGAGTGAAGCTGCAATATTGCATCGGATTGTAATACTGATATCCCAGGAAACGCTCAAAGCAAAACACAAACAATGAAAACATTTACTCTTCTTGCAGTCAATTTGGCATTGTGCCATTTGTATTAAATTCCGACGCTATTTCTGTGTTTCATCGTCAATGTGAAAGTCCAAAGGGATAGAGTAAAGCTGCAGTAGTGCATCGTAATCTAACACTGATCTGCCAGGAAACGCTCGAAGCAAACCACAAACAATGAGAAGAATTACTCTTCTCATACTTAATTCGGCGTTCTGCCTTTTGTATTAATTCCCGACGCCATTTATTTGTTTCATCGTCAATGTGAAGGTCCAAGGGGTAGAGTGATGCTCCAGTATTGCATCGGATAGTAATACAGATATCCCAGGAGACGCTCAAAGCAAAACACAAACAATGAAAACATTTACTCTTCTTGTAGTCAATTTGGCATTGTGCAATTTGTATTAAATTCCGACGCTATTTCTGTGTTTCATCGTCAACGTGAAGGTCCAAGGGATAGAGAAAAGGTGCAGTAGTACATAGGAATCTAATACTGATCTACCGGGAAACGCTTAAAGCAAACCACAAACAATGAGAAGATTTACACTTCTTGAACATAAGTCGGCATTGTGCTTTTGTATTAAATCCGAACAACATTTTTGTGTTTCATCGTAAATGCGAAGGTCCAAGCGATAGAGTAAAGCGGCATTAGTGCGTCGGAATCTAATACTGTTCTCCCAGGAAACGCTCAAAGCAAATCACAAACAATGAGAAGATTTACTTCTCTTGTACTTAACTCGGCATTGTGCCTTTTGTATTAAATCCCGGCGCTATATCTGTGTTTCATCGTCAATGTGAAGGTCCAAGGGATAGAGTAAAGCTGCAGTAGTGCACCGGAACCTAATAGTGGTCTCCCACGAAACACTCAAAACAAACCACAAACAATGAGAAGATCTACTCTTCTGAAACTTAAGTCGGCAATGTGCCATTTGTAGTAAATCGCGACGCAATTTCTGTGTTCCATCGTGAATGTGAAGGTCAGAGGGTTAGAGTAAAGCTGCAGTAGTGCACCGGAATCTAATACTGACCTCCCAGGAATCGCTCAAGCAAACTTCAAACAATGAGAAGACTTACTCTTCTAGTACTTAAGTCTGCATTGTGCCATTTGTATTAAATCCCGACGCCATTTCTGTGTTTCATCGTCAACGTGAAGGTCCAAGTGATACAGTAAAGCTGAAGTAGTGATCGGAATGTATTACTGATATCCCAGGAAACGCTCAAAGCAAACCACAAACAATGAGAAGATTTACTCTTCTTGTACTTAAGTCGGCATTCTGCCTTTCGTTTAAAATCCCGACGTAATATCTGTCTTTCATTGTCAATGAGAAGGTCCAAGGCATAGATTAAAGCTGCAGTAGTGCATCCGTATCTAGTACTGATCTGCCAGGAAACGCTTACAGCAAAATACAAACAATGAGACGATTTACTCTTCTTGTACTTAAGTCGTCTATGTGCCGCTTGTGTTAAATCCCGACGCAATTTCTGTGTTTGATCGTCAATGTGAAGCTCCAAGGGATAGAGTAAAGCTGCAGTAGTGCATCGGAATCTATTAGTGATCTCCTAGGAAACGCTCAAAGCAAACCACAAACAATGAGAAGATTTACTCTTTTTGAACTTATATCGTCATTGCGTTATTTGTATTAAATCCCGACGCAATGTCTGTGTTTCGTCGTCAATATGAAGGCCCAAGGGATGGAGTAAAGCTGCAGTAGTGCAACGGAATGTAATAATGATATTCCAGGAAAATGCTCAAAGCAAACCACGAACAATGAGTAGATTTGCTCTTCTTGTACTCAAGTTAGCATTGTGCCGGTTGAATTAAATCCCGACACTATTTCCGTGTTTCATCGACAATGTGAAAGTCCAAGTGATAGAGTAAAGCTGCAGTACTGCATCGGAATCTATAACTGATCTCTCAGGAAGCTTTAAAAGCAAACCACAAACAATGAGAAGATTTACTTTTCTTGTACTTAAGTCGGCATTGTGCCTTTTGTATTAAATCCCGACGCAATTTCTGTGTTTCATCGTCAATTAAGACGGTCCAAGGGATAGATTAAAGCTGCAGTAGTGCATCCGAATCTAGTACTGATCTCCCAGGAAACGCTCAAAGCAAACCACAATCAATGAGAAAATTTAGCCTTCTTGTTCTTAGTCGGCATTGTGCATATCGTATTAAATCCCGACGCAATTTCTGTTTTTCATCGTCAATGTGAGGGTCCAAGTGATAGAGTAAAGCTGCAGTAGTGCATCGGAACCTAATAGTGATCTCCCAGGAAACGCTCTAACCAAACCACAAACAATGAGCAGAGTTACTCTTCTTGTACTTAAGTCGGCATTGTTCCTATTGTATTAAATCCCGACGCAATATCTGTGATCCATCGTGGATGTCAAGGTCCTAGGGATAGAGTAAGGCTGCCGTAGTGCATCGGAATCTAACACTGATCTCCCAGGAAACGCTCAAAGCAAACCACAAACATTGAGTATATTTAACCTTCTTGTACTTAAGTCAGCATTGTGCCTTTTGTATTAAATCCAAACGCAATTTCTGTGTCTAATCGTCAATGAGAAGGTCATAGAAATAGATTAAAGCTGCAGTAGTGCATCCGAATCTAGTACTGATCTCGCAGGAAACGCTCAATGCAAAACACAACCAATGAGAAGATTTAGTCTTCTTGTACTTAAGTCGGCAATGTGCCTTTTGTATTAAATCCCGACGCAATGTCTGTGTCTCATCGTCAAATGGAGGTCCAAGGGATAGATTAAAGCTGCAGTAGTGCAACGGAATGTAATACTGATATTCAAGGAAACGCTCAAAGCAAACCGCAAAATATGAGAAGATTTATTCCACTTGTTCTCAAGATAGCATTGTGCCATTTGTATTAAATCCCGACGCAATTTCCGTTTTTCATCGACAATGTGAAAGTCCGAGGGATAGAGTAAAGCTGCAGTAGTGCATCGGAATCTAAAACTGATCTCCCAGGAAACGCTCAAAGCAAACCACAAACAATGAGAAGTTATACTCTTCTTGTACTTAAGTCGGCATTGCGCCTTTTGTATTAAATGCCGACGCAATTTCTGTGTCATCGTCAATGAGAAGGTTCAAGGAATAGATTAAAGGAGCAGTAGTGCATCCGAAATAGTACTGATCTCCCAGGAAACGCTCAAAGCAAACCACAAACGATGAGAAGATTTATTCTTGTTGTACTTAAGTCGGCAATGTGCCATTTGTATTAAATACCGGCGCAATTTCTGTGTTGGATCGTCTACGTGAAGGTCCAAGGGTTAGAGAAAAGCTGCAGTAGTGCATTGGAATCTAACACCTATCTCCCAGGAAACGCTCAAAGAAAACCACAAACAATGTGAAGATTTACTCTTCTTGTACTTAAGTCGGCATTGTGCCTTTTGTATTAAATCCCGGTGCAATGTCTGTGTTTGAGCGTCTATGTGAAGGTCCAAGGCTTAGAGTAAAGCTGCAGTAGTGCATCGGAATCTATAACTGATCTCTCGGGAAGCTTTAAAAGCAAACCACAAACAATGAGAAGATTTACTCTTCTTGTACTTAAGTCTGCATTGTGTCTTTTGTATTACACCCCGACGCAATTTCTGTATTTCAATGTCAATGTGAAGGTCCAAGGAATAGAGTATTGCTGCAGTAGTGCATCGGAATCTATTACTGATCTCCCAGGAAACGCCCAACGCAAACCACAAACATTGAGAAGAATTACTCTTCTTGTACTTAAGTCGGCATTGTGCCTTTTGTATTAAATCCTGACGCAATTTCTGTGAATCATCGTCTATGAGAAGGTCCTAGGAATAGATTAAAGCTGCAGTAGTGCATCCGAATATAGCATTGATCTCCCAGGAAACGCTCAGAGCAAACTACAACATCGAGAAAATTTACTCTTCTTGTAATAAAGTTGGAATTGTGCCTTTTGTATTAAACCCCAACGTAATTTGTGTGTTTCATCGTCAATGGGAAGTTCCAAGGGATAGAGTAAAGCTGCTGCATTGCATCGGAATCTAATACTGATCTCCAAGGAAACGCTCAAAGCAAACCACAAACAATGAGAGTATTTACTCTTCTTCTACCTAAGCCGGCCTTGTGCCATTTGTATTAAATCCCGACGCAAATTCTGTGTTTCATCGTCAATGTGAAAGTCCAAGGGATGGAGTAAAGCTGCAGTAGTGCATCAGATTCTAATACTGATCTCCAAGGAAACGCTCAAAGCAAACCACAAACAATGAGAGTATTTACTCTTCTTCTACTTAAGCCGGCATTGTGCCTTTTGTATTAAATCCCGACGCAATTTCTGTGTTTCATCGTCAATGTAAAGGTGGATGTGATAGTGTCAAATTTCTGTGTTTCATCGTCAATGTGAAAGTCCAGGGGATAGAAAAAAGCTGCAGCGGTGCATCGGAATCTAATACTGATCTCCCAGGAAACGCTCAAAGCAAGCCACAAACAATGAAAAGATTTATTCTTCTTGTACTTAAGTCGGCATTGTGCCTTTTGTATTAATTCCCCTACGCAATTTCTGTGTTTCATGAGCAATGTCATGGTGCAAAAGATAGAGTAAAACTGCAGTATTGCATCGGAATCTAATGCTGTTCTCCCAGGAACGCTCAAAGCAAACCTCAAACAATGAGAAGATTCTCTCTCCTTGTACTCAAGTCTGCATTGTGCCATTTGTATTAAATCCCGACGCAATTATTGTTTCATCGCCAATGTGAAAGTCCAAGGGATAGAGTAAGGCTGCAGTAGTGCATCGGATTCTAATACTGATCTCCCAGGAAACGCTCAAAGCAAACCACAAACAATGAGAAAATTTAATCTTCTTGTACTTAAGTCGGCATTGTGACATTTGTATTAAAACCCGACGCAATTTCTGTGTTCCATCGTCATAGTGAAGGTGCAAGGGATAGAGTAAAACTGCAGTAGTGCATCGGAATCTAATACTGATTTCCCAGGAAACGCACAAAGCAAACCACAATGAGATGATTTACTCTTCTTGTACTTAAGTCGGCATTCTGCCTTTTGTATTAAATCCGGACGCAATTTCTGTGTTTCATCGTCAATGTAATGGTGCAAGGGATAGAGTAAAATTTCTGTGTTTCATCGTCAATGTGAAAGTCCAAGGGATAGCGTAAAGCTGCAGTAGTGCATCGGAATCTAATACTGATCTATCAGGAAACGCTCAAAGCACACCACAAACAATGAGAAGATTTAGCTTTCTTGTACTTAAGTCGGCATTGTGCCTGTAGTATTAAATCCCGACGCAATTTCTGTGTTTCATCGTCAATGTGAGGGCCCAAGTGATAGAGTAAAGCTGCAGTAGTGCATCGGAACCTAATAGTTAACTCCCACGAAACGCTCAAAGCAAACCACAAAGAATGAGCAGAGTAACTCTTCTTGTACATAAGTCGGCATTGTGCCTTTTATATTAAATCCCGACGCAATAACTGTGTTCCATCGTGGATGTGCAGGTCCAAGGGATAGAGTAAAGCCGCAGTAGTGGATCGGAATTTAATACTGAACTCCCAGGAAACGCTCAAGCAAACCACAAACAACGAGAAGATTTACTCTTCTTGTACTTAAGTCGGCATTGCGCCTTTTGTTTTAAATCCCGACGCAATTTCTGTGTCATCGTCAATGAGAAGGTGCAAGGAATAGATTAAAGAGACAGTAGTTCATCCGAAATAGTACTGATCTCCGAGGAAACGCTCAAGGCAAACCACAAACAGTGAGAAGAATTACTCTAGTTGTAGTTATGTCGGCAATGTGCCATTTGTATTAAATACTGGCGCAATTTCTGTGTTTGATCGTCTATGTGTAGGTCAAAGGGTTAGAGTAAAGCTGCAGTAGTGCATAGGAATCTAAAACTGATCTCGCAGGAAACGCTCAAGGCAAACCACAAACAATGTGAAGTTTCCATTTGTATTAAATCCCGACGCAATTTCTGTGTTTCATCGTCAATGTCAAGGTCCAAGGGATAGAGTGAAGCTGTTGTAGAGCATCGGAAACTAATACTGATCTCCCAGAAAACGCTCAAAGCAAACCACAAACAATGGGATGAATTTCTCTTTTTTTACTTAGGTCGGCATTGTGCCTTTTGTATTAAATCCCGAGGCTATTTCTGCGTTTCATCGTCAATGTGAAGGTCCAAGGGATAGAGTAAAGCTGCAGTAGTGCATCGGAATCTAATACTGGTCTCCCAGGAATCGCTCAAAGCAAACCACAAGCAATGAGAAGATTTACTCCTCGTGTACTTAAGTCGGCAATGTAACTTTTGAATTAAATCCCGACGCTATTTCTGTGTTTCATCGTCAATGTGAAGGTCCAAGGGATAGAGTAAAGCCGCACTACTGAATCGGAATCTAATGCTGATCTCCCAGGAAACGTTCAAAGCAAACCTCGACAAAGAGGATATTAACTCATCTTGTACTTAAGTCGGCATTGCGCCTTTTGTATTAAATCCCGAGGCTTTGTCGACGTTTCTTCCTTAATGTGAAGGTCCAAAGGATGGAGTAAAGCTGCAGTAGTGCCTCGGAATCTAATACTGATCTCCCAGGAAACGCTCAAAGCAAACCACAAACAATGATAAAATTTACTCTTCTTGTACTTAAGTCTGCATTGTGCCTTTTGTATTACATAAGGAGGCAATTTCTGAGTTTCATCATCAATTTGAAGGTCCAAGGGATAGAGTAAAGCTGCAGTAGTGCATCGGAATAAAATACTGATCTTCCAGGATACGCTCAAAGCTAACCACAAACAATGAGAAGATTTACTCTTCTTGTACTTAAGTCGGCATTGTGCTTTTTGTATTAAATCCCGACGTAATATCTGTGTCTCATCGAGAATGTGAAGGTCAAAGGGATAGAGTAAAGCTGCAGTAGTGCATCGGATTCTAATACTGATCTCCCAGGAAACGCTCAAAGCAAACCACAAAAATCGAGAAGATTTACTCTTCTTGTACTTAAGTCGGCATTGTGCCTTTTGTATTAAATCCCGTCGCAATGTCTGTGTTTCATCGACAATGTGAAGGTCCAAGGGATAGAGTAAAGCTGCAGTAGTGCATCAGAATCTAACACTGATATCCCAGGAAACGCTCAAAGCAAAACACAAGCAATGAAAAAATTTACTCATCTTGTACTTAAGTCGGCATTGTGCCTTTTGTATTACATCCCGAAGCAATTTCTGATTTTCATCTTCAATTTGAATGTCCAAGGGATAGAGTAAAGCTGCAGTAGTGCATCGGAAACTAATACTGATCTTTAAGAAAACGCTCAAAGAAACCACATGAAATGAGAGGATTTAACCTTATTTTACTTATGTCGGCATTGTGCCTTTCGTGTTAAATACTGACGCAATTTCAGAGATTCATCGTCAATGTGAAGGTCCTAGGGACAGAGTGAAGCTGCAGTAGGTCATCCTAGTCTAATACTGATCTCCCAGGAAACGCTGAAAGCAAACCACAAACAATGAGAAGATTTAACCTTCATGTACTTAAGTCGGCATTGTAACTTTTGTATAAAATCCCGACGCTGTTTCTGTGCTTCATCGTCAATGTGAAGGCCAAGGTATTGAGTAAGGGCTGCAGTAGTGCATCGGAATCTATTACTGATCTCCCAGGAAACGCTCAAAGCAAACCACAAACAAAGAGATTATTTACTCTTTCTGTACTTAAGTCGACATTGCGCCTTCTGTATTAAATCCCGACGCAATATCTGTGTTTCATCGACAATGTGAAGGCCCAAGGGATAGAGTAAAGCCGCAGTAGTGCATCTGAATCTAATACTGATCTCCCAGGAAACGATCAAAGCAAATCACAAACAAAGAGAAGATTTACTCTTCTTGTACTTAAGACAGCATTTTCCTTTTGTATTAAATCCCGACTCAATTTCTGTGTTTCATCGTCAATGTCAAGGTCCAAGGGATAGAGTGGAGCTGTTTTAGTGCATCGTAATCTAATACTGGTCTCCCAGGAAACGCTCAAAGCAAACCACTAACAATGAGATGATTTACTCTTCTTGTACGTAAGTCGGCATTGTGCCTTTTGTATGTAATCCCGACGCCATTTCTGAGTTTCTTCGTCAATGTGTAGGTCCAAGGGATAGATAAAAGCTGCAGCAGTGCATCCGAATCGAGTACTGATCTCCCAGGAAGCGCTCAAAGACAACCACAAACATCGAGTAGATTTGCTCTTCTTGTGCTTAAGACGGCAGAGTGCCTTTGTATTCAATACCGACACAATTTCTGTCTTTGATCGTCAATGTGAGGGTAAAGGGATAGAGTAAAACTGCAGGAGTGCAACGGAATCTATTACTGATCTCCCAGGAAACGCTGAAAGCAAACCACAAATAATGAGGAGATTTACTCTTCTTGTACTTAAGTTGGCATTGTGCCCTTTGTATTAAATCCCGACGCCATTTCTGTGTTTCATCGTCAATGTGAAGATCCAAGGCATGGAGTAAAGCTTGCAGTAGTGAATCGGAATGTAATACTCATATCCCAGGAAACGCTCAAAGCAAACCACAAACAATGTGAAGATTTACTCTTGTTGTACTCAAGTTGGCATTGTGCGTTTTGTATTAAATCCCGAAGCAATTTCTGTGTTTCATCGACATGTGGAATTCCAAGGGATAGAGTAAAGCTGCAGTAGTGCATCGGAATCTAATAGAGATCTCCCAGGAAACGCTCAAAGCAAACCACAACCAATGAGAAGATTTACTCTTCTTGTACTTAAGTCGGCATTGTGCCTTTTGTATTAAAACCCCAGGTAATTTCTGCTTTTCATCGTCAATGTGAAGGACCACGAGATAGGGTAATGCTGCTGTAGTGCATCGGAATCTAATACTGATCTCCCAGGAAACGCTCAATGCAAACCACAAACAATGAGAAGATTTACTCTTCGTGTACTTATGTCGGCATTGTACCTTTTGATTTAAATCCCGACGCAATTTCTGTGTTCCATCGTGAATGTGAAGATCCAAGGGATAAAGTAAAGCTTCTGTAGTGCATCGGAATCTAATACTGATCTCGCTGGAAACGCTCAAAACAAACCACAAACTATGAAAACATTTACTCTATGTACTCAAGTTGGCATTGTGCATTTTGTATTAAATCCCGACGCAATTTCTGTGTTTCATCGTCAGTGTGAACGTCCAAGGGATCGAGTAAAGCTGCAGTAGTACATCGGAATGTAACACTGATCCCCCAGGAAAGGCTAAAAACAATCCACGTACAATGAGAAGGTTACCCTTCTTGTGCTTAAGCCGGCATTGTGCTTTATGTATTATATCCCGACGCCATTTCTGTGTTTCGACGTCAATGTGATGGGCCAAGGGATAGAGTAAAGATGCAGTAGTGCTTAGGAATCTAATACTGATCTCCCAAAAACCCGCTCAAAGCAAACCACAAACGATGAGAATACTTACTCTTCTTGTACTTAAGTCAGCAATGTGCCTTTTGTATTAAATCTCGACGCAATTTCTATGTTTCATCGTCAATGTGAAGTTCCAAGTGATAGAGTAAAGCTGCAGTAGAGCATCGGAATCTAATACTGATCTCCCAGGAAACGCTCAAAGCAAATCAAAAACAATGAGAAGATCTACTCTTCTTGTACTTAAGTCGCAATTGTGCCTTTTGTATTAAATCCCGACTTTATTTCTGTGTTTCACCGTCAATGTGAAGGTCCAAGGGATAGAGTGAAGCAGCAGTATTTCATCGGAATGTAAAAATGATATCCCAGGAAACGCTCAAAACAAAACACAAACAATGAAAACATTTACTCTTCTTGTACTCAATTTGGCATTGTGCCATTTGTATTAAATCCCGACGCTATTTCTGTGTTTCATCGACAATGTGAAAGCCCAAGGGATATAGTAAAGCTGCAGTAGTGCATCGCAATCTAACACTGATCTGCCAGGAAACGCTCGAAGCAAACCAGAAACAATGAGAAGGCTTACTCTTCTTGTACTTAAGTCGGCATTGTGCCTCGTGTATTAAATCCAGGCGCTATATCTGTGTTTCATCGTCAATGTGAAGTCCAAGGGATAGAGTAAAGCTGCAGTAGGGCGTCGGTATCTAATACTGATCTCCCAGGAAACGCTCAAAGCAAACCACAAACAATGAGATGACTTACTCTTCTTGTACTTAAGTCGGCGTTCTGCCTGTTGTATTAATTCCCGACGCTATTTTGTGTTTCATCGTCAATGTGAAGGTCCAAGTGGTAGAGTAAAGCTGCGGTAGTGCATCGGAATGTAATACTGATATCCCAGGAAACGCTCAAAGCAAACCACAAACAATGAGAAGATTTATTCCTCTTGTACTCAAGTTGGCATTGTGCCTTTTGTATTAAATCCCGACGCAATTTCTGTGTTTCATCGTCAATGTGCAGAACCAAGGGATAGAGTAAACCTGCAGTAGTGCATCAGAATCTAATACTGATCTTCTAGGAAACACTCAAAGCAAACCACAAACAATGAGAAGATTTACTCTTAATGTACTTAAGTCGGGTTTTTCCTTTTGTATTAAATCCTGACGCCAATTCTGTGTCAGACCGTCAATGCGAAGGTCCAAGGGATAGAGTATAACTGAAGTAGAGCATCGGAATCTAACACTGATATCCCATGGAACGTTCCAAGCAAACCGCAAACAAAGAGTAGAGTTACTCTTCCGGTATTCAAGTTGGCACTGTTCCTTTTATGTTAAATCCCGAAGCAAATTCTGTGTTTCATCGACAATGTGAAGGTCCAAGGGATAGAGTAAAGCTGCAGTAGTGCATCGGAAGGTATTACTGATATCAAAGGAAACGCTCAAAGCAAACCACAAACAATGAGATTCACTCTTCTTGTACTCAAGTTGGCAGTGTCCCTTTTGGATTAAATCCCGACGCAGTATCTGTGTTCCTTCGTCAATGTGAAGGTCCAAGGGGTAGAGTAAAACTGCAGTAGTGCGTCGGTATCTAAAACTGATCTTCCAGGAAACGCTCAAACCAAACCACAAACAATGAGAAGATTTACTCTTCTTGTACTTAAGACGTCATTGTGGCTTATGTGTTAAATCCTGACGCAATTTCTGTGTTTCATCGTCAGTGTGAACGTCCAATGGGATAGAGTAAAGCTGCAGTGGTACATCGGAATCTAACACTGATCTCCAAGGAAACGCTCAAAGCAATCCACGTACAATGAGAAGGTTTACCCTGCTTGTACTTAAGTCGGCATTGTGCTTTTTGTATTGTATCCCGACGCCATTTCTGTGTTTCGTCGTCAATGTGTAGGTCCAAGGGATAGAGTAATGATACAGTACTGCTTCGGAAACTAATACTGATCCCCCAGATAACGCTCAAAGCAAACCACAAACAATGAGAAGATTTACTCTTCTTGTACTTAAGTCGGCATTGTGCCTTTTGTGTTAAATCCTGATGCAATTTCTGTGTTTCATCGTCAATGTGAAGGTCCAAGTGATATATTGAAGCTGGAGTAGTGCTTCGGAATCTAAAACTGATCTCCCAGGAAAGGTTCAAAGCAAACCACAAACAATGAGAAGATTTACTCTTCTTGTACTTAAGTCGGCATTGTGCCTTTTGTATTAAATCCCGACGCAATTTCTGTGTTTCACCGTCAATGTGAAGGTCCAAGGGATAGAGTAAAGCTGCGGTAGTGCATTGGAATGTAATACTGATATCCCAGAAAACGCTCTAAGCGAACCACTAACAATGAAAACATTTACTCCTCATGTACTCAAGTTGGCATTGTGCCTTTTGTATGAAATCCCGACGCAAATTCTGCGTTTCAATGTCAATGTGAAGGTCCAAGAGATAGAGTAAAGCTGCAGTAGTGCATCGGAATCTAATAGAGATCTCCCAGGATACGCTCAAAGCAAACCACAAACAATGAGAAGATTTACTCTTCTTGTACTTATGTCGGCATTGTACCGTTTGTATTAAATCCCGAGGCAAATTCTGCGTTTCATCGTCAATGTGAAGGACAAAGAAATAAGGTAATGTTGCTGTAGTGCATCGGAATCTAATATTGATCTCCCAGGAAACGCTTAAAGCAAACCACAAACAATGTGAAGATTTACTCTTATTGTACTTATGTCGGCATTGTGCTTTTGTATTAAATCCAGACGCAATTGTTGTTTCCACCATGAATGTCAAGGTCCAAGGGATAGAGTAAAGCTGCAGTAGTGATTCGGAATATAACACTGATCTCACAGGAAACGCTCAAAGCAAACCACATACAATGAGAAGATTTACTCATCTTGTGCTTAACTCGGCATTGTGCCTTTAGTATTAAATCCCGACGCAATTTCTGTGTTTCATCGTCAATGTGAAGGGCTAAGGGATAGAGTAAAGCTGCATTAGTGCATCGGAATCTAATACTGATCTCCCAGGAAACGCTCAAAGCAAATCACAAACACTGAGAAGATTTACTCTTCTTGTACTTAAGTCGACATTGTGCCGTTTGTATTAAATCCCGACGCTATTTCTGTGTTTCACCGTCAACGTTAAGGTCCAAGGGGTAGAGTGAAGCTGCAGTATTGCATCGGAATGTAATACTGAAATCCCAGGAAACGCTCAAAGCAAAACACAAACAATGAAAACATTTACTCTTCTTGTAGTCAATTTGGCATTGTGCCATTTGTATTAAATTCCGACGCTATTTCTGGGTTCCATCGTCAATGTGAAGGTCCAAAGGGATAGAGTAAAGCTGCAGTAGTGCATCGTAATCTAACACTGATCTGCCAGGAAACGCTCGAAGCAAACCACAAACAATGAGAAAATTCCTCTTCTTGTACTTAAGTCGGCATTGTGCCATTTGTATTAAATCCCGACGCTATGTCTGTGTTTCATCGCCAATGTGTAGGTCCAAGGGATAGAGCAAAGCTGCAATAGTGCGTCGGAATCTAATACTGTTCTCCCAGGAAACGCTCGAAGCAAACCACAAACAATGAGAAGATTAACTCCTCTTGTACTTAAGTCGGCATTGTGCCTTTTGTATTATATCCCGGAGCAATTTTTGTGTCTCATCATCAATGTGAAGGTCCAATAGATAGAGTAAAGCTGGAGTAGTGCATCGGAATCTAACAGTGATCTCCCATTAGATGCTCATAGCAAACCACAAACAATGAGAAGATTTATTCTTCTTGTACCTAAGTCCGCATTCTGCCTTTTGTATTAATTCCCGCCGCCATTTCTGTGTTTCATCGTCAATGTGAAGGTCCAAGGGATAGAGTAAAGCTGCAGTAGTTCATCGGAATCTAATACAGAGCTCCCAGGAAACGCTCAAACCAAAATACAAACAATGACCTGATTTACTCTTCTTGTACTCAAATAGGCTTCGTGCCTTTTGTATTTAATCCTGACCCAATTTCGGTGTGTCATCGACAATGTGAAAGTCCAGGGGATAGAGTAAAACCGCAGTAGGGCATCGGAACCTAACACTGATCTCCCAGGAAACGCTCAAAGCAAACCACAAACAACGAGAAGATATACTTTTCTTGTACTTAAGTCGACACTGTGCTTATGGAGTAAATCCCGTCGCAATTTCTGTGTTTCTTCGTCAATGTGGAGTTCCAAGGGATAGAGTAAAGCTGCAGTAGTTCATCGGAATCTAATACAGAGCTCCAAGGAAACGTTCAAAGCAAAATACAAACAATGAGAAGATTTACTCCTCTTCTACTTAAGTCGGCACTGTGCCTTTTGTATTTATTCCCGACGCCATATCTGTGTTTCATCGTCAATGTGAAGGTGCAAGTGATAGAGTATAGCAGAAGTAGTGCATCGGAATGTAATACTGATATCCCAGGAAACGCTCAAAGCAAACCACAAACAATGAGAAGATTTACTTTTCTTGTACTCAAGTTGGCATTGTGCCTTTTGTATTAAATCCCGACGCAATTTCTGTGTTTCATCGTCTATTAAGACGGTAAAAGGGATAGATTAAAGCTGAAGTAGTGCATCCGAATCTAGTACTGATCTCCCAGGAAACGCTCAAAGCAAACCACAATCAATGAGAAAATTTAGCCTTCTTGTTCTTAGTCGGCAATGTGCCTATCGTATTAAATCCCGAAGCAATTTCTGTTTTTCATCGTCAAAGTGAGGGTCCAAGTGATAGAGTAAAGCTGCAGTAGTGCATCGGAACCTAATAGTGATCTCCCAGGAAACGCTCAAACCAAACCACAAACAATGAGCAGAGTTACTCTTCTTGTACTTAAGTCGGCATTGTTCCTATTGTATTAAATCCCGACGCAATATCTGTGTTCCATCGTGGATGTGAAGGTCCTAGGGATAGAGTAAAGCTGCAGTAGTGCATCGAAATGTAATACTGACCTCCCAGGAAACGCTCAAGCAAACCACAAACAATGAGAAGATTTACTCTTCTTGTACTCAAGTTGGCATTGTGCCTTTTGTATTAAATCCCGACGCAATTTCTGTGTTTCATAGACAATGTAAAAGTCCAAGGGATATAGTAAGGCTGTCGTAGTGCATCAGAATCAAACACTGAACTCCCAGCAACGCTCAAAGCAAACCACAAACATTGAGAAGATTTAAGCCTCTTCTACTGATGTCAGCATTGTGCCTTTTATTTTAAATCCCGACGCAATATCTGTCTTTCATCGTCAATGAGAAGGTCCAAGGCATAGATTAAAGCTGCAGTAGTGCACCCGTATGTAGTACTGATCTCCCAGGGAACGTTTAAAGCAAAATACAAATATTGAGCAGATTTACTCTTCTTGTACTTAATTCGGCTATGTGCCGTTTGTGTTAAATCCCAACGCAATTTCTGTGTTTGATCGTCAATATGAAGGTCCAAGGGATTTAGTAAAGCTGCAGTTGTGCATCGGAATCTATTACTGATCTCCCCGAAACGCTCAAATTAACCACAAAGAATGAAAAGAATAACTCTTCTTGTACTTAAGCCACCATTGTGCCTTTTGTATTAAATCCCGACGCAATTTCTGTGTTTCATCGTCAATGTGCAGGTCCAAGGGAATGAGTAAATCTGCAGTAGTGCATGGATATCTAATACTGATATCCCAGGAAACGCTCAAAGCAAACCACAGTCAATGAGAAAATTTAGCCTTCATGTACTTAGTCGGCATTGTGCCTTTCGGATTAAATCCCGACGCAATTTCTGTGTTTCATCGACAATATGAAAGTCCAAGGGAGAGAGTAAGGATGCCGTAGTGCATCGGAATCTTACACTGATCTCCCAGGAACGCTCAAAGCAAACCACAAACATTGAGTATATTCAACATTCTTGTACTTAAGTCAGCATTGTGCCTTTTGTATTAAATTTTGACGTAATTTCTGTGTCTAATCGTCAATGAGAAGGTCCAAGGAATTGATTAAAGCTGCAGTAGTGCATCAGAATCTAGTACTGATCTCGCAGGAAACGCTCAAAGCAAAACACAACCAATGAGCAGATTTTGTCTTCTTGTACTTAAGTCGGCATTCTGCATTTTGTCTTAAATCCCGACGAAATGTCTGTGTCTCATCGTCAATATGGAGGTCCAAGGGATAGATTAAGGCTGCAGTAGTGCAACGGAATGTAATACTGATATTCAAGGAGACGCTCAAAGCAAACCACAAACAATGAGAAGATTTACTCTCGTTGTACTTAAGACGGCAATGTGCCATTTGTATAAAATACCGGCGCAATTTCAGTGTTTGATCGTCAATGTGAAGGTCCAAGGGATAGAGTAAAGCCGCCGTAGTGCATCGGAATCTAACACTGATCTCCCAGGAAACGCTCAAAGGAAACCACAAACATTGAGAAGATTTAACCTTCTTATACTTATGTCGGCATTGCGCTTTTTGTATTAAATCCCGACGCAATGTCTGTGTTTCATCGTCAATATGAAGGTCCAAGGGAGAGATTAAAGCCGCAGTAGTGCATACGAATCTAATACTGATCTCACAGGAAACACTCAAAGCAAACCAAAAACAATGTGAAGATTTACTCTTCTTGTTCTTAAGTCGGCATTGTGCCTTTTGTATTAAATCACGACGCAACGTCTGTGTTTCATTGTTAATATGAAGGTCCAAGGGATAGAGTAAAGCTGCAGTAGTGCAACGGATTGTAATACAGATATTCCAGGAAACGCTCAAAGCAAACCACAAACAATGAGAAGACTTACTCTTCTTGTACTCAAGTTAGCATTGTGCCTTTTGTATTAATTCCCGACGCAATGTCCGTAACTCATCGACAATGTGAAAGTCCATGGGATAGAGTAAAGCTGCAGTAGTGCATCGGAATCTATTACTGATCTCCCAGGAAACGCTCAACGCAAACCACAAACGTTGAGAAGATTTACTCTTCTTGTACTTAAGTCGTCATTGTGCCTTTTGTATTAAATCCCCACGCAAATTCTGTGTATCATCGTCAATGAGAAGGTCCTAGGAATAGATTAAAGCTGCAGTAGTGCATCCGAACCTAGCATTGATCTCCCAGGAAACGCTCAAAGGAAACCACAACATGGAGAAGATTTACTCTTCTTGTAATAAAGTTGGAACTGTGCCTTTTGTATTAAACCCCAACGCAATTTCTGTGTTTCAACGTCAATGTAAAGGTGCATGGGATAGTGTCAAATTTCTGTGTTTCATCGTCAGTGTGAAAGTCCAAGGGATAGAAAAAAGCTGCAGTGGTGCATCGGAATCTAATTCTGATCTCCCAGGAAACGCTCAAAGCAAGCCACAAACAATGAAAAGAATTATTCTTCTTGTACTTAAGTCAGCATTGTGCCATTTGTATTAAATCCCCTACGCAATTTCTGTGTTTCATCAGCAATGTGGTGGTGCAAGGGATTGAAAAAAACAGCAGTAGTGTATCGGAATCTAATGCTGATCTCCAAGGAACGCTCAAAGCAAACCTCAAACAATGAGAAGATTCTCTCTTCTTGTACTCAAGACTGCATTGTGCCATTTGTATTAATTCCCGACGCAATTTCTTGTTTCATTGCCAATGTGAAAGTCCAAGGGGTAGAGTAAGGCTGCAGTAGTGCATCGGATTCTAATACTGATCTCCCAGGAAACGCTCAAAGCAAACCACAAACAATGAGAAGATTTATTCTTCTTGTACTTAAGTCGGCATTGTGCCATTTGTATTAAATCCCGACGCAATTTCTGTGTTTCATCGTCAATGTAATGGTGCAAGGGATAGAGTAAAATTTCTGTGTTTCATCGACAATGTGAAAGCCCAAGGGATAGAGTCAGGCTGCCGTAGTGCATCGGAATCTAACACTGATCTCCCAGGAAACGCTCAAAGCAAACCACAAACATTGAGTAGATTTAACCTTCTTTCCTTAAGTCAGCATTGTGCCCTTTGTATAAAATCCCGACGCGATTTCTGTGTTTCATCGTGAATGTGATGCTCCAGGGGATAGAGTAAAACTGGAGTAGTGCATCGGAATCTAGTACTGATCTCCCAGGAAACGCTCAAAGCAAATCACAAAGAATGAGAAGAATTACATTTCTTGTACCCAAGTCGGCAGTGTGCCTTTTGTATTAAATCCCGTCGCAATTACTGTGTTTCATCGTCAATGTGAAGGTCCAAGGAATAGAGTAAAGCTGCAGTAGGGCATCGGTAACTAATAGTGATCTTTAAGAAAACGCTCAAAGAAACCACATGAAATGAGAGGATTACCTTTACTTTACTTATGTCGGCATTGTGCCTTTCGTGATAAATCCCGACGCAATTTCTGTGTTTCATCGTCAATGTGAAGGTCCTAGGGACAGAGTGAAGCTGCAGTAAGGCATTATAGACTAATACTGATCTCCCAGGAAACGCTGAAAGCAAACCACAAACAATGAGAAGATTTAACCTTCATGTACTTAAGTCGGCATTGTAACTTTTGTATAAAATCTCGACGCTATTTCTGTGCTTCATCGTCAATGTGAAGGTCCAAGGGATTGAGTAAGGGCTGCAGTAGTGCATCGGAATTAATTACCGATCTCCCAGGAAACGCTCAAATCAAACCACAAACAAAGAGATTATTTACTCTTCTTGTAAAGTCGTCATTGTGCCTTCAGTATTAAATCCCGACGCTATTTCTGTGTTTCATCCTCAATGTGAAGGTCCAAGGGAGACAGTAAAGCTGGAGTAGTGCATCGGAAACTAGTATTGATCCCCCAAGTAACGCTCAAAGCAAACTAGAGACAATGAGAAGATTTACACTTCTTGTACTTAAGTCGGCATTGTGCCTTTTGTATTAAATCCCGACGCAATTTCTGTGTTTCATCGCCAATGTGGAGGTCCAAGGGATAGAGTAAAGCTGCAGTAGAGCATCTGAATCTAATACTGATCTCCCAGGAAACGCTCAAAGCAAACCACAAACATAGAGAAGATTTACTCTTCTTGTACTTAAGACAGCATTTTCCTTTTGTATTAAATCCCGACTCAATTTCTGTGTTTCATCGACAATGTCAAGGTCCAAGGGGTAGAGTGGAGCTGATGTAGTGCATCGGAATCTAATACTGGTCTCCCAGGAATCGCTCAAAGCAAACCACTAACAATGAGAAGATTTACTCTTCTATTACTTATGTCGGCATTGTGCTTTTGTACGAAATCCCGACGCCATTTCTGAGTTTCTTCGTCAATGTGTAGGTCCAAGGGATAGATTAAAGCTGCAGCAGTGCATCCGAATCGAGTACTGATCTCCCAGGAAGCGCTCAAAGCAAACCACAAACATCGAGAAGATTTGCTCTTCTTGTACTTAAGTCGGCATTGTGCCTATTGTATTAAATCCCGACGCAATTTCTGTGTTTCATCGTCACAGTGAAGGTCCAAGGGACAGAGTAATGCGGCAGAAGTGCATCGCAATCAAATACTGATCTCCCAGGAAACGCTCAACGCAAACCACAAACAATGAGAAGATTTACTCTTCTTGCACTTACGTCGGCATTGTGCCTTTTGTATTAAATCCCGACGCAATTTCTGTGTTTCATCGCCAATGTGAAGGTCCACGGGATAGAGTAAAGTTGCAGTAGTGCATCGGAATCTAATACCGATCTCCCAGGAAACGCTGAAATCAAGCCACAAACAAAGAGATTATTTACTCTTCCTGTACTTAAGTCGACATTGTGCCTTTTGTATTAAATCCCGACGCAATTTCTGTGTTTCATCGCCAATGTGAAGGTCCAAGGGATAGAGTAAAGCTGCAGTAGTGCATCGGATTCTAATGCTGATCTCCCAGGAAACGCTCAAAGCAAACCACAAACAATGAGAAGATTTACTCTTCTTGTACTTAAGTCGGCATTCTGCCTTTTGTATTAAATCCCGACGCAATTTCTGTGCTTCATCGTCTATTAAGACGGTAAAAGGGATAGATTAAAGCTGAAGTAGTGCATCCGAATCTAGTACTGATCTCCCAGGAACGCTCAAAGCAAACCTCAAACAATGAGAAGATTCTCTCTTCTTGTACTCAAGTCTGCATTGATCCATTTGTATTAAATCCCGACGCAATTTCTTGTTTCATCGCCAATGTGAAAGTCCAAGGGATAGAGTAAGGCTGCAGCAGTGCATCGGATTCTAATACTGATCTCCCAGGAAACGCTCAAAGCAAACCACAAACAATGAGAAGATTTATTCTTCTTGTACTTAAGACGGCATTGTGCCATTTGTATTAAATCCCGACGCAATTTCCGTTTTTCATGGACAGTGTGAAAGTAAGAGGGATAGAGTGAAGCTGCAGTAGTGCATCGGAATCAAACACTGATCTCCCAGGAAACGCTCAAAGCAAACCACAAACAATGAGAAGATACACTCTTCTTGTACTTTAGTCGGCATTGCGCCTTTAGTTTTAAATCCCGACGCAATTTCAGTGTCATCGTCAATGAGAAGGTCCAGGGAATAGTTTAAAGAGGCAGTAGTGCATCCGAAATAGTACTGATCTCCCAGGAAACGCTCAAAGCAAACCACAAACAATGAGAAGATTTACTCTTGTTGTACTTAGGTCGGCAATGTGCCATTTGTATTTAATACCGGCGCAATTTCTGTGTTTGATCGTCTATGTGAAGGTTCAAGGGTTAGAGTAAAGCTGCAGTAGTGCATAGGAATCTAACACTGATCTCCCAGGAAACGCTCAAAGCAAACCACTAACAATGTGAAGTTTCCTTTTGTATTAAATCCCGACGCAATTTCTGTGTTTCAACGTCAATGTCAAGGTCCAAGGGATAGAGTGAAGCTGATGTAGAGCATCGGAATCTAATACTGATTTCCCAGAAAACGCTCAAAGCAAACCACAAACAATGAGAAGAACTTCTCTTTTTTTACTTAAGTCGGCATAGTGCCCTTTGTATTAAATCCCGAGGCTTTTTCGACGTTTCTTCCTTAATGTGAAGGTCCAAAGGATAGAGTAAAGCTGCAGTAGAGCCTCGGAATCTAATACTATTCTCCCAGGAAACGCTCAAAGCAAACCACAAACAATGAGAATATTCACCCTTCTTGTACTTAAGACGGCATTTTCCTTTTGTATTAAATCCCGACGTAATTTCTGTGTTTCATCGTCAATGTCAAGTTCCAAGGGATAGAGTGAAGCTGATGTAGAGCATCGGAATCTAATACTGATCTCCCAGAAAAAAAGGCTCAAAGCAAACAACAAACAATGAGAAGATTTACTCTTCTTTTACTTAGGTCGGCATTGTGCCTTTTGTATTAAATCCCGAGGCTATTTCTGCGTTTCTTTGTTAATGTCAAGGTCCAAGGTATAGAGTAAAGCTGCAGTAGTGCATCAGAATCTAATACTGATCTCCCAGGAAATGCCCAAAGCAAACCACAAACAATGTGAATATTTACTCTTCTAGTACTTATGACAGGATTTTCCTTTTGTAATAAACCCAGACGCAATTTCTGTGTTTCTTCGTCAATTAGAAGGTTCATGCGATAGATTAAAGCTGCAGTAGTGCATCCGAATCTAGTACTGATCTCCAAGGGAAAGACCAAAGCAAACCACAAACATCGAGAAGATTTACTCTTCTTGTACTTAAGTCAGCAATGTGCCTTTTGTATTAAATCCTAACGCAATATATGTGTTTGATCGTCAATGTGAAGGCCAAAGGGATAGAGTAAAGCTGCAGTAGTGCATCGGATTCTAATACTGATCTTCCAGGAAACGCTCAAAGCAAACCACAAACATCGAGAAGATTTACTCTTCTTGTACTTAAGTCAGCAATGTGCCTTTTGTATTAAATCCTAACGAAATATTTGTGTTTGATCGTCAATGTGAAGGTCCGAGGGATAGAGTAAAACCTGCAGTAGTGCATCGGAATCTAGTACTGATCTCCCAGGAAACGCTCAAAGCAAAACACAAGCAATAAGAAGATTTAATCTGCATGTACTTAAGTCGGCATTCTGCCTTTTGTACTAAATCCCGACGCAATTTCTATGTTTCATCGTCACTGTGAAGGTCCAAGGAATAGAGTGAAACTGCAGATATGCATCGGAATAAAATACTGATCTCCCAGGATACGCTGAAAGCTAACCGCAAACAATGAGAAGATTTACTCTTCTTGTACTTAAGTCCGCATTGTGCTTTTTGTATTAAATCCCGACGAAATTTCTGTGTCTCATCGTGAATGGGAAGGTCCAAGGGATATAGTAAAGCTGCAGTAGTGCATCGGATTCTAATACTGATCTCCCAGGAAACGCTCAAAGCAAACCACAAACATCGAGAAGATTTACTCTTCTTGTACCAAAGACGGCAATGTGCTTTTGTATTCAACCCCGGCACAATTTCTTTGTTTGATCGTCAATGTGAAGGGCCAAGGGATAGAGTAAAGCTGCAGTAGTGCATCGGAATCTAATACTGATCTCCCAGGAAACGCTCAAAGTAAACCACAAACAATAAGATGATTTACTCTTCTTGTACTTAAGTCGGCATTGTGCCTTTTGTATTAAAACCCGTCGCAATGTCTGTGTTTCATCGACAATGTGAAGGTCCAAGGGATAGAGTAAAGCTACAGTAGTGCATCAGAATCTAACACTGATATCCCAGGAAACGCTCAAAGCAAAACACAAGCAATGACAAAATTTACTCATCTTGTACTTAAGTCGGCATTGTGCCTTTTGTATCACATCCCGAGGCAATTTCTGATTTTCATCTTCAATTTGAATGTCCAAGGGATAGAGTAAAGCTGCAGTAGAGCATCGGAATCTAATCCTCATCTCCCAGGAAACGCTCAAAGCAAACCACAAGCAATGGGAAAATTACTCTTCTTGTACTTAGGTCGGCATTGTGCCTATTGTATTAAATCCCGACGCAATCTCTGTGTTTCATCGCCAATGTGGAGGTCCAAGGTATACAGTAAAGCTGCAGTACTGCATCTGAATCTCATTCTGATCTCCCAGGAAACGCTCAAAGCAAACCACAAACAAAGAGAAGATTTACTCTTCTTGTACTTAAGACAGCATTGTCCTTTTGTATTAAATGCCGACTCAATTTCTGTGTTTCATCGTCAATGTCAAGGTCCAAGGGGTAGAGTGGAGCTGATGTAGTGCATCGGAATCTAATACTGGTCTTCCAGGAAACGCTCAAAGCAAACCACTAACAATGAGAAGATTTACTCTTCTTGTACTGAAGTCGGCATTGTGCCATTTGTATGAAATCCCGACGCCATTTCTGAGTTTCTTCGTCAATGTGTAGGTCCAAGGGATAGATTAAAGCTGCAGCAGTGCATCCGAATCGAGTACTGATCTCCCAGGAAGCGCTCAAAGCAAACCACAAACATCGAGAAGATATGCTCTTCTTATGCTTAAGACGGCAATGTGCCTTTGTATTCAATACCGACACAATTTCTGTGTTTGATCGTCAATGTGAGGGTAAAGGGATAGAGTAAAACTGCAGGAGTGCATCGGAATCTAATACTGTTCTCCCATGAAACGCTTAAAGCAAACCAGAAACATTGAGATGATTTACTCTTCTTGTGCTGAAGTCGGCATTGTGACTTTTCTATTAAATCCCGACGCAATGTATGCGTTTCATCGACCATGTGAAGGTCCAAGGGATAGAGTTAAGCTGCAGTAGTGCATGAAATTTTAACACATATATACCAGGTAACGCTCAAAGCAAACCACAAACAATGAAAAAATTTACTCTTCTTGTACTTAAGTCGGCATTGTGCCTATTGTATTAAATCCTGACGCAATTTCTGTGCTTCATCGTCACAGTGAAGGTCCAAGAGACAGAGTAATGCTGCAGAAGTGCATCGGAATCAAATACTGATCTCCCAGGAAACGCTCAAAGCAAACCACAAACAATGAGAAGATACACTCTTCTTGTACTTAAGTCGGCATTGCGATTTTTGTTTTAAATCGCGACGCAATTTCTGTGTCATCGCGAGAAGGTCCAGGGAATAGATTAAAGAGGCAGTAGTGATCCGAAATAGTACTGATCTTTCAGGAAACGCTCAAAGCAAGCAACAAACAATGAGAAGATTTACTCTTGTTGTACTTACGTCGGCAATGTGCCATTTGTATTAAATAACGGCGCAATTTCTGTGTTTGGTCGTCTATGTGAAGTTTCAAGGGTTAGAGTAAAGCTGCAGTAGTGCATAGGAATCTAACACTGATCTCCCAGGAAACGCTCAAAGCAAACCACTAACAATGTGAAGTTTCCTATTGTATTAAATCCCGACGCAATTTCTGTGTTTCATCGTCAATGTCAAGGTCCAAGGGATAGAGTGAAGCTGATGTAGAGCATCGGAATCTAATACTGATCTCCCAGAAAACGCTCAAAGCAAACCACAAACAATGAGAAGAATTTCTCTTTTTTTACTTAGGTCGGCATTGTGCCTTTTGTATTAAATCCCGAGGCTATTTCTGCGTTTCATCGTCAATGTGAAGGTCCAAGGGATAGAGTAAAGCTGCAGTAGTGCATCGGAATTTAATACTGGTCTCCCAGGAATCGCTCAAAGCAAACCACAAGCAATGAGAAGATTTAATCCTCTTGTACTAAAGTCGGCAATGCAACTTTTGAATTAAATCCCGACGCTATTTCTGTGTTTCATCGTCAATGTGAAGGTCCAAGGGATAGAGTAAAGCCGCACTAGTGAATCGGAATCTAATACTGATCACCCAGGATACGTTCAAAGCAAACCACGACAAAGAGAATATTAACTCATCTTGTACTTAAGTCGCCATTGTGCCTTTTGTATTAAATCCCGAGGCTTTTTTGACATTTCTTCCTTAATGTAAAGGTCCAAAGGATAGAGTAAAGCAGCACTAGTGCCTCGGAGTCTAATACTGATCTCCCTGGAAACGCTCAAAGCAAACCACAAACAATGAGAATATTCACCCTTCTTGTACTTAAGACGGCATTTTCCTTTTGTATTAAATCCCGACGTAAATTCTGTGTTTCATCGTCAATGTCAAGGTCCAAGGGATAGAGTGAAGCTGATGTATAGCATCGGAATCTAACACAGATCTCCCAGAAAAAAAGGCTCAAAGCAAACCGCAAAGAATGAGAAGATATACTCTTCTTTTACTTAGGTCGGCATTGTGCCTTTTGTATTAAATCCCGAGGCTATTTCTGCGTTTCTTCGTTAATGTGAAGGTCCAAGGGATAGAGTAAAGCTGCAGTAGTGCATCGGAATCTAATACTGATCACCCAGGAAACGCAAAAAGCAAACCACAAACAATGAGAATATTTACTCTTCTTGTACTTAAGACAGCATTTTCCTTTTGTAATAAACCCAGACGCAATTTCTGTATTTCTTCGTCAATTAGACGGTTCATGCGACAGATTGAAGCTGCAGTAGTGCATCCGAATCTAGTACTGATCTCCCAGGGAAAGCCCAAAGCAAACCACAAACATAGAGAAGTTTTAACCTTCTTGTACTTAAGTCGGCAATGTGCCTTTTGTATTGAATCCCAACGCAAGTTATGTGTTTGATCGTTAATGTGACGGTCCAAGGGATAGAGTAAAGCTGCAGTAGTGCATCGGAATCAAATACTGATCACCCAGGAAACGCAAAAAGCAAACCACAAACAATGAGAAGATATACTTTTCTTGTACTTAAGTCGGCATTGTGCCCTTTGTATAAAATCCCGACACAATTTCTGTCTTTCATCGTGAATGTGTTGGTCCAGGGGATAAAGTAAAACTGGAGTAGTGCAACGGAATCTTGTACTGATCTCCCAGGAAACGCTCAAAGGAAACCACAAACAATGAGAAGATTTACATTTCTTGTACCCAAGTCGGCAGTGTGCCTTTTGTATTAAATTCCGTCGCAATTTCTGTGTTTCATCCTCAATGTGAAGGTCCAAGGGATACAGTAAAGCTGCAGAAGTGCATCGGAAACTAGTACTGATCCCCCAAGAAACGCTCAAACAAACCACAGACAATGAGAAGATTTACACTTCTTGTACTTAAGTCGGCATTGTGCCTTTTGTATTAAATCCCGACGAAATTTCTGAGTTTCTTCGTCAATGTGTAGGTCCAAGGGATAGATTAAAGCTGCAGTAGTGCATCGGAATCTAATACTTATCTCCCAGGAAACGCTTAAAGCAAACCACAAACAATGAGATGATTTACTCTTCTTGTACTGATGTCGGCATTGTGACTTTTCTATTAAATCCCGACGCAATTTCTGTGTTTCATAGACAATGTGAAATTCCAAGGGATAGAGTAAAGCTGCAGTAGTGCACCGGAATCTAACACTGATCTTCCAGAAAACCCTCGAAGCAAACCACAAACAATGAGAAGATTTACTCTTCTAGTACTTAAGTCGGCATTGTGCCTTCTGTATTAAATCCTGACGCAATTTCTGTGGTTCATCGTCAATGTGAAGGTCCATGGGATGGATTGAAGCTGCAGTAGTGCATCCGAATCAAGTACTGAGTTCCTAGGAAACGCTCAAAGCAAACCACAAACATCCACAAGATTTACTCTTCTTGTACTTAAGTAGGCAATATGACTTTGGTATTAATCCCGACGCAATTTCTGAGTTTCATCGTCAATGTGAAGGTCCAAGTAATAGTGTAATGCTGCAGTAGTGCATCGGGGTCTAATACTCATCTCCCAGGCAACGTTCATAGCAAACCACAAACAATGAGATGATATAACCTTCTTGTACATAAGTCGGCATTGTGCCTTTCATATTAAATCCATGCCCTATTTCTGCGTTTCATCGTCAATGTGAGGGTCCAAATGAAAGAGTAAAGCTTCAGTAGTGCATCGGAATCTAATGCTGGGTTCCAAGGAAACGCTTAATCAAACCACAAACAATGAGAAGATATACTCTTCGTGTACTGATGTCGGCATTGTGACTTTTCTATTAAATCCCGACGCAATGTATGCGTTTCATCGACCATGTGAAGGTCCAAGGGATAGAGTAAAGCTGCAGTAGTGCATGAAATTTTGACACATATATCCCAGGTAACGCTCAAAGCCAACCACAAACAATGAAAAAATTTACTCATCTTGCACTTAAGTCGGCATTGTGCCTATTGTATTAAATCCCGAGGCAATTTCTGTGTTTAACCGTCACAGTGAAGGTCCAAGAGACAGAGTAATGCTGCAGAAGTAGATCGGAATCAAATACTGATCTCCCAGGAAACGCTCAACGCCAACCACAAACAATGAGAAGATTTACACTTCCTGTACTTAAGTCGGCATTGTGCCTTTTGTAATAAATCCCGACGCAATTTCTGTGTCTCATCGTGAATGTGAAGGTCGAAGGGATAGAGTGAAGATGCAGTAGTGCATCTGAATCTATTACTGATCTCCCAGGAAACGCTGAAAGCAAACCACAAATAATGTGGAGATTCACTCCTCTTGTACTTAAGTTGGCATTGTGCCCTTTGTATTAAATCCCGACGCCATTTCTGTGTTTCATCGACAAAGTGAAGAGCCAAGGGATGGAGCAAAACTTGCAGTAGTGAATCGGATTGTAATACTAATATCCCAGGAAACACTCAAAGCAAACCACAAAACAATGAGAAGATTTACTCTTCATGTACTCAAATTGGCATTGTGCGTTTTGTATTAAATCCCGAAGCAATTTCTGTGTTTCATAGACAATGTGAAGTTCCATGGGATGGATTAAAGCTGCAGTAGTGCATCCGAATCAAGTACTGAGTTCCTAGGAAACGCTCAAAGCAAACCACAAACATCAAGAAGGTTTACTCTTCTTGTACTTAAGTAGGCAATATGACTTTGGTATTAATCCCGACGCAATTTCTGAGTTTCATCGTCATTATGATGGTCCAAGTAATAGTGTAATGCTGCAGTAGTGCATCGGAATCAATTACTGATCTCCCAGGAAACACTCAAAGCAAACCACAAACAAAGAGATTATTTACTCTTCTTGTAAAGTCGTCATTGTGCCTTCAGTATTAAATCCCGACGCTATTTCTGTGTTTCATCCTCAATGTGAAGGTCCAAGGGAGACAGTAAAGCTGGAGTAGTGCATCGGAAACTAGTATTGATCCCCCAAGTAACGCTCAAAGCAAACTAGAGACAATGAGAAGATTTACACTTCTTGTACTTAAGTCGGCATTGTGCCTTTTGTATTAAATCCCGACGCAATTTCTGTGTTTCATCGCCAATGTGGAGGTCCAAGGGATAGAGTAAAGCTGCAGTAGAGCATCTGAATCTAATACTGATCTCCCAGGAAACGCTCAAAGCAAACCACAAACATAGAGAAGATTTACTCTTCTTGTACTTAAGACAGCATTTTCCTTTTGTATTAAATCCCGACTCAATTTCTGTGTTTCATCGACAATGTCAAGATCCAAGGGGTAGAGTGGAGCTGATGTTGTGCATCGGAATCTAATACTGGTCTCCCAGGAAACGCTCAAAGCAAACCACTAACAATGAGAAGATTTACTCTTCTATTACTTATGTCGGCATTGTGCCTTTTGTATGAAATCCCGACGCCATTTCTGAGTTTCTTCGTCAATGTGTAGGTCCAAGGGATAGATTAAAGCTGCAGCAGTGCATCCGAATCGAGTACTGATCTCCCAAGAAGCGCTCAAAGCAAACCACAAACATCGAGAAGATTTGCTCTTCTTGTACTTAAGTCGGCATTGTGCCTATTGTATTAAATCCCGACGCAATTTCTGTGTTTCATCGTCACAGTGAAGGTCCAAGGGACAGAGTAATGCGGCAGAAGTGCATCGCAATCAAATACTGATCTCCCAGGAAACGCTCAACGCAAACCACAAACAATGAGAAGATTTACTCTTCTTGCACTTACGTCGGCATTGTGCCTTTTGTATTAAATCCCGACGCAATTTCTGTGTTTCATCGCCAATGTGAAGGTCCACGGGATAGAGTAAAGCTGCAGTAGTGCATCGGAATCTAATACCGATCTCCCAGGAAACGCTGAAAGCAAGCCACAAACAAAGAGATTATTTACTCTTCCTGTACTTAAGTCGACATTGTGCCTTTTGTATTAAATCCCGACGCAATTTCTGTGTTTCATCGCCAATGTGAAGGTCCAAGGGATAGAGTAAAGCTGCAGTAGTGCATCGGATTCTAATGCTGATCTCCCAGGAAACGCTCAAAGCAAACCACAAACAATGAGAAGATTTACTCTTCTTGTACTTAAGTCGGCATTCTGCCTTTTGTATTAAATCCCGACGCAATGTCTGTGTCTCATCGTCAATATGGAGGTCCAAGGGATAGATTAAAGATGCAGTAGTGCAACGGAATGTAATACTGATCTCCCAGGAACGCTCAAAGCAAACCTCAAACAATGAGAAGATTCTCTCTTCTTGTACTCAAGTCTGCATTGATCCATTTGTATTAAATCCCGACGCAATTTCTTGTTTCATCGCCAATGTGAAAGTCCAAGGGATAGAGTAAGGCTGCAGTAGTGCATCGGATTCTAATACTGATCTCCCAGGAAACGCTCAAAGCAAACCACAAAGAATGAGAAGATTTATTCTTCTTGTACTTAAGTCGGCATTGTGCCATTTGTATTAAATCCCGACGCAATTTCCGTTTTTCATGGACAGTGTGAAAGTCCGAGGGATAGAGTGAAGCTGCAGTAGTGCATCGGAATCAAACACTGATCTCCCAGGAAACGCTCAAAGCAAACCACAAACAATGAGAAGATACACTCTTCTTGTACTTTAGTCGGCATTGCGCCTTTAGTTTTAAATCCCGACGCAATTTCAGTGTCATCGTCAATGAGAAGGTCCAGGGAATAGATTAAAGAGGCAGTAGTGCATCCGAAATAGTACTGATCTCCCAGGAAACGCTCAAAGCAAACCACAAACAATGAGAAAATTTACTCTTGTTGTACTTAGGTCGGCAATGTGCCATTTGTATTTAATACCGGCGCAATTTCTGTGTTTGATCGTCTATGTGAAGGTTCAAGGGTTAGAGTAAAGCTGCAGTAGTGCATAGGAATTTAACACTGATCTCCCAGGAAACGCTCAAAGCAAACCACTAACAATGTGAAGTTTCCTTTTGTATTAAATCCCGACGCAATTTCTGTGTTTCAACGTCAATGTCAAGGTCCAAGGGATAGAGTGAAACTGATGTAGAGCATCGGAATCTAATACTGATCTCCCAGAAAACGCTCAAAGCAAACCACAAACAATGAGAAGAAGTTCTCTTTTTTTACTTAAGTCGGCATAGTGCCCTTTGTATTAAATCCCGAGGCTTTTTCGACGTTTCTTCCTTAATGTGAAGGTCCAAAGGATAGAGTAAAGCTGCAGGAGAGCCTCGGAATCTAATACTATTCTCCCAGGAAACGCTCAAAGCAAACCACAAACAATGAGAATATTCACCCTTCTTGTACTTAAGACGGCATTTTCCTTTTGTATTAAATCCCGACGTAATTTCTGTGTTTCATCGTCAATGTCAAGGTCCAAGGGATAGAGTGAAGCTGATGTAGAGCATCGGAATCTAATACTGATCTCCCAGAAAAAAAGGCTCAAAGCAAACCACAAACAATGAGAAGATTTACTCTTCTTTTACTTAGGTCGGCATTGTGCCTTTTGTATTAAATCCCGAGGCTATTTCTGCGTTTCTTTGTTAATGTGAAGGTCCAAGGGATAGAGTAAAGCTGCAGTAGTGCATCAGAATCTAATACTGATCTCCCAGGAAATGCCGAAAGCAAACCACAAACAATGTGAATATTTACTCTTCTAGTACTTAAGACAGGATTTTCCTTTTGTAATAAACCCAGACGAAATTTCTGTGTTTCTTCGTCAATTAGAAGGTTCATGCGATAGATTAAAGCTGCAGTAGTGCATCCGAATCTAGTACTGATCTCCCAGGGAAAGACCAAAGCAAACCACAAACATCGAGAAGATTTACTCTTCTTGTACTTAAGTCAGCAATGTGCCTTTTGTATTAAATCCTAACGCAATATATGTGTTTGATCGTCAATGTGAAGGCCAAAGGGATAGAGTAAAGCTGCAGTAGTGCATCGGATTCTAATACTGATCTTCCAGGAAACGCTCAAAGCAAACCACAAACATCGAGAATATTTACTCTTCTTGTACTTAAGTCAGCAATGAGCCTTTTGTATTAAATCCTAACGAAATATTTGTGTTTGATCGTCAATGTGAAGGTCCGAGGGATAGAGTAAAACCTGCAGTAGTGCATCGGAATCTAGTACTGATCTCCCAGGAAACGCTCAAAGCAAAACACAAGCAATAAGAAGATTTAATCTGCATGTACTTAAGTCGGCATTCTGCCTTTTGTACTAAATCCCGATGCAATTTCTATGTTTCATCGTCACTGTGAAGGTCCAAGGAATAGAGTGAAACTGCAGATATGCATCGGAATAAAATACTGATCTCCCAGGATACGCTGAAAGCTAACCACAAACAATGAGAAGATTTACTCTTCTTGTACTTAAGTCCGCATTGTGCTTTTTGTATTAAATCCCGACGAAATTTCTGTGTCTCATCGTGAATGGGAAGGTCCAAGGGATATAGTAAAGCTGCAGTAGTGCATCGGATTCTAATACTGATCTCCCAGGAAACGCTCAAAGCAAACCACAAACATCGAGAAGATTTACTCTTCTTGTACCAAAGACGGCAATGTGCTTTTGTATTCAACCCCGACACAATTTCTTTGTTTGATCGTCAATGTGAAGGGCCAAGGGATAGAGTAAAGCTGCAGTAGTGCATCGGAATCTAATACTGATCTCCCAGGAAACGCTCAAAGTAAACCACAAACAATGAGATGATTTACTCTTCTTGTACTTAAGTCGGCATTGTGCCTTTTGTATTAAAACCCGTCGCAATGTCTGTGTTTCATCGACAATGTGAAGGTCCAAGGGATAGAGTAAAGCTACAGTAGTGCATCAGAATCTAACACTGATATCCCAGGAACCGCTCAAAGCAAAACACAAGCGATGACAAAATTTACTCATCTTGTACTTAAGTCGGCATTGTGCCTTTTGTATCGCATCCCGAGGCAATTTCTGATTTTCATCTTCAATTTGAATGTCCAAGGGATAGAGTAAAGCTGCAGTAGAGCATCGGAATCTAATACTCATCTCCCAGGAAACGCTCAAAGCAAACCACAAGCAATGGGAAAATTACTCTTCTTGTACTTAGGTCGGCATTGTGCCTATTGTATTAAATCCCGACGCAATCTCTGTGTTTCATCGCCAATGTGGAGGTCCAAGGGATACAGTAAAGCTGCAGTACTGCATCTGAATCTAATTCTGATCTCCCAGGAAACGCTCAAAGCAAACCACAAACAAAGAGAAGATTTACTCTTCTTGTACTTAAGACAGCATTGTCCTTTTGTATTAAATGCCGACTCAATTTCTGTGTTTCATCGTCAATGTCAAGGTCCAAGGGGTAGAGTGGAGCTGATGTAGTGCATCGGAATCTAATACTGGTCTTCCAGGAAACGCTCAAACCAAACCACTAACAATGAGAAGATTTACTCTTCTTGTACTGAAGTCGGCATTGTGCCATTTGTATGAAATCTCGACGCCATTTCTGAGTTTCTTCGTCAATGTGTAGGTCCAAGGGATAGATTAAAGCTGCAGCAGTGCATCCGAATCGAGTACTGATCTCCCAGGAAGCGCTCAAAGCAAACCACAAACATCGAGAAGATATGCTCTTCTTATGCTTAAGACAGCAATGTGCCTTTGTATTCAATACCGACACAATTTCTGTGTTTGATCGTCAATGTGAGGGTAAAGGGATAGAGTAAAACTGCAGGAGTGCATCGGAATCTAATACTGTTCTCCCATGAAACGCTTAAAGCAAACCACAAACATTGAGATGATTTACTCTTCTTGTGCTGAAGTCGGCATTGAGACTTTTCTATTAAATCCCGACGCAATGTATGCGTTTCATCGACCATGTGAAGGTCCAAGGGATAGAGTAAAGCTGCAGTAGTGCATGAAATTTTAACACATATATACCAGGTACGCTCAAAGCAAACCACAAACAATGAAAAAATTTACTCTTCTTGTACTTAAGTCGGCATTGTGCCTATTGTATTAAATCCTGAGGCAATTTCTGTGCTTCATCGTCACAGTGAAGGTCCAAGAGACAGAGTAATGCTGCAGAAGTGCATCGGAATCAAATACTGATCTCCAAGGAAACGCTCAAAGCAAATCACAAACAAAGAGAAGATTTACTCTTCTTCTACTTAAGTCGGCATTGTGCCATTTACATTAAATTTCGACGCAATTTCTGTGTTTCATCTTTAATGTGAAGGTCCAAGGGATAGGGTAAAGCTGCAGTAGTGCATCGGAATCTAATACTGATCTCCCAGGAAACGCTCAAAGCAAACCTCAAACAATGAGACGATTCTCTCTTCATGTACTCAAATCTGCATTGAGCCATTTGTGTTAAATCCCGACGGAATTTCTTGTTTCATCGCCAATGTGAGAGTCCAAGGGATAGAGTAAGGCTGCAGTAGTGCATCGGATTCTAATACTGATCTCCAAGGAAACGCTCAAAGCAAACCAAAAACAAAGAGAAGATTTATTCTTCTTGTACTTACGTCGGCAGTGTGCCATTTGTATTAAATCCCGACGCAATTTCAGTTTTTTATCGACAATTTGAAAGTCAGAGGGATAGAGTAAAGCTGCAGTAGTGCATCGGAATCTAACACTGATCTCCCAGGAAACGCTCAAAGCAAACCACAAACAATGAGAAGATACACTCTTCTTGTACTTAAGTCGGGATTGCGATTTTTGTTATAAATCGCGACGCAATTTCTGTGTCATCGTGAGAAGGTCCAGGGAATAGATTAAAGAGGCAGTAGTGATCCGAAATAGTACTGATCTTTCAGGAAACGCTCAAAGCAAGCAACAAACAATGAGAAGATTTACTCTTGTTGTACTTACGTCGGCAATGTGCCATTTGTATTAAATACCGGCGCAATTTCTGTGTTTGGTCGTCTATGTGAAGGTTCAAGGGTTAGAGTAAAGCTGCAGTAGTGCATAGGAATCTAACACTGATCTCCCAGGAAACGCTCAAAGCAAACCACTAACAATGTGAAGTTTCCTATTGTATTAAATCCCGACGCAATTTCTGTTTTTCATCGTCAATGTCAAGGTCCAAGGGATAGAGTGAAGCTGATGTAGAGCATCGGAATCTAATACTGATCTCCCAGAAAACGCTCAAAGCAAACCACAAACAATGAGAAGAATTTCTCTTTTTTTACTTAGGTCGGCATTGTGCCTTTTGTATTAAATCCCGAGGCTATTTCTGCGTTTCATCGTCAATGTGAAGGTCCAAGGGATAGAGTAAAGCTGCAGTAGTGCATCGGAATTTAATACTGGTCTCCCAGGAATCGCTCAAAGCAAACCACAAGCAATGAGAAGATTTAATCCTCTTGTACTAAAGTCGGCAATGTAACTTTTGAATTAAATCCCGACGCTATTTCTGTGTTTCATCGTCAATGTGAAGGTCCAAGGGATAGAGTAAAGCCGCACTAGTGAATCGGAATCTAATACTGATCACCCAGGAAACGTTCAAAGCAAACCACGACAAAGAGAATATTAACTCATCTTGTACTTAAGTTGCCATTGTGCCTTTTGTATTAAATCCCGAGGCTTTTTCGACATTTCTTCCTTAATGTAAAGGTCCAAAGGATAGAGTAAAGCTGCACTAGTGCCTCGGAGTCTAATACTGATCTCCCAGGAAACGCTCAAAGCAAACCACAAACAATGAGAATATTCACCCTTCTTGTACTTAAGATGGCATTTTCCTTTTGTATTAAATCCCGACGTAAATTCTGTGTTGCATCGTCAATGTCAAGGTCCAAGGGATAGAGTGAAGCTGATGTAGAGCATCGGAATCTAACACAGATCTCCCAGAAAAAAATGCTCAAAGCAAACCGCAAACAATGAGAAGATATACTCTTCTTTTACTTAGGTCGGCATTGTGCCTTTTGTATTAAATCCCGAGGCTATTTCTGCGTTTCTTCGTTAATGTGAAGGTCCAAGGGATAGAGTAAAGCTGCAGTAGTGCATCGGAATCTAATACTGATCTCCCAGGAAACGCTCAAAGCAAACCACAAACAATGAGAATATTTACTCTTCTTGTACTTAAGACGGCATTTTCCTTTTGTAATAAACCCAGACGCAATTTCTGTATTTCTTCGTCAATTAGACGGTTCATGCGATAGATTAAAGCTGCAGTAGTGCATCCGAATCTAGTACTGATCTCCCAGGGAAAGCCCAAAGCAAACCACAAACATAGAGAAGATTTAACCTTCTTGTACTTAAGTCGGCAATGTGCCTTTTGTATTGAATCCTAACGCAAGTTATGTGTTTGATCGTTAATGTGACGGTCCAAGGGATAGAGTAAAGCTGCAGTAGTGCATCGGAATCAAATACTGATCACCCAGGAAACGCAAAAAGCAAACCACAAACAATGAGAAGATATACTTTTCTTGTACTTAAGTCGGCATTGTGCCCTTTGTATAAAATCCCGACACAATTTCTGTCTTTCATCGTGAATGTGATGGTCCAGAGGATAAAGTAAAACTGGAGTAGTGCAACGGAATCTAGTACTGATCTCCCAGGAAACGCTCAAAGGAAACCACAAACAATGAGAAGATTTACATTTCTTGTACCCAAGTCGGCAGTGTGCCTTTTGTATTAAATCCCGTCGCAATTTGTTTGTTTCATCGTCAATGTGAAGGTCCAAGGAATAGAGTAAAGCTGCAGTAGTGCATCGGAAACTAATACTGATCTACAAGAAAACGCTCAAAGAAACCACATGAAATGAGAGGATTTAACTTTATTTTACTTATGACGGCATTGTGCCTTTCGTGTTAAATCCCGACGCTTTTTCTGTGTTTCATCGTCAATGTGAAGGTAATAGGGACAGAGTGAAGCTGCAGTAGTGCATCCTAGTCTAATACTGATATCCCAGGAAACGCTGAAAGCAAACCACAAGCAATGAGAAGATTTAACCTTCATGTACTTAAGTCGGCATTGTAACTTTTGTATAAAATCCCGACGCTATTTCTGTGCTTCATCGTCAATGTGAAGGTCCAAGGGATTGAGCAAGGGCTGCAGTGGTGCATGGGAATCAATTACTGATCTCCCAGGAAACGCTCAAAGCAAACCACAAACAAAGAGATTATTTACTCTTCTTGTACTTAAGTCGTCATTGTGCCTTCAGTATTAAATCCCGACGCAATTTCTGTGTTTCATCCTCAATGTGAAGGTCCAAGGGATACAGTAAAGCTGCAGAAGTGCATCGGAAACTAGTACTGATCCCCCAAGAAACGCTCAAACAAACCACAGACAATGAGAAGATTTACACTTCTTGTACTTAAGTCGGCATTGTGCCTTTGTATTAAATCCCGACGCCATTTCTGAGTTTCTTCGTCAATGTGTAGGTCCAAGGGATAGATTAAAGCTTCAGTAGTGCATCGGAATCTAATACTTATCTCCCAGGAAACGCTTAAAGCAAACCACAAACAATGAGATGATTTACTCTTCTTGTACTGATGTCGGCATTGTGACTTTTCTATTAAATCCCGACGCAATTTCTGTGTTTCATAGACAATGTGAAATTCCAAGGGATAGAGTAAAGCTGCAGTAGTGCATCGGAATCTAACACTGATCTTCCAGAAAACCCTCAAAGCAAACCACAAACAATGAGAAGATTTACTCTTCTAGTACTTAAGTCGGCATTGTGCCTTCTGTATTAAATCCCGACGCAATTTCTGTGGTTCATCGTCAATGTGAAGGTCCATGGGATGGATTAAAGCTGCAGTAGTGCATCCGAATCAAGTACTGAGTTCCTAGGAAACGCTCAAAGCAAACCACAAACATCGAGAAGATTTACTCTTCTTGTACTTAAGTAGGCAATATGACTTTGGTATTAATCCCGACGCAATTTCTGAGTTTCATCGTCAATGTGAGGGTCCAAATGAAAGAGTAAAGCTTCAGTAGTGCATCGGAATCTAATGCTGGGTTCCAAGGAAACGCTTAATCAAACCACAAACAATGAGAAGATATACTCTTCCTTTACTTAAGTCGGCATTGTAACGTTTGTAATAAATCCAGACGCTATTTCTGTGTTTCATCGTCAATGTGAAGGTCCAAGGGATAGAGTAATGCTGCAGTAGTGCTTCGGAATCTAATACTGATCTGCCAGGAAACGCTCAAAGCAAACCACAGACAATGAGATAATTTACTCTTCTTGTACCTAAGTCGGCATTTTGCCTTTTGTATTAAATTTGACGCAATTTCTGTGTTTCATCGTCAAGGTAAAGGTCCAAGTTATACAATAAAGCTGCAGTAGTTCATCGGAATATAATCATGATCTCCCAGGAAACGCTCAAAGCAATCCTCAAACAATGAGAAGATTTATTCTTCTTGTACTTAAGTCGCAATTGAGCCTTTTGTATTAAATCCCGAGGCAATTTCTGCGTTTCATCGTCAATGTGAAAGTCGAAGGGATAGAGTAAAGCAGCAGTAGTGCACCGGAATCTAATACTGATATCCCAGGACACGCTCAAAGAAAACCACAAACAATGAGAAGATTTACTCTTCTTGTACTGAAGTCGGCGTTGTGCCTTTTGTATTAAATCCCGACGCAATTTGTGTGTTTCATCTTCAATGTGAAGTTACATGGCATACAGTAAAGCTGCAGTAGTGCATCGGAAACTAATACAGATCTCCCAGGAAACGCTCAAAGCAAACCACAAACAATGAGAAGATTTCATCTGCTTGTAAATAAGTCAGCATTGTGGCATTTGTAATAAATCCCGACGCAATATGCGTGTTTCATCGTCAATGTGAAGGTCCAAGGGATTGATTAAGGCTGCAGTAGTGCACCGGAATCTAATACAGATCTCCCAGGAAACGCCCAAAGCAAACGACAAACACTGAGAAGATTTACTCTTCTTGTACTTATGTCGGCATAGCGCCTTTTGTAAACAATACCGACGCAATTTCTGTGTTCCATCGTGAATGTGAAGGTCCGACGGATAGAGTAAAGCAGCAGTAGTGCATCGGAATGTAATACTGATATCCCAGGACACACTCAAAGCAAACCACAAACATTGATAACATTTTCTCTCTTTGTACTCAAGTTGATATTGTGACTTTTGTATTAAAACCCGACGCAATTTCTGTATTTCATCGACAATGTGAAGGTCCGAGGGATAGAGTAAGGCTGCAGTAGTGCATCGGAATCTAATACTGATCTCCCAGGAAACGCTCAAAGCAAACCACAAGCAAAGAGATGATTTACTCTTCTTGTACTTAAGTCGGCATTGCGACTTTTGTATTAAATCCTGACGCAATGTCTGTGTTTCATCGACAATGTGAAGTTCCAAGGGATAGAGTAAATCCGCAGTAGTGCATCAAAATCTAACACTGATATCCTAGGTAACGCTCAAAGCAAAACACAAACAATGAAAAAATCTACTCTTCTTGTACTTAAGTCGGCATTGTGCCAATTGTATTAAATCCCGACGCAATTTCTGTGTTTCATCGTCACTGTGAATGTCCAAGGGATAGAGTGAAGCTGCAGAAGTGCATCGGAATCAAATACTGATCACCCAGGAAACGCTCAAAGCAAACCACAAATAATGAGATGGTTTACTCTTCTTGTACTTAGGTCGGCATTCTGCCTTTTGTATTGAATCCCGAGACTATTTCTGCGTTTCTTCGTTAATGTGAAGGTCCAAGGGATAGAGTAAAGCTGCAGTAGTGCATCGGAATCTAATACTGATCTTCCAGGAAACACTCAAAGCAAACCACAAACAATGAGCATATTTACTCTTCTTGTATTTAAGACGGCGTTTTCCTTTTGTATTATATCCCGACGCAATTTCTGTGTTTCATCGTCAGTGTCAAGGTCCAAGGGATAGAGTAAAGCTGCAGTAGTGCATCGCAATCGAATACTGATCTCCCAGGAAACGCTCAAATCTAACAACAAACTATGAGGGGATTTACTCTTCTTGTACTTAAGTCGGCATTGTTCCTTTTGTATTAAATCCAGACGGAATTTCTGTGTTTCGTCGTCAAAGTGAAGGTCCAAGGAATAGAATAAAGCTGCAGTAGTGCATCGGAGTCTAATACTGATCTCCCAGGCAACGTTCATAACAAACCACAAACAATGACATGATTTAACCTTCTTGTACGTAAGTCGGCATTGTGCCTTTCGTATTAAATCCGACGCAATTTCTGTGTTTCATCGTCAATGTGAAGGTCCAAGGGATAGAGTAAAGCTGCAGTAGTGCATAGATTCTAGTACTGATCCTCCAGGAAACGCCCAAAGAAAACCACAAACAAAGAGATGATTTACTCTTCTAGTACTTAGGTTGGCATTGTGCCTTTTTTACTAAATCCCGACGCAATTTCTGTGGTTCATCGTCAATGTGAAGGTCCAAGGGATAGAGTAAGGCTGCAGTAGAGCATCGGAATCTAATACTGATCTCCCAGGAAAAGCTCAAACAAACCACATACAATGAGAAGATTAAACCTTCTTGTACATAAGTCGGCACTGTGCCTTTTGTATTAAATCCCAAGGCAATTTCCGCGTTTCATCGTCAATGTGAAGGTCCAAGGGATGGAGTAAAGCTCCAGTAGTGCATCGGAATCTAATACTGATCTCCCAGGAAACGCTCAAACCAAACCACAATCAAAGAGAAGTTTTACTCTCATTGTACTTAAGTCGGCATTGTGCATTTGTATTAAAACCCGACGCAATTTCTGTGTTTCATCGTCAATGTGAAGATCCACGGGATTGAGTTAAGTGGCAGTAGTGCATCGGAATTAATACTGATATCCCAGAAAACGCTCAAACCAAACCACAAACTAAGAGAATATTTACTCTTCTTGTACATAAGTTGGCATTGTGCCTTTTGTATTAAATCCCGATTGATTTTTTGTGTTTCATCGTCAATGTGAAGGTCCAAGGGATAGAGTAAACCTGCAGTAGTGCACCGGAATCTAATACTCATCTCCCAGGAAACGCTCAAAGCAAACCACAAACAATGAGAAGATTTACTCTTCTTGTACTTAAGTCGACATTGTGCTTTTGTATTAAATCCCGACGCAATATCTGAGTTTCATCGGCAATGTGAGTTTCCAAGGGATAGTGTAAAGCAACAGTAGTGCATTGGAATCTAATACTGATCTCCCGGGAAACGATCAAAGCTAAAAACAAACAATGTGAAGATTTACTCTTCTTGTACTTAAGTCGGCATTGTGCCTTTGGTATTAAATCCCGACGCATTTTCTGTGTTTCATCGTCAATATGTAGGTCCAAGGGATAGAGTAAAGCTGCAACAGTGAATCGGAATCTAAAACTGATCTGCAAGGTAACGCTCAATGCAAACCAGCGACAATCAGAAAATTTACTCTTCTTGTACTTAAGTCATAATTGTGCCTTTCGTATTAAGTTCCGACGCAATTTCTGTGTTTCATCGTCAATGTGAAGGTCCAAGGCATAGAGAAAAGCTGCAGTAGTGCATCGGAATCTAATACTGATCCCCCAGGAAACGGCCAAATGAAACAAAACACAGTAAGAAGACTTACTCTTCTTGTACTTAAGTCGGCATAGCGTCGTTTGTATTATATCGCGACGCAATGTCTGTGTTTCATCGTCAATGTGAAGGCCCAAGGGACAGAGTGAAGCTCCAGTAGATCATCGGAATCTAATACTGATCTCACAGGAAATGCTGAAAGCAAACCTCAAACAACGAGAAGTCTTACTCTTCTTGTACATAAGTCGGCATTGTGCCTTTTGTATTAAATCCCGGGGCAATTTCTGTGATTCATCGTCAATGTGAAGGTCCAAGTGGTACAGCAAAGCTGCTGTATTGCATCGGAATCTAATACAGATCTCCCAGGAAACGCTCAAAGGAAACCACAAAATATGAGAAGGTTTAACCATCTTGTACGTTAGTCGGCATTGTGCCTTTCGTATTAAATCCCAACGCTATTTCTGTGATCATCGTCAATGTGAAGGTCCAAGGGATAGAGTGAAGCTGCTGTAGTGCATCGGAATCTAAAGCTGAACTCTGAGGAAACGCTCAAAGGAAACCATAACCAAAGAGAATATTTACTCTTCTTGTACTTAAGTCGGCATTGTGCCTTTCGTATTAAATCCCGACGCATTTTCTATGTTTCATCGTCAATGTAAAGGTCCATGGGATAGAGTGAAGCTGCAGTATTGCATCGGAATCTAGTACTGATGCCCCAGGAAACGCTGAAAGCAAACCACTAACAATGAGAAGATTCACACTTCTTGTACTTAAGTCGGCATTGTGCCTTTTGTTATTAAATCCCGACGCAATTTCTGTGTTTAATCGTCAATGTGTAGGTCCAAGGGATAGTGTAAAGCTGCAGTAGTGCAACGGAATCTAATACTGATTTCCCGGGAAGCGCGCACAGCTAACCACATACAATGAGATTATTTACTCTTCTTGTACTTAGTCGGCATTGTGCCTTTTGTAATAAATCCCGACGCAATTTCTGTGTTTTATCGTCAAAGTGAAGGTCCAAAGGATAGAGTAAAGCTGCAGTAGTGCATCGGAATCTAATACTGAAATCCCAGGAAACGCTCAAAGCAAACCACAAACAATGAGAAGATTTACTCTTCTTGTACTTAAGATGGCATTGTGCCTTTTGTATTACATCCCGACGCAATTTCTGTGTTTCATCGTCAATGTTGAGGTCCAAGGGATAGAGTAAAGCTGCAGTAGTGGATCGGAATCTAATACTGATCTCCCAGGAAACTCTCAAACAAACCACAATTAATGAGCAGATTAAACCTTCATGCACTTAAGTCGGCATTGTGCTTTTTGTATTAAATCCCGACACAATTTCTGTATCTCATCGTCAATGTGAAGATCAAAGGGATAGAGTTAAGCTGCAGTTGTGCATCGGAATCTAATACTGATCTCCCAGGAAACGCTCAAAGCAAACCACAAACAAAGAGAATATTTACTCTTCTTGTACATAATTCGGCATTGTGTCTTTTGCATTAAATCCCGATTGATTTTCTGTGTTTCATCGTCAATGTGAAGGTCCAGGGTATAGAGTAAAGCTGCAGTAGTGCATCGGAATCTAGTACTGATACCACAGGAAACGATCAAAGCAAACCACAAACAATGAAAAGATTTACACTTCTTGTACTGAAGTTGGCATTGTGCATTTTAAATTGAATCCCGACTTAATTTCTGAGTTTCATCATCAATATGAAGGTCGAAGGTATAGTGTAAATCCGCAGTAGTGCATTGGAATCTATTACTGATCTCCCAGTAAAAGCTCAAACAAATCACAAACAATGAGAAGAAATAACCTTCTTGTACTTAAGTCGGCATTGTGGGTTTTGTATTAAATCCCGACGCAATTTCTGTGTTTCATTGTCAATGTGAAGGCCCAAGGGCAAGAGTAAAGCTGCATAAGTGCATCGGAGTCTAATACTGATCTCCCAGGAAACGCTCAAAGCTAACAACAAACAATGAGAAGATTTACTCTTCTTGTACTTAAGTCTTCATTATGCCTTTTGTATTAAATCCCGACGCAATTTCTATTATTCATCGTCAATGTGAAGGTCCAAGGGATATAATAATGCTGCAGTAGTGCATCGCAGCCTAATACTGATCTCCTAGGAAACGCTCATACCAAACCATAAACAATGAGATGATTTAACCTTCTTGTACATAAGTCAGCATTGTGCCTTTCGTTTTAAATACCGACGCAATATCTGTGTTTCGTCGTCGATGTGAAGGTCCAAGGGTATAGTAAAGCTGCAATAGTGCATCGGAATCTAATACTGTTCTCCCAGGAAACGCTCAAAGCAAACAACAAACACTGAGAAATTTTACTCGTCTTGTACTTAAGTCGGCATTGTGCCTTTTGTATCAAATCCCGACGCAATTTCTGTGTTCCATCGTGAATGTGAAGGTCCAACTGATAGATTAAAGCTGCAGTAGTGCATCGGAATGTAATACTCATTTCCCAGGAAACGCTCAAAGCAAACCACAAACTTTGAGAAGACTTTCTCTTCTTGTACTCAAGTTGATATTGTGCCTTTTGTATTAAAACCCGGCGCAATTTCTGTACTTCATCGACAATTAGAACGTCCAAGGGTTAGAGTAAAGCTACAGTAGTGCGTAGGAATCTAACACTGATCTCCCAGGAAACGGTCAAAGCATACCACAAACAATGAGAAGGATTATTCTTCTTGTATTTAAGTGTGCATTGTGCCTTTGGTAATAAATCCCGACGCAATTTCTGTGTTTCATCTTCAATGTGAAGGTCCGAGCGATAAAGTAAAGCAGCGGTGGTGCTTCGGAATCTAATACTAATCTCCCAGGAAACGTTCATAGCAAACCATAAACAAAGATAATATTTACTCTTCTTGTTCTTAAGTCGGCATTATGCCTTTTGTATTAAATTCCGACGCATTTTCTGTGTTTCATCGTCAATGTGAAGGTCCAAGGGATAGAGTAAAGCGGCAGTAGTGCATCGGAATCTAGTACTGATCCTCCAGGAAACGCTCAATGCAAACCACAGACAATGAGAAGATTTACTTTTCTTGTACTTAAGTCGGCATTGTGCCTTTTGTATAAAATCCCGACGAAATTTCTGTGGTTCATCAACAATGTGAAAGTCCAATGGATAGAGTAAAGCTGCAGTAGTGCATCGGAATCTAATACTGAAATCCCAGGTAATGCGCAAAGCAAAAAACAAACAATGGGAACATTTACTCTTCTTGGACTTAAGTCGGCATTGTGCGTTTTGTATTAAATCCCGACGCAATTTTAGTGTTTCATCGTCAATGTGAAGGTCCAAGGGATCGACTAAAGCTGCAGTAATGCATCGGAATCTAGTACTGATCTCCCAGGAAACGCTCAAAGCAAACCACAGACTAAAGGAAAATTTACCCTTCTTTTACTTAAGTCGGCATTGTGCCTTTTGTATTAAATCCAGACGCATTTTCTGTTTCATCGTCAATGTGAAGGTCCAAGGGATAGAGTAAGTCTGCAGTAAAGCATCGGATTCTAGGACTGATCCCCCAGGAACGCTGAAAGCAAACCACAAACAATGAAAAGATTTAAACTTCTTGTACTTAAGTCGGCATTGTGCCTTTTGTATTAAATCCCGACGCAACTTCTGAGTTTCATCGTCAATGTTAATTTTCCAAGGGATAGTGAAAATCTGCAGTAGTGTATCGGAATCTATTACTGATCTCTCAGGAAAAGCTCAAACACACCTCAAACAATGACAAGACTTCACCTTGTTTTACATAAGTCGGCATTGTGCGTTTTGTGTTAAATCCCGACGTAATATCTGTGTTACATCGTCAATGTGAAGGTCCAAGGGATATGGTAAAGCTGTAGTAGTGCTTCGGAATCTAATACTGATCTCCCAGGAAACGCTCAAAGCAAAAAACAAACAATGAGAAGATTTACTTTTTTTATGGACTTAAGTTGTGCCTTTTGCATTAAATCCCGACGCAATATTAGTGTTTCATCGTCAATGTGAAGGTCCAAGGGATAGACTAAAGCTGCAGTAATGCATCGGAATCTAATACTGATCTCCCAGGAAACGCTCAAAGCAAACCACAAACAAAGAGAAAATTTTCTCTTCTTTTACTTAAGTCAGCATTGTGCCTTTTGTATTAAATCGCGCCGCATTTTCTGTGTTTCATCGTCAATGTGAAGGTCCAAGTGATAGAGTAAATCTGCAGTAGTGCATCGGAATCTAGTACTGATCCCCCAGGAAACGGTCAAAGCAAACCACAAACAATGAAAAGATTTATACTTCCTGTACTTAAGTCTGCATTGTGCCTCTTGTATTACATCCCGACGCAATTTCTGTGTTTCATCGTCTATGGGAAAGTCCAAGGAATACTGTAGAGCTGCAGTAGTGCATCGGAATCTAATACTGATCTCCCAGGAACCACTAAAAGCGAAACACAAACAAAGAGAATATTTTCTCATCTAGTACATAAGTCGGCATTGTGCCATTTGTATTAAATCGCGATTGATTTTCTATGTTTCGCCGTCTATGTGAAGGTCCAAGGGATAGAGTAAAGCTGCAGTAGTGCATCGGAATGTAACACTGATCTCCCAGGGAACGCTCAAAGCAAACCACAAACAGTGAGAAGATTTACTCTTCTTGTAGTGAAGTCGGCATTGTGCCTTTTGCATTAAATCCCGACGCTATTTCCCTGTTTCCTCGTCAATGTGAAGGTCCAAGGGATATAGTACAGCTGCAGGAGATCATCGGAATCCAATACTGATCTCACAGGAAATGCTGAAAGCAAACCTCAAACAATGAGAAGATTTACTCTTCTTGTACATAAGTCGGCATTGCGCCTCTTGTATTAAACCCCCGGGCAATTTCTGCGATTCATCTACAATGTGAAGGTCCAAGTGGTAGAGCAAAGCTGCAGTATTGCATCGGAATCTAATACAGATCTCCCAGGAAACGATCAAAGCAAACCACAAACAATGAGAAGATTTAACCTTCTTGTACGTTAGTCGGCATTGAGCCTTTCGTATTAAATACCGACGCTATTTCTGTGTTTCATCGTCAATGTGGAGGTCCAAGGGATAGAGTGAAGCTGCCGTAGTGCATCGGAATCTAAATCTGATCTCGGAGGAAACGCTCAAAGGAAACCATAACCAGAAAGTATATTTACTCTTCTTGTACTTAAGTCGGCATTGTGCCTTTCGTATTAAATCCCGACGCATTTTCTATGTTTCATCGTCAATGTGAAGGTCCATGGGATAGAGTAAAGCTGCAGTATTGCATCGGAATGTAGTACTGATGCCCCAGGAAACGCTGAAAGCAAACCACAAACAATGAGAAGATTCACACTTCTTGCACTTAAGTCGGCATTGTGCTTTTTGTATTAAATCCCGACGCAATTTCTGAGTTTCATCGTCAATGTGAAGGTCCATGGGGTAGTGTAAAGCAACAGCAGTGCATCGGAATCTAATACTGATCCCCCAGGAAACGCTCAAAATACCACAAACAATCAGAAGATTTAACCTTCTTGTACTTAATTCGGCATTGTGCTTTTTGTATTAAATCCCGACGAAATTTCTGTGTTTAATCGTCAATGTGTAGGTCCAAGGGATAGTGTAAAGCTGCAGTAGTGCAACGGAATCTAATACTGATTTCCCGGGAAACGCTCACAGCTAACCACAAACAATGCGATTATTTATTCTTCTCGTACTTAAGTCGGCATTGTGCCTTTTGTAATAAATCCCGACGCAATTTCTGTGTTTTATCGTCAAAGTGAAGGTCCAAGGGATAGAGTAAAGCTGCAGTAGTGCATCGGAATCCAATACTGAAATCCCAGGAAACGCTCAAAGCAAACCACAAACAATGAGAAAATTTACTCTTCTTATACTTAAATCGGCATTGTGCCTTTTGTATTAAATTCCGTAGCAATTTCTATGTTTCATCGTCAATGTGAAGTTCCAAGGGATAGAGATAAGCTGCAGTAGTGCATCGGAATCTAATACAGATCTCCCAGGAAACGCCCAAAGGTAACCACAAACAATGAGAGGATTTACTCTTCTTGTACTTAAGTCTGCATTGTGGCTTTTGTCTTAAATCCCGACGCAATTTCCGTGTTTCATTGTCAATGTGAAGGTCCAAGGGATAGAGTAAAGCTGCAGTAGTGTATCGGAATCTAATACTGATCTCCCAGGTAACTCTGAAAATAAACCACATCCAATGAGAAGATTTACTCCTGTAGTACTTAAGTCGGCATTGTGCATTCTGTATTAAATCCCGACGCAATTTCTGTGTTTCATCGTCAATGTGATGTGCCAAGGGATAGAGTAGAGCTGCAGTAGTGCTTCGGAATCTAATACTGATCTCCGAGGAAACGCTCATAGCAAACAATAAACAATGAGAAGATTTACTCTTCTTGTACTTAAGACGGCATTGTGCCTTTTGTATTACATCCCAACGCAATTTCTGTGTTTCATCGTCAATGTGAAGGTCCAAGGGATAGAGTAAAGCTGCAGTAGTGTATCGGAATCTAATACTGATCTCTCAGAAAAAGCTCAAACACACCTCAAACAATGAGAAGATTTCACCTTGTTTTACTTAAGTCGGCATTGTGCGTTTTGTGTTAAATCCCGACGCAATATCTGTGTTACATCGTCAATGTGAAGGTCCAAAGGATATGGTAAAGCTGTAGTAGTGCATCGGAAACTAGTACTGATCCCCCAGGAAAGGTTCAAAGCAAACCACAAACATTGAAAAGATTTGAACTTCTTGTACTGAAGTCGGCATTGTGCCTTTTGTATTAAATCCCGACTTAATTTCTGAGTTTCATCGTCAATGTGAAGGTCCAAGGGATAGTGTAAAGCTGCAGTAGTGAATCGGAAACTATTACTGATTTCCCAGGAAAAGCTCAAACAAACCACATACAATGTGAAGATTTAACGTTCTTGTACTTAAGTCGGCATTGTGGATTTTGTATTAAATTCCGACGAAATTCCTGTGGTTCATCGTCAATGTGAAGGTAAGAGGGATAGAGTAAAGTTGAAGTAGTGCATCGGAATCTAATACTGATGTCCCAGGAAACGCTCAATCAAACCACATACAATGAGAATATTTAACCTTCTTTTACTTGAGTCGGCATTGTGCCTTTTGTATTATATTCCGACGCAATTTCTGTGTTTCATCGTCAATGTGAAGGTCCAAGGGATAGAGTAAAGCTGCAGTAGTGCATCGGAATCCAGTACTTATCCCACAGGAAACGCTCAAACAAACCACAAACAATGAAAAGATTTACACTTCTTGTACTGAAGTTGGCATTGTGCATTTTGAATTGAATCCCGACTTAATTTCTGAGTTTCATCGTCAATATGAAGGTCGAAGGTTTAGTGTAAATCTGCAGTAGTGCATTGGAATCTATTACTGATCTCCCAGGAAAAGTTCAACGAAATCACAAACAATGAGAAGGTATAACCTTCTTGTACATAAGTCGGCATTGTGGCTTTTGTATTAAATCCCGACGCAATTTCTGTGCTTCATCGTCAATGTGAAGGCCCAAGGGCAAGAGTAAAGGTGCAGTAGTGCATCGGAGTCTAATACTGATCTCCCAGGAAACGCTCAAAGCTAACAACAAACAATGAGAAGATTTACTCTTCTTGTACTTAAGTATTCATTTTGCCTTTTGTATTAAATCCCGACGTAATTTCTATTATTCATCGTCAATGTGAAGGTCCAAGGGATAGAATAATGCTGCAGTAGTGCATCGTAGACTAATACTGATCTCCCAGGAAACGCTCAAAGCAAACGACAAACACTGAGAAGATTTACTCGTCTTGTACTCAAGTCGGCATTGTGCCTTTTGTATCAAATACCGAAGCAATTTCTGTGTTCCATCGTGAATGTGAAGGTCCAACGGATAGATTAAAGCTGCAGTAGTGCATCAGAATGTAATAGTGATATCCCAGAAAACGCTCAAAGCAAACTACAAACTTTGAGAAGATTTTCTCTTCTTGTACTCAAGTTGATATTGTGCCTTTTGTATTAAAACATGACGCAATTTCTGTACTTCATCGACAATGTGAACGTCCAAGGGTTAGAGTAAAGCTGCAGTAGTGCGTCGGAATCTAACACTGATCTCCCAGGAAACGCTCAAAGCATACCACAAACAATGAGAGGGATTATTCTTCTTGTATTTAAGTGTACATTGTGCCTTTTGTATAAAATCCCGACGCAATTTCTGTACTTCATCGACAATGTGAACGTCCAAGGGTTAGAGTAAAGCTGCAGTAGTGCATCGGAATCTAATACTGATCTCCCAGTAAACGATCAAACAAACCACATACAATGAGAAGATTAATGCTTCTTGTACTCGAGTCGGCATTGTGCCTTTTGTATTATATTCCGACGCAATTTCTGTACTTCATCGACAATGTGAACGTCCAAGGGTTAGAGTAAAGCTGCAGTAGTGCATCGGAATCTAATACTGATCTCCCAGTAAACGATCAAACAAACCACATACAATGAGAAGATTAATGCTTCTTGTACTCGAGTCGGCATTGTGCCTTTTGTATTATATTCCGACGCAATTTCTTTGTTTCATCGTTAATGTGATGGTACAAGGGATAGAGTAAAGCTCCAGTAGTGCATCGGAATCTAATACTGATCTCCCAGGAAACGCTTAATCAAACCAGAAGCAATGAGAACATTTACTCATCTTGTACTTAAGACGGCATTGTAGCTTTTGTATTAAATCCAGACGCTATTTCTGTGTTTCATCGCCAATGTGAAGGTCCAAGGGATAGAGTAAAGCTGCAGTAGTGCATCGGAATCTAATACTGAAATCCCAGGAAATGCGCAAAGCAGAAAACAAACAATGGGAAGATTTACTCTTCTTGGACTTAAGTCGGCATTGTGCCTTGTGTATTAAATCCCGACGCAATTTTAGTGTTTCATCGTCACTGTGAAGGTCCAAGGGATCGACTAAAGCTGCAGTAATGCATCGGAATCTAGTACTGATCTCCCTGGAAACGCTCAAAGCAAACCACAAACAAAGCGAAAATTTACCCTTCGTTTACTTAAGTCGGCACTGTGCCTTTTGTATTAAATCCAGACGCATTTTCTGTTTCATCGTCAATGTGAAGGTCCAAGGGATAAAGTTAATCTGCAGTAGTGCATCGGATTCTAGGACTGGTCCCCCAGGAAACGCTCAAAGCAAACCACAAACCATGAAAAGATTTACACATCTTGAACTTAAGTCGGCATTGTGCCTTTTGTATTTAAACGGGTCTTAATAACTGAGTTTCATCGACAATGTGAAGGTAACAGGGATAGAGTAAAGCTGCAGTAGTGCATCGGAATTAATACCGTTGTCCCAGGAAACGCTCAAACAAACCACATACAATGAGAATATTAAACCTTCATTTACTTGAGTCGGCATTGTGCCTTTTGTATTATATTCCGACGCAATTTCTGTGATTCATCGTCAATGTGAAGTTCCAAGGGATAGAGATAAGCTGCAGTAGTGCATCGGAAACTAATACAGACCTCCCAGGAAACGCCCAAAGGTAACCACAAACAATGAGAGGATTTACTGTTCTTGAACTTAAGTCTGCATTGTGGCATTTGTCTTAAATCCCGACGCAATTTCCGTGTTTCATTATCAATGTGAAGGTCCAAGGGATAGAGTAAAGCTGCAGTAGTGCATCGGAATCTAATACTGATCTCCCAGGTAACTCTGAAAGCAAACCACATCCAATGAGATGATTTACTCCTGTAGTACTTAAGTCGGCATTGTGCATTCTGTATTAAATTCCGACGCAATTTCTGTGTTTCATCGTCAATGTGATGTGCCAAGGGATAGAGTAAAGCTGCAGTAGTGCTTCGGAATCTAATACTGATCGCCCAGGAAACGCTCAAACAAACCACATACAATGAGAATATTAAACCTTCTTTTACTTGAGACGGCATTGTGCCTTTTGTATTATATTCCGACGCAATTTCTGTGTTTCATCGTCAATGTGAAGGTCCAAGGGATAGAGTAAAGCTGCAGTAGTTCTTCGGAATCTAATACTGATCTCCCAGGAAATGCTCAAAGCAAAAAACAAACAATGAGAAGATTTACTTTTTTTATGGACTTAAGTTGGCATTGTGCTTTTTGTATTAAATCGCGCCGCATTTTCTGTGTTTCATCGTCAATGTGAAGGTCCAAGTGATAGAGTAAATCTGCAGTAGTGCATCGGAATCTAGTACTGATCCCCCAGGAAACGGTCAAAGGAAACCACAAACAATGAAAAGATTTATACTTCCTGTACTTAAGTCGGCATTGTGCATTTCTTATTAAATCCCGACGCTATTTCTGCGTTTCATCGTCAATGTGAAGGTCCAAGGGATATAGTAAAGCTGCAGTAGTGCAGCGGAATCTAATACTGATCTCCCAGGAAAGACTCATAGCAAACCACAAACAATGAGATGATTTAGCCTTCTTGTACGTAAGTCAGCCATGCGTCTTCCGTATTAAATCCCGACGCAATTTCTGTGTTTTATCGTCAATGTGAAGGTTCAAGGGAAAGATTAAAGCTGCAGTAATGCATCGGAATCTAATACTGATCCCCCATGTAACGCCCAAAGGAAACAACAAACAATGAGAAGATTTACTCCTCTTGTACTCAAGTTGGTATTGTGCCTTTTGTATTAAATCCCGACGCAATTTCTCTATTTCATCGACAATGTGAAAGTCCAAGTGTTAGGGTAAAGCTGCAGTAGTGCATCGGAATCTAATACTGATCTCCCAGAAAACACTAAAAGCGAAACACAAACAAAGAGAATATTTTCTCATCTAGTACATAAGTCGGCATTGTGCCATTTGTATTAAATCGCGAATGATTTTCTGTGTTTCGCCGTCTATGTGAAGGTCCAAGGGATAGAGTAAAGCTGCAGTAGTCCATCGGAATATAACACTGATCTCCCAGGAAAAACTCAAAGCAAGCCACAAACAGTGAGAAGATTTACTCTTCTTGTAGTGAAGTCGGCATTGTGCCTTTTGTATTAAATCCCGACGCTATTTCCCTGTTTGCTCGTCGATGTGAAGGTCCAAGGGATATAGTAAAGCTGCAGTAGATCATCGGAATCTAATACTGATCTCACAGGAAATGCTGAAAGCAAACCTTAAACAATGAGAAGATTTACTCTTCTTGTACATAAGTCGGCATTGTGCCTTTTGTATTAAATCCCGGGGCAATTTCTGTGATTCATCTACAATGTGAAGGTCCAAGTGGTAGAGCAAAGCTGCAGTGTTGCATCGGAATCTAATACAGATCTCCCAGGAAACGATCAAAGCAAACCGCAAACAATGAGAAGATTTAACCTTCTTGTACGTTAGTCGGCATTGTGCCTTTCGTATTAAATACCGACGCTATTTCTGTGTTTCATCGTCAACGTGAAGGTCCAAGGGATAGAGTGAAGCTGCCGTAGTGCATCGGAATCTAAAGCTGATCTCCGAGGAAACGCTCAAAGGAAACCATAACCAGAGAGTATATTTATTCTTCTTGTATTTAAGTCGGCATTGTGCCTTTCGTATTAAATCCCGACGCATTTTCTATGTTTCATCGTTAATGTGAAGGTCCATGGGATAGAGTGAAGCTGCAGTATTGCATCGGAATGTAGTACTGATGCCCCAGGAAACGCTGAAAGCAAACCACAAAAAATGAGATGATTCACACTTCCTGTACTTAAGTCGGCATTGTGCTTTTTGTATTAAATCCCGACGCAATTTCTGAGATTCATCGTCAATGTGAAGGTCCAAGGGATAGTGTAAAGCTGCAGCAGTGCATCGGAATCTATTACTGATCTCCCAGGAAACGCTCAAAATACCACAAACAATCAGAAGATTTAACCTTCTTGTACTTAATTCGGCATTGTGCATTTTGTATTAAATCCCGACGAAATTTATGTGTTTAATCGTCAATGTGTGGGTCCAAGGGATAGTGTAAAGCTGCAGTACTGCAACAGAATCTAACACTGATTTCCCGGGAAACGCCCACAGCTAACCACAAACAATGAGATTATTTACTCTTCTCGTACTTAAGTCGGCATTGTGCCTTTTGTAATAAATCCCGCCGCAATTTCTGTGTTTTATCGTCAATGTGAAGGTCCAAGGGATAGAGTAAAGCTGCAGTAATGCATCGGAATCTAATACTGAAATCCCAGGAAACGCTCAAAGCAAACCACAAACAATGAGAAAATTTACTCTTCTTATACTTAAATCGGCATTGTGCCTTTTGTATTAAATTCCGAAGAAATTTCTATGTTTCATCGTCAATGTGAAGTTCCAAGGGATAGAGATAAGCTGCATTAGTGCATCGGAATCTAATACAGATCTCCCAGGAAACGCCCAAAGGTAACCACAAACAATGAGAGGATTTACTCTTCTTGTACTTAAGTCTGCATTGTGGCTTTTGTCTTAAATCCCGACGCAATTTAAGTGTTTCATTGTCAATGTGAAGGTCCAAGGGATAGAGTAAGGTTGCAGTAGTGCATCGGAATCTAATACTGATCTCCCAGGTAACTCTGAAAGCAAACCACATCCAATGAGATGATTTACTCCTGTAGTACTTAAGTCGGCATTGTGCATTCTGTATTAAATCCCGACGCAATTTCTGTGTTTCATCGTCAATGTGATGTGCCAAGGGATAGAGTAAAGCTGCAGTAGTGCTTCGGAATCTAATACTGATCTCCGAGGAAACGCTCATAGCAAACAATAAACAATGAGAAGATTTACTCTTCTTGTACTTAAGACGGCATTGTGCCTTTTGTATTACATCCCGACGCAATTTCTGTGTTTCATCGACAATGTGAAGGTCCAAGGGATAGAGTAAAGCTGCAGTAGTGTATCGGAATCTAATACTGATCTCTCAGGAAAAGCTCAAACACATCTCAAACAATGAGAAGATTTCACCTTGTTTTACTTGAGTCGTCATTGTGCGTTTTGTGATAAATCCCGGCGCAATATCTGTGTTACATCGTCAATGTGAAGGTCCAAGGGATATGGTAAAGCTGTAGTAGTGCATCGGAAACTAGTAGTGATCCCCCAGGAAAGGTTCAAAGCAAACCACAAACAATGAGAAGATTTGAACTTCTTGTACTTAAGTCGGCATTGTGCCTTTTGTATTAAATCCCGACTTAATTTCTGAGTTTCATCGTCAATGTGAAGGTCCAAGGGATAGTGTAAAGCTGCAGTAGTGCATCGGAATCTATTACTGATTTCCCAGGAAAAGCTCAAACAAACCACATACAATGAGAAGATTTAACCTTCTTGTACTTAAGTCGGCATTGATGATTTTGTATTAAATCCCGACGAAATTCCTGTGGTTCATCGTCAATGTGAAGGTAAGAGGGATGGAGTAAAGCTGCAGTAGTGCATCGGAATCTAATACTGATGTCCCAGGAAACGCTCAAACAAACCACATACAATGAGAATATTAAACCTTCTTTTACCTGAGTCGGCATTGTGATTTTTGTAATATATTCCGACGCAATTTCTGTGTTTCATCGTCAATGTGAAGGTCCAAGGGATAGAGTAAAGCTGCAGTAGTGCGTCGGAATCTAGTACTGATCCCACAGGAAACGCTCAAACAAACCACAAACAATGAAAAGATTTACACTTCTTGTACTGAAGTTGGCATTGTGCATTTTAAATTGAATCCCGACTTAATTTCTGAGTTTCATCGTCAATATGAAGGTCGAAGGTATAGTGTAAATCTGCAGTAGTGCATTGGAATCTATTACTGATCTCCCAGGCAAATTTCAAACAAATCACAAACAATGAGAAGGTATAACCTTCTCGTACTTAAATCGGCATTGTGGCTTTTGTATTAAATCCCGACGCAATTTCTGTGTTTCATCGTCAATGTGAAGGCCCAAGGGCAAGAGTAAAGCTGCAGTAGTGCATCGGAGTCTAATACTGATCTCCCAGGAAACGCTCAAAGCTAACAACAGACAATGAGAAGATTTACTCTTCTTGTACGTAAGTATTCATTTTGCCTTTTGTATTAAATCCCGACGCAATTTCTATTATTCATCGTCAATGTGAAGATCCAAGGGATAGAATAATGCTGCAGTAGTGCATCGTAGACTAATACTGATCTCCCAGGAAACGCTCAAAGCAAACGACAAACACTGAGAAGATTTACTCGTCTTGTACTTAAGTCGGCATTGTGCATTTTGCATCAAATCCCGACGCAATTTCTGTGTTCCATCGTGAATGTGAAGGTCCAACGGATAGATTAAAGCTGCAGTAGTGCATCAGAATGTAATACTGATATCCCAGAAAACGCTCAAAGCAAACCACAAACTTTGAGAAGATCTTCTCTTCTTGTACTCAAGTTGATATTGTGCCTTTTGTATTAAAACCCGACGCAATTTCTGTACTTCATCGACAATGTGAACGTCCAAGGGTTAGAGTAAAGCTGCAGTAGTGCTTCGGAATCTAACACTGATTTCCCAGGAAACGCTCAAAGCATACAACAAACAGTGAGAGGGATTATTCTTCTTGTATTTAAGTGTGCATTGTGCCTTTTGTATAAAATCCCGAAGCAATTTCTGTGGTTCATCGTCAATGTGAACGTCCAAGGGATAGAGTAAAGCTGCAGTAGTGCATCGGAATCTAATACTGATCTCTCAGTAAACGATCAAACAAACCACATACAATGAGAAGATTAATCCTTCTTGCACTCGAGTCGGCATTGTGCCTTTTGTATTATATTCCGACGCAATTTCTGTTTTTCATCGTAATGTGATGGTACAAGGTATAGAGTAAAGCTCCAGTAGTGCATCGGAATCTAATACTGATCTCCCAGGAAACGCTTAATCAAACCAGAATCAATGAGAACATTTACTCATCTTGTACTTAAGTCGGCATTGTAACTTTTGTATTAAATCCATACGCTATTTCTGAGTTTCATCGCCAATGTGAAGGTCCAAGGGATAGAGTAAAGCTGCAGTAGTGCATCGGAATCTAATACTGAAATCCCGGGAAATGCACAAAGCAGAAAACAAGCAATGGGAAGATTTATTCTTCTTGGACTTAAGTCGGCATTGTGCCTTTTGTATTAAATCCCGATGCAATTTTAGTGTTTCATCGTCACTGTGAAGGTCCAAGGGATCGACTAAAGCTGCAGTAATGCATCGGAATCTAGTACTGATCTCCCAGGAAACGCTCAAAGCAAACCACAAACAAAGGGAAAATTTACCCTTCTTTTACTTAAGTCGGCACTGTGCCTTTTGTATTAAATCCAGACGCATTTTCTGTTTCATCGTCAATGTGAAGGTCCAAGGGATAAAGTAAATCTGCAGTAGTGCATCGGATTCTAGGACTGGTCCCCCAGGAAACGCTCAAAGCAAACCGCAAACTATGAAAAGATTTACACATCTTGTACTTAAGTCGGCATTGTGCCTTTTGTATTAAATCCCGACTTAATTTCTGAGTTTCATCGTCAATGTGAAGGTCCAAGGGATAGTGTAAAGCTGCAGTAGTGCATCGGAATCTATTACTGATTTCCCAGGAAAAGCTCAAACAAACCATATACAATGAGAAGATTTAACCTTCTTGTACTTAAGTCGGCATTGTGGATTTTGTATTAAATCCCGACGAAATTTCTGTGGTTCATCGACAATGTGAAGGTAAGAGGGATAGAGTAAAGCTGCAGTAGTGCATCGGAATCTAATACTGATGTCCCAGGAAACGCTCAAACAAACCACATACAATGAGAATATTAAACCTTCTTTTACTTGAGACGGCATTGTGCCTTTTGTATTATATTCCGACGCAATTTCTGTGTTTCATCGTCAATGTGAATGTCCAAGGGTTAGAGTAAAGCTGCAGTAGTGCTTCGGAATCTAATACTGATCTTCCAGAAACGCTCAAAGCAAAAAACAAACAATGAGAAGAATTACTCTTCTTGGACTTAAGTCGGCATTGTGCCTTTTGACTTAAATCCCGACGCAATTTTAGTGTTTCATCGTCAATGTGAAGGTGCAAGGGATAGACTAAAGCTGCAGTAATGCATCGGAATCTAATACTGATCTCCCAGGAAACGCTCAAAGCAAACCACAAACAAAGAGAAAATTTACTCTTCTTTTACTTAAGTCGGCATTGTGCTTTGTATTAAATCGCGCCGCATTTTCCGTGTTTCATCGTCAATGTGAAGGTCCAAGGGATAGATTGAAGCTGCATTAATGCATCGGAATCTAATACTGATCCCCCAGGTAACGCCCAAAGGAAACAACAAACAATGAGAAGATTTACTCTTCATGTACTCAAGTTGGTATTGTGACTTTTGTATTAAATCCCGACGCAATTTCTCTATTTCATCGACAGTGTGAAAGTACAAGTGTTAGAGTAAAGCTGCAGTAGTGCATCGGAATCTAATACTGATCTCCCAGAAAACACTAAAAGCGAAACACAAACAAAGGGAATATTTTCTCATCTAGTACATAAGTCGGCATTGTGCCATTTGTATTAAATCGCGATTGATTTTCTGTGTTTCGCCGTCTATGTGAAGGTCCAAGGAATAGAGTAAAGCTGCAGTAGTCCATCGGAATATAACACTGATCTCCCAGGAAAAACTCAAAGCAAACCACAAACAGTGAGAAGATTTACTCTTCTTGTAGTGAAGTCGGCATTGTGCCTTTTGTATTAAATCCCGACGCTATTTCCCTGTTTCCTCGTCAATGTGAAGGTCCAAGGGATATAGTAAAGCTGCAGTAGATCATCGGAATCTAATACTGATCTCACAGGAAATGCTGAAAGCAAACCTTAAACAATGAGAAGATTTACTCTTCTTGTACATAAGTCGGCATTGTGCCTTTTGTATTAAATCCCGGGGCAATTTCTGTGATTCATCTACAATGTGAAGGTCCAAGTGGTAGAGCAAAGCTGCAGTATTGCATCGGAATCTAATACAGATCTCCCAGGAAACGATCAAAGCAAACCACAAACAATGAGAAGACTTAACCTTCTTGTACGTTAGTCGGCATTGTGCCTTTCGTATTAAATACCGACGCTATTTCTGTGTTTCATCGTCAATGTGAAGGTCCAAGGGATAGAGTGAAGCTGCCGTAGTGCATCGGAATCTAAAGCTGATCTCCGAGGAAACGCTCAAAGGAAACCATAACCAGAGAGTATATTTACTCTTCTTGTACTTAAGTCGGCATTGTGCCTTTTGTATTAAATCCCGACGCATTTTCTATGTTTCATCGTCAATGTGAAGGTCCATGGGATAGAGTGAAGCTGCAGTATTGCATCGGAATGTAGTACTGATGCCCCAGGAAACGCTGAAAGCAAACCACAAAAAATGAGATGATTCACACTTCTTGTACTTAAGTCGGCATTGTGCTTTTTGTATTAAATCCCGACGCAATTTCTGAGATTCATCGTCAATGTGAAGGTCCAAGGGATAGTGTAAAGCTGCAGCAGTGCATCGGAATCTATTACTGATCTCCCAGGAAACGCTCAAAATACCACAAACAATCAGAAGATTTAACATTCTTGTACTTAATTCGGCATTGTGCATTTTGTATTAAATCCCGACGAAATTTATGTGTTTAATCGTCAATGTGTGGGTCCAAGGGATAGTGTAAAGCTGCAGTAGTGCAACGGAATCTAATACTGATTTCCCGGGAAACGCTCACAGCTAACCACAAACAATGAGGTTATTTACTCTTCTCGTAATTAAGTCTTCATTGTGCCTTTTGTAATAAATCCCGACGCAATTTCTGTGTTTTATCGTCAATGTGAAGGTCCAAGGGATAGAGTAAAGCTGCAGTAATGCATCGGAATCTAATACTGAAATCCCAGGAAACGCTCAAAGCAAACCACAAACAATGAGAAAATTTACTCTTCTTATACTTAAATCGGCATTGTGCCTTTTGTATTAAATTCCGAAGCAATTTCTATGTTTCATCGTCAATGTGAAGTTCCAAGGGATAGAGATAAGCTGCAGTAGTGCATCGGAATCTAATACAGATCTCCCAGGAAATGCCCAAAGGTAACCACAAACAATGAGAGGATTTACTCTTCTTGTACTTAAGTCTGCATTGTGGCTTTTGTCTTAAATCCCGACGCAATTTCCGTGTTTCATTGTCAATGTGAAGGTCCAAGGGATAGAGTAAAGTTGCAGTAGTGCATCGGAATCTAATACTGATCTCCCAGGTAACTCTGAAAGCAAACCACATCCAATGAGATGATTTACTCCTGTAGTACTTAAGTCGGCATTGTGCATTCTGTATTAAATCCCGACGCAATTTCTGTGTTTCATCGTCAATGTGATGTGCCAAGGGATAGAGTAAAGCTGCAGTAGTGCTTCGGAATCTAATACTGATCTCCGAGGAAACGCTCATAGCAAACAATAAACCATGAGAAGATTTATTCTTCTTGTACTTAAGACGGCATTGTGCCTTTTGTATTACATCCCGACGCAATTTCTGTGTTTCATCGTCAATGTGAAGGTCCAAGGGATAGAGTAAAGCTGCAGTAGTGTATCGGAATCTAATACTGATCTCTCAGGAAAAGCTCAAACACATCTCAAACAATGAGAAGATTTCACCTTGCTTTACTTAAGTCGTCATTGTGCGTTTTGTGTTAAATCCCGGCGCAATATCTGTGTTACATCGTCAATGTTAAGGTCCAAGGGATATGGTAAAGCTGTAGTAGTGCATCGGAAACAAGTACTGATCCCCCAGGAAAGGTTCAAAGCAAACCACAAACAATGAAAAGATTTGTACTTCTTGTACTTAAGTCGGCATTGTGCCTTTTGTATTAAATCCCGACTTAATTTCTGAGTTTCATCGTCAATGTGAAGGTCCAAGGGTTAGTGTAAAGCTGCAGTAGTGCATCGGAATCTATTACTGATTTCCCAAGAAAAAGTCAAACAAACCACATATAATGAGAAGATTTAACCTTCATGTACTTAAGTCGGCATTGTGCCTTTTGTATTATATTCCGACGCAATTTCTGTGTTTCATCGTCAATGTGAAGGTCCAATGGATAGAGTAAAGCTGCAGTAGTGCTTCAGAAGCTAATACTGATCTCCCAGGAAACGCTCAAACAAACCACATACAATGAGAATATTAAACCTTCTTTTACTTGAGTCGGCATTGTGCCTTTTGTATTATATTCCGACGCAATTTCTGTGTTTCATCGTCAATGTGAAGGTCCAAGGGATAGAGTAAAGCTGCAGTAGTGCTTCGGAATCTAATACTGATCTCCCAGGAAACGCTCAAAGCAAAAAACAAACAATGAGAAGATTTACTTTTTTTATGGACTTAAGTTGTGCCTTTTGCATTAAATCCCGACGCAATATTAGTGTTTCATCGTCAATGTGAAGGTCCAAGGGATAGACTAAAGCAGCAGTAATGCATCGGAATCTAATACTGATCTCCCAGGAAACGCTCAAAGCAAACCACAAACAAAGAGAAAATTTTCTCTTCTTTTACTTAAGTCAGCATTGTGCCTTTTGTATTAAATCGCGCCGCATTTTCTGTGTTTCATCGTCAATGTGAAGGTCCAAGTGATAGAGTAAATCTGCAGTAGTGCATCGGAATCTAGTACTGATCCCCCAGGAAACGGTCAAAGCAAACCACAAACAATGAAAAGATTTATACTTCCTGTACTTAAGTCTGCATTGTGCCTCTTGTATTACATCCCGACGCAATTTCTGTGTTTCATCGTCTATGGGAAAGTCCAAGGAATACTGTAGAGCTGCAGTAGTGCATCGGAATCTAATACTGATCTCCCAGGAAACACTAAAAGCGAAACACAAACAAAGAGAATATTTTCTCATCTAGTACATAAGTCGGCATTGTGCCATTTGTATTAAATCGCGATTGATTTTCTATGTTTCGCCGTCTATGTGAAGGTCCAAGGGATAGAGTAAAGCTGCAGTAGTGCATCGGAATGTAACACTGATCTCCCAGGGAACGCTCAAAGCAAACCACAAACAGTGAGAAGATTTACTCTTCTTGTAGTGAAGTCGGCATTGTGCCTTTTGCATTAAATCCCAACGCTATTTCCCTGTTTCCTCGTCAATGTGAAGGTCCAAGGGATATAGTAAAGCTGCAGGAGATCATCGGAATCCAATACTGATCTCACAGGAAATGCTGAAAGCAAACCTCAAACAATGAGAAGATTTACTCTTCTTGTACATAAGTCGGCATTGCGCCTTTTGTATTAAACCCCCGGGCAATTTCTGCGATTCATCTACAATGTGAAGGTCCAAGTGGTAGAGCAAAGCTGCAGTATTGCATCGGAATCTAATACAGATCTCCCAGGAAACGATCAAAGCAAACCACAAACAATGAGAAGATTTAACCTTCTTGTACGTTAGTCGGCATTGAGCCTTTCGTATTAAATACCGACGCTATTTCTGTGTTTCATCGTCAATGTGGAGGTCCAAGGGATAGAGTGAAGCTGCCGTAGTGCATCGGAATCTAAATCTGATCTCGGAGGAAACGCTCAAAGGAAACCATAACCAGAAAGTATATTTACTCTTCTTGTACTTAAGTCGGCATTGTGCCTTTCGTATTAAATCCCGACGCATTTTCTATGTTTCATCGTCAATGTGAAGGTCCATGGGATAGAGTAAAGCTGCAGTATTGCATCGGAATGTAGTACTGATGCCCCAGGAAACGCTGAAAGCAAACCACAAACAATGAGAAGATTCACACTTCTTGCACTTAAGTCGGCATTGTGCTTTTTGTATTAAATCCCGACGCAATTTCTGAGTTTCATCGTCAATGTGAAGGTCCATGGGATAGTGTAAAGCAACAGCAGTGCATCGGAATCTAATACTGATCTCTCAGGAAACGCTCAAAATACCACAAACAATCAGAAGATTTAACCTTCTTGTACTTAATTCGGCATTGTGCTTTTTGTATTAAATCCCGACGAAATTTCTGTGTTTAATCGTCAATGTGTAGGTCCAAGGGATAGTGTAAAGCTGCAGTAGTGCAACGGAATGTAATACTGATTTCCCGGGAAACGCTCACAGCTAACCACAAACAATGCGATTATTTATTCTTCTCGTACTTAAGTCGGCATTGTGCCTTTTGTAATAAATCCCGACGCAATTTCTGTGTTTTATCGTCAAAGTGAAGGTCCAAGGGATAGAGTAAAGCTGCAGTAGTGCATCGGAATCCAATACTGAAATCCCAGGAAACGCTCAAAGCAAACCACAAACAATGAGAAAATTTACTCTTCTTATACTTAAATCGGCATTGTGCCTTTTGTATTAAATTCCGTAGCAATTTCTATGTTTCATCGTCAATGTGAAGTTCCAAGGGATAGAGATAAGCTGCAGTAGTGCATCGGAATCTAATACAGATCTCCCAGGAAACGCCCAAAGGTAACCACAAACAATGAGAGGATTTACTCTTCTTGTACTTAAGTCTGCATTGTGGCTTTTGTCTTAAATCCCGACGCAATTTCCGTGTTTCATTGTCAATGTGAAGGTCCAAGGGATAGAGTAAAGCTGCAGTAGTGCATCGGAATCTAATACTGATCTCCCAGGTAACTCTGAAAATAAACCACATCCAATGAGAAGATTTACTCCTGTAGTACTTAAGTCGGCATTGTGCATTCTGTATTAAATCCCGACGCAATTTCTGTGTTTCATCGTCAATGTGATGTGCCAAGGGATAGAGTAGAGCTGCAGTAGTGCTTCGGAATCTAATACTGATCTCCGAGGAAACGCTCATAGCAAACAATAAACAATGAGAAGATTTACTCTTCTTGTACTTAAGACGGCATTGTGCCTTTTGTATTACATCCCAACGCAATTTCTGTGTTTCATCGTCAATGTGAAGGTCCAAGGGATAGAGTAAAGCTGCAGTAGTGTATCGGAATCTAATACTGATCTCTCAGAAAAAGCTCAAACACACCTCAAACAATGAGAAGATTTCACCTTGTTTTACTTAAGTCGGCATTGTGCGTTTTGTGTTAAATCCCGACGCAATATCTGTGTTACATCGTCAATGTGAAGGTCCAAAGGATATGGTAAAGCTGTAGTAGTGCATCGGAAACTAGTACTGATCCCACAGGAAAGGTTCAAAGCAAACCACAAACAATGAAAAGATTTGAACTTCTTGTACTGAAGTCGGCATTGTGCCTTTTGTATTAAATCCCGACTTAATTTCTGAGTTTCATCGTCAATGTGAAGGTCCAAGGGATAGTGTAAAGCTGCAGTAGTGAATCGGAAACTATTACTGATTTCCCAGGAAAAGCTCAAACAAACCACATACAATGTGAAGATTTTTACGTTCTTGTACTTAAGTCGGCATTGTGGATTTTGTATTAAATCCCGACGAAATTCCTGTGGTTCATCGTCAATGTGAAGGTAAGAGGGATAGAGTAAAGCTGAAATAGTGCATCGGAATCTAATACTGATGTCCCAGGAAACGCTCAAACAAACCACATACAATGAGAATATTTAACCTTCTTTTACTTGAGTCGGCATTGTGCCTTTTGTATTATATTCCGACGCAATTTCTGTGTTTCATCGTCAATGTGAAGGTCCAAGGGATAGAGTAAAGCTGCAGTAGTGCATCGGAATCCAGTACTTATCCCACAGGAAACGCTCAAACAAACCACAAACAATGAAAAGATTTACACTTCTTGTACTGAAGTTGGCATTGTGCATTTTGAATTGAATCCCGACTTAATTTCTGAGTTTCATCGTCAATATGAAGGTCGAAGGTTTAGTGTAAATCTGCAGTAGTGCATTGGAATCTATTACTGATCTCCCAGGAAAAGTTCAACGAAATCACAAACAATGAGAAGGTATAACCTTCTTGTACATAAGTCGGCATTGTGGCTTTTGTATTAAATCCCGACGCAATTTCTGTGCTTCATCGTCAATGTGAAGGCCCAATGGCAAGAGTAAAGGTGCAGTAGTGCATCGGAGTCTAATACTGATCTCCCAGGAAACGCTCAAAGCTAACAACAAACAATGAGAAGATTTACTCTTCTTGTACTTAAGTATTCATTTTGCCTTTTGTATTAAATCCCGACGTAATTTCTATTATTCATCGTCAATGTGAAGGTCCAAGGGATAGAATAATGCTGCAGTAGTGCATCGTAGACTAATACTGATCTCCCAGGAAACGCTCCAAGCAAACGACAAACACTGAGAAGATTTACTCGTCTTGTACTCAAGTCGGCATTGTGCCTTTTGTATCAAATACCGAAGCAATTTCTGTGTTCCATCGTGAATGTGAAGGTCCAACGGATAGATTAAAGCTGCAGTAGTGCATCAGAATGTAATAGTGATATCCCAGAAAACGCTCAAAGCAAACTACAAACTTTGAGAAGATTTTCTCTTCTTGTACTCAAGTTGATATTGTGCCTTTTGTATTAAAACCCGACGCAATTTCTGTACTTCATCGACAATGTGAACGTCCAAGGGTTAGAGTAAAGCTGCAGTAGTGCGTCGGAATCTAACACTGATCTCCCAGGAAACGCTCAAAGCATACCACAAACAATGAGAGGGATTATTCTTCTTGTATTTAAGTGTACATTGTGCCTTTTGTATAAAATCCCGACGCAATTTCTGTACTTCATCGACAATGTGAACGTCCAAGGGATAGAGTAAAGCTGCAGTAGTGCATCGGAATCTAATACTGATCTCCCAGTAAACGATCAAACAAACCACATACAATGAGAAGATTAATGCTTCTTGTACCCGAGTCGGCATTGTGCCTTTTGTATTATATTCCGACGCAATTTCTTTGTTTCATCGTTAATGTGATGGTACAAGGGATAGAGTAAAGCTCCAGTAGTGCATCGGAATCTAATACTGATCTCCCAGGAAACGCTTAATCAAACCAGAAGCAATGAGAACATTTACTCATCTTGTACTTAAGTCGGCATTGTAGCTTTTGTTTTAAATCCAGACGCTATTTCTGTGTTTCATCGCCAATGTGAAGGGACAAGGGATAGAGATAAGCTGCAGTAGTGCATCGGAAACTAATACAGACCTCCCAGGAAACGCCCAAAGGTAACCACAAACAATGAGAGGATTTACTGTTCTTGTACTTAAGTCTGCATTGTGGCATTTGTCTTAAATCCCGACGCAATTTCCGTGTTTCATTATCAATGTGAAGGTCCAAGGGATAGAGTAAAGCTGCAGTAGTGCATCGGAATCTAATACTGATCTCCCAGGTAACTCTGAAAGCAAACCACATCCAATGAGATGATTTACTCCTGTAGTACTTAAGTCGGCATTGTGCATTCTGTATTAAATCCCGACGCAATTTCTGTGTTTCATCGTCAATGTGATGTGCCAAGGGATAGAGTAAAGCTGCAGCAGTGCTTCGGAATCCAATACTGATCGCCCAGGAAACGCTCAAACAAACCACATACAATGAGAATATTAAACCTTCTTTTACTTGAGACGGCATTGTGCCTTTTGTATTATATTCCGACGCAATTTCTGTGTTTCATCGTCAATGTGAAGGTCCAAGGGATAGAGTAAAGCTGCAGTAGTTCTTCGGAATCTAATACTGATCTCCCAGGAAATGCTCAAAGCAAAAAACAAACAATGAGAAGATTTACTTTTTTTATGGACTTAAGTTGGCATTGTGCTTTTTGTATTAAATCGCGCCGCATTTTCTGTGTTTCATCGTCAATGTGAAGGTCCAAGTGATAGAGTAAATCTGCAGTAGTGCATCGGAATCTAGTACTGATCCCCCAGGAAACGGTCAAAGGAAACCACAAACAATGAAAAGATTTATACTTCCTGTACTTAAGTCGGCATTGTGCATTTCTTATTAAATCCCGACGCCATTTCTGCGTTTCATCGTCAATATGAAGGTCCAAGGGATATAGTAAAGCTGCAGTAGTGCAGCGGAATCTAATACTGATCTCCCAGGAAAGACTCATAGCAAACCACAAACAATGAGATGATTTAGCCTTCTTGTACGTAAGTCAGCCATGCGTCTTCCGTATTAAATCCCGACGCAATTTCTGTGTTTTATCGTCAATGTGAAGGTTCAAGGGAAAGATTAAAGCTGCAGTAATGCATCGGAATCTAATACTGATCCCCCATGTAACGCCCAAAGGAAACAACAAACAATGAGAAGATTTACTCCTCTTGTACTCAAGTTGGTATTGTGCCTTTTGTATTAAATCCCGACGCAATTTCTCTATTTCATCGACAATGTGAAAGTCCAAGTGTTAGGGTAAAGCTGCAGTAGTGCATCGGAATCTAATACTGATCTCCCAGAAAACACTAAAAGCGAAACACAAACAAAGAGAATATTTTCTCATCTAGTACATAAGTCGGCATTGTGCCATTTGTATTAAATCGCGAATGATTTTCTGTGTTTCGCCGTCTATGTGAAGGTCCAAGGGATAGAGTAAAGCTGCAGTAGTCCATCGGAATATAACACTGATCTCCCAGGAAAAACTCAAAGCAAGCCACAAACAGTGAGAAGATTTACTCTTCTTGTAGTGAAGTCGGCATTGTGCCTTTTGTATTAAATCCCGACGCTATTTCCCTGTTTGCTCGTCAATGTGAAGGTCCAAGGGATATAGTAAAGCTGCAGTAGATCATCGGAATCTAATACTGATCTCACAGGAAATGCTGAAAGCAAACCTTAAACAATGAGAAGATTTATTCTTCTTGTACATAAGTCGGCATTGTGCCTTTTGTATTAAATCCCGGGGCAATTTCTGTGATTCATCTACAATGTGAAGGTCCAAGTGGTAGAGCAAAGCTGCAGTGTTGCATCGGAATCTAATACAGATCTCCCAGGAAACGATCAAAGCAAACCGCAAACAATGAGAAGATTTAACCTTCTTGTACGTTAGTCGGCATTGTGCCTTTCGTATTAAATACCGACGCTATTTCTGTGTTTCATCGTCAACGTGAAGGTCCAAGGGATAGAGTGAAGCTGCCGTAGTGCATCGGAATCTAAAGCTGATCTCCGAGGAAACGCTCAAAGGAAACCATAACCAGAGAGTATATTTATTCTTCTTGTATTTAAGTCGGCATTGTGCCTTTCGTATTAAATCCCGACGCATTTTCTATGTTTCATCGTTAATGTGAGGGTCCATGGGATAGAGTGAAGCTGCAGTATTGCATCGGAATGTAGTACTGATGCCCCAGGAAACGCTGAAAGCAAACCACAAAAAATGAGATGATTCACACTTCCTGTACTTAAGTCGGCATTGTGCTTTTTGTATTAAATCCCGACGCAATTTCTGAGATTCATCGTCAATGTGAAGGTCCAAGGGATAGTGTAAAGCTGCAGCAGTGCATCGGAATCTATTACTGATCTCCCAGGAAACGCTCAAAATACCACAAACAATCAGAAGATTTAACCTTCTTGTACTTAATTCGGCATTGTGCATTTTGTATTAAATCCCGACGAAATTTATGTGTTTAATCGTCAATGTGTGGGTCCAAGGGATAGTGTAAAGCCGCAGAACTGCAACAGAATCTAACACTGATTTCCCGGGAAACGCCCACAGCTAACCACAAACAATGAGATTATTTACTCTTCTCGTACTTAAGTCGGCATTGTGCCTTTTGTAATAAATCCCGCCGCAATTTCTGTGTTTTATCGTCAATGTGAAGGTCCAAGGGATAGAGTAAAGCTGCAGTAATGCATCGGAATCTAATACTGAAATCCCAGGAAACGCTCAAAGCAAACCACAAACAATGAGAAAATTTACTCTTCTTATACTTAAATCGGCATTGTGCCTTTTGTATTAAATTCCGAAGAAATTTCTATGTTTCATCGTCAATGTGAAGTTCCAAGGGATAGAGATAAGCTGCATTAGTGCATCGGAATCTAATACAGATCTCCCAGGAAACGCCCAAAGGTAACCACAAACAATGAGAGGATTTACTCTTCTTGTACTTAAGTCTGCATTGTGGCTTTTGTCTTAAATCCCGACGCAATTTAAGTGTTTCATTGTCAATGTGAAGGTCCAAGGGATAGAGTAAGGTTGCAGTAGTGCATCGGAATCTAATACTGATCTCCCAGGTAACTCTGAAAGCAAACCACATCCAATGAGATGATTTACTCCTGTAGTACTTAAGTCGGCATTGTGCATTCTGTATTAAATCCCGACGCAATTTCTGTGTTTCATCGTCAATGTGATGTGCCAAGGGATAGAGTAAAGCTGCAGTAGTGCTTCGGAATCTAATACTGATCTCCGAGGAAACGCTCATAGCAAACAATAAACAATGAGAAGATTTACTCTTCTTGTACTTAAGACGGCATTGTGCCTTTTGTATTACATCCCGACGCAATTTCTGTGTTTCATCGTCAATGTGAAGGTCCAAGGGATAGAGTAAAGCTGCAGTAGTGTATCGGAATCTAATACTGATCTCTCAGGAAAAGCTCAAACACATCTCAAACAATGAGAAGATTTCACCTTGTTTTACTTGAGTCGTCATTGTGCGTTTTGTGATAAATCCCGGCGCAATATCTGTGTTACATCGTCAATGTGAAGGTCCAAGGGATATGGTAAAGCTGTAGTAGTGCATCGGAAACTAGTACTGATCCCCCAGGAAAGGTTCAAAGCAAACCACAAACAATGAAAAGATTTGAACTTCTTGTACTTAAGTCGGCATTGTGCCTTTTGTATTAAATCCCGACTTAATTTCTGAGTTTCATCGTCAATGTGAAGGTCCAAGGGATAGTGTAAAGCTGCAGTAGTGCATCGGAATCTATTACTGATTTCCCAGGAAAAGCTCAAACAAACCACATACAATGAGAAGATTTAACCTTCTTGTACTTAAGTCGGCATTGATGATTTTGTATTAAATCCCGACGAAATTCCTGTGGTTCATCGTCAATGTGAAGGTAAGAGGGATGGAGTAAAGCTGCAGTAGTGCATCGGAATCTAATACTGATGTCCCAGGAAACGCTCAAACAAAACACATACAATGAGAATATTAAACCTTCTTTTACCTGAGTCGGCATTGTGCTTTTTGTAATATATTCCGACGCAATTTCTGTGTTTCATCGTCAATGTGAAGGTCCAAGGGATAGAGTAAAGCTGCAGTAGTGCGTCGGAATCTAGTACTGATCCCACAGGAAACGCTCAAACAAACCACAAACAATGAAAAGATTTACACTTCTTGTACTGAAGTTGGCATTGTGCATTTTAAATTGAATCCCGACTTAATTTCTGAGTTTCATCGTCAATATGAAGGTCGAAGGTATAGTGTAAATCTGCAGTAGTGCATTGGAATCTATTACTGATCTCCCAGGCAAATTTCAAACAAATCACAAACAATGAGAAGGTATAACCTTCTCGTACTTAAATCGGCGTTGTGGCTTTTGTATTAAATCCCGACGCAATTTCTGTGTTTCATCGTCAATGTGAAGGCCCAAGGGCAAGAGTAAAGCTGCAGTAGTGCATCGGAGTCTAATACTGATCTCCCAGGAAACGCTCAAAGCTAACAACAGACAATGAGAAGATTTACTCTTCTTGTACGTAAGTATTCATTTTGCCTTTTGTATTAAATCCCGACGCAATTTCTATTATTCATCGTCAATGTGAAGATCCAAGGGATAGAATAATGCTGCAGTAGTGCATCGTAGACTAATACTGATCTCCCAGGAAACGCTCAAAGCAAACGACAAACACTGAGAAGATTTACTCGTCTTGTACTTAAGTCGGCATTGTGCATTTTGCATCAAATCCCGACGCAATTTCTGTGTTCCATCGTGAATGTGAAGGTCCAACGGATAGATTAAAGCTGCAGTAGTGCATCAGAATGTAATACTGATATCCCAGAAAACGCTCAAAGCAAACCACAAACTTTGAGAAGATCTTCTCTTCTTGTACTCAAGTTGATATTGTGCCTTTTGTATTAAAACCCGACGCAATTTCTGTACTTCATCGACAATGTGAACGTCCAAGGGTTAGAGTAAAGCTGCAGTAGTGCTTCGGAATCTAACACTGATCTCCCAGGAAACGCTCAAAGCATACAACAAAAAATGAGAGGGATTATTCTTCTTGTATTTAAGTGTGCATTGTGCCTTTTGTATAAAATCCCGAAGCAATTTCTGTGGTTCATCGTCAATGTGAACGTCCAAGGGATAGAGTAAAGCTGCAGTAGTGCATCGGAATCTAATACTGATCTCTCAGTAAACGATCAAACAAACCACATACAATGAGAAGATTAATCCTTCTTGTACTCGAGTCGGCATTGTGCCTTTTGTAATATATTCCGACGCAATTTCTGTTTTTCATCGTAATGTGATGGTACAAGGTATAGAGTAAAGCTCCAGTAGTGCATCGGAATCTAATACTGATCTCCCAGGAAACGCTTAATCAAACCAGAATCAATGAGAACATTTACTCATCTTGTACTTAAGTCGGCATTGTAACTTTTGTATTAAATCCATACGCTATTTCTGAGTTTCATCGCCAATGTGAAGGTCCAAGGGATAGAGTAAAGCTGCAGTAGTGCATCGGAATCTAATACTGAAATCCCGGGAAATGCACAAAGCAGAAAACAAGCAATGGGAAGATTTATTCTTCTTGGACTTAAGTCGGCATTGTGCCTTTTGTATTAAATCCCGATGCAATTTTAGTGTTTCATCGTCACTGTGAAGGTCCAAGGGATCGACTAAAGCTGCAGTAATGCATCGGAATCTAGTACTGATCTCCCAGGAAACGCTCAAAGCAAACCACAAACAAAGGGAAAATTTACCCTTCTTTTACTTAAGTCGGCACTGTGCATTTTGTATTAAATCCAGACGCATTTTCTGTTTCATCGTCAATGTGAAGGTCCAAGGGATAAAGTAAATCTGCAGTAGTGCATCGGATTCTAGGACTGGTCCCCAGGAAACGCTCAAAGCAAACCGCAAACTATGAAAAGATTTACACATCTTGTACTTAAGTCGGCATTGTGCCTTTTGTATTAAATCCCGACTTAATTTCTGAGTTTCATCGTCAATGTGAAGGTCCAAGGGATAGTGTAAAGCTGCAGTAGTGCATCGGAATCTATTACTGATTTCCCAGGAAAAGCTCAAACAAACCATATACTATGAGAAGATTTAACCTTCTTGTACTTAAGTCGGCATTGTGGATTTTGTATTAAATCCCGACGAAATTTCTGTGGTTCATCGACAATGTGAAGGTAAGAGGGATAGAGTAAAGCTGCAGTAGTGCATCGGAATCTAATACTGATGTCCCAGGAAACGCTCAAACAAACCACATACAATGAGAATATTAAACCTTCTTTTACTTGAGACGGCATTGTGCCTTTTGTATTATATTCCGACGCAATTTCTGTGTTTCATCGTCAATGTGAATGTCCAAGGGTTAGAGTAAAGCTGCAGTAGTGCTTCGGAATCTAATACTGATCTTCCAGAAACGCTCAAAGCAAAAAACAAACAATGAGAAGAATTACTCTTCTTGGACTTAAGTCGGCATTGTGCCTTTTGAATTAAATCCCGACGCAATTTTAGTGTTTCATCGTCAATGTGAAGGTCCAAGGGATAGACTAAAGCTGCAGTAATGCATCGGAATCTAATACTGATCTCCCAGGAAACGCTCAAAGCAAACCACAAACAAAGAGAAAATTTACTCTTCTTTTACTTAAGTCGGCATTGTGCCTTTTGTATTAAATCGCGCCGCATTTTCCGTGTTTCATCGTCAATGTGAAGGTCCAAGGGATAGATTGAAGCTGCATTAATGCATCGGAATCTAATACTGATCCCCCAGGTAACGCCCAAAGGAAACAACAAACAATGAGAAGATTTACTCTTCATGTACTCAAGTTGGTATTGTGCCTTTTGTATTAAATCCCGACGCAATTTCTCTATTTCATCGACAATGTGAAAGTACAAGTGTTAGAGTAAAGCTGCAGTAGTGCATCGGAATCTAATACTGATCTCCCAGGAAACACTAAAAGCGAAACACAAACAAAGAGAATATTTTCTCATCTAGTACATAAGTCGGCATTGTGCCATTTGTATTAAATCGCGATTGATTTTCTGTGTTTCGCCGTCTATGTGAAGGTCCAAGGAATAGAGTAAAGCCGCAGTAGTCCATCGGAATATAACACTGATCTCCCAGGAAAAACTCAAAGCAAACCACAAACAGTGAGAAGATTTACTCTTCTTGTAGTGAAGTCGGCATTGTGCCTTTTGTATTAAATCCCGACGCTATTTCCCTGTTTCCTCGTCAATGTGAAGGTCCAAGGGATATAGTAAAGCTGCAGTAGATCATCGGAATCTAATACTGATCTCACAGGAAATGCTGAAAGCAAACCTTAAACAATGAGAAGATTTACTCTTCTTGTACATAAGTCGGCATTGTGCCTTATGTATTAAATCCCGGGGCAATTTCTGTGATTCATCTACAATGTGAAGGTCCAAGTGGTAGAGCAAAGCTGCAGTATTGCATCGGAATCTAATACAGATCTCCCAGGAAACGATCAAAGCAGACCACAAACAATGAGAAGACTTAACCTTCTTGTACGTTAGTCGGCATTGTGCCTTTCGTATTAAATACCGACGCTATTTCTGTGTTTCATCGTCAATGTGAAGGTCCAAGGGATAGAGTGAAGCTGCCGTAGTGCATCGGAATCTAAAGCTGATCTCCGAGGAAACGCTCAAAGGAAACCATAACCAGAGAGTATATTTACTCTTCTTGTACTTAAGTCGGCATTGTGCCTTTTGTATTAAATCCCGACGCATTTTCTATGTTTCATCGTCAATGTGAAGGTCCATGGGATAGAGTGAAGCTGCAGTATTGCATCGGAATGTAGTACTGATGCCCCAGGAAACGCTGAAAGCAAACCAAAAAAAATGAGATGATTCACACTTCTTGTACTTAAGTCGGCATTGTGCTTTTTGTATTAAATCCCGACTTAATTTCTGAGATTCATCGTCAATGTGAAGGTCCAAGGGATAGTGTAAAGCTGCAGCAGTGCATCGGAATCTATTACTGATCTCCCAGGAAACGCTCAAAATACCACAAACAATCAGAAGATTTAACCTTCTTGTACTTAATTCGGCATTGTGCATTTTGTATTAAATCCCGACGAAATTTATGTGTTTAATCGTCAATGTGTGGGTCCAAGGGATAGTGTAAAGCTGCAGTAGTGCAACGGAATCTAATACTGATTTCCCGGGAAACGCTCACAGCTAACCACAAACAATGAGATTATTTACTCTTCTCGTAATTAAGTCTTCATTGTGCCTTTTGTAATAAATCCCGACGCAATTTCTGTGTTTTATCGTCAATGTGAAGGTCCAAGGGATAGAGTAAAGCTGCAGTAATGCATCGGAATCTAATACTGAAATCCCAGGAAACGCTCAAAGCAAACCACAAACAATGAGAAAATTTACTCTTCTTATACTTAAATCGGCATTGTGCCTTTTGTATTAAATTCCGAAGCAATTTCTATGTTTCATCGTCAATGTGAAGTTCCAAGGGATAGAGATAAGCTGCAGTAGTGCATCGGAATCTAATACAGATCTCCCAGGAAATGCCCAAAGGTAACCACAAACAATGAGAGGATTTACTCTTCTTGTACTTAAGTCTGCATTGTGGCTTTTGTCTTAAATCCCGACGCAATTTCCGTGTTTCATTGTCAATGTGAAGGTCCAAGGGATAGAGTAAGGTTGCAGTAGTGCATCGGAATCTAATACTGATCTCCCAGGTAACTCTGAAAGCAAACCACATCCAATGAGATGATTTACTCCTGTAGTACTTAAGTCGGCATTGTGCATTCTGTATTAAATCCCGACGCAATTTCTGTGTTTCATCGTCAATGTGATGTGCCAAGGGATAGAGTAAAGCTGCAGTAGTGCTTCGGAATCTAACACTGATCTCCGAGGAAACGCTCATAGCAAACAATAAACCATGAGAAGATTTACTCTTCTTGTACTTAAGACGGCATTGTGCCTTTTGTATTACATCCCGACGCAATTTCTGTGTTTCATCGTCAATGTGAAGGTCCAAGGGATAGAGTAAAGCTGCAGTAGTGTATCGGAATCTAATACTGATCTCTCAGGAAAAGCTCAAACACATCTCAAACAATGAGAAGATTTCACCTTGCATTACTTAAGTCGGCATTGTGCGTTTTGTGTTAAATCCCGGCGCAATATCTGTGTTACATCGTCAATGTTAAGGTCCAAGGGATATGGTAAAGCTGTAGTAGTCCATCGGAAACAAGTACTGATCCCCCAGGAAAAGTTCAAAGCAAACCACAAACAATGAAAAGATTTGAACTTCTTGTACTTAAGTCGGCATTGTGCTTTTTGTATTAAATCCCGACTTAATTTCTGAGTTTCATCGTCAATGTGAAGGTCCAAGGGATAGTGTAAAGCTGCAGTAGTGCATCGGAATCTATTACTGATTTCCCAGGAAAAGCTCAAACAAACCACATACAATGAGAAGATTTAACCTTCCTGTACTTAAGTCGGCATTGATGATTTTGTATTAAATCCCGACGAAATTCCTGTGGTTCATCGTCAATGTGAAGGTAAGAGGGATAGAGTAAAGCTGCAGTAGTGCATCGGAATCTAATACTGATGTCCCAGGAAACGCTCAAACAAACCACATACAATAAGAATATTAAACCTTCTTTTACTTGAGTCGGCATTGTGCTTTTTGTATTATATACCGATGCAATTTCTGTGTTTCATCGTCAATGTGAAGGTCCAAGGGATAGAGTAAAGCTGCAGTAGTGCGTCGGAATCTAGTACTGATCCCACAGGAAACGCTCAAACAAACCACAAACAATGAAAAGATTTACACTTCTTGTACTGAAGTTGGCATTGTGCATTTTAAATTGAATCCCGACTTAATTTCTGAGTTTCATCGTCAATATGAAGGTCGAACGTATAGTGTAAATCTGCAGTAGTGCATTGGAATCTATTACTGATCTCCCAGGCAAAGTTCAAACAAATCACAAACAATGAGAAAGTATAACCTTCTCGTACTTAAGTCGGCATTGTGGCTTTTGTATTAAATCCCGACGCAATTTCTGTGTTTCATCGTCAATGTGAAGGCCCAAGGGCAAGAGTAAAGGTGCAGTAGTGCATCGGAGTCTAATACTGATCTCCCAGGAAACGCTCAAAGCTAACAACAAACAATGAGAAGATTTACTCTTCTTGTACGTATGTATTCATTTTGCCTTTTGTATTAAATCCCGACGCAATTTCTATTATTCATCGTCAATGTGAAGGCCCAAGGGATAGAATAATGCTGCAGTAGTGCATCGTAGACTAATACTGATCTCCCAGGAAACGCTCAAAGCAAACGACAAACACTGAGAAGATTTACTCGTCTTGTACTTAAGTCGGCATTGTGCATTTTGTATCAAATCCCGACGCAATTTCTGTGTTCCATCGTAATTGTGAAGGTCCAACGGATAGATTAAAGGTGCAGTAGTGCATCAGAATGTAATACTGATATCCCAAAAAACGCTCAAAGCAAACCACAAACTTTGAGAAGATCTTCTCTTCTTGTACTCAAGTTGATATTGTGCCTTTTGTATTAAAACACGACGCAATTTCTGTACTTCATCGACAATGTGAACGTCCAAGGGTTAGAGTAAAGCTGCAGTAGTGCTTCGGAATCTAACACTGATCTCCCAGGAAACGCTCAAAGCATACCACAAACAATGAGAGGGATTATTCTTCTTGTATTTAAGTGTGCATTGTGCCTTTTGTATAAAATCCCGACGCAATTTCTGTGGTTCATCGTCAATGTGAACGTCCAAGGGATAGAGTAAAGCTGCAGTAGGGCATCGGAATCTAATACTGATCTCTCAGTAAACGATCAAACAAACCACATACAATGAGAAGATTAATCCTTCTTGTACTCGAGTCGGCATTGTGCCTTTTGTATTATATTCCGACGCAATTTCTGTTTTTCATCGTAATGTGATGGTACAAGGTATAGAGTAAAGCTCCAGTAGTGCATCGGAATCTAATACTGATCTCCCAGGAAACGCTTAATCAAACCAGAAGCAATGAGAACATTTACTCATCTTGTACTTAAGTCGGCATTGTAACTTTTGTATTAAATCCATACGCTATTTCTGTGTTACATCGCCAATGTGAATGTCCAAGGGATAGAGTAAAGCTGCAGTAGTGCATCGGAATCTAATACTGAAATCCCAGGAAATGCACAAAGCAGAAAACAAACAATGGGGAGATTTATTCTTCTTGGACTTAAGTCGGCATTGTGCCTTTTGTATTAAATCCCGATGCAATTTTAGTGTTTCATCGTCACTGTGAAGGTCCAAGGGATCGACTAAAGCTGCAGTAATGCATCGGAATCTAGTACTGATCTCCCAGGAAACGCTCAAAGCAAACCACAAACAAAGGGAAAATTTACCCTTCTTTTACTTAAGTCGGCACTGTGCCTTTTGTATTAAATGCAGACGCATTTTCTGTTTCATCGTCAATGTGAAGGTCCAAGGGATAAAGTAAATCTGCAGTAGTGCATCGGATTCTAGGACTGGTCCCCCAGGAAACGCTCAAAGCAAACCACAAACTATGAAAAGATTTAGACATCTTGTAATTAAGTCGGCATTGTGCCTTTTGTATTAAATCCCGACTTAATTTCTGAGTTTCATCGTCAATGTGAAGGTCCAAGGGATAGTGTAAAGCTGCAGTAGTGAATCGGAATCTATTACTGATTTCCCAGGAAAAGCTCAAACAAACCACATACAATGAGAAGATTTAACCTTCTTGTACTTAAGTCGGCATTGTGGATTTTGTATTAAATCCCGACGAAATTTCTGTGGTTCATCGACAATGTGAAGGTAAGAGGGATAGAGTAAAGCTGCAGTAGTGCATCGGAATCTAATACTGATGTCCCAGGAAACACTCAAACAAACCACATACAATGAGAGTATTAAACCTTCTTTTACTTGAGTCGGCATTGTGCCTTTTGTATTATATTCCGACGCAATTTTAGTGTTTCATCGTCAATGTGAAGGTCCAAGGGATAGACTAAAGCTGCAGAATGGATCGGAATCTAATACTGATCTCCCAGGAAACGCTCAAAGCAAACCACAAACAAAGAGAAAATTTACTCTTCTTTTACTTAAGTCGGCATTGTGCCTTTTGTATTAAATCGCGCCGCATTTTCCGTGTTTCATCGTCAATGTGAAGGTCCAAGGGATAGATTGAAGCTGCAGTAATGCATCGGAATCTAATACTGATCCCCCAGGTAACGCCCAAAGGAAACAACAAACAATGAGAAGATTTACTCTTCATGTACTCAAGTTGGTATTGTGCCTTTTGTATTACATCCCGACGCAATTTCTCTATTTCATCGACAATGTGAATGTCCAAGTGTTAGAGTAAAGCTGCAGTAGTGCATCGGAATCTAATACTGATCTCCCAGGAAAGGCTCATAGCAAACCACAAACAATGAGATGATTTAACATTCTTGTACGTAAGTCTGCATTGTGCCTCTTGTATTACATCCCGACGCAATTTCTGTGTTTCTTCGTCTATGGGAAAGTCCAAGGGATATAGTAGAGCTACAGTAGTGCATCGGAATCTAATACTGATCTCCCAGGAAACACTAAAAGCGAAACACAAACAATGAGAACATTTTCTCATCTAGTACATAAGTCGGCATTGTGCCATTTGTATTAAATCGCGATTGATTTTCTGTGTTTCCCGTCTATATGAAGGCCCAAGGGATAGAGTAAAGCTGCAGTAGTGCATCGGAATATAATACTGATCTCCCAGGAAACGCTCAAAGCACACCACAAACAGTGAGAAGATTTACTCTTCTTGTACTTAAGTCGGCATTGTGCCTTTTGTATTAAATCCCGACGCAATTTTAGTGTTTCATCGACAATGCGAAGGTCCAAGGGATAGACCAAAGGCGCAGTAATGCATCGGAATCTATTACAGATCTCCCAGGAAACGCTCAAATCAAACCACAAAAAAAGAGAAAATTTACTCTTCATTTACTTAAGTCGGCATTTTGCCTTTTGTATTAAGTCCCGACGCATTTTCTGTGTTTCATCGTCAAAGTGAAGGTCCAAGGGATAGAGTAAATCTGTAGTAGTGCATCGTAATCTAGTACTGATCCCCCAGGAATCGATCAAAGCAAACCACAAACAATGAAAGATTTACACTTCTTGTCCTGAAGTCAGCATTGTGCCTTTCGTATTAAATCCCGACGCTATTTCTGTGTTTCCTCGTCAATGTGAAGGTCCAAGGCATATAGTAAACCTGCAGTAGTGCATCGGATTCTAATACTGATCTCCCAGGAAAGGCTCATAGCAAACCACAAACAATGAGTTGATTTAACCTTGTTGTACGTAAGTCAGCCTTGTGTCTTTCGTATTAAATCCCGACGAAATTTCTGTGTTTCATCGTCAATGTGAAGGTCCAAGGGATAGACTAAAGCTGCAGTAATGCATCGGAATCTAATACAGATCTCCCAGGAAACGCTCATAGCAAACCTTCAACAAAGAGAACATTTTCTCTTCTTGTACTTAAGTCTGCATTGTGCCTTTTGTATTTAATCCCGACGCATTTTCTGTGTATCATCATCAATGTGAAGGTCCAAGGGATAGACAAAAGCTGCAGTAATGCATCGGAATCTAAAACAGATCTCCTAGGAAACGCTCGTAGCAAACCACAAACAAATAGAAAATTTACTCTTCTTTTACTTAAGTCGGCATTGTGCCTTTTGTACTAAATTCCGACTTAATTATTGAGTTTTATCGTCAATGTGAGGTCCAAGGGATAGTGTAAAGATGCAGTAGTGCATCGGAGTCTATTACTGATCTCGCAGGAAAAGCTCAAACAAACCACAGACAATGTGAAGAATTAACCTTCCTGTACTTAAGCGGGCATTGTGGCTTTTGTATTAAATCCCGACGCAATTTTGTGTTTCATCGTCAATGTGAAGGTCCAAGGGATAAAGGAATCTAATACTGATCCCCCAGGAAACGTTCAAAGCTAACCACAAACAATGAGAAGATTTACTCTTCCTGTACTTAGGTCGGCATTGTGCCTTTTGTATTAAATCCCGACGCAATTTCTGTGTTTCATCGTCAATGTGAATGTCCAAGGGATAGAATAAAGCTACAGCAATGCAACGGAGTCTAATTCTGATCTCCCAGGAAACGCTCATAGCAAACCACAAGCAATGAGACGATTTAACCGTCTAGCTCTTAAGTCAGCATTGTGTCTTTCGTATTAAATCCCGACGCCATATCTGTGTGTCTTCGTCAATGTGAAGGTCCAAGCGATAGAGTAACCAGCACTGGTGCTTCGGAATCAAATACTGATCTCCCAGGAAACGCTTATATCTAACCACAAACAGAGAGAATATTTATTCTTCTTGTACTTAAGTCGGCATAGTGCCTTTTGTATTAAATCCCGTCGAAATTTCTGTGTTTCATCGTCAATCTGAATGTCCAAGGGATAAAGGAAAGCTGCAGTAGTGCATCGGAATCTAATACTGATCTCCCATTAAGCGCTCTAAGCAAACCACAAACAATGAGAAAAATTACTCTTCTTGTAATTAAGTCGGCATTTTGCCTTTTGTATTAAATCCCGACGCAATTTCTGTGTTTCATCGTCAATGTGAAGATCCTAGGGATAGAGTAAAGCTGCAGTAGTGCATCGGAATCTAATACTGATCTCCCATTAAGCGTTCAAAGCAAACCACAAACAATGAGAAGAATTACTCTTCTTGTACTTAAGTCGGCATTGAGCATTTTGTATTAAATCCCGACTTAATTTCTAAGTTTCTTCGTCAATGGGAAGGTCCAAGGGATAGTGTAAAGCTGCAGTAGTGGATCGGAATCTATTACTGATAACCCTGGAAAAGCTCAAACAAACCCTAAACAATGAGAAGAGTTAACCTTGTGGTACTTAATTCGGCATTGTGCCTTTCGTATTAAATCCAGATGCAATTTCTGTGTTTCATCGACAATGTAAAGGTCCGAGGGATAGAATAAAGCTGCAGTACTGCATCGGAGTCTAATACTGAACTCCCAGGGAACGCTCATAGCACACCACTAACTATGAGATAATTTAACCTTCTTGTACGTAAGTCTACATTGTGCATTTCGTATTAAATCCCGACGCAATTTCTGAGTTTCATCGTCAATGTGAAGGTCCAAGGGATAGAGAAATGCTCCAGTAGTGCATCGGAATCTAATACTGAACTCCCAGGAAACGCTCAAAGCAAACCACAAACAATGAGAAGATTTACTCTTCTTGTACTTAAGTTGGCATTGTAACTTTTGTATTAAATCCCGACGCAATATCTGTGTTTCATCGTCAATGTGAAGGTCCAAGGGATAGAGTAAGGCTGCAGTAGTGCATCGGAATCTAATACTGATCTCCCAGGAAAAGCTCAAAGCAAACCAAACACAATGAGAAGGATTACTCTATTTGTTTTTAAGTGTGCATTGTGCCTTTGGTAATAAATCCAGCGTAATTTCTAAGTTTCTTCGTCAATGTGAGCGTCCAAGGGATAGAATAAAGCTGCAGTGGTGCATCGGAGTCTAATACTGATCTCCCAGGACACGCTCATAGCAAACCGCAAACAATGAGATGATTTAACATTCTTGTACGTAAGTTCGCAATGTGGCTTTCGTATGAAATCCCGACGCAATTTCTGTGTTTCATCGTCAATGTGAAGGTCCAAGGGACAGAAAAAAGCTGTACTAGTGCATCGGAGTCTAATAGTCAACTCCCAGGAAACGCTTAAAGCAAACCACAAACAAAGAGAATATTTAGTCTTCTTGTACATAAGTCGGCATTGTGCCTTTTGTATTAGATCCCGACGCATTTTCTGTGTTTCATCGTCAATGTGAAGGTCCAAGGTATACAGTAAAGCTGCAGTAGTGCATCGGAATCTAGTACTGATCCCCCAGGAAACGCTCAAAGCTGACCACAAACAATAAAAAGATTTACACTTCGTGTACTTAAGTCGGCATTGTGCATTTTGTATTAAATCCCGACTTAATTTCTAAGTTTCATCGTAATGAGAAGGTCTAAGGTATAGTGTAAAGTTGCAGTAGTGCATCGGAATCTATTACTGATCTCCCAGGAAAAGCTCAAACAAACCACAAACAATTAGATTATTTAACCTTCTTGTACTTAGGTCGGCATTGTGGCTTTTGTATTAAATCCTGACGCAATTTCTGTGTTTCATCGTCAATCTGAAGGTCCAAGGGATCTAGTAAAGCTGCAGTAGTGCGTCGGAATCAAATACTGATCTCCCAGGAAACGTTCAAAGGAAACCACAAACAATGAGAAGATTTACTCTTCTTGTACATAAGTCGACATTGTGCATTTTGTATTAAATCCCGACGCAATTTCTGTGTTCCATCGTGAAAGTGAAGGTCGAAGGGATAGAGTAAAGCTGCAGTAGTGCCTCAGAATGTAATACTGATTACCCAGGAAACGCTCAAATCAAACCACAAAGTATGAGAAGATTTACTCTTCTTGTACTCAAGTTGGTATTGTGCCTTTTGAATTATATCCCGACGCAATTTCTATATTTCATCGACAATGCGAAAGTCCAAGGTTTAGAGTAAAGCTGCGGCAGTGCATCGGTATCTAACACCGATCTCCCAGGAAAAGCTCAAAGCACACCACAAACAAAGAGAAGGATTACTCTTCTTGTATTTAAGTGTGCATTGTGACTTTTCTAATAAATCCCGTCGCAATTTCTGTGTTTCATCGTCAATGTGAAGGTCCACGGGATAGAATAAAGCTGCAGTAGTGCATCGGAGTCTAATACTAATCTCACAGGAAACGCTCATAGCAAACCACGAACTATGAGATGATTTAACCTTCTTGTACGTAAGTCGGTATTGTGCCTTTCATGTTAAGTCCCGACGCAACTTCTGTGTTTCATCGTCAATGTGAAGGTCCCAGGGATAGAGAAATGCTCCAGTAGTGCATCGGAATCTAGTACTGAACTCCCAGGAAACGCTCTAAGCAAACCACAAACAATGAAAAGATTGACACTTCTTGTACTTAAGACGGCATTTTGCCTTTTGTATTAAATCCCGAATTAATTTCTGAGTTTCATCGTCAATGTGATGGTCCAAGGGATAGTGTAAAGCTGCAGAAGTGAATCGGAATCTAATACTGATCTCCCAGGAAACGTTCATGGCAAACCTTAAACAAAGAGATTATTTACTCTTCTTGTACTTAAGTCGGCATTGTGCCCTTTATATTAAATCCCGACGCATTTTCTGTTTTTTATCGTCAATGTGAACGTCCAAGGGATAGAGTAAAGCTGCAGTGGTGCATCGGAATCTAATTCTGATCTCCCAGGAAACGCTTAATCAAACCACAAACAATGAGAAGATTTACTCTTCTTGTACTGAAGTCGGCATTGTAACTTTTGTATTAAATCCAGACGCAATTTATGTGTTTCATCGTCAATATCAAGATCCAAGGGATAGAGTAAAGCTGTATTAGTGCATCGGAATCTAATACTGATCTCCCAGGAAGCGCTCAAATCAAACGACATACAATGCGAAGATTTACTCTTCTTGTACATAAGTCTTCATTGTGCCTTTTGTATTAAATCCCGACGCAATTTCTGTGTTTCATCGTCAATGTGCAGGTCCAAGGGATAGTGCAAAGCTGCAGTAGTGCATCGGAATCTAATACTGATCTTCCAGGAAACGCTCAAAGCAAACCACAAACATAGAGTATATTTAGTCTTCTTGAACGTAAGTCGGCATTGTGCCATTGGTATTAAATCCTGATTGATATTCTGTGTTTTATCGTCAATGTGAAGGTCCAAGGGATAGAGTAAAGCTGCAGTAGTGGATCGGAATCTATTACTGATCTCCCTGGAAAAGCTCAAACAAACCCTAAACAATGAGTAGATTTAACCTTGTGGTACTTAATTCGGCATTGTGCCTTTCGTATTAAATCCAGACGCAATTTCTGTGTTTCATCGACAATGTAAAGGTCCAAAGGATAGAATAAAGCTGCAGTAGTGCATCGGAGTCTAATACTGAACTCCCAGGGAACGCTCATAGCACACACCCTCTTGTACGTAAGTCTACATTTTGCATTTCGTATTAAATCCCGACGCAATTTCAGAGTTTCATCGTCAATGTGAAGGTCCAAGGGATAGAGAAATGCTCCAGTAGTGCATCGGAATCTAATACTGATCTCCCAGGAAAAGCTCAAAGCAAACCACACACAATGAGAAGGATTACTCTATTTGTATATAAGTGTGCATTGTGCCTTTGGTAATAAATCCAGCGTAATTTCTATGTTTCTTCGTCAATGTGAGGAACCTAGGCATAGAATAAAGCTGCAGTAGTGCATCGGAGTCTAATACTGATCTCCCAGGACACGCTCATAGCAAACCGCAAACAATGATATGATTTAACATTCTTGTACGTAAGTTCGCATTGTGGCTTTCGTATGAAATCCCGACGCAATTTCTGTGTTTCATCGTCAATGTGAAGGTCCAAGGGATAGAATAAAGCTGTACTAGTGCATCGGAGTCTAATAGTCAACTCCCAGGAAACGCTCAAAGCAAACCACAAACAAAGAGAATATTTATTCTTCTTGCACATAAGTCGGCATTGTGCCTTTTGTATTAGATCCCGACGCAATTTCTGTGTTTCATCGTCAATGTGAAGGTCCAAGGTATACAGTAAAGCTGAAGTAGTGCATCGGAATCTAGTACTGATTCCCCAGGAAACGCTCAAAGCTGACCACAAACAATAAAAAGATTTACACTTCGTGTACTTAAGACGGCATTGTGCATTTTGTATTAAATCCCGACTTAATTTCTAAGTTTCATCGTAATGAGAAGGTCTAAGGGATAGTGTAAAGTTGCAGTAGTGCATCGGAAACTAATACTGTTCTCCCAGGAAACGCTCAAAGCAAACCACAATTATTGAGAAGATTTACTCTTCTTGTACTTAATTCGGATTTGTGCTTTTTGTAATAAAACCCCACTCAATTTCTGTGTTTCATCGTCAATGTGTAGGTCCAAGATATAGACAAAAGTTGCAGTAATGCATCGGAATCTAATACTGATCTCCCAGGAAACGCTCATAGCAATCCACAAACAAAGAGAAAATTTAATCTTCTAGTTCTTAGGTCAGCATTGTGCTTTTGCATTAAATCCCGACGCATTTTCTGTGTTTCATCGTCAATGTGAAGGTTCAAGGAATAGAGTAAAGCTGCAGAAGCGCATCGGAATCTAGTACTGATCCAGCAGGAGACGCTCAAAGCTAACCACAAACAATGAGAAGATTTATTCTTCTTGTACGTAAGTCGGCATTGTGCCTTTTGTATTAATTCCCGACGCAATTTCTGTGTTACATCGTCAATGTGAAGGTCCAAGGGACAGAATAAAGCTGCAGTGGTGCATCGGAGTCTGATACTGATCTACCAGGAAACGCTCATAGCAATCCACAAACAATGAGTTGATTTAACCTTCTTCTACGTAAGTCGGAATTATGCCTTTTGTATTAAATCCCGACGTAATTTCTGTGTTTCACCGTCAATATGAAGGTCCAAGCGATATAGTAAGGCTGCAGCAGTGCATCAGTATCTAATACTAATCTCCAAGGAAAGGCTCAAAGCAAACCACAAACAATGAGGAGATTTACACTTCTTGTACTTAAGTCGGCATTGTGCCTTTTGTATTAAATCCCGACGCAATTACTGTGTTCCATCGCGAATGTGAAGGTCCAAGGGATACAGTAAAGCTGCAGTAGTGCTGCGAAACGTAATGCAGATATCCGAGGAAACGCTCAAAGCAAACCACAAACAATAAGAAAGATTACCCTTCTTGTATTTATGTGTGCATTGTGCCTTTTGTAATAAATCCTGACGCAATTTCTGTGTTTCATCGTCAATGTGATGGTCCAAGGGATAGAAAAAAGCTGCAGTAGTGCATCGGAATCTAATACAGATCTCCCAGGAAACGCTCATATCAAAACCACAAACTATGAGATGATTTAACCTTGTTGTTCGTAGGTCGGCGTTGTGCCTTTCGTATTAAATCCCGACGCAATTTCTGTGATTCATCCTCAATGTGAGGGTAGAGGGGATAGAAAAAAGCTGCAGTAGTGCATCGGAATCTAATACTGATCTCCCAGGAAACGCTTAAATCTAACCACAAACAAAGAGAATATTTACTCTTCTTCTACTCAAGGCGGCATTGTGCATTTTGTATTAAATCCCGACGCAATATCTGTGTTCCATCGTGAAAGTGAAGGTCGAAGGGATAGAGTAAAGCTGCAGTAGTGCCTCGGAATGTAATACTGATTACCCAGGAAACGCTCAAAGCAAACTACAAACTATGGGAAGATTTACTCTTCTTGTACTCAAGTTGGTATTGTGCCTTTTGAAATAGATATCGACGCAATTTCTATATTTCATCGACAATGCGAAAGTCCAAAGATTAGAGTAAACCTGCGGCAGTGCATCGGAGTCTAATACTAATCACACAGGAAACGCTCATAGCAAACCACAAACTACGAGATGATTTAACCTTCTTGTACGTATGTCGGCATTGTGCCTTTCATGTTAAATCCCGACGCAATTTCTGTGTTTCATCGTCAATGTGAAGGACCAAGGGATAGAGAAATGCTCCAGTAGTGCATCGGAATCTAGTACTGAACTACCAGGAAACGCTCTAAACAAACCACAAACAATGAAAAGATTGACACTTCTTGTACTTAAGACGGCATTTTGCCTTTTGTATTAAATCCCGAATTAATTTCTGAGTTTCATTGTCAATGAGATGAACCAAGGGATAGTGTAAAGCTGCAGCAGTGCATCGGAATCTAATACTGATCTCCCAGGAAACGTTCATGGCAAACCATAAACAAAGAGATTATTTACTCTTCTTGTACTTAAGTCGGCATTGTGCCATTTGTATTAAATCCCGACGCATTTTCTGTGTTTCATCGTCAATGTGAACGTCCAAGGGATAGAGTAAAGCTGCAGTGGTGCATCGGAATCTAATTCTGATCTCCCAGGAAACGCTCAAAGCAAACCACAAACAATGCGAAGATTTACTCTTCTTGTACATAAGTCTTCATTGTGGCTTTTGTATTAAATCCCGACGCAATTTCTGTGTTTTATCGTCATTGTGAAGGTCCAAGGGATAGAGTTAAGCTGCAGTAGTGCATCGGAATCTAATACTATTCTCCCAGGAAACGCTCAAAGCATACCACAAACATGGAGAAGATTTACTCTTCTTGTAGTTAAGTCGGATTTGCGCCTTTTGTATTAAATCCCGACGCAATTGCTGTGTTCCATCGCGAATGTGAAGGTCCAAGGCATAGAGTAAACCTGCAGTAGTGCTTCGAAACGTAATACTGATATCCCAGGAAACGCTCAAAGCAAACCACAAACAATGAGAAGGATTGCCCTTCTTGTATTTAAGTGTGCATTGTGCCTTTTGTAATAAATATTGACGCAATTTCTGTGTTTCATCGTCAATGTGAAGGTCCAAGGGATAGAAAAAGCTGCAGTAGTGCATCGGAATCTAATACAGATCTCCAGGAAACGCCCATATCAAAACCACAGACTATGAGATGATTTAACCTTGTTGTTCGTGGGTCGGCATTGTGCCTTTCGTATTAAATCCCGAAGCAATTTCTGTGATTCATCCTCAATGTGAGGGTAGAAGGGATAGAAAAAAGCTGCAGCAGTGCATCGGAATCTAATACAGATCTCCCAGGAAACGCTCATATCAAAACCACAAACTATGAGATGATTTAACCTTGTTGTTCGTAGGTCGGCATTGTGCCTTTCGTATTAAATCCCGACGCAATTTCTGTGATTCATCCTCAATGTGAAGGTCCAAGGGATATATTAAAGCTGTAGTAGTGCATCGGAGTCTAATACTGATCTCCCAGGGAACGCTCATAGCAAACCACAATTAATGAGTTGAGATAACCTTCTAGTACGTAAGTCGGCACAGTGCCTTTCGTATTAAATCCAGACGCAATTTTTGTGCTTCATCGTCAATGTGAAGGTCCAAGGTATAGAGTAAAGATGCAGTAGTGCATCGGAATGTAGTACTGATTCCCCAGGAAACGCTCAAAGCAAACCACAAACAAATAGAATATTCAGTCCTCTTGTACATAAGTCGGCATTGTGCCTTTCGTATTAAATTGCGATGCATTTTCTGTGTTTCATCGTCAATGTGAAGGTCCAAGGGATAGAGTAAAGCTGCAGTAGTGCTTCGGAATCTAGTACTGATCCCCCAGGAAACGCTCAAAGCAAACCAAAAACAATGAAAGGATTTACACTTCATGTACTTAATTCGGTATTGTGCATTTTGTATTAAATCCCGACTTAATTTCTAAGTTTCATCGTAATGAGAAGGTCCAAGGGATAGTGTAAAGCTGCAGTAGTGCACAGAATCTATTACTGATCTCCCAGGAAAAGTTTAAACAAACCACAAACAATGAGAATATTTAACCTTCTTGTTCTTAAGTCGGCATTGTGGATTTTGTGTTAAATCCTAACGCAATTTCTGTGTTTCATCGTCAATCTGAAGGGCCAAGGGATAGAGTAAAGCTGCAGTAGTGCATCGGAATCTTATACTGATCTCCCAGGAAACGCTTTATCTAACCACAAACAAAGAGAGTATTTACGCTTCTTCTACTCAAGTCGGCATTGTGCCTTTTGTATTAAATCGCGACGCAATTTCTGTGTTTCATCCTCAATCTGAAGGTCCAAGGGATCTAGTAAAGCTGCAGTAGTGCATCGGAATCAAATACTGATCTCCCAGGACACGCTCATAGTAAACCGCAAACAATGAGATGATTTAACGTTCTTGTACATAAGTCGGCATTGTGCCTTTCGTATTAAATCCCGACGCAGTTTCTGTAATTCATCGTCAATGTGAAGGTCCAAGGGATAGAATAAGGCTGCAGTAGTGCATCGGAGTCTAATACTAATCTCCCAGGAAACGCTCATAGCAAACCACAAACTATGAGATGATTTAACATTCTTGTACGTAAGTCGGCATTGTGCCTTTCGCGTTAAATCGCGACGCATTTTCTGTGTTTCATCGTCAATTTGAAAGTCCAAGGGATAGAGTAAAGCTGCAGTAGTGCATCGGAATCTAGTACTGATCCCCCAGGAAACGCTCAAAGGAAACCATCAACAAAGGGTAGATTTACTCTTATTGTACTTACGTCGGAATTGTGCCCTTTGTATTAAATCCCGACGCAATTTCTGTGTTTCATCGTCAATGTGAAGCTCCGAGGGATAGAGTAAATAAAGCTGCAGTGGTGCATCGGAATCTAATTCTGATCTCCCAGGAAACGCTTAATCAAACCACAAACAATGAGAAGATTTACTCTTCTTGTACTTAAGTCGTCATTGTAACTTTTGTATTAAATCCAGACGCTATTTCTGTGTTTCATCGTCAATGTCAAGATCCAAGGGATAGAGTAAAGCTGCAGTAGTGCATCAAAATCTAATACTGATCTCCCAGGAAGCGCTCAAATCAATCCACAAACAATGCGAAATTTACTCTTCTTGTACGTAAGTCTTCATTGTGTTTTTTTTTAAATGCCGACGCAATTTCTGTGTTTCATCATCAATGTGAAGGTCCAAAGGATAGAGTAAGGCTCCAGTAGTGCATCGGAATCTAATACTGATCTTCCAGGAAACGCACAAAGCAAACCACAAACAATGAGAAGATTTATACTTCTTGTAGTTAAGTCGGCATTGTGCCTTTTGCATTAAATCCCGAAGCAATATCTGTGTTCCATCGCGTATGTGAAGGTCCAAGGGATAGAGTAAAGCTGCAGTAGTGCTTCGAAACGTAATACTGATATCCCACGAAACGCTCAAAGCAAACCACAAACTATGAGAAGATTTACTCTTCTTGTACTCAAGTTGGTATTGTGCCTTTTGAATTATATCCCGACGCAATATCTATATTTCACCGACAGTGCGAAAGTCCAAGGGTGAGAGTAAAGCTGCGGCAGTGCATCGGTATCTAACACTGATCTCCCAGGAAAAGCTCAAAGCAAACCACAAACAATGAGAAGGATTACTCTTCTTGTATTTAAGTGTGCATTGTGTCTTTTCTAATAAATCTCATCGCAATTTCTATGTTTCATCGTCAATGTGAAGCTCCAAGGGATGGAATAAAGCAGCAGTAGTGCATCGGAGTAGAATACTAATCTCCCAGGAAACGCTCATAGCAAACCACAAACTATGAGATGATTTAACCTTCTTGTACATAAGTCGGTTGTGCCTTTCGTTTTAAATCCCGACGCAATTTCTGTGTTTCATCGTCAATGTGAAGGTCCAAGGGATACAGAAATGCTCCAGTAGTGCATCCGATTCTAGTACTGAACTCCCAGCAAACGCTCTAAGCAAACCACAAACAATGAAAAGAATGACACTTCTTGTACTTAAGTCGGCATTGTGCCTTTTGTTTTAAATCCCGAATTAATTTCTGAGTTTCATCGTCAATGTGATGGTCCAAGGGATAGTGTAAAGCTGCAGTAGTGCATCGGAATCTAATACTGATCTCCCAGGAAACGCTCATGGCAAACCTTAAACAAAGAGATTATTTACTCTTCTTGTACTTAAGTCGGCATTGTACACTTTGTATAAAATCCCGACGCATTTTTCGTGTTTCATCGTCAATTTGAAAGTCCAAGGGATAGAGTAAATCTGCAGTAGTGCATCGGAATCTAGTACTGATCACCCAGGAAACGATCAAAGCAAACCATCAACAATGAGAAGATTTACTCTTCTTGTACTTAAGTCGGTATTGTGCCTTTTGTATTAAATCCCGAAGCAATTTCTGTGGTTCATCGTCAATGCGAAGGTCCAAGGCTTAGTGTAAAGCTGCAGTAGTGCATCGGTATGTAATACTGATCTCCCAGGAAACATTCAAACTAACCATATATAATGAGAAGATTAAACCTCCTTGTACTAACGTCGGCATTGTGCCCTTTGTATTAAATCCCGACGCAATTTCTGTGTTTCATCGTCAATGTGAAGCTCAAAGGGATAGAGTAAATAAAGCTGCAGTGGTGCATCGTAATCTAATTGTGATCTCCCAGAAAACGCTTAATAAAATCACAAACAATGAAAAGATTTACTCTTCTTGTACTTAAGTTGGCATTGTAACTTTTGTATTAAATCCAGACGCTATATCTGTGTTTCATCGTCAATGTCAAGATCCAAGGGATAGGGTAAAGCTGCAGTAGTGCATCGGAATCTAATACTGATCTCCCAGGAAGCGCTCAAACCAAACCACAAACAATGCGAAGATTTACTCTTCTTGTACATAAGTCTTCATTGTGCCTTTTGTATAAATTCCCGACGCAATTTCTGTGTTTCATCGTCAATGTGAAAGTCCAAAGGATAGAGTAAGGCTGCAGTATTGCATCGGAATCTAATACTGATCTTCCAGGAAACGCTCAAAGCAAACCATAAACAATGAGAACGATTACTCCTCTTGTATTTAAGTGTGCATTGTGAATTTTGCAATAAATCCCGACGCAATATCTGTGTTTCATCGTCTATGTGAAGGTCCAAGGGATAGAATAAAGCTGCAGTAGTGCATCGGAGTCTAATACTGATCTCCCAGGAAACGCTCATAGCAAACCACAAACAATGAGATGAGTTAACCTTCTAGGACATAAGTCGGCATAGTGCCTTTCGTATTACATCCAGACGCAATATCTGTGTTTCATCGTCAATATGAAGGTCCAAGGGATATAGTAACGCTGCAGTGTTGCATCGGATCTTATACTGATCTCCCAGGAAACGCTCAAAGCAAACCACAAACAATGAGAGGATTTACTCTTCTTGTACTTAAGTCAGCATTGTGCATTTTGTATTAATTCCCGACGCAATTTTTGTGTTCCATCGTGAATGTGAAGGTCCAAGGGATAGAGAAAATCTGCAGCAGTGCATCGGAATCTAATACTGATCTCACAGGAAACGCTCAAAACAAACCACAAACAATGAGATTTACTCTTGTTGTACTTAAGTCGGCATTGTGCCTTTTGCATTAAAACCCGACGCAATTTCTGTGTTTCATCGTCAATGTGAAGGTCCTAGGGATAGAGTAAAGCTGCAGTAGTGCATCGCAATCTAATCCTGATCTCCCACCAAACGCTCAAAGCTAACTACAAACAATGAGAAGATTTACCATTCTTGTACTAAAGTCGGCATTGTGAATTTTGTATTAAATCTCGACGCCATTTCTGTGTTTCATCGTCCATGTGAAAGTCCAAGGGATAGAGTAAAGCTGCAGTAGTGCATCGCAATCTAATACTGATCTCCCAGGAAACGCTCAAAGTAAACCACAAACAATGAAAAGATTTACTCTACTTATACTCAAGTTGGCATTGTGCCTTTTGTATTAAATCCCGACGCAATTTCTGTGTTTCATCGTCAATGTGAAGGTCCAAGGTATAGGATAAAGCTGCAGTAGTGCAACGGGAACTATTACTGATCTTATGGGAAACGCTCAAAGCAAATCACAAACAATGAGAAGGTTTACTCTACATGTACTTAAGTCGGCATTGTGCATTTTGTATTAAATCCCGACGCAATTTCAGTGTTTCATCGTCAATGTGAAGGTTCAAGAGATGGAGTAAAGCTGCAGGAGTGCATCGGAATATAATACTGATCCCCCAGAAAACGCTCAAACAAACCACATACAATGAGAAGATTTAACCTTCTTGTACTTAAGTCAGCATTGTGCATTTTGTATTAAATCCCGATGCAATTTCTATGTATCATCGTCAATGTGAAGGTCCATGGGATAGTGTAAAACTGCAGTACTGCATCGGAATCAAATACTGATCTTCCAGGAACCCTTCAAAGCTAACCACTAACAATAAGAAGATTAACTCCTCTTGTACTTAAAACGGCATTGTGCTTTTGTATTAATTCCCGACGCAATATCTGTGTTTCGTCGTCAATGTGAAGGTCCAAACGATAGAATAAAGCTGCAGTAGTGCATCGGAATCTAGTACTGATCCCCCAGGAAACGCACAAAGCAGACCACAAACAATGAGATGATTTACTCTTCTTGTACTTAAGTCGGCATTGTGCTTTTGGTATTAAATCCCGTTGCAATTACAGTGTTTCATCTTCAATGTGAAGGTTCAAGAGATGTAGTAATGCTGCAGTAGTGCATCGGAATCTAATACTGGTCTCCCACGAAAGGCTTAAAGCAAACCACAAGCAATGAGAGGATTTACTCTTCTTCTACTAAAGTCGGCATTGTGCCTTTCGTATTAAATCCTTGCACATATTCTGTAATTCATTGTCGATGTGAAGGTCCAAGGGATAGAGTAAAGCTGCAGTAGTGCATCGGAATCTAGTACTGATCCCCAAGGAAGCGCTCAAAGCAAACCACAAACAATGAGACGATTTACTCTTCTTGTACATAAGTCGGCATTGTAAAATTGTATTATATCCCGACGCAATTTCTGTGTTTCATCGTCAGGGTGAAGGACCAAGGGATGGAGTAAAGCTGCAGTAGTGCATCGGAATCTAATACTGATCTCCCAGGAAACGCTCAAACAATCCATATTCAATGAGAAGAAGATTTGTATTTAAGTCGGCATTGTTCTGTTTTTATTAAATCCCGACGCAATTTCTGTGTTCCATCGTGAATGTGAAGGTCCAAGGGTTAGAGTAAAGCTGCAGTAGTGCATCGGAATCTAATACTGATCTCCGAGGAAACGCCCAAAGCAAACCACATCCAATGAGAAAATTTACTCTTCTTGTACTTAAGTCAGCATTGTCCCTTTGGTATTAAATCCCGACGCAATTTCTGTGTTTTATCGTCAGTGTGAAGGTCCGAGGGATAGAGTAAAGCTGCAGTAGTGCATCGGAATCTAGTACTGATCCCCAACGAAACGCTGAAAGCAAACCACAAACAATGAGAAGATTTACTCTGTTTGTACTTAAGTTGACATTGTAAATTTTGTTTTAAATCCCGACGCAATATCTGTGTTTCATCGTCAATCTGAATGTCCAAGGGTTAGAGTAAAGCTGCAGTAGTTCATCGGAATCTAATACTGATCTTCCAGGAAACGCTCAAAGCAAACCACAAACAATGAGAAGATTTACTCTTCTTGTCCTTAAGTCGTCGTTGTGCCTTTTGTATTAAATCCGTACGCAATTTCTGTGTTTCATCGTCAATGTGAAGGTCCAAGGGATAGAGTAAAGCTGCAGTAGTGCATCGGAACCTAATACTGATCTCCCAGGAAATGCTCAGAACAAACTACAAACAATGAGAAGATTTACTCTTCTTATACTTAAGTCAGCATTGTGCTCCTTGTATTAAATCCCGACGAAATGTCTGTGTCTTAACGTCGATGTGAAAGTCCAAGGGATAGAGTAAAGCTGCAATAGTGCATCGGAATCTAATACTGATCTCCCAGGAAACGCTCAAAGCAAACCGCAAACAGTGAGAAAATTTACTCTTCTTGTACTTCAGTTGACATTGTAAATTTTGTTTTAAATCCCGACGCAATATTTGTGTTTCATCGTCAATCTGAAGATCCAAGGGATAGAGTAAAGCTGTAGTACTTCATCGGAATCTAATACTGATCTTCCAGGAAGCGCTCAAAGCAAACCACAAACAATGAGAAAATTTACTCTTCTTGTTCTTAAGTCGGCATTGTGCCTTCTGTATTACATCCCGTGGCAATTTCTTTGTTTTATCGTCAATGTGAAGGTCCAAGTGATAGTGTAAAGCTGAAGTAGTACATCGGAATCTATTACTGATCTAACAGGAAACGCTCAAACAAACCACAAACAATGAGAAGAATTAATCTTCTTTTACTTAAGTCGTCGTTGTGCCTTTTGTACTAATTCTGGACGCAAATTCTGTGTTTCATCGTCAATGTGAAAGTTCAAGGGATAGAGTAAAGCTGCAGTAGTGCATCAGAACCTAATATTGATCTCCCAGAAAACGCTCAAAGCAAACCACAAACATTGAGAAGATTTACTCTTCTTGTACTTAAGTTGACATTGTACATTTTGTTATAATTCCCGACGCAATTTCTGTGTTTAATCGTCAATCTGAAGGTCCAAAGGATAGACTAAAGTTGCAGTAGTGCATCGGAATATAATACTGATCCCCCAGAAACCGCTCAAACAAACCACATACAATGAGATGATTTAACCTTTTTGTACATAAGTCAGCAATGTGCCTTCTGTATTAAATCCCGACGCAATTTCTATGTATCATCGTCAATGTGAAGGTCCAAGGGATAGAGTAAAGCTGCAGTAGTGCATCGGAATCTAATACTGATCTTCCAGGAACCGTTCAAAGCTAACCACTAACAATGAGAAGATTAACTCCTCTTGTACTTAAGTCGGCATTGTGCTGTTTTGTATTAATTCCCGACGCAATATCTGTGTTTCATCGTCAATGTGAAGGTATAAGCGATAGAATAAAGCTGCAGTAGTGCTTCGTAATCTAGTACTGATCCCCCAGGAAACGCACAAAGGAAACCACAAAAAATGAGAAGATTCACTCTTCTTGTACTTATGTCGGCATTGTGCTTCTTGTATTAAATCCCTACGCAATTTCTGTGTTTCATCGTCAGGGTGACGGTCCAAGGGATAGAGTAAAGCTGCAGTAGTGGATCGGAATATAATACTGATGCCCCAGAAAACGCTCAAACAAACCACATACGATGAGAAGACGTAACCCTTTTGTACTTAAGTCGGCATTGTGCCTTTTGTATTAAATCCCGACGCAATTTTTGTGTTCCATCGTGGACGTGAAGGTCCAAGTGTTAGAGTAAAGCAGCAGTAGTGCATCGGAATCTAACTTTGATCGCCCAGGAAACACTCAAAGGAAACCAAAAACAATGAGTAGTGTTACTCTCCTTGAATTTAAGTGTGCATTGTGCCTTTTGTAAGAAATCCCGACGCAATTTCTGTGTTTCGTCGTCAATGTGTAGGTCCAAGGGATAGATTAAACCTGCAGTAGTGCATCGGAATCTAATATTGATCTCCCAGGAAACTCTGAAATGAAACCACAACCAATGAGAAGATTAACTCTTCTTGTACTTCAGTTGACATTGTAAATCTTGTTTGAAATCCCGATGCATATTCTGTGTTTCATCGTCAATGTGAAGGTCCAAGGGATAGAGTAAAGCTGGAGTAGTGCATCGGGAACTAATACTGATCTTCCAGGAAACGCTCAAAGCAAACCCCAAACATTGAGAAGATTTACTCATCATGTACTTCAGTTCGCATTGTGCCTTTTATATTAAATCCCGACGCAATTTCAGTGTTTCTAAGTCAATGTGAAGGTTCAAGGGATAGTGTAAAGCTGCAGTAGTGCATCGGAATCTAATACTGATCTCCCAGGGAATGCTAAAGGAAACCTCATCCAGTGAAAAGATTAACTCTTCTTGTACTTAAAATGGCATCGTGCCTTTGTTTTAATTCCCGAAGCAATTTTTGATTTTCATCAGCAATGTGAAGGTCCAAGGGATAGGGTAAAGCTGCAGTAGTTCATCGGAATCTAATACTGATCTCCCAGGAAACGCTCAAAGCAAACCGCAAACAGTGAGAAGATTCACTCTTCTTGTACTTCAGTTGACATTGTAAATCTTGTTTTAAATCCCGACGCAATATTTGTGTTTCATCGTCACTCTGAAGGTCCAAGGGATACAGTAAAGCTGCAGTAATTCATCGGAATCTGATACTGATTTTCCAGGAAACGCTCAAAGCAAACCACAAACAATGAGAAGATTTACTCTTCTTGTTCTTAAGTCGGCATTGTGCCTTATGTATTAAATCCCGTGGCAATTTGTTTGTTTTATCGTCAATGTGAAGGTCCAAGTGATAGTGTAAAGCTGAAGTAGTGCATCGGAATCTATTACTGATCTAACAGGAAACGCTCAAACAAACCACAAACAATGAGAAGATTTAACCTTCTTTTACTTAAGTCGTCGTTGTGCCTTTTGTATTAAATCTGGACGCAAATTCTGTGTTTCATCGTCAATGTGAAGGTCCAAGGGATAGAGTAAAGCTGCAGTAGTGCAACAGAAACTAATATTGATCACCCAGAAAACGCTCAAAACAAACCACAAACAATGAGAAGATTTACTCTCCTTGTACTTAAGTTTACATTGTACATTTTGTTTTAAATCCCGACGCAATTTCTGTGTTTAATCGTCAATCAGAAGGTCCAAGGGATAGACTAAAGATGCAGTAGTGCATCGGAATATGATACTGATCCCCCAGAAACCGCTCAAACAAACCACATACAATGAGATGAGTTAACCTATTTGTACATAAGTCAGCATTCTGCCTTCTGTATTAAATCCCGACCCAATTTCTATGTATCATCGTCAATGTGAAGGTACAAGCGATACAGTACACCTGCAGTAGTGCATCGGAATCTAATACTGATCTTCTAGGAATCGTTCAAAGCTAACCACTAACAATGAAAAGATTAACTCCTCTTGTACTTAAGTCGGCATTGTGCTGTTTTGTATTAATTCCCGACGCAATATCTGTGTTTCATCGTCAATGTGAATGTCCAAGCGATAGAATAAACCTGCAGTAGTGCTTCGGAATCTAGTACTGATCCCCCAGGAAACGCACAAAGGAAACCACAAACAATGAGAAGATTTACTCATCTTGTACCTAAGTCGGCATTGTGCTTTTTGTATTAAATCCCGACGCAATTTCTGTGTTTCATCGTCAGGGTGACCGTCCAAGGGATAGTGAAAAGCTGCAGTAGTGCATCGGAATCTAATACTGATCTCACTGGAATCGCTCAAATCAAACCACAAACAATGCGAAGATTTACTCTTCTTGTACATAAGTCTTCATTGTGCCTTTTGAATTAAATCCCGACGCAATTTCTGTGTTTCATCGTCAATGTGAAGGTCCATGATATAGACAAAAGCTGCGGTAATGCATCGGAATCTAATACTGATCTCCCAGGAAACGCTCATAGCAATCCACAAACACAGAGAAAATTTACTCTTCTTGTACTTAAGTCAGCATTGTGCTTTTGTATTAAATCCCGACGCATTTTCTGTGTTTCATCGTCAATGTGAAGCTTCAAGGGATAGAGTAAAGCTGCAGAAGCGCATCGGAATCTAGTACTGATCCAGCAGTCAACGCTCAAAGCTAACCACAAACAATGAGAAGATTTATTCTTCTTGTACTTAAGTCGGCATTGTGCCTTTTGTATTAATTCCCGACGCAATTTCTGTGTTACATCGTCAATGTGAAGGTCCAAGGGACAGAATAAAGCTGCAGTGGGGCATCGGAGTCTGATACTGATCTACCAGGTAACGCTCATAGCAATCCACAAACAATGAGTTGATTTAACCTTCTTCTACGTAAGTCGGCATTATGCCTTTTGTATTAAATCCCGACGTAATATCTGTGTTTCACCGTCAATATGAAGGTCCAAGCGATATAGTAAGGCTGCAGTAGTGCATCAGAATCTAATACTAATCTCCAAGAAAAGGCTCAAAGCAAACCACAAACAATGAGGAGATTTACACTTCTTGTACTTAAGTCGGCATTGTGCCTTTTGTATTAAATCCCGACGCAATAGCTGTGTTCCATTGCGAATGTGAAGGTCCAAGGGATGGCGTATAGCTGCAGTAGTGCCTCGAAACGTAATACTGATATCCCAGGAAACGCTCAAAGCAAACCACAAACAATGAGAAGGATTACCCTTCTTGTATTGAAGTGTGCATTGTGCCTTTTGTAATAAATCCTGACGCAATTTCTGTGTTTCATCGTCAATGTGAATGTCCAAGGGATAGAAAAAAGCTGCAGTAGTGCATCGGAATCTAATACAGATATCCCAGGAAACGCTCATACCAAACCACAAACTATGAGATGATTTAACCATGTTGTTCGTAGGTCGGCATTGTGCCTTTCTTATTAAATCCCGACGCTATTTCTGTGATTCATCCTCAATGTGAGGGTAGAAGGGATAGAAAAAAGCTGCAGTAGTGCATCGGAATCTACTACAGATCTCCCAGGAAACGCTCATATCAAAACCACAAACAATGAGATGATTTAACCTAGTTGTTCGTAGGTCGGCATTGTGCCTTTCGTATTAAATCCCGACGCAATTTCTGTGTTTCATCGTCAATCTGAAGGTCCAAGGGATAGAGTAAAGCTGCAGTAGTGCATCGGAATCTAATACTGATCTCCCAGGAAACGCTTAAATCCAACCACAAACAAAGAGAATATTTACTCTTCTTCTACTCAAGTCGGCATTGTGCCTTTTGTATTAAATCCCGAAGCAATTTCTGTGTTTCATCGTCAATCTGAAGGTCCAAGGGATCTAGTAAAGCTGCAGTAGTGCATCGGAATCAAATACTGATCTCCCAGGAAACGCTCAAAGGAAACCATAAACAATGAGAAAATTTACTCTTCTTGTGCATAAGTCGACATTGTGCATTTTGTATTAAATCCCGACGCAATTTCTGTGTTCCTTCGTGAAAGTGAAGGTCGAAGGGATAGAGTAAAGCTGTAGTAGTGCATCGGAATCTAATACTGATCTCCCAGGAAACGCTCAAAGCAAACCACAAACAATGTGAAGATTTACTCTTCTTGTATTCAAGCTGGTATTGTGCCTTTTGTATTAAGTCCCGACGCAATTTCTGTATCTCATCGACAATGTGAAAGTCCAAGACTTAGAGTAAAGCAGCAGTAGTGCCTCGAAACGTAATACTGATCTCCCAGGAAACACTCAAAGAAAAACCACAAACAATGAGGAGGATTACTCTTCTTGTATTTAAGTGTGCATTTGTAATAAATCCCGACGCAATTTCTGTGTTTCATCGTCAATGTGTAGGTCCAAGCGATATAGTAAGGCTGCAGTGGCGCATCAGAATCTAATACTAATCTCCAAGAAAAGGCTCAAATCAAACCACAAACAATGAGAAGATTTAAACTTCATGTACTTAAATCGGCATTGTAACTTTTGTATTAAATCCAGACGCAATTTAAGTGTTTCATCGTCAATGTCAAGATCCAAGGGATAGAGTAAAGCTGCAGTAGTGCATCGGAATCTAATACTGATCTCCCAGGAAGCGCTCAAATCAAACCACAAACAATGCGAAGATTTACTCTTCTTGTACATAAGTCTTCATTGTGCCTTTTGTATTAAATCCCGACGCAATTTCTGTGTTTCATCGTCAATGTGAATGTCCAAGGGATAGTGTAAGGCTGCAGCAGTGCATCGGAATCTAATACTGATCTTCCAGGAAACGCTCAAAGCAAACCACAAACATAGAGTATATTTAGTCTTCTTGTACGTAAGTCGGCATTGTGCCATTGGTATTAAATCCTGATTGATATTCTGTGTTTTATCGTCAATGTGAAGGTCCAAGGGATAGAGTAAAGCTGCAGTAGTGCATCGGAATCTATTACTGTTCTCCCAGGTAACGCTCAAAGCAAACCACAAACAATGTGAAGATTTACTCTTCTTGTATTCAAGCTGGTATTGTGCCTTTTGTATTTAGTCCCGACGCAATTTCTGTATCTCATCGACAATGTGAAAGTCCAAGACTTAGAGTAAAGCAGCAGTAGTGCCTCGAAACGTAATACTGATCTCCCAGGAAACACTCAAAGAAAAACCACAAACAATGAGGAGGATTACTCTTCTTGTATTTAAGTGTGCATTTGTAATAAATCCCGACGCAATTTCTGTGTTTCATCGTCAATGTGTAGGTCCAAGGGATAGAGTAAAGCTGCAGTCGTGCCTCTAAATGTTATACTAATATCCCAGGAAACGCTCAAAGCAAACCACAAACAATAAGAACGATTACTCTTCTTGTATTTAAGTGTGCATTGTGCCTTTTGTAATAAATCCCGACGCAATTTCTGTGTTTCATCGTCAATGTGAAGGTCCAAGGGATAGAGTAAAGCTGCAGTAGTGCATCGGAGTCTAATACTAATCTCCCAGGAAACGCTCATATCAAACCACAACCAACGAGAAAATTTACTCTTTTGCACTTAGACGGCATTGTGCCTTTTCTATTAAATCCCGACGCATTTTCTATCTTTCATCGTCAATGTGAAGGTCCAAGGGATAGAGTAAAGCTGCAGTAATGCATCGGAATGTAGTACTGATTCCCCAGGAAACGCTCAAAGCAAACCACAAACAAATAGAATATTTAGTCTTCTTGTACATAAGTCGGCATTGTGCCTTTTGTATTAGATTCCGACGCATTTTCTGTGTTTCATCGTCAATCTGAAGGTGCAAGGGATAGAGTAAAGCCGCAGTAGTGCATCGGAATCTAATACTGATCTCCCAGGAAACGCTTAAATCTAACCACAAACAAAGAGAATATTTACTCTTCTTCTACTCAAGTCGGCATTGTGCCTTTTTTATTAAATCGCGACGCAATTTCTGTGTTTCATCGTCAATGTGAAGCTTCAAGGGATAGAGTAAAGCTGCAGAAGCGCATCGGAATCTAGTACTGATCCAGCAGTCAACGCTCAAAGCTAACCACAAACAATGAGAAGATTTATTCTTCTTGTACTTAAGTCGGCATTGTGCCTTTTGTATTAATTCAAGACGCAATTTCTGTGTTACATCGTCAATGTGAAGGTCCAAGGGACAGAATAAAGCTGCAGTGGGGCATCGGAGTCTGATACTGATCTACCAGGTAACGCTCATAGCAATCCACAAACAATGAGTTGATTTAACCTTCTTCTACGTAAGTCGGCATTATGCCTTTTGTATTAAATCCCGACGTAATATCTGTGTTTCACCGTCAATACGAAGGTCCAAGCGATATAGTAAGGCTGCAGTAGTGCATCAGAATCTAATACTAATCTCCAAGAAAAGGCTCAAAGCAAACCACAAACAATGAGGAGATTTACACTTCTTGTACTTAAGTCGGCATTGTGCCTTTTGTATTAAATCCCGACGCAATAGCTGTGTTCCATTGCGAATGTGAAGGTCCAAGGGATGGCGTATAGCTGCAGTAGTGCCTCGAAACGTAATACTGATATCCCAGGAAACGCTCAAAGCAAACCACAAACAATGAGAAGGATTACCCTTCTTGTATTGAAGTGTGCATTGTGCCTTTTGTAATAAATCCTGACGCAATTTCTGTGTTTCATCGTCAATGTGAATGTCCAAGGGATAGAAAAAAGCTGCAGTAGTGCATCGGAATCTAATACAGATATCCCAGGAAACGCTCATACCAAACCACAAACTATGAGATGATTTAACCATGTTGTTCGTAGGTTGGCATTGTGCCTTTCTTATTAAATCCCGACGCTATTTCTGTGATTCATCCTGAATGTGAGGGTAGAAGGGATAGAAAAAAGCTGCAGTAGTGCATCGGAATCTACTACAGATCTCCCAGGAAACGCTCATATCAAAACCACAAACAATGAGATGATTTAACCTAGTTGTTCGTAGGTCGGCATTGTGCCTTTCGTATTAAATCCCGACGCAATTTCTGTGTTTCATCGTCAATCTGAAGGTCCAAGGGATAGAGTAAAGCTGCAGTAGTGCATCGGAATCTAATACTGATCTCCCAGGAAACGCTTAAATCTAACCACAAACAAAGAGAATATTTACTCTTCTTCTACTCAAGTCGGCATTGTGCCTTTTGTATTAAATCCCGAAGCAATTTCTGTGTTTCATCGTCAATCTGAAGGTCCAAGGGATCTAGTAAAGTTGCAGTAGTGCATCGGAATCAAATACTGATCTCCCAGGAAACGCTCAAATGAAACCATAAACAATGAGAAAATTTACTCTTCTTGTGCATAAGTCGACATTGTGCATTTTGTATTAAATCCCGACGCAATTTCTGTGTTCCTTCGTGAAAGTGAAGGTCGAAGGGATAGAGTAAAGCTGTAGTAGTGCATCGGAATCTAATACTGATCTCCCAGGAAACGCTCAAAGCAAACCACAAACAATGTGAAGATTTACTCTTCTTGTATTCAAGCTGGTATTGTGCCTTTTGTATTAAGTCCCGACGCAATTTCTGTATCTCATCGACAATGTGAAAGTCCAAGACTTAGAGTAAAGCAGCAGTAGTGCCTCGAAACGTAATACTGATCTCCCAGGAAACACTCAAAGAAAAACCACAAACAATGAGGAGGATTACTCTTCTTGTATTTAAGTGTGCATTTGTAATAAATCCCGACGCAATTTCTGTGTTTCATCGTCAATGTGTAGGTCCAAGCGATATAGTAAGGCTGCAGTAGTGCATCAGTATCTAATACTAATCTCCAAGAAAAGGCTCAAATCAAACCACAAACAATGAGAAGATTTAAACTTCATGTACTTAAATCGGCATTGTAACTTTTGTATTAAATCCAGACGCAATTTAAGTGTTTCATCGTCAATGTCAAGATCCAAGGGATAGAGTAAAGCTGCAGTAGTGCATCGGAATCTAATACTGATCTCCCAGGAAGCGCTCAAATCAAACCACAAACAATGCGAAGATTTACTCTTCTTGTACATAAGTCTTCATTGTGCCTTTTGTATTAAATCCCGACGCAATTTCTGTGTTTCATCGTCAATGTGAATGTCCAAGGGATAGTGTAAGGCTGCAGCAGTGCATCGGAATCTAATACTGATCTTCCAGGAAACGCTCAAAGCAAACCACAAACATAGAGTATATTTAGTCTTCTTGTACGTAAGTCGGCATTGTGCCATTGGTATTAAATCCTGATTGATATTCTGTGTTTTATCGTCAATGTGAAGGTCCAAGGGATAGAGTAAAGCTGCAGTAGTGCATCGGAATCTATTACTGTTCTCCCAGGTAACGCTCAAAGCAAACCACAAACAATGTGAAGATTTACTCTTCTTGTATTCAAGCTGGTATTGTGCCTTTTGTATTAAGTCCCGACGCAATTTCTGTATCTCATCGACAATGTGAAAGTCCAAGACTTAGAGTAAAGCAGCAGTAGTGCCTCGAAACGTAATACTGATCTCCCAGGAAACACTCAAAGAAAAACCACAAACAATGAGGAGGATTACTCTTCTTGTATTTAAGTGTGCATTTGTAACAAATCCCGACGCAATTTCTGTGTTTCATCGTCAATGTGTAGGTCCAAGGGATAGAGTAAAGCTGCAGTCGTGCCTCTAAATGTTATACTAATATCCCAGGAAACGCTCAAAGCAAACCACAAACAATAAGAACGATTACTCTTCTTGTATTTAAGTGTGCATTGTGCCTTTTGTAATAAATCCCGACGCAATTTCTGTGTTTCATCGTCAATGTGAAGGTCCAAGGGATAGAGTAAAGCTGCAGTAGTGCATCGGAGTCTAATACTAATCTCCCAGGAAACGCTCATATCAAACCACAACCAACGAGAAAATTTACTCTTTTGCACTTAGACGGCATTGTGCCTTTTCTATTAAATCCCGACGCATTTTCTATCTTTCATCGTCAATGTGAAGGTCCAAGGGATAGAGTAAAGCTGCAGTAATGCATCGGAATCTAGTACTGATTCCCCAGGAAACGCTCAAAGCAAACCACAAACAAATAGAATATTTAGTCTTCTTGTACATAAGTCGGCATTGTGCCTTTTGTATTAGATTCCGACGCATTTTCTGTGTTTCATCGTCAATCTGAAGGTGCAAGGGATAGAGTAAAGCCGCAGTAGTGCATCGGAATCTAATACTGATCTCCCAGGAAACGCTTAAATCTAACCACAAACAAAGAGAATATTTACTCTTCTTCTACTCAAGTCGGCATTGTGCCTTTTTTATTAAATCGCGACGCAATTTCTGTGTTTCATCCTCAATCTGAAGGTCCAAGGGATCTAGTAAAGCTGCAGTAGTGCATCGGAATCAAATACTGATCTTCCAGGACACGCTCATAGTAAACCGCAAACAATGAGATGATTTAGCATTCTTGTACATAAGTCGACATTGTGCCTTTCGTGTTAAATCGCGACGCAATTTCTGTGATTCATTGTCAATGTGAAGGACCAAGGGATAGAGAAATGCTCCAGTAGTGCATCGGAATCTAGTACTGAACTCCCAGGAAACGCTCTAAGCAAACCACAAACAATAAAAAGATTGACACTTCTTGTACTTAGGTCGGCATTGTGCCTTTTGTATTAAATCCCGAATTAACTTCTGAGTTTCATCGTCAATGTGATGGTCCAAGCGATAGTGTAAAGCTGCAGTAGTGCATCGGAATCTAATACAGATCTCCCAGGAAACGCTCATGGCAAACCTTAAACAATGAGATTATTTACTCTTCTTGTACTTAATTCGGCATTGTGCACTTTGTATTAAATCCCGACGCATTTTCTGTGTTTCATCGTCAATTTGAAAGTCCAAGGGATAGGGTAAAGCTGCAGTAGTGCATCGGAATGTAGTACTGATCACCCAGGAAACGCTCAAAGCAAACCATCAACAATGAGAAGATTTACTCTTCTTGTACTTAAGTCGGTATTGTGCCTTTTGTATTAAATCCCGAAGCAATTTCTGTGGTTCATCGTCAATGCGAAGGTCCAAGGGATAGAGTAAAGCTGCAGTAGTCCATCGGTATGTAATACTGATTTCCCAGGAAACATTCAAACTAACCATATATAATGAGTAGATTAAACCCCCTTGTACTAACGTCGGCATTGTGCCCTTTGTATTAAATCCCGACGCAATTTCTGTGTTTCATCGTCAGTGTGAAGCTCCAAGGGATAGAGTAAATAAAGCTGCAGTGGTGCATCGGAATCTAATTCAGATCTCCCAGGAAACGCTTAATCAAACCACAAACTATTTGAAGATTTACTCTTCTTGTACTTAAGTCGGCATTGTAACTTTTGTATTAAATCCAGACGCTTTTTCTGTGTTTCATCGTCAATGTGAAGGTCCAAGGGATAGAGTAAAGCTGCAGTAGTGCAAAAGAATCTAATATTGATCTTCCTGGAACCGCTCAAAGCTAACCACAAACAATGAGAAGATTTACTCTTCTTGTACTTAAGTCTGCATTCCGCATTTGTATTAAATCCCGACGCAATTTCTGTGTATCATCGTCAATGTGAAGGTTCAAGCGATAGAGTAAAGCAGCAGTAGTGGATTGGAATCTAATACCGATCTCCGAGGAAACGCTCAAAGCAAACCACACACAATGAGAAGATTTACTCTTCTTGTACTTAAGTCATCATTGTGTCTTTCATATAAAATCCCGTGGCAATTCGTGTGTTACATCGTCAATGTGAAGGTCCAAGGGATAGAGTAAATCTGCAGCAGTGCATCGGAATCTAATACGCTCAAAGCAAACCACAAACATTTAGAAGATTTACTCTTCGTGTACTTAAGTCGGCATTGTGCCTTTTGTATTAAATCCCGATGCTATTTCTGTGCTTCATCTTCAATGTGAAGGTCCTAGGGATAGAGTAAAGCTGCAGTAGTGCTTCGGAATCTAATACTGATCACCGAGGAAACGCTCAAAGCAAACCACAAAAATGAGAAGATCTACTCTTCTCGCACTTAAGGCGGCATTGTGCCTTTTGTATTAAATCCCGACGAAATTTGTGTGTTTCTTCGTCAATGTGAAGGTCCAAGGGATAGAGTAAAGCTGCAGTAGTGCATCGGAATATAATACTGATCTCTACCAGGAAACGCTCAAAGACAACCGCAAACATTGAGAAGATTTACTCTTCTTGTACTGAAGTTGACATTTTAAAATTTGTTTTAAATCCCGCTGCAATTTCTGTGTTTCATCGTCAATGTGAAGGTCTAAGGGATAGAGTAAAACTGCAGTAGTGCATCGGAATCTAATACTGATCTCCCAGGAAACGCTCAAAGCAAACCACAAACAAAGAGAATATTTACTCTTCTTCTACTTACATCGGCATTGTGCCTTTTGTATTAAATCCCGACGCAATTTCTGTGTTTCGTCGTCAATGTGAATGTCCAAACGATAGAATAAAGCTGCAGTAGTGCATCGGAATCTGATACTTATCTCCCAGGAAACGCTCATAGCAAACCACAAACAAGGAGATGAATTAACCTTCTTGTACGTAGGTCGGCATTGTGTCTTTCGTTTTAAATCCCGACGCAATTTCTGTGTTTCATCGTCAATGTGAAGGTCCAAGGGATATAGTAACGCTGCAGTGTTGCATCGGATCTTATACTGATCTCCCAGGAAACGCTCAAAGCAAACCACAAACAATGAGAAGATTTTCTCTTCTAGTACTTAAGTCGGCATTGTGCATTTTGTATTAATTCCCGACGCAATTTTTGTGTTCCATCGTGAATGTGAAGGTCCAAGTGTTAGAGTGAAGTAGCAGTAGTGCTTCGGAATCTAACATTGTACTCCCAGGAAACGCTCAAAGGAAACCACAAACAATGAGTAGTATTACTCTCCTTGTATTTAAGTGTGCATTGCGCCTTTTGTTATAAATCCCGACGCAATTTCTGTGTTTCGTCTTCAATGTGTAGGTCCAAGGGATAGAGTAAACCTGCAGTAGTGCATCGGAATCTAATACTGATCTCTACCAGGAAACGCTCAAAGCAAACCGCAAACATTGAGAAGATTTACTCTTCTAGTACTTAAGTTGACATTGTAAATTTTGTTTTAAATCCCAACGCAATTTCTGTGTTTCATCGTCAATGTGAAAGTCTAAGGGATATAGTTAAGGTGCAGTAGTGCATCGGAATCTAATACTGATCTCCCGGGAAACGCTCAGAGCAAACGACAAACAATGAGTAGATTGACTCATCTTCTACTGAAGTCGGCATAGTGCCTTTTGTATTGAATCCCGACGCATTTTCTGTGTTTCATCGCCAATGTGAAAGTCCAAGGGATAGAGTAAAGCTGCACTAGTGCATCGGAATCTAGTACTGATCCCCCAGGAAACGCACAAAGCAAACCACAAACAATGAGAAGATTTACTCTTCTTGTACTTAAGTCGGCATTGTGCTTTTGTATTAAAACCCGACGCAATTTCTGTGTTTCATCGTCAGGCTGACGGTCCAAGGGATAGAGTAAAGCTGCAGTAGTGCATTGGAATATTATACTGATCCCCCAGAAAACGCTCAAACAAACCACATACAATGAGAATATTTAACCTTTTTTTACTTAAGTCAGCAATGTGCCTTTTGTATTAAATCCCGACGCAATTTCTATGTATCATCGTCAATGTGAAGGACCAAGGGATAGAGTAAAGCTGCAGTAGTGCATCGGAATCGAATACTGATCTTCCAGGAACCGTTCAAAGCTAACCAGTAACAATGAGAGGATTAACCCCTCTTGTACTTAAGTCGGTATTGTGCTTTTTGTATTAATTCCCGACGCAATATCTGTGTTACATCGTTAATGTGAACTTCCAAGCGATAGAATTAAGCTGAAGTAGTGCATCGGAATCTGGCACTGATCCCCCAGGAAACGCACAGAGCAAACCACAAACAATGAGAAGATTTACTCTTCTTGTACTCAAGTTAGCATTGTGCCTTTTGTATTAAATCCCGACGCAAATTTTGTGTCCCATCGTGAATGTGAAGGTTCAAGTGTTAGAGTAAAGCAGCAGTAGTGCATCGGAATCTAACATTGATCTCCCAGGGAACGCCCAAAGCAAACCTTATCCAATGAAAAGATTTGCTCTTTTTGTACTTAAAACGGCATTGTGCCTTTTGTATTAATTCCCGAGCAATTTCTGTTATCATCGGCAATGAGAAGGTCCAAGAAATAGAATAAAGCTTAAGTAGTTCATCGGAATCTAATACTGATCTTCCAGGAAACGCCAAAGCAAACCACAAACATTGAGAAGATTTACTCTTCTTGTACTTAAGTCGGCATTGTGCCTTTTGTATTAAAACCCGACGCAATTTCTGTGTTTCATCGTCAATGTGAAGGTCCTAGGGATAGAGTAAAGCTGCAGTAGTGCATCGCAATCTAATACTGATCTCCCACGAAACGCTCAAAGTAAACCACAAACAATGAGAAGATTTACTCTACTTATACTCAAGTTGGCATTGTGCCATTTGTATTAAATCCCGACGCAATTTCTGTGTTTCATCGTCAATGGGAAGGTACAAGCGATATTGTTAAGCTGCAGTAGTGCATCGGAGTCTAATACTGTTCTCCCAGGAATCGCTCAAAGCAAACCACAAACAATGAGAAGATTTTTCTCTCCTTGTACCTAAGTTGACATTGTAAATTTTGTTTTAAATCCCGACGCAAGTTCTGTGTTTAATCGTCAATCTGTAGGTCCAAGCGATAGAGTAACGCTGCAGTAGTGCATCGGAATATAATACTGATCCCCAAGAAAACGCTCAAACAAACCACATACAATGAGAAGATTTAACCTTCTTGTACTTAAGTCAGCATTGTGCATTTTGTATTAAATCCCGATGCAATTTCTATGTATCATCGTCAATGTGAAGGTCCAAGGGATAGAGTAATGCTGCAGTAGTGCATCGGAATCTAATACTGATCTTCCAGGAACCGTTCAAAGCTAACCACTAACAATGAGAAGATTAATTAACTCCTCTTGTACATAAGTCGGCATTGTGCTTTTTGTATTGATTCCCGACGCAATATCTGTGATACATCGTCAATGTGAAGGCCCAAGCGATAGAATAAAGCTGCAGTAGTGCATCGGAATCTAGAGTGATCTCCCGATAAACACTCAAAGCAAACCACAAACAATGAGAAGTTTTACTCTTCTTGTACTTAAGTCATCATTGTGTCTTTTGTATTAAATCCCGACGCAATTTTTGTGTTCCATCGTGATTGTGAAGGTTCAAGTGTTAGAGTAAAGAAGCAGTTGTGGATCGGAATCTAACATTGATCTCCCAGGAAACGCTCAAAGGAAACCACAAACAATGAGTAGTATTACTCTCCTTGTATTTAAGTGTGCATTGTGCATTTTGTAATAAATCCCGACGCAATTTCTGTGTTTCGTCGTCAATGTGAAGGTCGAAGGGATAGAGTAAAGCTGCAGTAGTGCATCGGGAAATAATACTGATCCTCCCGGAAACGCTGAGAGCAAACCCCAAACAATGAGAAGATTTACTCATCATGTACATTAGTCGGCATTGTGCCCTTTGTATTAAATCCCGACGCAATTTCAGTGTTTCATTGTCAATGTGAAGGTTCAAGGGATAGAGTAAAGCTGCAGTAGTGCATCGCAATCTAATACTGATCTCCCAGGAAACGCTCAAAGCTAACTACAAACAATGAGTAGATTTACCCTTCTTGTACTTAAGTTGGCATTGTGAATTTTGTATTAAATCCCGACGCAATTTCTGTGTTACATCGTCAATGTAAAAGTCCAAGGGATAGAGTAAAGCTGCAGTAGTGCATCGGAATCTAATTCTGATCTCCCAGGAAACGCTCAAAGTAAACCACAAACAATGAGAAGATTTACTCTGCTTGTACTCAAGTTGGCATTGTGCCTTTTGTATTAATTCCCGACGCAATTTCGGTATCTCATTGTCAATGTGAAGGTCCAAGGGATAGAGTAAAGCTGCAGTAGTGGAACGGGAACAAATACTGATCTTACGGGAAACGCTCAAAGCAAATCACAAACAATGACAAGGTTTACTCTTCATGTACTTAAGTCGGCATTGTGCCTTTTCTATTAAATCCCGACGCAGTTTCAGTGTTTCATCGTCAATGTGAAGGTTCAAGAGATGGAGTAAAGCTGCAGTAGTACATCGGAATCTAATACTGATCTCCCAGGAAACGCTCATAGCAAACCACAAACAATGAGAGGATTTATTCTTCTTGTACTTAAGTCGGCATTGTGCCTTTTGTATTAGAGCCCGACACAATATCTGTGTTCCAGCGTCAATGTGAAGGTCCAAGGGATAGAGTAAAACTGCAGTAGTGCATCGTAATCTAATACTTATCTCCCAGGAAACGCTCAAAGCAAACCGCAAACAGTGAGAAGAATTACTCTTCTGGTACTTAAGTTGACATTGTAGATTTTGTTTCAAATCCTGACGCAATATCTGTGTTTCATCGTCAATCTGAAGGTCAAGGGGATAGAGTAAGGCTGCAGTAGTTCATCGGAATCTAATACTGATCTTCCAGGAAACGTTAAAAGCAAACCATAAACAATGAGAAGATTTACTCTTCTTGTTGTTAAGTCAGCATTGTGCCGTTTGTTTTAAATCCCGTGGCAATTTCTTTGTTTCATCGTCAATGTGAAGGTCCAAGGGATAGTGTAAAGCTGACGTAGTGCATCGGAATCTATTACTGATCTAACAGGAAACACTCAAACAAACCACGAACAATGAGAAGATTTAACCTTCTTTTACTTAAGTCGTCATTGTGTTTTTTGTATTAAATCTGGACGCAATTTCTGTGATTCATCGTCAATGTGAAAGTCCATAGGATAGAGTAAAGCTGCAGTAGTGCATCGGAACCTAATACCGATCTCCCAGCAAATGCTCAAAACAAACCACAAACAATGAGAAGATTTACTCTCCTTGTACTTAAGTTGATATTGTAAATTTTGTTTTAAATCCCGATGCAATTTCTGTGTTTAATCGTCAATCTGAAGGTCCAAGATATAGATTAAAGCTGTAGTAGTGCATCGGAAAATAATACTGATCCCCCAGAAAACGCTCAAACAAACCACATACAATGAGAAGATTTAACCTCTTTGTACTTAAGTCAGCATTGTGCCTTCTGTATTAAATCATGACGCAATTTCTATGTATCATCGTCAATGTGAAGGTCCAAGGGATAGAGTAAAGCTGCAGTAGTGCATCGGAATCTAATACTGATCATCCAGGAACCGTTCAGATCTAACCACTAACAATGAGAAGATTAACTCCTCTGGTACTTAAGTCGGCATTGTGCATTTTGTATTAATTCCCGACGCAAAATCTGTGTTTCATCGTCAATGGGAAGGTCCAAGCGATAGAGTGACGGTGCACTAGAGCATCGGAATCTAATACTGATCTCCCAGGAAACGCTCAAAGTAAACCACAAACAATGAGAAGATTTACTCTGCTTGTACTCAAGTTGGCATTGTACCTTTTGTATTAAATCCCGGCGCAATTTCTGTGTTTCATCGACAGGGTGAAGGACCAAGGGAAGGAGTAAAGCTGGAGTAGTGCATCGGAATGTAATACTGATCTCCCAGGAACCGCTCAAACAATCCATATACAATGAGAAGATTTAACCTTTTTGTATTTAGGTCTGCATTGTGCTGTTTGTATTGAATCCCGACCGAATTTCAGTGTTCCATCGTGAATGTGAAGGTCCAAGTGTTAGAGTAAAGCTGCAGTAGTGCATCGGAATCTAATACTGGTCTCCCAGGAAACGCTCAAGACAAACCATAAACAGTGAGAAGATTTTCTCTTCTTGTACTTAAGTCGGCATTGTGCCTTTTGTATTAGAGACCGTAAAAATTTCTGAGTTCCAGCGTCAATGTGAAGGTCCATGGGATAGAGTAAAGCTGCAGTAGTGCATCGGAATCTAATAGTGATCTCCCAGGAAACGCTTAAAGCAAACCGCAAACAGTGAGAAGATTAACTCTTCTTGTACTTAAGTTGACATTGTAAACTTTGTTTTAAATCCCGGCTCAATATCTGTGTTTCATCGTCAATCTGAAGGTCCAAGGTATAGAGTAAAGCTGCAGTAGTGCATCGGAATCTAATACTGCTCTCCCAAGGTACGCTCAAAGCAAACCACAAAGAATCAGAAGATTTACTCTCCTTGTACTCAAGTTGACATTGTAAATTTTGTTTTAAACCCCGACGCAATAACTGTGTTTAATCGTCAATCTGAAGGTATAAGGGATAGAGTAAAGCAGCAGTAGTACATCGGAATATAATACTGATCCCCCAGAAAAAGCTCAAACAAACCACATACAATGAGAAGATTTAACCTCTTTGTACTTAAGTCAGCATTGTGCCTTTTGTATTATATCCCGACGCAATTTCTATGTTTCCACGTCAGGGTGACTGTCCAAGGGATAGAGTAAAACTGCAGTAGTGCATCGGAATATTATACTGATCCCCCAGAAAACGCTCAAACAAACCAAATACAATGAGAAGATTTAACCCTTTTGTACTTAAGTCGGCATTGTGCCTTTTGTATGAAATCCCGACGCAATTTCTATGTATCTGCGTCAATGTGAAGGTCCAAGGGATAGAGTAAAGCTGCAGTAGTGCATCGGAATCTAATACTGATCTTCCAGGAACCGCTCAAATCTAACCACTAACAATGAGAAGAATAAATCCTCTTGTAGATGAGTCGACATTGTGCTTTTTGTATTAATTCCCGACGAAATATCTGTGTTTCATCGTCAATGTAAAGGTCCAAGCGATAGAATAAAGCTGCAGTAGTGCATCGGAATCTAGTACTGATCTCTCGATAAACGCTCAAAGCAAACCACAAACAATGAGAAGTTTTACTCTTCTTGTACTTAAGTCGGCATTGTGCCTTTTGTATTAAATCCCGACGCAATTTTTTTCTTCCATCGTGAATGTGAAGGTCCAAGTGTTAGAGTAATACAGCAGTAGTGCATCGGAATCTAATACTGATCTCCCAGGGAACGCCCAAAGCAAACCTCAACCAATGAAAAGATTTACTCTTCTTGTACTTAAAACGGCATTGTGACTTTTGTATTAATTCCCGAAGCAATTTCTGATTGTCATCGGCAATGTGAAGGTCCAAGGGATAGGGTACAGCTGCAGTAGTTCTTTGGAATCTAATACTGATCTTCCAGGAAATGCTCAAAGCAAACCAAGAACACTGAGAAGATTTACTCTTCTTGTACTTAAGTCGGCATTGTGCCTTTTGTATTAAATCCCGACGCAATTTCTGTGTTTCATCGACAATGTGAAGGTCCAAGGGATAGAGTAAAGATGCAGTAGTGGAACGGGGACTAATACTGATCTTACGGGAAACGCTCAAAGCAAATCACAAACAATGAGAAGGTTTACTCCTCATGTTTTTAAGTCGGCATTGTGCCTTTTGTATTAAATCCCGACGGTGAGTCTGTGTTTCATCGTCAATGTGAAGGTTCTAGAAATGGAGTAAAGCTCCAGTAGTGCATCTGAATCTAATACTGATCTCCCAGGAAACGCTCAAAGCAAACCACAAACAATGAGAGGATTTATTCTTCTTGTACTTAAGCCGGCATTGTGCCTTTTGTATTAGAGCCCGACACAATTTCTGTGTTCCAGCGTCAATGTGAAGGTCCATGGGATAGGGTAAAGCTGCAGTAGTGCATCGGAATCTAATACTGACCTCCCAGGAAACGCTCAAAGCAAACTGCAAACAGTGAGAAGATTTACTCTTCTTGTACTTAAGTTCACATTGTAAATTTTGTTTTAAATCCCGACGCAATATCTGTGTTTCATCGTCAATCTGAAGGTCCAAGGGATAAAGTAGAGCTGCAGTAGTTCATCGGAAAGTAATACTGATCTTCCAGGAAACGCTCAAAGCAAACCACAAACAATGAGAAGATTTATTCTGCTTATACTCAAGTCGGCATTGTGCCTTTTGTATTAAATCGCGACGCAATTTTTGTGTTCCATCGTGAATGTGAAGGTCCAAGTGTTAGAGTAATGCAGCAGTAGTGCATCGGAATCTAACATTGATCGCCCAGGAAACGCTCAAAGGAAACCAAAAACAATGAGTAGTGTTACTCTCCTTGTATTTAAGCGTGCATTGTGGCTTTTTTAATAAATCCCGACGCAATTTCAGTGTTTCATCGTGAATGTGAAGGTTCAAGGGATAGAGTAAAGCTGCAGTAGTGCATCGGAATCTAATACTGATCTCCCAGGGAACGCCCAAAGCAAAAATCACCCAATGTAAAATTACTCTTCTTGTACTTAAAACGGCATTGTGACTTTTGTATTAATTCCCGAAGCAATTTCTGATTTTCATCGGCAATGTGAAGGTCCAAGGGATAGGGTAAAGCTGCAGTAGTTCATCGGAATCTAATACTGATCTTCCAGGAAACGCTCAAAGCAAACCACAAACACTGAGAAGATTTACTCTTCTTGTACTTAAGTCGGCATTGTGCCTTTTGTATTAAATCCCGACGCAATTTCTGTGTTTCATCGACAATGTGAAGGTCCAAGGGATAGAGTAAAGATGCAGTAGTGGGACGCTAACTAATACTGATCTTACGGGAAACGCTCAAAGCAAATCACAAACAATGTAAAGGTTTACTCCTCCTGCACTTAAGTCGGCATTGTGCCTTTTGTATTAAATCCCGACGGTGTTTCTGTGTTTCATCGTCAATGTGAAGGTTCAAGAGATGGAGTAAAGCTCCAGTAGTGCATCGGAATCTAATACTGATCTCCCAGGAAACGCTCAAAGCAAACCACAAACAATGAGAGGATTTACTCTTCTTGTACTTAAGTCGGCATTGTGCCTTTTGTATTAGAGCCCGACACAATTTCTGTGTTCCAGCGTCAAAGTGAAGGTCCAAGGGATAGGATATAGCTGCAGTAGTGCATCGGAATCTAATACTGATCTCCCAGGAAACGCTCAAAGCAAACCGCAAACAGTGAGAAGATTTACTTTTCTTGTACTTAAGTTGACATTGTAAATTTTGTTTTAAATCCCGTCGCAATATCTGTGTTTCATCGTCAATCTGAAGGTCCAAGGGATAGAGTAAAGCAGCAGTAGTTCATCGAAATCTAATACTGATCTTCCAGGAAACGCTCAAAGCAAACCACAAACAATGAGAAGATTTACTCTTCTTGTGCTTAAGTCGGCATTGTGCCTTTTGTATTAAATCCCGTCGCAATTTCTTTGTTTCATCGTCAATGTGAAGGTCCAAGGGATAGTGTAAAGCTGACGTAGTGCATCGGAATCTATTACAGATCTAACAGGAAACGCTCAAACAAACAACAATCAATGAGAAGATTTAACCCTCTTTTACTTAAGTCGTCATTGTGCCTTTTGTATTAAATCTGGACGCAATTTCTATGTTTCATCGTCTATGTGAAGGTCCAAGGGATAGAGTAAAGCTGCAGTAGTGTATCGGAACCTAATACCGAACTCCCAGGAAACGCTCAAAACAAACCACAAACAATAAGAATATTTACTGTCCTTGTACTTAAGTTAACATTGTAAATTTTGTTTTAAATTCCGACGCAATTTCTGTGTTTAATCGTCAATCTGAAGGTCCAAGGGATAGAGTAAAGCTGCAGTAGTGCATCGGAATATAATACTGATCCCCCAGGAAACGCTCAAAGCAAACCACAAACAAAGAGAATATTTACTCTTCTTGTACTTAAGTCGGTATTGCGCCTTTTGTAATAAATCCTTACGCATTTTCTGTGTTTGATCGTCAATGTGAAGGTCCAAGGGCTAGAGTAAAGCTGCAGTAGTGCATCAGAATCTAGTACTGATCCCCAAGGAAACGTTCAAAGCAAACCACAAACAATGAGAAAATTTACTCTTCTTGTACTTAAGTCGGAATTATACCTTTTGTATTAAATCCCGACGCTATTTCAGTGTTTCATCGTCAATCTGAAGGTCCAAGGGATACAGTAAAGCTGCAGTAGTTCATCGAAATTTAATACTGATCCTCCAGGAAACACTCAAAGCAAACCACAAACAATGACAAGATTTACTCTTCTTGTTCTTACGTCGGCATTGTGCCTTTTGTATTCAATCCCGTGGCAATTTCTTTGTTTCATCGTCAATGTGAAGGTCCAAGGGATAGTCTAAACCTGAAGTAGTGTATCGGAATCTATTACTGATCTAACAGGAAACGCTCAAACAAACCACAAACAATGAGAAGATTTACTCTTCTTATACTTAAGTCGGCATTGTGCCTTTTGTATTAGAGCCAGACACAATTTCTGTGTTCCAGCGTCAATGTGAAGGTCCAAGGGATGGAGTAAAGCTGTAGTAGTGCATCGGAATCTAATACTGATCTCCAACGAAACGCTCAAAGCAAACCGCAAACAGTGAGAAGATTTACTCTTCTTGTACTTAAGTTGACATTGTAAATTTTGTTTTAAATCCCGACGCAATATCTGTGTTTCATCGTCAGTCTGAAGGTCCAAGGGATAGCGTAAAGCTGCAGTAGTTCATCGGAATCTAATACTGACCCCCAGAAAAAATTTAAAGAAACCACATACAATTAGAAGATTTAACCTTTTTGTACATAAGTCAATATTGTACCTTTTGTATTAATTCCCGACGCAATTTCTATGTGTCATCGTCAATGTGAAGGTACAAGGGATAGAATAAAGCTGCAGTAGTGCAACGGAATCATATACTGATCTTCCATGAACCGTTCAAAGCTAACCACTAACAATGAGAAGACTAACTCCTCTTGTACTTTAGTCGGTATTGTGCTTCTTGTATTAATTCCCGACGCAATATCTGTGTTTTATCGTCAATCTGAAGGTCCAAGGGATACAGTAAAGCAGCAGTAGTTCATCGGAATCTAATACTGATCTTCCAGGAAACGCTCAAAGCAAACCACAAACAATGAGAAGATTTACTCTTCTTTTACTTAAGTCGTCGTTGTGCCTTTTGTATTAAATCCGGACGAAATTTATGTGTTTCATCGTCAATGTGAAGGTCCAAGGAATAGAGTATAGCTGCAGTAGTGCATCGGAATCTAATACTGATCTTCCAGGAACCGTTCAAATCTAACCACTAACATTGAGAAGATTAACTCCTCTTTTACTTAAGTCGGCATTGTGCTATTTGTATTAATTCCCAACGCATTATCTGTGTTTCATCGACAATAGGAAAGTCCAAGCGATAGAATAAAGCTGCAGTAGTGCATCGGAATCTAGTACTGATCCCCCAGGAAACGCACAAAGCAAACCACAAACAATGAGAAGATTTACTCTACTTGTACTTAAGTCGGCATTGTGCTTTTTGTATTAAATCCCGACGCAAATACTGTGTTTCATCGTCAGGGAGACGGTCCAAGGAATAGAGTAAAGCTGCAGTAGTGCATCGGAATATAATACTGATCCCACAGAAAACGCCCAAACAAACCACATACAATGAGAAGATTTAACCCTTTCGTACTTAAGTCAGCATTGTGCCTTTTGTATTAAATCCCGACGCAATTACTATGTATCATCGTCAATGTGAAGGTCCTTGGGTTAGAGTAAGGCTGCAGTAGTGCATCGGAATCTAATACTGATCTTCCAGGAACCGCTCAATTCTAAAAACTAACAATGAGAAGATTTAGTCCTCTTGTACATAAGTCGGCATTGTGCTTCTTGTATTGATTCCCGACGCAATATCTGTGTTACATCGTGAATGTGAAGGTCAAAGCAATAGAATGAAGGTGCACTAGAGCATCGGAATCTAATACTGAACTCCTAGGAAACGCTCAAAGCAAACCAAAAACAAAGAAAATATTTTCTCTTCTTGTACTTAAGTCGACATTGTGCCTTTTGTATTAAATCCTTACGCATTTTTTGTGTTTCATCGTCAATTTGAAGGTCCAAGGGATAGAGTAAATCTGCAGTAGTGCATCGGAATCTGGTACTGATCCCCAAGGAAACGCTCAAAGCAAACCACAATCAATTAGAAGATTTAGTCTTCTTGTACTTAAGTCGGCATTGTGCGTTTTGTATCAGAGCCTGACGCAATTTCTGTGTTCCATCGTGAATGTGAAGGCCCAAGGGATAGAGGAAAGCTGCAATAGTGCATCGGAATCCAATACTGATCGCACAGGAAACGCTCAAAGCAAACCACAAACAATGAGAATATTTACTCTTCTTGTTCTTAAGTCGGCATTGTGCCTTTTGTATTAAATCCCGACGCAATTTCTTTGTATCATCGTCAATGTGAAGGTCCTTGGGATAGAGTAAAGCTGCAGTACTGCATCGGAATCTAATAGTGATCTTCCAGGAACCGGTCAAATCTAACCACTAACAATGAGAAGAGTTAGTCCTCTTGTACATAAGTCGGCATTGTGTTTCTTGTATTGATTCCCGACGCAATATCTGTGTTACATCGTCAATGTGAAGGTCCAAGTGATAGAATAAAGCTGCAGTAGTGCGTCGGAATCTAGTACTGATCTCCCGATAAACGCTCAAAGCAAACCACAAACAATGAGAAGTTTTACTCTTCTTGTACTTAAGTCGCCATTGTGATTTTTGTATTAAATCCCGACGCAATTTTGTGTCCCATCGTGAATATGAAGGTCCAAGGGATAGAGTAATGCTGCAGTATTGCATCCGAATCTAATCCTGATCTCCCAGAAATCGCTCAAGGCAAACTACAAACAACGAGAAGATTTTCTCTTCTTGTACTTAATTTGGCATTGTGCCTTTTGTATTAAATCCCGACGCAATATCTGTGTTTCACCGTCAATGTAAAGGTATAAGGGATAAAGTAAAGCTCCAGTAGTGCACCGGAATCTAATACTGATCTCACAGGAACCGCTCAAAGCAAACCAAAAACAATGAGAAGATTTACTCCTCTTGTACTTAAGTGTGCATTGTGCGTTTTGTATTAAATCCCGACGCTATATCTGCGTTTCATCGTCAATGTGAAGGTCCAAGGGATAGAGTAAAGCTGCAGTAGTGCATCGGAATCTAATACTGATTTCCCAGGAATCTCAGAAAGTAAACCACTAAAAATGAGAAGATTTACTATTCTTGTACTTAAGTCGGCATTGTGCCTTTTGTATTAACTCCCGACGCAATTTCTGTGTTTCATCGTCAATGTGAAGGTCCAAGGGATAGAATAAAGCTGCAGTAGTGCATCGGAATATAATACTATTCTCCCAGGAAACGCTCAAAGCAAACCACAAACAATGAGAATTGTTAATCTTCTTGTACGTAAGTCGGCATTGTGCCTTTCGTATTAAATCTCGACGCAATTTCTGGGTTTCATCTCCAATGTGAAGGTCCAAGGGATAGAGTAAAGCTGCAGTAGTTTATCGGAATGTAATACTGATCGCCCAGGAAACGCTCAAAGCAAACCACGAACAATGAGAAGTTTCACTCTTCTAGTACTTAAGTCGGCATTGTGCATTTTGTATTAAATCCCGACGCAATTTCTGTGTATCATCGTCAATGTGAAGGTCCAAGGGATAGAGTAATGCTGCAGTAGTGCATCGGAATTGTAATACTGATATCCCAGGAAACGCCCAAAACAAAACACAAACAGTGGGAAGTTTTATTGTTCTTGTACTCAAGTTGGCATTGTGGCTTTTCTATTATATCCCGACGCAATTTCTAAGTTTGATCGACAATGTGATAATCCAAGTGTTTGAGTAAATCTGCAGTAGTGCATCGAAATGTAACACTGATCTCCCAGGAAACGCTCAAAGCAAACCACAAACATGGAGAAGATTTACTCTTCTTGTACTTAAGTCGGCATTGTGCCTTTTGTATTAAATCCCGACGCAATTTCTGTGTTTCATCGTCAATAAGAAGGTCCAAGGGATAGATTAAAGCTGCAGTATTGCATCCGAATCTAATCCTGATCTCCCAGGAATCGCTCAAGGCAAACCACAAACCTCGAGAAGATTTTCTCTTCTTGTACTTCATTTGGCATTGTGCCTTTTGTATTAAATCCCGACGCAATATCTGTGTTTCACCGTCAATGTAAAGGTCCAAGGGATAGATTAAAGCTGCAGTAGTGCACCGGAATCTAATACTGATCTCACAGGAATCGCTCAAAGCAATCCAAAAACAATGAGAAGATTTACTCCTCTTGTACTTAACTGTGCATTTTGCGTTTTGTATTAAATCCCGACGCTATATCTGTGTTTCATCGCCAACGTGAAGGTCCAAGGGATAGGGTAAAGCTGCAGTAGTGCATCGGAATCTAATACAGATCTCCCAGGAGACGCTCAAAGCAAACTACATACAATGAGAAGATTTTCTCTTCTTGTACTTATATCGGCTATGTGCAATTTGTAATAAATCCCGACGCAATATCTGTGTTTCATCGTCAATGTGAAGGTCCAAGGGATAGAGTAAAGCTGCAGTAGTGCATCGGAATCTAATACTGATCTCCCAGGAACCTCTGAAAGCAAACAACTAAAAATGAGAAGATTTACTATTCTTGTACTTAAGTCGGCATTGTTCCTTTTGTATTAAATGCCGACGCAATTTCTGTGTTTCATCGTCAATGTGAAGGTCCAAGGGATAGAGTAAAGCTGCAGTAGTGCATCGGAATATAATACTATTCTCCCAGGAAACGCTCAAAGCAAACCACAAACAATGAGAAGATTTACTCATCTTGTACTTAAGTCAGCATTCTGCCTTCTGTATTAAATCCCGACGCTATTTCTGTGTTTCATCGTCAATGTGAAGGTCCAAGGGGTAGGGTAGAGCTGCAGTAGTGCATCGGAATCTGATACAGATCTCCCGGGAAACGTTCAAAGCAAACCGCAAACAATGAGGTGATTTACTCTTCTTGTACTTATGTCGAGTATGTGCCTTTTGTAATAAATCCAGACCCAATTTCTGTGTTTCATCGTCAGTAAGATGGTCCAAGGGATAGAGTAGAGCTGCAGTAGTGCATCGGAAACTAATACAGATCTCCCAGGAAACGCTCAAAGCAAACCACAAACAATGAGGAGATTTACTTTTCTTGTACTTATGTTGACATTGTGCTTTTTGTATTAGATCCCGACGCTATTTCTGTGTTTCATAGTTAATTTGAAGGTGCAAGGGGCAGAGTAAAGCTGCAGTATGGCATCGGAATCTAATACCGATCTTCCACGAAACGCTCAAAGCTAACCACAAACAATGAGAAGTTCTACTCTTCTTGTGCTTAAGTCGGCATTGTGCATTTTGTATTAAATCCCGACGAAATATCTGTGTTTAATCGTCAATGAGAAGGTGCAAGGGATAGAGTTAAGTTACAGTAGTGCATCGAAATCTAGTACTGATCTCCCAGGAATCGCTCAAAACAAACCACAAACATTGAGAAGATTCACTCTTCTTGTACTTAAGACGGCATTGTGCCTCTTGTATTAAATCCCGACGCAATTTCTGTGTTTCATCGACAATGTAAAGGTCCAAGGGATATAGTAAAGCTGCAGTAGTGCGTTGGAACCTAATACTGATCTTTCAGGAAACGCTCATAGCAAACCGCCAACAAAGAGAAGATTTAATCTTCTTGTACTTAAGTGTTGATTGTGCCTTCTCTATTAAATCCCGACGCAATTTCTGTGTTCCATCGTCAATGTGATGGTCCAAGGGATAGAGTAAAGCTGCAGTAGTGCATCGGCATCTAAGACTGATCTCCCAGGAAACGCTCAAAGCATACCACAAACAAAGACTATATTTACTCTTCTTGTACTTAAGACGTCATTGTGCCATTTGTATTAAACCCTGACGCATTATCTGTGATCCATCGTGAATGTGGAGACCCAAGGGATAGTGTTATGCTGCAGTAGTGCATTGGACTCTATTACTGATCTCCCAGGAAACGCTCAAACAAACCACTAACAATGCGAAGATTTAAGTTTCTTGTACATAAGTCGACATTGTGCCTTTCGTTTTAAATCCCGTTCAATTTCTGTGTTTCATCGTCAATGTGAAGGTACAAGGGTTGGAGTAAAGCTGCCGTAGTGCAGCGGAATCAAATACTGATCTCCCAGGAAACGCTCAGAGCAAACCACAAACAATGAGAAGATTTACATTTTCCTGTACGTAAGTCGGCATTGTGCCTTTTGTATTAAATCCCGAGGCAATGTCTGCGTTTCATCGTCAATGTGAAGGTCCATGAGATAGAGTAAAGCTGCAGTAGTGCATCGGAAACTTACACTGATATCCCAGGAAACGCTCAAAGCAAACCACAAACAATGAGAACTTATACTCTGCTTGTACTTAAGTAGGCATTGTGCCTCTTCTATTATATCCCGACGCGTTTTCTGTGTTTCATCGTCTAAGCAAAGGCCCAAGATATAGAGTAAAGCTGCAGTAGTGCTACGGAATCTAATACAAATCTCTCCGGAAACGCTCAAAGCAAACCACAAACAATGGGAAGATATACTCCTCTTGTACTTAAGTCGGCATTGTGCGTTTTTTATTTGATCCCGATGCAATTTCTGTGTTTCATCGTCAATGTGAAGGTCCAAGGGATAGAGTAAAACTGAAGTATTGCATCGGAATCTAACACTGATCTCTCAGGAAACGCTCAAAGCAAACCACAAACAATAGGAAGATTTACTCTTCTTGCACTTAAGGCGTCATGGTGCCATTTGTATTAAATCCCGACGTAATTTCTGTGTTCCATCGTCGATGTGATGTTCCAAGGGATGGAGTAAAGCAGCTGTAGTGCATCGGAATCTTGTACAGATCTCCCAGGAATCGGTCAAAGCAAACCACAATCAATGAGAGGATTTACTCTCCTTGTACTTAAGTCGGAATAGTGCCTTTTGTATTAAATCCCGTTCAATATCTGTGTTTCATCGTCAATGAGAGGGTCCAAGAGATAGAGAAAAGCTGCAGTAGTGCATCGGAACTTAGTACTGATCCCCCAGGAAACGCTCAGAGCAACACACAAACAATGAGAAGTTTTACACTTCTTGTATTTATTCGGCATTGTGCCTTTTGTATTAAATCCCGACGCAATTTCTTTGTTTCATCGTCAATGTGAAGGTCCGGGGATAGTGAAAATCTGCAGTAGAGTATCGGAATCTATTACTAATCTCCCAGGAAACGCTCAATCAAACCACAAACAATGAGAAGATTTATCCATATTGTACATAAGTCGGCATTGTGCCTTTCGTATTAAATCCCGTTCAATTTCTGTGTTTCATCGTCAATGAGAGGGTCCAAAAGATAGAGTAAAGCTGCAGTAGTGCATCGGAATCTTATACTGATCTCCCAGCAAACGCTCAAAGCAAACCACAAACAATGAGAAGATTTACTTTTCTTGTACTTCAGTCGGCATTGTGCCTTATGTATTGAATCCCGACGCATTATCTGTGTTCCAGCGTGAATGTGAAGGTCCACGGGATGGAGTAAAGCTGCAGTAGTGCATCGGAATCTAATACTGATTTCAAAGAAAACGCTCAAAGCAAACCACAAACAAGGAGAAGATTTACGCTTCTTGTACTTAAGTCAGCATTGTGCCAATTGTATTAATTCCCGACGCAATGTTTCATCGTCAATGTGAAGGTCTATGGGAAAGAGTGAAGCTGCAGTAGTGCAGCGGAATGAAATACTGATATCCCAGGAAACGTTCAAAGCAAACCACAAACAATGATAAGATTTAACCTTCTTGTACGTTAGTCGGCATTGTGCCTTTCGTATTAAAACTTGACGCAATTTCTGTGTTTCATCGTCAATGTGAAGGTAAAAGGGATAGAGTAAAGCTGCAGTAGTGCATCGGAATCTAATACTGATATCCCAGGAAAAGCTCAAAGCAAACCACAAACATTGAAAAGATTTACTCTTCTTGTACTTAAGTCTGCATTGTGACTCTTGTATTACATCCCGACACAATTTTTGTGTTACATCGTCAATGTGAAGGTCCTGGGGATAGAGTAAAGTTGCAGTAGTGCATCGGAATGTAATACTGATATCCCAGGAAACGCTCAAAGCAAAACACAAACAATGAGAAGATTTACTCTTCTTGTACTCAAGTTGGCATTGTGCCTTTTGTATTAAACCCCTACGCAATATCTGTGCTTCAGCGACAATGTGAAAGTCCAGGTGTTAGAGTAAACCTGCAGTAGTGCATCGAAATCTAATACTGATCTACCAGGTAACGCCCAAGAGCAAACCACAACCAATCAGAAGATTTACTCTTCTTGTACTTAAGTCGGCATTGTGCCTTTTGTATTAAATCCCGACGCAATTTCTGTGTTTCATCGTCAATGTGAAGGTCCAAGGGATAGAATAAAGCTGCAGTAGTGCAAACGAATCTAGCACTAATCTCCCAGGAAACGCTCAAAGCAAACCACAAACATTAAAATAATTTACTCTTCTTGTACTTAAGTTGGCATTGTGCCTTTCGTATTAAATCCCGACGAAATTTCTGTGTTTCTTCGCCAATGTGAAGGTCCAAGGGATAGAGTAAAGCTGCAGTAGTGCATCGGTATCGAATCCTGATCTCCCAGGAATCGCTCAAAGCAAACCACAAACAATGAGAAGAGTTACTCTTCTTGTACTTAAGTCGGCATTGCGCGTCTTTTATTAAATCCCGACGCAGATTCTGTGTTCCATCGTGATTGTGAAGTTCCAATGGATAGAGTAAAGCTGAAGTAGTGCATCGGAATGTAATACTGATTTACCAGGATACGCTCAAAGCAAACCTCAAACAATGAGGAGATTTACTCCTTTTGTACTTAGGACGGCATGCTGCCTTTTGTATTAAATCCCGAAGCAATTTCTGTTCTCCATCGTGAATGTTTTGGTCCATGGGATGGAGTAAAGCTGCAGTAGTGCATCGGAATCTAATACTGATATCCCAGGAAACGCTCAAAGCAAACCACATACAATGAGAAGATTTACTCTTCTCGTACTTAAGTCGGCATTGTGCCAATTGTATTAATTCCCGACGCAATGTCTGTCTTTCATCGTCAATGTGAAGGCCGATGGGATAGAGTAAAGCTGCAGTAGTGCAGCGGAATGAAATACTGATATCCCAGGAAACGCTCAAAGCAAACCACAAACAATAATAAGATTTAAACTTCTTGTACGTAATTCGGCATTGTGACTTTCGTATAAAATCTCGACGCAATTTCTGTGTTTCGTCGTCAATGTGAAGGTAAAAGGGATAGAGTAAAGCTGCAGTAGTGCATCGGAATCTAACACTGATCTCCAAGGAAACTTTCAAAGCAAACCACAAACATTGAGAAGATTTAACCTTCTTGTACTTAAATCGGCATTGTGCCTTTTGTATTAAATCCCGACGCAATATCTGTGTTTCGTCGTCAATGAGAAGGTCCAAGAGATAGATTAAAGTAGCAGTAGTTCATCTGAATCTAGTACTGATCTCCCAGGAAACGCTCAAAGCAAAAAGCAAACAATGTGAAGATTTACTCTTCTTGTACTTATGTCGGCGTTGTGCCTTCTGCATTGAATCCCGACGCAATTTCTGTGTTTCATCGTCAATGTGAAGGTCCAAGGGGTTGAGTTAAGCTGCATTAGTGCATTGGAATCTAATACTGATCTCCCAGGAAACGCTCAAAGCAAATTGCAAACTATGAGAAGCTTTACTCTTCTTGTACTTAAGTCGGCATTGTGCCTTCTGCATTAAATACCGACGCAATTTCTGTGTTTCAACGTCAATGTGAAGGTCCAATGGATAGAGTAAAGCTGCAGTAGTGCATCGCAATCGAATACTGATCTCCCAGGAATCGCTCAAAGCAAACCTCAAACATTGAGAAGGTTTACTCTTCTTGTACTTAAGTCGGCATCGTGCCTTTTGTATTCAATCCCGACGCTATTTCTGGGTTTCATCGTTATGTGAAGGTCCAACGGATAGAGTAAAGCTGCAGTTGTGCATCAGAATCTAATACTGATCTCCCAGGAAACGTTAAAGCAAACCACAAACAGTGAGGGGATTTACTCTTCTTGTACTTAAGTCGGCATTGTGCTTTTGCATTAAATTCCGGGGCAATTTCTGTGTTTCATCGTCAATGTGAAGGTCCAGGGGAAAGAGTAATGCTGCAGTAGTACAGACGAATCTAGTACTGATCTCCCAGGAAACGCTCATAGAAAACCACAAACATCAAGAAAATTAACTCTTCTTGTACTTAAGTTGGCATATTGCCTTTCGTATTAATTTCTGACGCAATTTCTGTGTTACATCGTCAAACTTAAGGTCCAAGGAATAGAGTAAAGCTGCAGTAGTGGATCGGAATCTAATACTGATCTCCAAGGAAACCCTCAATCAAACCACAACCAATGAGAAGATTTACTCTTCTCGTACTTAAGTCGGCATTGTGCCTTTTATATTAAAACCCGATGCAATTTCTGTGTTATATCGTCAATGTGAAGGTCCAAGGGATAGAGTAAAGCTGCATTAGTGCATCGGAATCTAATACTGATCTCCCAGGAAGGGCTCAAGGCAAACTACAAATAATGAAAAGATTAACTCTTAATGTACTTAAGTCTGCATTGTGCCTTTTGTATTTAATGCCGACGCAATTTCTTTGTTCCATCCTGAGTGTGGACTTCCTAGGGATAGAGTAAAGCTGCAGTAGTGCAAACGACTCTAGTACTGATCTCCCAGCATACGCTCAAAGCAAACCACAAACATCAAGAAAATTTACTCTTCTTGTACTTAAGTTGGCACTGTTCCTTTCGTATTAAATCCCGACGCAATTTCTGTGTTTCATCGTCAATGTGAAGGTCCAAGGGATAGAGTAAAGCTGCAGTGGTGCATCGGAATGTAATACTGATATATCAGGAATCGCTCTAAGCAAACCACAACCAATGAGAAGATTTACTCTACTTGTACTCAAGATGGCATTGTGAATTTTGTATTATATTCCGACGCAATTTCTGTGTTTCACCAACAATGTGAAAGTCCAAAGGATAGAGTAAAGCTGCAGTAGTGCATCGAAATCTAACATTGATGTCCAAGGAAATTTTCAAAGCAAGCCACAAGCATTGAGAAGATTTAACCCTCTTGTACTTAAGTCGGCATTGTGCCTTTTGTATTAAATCCCGACGCAATTTCTGTGTTTCATCGCAATGTGAAGGTCCAAGGGAGTGAGTAATGCTGCAGTAGTGCATCGGAATCTAATACTGATCTCCAAGGAAACCCTCAATCAAACCACAAACAATGAGAAAATTTAATATTCTTGTACTTCAGTCGGCATTGTGGCTTTGGTATTAAAACCCGAGGCAATTTCTGCGTTTCATCGTCAAGGTGAAATTCCATGGGTAGCGCATCGGAATCTAATACTGATCTCCCCAGAAACGCTCAAAGGAAATCACAACAAATGAGAAGATTTACTCTTCTCGTACTTAAGTCGGCATTGTGCCTTTTGTATTAAAACCCGATGCAATTTCTGTGTTATATCGTCAATGTGAAGGTCCAAGGGATAGAGCAAATCTGCATTAGTGCTTCGGAATCTAATACTGATCTCCCAGCAAGTGCTCAAGGCAAACCGCTAACAATAACAAGATTAAATCTTCATGTACTTAAGTCGGCATTGTGCCTTTTGTATTTAATCCCGATGTAATTTCTTTGTTCCATCGAGAGTGTGAAGGTCCAAGGGATAGAGTAAAGCTGCAGTGGTGCATCGGAAGGTGATACTGATATATCAGGAAACGCTCTAAGCAATCCACAACCAATGAGAAGATTTACTCTACTTGTATTCAAGTTGGCATTGTTAATTTTGTATTATATACCGACGCAATTTCTGTGTTTCACCTTCAATGTGAAAGTCCAAGGGATAGAGTAAAGCTGCAGTAGTGCATCGAAATCTAACATTGATCTCCAAGGAAACTTTCAAAGCAAACAACAAGCATTGAGAAGATTTAACCTTCTTGTACTTAAGTCGGCATTGTGCCTTTTGTATTAAATCCCGACGCAATTTCTGTGTTTCAACGCAATGTGAAGGTCCAAGGGAGTGAGTAATGCAGCAGTTGTGCATCGGAATCTAATACTGATCTCCCAGGAAACGCTCAAAGCAAACCGCAAACAATGAGTAGTTTAACTCTTCTAGTACTTATGTCGGCATTGTGCTTTCAATATTAAATCCTGACGCAATTTCTGTGTTACAACGTCAATGTGAAGGTGCAATGGATAAAGTTGCAGTAGTGCATCGGAATTTAATTCTGATCTCCCAGGAAACGCACAAAGCAAACCACAAACAATGAGAAGATTTACTTTTCTTGTACTTAAGTCGGCATTGTGCCTTTTGTATTAAATCCCGACTAATTTTCTGTGTTTCATCTTCAATGTGAAGGTCCAAGGGATAGAGTAAAGCTGCAGTAGTGAATCGGAATCTGGTACTGATCCCCCAGGAAACGCTCAGAACAAACCACAAACAATGAGAAGATTTACACTTCTTGTATTTAAGTCAGCATTGTGCCTTTTGTATTCAATCCCGACGCAATTCCTTTGTTTCATCGTCAATGTGAAGGTCCGAGTAAAAGTGAAAAGCTGCAGTAGTGCATCGGAATCTCTTACCGATATCCCAGGAAACGCTCAAACAAACCACAAACAATGAGAAGATTTACTCCTCTTGTACTTAAGTCGGCATTGTACCTTTTGTATTAAATCCCGACGCAATTTCTGTGTTTCATCGTGAATGTGAAGGTCCTAGGGATAGAGTAAAGCTGCAGTAACCCATCGGAATCTAGTACTGATCCCCTAAGAAACGGTCAAAGCAAACCACAAACAATGAGAAGATTTGTTCCTATTGTACTTAAGTCGGCATTGTGCTTTTTGTATAAAATCACGACGCAATTTCTGTGTTTCTTCGTGAATGTGAAGGTCCAGGTGACAGAGTAAAGCTGCAGGAGTGCGTCGGAATCTAATAATGATCTCCCAGGAAACGCTCAAATGAAACTGCCAAAAGTTAAAAGATTTACTCATCTTGTACTTAAGTCGGCATTGTGCCAATTGTATTAAATCCCTGCGCAATATCTGTGTTTCATCGTCAATGTGTAGGTCCAACGGATATATTAAAGCTGCAGTAGTGCATCGGATCCTAATACAGGTCTTCCAGGAAACGCTCAAACAAACCACAAACAATGCGAAGATTTACTCTTCTTGTACTTAAGTCAGAATTGTGAATTTCGTATTAAATCCCGACGCAATTTCTGTGTTTCATCGTCAATGTGTAGTTCCTAGGGATGGAGTAAGGCTGCAGCAGTGCAACGGAATCTAATACAAATCTCCCAGGAAACGCAAAAAGCACACCACAAACGATGAGAAGATTTACTCTTCTTGTACTTAAGTCGGGATTGTGCCTTTTGTATTAAATCCCGACGCAATTTTTGTGTTTCATCGTCAATGTGAAGGTCCAAGGGATAGAGTAAAGCTGCAGTAGTGGAAAGGAATCCAATTCTGATCTCCCAGGAAATGCTCAAAGCAAGCCACAAACAATGAGAAGATTTACTCTTCTTGTACTTAAGTCGGCATTGCGCCTTTTGCATAAAATCGCGGTGCAATTTCTGTGTTTCGTCGTCAATGTGAAAGTCCAAGGGATAGAGTAAAGCTGCAGTAGTGCATCGGAATCTAACACAGATCTCCCAGGAAACGCTCAAAGCATACCGCAAGCAATGAGAAGATTTACTCTTTTGTACTTAAGTTCACATTGTGCCTTTTGTTTTAAATCCCGATACAATATCTGTGTTTCATCGTCAATCGGAAGGACCAAGGGATAGAGTAAAGCTGCAGTAGTGCAACGGAATCTAATACAGATCATCCAAGAAACGCTCAAAGCAAACCACAAACAATGGGAAGATTTACTCTTCTTGTACTTAATTCGGCATTGTGCATTTTGTATTAAATCCCGATGCTATTTCTGTGATCCATCGTCAATGTGAAGGTCCGAGGGATAGAGTAAAGTTGCACTAGTGCATCGGAATCTAATACTGATCTCCCAGGAAACGCTCAAAGCAAACCACAAACAATAAGAAGATTTACTATTCTTGTACTTATGTCGGCATTGTGCCTTTTGTATGATATCCCGACGCAGTATCTGTGTGTCATCGTCAATGTGAACGTCCAAGTGATAGAGTAAAGCTGCAGTACTGCATCGAAATATAACACTGATCTCCAACGAAAAGCTCTAAGTAAACCACAAACAATGAGAAGATTTAACCCACTTGTACTTATTATGCATTGAGATTCCTGTATTATATCCCGACGCAATTTCTGTGTTTCATCGTAATGTGAAGGTCCAAGGGATAGAGTAAAGCTGCAGTTGTGCATCGGAATCTAATACTGATCTCCCAGGAAACGCTCAAAGCAATATGCAAACAATGAGAAGACTTACTCTTCTTGTACTTAAGTTCACATTGTGGCTTTTGTTTTAGTTTTCGACGCAATATCTGCGTTTCATCGTAAATTGGAAGGTCCCTGGGGTAGAGTAAAGCTGCAGTAGTGCGTGGGAATCCAATACAGGTCTTGCGGGAAACGCTCAAAGCAAAACACAAATAATGCGATGATTTACTCTTCCTGTACTTAATTCGGCATTGTGCCTTTTGTATTACAACCTGTCGCTATTTCTGTGGTCCACCGTCAATGTGAAGGTCCAAGGGATAGAGTAAAACTGCAGTAGAGCATCGGAATCTAATACTGATCTCCCAGGAGACGCTCAAAGCAAACCATAAACAATGAGCAGATTGACTCTACTTGCACTTAAGTCGGCATTGTGCCTTTTGTATTAAATCCTGACGTAATTTCTGTGTTTCATCGTGAATGTGAAGGTCCAAGGGATAGAGTAAAGGTGCTGTAGTGCATCGGAATCTAATACTGATCTCCCAGGGAGTGCTCAAAGCAAACCACAAACAATAAGAAGATTTACTCTTCTTGTAATTAAGTCGGCATTGTGCCTTTTGTATTAAATCGCGGTGCAATTTCTGTGTTTCATCGTCAATGTGAAGGTCCAAGAGACAGAGTATAACAGCAGTAGTGCATCGGAATCTAATACTGATCTCCCCGGAAACGCTCAAAGCAAACCGCAAACACTGAGAAGATTTACTCGTCTTGTACTGATGTTCACATTGTGCCTTTTGTATTAAATCCCGACGCAATTTCCGTATTTCATCGTCAATCGGAAGGTCCAAGGGATGGAGTAAAGCTGCAGTAGTGCAACGGAATCTAATACAGATCATCCAGCAAACGCTAAAAGCAAACCACAAACAATTAGAAGATTTACTCTTCTTGTCCTTATGACGGCATTGTGCCTTTTGTATCTAATCCCGACGCAATTTCTGTGTTTCACCCTCAATGTGAACGTCCAAGGGATGGAGTAAAGCTGCAGTAGTGCATCGGAATCTAATACTGATCCCCCAAGGAACGCTGAAAGCAAACCACAGAGAATGAGAAGTTTTACTCCTCTTGTACTTAAATCGGCATTGTGCTTTTTGTATTTAACCCCGACGCATTTACTTTGTTTCACCGTCAATTTGAAGGACCAAGGGATAGAGTAAGTCTACAGTCGTGCATCGGAATCTAATACTGATCTCTCAGACAACGATCCAAGCAAACCACAAACAATGAGAACACCTAATCTTCCTGTACTTAAGTCGGCATTGTGCATTTTGTATAAATTACCGACGCAATATCTGTGTTTCATCGTCAATGTGAAGGTCCAAGGGATAGAGTAAAGCTGTAGTAGTGCATGGGAATAATACAGATCTTCTGGGAAACGCTCAAAGCAAACCACAAACAATGCGAAGATTTACTCTTCTTGTACTTAAATTGGCACTGTGCCTTTTGAATTAAATCCCGTCGCTATTTCTGTGTTCCATCGTCAATGTGAAGCTCCTAGGGATAGAGTAAAGCTGCAGTAGTGCATCGGAATCTAATACTGATCTCCCAGGAAACGCTCAAAGCAAACCACAAACAATGAGAAGACTTTGCCTTCTTGTACTTAAGTCGGCATTGTGCCCTTTGTATTAAATCCCGACGCAATTTCTGTGTTTCATCGTCAATGTGAAGGACCAAGGTATAGAGTAAAGCTGCCGTAGTGCATCGAAATCTAATATTGATCTCCCAGGAAACGATCGAAGCAATCCACAGTCAATGAAGAAATTTACTATTTTTGTACTTAAGTTGACATTGTGCCTTTTGCTTTAAATCCCGACGCAATTTCTGAGTTTCATCGTCAATCTGAAGGTCCTAGGGATAGAGTAAAGCTGCAGTAGTACATCGGAATCTAATACTGATCTTCCAGGAAACATTCAAAGAAAACAACAAACAATGAGAAGATTTACTCTTCTTGTTCTTAAGTCGGCATTGTGCCTTTTGTAATAAAACACGACGATATTGCTGTGTTTCATCGTCAACGTGAAGGTCCAAGGGATAGAGTAAGGCTGCAGTAGTGCATCGGAATGTAATAGTGATATCCCAGGAAACGTTCAAAGCAAACCACAAACAATGAGAAGATTTACTCTTCTTGTACTCAAGTTGGCATTGTGCCTCTTGTATTAAATTCCGACGCAATTTCTGTGTTTCATCGACAATGCGAAAGTCCAAAGGATAGAGTAAAGCTGCAGTAGTGCATCGGAATCTAACACTGATCTCCTAGGAAAGAGTCTAAGCAATCCACAAACAATGAGAGGATTTACTTATCTTGTACTTATGTCGGCATTGTGCCTTTTGCATTAAATCCCGACGCAATTTCTATGTTTCATCGACAATGTTAAGGTCAAAGGGATTGAGTAAAGCTGCAGGTAGTGCTTCGGAATCTAATACTAATCTCCCAGGAAGCGCTCAAAGCAAACCGCAAACAATGAAGATTTACTCTTCTTGTACATAAGTCGGCATTGTGCCTTTTGTATTAAATCCTGACGCTATTTCTGTGTTTCATCGTCAATGTGAAGATCCAAGGGATAGTGTAAAGCTGCAGTTGTGCATCGGAATCTATTACTGATCTCCCAGGAAACGCTCAAACAAACCACAAACAATGAGTAGATTTAATCTTCTTGTACATAAGTCGGCATTGTGCCTTTCGTCTTAAATCCCGTACAATTTCAGTGTTTCTATGTCAATGTAAAGGTCCATGGGATATAGTAAAGCTGAAGTGGTGCATTGGAGTTCAATACTGATCTCCCAGGAAACGCTCATAGCAAACCTCGAACTATGAGAAGATTTACTTTTCTTGTACGTAAGTCGGCATTGTGCCATTTGTATTAAATCCCTACGCAATTTATGTGTTCCATCGTGAATGTCAAGGTCAAAGGGATAGAGTAAAGCTGAAGTAGTGAATCGGAATCTAATACTGATCTCCCAGGAGACGCTGAAAGCAAACCACAAACAATGAGAAGATTCAATCCTCTTGTACTTAAGTGGGGATTGTGTCTTTTGTATTAAATCGCGACGCAATTTCTGTGTTCCATCGTGTATGTGAAGGCCCAAGGGATAGAGTAAAGGTGCAGTAGTGTGTTCGATTCTAGTACTGTTGACCCTGGAAACGTTCAAAGCAAACCACAAACATCGAGAAAATTTACTCTTCTTGTACTTAAGTTGGCATTGTGCTTTTTGTATAAAATCCCGTCGCAATTTCTGTCTTTCATCGTCATTGTGAAGGTGAAAGGGATAGAGTAAAGCTGCAGTAGTGCATCGGAATCTAATAATCATAACCAAGGAAACGCTCAAAGCAAACCACAAACAATAAGAAGATTTACTCTTCTTGTACTTAAGACGGCATTGTGCATTTTGTATTAAATCCCGACGCAATTTCTATGTTTCATGGACAATGTGAAAGACCAAGGGATAGACTAAACCTGCAGTATTGCATCGGACTCTAACACTCATCTCTTAGGAAACGCTCATAACAAACCACAGACAGAGGGAAGATTTACTCTTCTTGCACTTAAGTGGGCATTGTACCTTTTGTATTCAATCCCGACGCTATTTCTGTGTTTCATCGTCAATGTGAAGATCCAAGAGATAGAATAAAGCTGCACTATTGCATCGGAATCCAATACTGATCTCCCAGGAATAGCTCAAAGCAAACCACAAACAATAAGAAGATTTACTCTTCTTGTACTTACGACGGCATTGTACCTTTTGTATTAAATCCCGACGCAATATCTGTGTTTCATCGTAAATGTGAACGTCCAAGGGATAGAGTAAAGCTGCAGTAGTGCATCGGAATATAACACTGATCTCAAACGAAATGCTCAAAGTGAACCACAAACAATGAGAAGATTTAACCCTCTTGTACTTAAGTCAGCATTGAGCCATCTGTATTAAATCCCGACGCAATATCCTTGTTTTATCGTCAATGAGTAGGTCCAGGGGATAAAGTAAAGCTGCAGTAGTGCATCGGCATCTAAGACTGATCTCCCAGGAAACGCTCAATGCAAACCACAAACAATGAGAAGTTTTACTCCTCTTGTACTTAAGTCGACATTGTGCTGTTTGTATTAAATCCCGGCGCTAATTCTGTGTTTCATCGTCAATGTGAAGGTCCAAGGGATAGAGTAAAGCTGCAACTGTGCATCGGAATCTAATGCTGATCTCGATGCAAAAGCTCAAAGCAAACCGCAAACAATGAGAAGGTTTACTCTTCCCGTACTTAAATCACATTGTGCCTTTTGTTTTACTTCCCGACGCAATTTCTGTGTTTCATCGTCAATCGGAATGTCCCAGGGATAGAGTATAGCTGCAGTAGTGCATGGGAATCTAATACAGATCTTCCGGGAAACGCTCAAAGCAAACCATAACCAATGCGAAGATTTACTCTTCTTGTACTTAATTCGGCATTGTGCCTTTTGTATTAAATCCCGTCGCTATTTCTGTGGTCCATCGTCAATGTGAAGGTCCAATGGATAGAGTAAAGCAGCAGTAGTGCATCTGAATCTAATACTGATCTCCCAGGAAATGCTCAAAGCAAACCACAATCAATGGGATGATTTACTCTTCTTGTACTTAAGTCGGCATTGTGCCTTTTGTATTAAATCCCGACGCAATTTCTGTGTTTCATCGTCAATGTGAAGATTCATGGGATAGTGTAAAGCAGTAGTAGTGCATTCGAATCTAATTCTGATATCCCTGGAAACGCACAAAGCAAACCACAAGCAATGAGAAGATTTACTCTTCTTGAACTCAAGTTGGTATTGTGCCTTCTGTATTAAATGCCGAGGCAATTTCTCTGTTTCATCGTCAATGTGAGAGTCCAAGGGATAGAATAAAGCTGCAGTAGTGCATCGGAATCTAACACTAATCTCCAAGGAAACGCTTAAAGTAAACCACAAACAATGAGAAGATATATCCCTCTTGTACTTAAGTCGACATTGTTCTTTCTGTATTAAATCCCGAAGCAATATCTGTGTTTCATCATCAATGAGAAGATCCAAGGGATAGAGTAAAGCTGCAGTAGTGCACCGGAATCTAGTTCTGATCCCCCAAGAAACGCTCAAAGCAACCACAGACAACGAGAAGATTTACTCCTCTTGTACTTTAGTCGGCATTGTGCCTTTTGTATTAAACCCCGACGCATTTTCTGTGTTTCATCGTCAATGCGAAGGTCCAAGTGATAGAGTAAAGCTGCAGTAGTGCATCGGAATCTAATACTGATCTCCTAGGAAACGCACAAAGCAAACCACAAACAGTGAGAAGATTTACTCTTCTTGTACTTATGTTGGCACAGTGCATTTCGTTTTAAATCCCGACGCGATTTCTGTGTTTCATCGTCTTTCTGAAGGTCCAAGGGATAGAGTAAAGCTGCAGTAGTGCATCGGAATGTAATACTGATTCTCCAGGTAACGCTCAAAGCAAACCACAAACAATGAGAAGATTCACTCTTCTTGTACTTACGTCAGCATTATGCCTTTTGTATTAAATCCCGACGCTATTTCTGTGTTTAGTCGTCATTGTGAAGGTCCAAGGGATAGAGTAACGCTGCTGTAGTGCATCGGAATCTAATACTGATCTCTTAGGAAACGCTCAAACAAACCAAAAACAATCAGAAGTTTCAACCTTCTTGTACTGAAGTCGGCATTGTGCCTTTCGTATTATATCCCGACGCCATTTCCGTGTTTCATCGTCAATATGAAGGTCCAACTGATAGAGTAAAGCTGCACTAGTGCATCGGAATGTAATACTGATATCCCTGGAAATGCCGAAGCAAACCGTAAAAAATGAGATGATTTACTCTCCTTGTACTGAAGTTAGCGTTGTGCCTTTTGTATTAAATCCCGGCGCAATTTCTGCGTTTCATCGTCAATATCAAGGTCCAAGGGATAGGGTAACGCTGCAGTAGTGAACGGGAATCTAATACTGATATCCCAGGAAACGCTCAAAGCAAATGACAAACAATGTGAAGATTTACTATTCTTGTACTTAAGTCAGCAATGTGCCTTTTGTTTTAAATCCGGACGCCATTTCTTTGTTTCATCGCCTGTGTGGAGGTCCAAGGGATAGAGCAAAGCTGCAGTAGTGCATCGGAATCTAATACTGATCTCCCAGGAAACGCTGATATCAAACCACAAACAATGAGAAGGTTTACTTTTTTTGTATTTAAGTTGGCATGGTGTCTTTTGTTTTAGATCCCGACGCTATTTCTGTGCTTCGTCGTCAATGTGAAGGTCCAAGGGAAAGAGTAAAGCCGCAGTAGTGCATCGGAATCTAAAACTGATCTCCCAAGAAATGCTCAAAGCAAACCACAAACAATGAGAAGATCTACTCTTCTTGTACTTAAGTCGGCATTGTGGGTTTTGCATTAAATCCCGACGCAATATCTGTGTTTCAAAGTCAATGAGAAGGTCCAGGTGATAGAGTAAAGCTGCAATAGTGCATCGGAATCTAATACTGATCTCCCAGGAAACGCTCAAAGCAAACCACAAATAAAGAGAATATTTACTCTTCTTGTACTTAAGTCGGCATTGTGCCCTTTGTATTAAATCCCGATGCAAATTCTAAGTTTCATCGTCAATGTGAAGGTCCAAGGGATAGAGTAAAGCTGCAGTAGTGCATCGATATGTAATACTGATCTCCCTGGAGTCACTCAAAGCATACCACAAAAAATGAGAGGATTTAACCTTCTTGTACTTAAGGGTGCATTTTCCTTTTCGTATTAAATCCGGACGCAATTTCTGTCTTTCATCGTCAATATGAAGGTCCAACTGATAGAGTAAAGCTGCAGTAGTGCATAAGAATATAATAGTGATCTCCCAGGAAACGCTCACACAAACCACAATCAGAAGATTTAACCTACTTGTACTTAAGTCGGCATTGCGCCTTTTGTATTAAATCCCGATGCAATTTTTGTGGTTCATCGTCAATGTGAAAGTCCAAGGGATAGAGTAGAGTTGCAGTAGTGCATCGGAATCTAATACTGATCTCCCTTGTAACGCTCAGAGAAAACCACAAACAATGAGGAGATTTACTCTTCTTGGACTTAGGCCGGCATTGTGCCTTTTGTATTAAATCCCGACGCAATTTTGGTGTTTCATTGTCAATGTGAAGGTATAAGTAATAGAGTAAAACGGCAGAAGTGTATCGGAATCTAATACTGATCTCCCAGGACACGCTCAAAGCAAACCACAAACAATGAGAAAATTTACTACTACAGATCTGAAGTTGTCATTGTGCCTTTTGTTTTAAATACCGACGCAATTTCAGTGTTTCATCGTCAATCTGAAGGTCCAAGGGATAGAGTAAAGCTGCAATAGTGCTTCGGAATCTTATACTGATATCCCAGGAAACGCTGAATGGAAACCACAAACAATGAGTTGATTTACTCTTCTTGTACTAAAGTCGGCATTGTGCCATTTGTATTATAGTCCGACGCAATTTCTGTGTTTCATCGTCAATGCGAGGGTCCAAGGGATAGGGTAAAGGTGCACTAGTGCATCGGAATCTAATACGGATGTCTTAGGAAACGCGCAAAGCAAACCACAAACAATGAGAAGATTTACTCTTCTTGTACTTAAATCGGCATTGTGGGTGTTGCAATAAATCCCGACGCAATATCTGTGTTTCAAAGTCAATGAGAAGGTCCAACTGATAGAGTAAAGCTGCAATAATGCATCGGAATCTAATACTGATCTCCGAGGAAACGCTCAAAGCAAACCACAAACAAAGAGATTATTTACTCTTCTTGTACTTAAGTCGGCATTGTGCCTATTATATTAATTCCCGACGCAATTTCTGAGTTTGATCGTCAATGTGAAGGTCCAAGGGATAGAGTAAAGCTGCAGTGGTGCATCGGAATTTAAAACTGATCTCCCAGGAAACGCTCAGATGCACCCCGCAAACAATGAGAAGATTTACTCTTCTTGTACTTAAGTCGGCATTGTGGGTTTTGCATTAAATCGCGACGCAATATCTGTGTTTCAAAGTCAATGAGAAGGTCCAAGGGATAGAGTAAAGCTGCAGCAGTGAATCGAAATCTAATACTGATCTCCCAGGAAACGCTAAAAGCGAACCACAAACATTGAGATGATTTACTATTCTTGTACTTAAGTTGGCATTGTGCCATTTGATTTTAATCCCGACTGAATTTCTGAGTTTCATCGTCAATCTGAAGTTTCCAAGGGATAGAGTAAAGCGGTAGTAGTGCTCCGGAATCTAATACTGATCTCCCAGGAAACGCTCACAGCAAACCTAAAACAATGGGAAGATTTACTCTTCTTGTACTTAAGTCGGCATTGGGCCTTTTGTAATAAATCCCGACGCAAATTCTGTGTTTCATCATCAATGTGAAGGACCAAGGCATATAGTAAACCTGCACTAGTGCATCGGAATCTACTACTGATATCCCAGGACACGTTTAAAGCAAACCACAAACAATGAGAGGATTTACTCTTCTTGTACTTAAGTCGGCATTGTGCCTTTTGCATTACATCCCGACGCAATTTCTGTGTTAAATCGTCTATGGGAAGGGGCAAGGGATAGAGTAAGGCTGCAGTAGTGCATCGGAATCTAATACTCATCTCCCAGGAAACGCTGAAAGCAAACCACAAACAAAGAGAATATTTTCTCCTCTTGTACTTAAGTCGGCATTGTGCCTTTTGTATTAAATCCCCACGCATTTTCTGCGTTTCATCATCAATGCAAAGGTCCAAGGATAGAGTAAAGCCACACTAGTGCATCGGATTCTAATACTGATTCCCCAGGAACGCTCAAAGCAAACCACAAACAATTAGAAGATTTACTCTTCTTGTACTTAAGTCGGCATTGGGCCTTTTGTATTAAATCCCGACGCAATTTATGTGTTTCATCGCCAATGTAAAGGTCCAAGGGATAGAGTAAAGCTGCAGTAGTGAATCGGAATCTAACACTGATTCCCCAGGAACGCACAAAGGAAAACACAAACAATGAGAAGATTTACTCTTCTTGTATTTAAGTCGGCATTGTGCCTTTTGCATTACATCCCGACGCAATTTCTGTGCTAAATCGTCTATGGGAAGGGGCAAGGGATAGAGTAAGGCTGCAGTAGAGCATCGGAATCTAATACTCATCTCCCAGGAAACGCTGAAAGCAAACCACAAGCAAAGAGAATATTTTCTCCTCTTGTACTTAAGTCGGCATTGTGCCCTTTGTATTAAATCCCGACGCAATATCTGTGTTTCATCGTCAATGTAAAGGTCCAAGGACAGAGTAAAGCTACACTAGTACATCGGATTCTAATACTGATTCCCCAGAAACGCTCAAAGCAAACCACAAACATTTAGAAGATTTAATCTTCTTGTACTTAAGTCGGTATTGTGCCTTTTGTTTTAAATCCCGCCTGAATATCTGTGTTTCATCGTCAATCTGAAGTGTCCGAGGGATAGAGTAAAGCAGTAGTAGTGCTTCGGAATCTAATACTGATCTCCCAGGAAACGCTCACAGCAAACCAAAAACAATGGGAAGCTTTACTCTTCTTGTACTTAAGTCGGCATTATGCTTTTTGTATTAAATCCCGACGCAATTCTGTGTTCAGTCGACAATGTGAGGGTCCAAGGGATACAGTTAAGCTGCTGTAGTGCATCGGAATCTAATACTGATCTCCCAGGAAACACTCAACCAAAAACAATGAGAAGAAATACTCTTCGCGTACTTAAGTCGGCATTGTGCCTTTTGTATTAAATCTCGACGCAATTTCTATGTTTCATCGTCAATGTGAAGGAGCAAGGGATAGAGTAAATCGGCAGAAGTGCATCGAAATGTAATACTGATCTCCCAGGAAACGCTCAAATCAAATCACAAACAATGAGAAGTTTTAACCTTCTAGTACTGAAGTCGGCATTGTGTCTTTCGTTTTATATCCCGACGCCATTTCTGTGATTTATCGTCTGTTTGAAGGTCCAAGGGATAGAGTAAAGCTGCAGTAGTGCATCGGAATGTAATACTGACATCCCTGGAAACACTCAAATCAAACCACACACAATGAGAAGATTTAGTCTTCGTGTACTAAGGTTGGCGTTGTTCCTATTGTATTAAATCCCGACTCAATTTCTGTGTTTCATCGACAATGTGAAAGTCCAGGGGTTAGAGTAAAGCTGCAGTAGTGCATCGGAATCTAACACTGACCTCCAAGGAAATGCTCAAAGCAAACCACAAACAATAAGGAGATTTAACCTTCTTGTACTTAAGTCGGCATTGTGCGTTTTGTAATAAATCCCGACGCAATTTGTGTGTTTCATCGTCAGTGAGAAGGACCAAGTAATGGATTAAAGCTGCAGTAGTGCATCCGAATCTACTACTGATCTCCCAGGAAACGCTCAAAGCAAACCACAACAATAAGAAGATATACTTTTCCTGTACTTAAGTCGGCATTGTGTCTTTGGATTAAATTCCGGCGCAATTTCTGTGTTTCATTGTCAATGTGAAGGTCCAAGGGATAGAGTAAAGCTGCAGTAGTGCATCGGAATCTAATAGTGAACTCCCAGGAAACGCGCAAAGCAAACCACAAACAATGAGAAGATTTACGCTTCTTGTACTTAAGTCGGCATTATCCTTTTTGTATTAAATCCCGACGCTACTTCTGCGTTCAGTCGACAATGTGAGGGTCCAGGGGATGGAGTAAAGCTGCAGTAGTGCATCGGAATCTAATACTGATCTCCCAGGAAACGCTCAGAGCAAACCACAAACAATCAGAAGATTTACTCTTCTTGTACTTAAGTCGGCACTGGGCCTTTTGTATTTAATCCCGACGCAATTTCTGTGTTTCATCGTCAATGTGAAGGTCCAAGGCATAGAGTAAAGCATCAGTAGTGCATCGGAATCTAATACTGATCTCCCAGGAGTCGCTCAAAGCATACCACAAAAAATGAGAAGATTTAACCTTCTTGTACTTAAGCCGGCATTTTCCTGTTCGTATTAAATCCCGATGCAATTTCTGTGTTTCATCGTGAATCTGAAGGTCCAAGGGATAGAGTAGAGCTGCAATAGTGCTTTGGAAACTTATACTGAACTCCCGGGAAACACCCAAAGCAAACCACAAACAATGGGAAGATTTACTCTTCTTGTACTTAAGTCGGCATTGTGCCCTTTGTATTAAATCTCGACGCAATTTCTATGTTTCATCGTCAGTGTGAAAGTTCAAGGGATAGAGTAAAGCTGCAGCAGTGCATCGGAATCTAATACTGATCTCCCACGAAACGCTCAAAGCAAACCACAAACAATTAGAATATATACTCATCATGTACCTAAGTCGGCATTTTGCCTTTTGTATTAAATCCCGACGCCATTTCTGTGTTCCATCGTCAATTCTAAGGTCCTAGGGATAGAGTAAAGCTGCAGTAGTGCATCGGAATCTAATAGTGAAGTCCTAGGAAACACGCAAAGCAAACCACAAACAATGAGAAGATTTACGCTTCTTGTACCTAAGACGGCATTATGCTTTTTGTATTAAATCCCGACGCAAGTCTGTGTTCAGTCGACAATGTGAGGGTCCAAGGGATACAGTAAAGCTGCTGTGGTGCATCGGAATCTAATACTGATCTCCCAGGAAACACTCAACCAAAAACAATGAGAAGAAATACTCTTCGCGTAGTTAAGTCGGCATTGTGCCTTTTATATTAAGTCCCGACGAAATTTCTTTGTTTCATCGTCAATGTGAAGGACCAAGGGATAGAGTAAATAGGCAGAAGTGCATCGGAATCTAACACTTACCTCCAAGGCAATGCTCAAAGCAAACCACAAACAATAAGAAGATTTAACCTTCTTGTACTTAAGTCGGCATTGTGCGTTTTGTATTAAATCCCGACGCAATTTGTGTGTTTCATCGTCAGTGAGAAGGACCAAGTAATAGATTAAAGCTGCAGTAGTGCATCCGAATCTACTACTGATCTCCCAGGGAACCCTCAAAGCAAACCACAACAATGAGAAGATATACTTTTCCTGTACTTAAGTCGGCATTGTGCATTTGGATTAAATTCCGGCGCAATTTCTGTGTTTCATTGTCAATGTGAAGGTCCAAGGGATAGAGTAAAGCTGCAGTAGTGCGTCCGAATCTAATACCAATCTCCCAGGAAATCCTCAAAGCAAACCACAAACAATGAGAGAATCTACTCTTCTTGTACTTAAGTAGGCATTGTGCTTTTTGTATTAAATCCCTAGGCAATTTTTGCCTTTCATCGTCAATGAGAAAGTCCAAGGGATAGGGTAAAGCTCTAGTAGTGCATCGGAATCTAATACTGATCTCCCAGGAAACGCACAACCAAAAACAATGAGAAGATTTACTCTTCATTTACTTAAGTCGGCATTGTGCCTTTTGTATTAAATGCCGACGCAATCTCTGTGTTTCATCGTCAAAGTGAAGGTCCAAGGGATAGAGTAAAGCGGCAGAAGTGCATCGGAATCTAATACTGATCTCCCAGGTAACACTCAAAGCAAACCACAAACAATGAGAAGTTTTAACCTTAATGTACCTAAGTAGGCATTGTGCCTTTCGTATTAAATCCCGACGCCATTTCTGTGTTTCATCGTCAATATGAAGGTCCAAGGGATAGAATAAAGCTGCAGTAGTGCATCGGAATGTAATACTGACATCCCTGGAAACGATCAAAGCAAATCACGAACAACGAGAAGATTTCTCTTCTTGTACTCAAGTATTCGTTGTGCATTTTGTATTAAATCCCGACGCAATATCTGTGTTTCATCGCCATTGTGAAAGTCCAAGGGATAGGGTAAAGCTGCAGTAGCGCATCGAAATCGAACGCTGATCACCAAGGATACGCTCAAAACTAACCACAAACAATGCAACGATTGACTCTTCTTGTACTTAAGTCGGCATTGTGCCTTTTGTATTAAATCCCGAAGCAATTTCTGCGTTTCATCGTCAATGTGAAGGTCCAAGGGATAGAGTAAAGCTGCAGTAGTTCATCGCAATCTAATACTCATCTCCCAGGAAACGCTCAATGCAAACGACAAACAGTGAGAAGTTCTACTCTTCTTGTACTTCAGTCGGCATTGTGCCTTTTGTATTAAATCCCGGCGCAATTTCTGTGTTTCATCGTCAATGGGAAGGTCCAAGGAGTAGAGTAAGGCTGCAGTAGTGAATCGCAATCTAATACTGATATCCCAGGAAACGCTCAAAGCAAACCACAAACAAAGGGAAGATTTACTATTTTTGTACTTAAGTTGGCATTGTGCCTTTTGTTTTAAATCTCGACGCAACTTCAGTATTTCATCGTCAATCTGAAGGTCCAAGTGATAGAGTAAAGCTGCAATAGTACTTCGGAAACTTATACTGATCTCCCAAGAAACGCTCAAAGGAAACCACAAACAATGAGAGGATTTACTCTTCTTGTATTTAGGTTGGCATGGTGCCTTTTTTTTTAGATCCCGACGCTATTTCTGTGTTTCGTCGTCAATGTGAACGTCCAATGGACAGAAAAAACCTGCAGTAGTGCATCGGAATCTGATGCTGATCTCCCAAGAGACGCTCTATGCATACGAAAAATAATGAAAAGTTTTAACCTTCTTGTACTTAAGCCGGCATTTTCCTTTTCGTACTAAATCCCGACGCAATTTCTGTGTTTCATCGTTAAAGTGAAGGTCCAAGGGATAGAGTAAACGTGCAGCAGTGCATCGGAATCTAATACTGATCTCCCAGGAAACGCTCTACGCAAACCACAAACAATTAAAGATTTACTCTTCATGTACCTAAGTCGGCATTGTGCCTTTTTTATTAAATCCCGCAACTATTTCTATGTTCCAACGTCAATGTAAAGGTCCTAGGGATAGATAAAGCTGCAGTAGTGCATCGGAATCTGGTACTGATTCCCCAGGACCGCTCAAAGCAAACTACAGACAATGAGAAGATTTACTCTTCTTGTACTTAAGTCGGCATTGTACCTTTTGAATTAAATCCCAACGAAATATCTGTGTTTTATCGTCAAAGCGAAGGTCCAAGGGATCGAGTAAAGCTGCACTAGTGCATCGGAATCTAATATGGTTCTCCCTGGAAACGCTCAAGGCAATTCACAAACAATGAGAAAATTTACCCTTCTTGTACTTAAGTCAGCATTGTGCGTTTTGCATTAAATCCCGAAGCAATTTCTGTGTTTCATCGTCAATGTGAAGGTCCAAGGGATAGAGTAAAGCTGCAGTACTGCATCGGAAGGAATCTAATCCAGATCTCCAAGGAGACGCTCAAAGCATACCACAAAAAATGAGAAGATTTACTCTCTTGTACTTAAAGGTGCAGCCGTGCATCGGAATCTAATACTGATCTCCCTGGAAACGCTCAAAGCAAACCACAAACAATGAGAAGATATAATTTTCTTGTGCTAAGTCGGCATTGTGCCCTTTGTATTAAATCCAAACGCTATTTCTTTGCTCCAACGTCAATGTGAAGGTCCGAGGGATAGAGTAAAGCTGCAGTAATGCATCGGAGTCTAATACTGATCTCCCAGGAAACGCTCAAAGCAATCCACAAACAATTAGAAGATTTACTCTCGTGTACTTAAGCCGGCATTTTCCTTTTCGTACTAAATCCTGACGCAGTTTCTGTGTTTCATCGTTAAAGTAAAGGTCCAAGGGATAGAGTAAAGCTGCAGCATTGCATCCGAATCTAGTTCTGATCTCCCAGGAAACGCTCAAGGCAAACCACAAACATTGAGAAGATTTACTCTTCTTGTACTTAAGTCGGCATTGAGCCTTTTGCTTTACATCCCGACGCAATTTCTGTATTTCATCGTCAATGTGAAAGTCGAAGGAATAGAGTAAGGCTGCAATAGTGCATCGGAATCTAATATTCATCATCCAGGAAACGCTCAAAGCAAACCACAAACAAAGAGAATATTTTCTCTTCTTGTACTCAAGTCGGCATTGTGCATTTTGTATTAAATCCCGACGCATTTTCTGTGTTTCATCGTCAATGTAAAGGACCAAGGTATAGGGTAAAGCTGCACTAGTATATCGGAATCTAGTACTGATTCCCCAGGACCGCTCAAAGCAAACCACAAACAATGAGAAGATTTACTCTTCTCGTACTTAAGTCGGCATTTTACATTTTGAATTAAATCCCAACGAAATATCTGTGTTTCATCGTCAATGCGAAGATCCAAGGGATAGAGTAAAGCTGCACTAGTGCATCGGAATCTAATACGGTTCTCCCCGGAAACGCTCAAAGCAAACCACAAAACATGAGAAGATTTACTCTTCTTGTACTTAAGTCAGCATTGTGCGTTTTGCATTAAATCCCGACGCAATATCTGTGTTTCGTCGTCAATGTAAAGGTCCTAGGGTTAGAGTAAAGCTGCAGTAGTGCATCGTAATCTAGTACTGATTCCCCAGGAACGCTCAAAGCAAACCACAAACAATGAGAAGACTTACTCTTCTTGTATTTAAGTCGGCATAGTGTCTTTTGCATTAAATCCCGAAGCAATATCTGTGTTTCATCGTCAATGTGAAGGTCCAAGGGATACAGTAAAGCTGCAGTAGTGCATCGGAATATAATAGTGATCTCCGAGAAAACGCTCAAACAAACCACAAACAATGAGAAGATTTAACCTGCTTGTACTTAAGTCGTCATTGTGCCTTTAGTATTAAATCCCGAAGCAATTTCCGTGTTTCATCGTCAATGTGAAGGTACAAGGGATAGGGTTAAGCTTGAGTAGTGCATCGGAATCTAATACTGATCTCCCAGGAAACGCTCATAGCTAACCACAAACAATGAGAAGATATACTTTTCATGTGCTTAAGTCGGCATTGTGCCCTTTGTATTAAGTCCCGACGCTATTTCCATGTTCCAACGTCCATGTGAAGGTCCAAGGGATAGAGTAAAGCTGCAGTAGTGCATCGGAGACTAATAGTGATCTCCCAGGGAACGCTCAAAGCAAACCACAAACAATGAGAAGATTTACTCTTCTTGTTTTTAAGTCGGCATTGTGAATTTCGTATTAAATTCCGACGAATTTTCTGTGTTTCATCGTCAATGTGAAGGTCCAAGGGATAGACTCAAGCTGCAGTAGTGCATCGGAAACTAATACTGATCTCCCAGGGAACGCTCAAAGCAATCCACAAACAATGAGAAGATTTACTCTTCTTGTACTTCAGTCGGCACTCTGCCTTTTGTATTAAATCCCGGCGCAATATCTGTGTTTCATCGCGAAGCTGAAGGTCCAAGGGATAGAGTATAGCTGCACTAGTGCATATGAATCTAATACTGATCTCCCAGGGAACGCTCAAACCAACCACATACAATGGGAAGATTTACTCTTCTTGTACTTAAGTCGGCATTGTGCCTTTTGCATTACATCCCGACGCAATTTCTGTATTTCATCGTCAATGTGAAAGTCGAAGGGATAGAGTAAGGCTGCAATAGTGCATCGGAATCTCTTACTCATCTCCCAGGAAGCGCTCAAAGCAAACCACCAACAAAGAGTATATATTCTCCTCTTGTACTCAAGTCGGCATTGTGCATTTTGTATTAAATCCCGACCCATTTTCTGTGTTTCATCGTCAATGTAAAGGCCCAAGGGATAGAGTAAAGCTGCACTGGTGCATCTGAATCGAGTACTGATTCCCCAGGAACGCTCAAAACAAACCACGAACAATGAGAAGATTTACTCCACTTGTACTTAAGTGGGCATTGTGCCTTTTGTGTTTCATCGTCAATGTGAAGGTCCAAGGAATAGAATAAAGCTGCAGCAGTGAATCGGAATCCAATACTGATCTCCCAGCTAACGCTCAAAGCAAACCACAAACAATGAGAAGATTTACTATATTTGTACTTAAGTTGGCATTGTGCTTTTTGTGTTAAATTCCGACGCAATTTCAGTATTTCATCGTCAATCAGAATGTCCAAGGGATAGAGTAAAGATGCAAGAGTGCTTCGGAAACTTATACTGACCTCCCAAGAAACGGTCAAAGCAAACCACAAACTATGAGATAATTTACCCTTCTTCTACTTAAGTCGGCATTGTGCCTTTTGTATTTCATCCCGACGCAATTTCTGTGTTTCATCGTCAATGTGAAGGTCCAAGGGATAGAGTAAAGCTGCAGTAGTGCTTCGGAATCTAAACCTGATCTCCAGGAGCCGCTCAAAGCAAACCACAAAAAATGAAATGTTTTTACAATCTTGTACTTAAGCCGGCATTTTCCTGTTCATACTAAATCCAGACACAATTTCTGTGTTTCATCGTTAATGTGGAGGTCCAAGAATTAGAGAAAAGCTACAGCAGTGCATCGGAATCTAATACTGGTCTCCCAGGAAACGCTCATACAAACCACAAACAATGAGAAGATTAATCCTGCTTGTACTTAAGTCGGCATTGTGCCTTTTGTATTAATTCCCGAAACAATTTAAGTGTTTCATCGTCAATGAGAAGGTCCAAAAACAGATAAAAGCTGCAGTAGTGCATTCCAATCTAGTTCTGATCTCCCAGGGAACGCTCAAAGCAATCCACAAACAATGAGGAGATTTACTCTGCTTGTACTTAAGTCGGCATTGTGCCTTTCGTATTAAATCCCGACGCAAATTCTGTGTTTCATCGTCTATGTGAAGGTCCAAGGGATAGAGTAAAGCTGCAGTAGTGCATTGGAATCTAAACCTGATTTCCCAGGAGAGGCTCAAAGCAATCCACAAAAAATGAAAAGTTTTTACCTTCTTGTACTTAAGCCGGCATTTTCCTTTTCGTACTAAATCCAGACACAATTTCTGTGTTTCATCGTTAATGTGGAGGTCCAAGGGATAGAGTAAAGCTACAGCAGTGCTTCGGAATCTAATACTGATCTCCCAGGAAACTCTCAAAGCAAACCACAAACAATGAGAAGATTAACTATTCTTGTAGTTAAGTCTGCATTGTGCGTTTTGCATTAAATCCCGACGCTATATCTGTGTTTTAATGTCAATGTAAAGGTCCTAGGGATAGAGTAAAGCTGCAGTAGTGCATCGGAATCTAGTACTGATTCCCCAGGAACGCACAAAAAAAACCACAAACAATGTGAAGACTTACTCTTCTTGTACTTCAGTCGGCATTGTGCCATTTCCATTAAATCCCGAAGTAATTTCTGTGTTTCGTCGTCAATTTGAAGGTCCAAGGGATAGAGTAAAGCTGCAGTAGGGCATCGGAATATAATAGTGATCACCCAGGAAACTCTCAAAGCAAACCACAAACAATGGGAAGATTTACTCTTCATGTGCTTAAGTCGGCATTGTGCCTTTTGTACTAAATCCTGACGCTATTTCTGTGTTCCAACGTCAATGTGATATTCCGAGGGACAGAGTAAAGCTGCAGTAGTGCATCGGAATATAATAGTGATCTCCCAGCAAACGCTCAAAGCAAACCACAAACAATGAGAAAATTTACTCTTCTTGTACTTAAGTCGGCATTGTGCTTTTGTATTTAATCCCGACGCAATTTCTGCGTTTCATCGTCAATTTAAACGTCCAAGGGATTCAGTAAAGCTGCAGTAGTGCATCGGATTATAATAGTGATCTCCCAGGAAACGCTCAAACAAACCACAAACAATGAGTAGATTTACTCTTCTTGTACTTAAGTCGGCATTGTGCCTTTTGTATTAAATCCCGACGCAATTTCCGTGTTTCTTCGGCAATGTGAAGGTCCAAGGGATAGAGTAAAGCTGCAGTAGTGCATCGGATCTAGTACTGATTCCCCAGCAACGGTCAAAGCAAACCACATACAATGAGAAGATTTACTCTTCTTATACTTAAGTCGGCATTGTGTCTTTTCCTTTAAATCCCGAAACGATTTCTGTGTTTCATCGTCAATGTGAAGGCCCAAGGGATAGAGTAAAGCTGCAGTCGTGCATCGGAATATAATAGTGATCTCCCAGGAAACGCTCAAACAATCCACAAACAATGAGAAGATTTTACCTGCTTGTACTTATGTCGTCATTGTGCTTTTTGTATTAAATCCCGACGCAATTACTGTGTTTCATCGTCAATGTGAATGTACAAGGGTTAGGGTTATCCTAGAGTAGTGCATCGGAATCTAATACTGATCTCCCAGGAAACGCTCAAAGCAAACCACAAACATTGAGAAGATTTACTCTTCATGTACTTAAGTCGGTGTTGTGCCTTTTGTATTAAATCCCGACGCTATTTCTGTGTTCCAACGTCAATGTGAAGGTCCAAGGGATAGAGTAAAGCTGCAGTAGTGCATCGGAAACTAATACTGATCTCCCAGGAAACGCTCAAAGCAAACCACAAACAATGAGAAGATTTACTCTTCTTGTACTGAAGTCGTCATTGTGTTTTGTAATTAATCACGTCGAAATTTCTGTGTTTCATCGTCAATGTAAAGGTCCAAGGGATAGAGTAAAGCTGCAGTAGTGCATCGGAATCTGTTACTGATTCCCGAGGAACGCTCAAACGAAAACACAAACAATGAGAAGATCTACTCTTCTTGTACTTAAGTCGGCATTGTGCCTTCTGTATTAAATCCCGACGCAATACCTGTGTTGCATCGGCAATGTGAAGGTTCAAAAGATAGAGTAAAGCTGCAGTTGTGCATCGGAATGTAATAATGATGTCCCAGGAAACGCTCATACAAACCACAAACAATGAGAATATTAATCCTGCTTGTACTTAAGTCGGCATTGTGCGTTTTGTATTAATTACCGACGAAATTTGTGTGTTTCATCGTCAATGAGAAGGTCCAAAAACAGATAATAGCTGCAGTAGTGCATTCCAATCTAGTTCTGATCTCCCAGGAAACGCTCAAAGCAAACCACAAACAATGAGAAGATTTACTCTTCTTGTACTTAAGTCGGCATTAAGCCTTTCGTATTAAATCCCGACAAATTTTCTGTGTTTCATCGTCAATGTGAAGGGCCAAGGGATAGAGTAAAGCTGCAGTAGTGAATCGGAATCTAATACTGATCTCCCAGCAACGCTCAAAGCAAACCACAAACAATGAGAAGATTAACTGTTCTTGTGCTTAAGTTGGCATTGTGCCTTTTGTTTTAAATCCCGACGGAATTTCTGTGTTTCATCGTCAATGTGAAGGTCGAAGCGATAGAGTAAGGCGGCATTAGTGCATCGGAATCTAATTCTCATTTCCCAGGAAACGTTGAAAGCAAACCACTAACATAGAGAAAATTTTCTCCTCTTGTACTTATGTCGGCATTATGCCTTCTGTATTAAATCCTGACGCATTTTCTGTGTTTCATCGTCAATTTAAAGGTCCAAGGTATAGAGTAAAGCTGCACTAGTGCATCGGAATCCAGTACTGATTCCCCAGGAACGCTCAAAGCAAACCACAAACAGTGGGAACACTTACTCTTCATGTACTTAAGTCGGCAATGTGTCATTTCCATAAAATCCCAAAGCAATTTCTGTATTTCATCGTCAATGAGAAGGTCCAAGGGATAGAGTAAAGCTGCAGTAGTGCATCGGAATCTGGTACTGATTCCCGAGGAACGCTCAGAGGAAAAGACAAACAATGAGATGATTTACTCTTCTTGTACTTAAGTTTGCATTGTGCCTCCTGTATTAATTCCCGACGCAACTTCTGTGTTTCATCGGCAATGTGAAGGTCCAAGGGATAGAGTAAAGCTGCAGTTGTGCATCGGAATGTAATACTGATCTCCCTGGAAACACTTACACCAACTACAAACAATGAGAAGATGTAGACTGCTTGCACATAAGTCGGCATTGTGAATTTTGTATTAAATCCCGACGCAATTTATGTGTTTCATCGTCAATGAGAAGGTCCAAGGAATAGAAAGATCCGCAGTAGTGCATCCGAATCTAGTTCTGATCTCCCAGGAAACGCTCAAAGCAAACCACAACAATAAGTAGATTTACTCTTCTTCTACCTAAGTCGGCATTGTGCCTATTGTATTACATCCAACGCAAATTCTGTGTTTCATCGTCAATGTGAAGGTACAGGGAATAGGGTTAAGCTAGAGTAGTGCACCGGAATCTAATACTGATCTCCCAGGAAACGCTCAGAGCAAACCACAAACAATGAGAAGATTTACTCTTCTTCTATTTAAGTCGGCATTGTGCCTATTGTATTTAATCCCGACGCAAATTAAGTGTATCATCGTCAATGTGAAGGTACAAGGGGTAGGGTTAAGGTACAGCAGTGCATCGGAATCTAATACTGATCTCCCAGGAAACTCTCAAAGCAAACCACAAACAATGGGAAGATTTACTCTTCATGTGCTTAATTCGGCATTGTGCCTTTTGTATTAAATCCCGACGCTATTTCTGTGTTCCAACGTCAATGTGATAGTCCGAGGGATAGAGTAAAGCTGCAGTAGTGCATCGGAAACTAATACTGATCTCCCAGCTAACGCTCAAAGCAAACCACAAACAATGAGAAGATTTACTCCTCTTGTACTGAAGTCGGCATTATGCTTTTGTAATTAATCCCGACGCAATTTCTGTGTTTCATCGTCAATGTAAAGGTCCAAGGGATTGAGTAAAGTTGCAGTAGTGGATCGGAATCTGGTACTGATTCCCGAGGAACGCTTAAAGGAAATCACAAACAATGAGAAGATTTACTCTTCTTGTACTTATGTCGGCATTTTGCCTTTTGTATTAAATCCCGACGCAATTTCTGTGTTTCATCGGCAATGTGAAGGTCCAAGGGATAGAGTAAAGCTACTGCAGTGCATGGGAATCTAATACTGAACTCCCAGGAAACTCTCAAAGGAATCCACAAACAATGAGAAGATTTACTCTTCATGTGCTTTACTCGGCATTGTGCCTTTTGTATTAAATCCCGACGCTATTTCTGTGATCCAACGTCAATGTGATGGTCCAAGGGATAGAGTAAACCTGCAGTAGTGCACCGGTAACTAATACTGATCTCCCAGGATACGCTCAAAGCATACCACAAACAATGAGAAGATTTACTTTTCTTGTACTTAAGTCGGCATTGTGTTTTGTATTTAATCCCGACGCAATTTCTGTGTTTCATCGTCAATGTAAAAGTCCAAGGGATAGAGTAAAGCTGCAGTAGTGCATCGGAATCTGGTACTGATTCCCCAGGCACGCTCAAAGGAAAACACAAACAATGAGAAGATTTACTCTTCTTGTACTTAAGTCGGCATTGTGCTTTTGTATTTAATCCCGACGCTATTTCTGTGTTTCATCGTCAATTTAAAGGTCCAAAGGATTGAGTAAAGCTGCAGTAGTGCATCGGAAAGTAATACTGATCTCCCAGGGAACGCTCAAAGCAATCCACAGACAATGAGAAGATTTACTCTTCTTGTTCATAAGTCGGCATTGTGCCTTTTGTATTAAATCCCGACGCTATTTCTGTGTTCCAACGTCAATGTGATAGTCCGAGGGATAGAGTAAAGCTGCAGTAGTACATCGGAAACTAATACTGATCTCCCAGCTAACGCTCAAAGCAAACCACAAACAATGAGAAGATTTACTCCTCTTGTACTGAAGTCGGCATTATGCTTTTGTAATTAATCCCGACGCAATTTCTGTGTTTCATCGTCAATGTAAAGGTCCAAGGGATTGAGTAAAGTTGCAGTAGTGGATCGGAATCTGGTACTGATTCCCGAGGAACGCTTAAAGGAAATCACAAACAATGAGAAGATTTACTCTTCTTGTACTTATGTCGGCATTTTGCCTTTTGTATTAAATCCCGACGCAAATTCTGTGTTTCATCGGCAATGTGAAGGTCCAAGGGATAGAGTAAAGCTACAGCAGCGCATGGGAATCTAATACTGAACTCCTAGGAAACTCTCAAAGGAATCCACAAACAATGAGAAGATTTACTCTTCTTGTGCTTTACTCGGCATTGTGCCTTTTGTATTAAATCCCGACGATATTTCTGTGATCCAACGTCAATGTGATGGTCCAAGGGATAGAGTAAACCTGCAGTAGTGCACCGGTAACTAATACTGATCTCCCAGGATACGCTCAAAGCATACCACAAACAATGAGAAGATTTACTCTTCTTGTACTTAAGTCGGCATTGTGTTTTGTATTTAATTCCGACGCAATTTCTGTGTCTCATCGTCAATGTAAAAGTCCAAGGGATAGAGTAAAGCTGCAGTAGTGCATCGGAATCTGGTACTGATTCCCCAGGCACGCTCAAAGGAAAACACAAACAATGAGAAGATTTACTCTTCTTGTACTTAAGTCGGCATTGTGCTTTTGTATTTAATCCCGACGCTATGTCTGTGTTTCATCGTCAATTTAAAGGTCCAAAGGATTGAGTAAAGCTGCAGTAGTGCACCGGTAACTAATACTGATCTCCCAGGATACGCTCAAAGCATACCACAAACAATGAGAAGATTTACTCTTCTTGTACTTAAGTCGGCATTGTGTTTTGTATTTAATCGCGACGCAGTTTCTGTGTTTCATCGTCAATGTGAAGGTCCAAGGGGTAGAGTAAGGCTGCACTAGTGCATCGGAATCTAATGCTGTACTCACAGGAAACGCTCAAAGCAAACCACAAACAATGAGAAGATTTACTCTTCTTGTATTTAAGTCGACATTGTGCCTATTGCATTACATCCCGACGCAATATCTGTGTTTCATCGTCAATGTGAAGGTCGAAGGGATAGAGTAAGGCTGCAGTAGTGCATCGGAATCTAATTCTCATCTCCCAGGGAACGCTCAAAGCAAACCACAAACAAAGAGAATATTTTCTCCTCTTGTACGTAAGTCGGCATTATGCATTTGTATTAAATCCCGACGCATTTTCAGTGTTTCATCGTCAATGTGAAGGTCCAAGGGATAGAATAAAGCTGCACTAGTGCATCGGAATCTAGTACTGATTCCCTAGGAACGCTCAAAGCAAACCACAAACAATGAGAAGATTTACTCCTCTTGTACTTAAGTCGGCATTGTGCCTTTTGTATTATATCCCGGCGCAATATCTGTGTTTCATCGTCAATGTGAAGGTCCAAGGGATAGAGTAAAGCTGCAGTAGTGCATCGGAATATAATAGTGATCTCCCAGGAAACGCTCAAACAAACCACAAACAATGAGTAGATTTACTCTTCTTGTACTTACGTTGTCATTGTGCCTTTTGTATTAAATCACGACGCAAATTCTGTGTTTCATCGTCAATGTGAAGGTACAAGGGATAGGGTAAGGCTAGAGTAGTGCACCAGAATCTAATACTGATCTCCCAGGAAAAGCTCAGAGCAAACCACAAACAATGAGAAGATTTACTCTTCTTCTACTTAAGTCGGCATTGTGCCTTTTGTATTTAATCCCGGCGCCATTTCTGCGTTTCATCGTCAATGTGAAGGCCCAAGGGATAGAGTAAAGCTGCAGTAGTGCATCGGAATCTGAACCTGATCTCCCAAGAGACGCTCAAAGCATACCACAAAAAATGAAAAGTTTTTACCTTCTTGTACTTTAGCCAGCATTTTCCTTTTCATACTAAATCCTGACGCAATTTCTGTGTTTCATCGTTAATGTGGAGGTCCAAGGGTTAGAGTACAGCTACAGCAGTGCATCGGAATCTAATACTGATCTCCCAGGAAACTCTCAAAGCAAACCACAAACAATGAGATGATTTACTCTTCTTGTGCTCAAGTCGTCATTGTGCCTTTTGTATTAAATCCCAACGCTATTTCTGTGTTCCAACGTCAATGTGATGGTCCGAGGGATATAGTAAAGCTGCAGTAGTGCATCGGAAACTAATACTTATCTCCCGGGAAATGTTCAAAGCAAACCATGGGATTGAGTAGAGCTGCAGTATTGCATCGGAATATAATACTGATCTCCCAGGAAACTCTCAAAGCAAACCACAAACAATGAAAAGATTTACTCTTTTTGTACTGAAGTCGGCATTGTGCTTTTGTAATTAATCCCGACGCAATTTCTCTGTTTCATCGGCAATATGGAGGTCCAAGGGATAGGGTAAAGTTACAGCAGTGCATCGGATCTAATACTGATCTCCCATTAAGCTCTCAAAGCAAACCACAAACAATGAGAAGAATTACTCTTCATGTGCTTAAGTCGGCATTGTGCCTTTTGTATTAAATCCCGAGGCTATTTCTGTGTTCCAACGTCAATGTGATGGTCCAAGGGATAGAGTAAAGCTGCAGTAGTGCATCGGTAAATAATACTGATCTCCCAGGATATGCTTAAAGCAAACCACAAACAATGAGAAGATGTACTCTTCTTGTACTTAAGTCGCCATTGTGCTTTTGTATTTAATCCCGACGCAATATCTGTGTTTCATCGTCAATGTAAATGTCCAAGGAATAGAGTAAAGTTGCAGTAGTGCATCGGAATATAATAGTGATCTCCCAGGAAACGCTCAAACAAACCACAAACAATGAGTAGATTTACTCTTCTTGTACTTACGTTGTCATTGTGCCATTTGTTTTAAATCCCGACGCAATTTCAGTATTTCATCGTCAATCTGAAGGTCCAAGGGATAGAGTAAGGCTGCAATAGTGCTTCGGAAACTTATACTGATCTCCCGGGAAAGCTCAAAGCAAACCACAAACTATGAGAAGATTTACTCTTCTTGCACTTAAGTTTGCATTGTTCGTTTTGCATTAAATCCTGACGCAATATCTGTGTCTCATCGTCAATGCAAAGTTCCTAGGGATAGAGTAAAGTTGCAGTAGTGCATCGGATCTAGTACTGATTCCCCAGGAACGGTCAAAGCAAACCACAAACAATGAGAAGATTTACTCTCCTTGAACTTAAGTCGGCATTGTGTCTCTTCCATTAAATCCCGAAACAATTCTTGTGTTTCATCGTCAATGTGAAGGTCCAAGGGATAGAGTAAAGCTGCAGTAGCGCATCAGAATATAATAGTTAACTCCCAGGAAACGCTCAAACAATCCACAAACAATGAGAAGATTTTACCTGCTTGTACTTATGTCGTCATTGTGCGTTTTGTATTAAATCCCGACGCTATTTCTGTGTTTCATCGTCAATGTGAATGCACAAGGGTTAGGGTTATGTTAGAGAAGTGCATCGGAATCTAATACTGATCTCCCAAGAAACGCTCAGAGCAAACAACAAACAATGGGAAGATTTACTCTTCCTTTACTGAAGTTGGCATTGTGCTTTTGTAATTAATTCCGACGCAATTTCTGTGTCTCATCGTCAACGTAAAGGGCCAAGGGAAGGAGTAAAGCTGCAGTAGTGCATCGGAATCTGGTACTGATTCCCGAGGATCGCTCAAAATAAAACACAAACAATGAGAAGATTTACTCTTCTTGTACTTAAGTCGGCATTGTGCCTTTTATATTAAATCCCGACACAATTTCTGTGTCTCATCGGCAATGTGAAGGTCCAAGGGATTGCGTAAAGCTGCAGTAGTGCATCGGAATGTAATACTGATCTCCCAGGTAACACGCATACAAACCACAAACAATGAGAAGATTTATACTGCTTGTACATAAGTCGGCAATGTGCCTTTTGTATTAAATCCCGACAAACTTTCTGTGTTTCATCGTCAATGTGAAGGTTCAAGGGATAGAGTAAAGCAGCAGCAGTGCATCGGATTTTAATACTGATCACCCTGGGACCGCTCAAAGCAAACCACAAAAGATGAGAAGATTTATTCTTCTTGTACTTAAGTAGGCATTGTGCCTTTTGTATTAGATCCCGGCGCAATATCTGTGTTTCATCGTCAATGTGAAGGTCCAAGGGATAGAGTAAAGCTGCAGTAGTAAATCGGAATCTAATACTGATCTCCCAGGGAACGCTCAAAGCATACCACAAACAGTGAAAGGATTTAATTTTGTTGTACTTAAGTTGGCATTGTGCCGTTTGTTTTAAATGGCGACGGAATATCTATGATTCATCGTCATTCTGAAGGTCCAAGGGATAGAGTAAAGCTGCAGTAGTGCTTCGGAATCTAGTGTTGATCTCCCAGGAAACGCTCAAAGCAAACCACAAACTATGAGAAGATTTACTCTTCTTGTACTTAAGTCTGCATTATGCGTTTTGCATTAAATCCCGACGCAATATCTGTGTTTAATCGTCAATGTAAAGTTCCTAGGGATAGAGTAAAGTTGCAGTAGTGCATCGGATCTACTACTGATTCCCCAGGAACGGTCAAAGCAAACCACAAACAATGAGAAGATTTACTCTCCTTGTACTTAAGTCAGCATTGTGTCTTTTCCATTAAATCCCGAAACAATTCCTGTGTTTCATCGTCAATGTGAAGGTCCAAGGGATAGAGTAAAGCTGCAGTAGTGCATCGGAATATAATAGTGAACTCCCAGGAAACGCTCAAACAATCCACAAACAATGAGAAGATTTTACCTGCTTGTACTTATGTCGTCATTGTGCCTTTTGTATTTAATCCCGACGCTATTTCTGTGTTTCATCGTCAATGTGAATGTACAAGGGTTAGGGTTATGTTAGAGAAGTGCATCGGAATCTAATACTGATCTCCCAAGAAACGCTCAGAGCAAACAACAAACAATGAGAAGATTTTCTCTTCTTGCACTTAAGTCGGCATTGTGCCTTTTGTATTTTATCCCGACGCAATTTCTGTGTTTCATCGTCAATGGGAAGGTCCTAGGGATACAGTAAAGCTGCAGTAGTGCATCGGAATCTAATACTGATCTCCCAGGAGCCACTCAAAACATACCACAAATAATGAAAACATTTAACCTTCGTGTAATTAAGACGGCATTTTGCATTTCGTACTAAATCCCAACGCAATTTCTGTGTTTCATCGCCAATGTGAAGGTCCAAGGGATAGAGTAAAGCTGCAGCAGTGCATCGGGATCTAATACTGATCTCCCAGGTAACGCTCAAAGCAAACCACAAACGATGAGAAGATTTACTCTTCATGTACTTAACTCGGCATTGTGCCTTTTGTATTACATCCCGACGCTATTTCTGTGTTCCAAAGTCAATGTGAAGGTCCAAGGGATGGACTAAAGCTGCAGTAGTAAATCGCAATCTAATACTGATCTCCCAGGGAACGCTCAAAGCAAACCACAAACAGTGAAAAGATTTACTATTGTTGTACTTAAGTTAACAGTGTGCCGTTTGTTTTAAATCCCGACGGAAATTCTGTGTTTCTTCGTCAATCTCAAGGTCCAAGACATAGAGTAAAGCTTCAGTAGTGCTTCGGAATCTAATACTGATCTCACAGGAAACGCTCAAAGCAAACCACAAACAATGATTATATTTACTCTTCTTGTACCTAAGTCGGCATTGTGCCTTTTGTATTAATTCCCGACGCAAATTCTGTGTTTCATCGTCAATGTGAAGGTCCAAGGGATAGAGTAAAGCCGCACTAGTGCATCGGAACCTACTACCGATCTCCCAGGAAACGCTCAAAGCCAACCACAAACAATGAGATGATTTACTCTTCTTTTACGTAAGTCGGCATTGTGCCTTTTGCATTACATCCCGACGCAATTTCTATGTTTCATCGTCAATGTGAAGGTCGAAGGGATAGAGTAAGGCTGCATTAGTGCATCGGAATCTAATACTCATCTCCCAGGAAACGCTCAATGCAAACCACAAACAAGGAGAATATTTTCTCGTCTTGTACTTAAGTCGGCATTGTGCCTTTTGTATTAAATCCCGACGCACTTTCTGTGTTTCATCGTCAATGTGAAGGTCCAAGGTATATAGTAAAGCTGAACTAGTACATCGGAATCTAGTACTGATTCCCCAGGAACGCTCGAAGCAAACCACAAACAAAGAGAAGATTTACTCTTCTTGCACTTGAGTCGGCATTGAGCATTTTGTATTAATTCCCGACGCAAATTCTGTGTTTCATCGTCAATGTGAAGGTCCAAGAAATAGATTAAAGCTGCACTAGTGCATCGGAATCTAATTCTGATCTCCCAGGAAACGCCCAAAGCCAACCACAAACAATGAGAAGACTTACCCTTCTTGTACTTACGTCGGCATTGTGCCTTTTGCATTACATCCCGACGCAATTTCTGTGCTTCATCGTCAATGTGAAGGTCGAAGGGGTAGAGTAAAGCTGCAGTAGTGCATCGCAATATAATAGTGATCTCCCAGGAAACATTTAAACAAACCACAACCTATGAGTAGATTTACTCTTCTTGTACATAAGTCGGCATTGTGCCTTTTGTATTAAATCCCGACGCAAATTCTGTGTTTCATCGTCAATGTGAAGGTACAAGGGATAGGGTTAAGCTAGAGCAGTGCACCGGAGTCTAATACGAATCTCCTAGGAAACTCTCAAAGCAAACCACAAACATTGAGAAGATTTACTCTTCATGTGCTTAAGTCGGCATTGTGCCTTTTGTATTAAATCCCGACGCTATTTCTGTGTTCCGAAGTCAATGTGATGGTCCGAGGGATAGGGTAAAGCTGCAGTAGTGCATCGGAAACTAATACTGATCTCCCAGGGAACGTTAAAAGCAATCCAGAAACAATGAGAAATTTAATCTTTTTGTACTTATGTCGTCATTGTGCCTTTTGTATTACGTCACGGCGCAATATCTGTGTTTCATCGTCAATGTGAAGGTCCAAGGGATAGAGTAAAGCTGCAGTAGTGAATCGGAATGTAATACTGATCTCGCAGGAAACGCTCAAAGCAAACCACAAACAATGAGAAGATAAACTATTCTTGTGCTTAAGTCGGCATTGCGCATTTTGTTTTAGAACCCGACGGAATATCTGGGTTTCATCGTCATTCTGAAGGTCCAAGGGATAGAGTAAAGCTGCAGTAGTGCTACGGAATCTAGTACTGATCTCCCAGGAAACGCTCACAGCAAACCACAAACATTGAGAAGATTTACTCTTCTTGTACTTAAGTCTGCATTGTGCGTTTTGCATTAATTCCCGACGCAATATCTGTGTTTAATCGTCAATGTAAAGTTCCTAGGGTAGAGTAAAGTTGCAGTAGTGCATCGGATCTACTACTGATTCCCCAGGAACGGTCAAAGCAAACCACAAACTATGAGAAGAATTACTCTCCTTGTACTTAAGTCAGCATTGTGTCTATTCCATTAAGTTCCGAAACAATTCCTGTGTTTCATCGTCAATGTGAAAGTCCAAGGGATAGAGTAAAGCTGCAGTAGTGCATCGGAATATAACAGTGAACTCCCAGGAAACGGTCAAACAATCCACAAACAATGAGAAGATTTTACCTGCTTGTACTTATGTCGTCATTGTGCCTTTTGTATTAAATCCCGACGCAATTTCTGTGTTTCATCGTTAATGTGAAGGTCCAAGGGATACAGTAAAGCTGCAGTAGTGCATCGGAAACTAATGCTGATCTCCCAGGAGCCACTACAAGCATACCACAAATAATGAAAAGATTTAACCTCCGTGTACTTAAGACGGCATTTTCCTTTTCGTACTAAATCCCAACGCAATTTCTGTGTTTCATCGTTAATGTGAAGGTCCAAGGGATAGAGTAAAGCTGCAGCAATGCATCGGGATCTAATACTGATCTCCCAGGAGACGCTCAATGCAAACCACAAACGATGAGAAGATTTACTCTTCTTGTACTTAAGTCGGCATTGTGCCTTTTGTATTCGATCCCGGCGCAAAATCTGTGTTTCATCGTCAATGTGAAGGCCCCAGGGATAGAGTAAAGCTGCAGTAGTAAATCGGAAACTAATACTGATTCCCCAGGGAACGCTCAAAGCAAACCACAAACAGTGAGAAAATTTACTATTGTTGTACTTAAGTTGGCATTGTGCCGTTTGCTTTAAATCCCGACGGAATTTCTGTGATTCATCGTCAATCTGAAGGTCCAAGGCATAGAGTAAAGCTGCAGTAGTGCTTCGTAATCTAATACTGATCCCCCAGGAAACGCTCAAATCAAACCACAAACAATGAGTAGATTTAATCTTCTTGTACTTAAGTCGACATTGTGCCTTTTGTATTAATTCCCGACGCAAATTCTTTGTTTCATCGTCAATGTAAAGGTCCAAGGGATAGAGTAAAGCCGCACTAGTGCTTCAGAATCTAGTACTGATTCCCCAGGAACGCTCAAAGCAAACCACATACAATGAGAAGATTTACTCCACTTGTACTTAAGTCGGCATTGTGCCTTTTGTATTTAATCCCGACGCAATTTCTGCGTTTCATCGTCAATGTGATGGTCCAAGGGATAGAGTAAAGCTGCAGTAGTACATCTGAATATAATAGTGATCTCCCAGGAAACACTCAAACAAACCACAAACAATGAGTAGATTTACTCTTCTTCTACTTAAGTCGGCATTGTGCCTTTTGTATTTAATCCCGACGCAATTTCTGCGTTTTATCGTCAATGTGAAGGTCCAAGAGATGGACTAAAGCTGCAGTAGTGCTTCGGAATCTGAACCTGATCTCCCAGGAGACGCTCAAAGCATACCACAAAAAATGAAAAGTTTTTACCTTCTTGTACATATTCCGGCATTTTCATTTTCATACTAAATCCCGACACAATTTTTGTGTTTCATCGTTATTGTGGAGGTCCAAGGGATAGAGGAAAGCTACAGCAGTCCATCGGAAACTAATACTGATCTCCCACGAAACGTTCAAAGCAAACCACAAACAAAGGGAAGATTTACTCTTCTTATGCTGAAGTCGGCATTGTGCTTTTTTAATTAATCCCGACGCAATTTCTGTGTTTCATCGTCAATGTAAAGGTTCAAGGGATAGAGTAAAGCTTCAGTAGTGCATCGGAATCTGGTACTGATTCCCGAGGAACGCTCAAAGGAAAACACAAACAATGAAAAGATTTACTCTTCTCATACTGAAGTCGGCATTGTGCATTTTGTATTAAATCCCGACGCAATTTCTGTATTTCATCGGCAATGTGAAGGTCCAAGGGATAAGGTAAAGCTACAGCAGTGCATCGGATCTAATACTGATCTCCCATTAAGCTCTCAAAGCAAACCACAAACAATGGGAAGATTTTCTCTTCATGTGATTAAGTCGGCATTGTTCCTTTTGTATTAAATCGCGACGCTATATCTGTGTTCCAACGTCAATGTGATGGTCCAAGGGATAGAGTAAATCTGCAGCAGTGCATCGGTAACTAATACTGATCTCCCAGGATACGCTCAAAGCATACCACAAACAATGAAAAGATTTACTATTCTTGTACATAAGTCGCCATTGTGCTTTTGTATTTAATCGCGACTCAATTTCTGTGTTTCATAGTCAATGTAAAGGTCCAAGAGATAGAGTAAAGCCGCAGTAGTGCATCGGAATCTGGTACTGATTCCCCAGCAACGCTGATAGGAAAACACAAACAATGAGGAGATTTACTCTTCTTGTACTTAAGTCTGCATTGTGCCTTTAGTAGTAAATCCCGACGCAATTTCTGTGTTTCTTCGCCAATGAGAAGGTCCAAGGAATAGATAAAAGCTGCATTAGTACATCCCAATCTAGTTCTGATCTCCCAGGAAACGCTCAAAGCAAACGACAAACAATGAGAAGATTTACACTTCTTGTACTTATGTGGGCATTAAGCCTTTCGTATTAAATCCCAACAAATTTTCTGTGTTTCATCATCAATATAAAGGTCCAAGGGATAGAGTAAAGCTGCAGTTGTGCATCGGAAACTAATACTGATCTCCCAGGGAGCGCTCAAACAATCCACAAACAATGAGAAGATTTTACCTGCTTGTACTTATATCGTCATTGTGCCTTTTGTATTAAATCCCGACGCAATATCTGTGTTTCATCGTCAATGTGAATGTACAAGGGTTAGGGTTATGCTAGAGAAGTGCATCGGAATCTAATACTGATCTCACAGGAAATGCTCAGAGCAAACAACAAAAAATGAGAAGATTTACTCTTCCTGCACTTAAGTCGGCATTGTGCTTTTTGTATTTTATCCCGACGCAGTTTCTGTGTTTCATTGTCAATGTGAAGGTCCTAGGGATACAGTAAAGCTGCAGTAGTGCATCAGAATCAAATGCTGATCTCCCAGGAGCCACTCAAAGCATACCACAAATAATGAAAAGATTTAACCTTCGTGTACTTAAGACAGCATTTTCCATTCAGTACTAAATCCCAACGCAATTTCTGTGTTTCATCGTTAATGTGAAGGTCCTAGGGATAGAGTGAAGCTGGAGCAGTGCATCGGGATCTAATACTGATCTCGCAGGAAACGCTCAAAGCAAACCACAAACAATGAGAAGATTTACGCTTCATGTACTTGAGTCGGCATTCTGCCTTTTGTATTAAATCCCGACGCTATTTCTGTGTTCCAACGTCAATGTGAAGGTCCAAGGGAGAGGGTAAAGCTGCAGTAGTGAATCGGAAACCAATACTGATCTCCCAAGAAACGTTCAAAGCAAACCACAAACAATGAGAAGATTTACTCTTCATTTACTGACGTCGGCATTGTGCTTTTGTAGTTAATCCCGGCGCAATATCTGTGTTTCATCGTCTATGTAAAGGTCCAAGGGATAGAGTAAAGCTGCAGTAGTGCATCGGAATCTGGTACTGATTCCCGAGGATCGCTCAAAGGAAAACAAAAACAATGAGAAGATTTACTCTTCTTGTACATAAGTCGGCATTGTGCCTTTTATATTAAATCCCGACGCAATTTCTGTGTTTCATCGGCAATGTGAAGGTCCAAGGGATAGAGTAAAGCTGCAGTAGTAAATCGGAATCTAATACTGATCTCCCAGGGAACGCTCAAAGCAAACCACAAACAGTGAGAAGATTTACTATTGTTGTACTTAAGTTGGCATTGTGCCATTTGTTTTAAATCCCGACGGAATTTCTGTGTTTCATCGTCAATCTGAAGGTCCAAGGCATAGAGTAAAGCTGCAGTAGTGCTTCGTAATCTAATACTGATCTCCCAGGAAACGCTCAAAGCAAACCACAAACAATGAGTAGATTTAATCTTCTTGTACTTAGGTCGACATTGTGCCTTTTGTATTAATTCCCGACGCAAATTCTTTGTTTCATCGTCAATGTAAAGGTCCAAGGGATAGAGTAAAGCCGCACTAGTGCTTCAGAATCTAGTACTGATTCCCCAGGAACGCTCAAAGCAAACCACATACAATGAGAAGATTTACTCCTCTTGTACTTAAGTCGGCATTGTGCCTTTTGTATTTAATCCCGACGCAATTTCTGCGTTTCATCGTCAATGTGATGGTCCAAGGGATAGAGTAAAGCTGCAGTAGTACATCTGAATATAATAGTGATCTCCCAGGAAACACTCAAACAAACCACAAACAATGAGTAGATTTACTCTTCTTCTACTTAAGTCGGCATTGTGCCTTTTGTATTTAATCCCGACGCAATTTCTGCGTTTTATCGTCAATGTGAAGGTCCAAGAGATGGAGTAAAGCTGCAGTAGTGCTTCGGAATCTGAACCTGATCTCCCAGGAGACGCTCAAAGCATACCACAAAAAATGAAAAGTTTTTACCTTCTTGTACATATGCCGGCATTTTCATTTTCATACTAAATCCCGACACAATTTTTGTGTTTCATCGTTAATGTGGAGGTCCAAGGGATAGAGGAAAGCTACAGCAGTCCATCGGAAACTAATACTGATCTCCCACGAAACGTTCAAAGCAAACCACAAACAAAGGGAAGATTTACTCTTCTTATGCTGAAGTCGGCATTGTGCTTTTTTAATTAACCCGACGCAATTTCTGTGTTTCATCGTCAATGTAAAGGTTCAAGGGATAGAGTAAAGCTTCAGTAGTGCATCGGAATCTGGTACTGATTCCCGAGGAACGCTCAAAGGAAAACACAAACAATGAAAAGATTTACTCTTCTCGTACTGAAGTCGGCATTGTGCATTTTGTATTAAATCCCGACGCAATTTCTGTATTTCATCGGCAATGTGAAGTTCCAAGGGATAAGGTAAAGCTACAGCAGTGCATCGGATCTAATACTGATCTCCCATTAAGCTCTCAAAGCAAACCACAAACAATGGGAAGATTTTCTCTTCATGTGATTAAGTCGGCATTGTGCCTTTTGTATTAAATCGCGACGCTATATCTGTGTTCCAACGTCAATGTGATGGTCCAAGGGATAGAGTAAATCTGCAGCAGTGCATCGGTAACTAATACTGATCTCCCAGGATACGCTCAAAGCATACCACAAACAATGAAAAGATTTACTATTCTTGTACATAAGTCGCCATTGTGCTTTTGTATTTAATCGCGACTCAATTTCTGTGTTTCATAGTCAATGTAAAGGTCCAAGAGATAGAGTAAAGCCGCAGTAGTGCATCGGAATCTGGTACTGATTCCCCAGCAACGCTGATAGGAAAACACAAACAATGAGGAGATTTACTCTTCTTGTACTTAAGTCTGCATTGTGCCTTTAGTAGTAAATCCCGACGCAATTTCTGTGTTTCTTCGCCAATGAGAAGGTCCAAGGAATAGATAAAAGCTGCATTAGTACATCCCAATCTAGTTCTGATCTCCCAGGAAACGCTCAAAGCAAACGACAAATAATGAGAAGATTTACACTTCTTGTACTTATGTGGGCATTAAGCCTTTCGTATTAAATCCCAACAAATTTTCTGTGTTTCATCATCAATATAAAGGTCCAAGGGATAGAGTAAAGCTGCAGTTGTGCATCGGAAACTAATACTGATCTCCCAGGGAGCGCTCAAACAATCCACAAACAATGAGAAGATTTTACCTGCTTGTACTTATATCGTCATTGTGCCTTTTGTATTAAATCCCGACGCAATATCTGTGTTTCATCGTCAATGTGAATGTACAAGGGTTAGGGTTATGCTAGAGAAGTGCATCGGAATCTAATACTGATCTCACAGGAAATGCTCAGAGCAAACAACAAACAATGAGAAGATTTACTCTTCCTGCACTTAAGTCGGCATTGTGCTTTTTGTATTTTATCCCGACGCAGTTTCTGTGTTTCATTGTCAATGTGAAGGTCCTAGGGATACAGTAAAGCTGCAGTAGTGCATCAGAATCAAATGCTGATCTCCCAGGAGCCACTCAAAGCATACCACAAATAATGAAAAGATTTAACCTTCGTGTACTTAAGACAGCATTTTCCTTTCAGTACTAAATCCCAACGCAATTTCTGTGTTTCATCGTTAATGTGAAGGTCCTAGGGATAGAGTGAAGCTGGAGCAGTGCATCGGGATCTAATACTGATCTCGCAGGAAACGCTCAAAGCAAACCACAAACAATGAGAAGATTTACGCTTCATGTACTTGAGTCGGCATTCTGCCTTTTGTATTAAATCCCGACGCTATTTCTGTGTTCCAACGTCAATGTGAAGGTCCAAGGGAGAGGGTAGAGCTGCAGTAGTGAATCGGAAACCAATACTGATCTCCCAAGAAACGTTCAAAGCAAACCACAAACAATGAGAAGATTTACTCTTCATTTACTGACGTCGGCATTGTGCTTTTGTAGTTAATCCCGACGCAATATCTGTGTTTCATCGTCTATGTAAAGGTCCAAGGGATAGAGTAAAGCTGCAGTAGTGCATCGGAATCTGGTACTGATTCCCGAGGATCGCTCAAAGGAAAACAAAAACAATGAGAAGATTTACTCTTCTTGTACATAAGTCGGCATTGTGCCTTTTATATTAAATCCCGTCGCAATTTCTGTGTTTCATCGGCAATGTGAAGGTCCAAGGGATAGAGTAAAGCTGCAGTAGTAAATCGGAATCTAATACTGATCTCCCAGGGAACGCTCAAAGCAAACCACAAACAGTGAGAAGATTTACTATTGTTGTACTTAAGTTGGCATTGTGCCATTTGTTTTAAATCCCGACGGAATTTCTGTGTTTCATCGTCAATCTGAAGGTCCAAGGCATAGAGTAAAGCTGCAGTAGTGCTTCGTAATCTAATACTGATCTCCCAGGAAACGCTCAAAGCAAACCAAAAACAATGAGTAGGATTACTCTTCTTGTACTTAAGTCGGCATTCTGCCTTTTGTATTAATTCCCGACGAAAATTCTGTGTCTCATCGTCAATGTGAAGGTCCAAGGGATAGAGTATAGCCGCACTAGTGCATCGGAATCTAATACTGATCTCCCAGGAAACGCTCAAAGGCTACCACAAACAATGAGAAGATTTACTCTTCTTATACTTACGTCGGCATTGTGCCTCTTGCATTACATCCCGACGCAATTTCTGTGTTTCATCGTCAATGTGAAGGTCGAAGGGATAGAGTAAGGCTGCATTAGTGCATCGGAATATAATACTCATCTCCCAGGAAACGCTCAAAGCCAACTACAAACAAGGAGAATATTTTCTCATCTTGTACTTAAGTCGGCATTGTGCTTTTGAAGTAAATCCCGACGCACTTTCATTGTTTCATCGTCAATGTAAAGGTCCAAGGTATATAGTAAAGCTGCACTAGTGCATCGGAATCTATTACTGATTCCTAAGCATCGCTCAAAGCAAACCACAAACAATGAGTAGATTTACTCATCTTGTACTTAAGTCGGCATTGTGCGTTTTGCATTAAATGCCGACGCAATATCTGTGTTTCATCGTCAATGTGAAGGTACAAGGGATAGGGTTAGGCTAGAGTAGTGCACCGGAATCTAATACTGATCTCCCAGGAAACTCTCAAAGCAAAAACCACAAACAATGAGAAGATTTACTCTTCATGTGCTTAAGTCGGCATTGTGCCTTCTGTATTAATTCCCGTCGCTACTTCTGTGTTCCAACGTCAATGTGATGGTCCGAGGGATAGGGTAAAGCTGCAGTAGTGCATCGGAAACTAATACTGATCTCCCAGGAAACGCTCCAAGCAAACCACAAACAATGAGAAGATTTACTCTTCTTGTACTGAAGTCGGCATTGTGATTTTGTAATAAATCCCGATGCGATTTCTGTGTTTCATCGTCAATGTAAAGGTCCAAGGGATAGAGTAAGCTACAGCAGTGCATCGGAATCTAATACTGATCTCCCAGGAAACTCTCAAAGCAAACCACAAACAATGAGGAGATTTACTTTTCATGTGCTTAAGTCCGCATTGTGCCCTTTGTATTAAATCCCGACGCTATTTCTGTGTTCCAACGTCAATGTGAAGGTTCAAGGGATAGAGTAAAGCTGCAGTAGTAAACCGGAATCTAATACGGATCTCCCAGGGAACGCTCAGAGCAAACCACAAACAGTGAGAAGATTTCCTATTGTTGTACTTACGTTGGCATTGTGGATTTGTTGTAAATCCCGACGGAATATCTGTGTTTCATCGTCAATCTGAAGGTCCAAGGCTTAGAGTAAAGCTGCAGTAGTGCTTCGTAATCTAATACTGATCTCCCAGGAAACGCTCAAAGCTAACCACAAACAATGAGTAGGTTTACTCTTCTTGAACTTAAGTCGGCATTGTGCCTTTTGTATTAATTCCCGACGCAAATTCTGTGTTTCATCGTCCATGTGAAGGTACAAGTGATAGGGTTAAGCTAGACTAGTGCACCGGAATCTAATACTGATCTCCCAAGAAACGCTCAGAGCAAACCACAAACAATGAGAAGAATTACTCTTCTTCTACTTAAGTCGGCATTGTGCCTTTTGTATTAAATCCCGACGCTATTTCTGTGTTTCATCGTTAATGTGAAGGTCCAAGGGATAGAGTAAAGCTGCAGTAGTGCATCGGAATCTAAATCTGATCTCCCAGGAGACGCCCAAAGCATATCACAAAAAATGAATAGTTTCTACCTTCTTGTACTTAAGCCGTCATTTTCCTTTTCGTACTAAATCCAGACACAATTTCTGTGTTTCATCGTTAATGCGGAGGGCCAAGGGATAGAGTAAAGCTACAGCAGTGCATGGGAATCTAATACTGATCTCCCAGGAAACTCTCAAAGCAAACCACAAACAATGAGAAGATTTACTCCTTATGTGCTTAAGTCGGCATTGTGCCTTCTGTATTAATTCCCGTCGCTACTTCTGTGTTCCAACGTCAATGTGATGGTCCGAGGGATAGGGTAAAGCTGCAGTAGTGCATCGGAAACTAATACTGATCTCCCAGGAAACGCTCCAAGCAAACCACAAACAATGATAATATTTACTCTTCTTGTACTGAAGTCGGCATTGTGATTTTCTAATAAACCCCAACGCGATTTCTGTGTCTCATCGTCAATGTAAAGGTCGAAGGGATAGAGTAAAGCTGCAGTAGTGCATCGGAATCTGGTACTGATTCCCGAGGAACGCTCAAAGGGCAACACAAACAATGAGAAGATTTACTCTTCTTGTACTTAAGTCGGCATTGTGCCTTTTGTATTAAATCCCGACGCAATTTCTGTGTTTCATCGACAATGTGAAGGTTCAAGGGATAGAGTAGGCTACAGCAGTGCATCGGAATCTAATACTGATCTCCCAGGAAACTCTCAAAGCAAACCACACACAATGAGGAGATTTACTCCTCATCTGCTTAAGTCCGCATTGTGCATTTTGTATTAAATCCCGACGCTATTTCTGTGATCCAACGTGAATGTGATGGTCCAAGGGATAGAGTAAAGCTGCAGTATTGCAACGGTAACTAATACTGATCTCTCAGGATACGCTCAAAGCAAACCACAAACAATGAGAAGATTTACTCTTCTTGCACTTAATTCGGTTTTGTGCCTTTTGTATTAAATCCCGACGCAAGTTCTGTGTTTCATCGTCAATATGAAGATAAAAGGGATAGAGTAAAGCTGTACTAGTGCATCGGAATCTAATACTGATCTTCCAGGAAACGCTCAAACCCAACCACAAGCAATGAGAAGATTTACTCTTCTTGTACATAAGTCGGCATTTTCCTTTTCGTACTAAATCATAACTCAATTTCTGTGTATCATCGTTAATGTGAAGGTCCAAGGGATAGAGTAAAGCTGCAGCAGTGCATCGGGATCTAATACTGATCTCCCAGGAAAGGCTCAAAGTAAACCACAAACAATGAGAAGATTTACTCTTCATGTACTTAAGTCGGCATTGTGCCTTTTGTATTAAACAACGACGCTATATCTGTGTTCCAACGTCAACGTGAAGGTCCAAGGGATAGAGTAAAGCTGCAGTAGTGCATCGGAAACTAATACTGATCTCCCAGGAAACGCTCAAAGCAAACCACAAACAAAAAGAAGATTTACTCATCTTGTACTGAAGTCGGCATTGTGCTTTTGTAATTAATCCCGACGCAATATCTGTGTTTCATCGTCAATGTAAAGGTCCAAGGGATTGAGTAAAGCTGCAGTAGTGCACCGGAATCTGGTACTGATTCCCGAGGAACGTTCGAAGGAAGACACAAACAATGAGAAGATTTACTCCACTTGTACTTAAGCTGGCATTATGCCTTTTGTATTAAATCCGGACGCAATTTCTGTGTTTCATCGGCAATGTGATGGTCTAAGGGATACAGTAAAGCTGCAGTTGTGCATCGGAATGTAATACTGATCTCCCAGGAAACACTCATTCAAACCACAAACAATGATAAGATTTATACTGCTTGTACATAAGTCGGCATTGTGCCTTTTGTGTTAAATCCCGACGCAATTTATGTGTTTCATCGTCAATGAGAAGGTCCAAGGAATAGATAAAAGCTGCAGTAGTGCATCCGAATCAAGTTCTGATCTCCCAGGAAACGCTCAAAGCAAACCACAAACAATGAGAAGATTTACTCTCCTTGTACTTAAGTCGGCATTGTGCCTTTCGTATTAAATCCCGACAAACTCTCTGTGTTTCATCGTCAATGTGAAGGTTCAAGGGATATAGTAAAGCAGCAGTAGTGCGTCGGAAATTAATACTGATCTCTCAGGGAACGCTCAAAGCAAACCACAAACGATGAGAAGATTTACTCTTCTTGTACTTAAGTAGGCATTTTGCCTTTTGTATTAGATCCCGGCGCAATATCTGTGTTTCATCGTCAATGTGAAGGTCCAAGGGATAGAGTAAAGCTGCAGTAGTGAATCGGAATCTAATACTGATCTCCCAGGGAACGCTCAAACAAACCACAAACAATGAGACGATTTACTATTCTTGTACTTATGTTGGCATTGTGCCGTTTGTTTTAAATCCCGACGGAATTTCTGTGTTTCATCGTCAATTTGAAGGCCCAAGGGATAGAGTAAAGCTGCAGTAGTGCTTCGAAATCTAATCCTGATCTCCCAGGAAACGCTCAGAGCGAACAACAAACAATGAGCAGATTTACTCTTTTTGTACTTAAGTCGGCATTGTGCCTTTTGTATTAATTCCCGATGCAAATTCTGTATTTCATCGTCAATGTGAAGATCCAAGGGATAGAGTAAAGCTGGACTAGTGCATCGGAATCCAATATTGATCTCCCAGGAAACGCTCAAGGCCAACCACAAACAATGAGAAGATTTACTCTTTTTGTACTTAAGTCGTCTTTGTGTCTTTTGCATTAAATCCCAATATAATTACTGTGTTTCATCGTCAATGTGAACGTCCAAGGGATAGAGTAAAGCTGCAGTAGTCCATCGGAATCTAATCCTGATCTCCCAGGAGACGCTCAAATCATACCACAAAAAATGAAAAGATTTTACCTTCTCGTACTTAAGACGGCATTTTCCTTCTCGTACTAAATCCCGACGCAATTTCTGTGTTGTATCGTTAATTTGAAGGTCCAAGGAATAGAGTAAAGCTCCAGCAGTGCATCGGAATCTAATACTGATCTCCCAGGAAACGCTCAAAGCAAACCGCAAACAATGAGAAGATTTAATCTTCATGTAGTTAAGTCGGCATTGTGCCTTTTGTATTAAATCCCGACGATGTTTCTGTGTTCCAACGTCAATGTGAAGGTCCAAGTGATAGAGTAAATCTGCAGTAGTGCATCGGAATCTAATCCTCAACTCCCAGGAGACGCTCAAATCGTACCACAAAAAATGAAAAGATTTCACCTTCTTGTACTTACGACGGCATTTTCGTTTTCGTACTAAATCCCAACGCAATTTCTGTGTTTCATCGTTAATGTGAAGGTCCAAGGGATAGAGTAAAGCTGCAGCAGTGCGTCGGGATCTAATACTGATCTCCCAGGAAACGCTCAAAGCAAACCACAAACAATGAGAAAATTTACTCTTCATGTACTTAAGTCGGCATTGTGCCTTTTGTGTTAAACCCCGACGCAATTTAGGTGTTTCATCATCAATGACATGGTCCAAGGGATAGAGTAAAGCTGCGGTGGTGAATCGGAATCTAATACTGATCTCCCAGGGAACGCTCAAAGCAAACCATAAACAATGTGAAGATTTACTTTTCTTGTACATAAGTTGGCATTGTGCCGTTTGTTTTAAATCCCGACGGAATTTCTGTAGTTCGTCGTCAATCTGAAGGTCCAAGGGATAGAGTAAAACTTCCATAGTGCTTCGGAATCTAATACTGATCTCCCAGGAAACGCTCTAAGCAAACCACAAACAATGAGTAGATTTACTATTCTTGTACTTAAGTCGGCATTGTGCCTTTTGTATTAATTCATGACGCAAATTCTGTGTTTCATCGTCAATGTGAAGGTACAAGGGATAGAGTAAAGCTGCGGTAGTGAATCGGAATCTAATATTGATCTCCCAGGAAACGCTCAATGCCAACCACAAACAATGAGAAGATATACCCATCTTATACTTAACTCGGCATTGTGCCTTTTGCATTACATCCTGACGAAATTTCTGTGTTTCATCGTCAATGTGAAGGTCCAAGGGGTAGAGTAAAGCTGCAGTAGTGCATCGGTATATAATAGTGATCTCCCAGGAAACGCTCAAACAAACCGCAAACAATTAGAAGATGTAACCTGCTTGTACTTAAGTCGTCATTGTGCCTTTTTTATTAAATCCCGACACAATATCTGTGTTTCATCGTCAATGTGACGGTTCAAGGGATAGAGTAAAGCTGCAGTTGTGCATCGGAATCTGGTACTGTTTCCCGAGGAACGCTCAAAGGAAAACACAAACAATGAGAAGATTTACTCTTCTTGGACTTAAGTCGGCATTGTGCCATTTGCATTAAATCCCGACGCGATTTCTGTGTTTCATCGTCAATGTAAAGGTCCAAGGGATAGAGTAAAGCTGCAGTAGTGCATCGGAATCTGGTACTGATTCCCGAGGAACGCTCAAAGGGAAACACAAACAATGAGAAGATTGACCCTTCTTGTACTTAAGTCGGCATTGTGCCTCTTGTATTAAATCCCGACCGAATATATGTGTTTCATCGTCAAAGTGAAGTTTCACGGGATAGAGTAAAGCTGCAGTAGTGCATCTCAATCTACACTCCTGGAAATTGAAATAAGAACACCGTGAATTCATTGTCCCAGGAAGGGGAAACTTTATTGACACATTCCTGGGGTCAGATATATCACATGATCACACTGACAGAACCACAGGCACATAGACACAGGCAACAGAGCATGCACAATGTCGACACTAGTACAGTGTCTATCCACCTTTCGCAGCAATGCAGGCTGCTATTCTCCCATGGAGACGATCGTAGAGATGCTGGATGTAGTCCTGTGGAACGGCTTGCCATGCCATTTCCACCTGGCGCCTCAGTTGGACCAGCGTTCGTGCTGGACGTGCAGACCGCGTGAGACGACGCTTCATCCAGTCCCAAACATGCTCAATGGGGGACAGATCCGGAGATCTTGCTGGCCAGGGTAGTTGACTTACACCTTCTAGAGCACGTTGGGTGGCACGGGATACATGCGGACGTGCATTGTCCTGTTGGAACAGCAAGTTCCCTTGCCGGTCTAGGAATGGTAGAACGATGGGTTCGATGACTGTTTGGATGTACCGTGCACTATTCAGTGTCCCCTCGACGATCACCAGTGGTGTACGGCCAGTGTAGGAGATCGCTCCCCACACCATGATGCCGGGTGTTGGCCCTGTGTGCCTCGGTCGTATGCAGTCCTGATTGTGGCGCTCACCTGCACGGCGCCAAACACGCATACGACCACCATTGGCACCAAGGCAGAAGCGACTGTCATCGCTGAAGACGACACGTCTCCATTCGTCCCTCCATTCACGCCTGTCGCGACACCACTGGAGGCGGGCTGCACGATGTTGGGGCGTGAGCGGAAGACGGCCTAACGGTGTGCGGGACCGTAGCCCAGCTTCATGGAGACGGTTGCGAATGCTCCTCGCCGATACCCCAGGAGCAACAGTGTCCCTAATTTGCTGGGAAGTGGCGGTGCGGTCCCCTACGGCACTGCGTAGGATCCTACGGTCTTGGCGTGCATCCGTGTGTCGCTGCGGTCCGGTCCCAGGTCGACGGGCACGTGCACCTTCCGCCGACCACTGGCGACAACATCGATGTACTGTGGAGACCTCACGCCCCACGTGTTGAGCAATTCGGCGGTACGTCCACCCGGCCTCCCGCATGCCCACTATACGCCCTCGCTCAAAGTCCGTCAACTGCACGTACGGTTCACGTCCACGCTGTCGCGGCATGCTACCAGTGTTAAAGACTGCGATGGAGCTGCGTATGCCACGGCAAACTGGCTGACACTGACGGCGGCGGTGCACAAATGCTGCGCAGCTAGCGCCATTCGACGGCCAACACCGCGGTTCCTGGTGTGTCTGCTGTGCCATGCGTGTGATCATTGCTTGTACAGCCCTCTCGCAGTGTCCGGAGCAAGTATGGTGGGTCTGACACACCAGTGTCAATGTGTTCTTTTTTCCATTTCCAGGAGTGTAGTTCTGATCTCACAGGAGACGCTCAAAGCAAACCACAAACAATGAGAAGATTTACTCTTCTTGTACTTAAGTCGGTATTGTGCCTTTCGTATTAAATCCCGACGCATTTTCTGTGTTTCATCGTCAATGTAAAGGTCCAAGGGATAGAGTAAAGCTGCCCTAGTGCATTGGAATCTTTTACTGATTCCCCAGGAACGCTCAAGGCAAACCACAAACCAAGAGAAGATTTACTCCTCTTGTACTTACGTCGGCATTGTGCCTTTTGTATTAAATCCCGGCACAATTTCTGTGTTTCATCGTCAATGTGAAGGTCCAAGGAATAGAGTAAAGCTGCAGTAGTGAATCGGGATCTAATACTGATATCCCAGGAAGCTCAAAGCAAACCACAAACAATGAGAAGATTTACTATTTTTGTACTTAAGTTGGCATTGTGCCTTTTGTTTTAAATGCCGACGCAATTTCAGTATCTCATCGTCAATCTGAAGGTGAAAGGGATAGAGTAAAGCTGCAACAGAGCTTCGGATACTTATACTGATCTCCCAAGAAACGACCAAAGCAAACCACAAACAATGAGAAGATTTACTCTTCTTGTACATAAGTCGGCGTTGTGCGTTTTGCATTAAATCCCGAAGCAATATCTGTCTTTCATCGTCAATATAAAGGTCCTAGGGATAGAGTAAATTTGCAGTAGTGCATTGGAATCTAGTACTGATTCCCCAGGAACGCCCAAAGCAAACCACAAACAAAGAGAAGACTTACTCCTCGTGTACTTATGTCGGCATTGTGCCTTTTGTATTTAATCCCGAAGCAATTTCTGTGTTTCATCTTCAATGTGAAAGTCCAAAGGAAAGAGTAAAGCTGCAGTTGCGCATCGGAATGTAATACTGATCTCCCAGGAAGAGCTCATACAAACAACAAACAATGTGAAGATATATCCTGCTTGTACTTAAGTCGTCATTCTGCCTTTTGTATTAAATCCCGACGCAATTTCTGTCCTTCATCGTCAATGTGAAGGTACAAGGGATAAGGTTAAGCTAGAGTAGTGCATCGCAATCAAATACTGATCACCCAGGAAACGCTCAGAGCAAACCACAAACAATGAGAAGATTTACTCTTCTTGTACTTAAGTCGGCATTGTGTCTTTTGCATTAAATCCCGACGCAATTTCTGTGTTTCATCGTCAATGTGAAGGTCCAAGGGATACAGTCAGGCTGCAGTAGTGCATCAGAATCAAATACTGATCTCCCAGGAACCGCTCAAAGCAAACCATAATCAATGAGAAGATTCAATTTTCTTGTACTTAAGTCGGCTTTGCGCCTTTGGTATAAAATCCCGACGCAATTCCTGTGTTTCATCGTAAATGTAAAGGTCCAAGGGATAGCGTCAAGCTGCAGTAGTGAATCGGAATCTAATACTGATCTCCCAAGAAACGCTCAAAACAAACCACAGACAGTGAGAAGAATTACTCTTCTTGTACCTAAGTCGGCATTGTGCCTTTTTTATTACATCCCGATGTAATTTCTGTGTTTCATCGTCAATGTGAAGGAGCTAGGGATGGAGTACGGCTGCAGTGGTGCATCGGAATCTAATACTGATCCCCCAGAAAACGCTCTAAGCAAACCGCAAACAAATGGATGATTTACTCCTCTGGTACTTGAGTCGGCATTGTGCGTTTTGCATTAAATCTCGAAGCAATATCTGTCTTTCATCGTCAATATAAAGGTCCTAGGGATAGAGTAAATTTGCAGTAGTGCATCGGAATCTAGTACTGATTCCCCAGGAACGCTCAAAGCAAACCACAAACGAAGAGAAGACTTACTCCTCTTGTACTTATGTCGGCATTGTGCCTTTTGTATTAAATCCCAGCGCAATATCTGTGTTTCATCGTCAATGTGAAGGTCAAAGGGATACAGTAAAGCTGCAGAAGTGCATCGGAATATAATAGTGATCTCCCAGAAAACGCTCAAACAAACCACAAACAATGAGAAGATTTAACCTGCTTGTACTTAAGTCGTCATTCTGCCTTTTGTATTAAATCCCGACGCAATTTCTGTCCTTCATCGTCAATGTGAAGGTACAAGGGATAAGGTAAAGCTAGAGTAGTGCATCGCAATCAAATACTGATCTCCCAGAAAACGCTCAGAGCAAACCACAAACAATGAGAAGATTTACTCTTCTTGTACTTAAGTCGGCATTGTGCCTTTTGTATTGAATCCCGACGCAATTTATGTGTTTCATCGTCAATGTGAAGGTCCAAGGGATATACTAAAGCTGCAGTGATGCATCGGAATCTGGTATTGATTCCCCAGGAACGCTCAAAGCAAACCTCAAACAATGAGAAGATTTGCTCTCCTTGTACTTAAGTCGGCATTGTGTCTTTTGCATTAAATCCCGAAGCAATTTCTGTGTTTCATCGTCTATGTGAAGGTCCAAGGGATAGAGTAAAGATGCAGTAGTGCATTGGAATATAATAGTGATCTTCCAGGAAACGCTCAAACAAACCACAGAAAATGAAAACATTTAACTTTCTTGTACTTAAGCCGGCATTTTCCTTTTCGTACTAAATCCCGACGCAATTTCTGGATTTCATCGATAATGTGAAGATCCAAGGGATAGCGTAAAGCTGCAGCAGTGCATCGGAATCCAATACTGATCTCCCAGGAAACGCTCAAAGCAAACCACAAACAATGAGAAGATTTACTCTTCATGTACTTAAATCGGCATTGTGCCTTTTGTATTAAATCTCGAAGCTATCTCTGTGTTCCAACGTCAATGTAAAGGTCCAAGGGATAGAGTAAAGCTGCAGTAGTGCAACGGAATTTAAGACTGATCTCCCAAGAAACACTCAAAGCATACCACAAACAGTGAGAGGATTTACTCTTCTTGTACTTAAGTCGGCAATGAGCCTTTTGTGTTACATCCCGACGCAATTTCTGTGGTTCATCGTTAATGTGAAGTTCCAACGGATAGAGTAAAGCTGCAGTAGTGCGTCGGAATCTATTACTGGTCTCCAAGGAAACGCTCAAAGCAAACCACAAACAATGAGAAGATTTACTCTTCTTGTACTTAAGTCAGCGTTGTGCCTTATGTATTAAATCCCGACGCAATTTCTGTGTTTCATCGTCAATGTGAATGTCCAAGGGATAGAGTAAAGCTGCAGTAGTGCATCGAAATCTAATACTGACCTCCCATGTAACGCTCAGAGCAAACCACAAACTATGAGAAGATTTAACCTTTTGTACTTAAGTCGGCATTGTGCCTTTCGTGATAAATCCCGACGCAATTTCTGTGGTTCATCGTTAATGTGAAGTTCCAAGGGATAGAGTAAAGCTGCAGTAGTGCGTCGGAATCAATAATTGGTCTCCAAGGACACGCTCAAAGCAAACCACAAACCATGAGAAGATTTACTCTTCTTGTACTTAAGTCGGGATTGTGCTTTTTGTATTAAATCCCGACGCAATTTCTGTGTTTCATCGTCAATGCTAAGGTCCAAGGTATGGAGTAAGGCTGCACAAGTGCATCGGAATCTAATACTGATCTCCCAGGAAACGCTCAAAGCAAACCACAAACAAGGAGAACATATACTCTGCTTGTACTTAAGTAGGCATTGTGCCTCTTCTATTATATCCCGACGCGTTTTCTGTGTTTCATCGTCTAAGCGAAGGCCCAAGATATAGAGTAAAGCTGCAGTAGTGCTACGGAATCTAATACAAATCTCTCTGGAAACGCTCAAAGCAAACCACAAACAATGGGAAGATATACTCCTCTTGTACTTAAGTCGGCATTGTGCGTTTTTTATTTAATCCCGATGCTATTTCTGTGTTTCATCGTCAATGTGAAGGTCCAAGGGATAGAGTAAAACTGCAGTATTGCATCGGAATCTAACACTGATCTCTCAGGAAACGCTCAAAGCAAACCACAAACAATAGGAAGATTTACTCTTCTTGCACTTAAGGCGTCATGGTGCCATTTGTATTAAATGCCGACACTATATCTGTGTTACATCGTCTATGTGAATGTCCAACGGATAGAGTGAAGCTGCAGTAGTGCATCGGAATCTAGTACTGATCCCACAGGAACGCTCAAAGCAAACCACAAACAATGAGAAGATTTACTCCTCTTGTACTTAAGTCGGCATTGAGCCATTTGTATTAAATCCCAGCGCAATATCTGTGTTTCATCGTCAATGTAAAGGTCAAAGGGATACAGTAAAGCTGCAGAAGTGCATCGGAATATAATAGTGATCTCCCAGGAAACGCTCAAACAAACCACAAACAATGAGAAGATTTAACCTGCTTGTACTTAAGTCGTCATTCTGCCTTTTGTATTAAATCCCGACGCAATTTCTGTCCTTCATCGTCAATGTGAAGGTACAAGGGATAAGGTTAAGCTAGAGTAGTGCATCGCAATCAAATACTGATCTCCCAGGAAACGCTCAGAGCAAACCACAAACAATGAGAAGATTTACTCTTCTTGTACTTAAGTCGGCATTGTGCCTTTTGTATTGAATCCCGACGCAATTTATGTGTTTCATCGTCAATGTGAAGGTCCAAGGGATAGACTAAGGCTGCAGTGATGCATCGGAATCTGGTAATGATTCCCCAGGAACGCTCAAAGCAAACCTCAAACAATGAGAAGAATTGCTCTCCTTGTACTTAAGTCGGCATTGTGTCTTTTGCATTAAATCCCGAAGCAATTTCTGTGTTTCATCGTCTATGTGAAGGTCCAAGGGATAGAGTAAAGATGCAGTAGTGCATTGGAATATAATAGTGATCTTCCAGGAAACGCTCAAGCAAACCACAAAAAATGAAAACATTTAACTTTCTTGTACTTAAGCCGGCATTTTCCTTTTCGTACTAAATCCCGACGCAATTTCTGGATTTCATCGATAATGTGAAGATCCAAGGGATAGCGTAAAGCTGCAGCAGTGCATCGGAATCCAATACTGATCTCCCAGGAAACGCTCAAAGCAAACCACAAACAATGAGAAGATTTACTCTCCATGTACTTAAGTCGGCATTGTGCCTTTTGTATTAGATCTCGAAGCTATCTCTGTGTTCCAACGTCAATGTAAAGGTCCAAGGGATAGAGTAAAGCTGCAGTAGTGCATCGGAATCTGGTACTGATTCTCCAGGAACGCTCAATGGAAAACATAAACAATGAGAAGATTTACTCCTCTTGTACTTAAGACGGCATTGTGCCTTTTGTATTAAATCCCGACACTATTTCTGTGTTTCATCGTCAATGTGAAGGTCCAAGGGATAGAGTAATGCTGCAGTAGTGCAACGGAATTTAAGACTGATCTCTTAAGAAACGCTCAAAGCATACCACAAACAGTGAGAGGATTTACTCTTCTTGTACTTAAGTCGGCAATGAGCCTTTTGTGTTACATCCCGACGCAATTTCTGTGGTTCATCGTTAATGTGAAGTTCCAACGGATAGAGTAAAGCTGCAGTAGTGCGTCGGAATCTATTACTGGTCTCCAAGGAAACGCTCAAAGCAAACCACAAACAATGAGAAGATTTACTCTTCTTGTACTTAAGTCGGCGTTGTGCCGTATGTATTAAATCCCGACGCAATTTCTGTGTTTCATCGTCAATGTGAATGTCCAAGGGATAGAGTAAAGCTGCAGTAGTGCATCGAAATCTAATACTGACCTCCCATGTAACGCTCAGAGCAAACCACAAACTATGAGAAGATTTAACCTTTTGTACTTAAGTCGGCATTGTGCCTTTCGTGATAAATCCCGACGCAATTTCTGTGGTTCATCGTTAATGTGAAGTTCCAAGGGATAGAGTAAAGCTGCTTAGTGCGTCGGAATCTATTAATGGTCTCCAAGGAAACGCTCAAAGAAAACCACAAACAATGAGAAGATTTACTCTTCTTGTACTTAAGTCGGGATTGTGCCTTTTGTATTAAATCCCGACGCAATTTCTGTGTTTCATCGTCAATGCGAAGGTCCAAGGTATGGAGTAAAGCTGCACAAGTGCATCGGAATCTAATACTGATCTCCCAGGAAACGCTCAAAGCAAACCACAGACATTGAGAACATATACTCTGCTTGTACTTAAGTAGGCATTGTGCCTCTTTTATTATATCCCGACGCGTTTTCTGTGTTTCATCGTCTAAGCAAAGGCCCAAGATATAGAGTAAAGCTGCAGTAGTGCTACGGAATCTAATACAAATCTCTCTGGAAACGCTCAAAGCAAACCACAAACAATGGGAAGATATACTCCTCTTGTACTTAAGTCGGCATTGTGCGTTTTTATTTAATCCCGATGCAATTTCTGTGTTTCATCGTCAATGTGAAGGTCCAAGGGATAGAGTAAAACTGCAGTATTGCATCGGAATCTAACACTGATCTCTCAGGAAACGCTCAAAGCAAACCACAAACAATAGGAAGATTTACTCTTCTTGCACTTAAGGCGTCATGGTGCCATTTGTATTAAATCCCGACACTATATCTGTGTTACATCGTCTATGTGAATGTCCAACGGATAGAGTGAAGCTGCAGTAGTGCATCGGAATCTAGTACTGATCCCCCAGGAACGCTCAAAGCAAACCACAAACAATGAGAAGATTTTCTCCTCTTGTACTTAAGTCGGCATTGAGCCATTTGTATTAAGTCCCGACGCAATATCTGTGTTTCGTCGTCAATGTGAAGTTCCAAGGGATAGAGGAAAGCAGCAGTAGTTCGGAATCTAATACTGATCTCCCAGGAAACGCTCAAAGCTAACCACAAGCAATGAGAAGATTTACTATCCTTGTACTTAAGTCGGTATTGAGCCTTTTGTATTAAACCCCGACGCAATTTCTGTGTTCCATCCTATCTGTGATTGTCCAAGGGATAGAGTAAAACTGCAGTAGTGCATCGGAAACAAATAGTGATATCACAGGAAACGCAAAAGCAAACCACAAACAATTTGAAGATTTACTCTTCTTGTACTTAAATCGGCATTGTGTCTTTTGCATTAAATCCCGACGCAATTTCTGTGTTTCATCGTCAATGTGAAGGTCCAAGGGATACAGTCAGGCTGCAGTAGTGCATCAGAATCAAATATTGATCTCCCAGAAACCGCTCAAAGCAAACCGCAAACAATAAGAAGATTTACTCTTCTTGCACTTAAGTCGTCATTGCGCATTTTGTATTAAATCCCGACACTATTTCTGTGTTTCATCGACAATGTGCAGGTCCAAGGGATAGAGTAAAGCTGGAGTAGTGCATTGGAATCTAATACTGATCTCCCAAGAAACGCTCAAAGCAAACCACAATCATTGAGAAAATTCAATTTTCTTGTACTTAAATCGGCTTTGTGCCTTTGGTATAAAATCCCGACACAATTCCTGTGTTTCATCGTAAATGTAAAGGTGCAAGGGATAGCGTCAAGCTGCAGTAGTGAATCGGAATCTAATACTGATCTCCCAAGGAACGCTCAAAACAAATCACAAACAGTGAGAAGAATTACTCTTCTTGTACCTAAGTCGGCATTGTGCCTTTTTTATTACATCCCGATGTAATTTCTGTGTTTCATCGTCAATGTGAAGGAGCAAGGGATGGAGTAAGGCTGCAGTAGTGCATCGGAATCTAATACTGATCCCCCAGAAAACGCTCTAAGCAAACCGCAAACAATGGGATGATTTGCTCCTCTGGTACTTGAGTCGGCATTGTGCGTTTTGTGTTTAATCCCGATGCAATTTCTGTGTTTCATCGTCAATGTGAAGGTCCAAGGGATAGAGTTAAGCTGCAGTAGTGCATCGGAATCTCATACTCATCTCCCAGGACACGCTCAAATCAAACCAAGAACAATGAGAAGATCTACGCTTCTTGTACGTAAGTCGGCATTGTGCCTTTTGTATTAAATCCCGACGCAATTTCTTTGTTTCGTCGTCAAAGTGAAGGTCCAAGGGATGGAGCAAAGCTGCAGTAGTGCATCGGAATCTAATACTGTTCTCCCAGGAAACGCTCAAGGCAAACCACAAGCAATGAGAATTTCTACTCTCCTTGTACTTTAGTCGGCATTGTGCCTTTTGTATTAAATCCAGACGCAATATCTGTGTTTCATCGTCAATGTGTAGGTCCAAGGAATAGTGTTAGGCTGTAGTAGTACATCGGAATCTAATACTGATCTACCAGGAAACGCTCAAAGCAAACCACAAACAATGAGAAGATTCTCCCTCCTTGTACTTAAGTTGGCATTGTGCCTTTTGTACTAAATCCTGACGCAATTACTGTGTTTCATCGTCAATGTGAAGGTCCAAGGGATAGAGTAAAGCTGCAGTAGTGCATCGGAATCTAATACTGATCTCCCAGGTAACGCTAAAAGCTAACCACATACGAAGAGAAGATTTACTCTTCTTGTACTTAAGTCATCATCGTGTCTTTTGTATTAAATCCCGACGCTATTTCTGTGTTTCATCGTCAATGTGAAGATCCAACGGATGGAGTAAAGCTGCAGAAATGCATCGGAATTTAAGACTGATCTCGCAGGAAACGCTCAAAGCAAACCGCAAACAATGAGAAGATTTACTCTTCTTGTACTTAAGTCAGCATTGTGCCTTTTGTATTAAATCCCGACGCAATTTCTGTGAGTCTTCGTCAATGTGAACGTCCAAGGAATAGAGTAAAGCTGCGGTAGTGCATCGGAATCTAATACTGATCTCCCAGGAGACGCTAAAACCAAACCACAAACAAAGAGAATATTTACTCCTCTTTTACTTAAGTCGCCATTGTGCATTTTGCATTATATCCCGACGCAATTTCTGTGTTTCATCGTCGATGTTAAGGTCCAAGGGATAGATTAAAGCTACAGTAGTGCATTCGAATCCAGTACTTATCTCCCAGGAAACACTCAAATCAAAGCTCAAACAATGAGAAGTTTTACTCTTCTTGTACTTAGGAAGGCATTGTGCCTTTTGTATTAAATCCCGACACAATTTCTATGTTTCAACGTCAATGGGAGGGTCCAAGGGATAGAGTAAAACTGCAGTAGTGCATGGGAATCTAATATTGATCTCCCAGGAAACGCTCAAAGCAAACTACAAACAATGAGAAGATTTTCTCTCCTCGCACTTTAGTCGGCATTGTGCCATTTGCATTAAATACAGACGCAATTTCTGTGTTTCGTCGTCAATGTGGAGGTCCAAGGTAGAGTGAAGCTGCTGTAGTGCATCGGAATCTAATACTGATCTCCGAGGAAACGCTTAAAGCATACCACAAACAAAAAGTATATTTTCTACTCTTGTACTTAAGTCGGCATTGTGCCTTTTCTATTAAATCCCGACGCGTTTTCTGTGTTTCATCGTCAATGTGAAGCTCCAAAGGTTTGAGTAAATCTGCAGTAGTACATCGGGATCTAGTACTGATCCCCCAGGAGACGCTCAAAATATACCACAAACAATAAGAACATTTCCTTTTCTGGTACTTAAGTCATCATTGTGCCTTTTGTATTAAATCCCGACGCAATTTCTGTGTTTCATCGTCAATGTGTGGGACCAAGCGGTAAAGTTGCAGTAGTGCATCGGAATCTAATACTGATCTCCCAGGAAACGCTCAAACCAAACCTCAAAGAGAATATTTACTCCTCTTGTACTTAAGTCGGCATTGTGCCTTTTGTATTAAATCCCGACGCAATTTCTGTCTTTCATCGACAATGTTAAGGTCCAAGGGATAGATTAAAGCTACAGTAGTGCATTCGAATCCAGTACTGATCTCCCAGGAAACGCTCAAATCAAACCACAAAAAATGAAAGGATTTACTCTTCTTGCACTTAAGTCCCCATTGTGCCTTTTGTATTGAATTCCGACGCAATTTCTGTGTTTCAACGTCAATGTGAAAGTCCAGGGGATAGAGTAAAGTAGCAGTAGTGCATCGAAATCTAATACTGATCTCCCAGGAAACGCTCAAAGCAAACCACAAACAATGAAAAGATTTACTCATCTTGTACTTAAGTCGGCATTGTGGCTTTTGTATTGAAACCCGACGCAATTTCTGGGTTTCATCGTCAATGTGAAGGTCCAAAGGATGAAGTAAAACTGCATTTGTGCTTCGGAACTATTACTGATCTCCCAGGAAACGTACAAAGCAAACCACAAACAATGAGAAGATTTAATCCTCCTGCACTTAAGTCGGCATTGTGCCTTTTGTATTAAATCCCGTCACATTTTCTGTGTTTCATCGAAAATGTAAAGGTCCTAAGGATAGAGTAAAGCTGCAGTAGTGCATCGGAATCTAGTACTGATCCCCCAGGCACCGCTCAAATCTTCTATTACTTAAGTCGGCATTGTGCCTTTTGTATTATATCGCGGCGATATTTCTGTGTTTAATCGTCAATGTGAAGGTCCAAGGGATAGAGTAAAGCAGTAGTAGTGCATCGGAATCTAATTCTGATCTCCCAGGAAACGCTCAAAGCAATCCACAAACAATCAGAAGATTTACCCTTCTTGAACTTATGTCGGCATTGTGCATTTTGTATTAAATCCCGACGCAATTTCTGTGATTAATCGTCAATGAGAAGGTCCAAGGGGTGGAGTACAGCTGCAGAAGTGCATCGGAATCTAATACTGATCTCCCAGGAAATGCTCACAGCAAACCTCAAACACTGAGAAGAATTACTCTTCATGTGCTTAAGTCGGCATTGTGCCTTTTATGTTAAATCCCGACGCAATTTCTGGGTTTCATCGTCAATGTGAAGGTCCAAAGGATGGAGTAAATCTGCATTTGTGATTCGGAACTAATACTGATCATCCAGGAAACGCGCAAAGCAAACCACAAACAATGAGAAGATCTACTCTTCTAGTATTTACGTCGGCAATGTACATTTTTTATTTAATCTCGACGCAATTTCTGTGTTTCATCGTCATTGTGAAGGTCCAAAAGATAGAGTAAAGCTGCAGTAGTGCATCGGAATCTAATACTGATCTCCCAGGAAACGCTCAAAATAAATCACATACAATGAGAAGTTTTACTGTCCTTGTACTTTAGACGGCATTGTGCCATTTGTATTAAATCCTGACACTATTACTGTGTCTCATCGTCAATGAGAAGGTCCAAGGTATAAAGTAAACCTGCAGTAGTGCAATGGAATCTAATACTGATCACCCAGGAATCGCACAAAGCAAACAACAAACAAAGAGGATATTTACTCCTCCTGTACTTAACATGGCATTGTGCCTTTAGTATTAAATCCCGACGCATTTAATGTGTTTCATCGTCATGTGAAGGTCCAAGGCATAGAGTGAAGCTGCTGTAGTGCATCGGAATGTAGTATTGATCTCCCAGGAAATGCTCAAAGCAAACCACAAACAATGAGAAGAGTTACTCTTCTTGTGCTTAAGTCGGCATTGTGCCTTTTGTATTAAATCCCGACGCAATTTCTTGGTTTCATCGATGATGTGAAGGTCCAAAGGATGGAGTAAAACTGCAGTTGCGCTTCGGAACTAATACTGATCTCCCAGGAAACGCACAAAGCAAACCACAAACAATGAGAAGATTTACTCTTCTTGTACTTACGTCGGCAATGTGCCTTTTCTATTTAATCCCGACGCAATTTCTGTGTTTCATCGTCATTGTGAAGGTACTTAGGGATAGAGTAAAGCTGCAGTAGGGCATCGGAATCTAATACTCATATCCCAGGAAACGCTCAATGCAAACCACAAACATTGAGAAGATTTACTCTTAATGTACTTACGTCGGCAATGTGCTTTTTGTATTTAATCCCGACGCAATTTCTGTGTTTCATCGTCAATGAGAGGGTCCAAGGGATAGAGAAAAACTGCAGTAGTGCATCGAAATTTAATACTGATCTCCCAGGAATCTCTCAAAGCAAACCACAAACAATGAGAAGATTTACTCTTCTTGTACTTAAGTTGGCAATGTGCCTCTTGTATTAAATCCCGACGCAATTTCTATCTTTTATCATCAATGTGAAGGTCCTAGGGTTAGATTAAAGCTGCAGTAGTGCATCGGAATCTAATACCGATCTCCCAGGAAACGCTCATAGCAAACCACAAACAATGAGATGATTTACTCATATAGTACTTATGTCGGCATTGTGCCTTTTGTATTATATCGCGGCGATATTTCTGTGTTTCATCGTCAAAGTAAAGGTTCAAGGGATAGAGTACAGCAGCAGTAGTGCATCGGAATCAAATTCAGATCTCCCAGGAAACGCTCAAAGCAATCCACAATCAATGAGAAGAAATACCCTTCTTGAACTTAAGTCCGAATTGTGCATTTTGTAATAATTCCCGACGCAATGTCTGTGATTAATCGTCAATGTGAAAGTCCGAGGGGTAGAGTAAAGCTGCAGAAGTGCATCGGAATCTAATACTCATCTCCCAGGAAACGCTCAAAGCAGACCTGAAACATTAGGAAGATTTACTCTTCTTGTACTTAAGTCGGCATTGTGACTTTTGTATTATATCCCGACGCTATTTCTGCGTTCCATCGTCAATGTGCAGGTCCAAGGGATAGAGTAAAGCTGCAGTAGTGCAACGGAATCTAATACTGATCTCCCCGGAAACGCTCAAACTAACCACGATCAATGAGTAGATTTACCGGTGTTCCACTTAAGATGGCGTTGCACCTTTTGTATTAAATCAGATCGTAATTTCTGTGTTTCATCGTCAATGGGAAGCTCCAAGGAATAGAGTAAAGCTGCAGTGGTGCATCGGAATCTAATACTGATCTCCCCGGAAACGCTCAAAGCAAACCACAAACAATGAGAATATTTACTCTTCTTGTACTTAAGTCGGAATTGTGCCTTTTGAATTACATCCCGACGCAATATCTGGGTTTCATCGTCAATGTGAAGGTCCAAAGGATGGTGTAAAACTGCAGTTGTGCTTCGTAACTAATACTGATCACCGAGGAAATGCACAAAGCAAACCACAAACAATGAGAAGATTTACTCTTCTTGTACTTACGTCGGCAATGTGCCTTTTCTATTTAATCCCAACGCAATTTCTGTGTTTCATCGTCATTGTGAAGGTACTTAGGGATAGAGTAAAGCTGCAATAGGGCATCGGAATCTAATACTCATATCCCAGGAAAGGCTCAAAGCAAACCAGAAACATTGAGAAGATTTTCGCTTCTTGTACTTAAGTCGGCATCGTGCTTTTTGTATTAAATCCCGTCGCAATTTCTGGGTTTCATCGTCAATGTGAAGGTCCAAGTGGTAGCGTAAAGCTGCAGGAGTGTTTCGAAACTAATACTGATCTCCAAGGAAACTCTCAAAGCAAACCACAAACAGTAAGAAGATTTACTCTCCTTGCACTTGAGTCGTCATTGTGCCTTTTGTATTAAATCCGGACACTATTTCTGTGTTTCATCGGAAATGTGAAGGTCCAAGAGATTGAGTAACGCTGCAGTAGTGCATCGGAATCTAATAGTGGTCCCCCAGGTAACGCTCAAAGCAAACCACAAACAGTGAGAAGAATTACTCTTCTTGTACTTAAGTCGGTATTGTGCCTTTTGTATTACTTCCCGACGAAATTTCTGTGTTTCATGGTCACTGTGAAGGACCAATGGATGGAGTTAGGCTGCAGTAGTGCATCGGAACCTAATACTGATCTCCCAGGATACGCACAAAGCAAACCACAAACAATGATAAGATTTATTCTTCTTGTATTTAAGACGGCACTTTGCTTTTTGTATTTTTTCTCGGCGATATTTCTGTGTTTCATCGTCAATGTGGTCCACGGGATAGAGTAAAGCTGCAGTAGTGCATCGGAATCTAATACTCATCTCCCAGGAAATGCTCAAGCAAACCAGAAACATTGAGAAGATTTACTCTTCTTGTACTTAAGTCGGCATTGTGCTTTTTGTATTAAATCCCGACGCAATTTCTGGGTTTCATCGTCAATTTGAAGTTCCATGTGGTAGAGTAATGCTGCAGTAGTGTTTCGAAACTAATACTGATCTCCCAGGAAACTCTCAAAGCATACCACAAACAATAAGATGATTTACTCTCCTTGCACTTGAGTCGTCATTGTGCCTTTTGTTATAAATCTCGACACTATTTCTATGTTTCATCGTAAATGTGAAGGTCCAAGGGATAGAGTAACGCTGCAGTAGTCCATCGGAATCTAATAGTGATCTCCCAGGAAACGCTCAAAGCAAAAGACAAACAGTGAGAAGATTTACTCTTCTTGTACTTAAGCCGGCAATATGATTTTTGTATTAAATCCCGACGCAATTTCTGTGTTTCATCGTCTATGTGAAGGTCCAAGTGGCAGAGTAAAGCTGCAGTTGTGTTTCGGAACTAATACTGATCTCCCAGGAAACTCTCAAAGCAAACCACAAACACTGAGTAGATAACCTCTTCCTGTACTTAAGTCGGCATTGTGCCTTTTGTATTAAAACCCGACGCAATTTCTGTGTTTCATTGTCGATGTGAAGGTCCAAGGGACAGAGTAAAGCTGCAGTAGTGCATCGGAATCTAATACTGATCTCCCAGGAAACGCTCAAAGCAAACCACAAACAATGAGAGGATTTACACTTCCTGTACTGAGGTCGGCATTGTGCCTTTTGTAAAAAATCCCGACGTAATTTCTGTGTTTCATCGTCAATGTGAATGTCCAACCGATGGGGTAAAGCTGCATTACTGGATCGGAATATAATACTGATCCCCCAAGAAACGCTCAATGCAAAACACAAACAATGAGAAGATTTACTCTTTTTGTACTTAAGTCGGCATTGACACTTTTGTATTAAAACCCGACGCAATTTCTGTGTTTCGTCGTCAACGTGAAGGTACAAGGGATAGAGTAAAGCTGCAGTAGTGCTTCGAAATCTAATAGTGATATCCCTGGAAACGCTCAAAGCAACCACAAAAAATTAAAAAATTTAATTTTCTTGTACTTATGTCGGCATTGTGTCTTTGCATTAAATCCCGACGCAATTTCTGTGTATCATCTTCAATGTGAAGTTCCAAGGGATACAGTAACGCTGCAGTAGTGCATCGGAATCCAATACTGATCTCCCAAGAAACGCTCAAAGCAAACCACAAACACTATAAAGATTTACTCTTCTTGCACTTGAGTCGTCATTGTGCATTTTGTATTAAATCCCGACACTATTTCTGAGTTTCATTGCAAATGTGAAGGTCCAAAGGATAGAGTAACGCTGCAGTAGTGCATCGGAATCAAATACTGATCTCTCAGGAAACGCTCAAAGCAAACCACAAACAATGAGAAGATTTACCCTTCTTGTACTTAAGTCGGAATGTGCCTTTTGTATTAAATCCCGACGCAATTTCTGTGTTTCATCGTCAATGTGAAGGTCCAAGGAATAGAGTAAAGCTGCAGTAGAGCATTGGCATCGAATACCGATCTCCCAGGAAACGCTCAAAGCAAACCACATACAATGAGAAGATTTACTCTTCTTGTATTGATGTCGGCATTGTGCCTTTTGTATTATTTCGCGGCGATATTTCTGTGTTTCATCGTCAATGTAAAGGTCCAAGGGATAGAGTAAAGCTGCAGTAGCGCATCGGAATCAAATACTCATCTCCCTGGAAACGCTCAAAACAAAGCAGAAACATTGCGAAGATTTACTCTTCTTGTACTTAAGTCGGCATTGTGCATTTTGTGTTAAATCCCGTCGCAATTTCTGGGTTTCGTCGTCAATGTGAAGGTCCAAGGTGTAGAGTAAACCTGCAATTATGTTTCGGAACTAATACTGATCTCCCAGGAAACTCTCAAAACAAACCACATACACAGAGAAGATTAACTCTTCTTATACTAAGTCGGAATTGTGCCTTTTGTATTAAATCCCGACGCTATTTCTGTGTTTCATCGTCAATGTGAAGGACCAAGGGATAGAGGAAAGCTGCAGTTGTGTGTCGGAATCTAATACTGATCTCCCAGGAAACGCTCAAAGCAAACCACAGTGAATGAGAAGAATTGTTCTTCTTGCACTTAAGTCGGCATTGTGCCCTTTGTAGTAAACCCGCGCAATTTCTGTGTTTCAATGTCGATGTGAAGGACCAAGGGATATGGTAAAGCTGCATTAGTGCATCGGAATCTAATACTGATCTCCCAGGAAACGCTCATAGCAAACCACAAACAATGAGAAGTTCTACTTTTCTTGTACTTAAGTCGGCAGTGTGATTTTTGTATTAAATCCCGACGCGATTTCTGTGTTTTGTCGTCAATGAGATTGTCCAAGGGATAGAGTAAGGCTGCTGTAGTGCAACGGAATCAAATACTGTTCTCCCAGGAAACGCTCAAGACTAACCAAAAGAAATGAGAAGATTTACTCTTCCTGTACTTAAGTCGGCATTGTGCCTTTTGTATTAAATCCCGATGTAATTTCTGTGTTTCATTGTCAATGTCAATGTCCAACAGATAGAGTAAAGCTGCATTAGTGGATCGGTATCTAATACTGATCTCCCAGGAAATGCCTAAAGCAAACCACAAACAATGAGGAGATTTACTCTTCTTGTACTTAAGTCGGCAGTGTGCCTTTTGTATTAAATCCCGACGCAATTTCTGTGTTTTGTCGTCAATGTGAAGGTCCAAGGGATAGAGTAAAGCTGCAGTAGTGCAACGGAATCAAATACTGCTCTCCCAGGAAACGCTCAAAGCTCACCAAAAACAATGAGAAGCTTTCCTCTTCTTGTACTTAAGTCAGCATTGTGCCTTTTGTATTATTTCGCGGCGATATTTCTGTGTTTCATCGTCAATGTGAAGGTCCAAGGGATAGAGTAAAGCTGCAGTAGTGCATCAGAATCTAATACTCATCTCCCAGGAAACGCTCAAAACAAACCAGAAACATTGAGAAGACTTACTCTTCTTGTACTTAAGTCGGCATTGTGCTTTTTGTGTTAAATCCCGACGTAATTTCTGGGTTTCATCGTCAATGTGAAGGTCGAAGTGGTAGGGTAAAGCTGCAGTTGTGTTTCGGAACTAATACTGATCTACCAGGAAACTCTCAAAGCAAACCACAAACACTGAGAAGATTAACTCTTCTTGTTCTTAAGTCGGCATTGTGCCTTTTGTATTATATCCCGACGCTATTTCTGTGTTTCTTCGTCAATGTGAAGGACCAAGGGATAGAGGAAAGCTGCAGTTGTGCGTCGGAATCTAATACTAATCTCCCAGGAAGCGCTCAAAGCAAACCACAATGAATGAGAAGAATTACTCTTCTTGTCCATATGTCGGCATTGTGACTTTTTATTAAAACCCGACGCAATTTCAGTGTTTCATTGTTGATGTGAAGCTCCAAGAGATAGAGTAAAGCTGCAGTAGTGCATCGGAATCTAATACTGATCTCCCAGCAAACGCTCAAAGCAAACCACAAACAATGAGAATATTTGCTCTTCTTGTACTTAAGTCGGCATTGTGCCTTTTGTATTAAATCCCGGCGATATTTCTGTGTTTCATCGTCAATGTGAAGGTCCAAGGATGGAGTAAAGCTGCAGTAGTGCATCGGAATCTAATACTGATCTCCCAGGAAATGCACAAAGCAAACCACAAACAATGAGAAGATTTACTCTTCTTGTACTTACGTCGGCAATGTGCCTTTTCTATTTAATCCCGACGCAATTTCTGTGTTTCATCATCATTGTGAAGGTACTTAGGGATAGAGTAAAGCTGCAGTAGTGCATCGGAATCTAATACTCATATCGCAGGAAACGCTCAAAGCAAACCAGAAACATTGAGAAGATTTACGCTTCTTGTACTTAAGTCGGCATCGTGCTTTTTGTATTAAATCCCGTCGCAATTTCTGGGTTTCATCGTCAATGTGAAGGTCCAAGTGGTGGAGAAAAGCTGCAGTAGTGTTCCGAAACTAATACTGATCTCCCAGGGAACTCTCAAAGCAAACCACAAACAATAAGAAGATTTACTCTCCTTGCACTTGAGTTGTCATTGTGCCTATTGTATTAAATCCCGACACTATTTCTGTGTTTCATCGGAAATGTGAAGGTCCAAGGGATTGAGTAACGCTGCATTAGTGCATCGGAATCTAATAGTGGTCCCCCACGTAACGCTCAAAGCAAACCACAAAGAGTGAGTAGAATTACTCGTCTTGTACGTAAGTCGGCATTGTGCCTTTTGTATTACTTCCCGACGAAATTTCTGTTTTTCATGGTCACTGTGAAGGACCAAGGGATGGAGTTAGGCTGCAGTAGTGCATCGGAACCTAATACTGATCTCCCAGGAAACTCTCAAAGCAAACCACAAACAATAAGAAGATTTACTCTCCTTGCACTTGAGTTGTCATTGTGCCTATTGTATTAAATCACGACACTATTTCTGTGTTTCATCGTCAATGTGGTCCAAGGGGTAGAGTAAAGCTGCAGTAGTGCATCGGAATCTAATACTCATCTCCCAGAAAACGCTCAAGCATACCAGAAACATTGAGAAGATCTACTCTTCTTGTACTTAAGTCGGCATTGTGCCTTTTGTATTAAATCCCGACGGTATATCTGTGTTTCATCGTCAAAGTGAAGGACCAAGGGATAGAGGAAACGTGCAGTTGTGCGTCGGAATCTAATACTGATGTCCCAGGATACGCTCAAGGAAAACCACAAACAATGACAAGATTTACTCTTCTTGTACTTAAGTCGGCAATATGATTTTTGTATTAAATCCCGACGCAATTTCTGTGTTTCATCGCCTATGTGAAGCTCCAATTGGCAGAGTAAAGCTGCAGTAGTGTTTCGGAACTAATACTGATCTCCCAGGAAACTCTCAAAGCAAACCACAAACACTGAGTAGATTAACTCTTCTTGTACTTAAGTCGGCATTGTGCCTTTTGTATTGAAACCCGACGCAATTTCTGTGTTTCATTGTCGATGTGGAGGTCCAAGGGACAGAGTAAAGCTGCAGTAGTGCATCGGAATCTAATACTGATCTCCCAGGAAACGCTCAAAGCAAACCACCAACAATGAGAGGATTTACACTTCCTGTACTGAGGTCGGCATTGTGCCTTTTGTAAAAAATCCCGACGTAATTTCTGTGTTTCATCGTCAATGTGAATGTCCAATGGATGGGTTAAAGCTGCATTAGTGGATCGGAATCTAATACTGATCCCCCAGGAAACGCTCAATGCAAAACACAAACAATGAGAAGATTTACTCTTTTTGTACTTAAGTCGTCATTGAGCCTTTTTTATTAAACCCGACGCAATTTCTATGTTTCATCGTCAACGTGAAAGTACAAGGGATGGAGTAAGGCTGCAGTAGAGCATCGGAATCTAATACTGATCCCCCAGGAAACACTCAAAACAAGTCACAAACAATGAGAAGATTTAACCTTCTTGTACTTAAGTCGGCACGGTGCTTTCCGTATTAAATCCCGACGCAATTTCTGTGGTTCATCGTTAATGTGAAGGTCTAAGGTATACAGTGAGGCTGCAGTAGTGCATCGGAATCTAATACTGATCTCCCAGGAAACGCTCAAAGCAAATTACAAACAATGAGAAGATTTAACCTTCTTGAACTTTAGTCGTGCATCGAAATCTAATAGTGATATCCCAGGAAACGCTCAAAGCAACCACAAAAAAATTAAAAAATTCACTTTTCTTGTACTTATGTCGGCATTGTGTCTTTGCATTAAATCCCGACGCAATTTCTGTGTATTATCTTCAATGTGAAGTTCCAAGGGATACAGTAACGCTGCAGTAGTGCATCGGAATCCAATACTGATCTCCCAAGAAACGCTCAAAGCAAACCACAAACAATATAAAGATTTACTCTTCTTGCACTTGAGTCGTCATTGTGCCTTTTGTATTAAATCCCGAAACTATTTCTGAGTTTCATTGCAAATGTGAAGGTCCAAAGGATAGAGTAACGCTGCAGTAGTGCATCGGTATCTAATAGTGATCTCCAAGGAAGCGCTCAAAGCAAACCACAAACAGTGAGAAGATTAACTCTTCTTGTACTTAAGTCGGCATTGTGCCTTTTGTATTAAATCCCGACGGTATTTCTGTGTTTCATCGTCAAAGTGAAGGACCGAGGGATAGAGGAAACCTGCAGTTGTGCGTCGGAATCTAATACTGATATCCCAGGAAACGCTCAAAGCAAGCCACAAACAATGAGAAGAATTACTCTTCTTGTACTTAAGTCGGCATTGTGCCTTTTGTAATACTTCCCGACGCAATTTCTGTGTTTCGTCGTCAATGTTAAGGATCAGGGGATGGAGTAAGGCTGCAGCTGTGCATCGGAATCTAATACTGATCCCCCAGGAAACGTTCAAAGCAAACCACTAACAATGAGAACATTTACTCTTCTTGTACTTAAGTCGGCATTGTGCCTTTTGTATTAAACCCCGAAGCAATATCTGTTTTTCGTCGTCAATGTGATGGTCCAACGGATAGAGTAAAGCTGCACTAGTGCATCGGAATCTAATACTGATCTCCCAGGAAACGCTCAAAGCAAACCACAGTCAATGAGAAGAATTATTCTTCTTGTACTTAAGTTGGCGTTGTGCCCTTTGTAGTAAACCCGACGCAATTTCTGTGTTTCATTGTCGATGTGAAGGTCCAAGGGATATAGTAAAGCTGCAGTAGTGCATCGGAATCTAATAGTGATCTCCCAGGAAACGCTCAAAGCAAACCACAAACAATGAGAAGTTCTACTTTTCTTGTACTTAAGTCGGCAGTGTGCCTTTTGTATTAAATCCCGACGCGATTTCTGTGTTTTGTCGTCAATGAGAAGGTCCAAGGGATAGAGTAAAGCTGCAGTAGTGCAACGGAATCAAATACTGTTCTCCCAGGAAACGCTCAAAGCTAACCAAAAACAATGACAAGCTCTACTCTTCTACTTAAGTCGGCAATGTGCCTTTTGCATTAAATCCCGACGCAATTTCTGTGTTACATCGTCAATGTGAAGGTCTAAGGGACAGAGTAAAGCTGCAGTAGTGCATCGGAATCTAATAGTGATATCCCAGGAAACGCTCAAAGCAACCACAAACAATTAAAATAATTACTCATCTTGTACTTTAGTCGGCATTGTGTCATTTGCATTAAATCCCCACGCAATTTCTGTGTATCATCGTCAATGTGAAGTTCCAAGAGATACAGTAACACTGCGGTAGTGCATCGGAATCTAATTCTGAACTCCCAAGAAACGCTCAAAGCAAACCACAAACAATAAGAAGATGTACTCTTCTTGCACATGAGTCGTCATTGTGCCTTTTGTATTAAATCCCGACACTATTTCTGTGTTTCATTGTAAATGTGAAGGTCCAAGGGATAGAGTAACGCTGCAGTAGTGCATCGGAATCTTATAATGATCTCCCAGGTAACGCTCAAAGTAAACCGCAAACTGTGAAAAGAATTACTCATCTTGTACTTAAGTCGGCACTGTGCCTTTTGAATTACTTCCCGACGCAATTTCTGTGTTTCATCGTCAGTGTGAAGGTCCAAGGGGTAGAGTAATGATGGGGTAGTGCATCGGAATCTAATACTGATCTCCCAGGAAACGCTCAAAGCAAACCACAAGCAATGAGAAGATTTACTCTTATTGAACTTAGGTCGGCATTGTTCCTTTTGTATTAAATCACGTTGCAATTTCTGTGTTGCGTCGTCAATGTGAAGGTCGAACGGATAGAGTATAGCTGCACTAGCGCATCGGAATCTAATACGGATCTCTAAGGAAACGCTCATAGCATACCACAAACAATGAGAGGATTTGCCCTTCTTGTACTTAAGTCGGCATTGGGCGTTTTGTATTAAATCGCGACGCAAGTTCTGTGTTTTATCGTCAATGTGAAGGTCCGAGGGATAGAGTAAAGCTTCAGTTGTGCATCGGAATCTAATACTCATCTCCCAGGAAACGCTCAAAGCAAACAAGAAACATTGAGAAGATTTACTCTTCTTGTACTAAAGTCGGCATTATGCCTTTTCTATTACATGCCGACGCAATTTCTTTCTTTGTTCGTCAATGTGAAGGACCAAGGGATGGAGTAAGGCTGCAGTAGAGCATCGGAATTTAATACTGATCCCCCAGGAAACGCTCAAAACAAGCCACAAACAATGAGAAGATTTAACCTTCTTGTACTTAAGTCGGCACTGTGCTTTCCGTATTAAATCCCGACGCAATTTCTGTGGTTCATCGTTAATGTGAATGTCTAAGGTATACAGTGAGGCTGCAGTAGAGCATCGGAATTTAATACTGATCTCCCAGGAGTCGCTCAAAGCAAATTACAAACAATGAGAAGATTTAACCTTCTTGTACTTTAGTTGGCATTGTGTCTTCCGTATTAAATCCCAACGCAATTTCTGTGGTTCCTCGTTAATGTGAAGTTCGAAGGGATAGAGTAAAGTGGCAGTAGTGCATCGGAATCTAATACTGATCTCCCAGAATACGCTCACCACAAACCAACAAACAATCAGAAGATTTACTCTTCTTGTACTTAAGTCGGCATTGTGCTTTTTGTATTAAATCCCGACGCCATTTCTGAGTTCCATCGTCAATTTTAAGGTCCAATTGATAGAGTAAATCTGCAGTAGTGCATCGTAACCTAATACTGATCTCGCAGGAAACGCTCTAAGGAAACCAGAAACAATGAGAACATTTACTCTTCTTGCACTTAAGTCAGCATTGTGCCTTTTGTATTAAGTCCCGACACAATATCTGTGTTTCATTATCAATGCGAATGTCAAAGGGATAGAGTAAAGCTGCACTAGTGCCTCGGAATGTAATACTGATCTCACAGGAAACGCTCAAAGCAAACCACAAACAATGAGAAGATTAATTCTTCTTGTACTTAAGTCAGCTTTGTGTCTTTTGCATTAAACCCCGACGCTATTTCTGTGTTTCATCGTAAATGAGAAGGTCCAAGGGATAGAGTAAGGCTGCAGTAGTGCATCGGAATCTAGTACAGATCTCTCAGGATACGCCCAAAGCAAAACACAAACAGTGAGAAGAATTACTCTTCTTGTACTTAATCGGCATTGTGCCATTTGTATTACATCCCGACGCAATTTCTGTGTTTCATCGTCAATGTGAAGGACCAAGGGATGGAGTAAAGCTGCAGTAGTGCATCGGGATCTAATACTGATCCCCCAAGAAACGCTCAAAGCAAACCACAAACAATGCGAAGATATACTCTTCTTATACTTAATTCGGCATTGTGCCTTTTGTATTAAACCCCGACGCAATTTCTGTGTTTCATCGTCAAAGTGATGGTCCTACGGATAGAGTAACGACGCAGTAGTGGATCGTTATCTAATACTGATCGCCCAGGAAACGCTCAAAGCTAACCACAAACAATTAGAAGATTTACACTTCCTTTTCTGAAGTCGGCATTGTGCCTTTTGTATTAAATCCCGACCCAATTTTTGTGTTTCACCATCAATGTGAAGGTCCATGGCATAGAATAAAGCTGCAGTAGTGCATCGGAATCTAATAGCGATAACCCATGAGACGCTCAAACCAAACCAAAAACAATTAGAAGATTTACTCTTCTTGTACTTAAGTCGGAATTGTGTTTTTCGCATTAAATCCCGACGCAATTTCTGTGTTTCATCGTCAAAGTGAAGGTCCAAAGGATTCAGTAACGTTGCAGTATTGCATCGGAATCTAATACTGATCTCCCAGGAAGCGCTCAAAGGAAACCACAAACCATGAGAAGGTTTGATCTTCTTGTACTTAAGGCGGCTTTGTGCCTTTTGTGTTAAATACCGACACTATTTGTGTGTTTCATCGTTAATGTGAAGGTCCAAGGTATAGAGTAAAGCTGCAGAAGTGCTTCGGAATCTAATACTGATCTCACAGGAAACGCTAAAAGCAAACCCCAAACAATGAGAAGATTTAATCTTCTTGTACTTAAGTCGGCTTTGTGCCTTTTGTATTAAATCCCAAAGCAATTTCTGTGTTTTATCGTAAATGTGAAGGCCCAATCGATAGAGTAAAGCTGCAGTAGTGCATCCGAATCTATTACTGATCTCCCAGTAACCAATCAAAACAAACCACAAATAGTGGGAAGAATTACTCTTCTTGTACTTAAGTCGGCATTGTGCCGTTTGTATTACATCCCGACGCAGTTTCTGTGTTTCACCGTCAATGTAAAGACCAATGGATGGAGTAAAGCTGCAGTAGCGAATCGGAATCTAATAGTGATCCCCCAGGAAACGCTCTAAGCAAACCACAAGCAATAAGAATATATACTCCTTTTGTACTTAAGTCGGCATTGTGCCTTTTGTGTTTAATCCCGACGCAATTTATGTGTTTCATCGTCGATGTGGAGGTCCAAGGGATAGATTAAATCTGCAGTAGTGCATCGGAATCTAATACTGATCTCCCAGGAAACGCTCAAAGCAAAGCACAAACAATGCGAAGATATACTCTTTTTGTACTTAATTCGGCATTGTGTCTTTTGTATTAAAACCCGACGATATATCTGTGTTTTATTGTTGATGTGAAAGTACAAGGGATAGAGTAAAGCTGCAGTGGTGGATCGGAATCTGATACTGATCGCAAAGGAAACGCTCGATGCAAACCACAAACAATGAGAAGATTTACACTTCCTGTACTGAAGTCGGCATTGTACCTTTTGTATTATATCCCGACGCCATTTCTGTGTTTCTTCGTCAATGTAAAGGTCCAACGGATAGAGTAAAGCAGCTGTAGTGGATCGTTATCCAAAACTGATCGCCCAGGAAACGCTCAAAGCAAACCACAAACAACGAGAAGATTTACTCTTCTTGAACTTAAGTCTGCATAGATCCTTTTGTATTAAATCCCGTTGCAATTTCTGTGTTTCGTCATCAATGAGAAGGTCGAACGGATAGAGTAAACCTGCAGTAGTGCACCGGAAGCTAATACGGATCACCCAGGAAACGCTCAAAGCAAACAACAAACAATGAGGAGTTTTACTCTTCTTATACTTAAGGCGGCATTGAGCCTTTTGTATTAAGCCCGACGCAAATTCTGTGTTTCATCGACAATTTGAAGATCCAAGGTATAGAGTAATGCTGCAGGAGTGCATCGGAATCTAAATTTGGTATCTGAGGAAACGCTCAAGGCAAACCACAAACAATTAGAAGATTTACTTTTCCTGTACTTAAGTCGGCATTGTGTCTTTTGCATTAAATCCCGACGCAATTTCTGTGTTTCATCGTCAATGTTAAGGTCCAAGGGATAGAGTAAAGCTGCAGTAGTGAATCGGAATGTAATGCTGATCTCCCAGGAATCGCTCAAAGGAAACCATAAACAATGAGAAGATTCTCCCTTCTTGTACTTAAGTCGGCATTGGGAGTTTTGTATTAAATCCCGACGCAAATTCTGTGTTTTATCGTCAATGTGAAGGTCCACGGGATAGAGTAAAGCTGCAGTTGTGCATCGGAATCTAATACTCATCACCCAGGAAACGCTCAAAGCAAACCAGAAACATTGAGAAGATTTACTCTTCTTGTACTTAAGTCGGCATTGTGTCTATCGTATTAAAACCCGACGTAATTTCTGTGTTTTATTGTTGATGTGAAGGTAAAAGGGAAAGAGTAAAGCCGCAATAGTTCATCGGAATCTAATACTGATCATAAAGGAAACGCTCAAAACAAACCACAAACCATGAGAAGATTTACACTTCCTGTACCGAAGTCGGCATCGTGCGTTTTGTAATAAATCCCGACGCAATTTTTGTGTTTCACCATCAATGTGAAGGTCCAACGGATAGAGTAAAGCTGCAGTAGTGGATCGTTATCTAATACTGATCACGCAGGAAACGCTCAAAACAAACCTCAAACAATGAGAAGATTTACACTTCCTGTACTGAAGTCGGCTTTGTGCCTTTTGTATTACATCCCGGTGCAATTTCTGTGATTCTTCGTCAATGTGAAAGACCAACGGATGGAGTAAGGCTGCAGTAGTGCATCGGAATCTAATTCTGATCCACCAGGAAACGCTCAAAGCCAACCACCAACAAATAGAAGTTCTACTCCTCTTGTACTTAAGTCTGCATTGTGCCTTTTTTATATAATCCCGACGCAATTTATGTGTTTCATCTTCAGTGTGAATGTCTAAGGGATAGGGTTAAGCTGCAGTAGTGCATCGGAATCTAATAGTGATCTCCCAGGATACGCCCAAAGCAAACCACAAACAATGAGAAGATTTACTCTTCTTGTACTTAAGTCGGCATTGTGCCTTTTGTATTTAATCCCGACGCAATTTCTGTGTTTCATCGTCAATGTGAAGGTGCAAGGAATAGAGTAAAGCTGCAGTAGAGCATCGGAATCTAATACTGATCTCCCAGAAACGCTCAAAGCAAACCACAAACTATGAGAAGCTTTAATCTTCTTGTACTTAAGTCGGCTTTGTGCCTTTTGTATTAAATCCCGACGCTATTTCTGTGTTTCTTCGTCAATGTGCTGTTCCAAGGGATAGAGTAATGCTGGAGTAGTGCATCGTAATCTAATACTGATCTCCCAGGAAGCGCTCAATGCAAACCACAAACAATGAGAAGGTTTAACCTTCATGTTCTTAAGTCGGCTTTGTACCTTTTGTGTTAAATCCCTGCGCTATTTCTGTGTTTCATCGTAAATGTGTAGGGCCAAGGGATAGAGTAAAGCTGCAGTAGTGCTTCGGAATCTAATACAGATCTCTCAGGAAACGCTCAAAGCAAACCACAAACAGTGAGAAGAATTACTCTTCTTATACTTAAGGCGTCATTGTGCCTCTTATATTAAATCCCAACGCTACATCTGTGTTTCATCGTAAATGTGAAGGTCCAAGGGATAGAGTAAAGCTGCAGTAGTGCATCGGAATCTAATACAGAAATCTCAGGAATCGCTCAAAGCAAACCACAAACAGTGAGAAGAATTACTCTTCCTGTACTTGAGGCAGCATTGTGCATTTGTGTTACATCCCGACGCAATTTCTGTGTTTCTTCGTCAATGTGAAGGACCGAGGGATGGAGTAAGGCGGCAGCAGTGCATCGGAATCTAATTCTGATCCCCCAGGAAACGCTCAAAGCATACCAAAAACAACTACAAGATTTACTCTTCTTGTACTTAAGTCGGCATTGTGTCTTCTGCATTTAATCCCGACGCAATATCTGGGTTTCATCATCAATGTTAAGGGCCAAGGGATACAGTAACGCTGCAGTCGTGCATCGGAATCTAAAACTGATCTCCCAGGAAACGCTCATAGCAAACCACAAACAACAAGAAGATTTACTCTTCGTGCACTTAAGTCGTCACTGTGCCTTTCGTATTATATCCCGGCGATATTTCTGTGTCTCATCGTCAATGTGCAGTTCCAAGGGTTAGAGTAAAGCTGGAGTAGTGCATCGGAATCTAATTCTGATCTCCCAGGAAACGCTCAAACCAAACCACAAACAGTGAGAAGAATGACTCTTCTTGTACTTTAGTCGGCATTATGCCTTTTGGATTACATCCACACGCAGTTTCTGTGTTGCTTCGTCAATGTGAAGGACCAAGGGACGGAGTAAGGCCGAAGTAGTGCATCGGAATCTAATACTGATCCCGCAGGAAACGCTCAAACCTAACCACAAATAATTAGAAGATTTACTCTTCTTGTACTTAAGACGACATTGTGCATTTTGTATTAAATCCCGAGGCAATTTCTGCGTTTCATCGTCAATGTGAAGGTCCAAGGGATAGAGTAAAGCTGCAGTAGTGCATCGGAATCTAATACTGAACTCCCAGAAAACGCTCTAAGCAAACCACAAACAATGAGAATATATACCCTTTTTGTACTTAAGTCGGCATTGTGCTTTTTGTATTTAGTCCCGACTCAATTTATGTGTTTCATCGTCAATGTGGAGGTCCAAGGGATAGATTAAATCTGCAGTAGTGGATCGGAATCTAATACTGATCTCCCAGGAAACGCTCAAAGCAAACCACAAACAATGCGAAGATATACTCTTCTTGTACTTAATTCTTCATTGTGTCTTTTGTATTAAAACCCGACGCAATATCTGTGTTTTATTGTTGGTGTGAATGTACAAGGGATGCAGTAAAGCTGCAGTAGTGCATCGGAATCTAATACGGGTCGCAAAGGAAACGCTCAAACCAAACCACAAACAATGAGAGTATTTACATTCCTGTACTGAAGTCAGCATTGTGCCTTTTGTATTAAATCCCGACCCAATTTCTGTGTTTCATCGTCATCGTGAAGGCTTAATGGATAGAATAAAGCTGCAGTAGTGCATCGGAATCTAATAGCGATAACCCATGAAACGCTCCAAGCAAACCACAAACAATTAGAAGATTTACTCTTCTTGTACTTAAGACGGCATTGTGCCTTTAGTATTAAATCCCGACGCAATTTCTGTGTTTCATCGTCAATGAGACCGTCCAAGGGATATATTAAAGCAGCAGTAGTGCATCCGCTACTAGTACAGATCTCCCACGAAACGCTCAAAGCAAACCACAAACAGTGAGATGATTTACCCTTCTTGTACTTAAGTCGGCATTGTGCCTTTTGTATTAAATCCCAACGCAATTTATCTGTTTCATCCACTATGTGAAAGACCAAATGATAGAGGGGGCTGCAGTAGTGCATCGGAATCTAATAGCGATCTCCCAGGAAACAGTCAAAGACAACCAAAAACAATGAGAAGATTTACTCTCCTTGTAATTAAATCGGCATTGTGCATTATTAATAAATCCCGACACAATTTTTGTGTTTTATCGTCAATGTGAGGGTGAAAGGGATAGAGCAAAGCTGCAGTAATGCAACGGAATCTAATACTGATCTCCTAGGAAACGCTCAAAGCAAACCACAAACAATCAGAAGATTTACCCTTCTTGTACTAAATTCGGCATTGTGCCTTTTGTATTAAATCCCGACACAATTTCTGTGGTTCGTCGATAATGTGAAGTTCCAAAGGATTGAGTAAAGCTGCAGTAGTGCACCGGAATCTAATACTGATCTCTATGGAAACGCTCAAAGCAAACCAGAAACAATGAGAAGGTTTCCCTAGCTTGTACTTAAGTCGGCATTGTGCCTTTTCTATTAAATCCCGACGCAATGTCTGTGTTTCATCGTTAATGTGATGGTCCAAGTGATAGAGTAAAGCTGCAGTAGTGCATCTGAATCTAATACTGATCTCCCAGGAAACGCTCAAACAAACAACAAACAATGAGAAGATTTACACTTCTTGTACTTAAGTCGGTATTGTGCTTTTTGTATTGAATCCCGGCGCAATTTCTGTGTTTCATCGTCAATGTGAAGGTCCAAGGGATAGAGTATAGCTGCAGTAGTGGATCGGAATCTGATACTGATCTCCCAGGAAACCCCCAAAGCAAACCACAAACAATGAGAAGATTTACTAACCTTGTACTTAAGTAGGCATTGTGCCTTTTGTTTAAAATCCCTACGCAATTACTGTGTTCCATCGTCAATTTGAAGTTTAAAGGGATGGAGTAAAGTTGCAGTAGTGCATTGGAATCTAATACGGATCTCCCAGGAAACGCTCAAACAAATCACAAACAATGAGAAGATTGAACCTTCTTGTACTTAAGTCGACATTGTGCCCTTTGTCTTAAATCCCGACGCCATTTCGGTGTTTCATCGACAATGTGAACGTCCAAGAGCTAGAGTAAACTTGCAGTAGTGCATCGGAATCGAACACTGATCTCCAAGGAAACGATCAAAGCAAACAACAGGCAATGAGAAGATTTAGTCTTCTTGTACTTAAGTCGGCATTGTGCCATTAGTATTAAATCCAGACGCAATTTCTGTGTTTCATCGACAATGTGAAGGTCCAAGGAAAGGGTAAAGCTGCAGTAGTGCATCGAAATCTAATACTGATCTCACAGGAAACGCTTAAATGAAACCACAAAGAAAGAGATTTTTTTCTCCTCGTGTGCTTAAGTCGGCATTGTGCCTTCTGTATTAATTCCCGACGCATTTTCTGTGTTTCATCGTCAATGTGAAGGTCCAAGTGATAGAGTAAGCCTGCAGTAGTGCATAGGAAACTAATACTGAACTCCCAGGAAACACTCAAATCATACCACACCCAATGAGAAAATTTACTCTACTTGTACTTAAGTCAGCATTGTGCCTTTTGTATTAAATGCCAACGCAATTTCTGTGTTTCTTCGTCAATGTGAGGGTCCAAGGGACAGAGTGAAGATGCAGTAGTGCACCGGAATCTAATAATTATCACCCAGGAAACGCTCAAACAAACCACAAACAGTGAGAAGATTTAACCATCTTGTACTTAAGTCGGCATTGTGCCTTTTGATTTAAATCCAGACGCAATTTCTGTGTTTCATCGTTAATGTGAACGTCCAAGGGATGGAGTAAAGCTGCAGTAGTGCATCGGATCTGGTACTGATCCCCCCGGAAACGCACAAAGCAAACCACAAACAAAAGGAACATTTACTCTTCTTGTACTTAAGTCTGCATTGTGCCTTTTGTATCAAATCCCGACGCAATTTCTGTGGTTTATCGTCAATGTGAAGGTGAAAGGGATAGAGTATAACTGCAGTAGTGCATCGATATCTAGTAGTGATCCCTAAGGAAACGAACAAAGCAAACCACAAACAACGAGAAGATTTACTCTTCTTCTACTTAAGTCGGCATTGTGCGTTTTGTATTAAATCCCGACGCTATTTCAGTGTTTCATCGTCAATGTGAAGGTCCAAGGGATAGAGTAAAGCTGTGGTAGTGCATCGGAATCTAATACTGATCCCCCAGGAGACGCTCAAAGCAAACCACAAACAATGAGAAGATGTACTCTTCTAGTACTTATGTCGGCATTGTGCCTCTTGTATTAAATCCCGACGCCATTTCTGTGTTTCATCATAAATGTGAAGGTCCAAGTGATGGAGTAAAGCAGCGGTAGTGCATCTGAATCTAAGACTGATCTCCCAGGAAACGCTCAAATCAAACCACAAACGGTGAGAGGATTTACTCTTCTTGTACTTAAGTTGGCATTGTGCCTTTTGTATCAAATCCCGACGCAATTTCAGTGTTTGATCGTCAATGTGAATGTCCAAGGGATGGAGTAAAGCTGCAGTAGTGCATCGGAATCGAATACTGATCTCCCAGGAAACGCTCCAAGCAAACCACAAACAAAGAGAATATTTACTCTTCTTGTACATAAGTCGGCATTGTGCCTTTTGTATTGTATCCCGACACAATTTCTGTTTTTCATCGTCAATGTTAAGATCCTAGGGATAGGGCAAAGCTGCAGTATTGCAACGGAATCAAATACTGATCACACAGGAAACGCTCCAAGATAACCAAAAACAATGAGAAGATTTACTCTTCTTGTACTTAAGTCGGCGTTGTGCCTTTCGTATTATATCCTGGCGATATTTCTGTGTTTCATCGTGAATGTGAAGGTCCGAGGGATAGAGTAAGGCTGCAGTAGTGCATCGGAATCAAATACTGATCTCCCAGGAAACGCCCAAAGCAAACCACAAACAATGAGAAGATTTACTCTTCTTGTACGTAAGTCCGCATAGTGCCTTTTGTATTAAATCCCAATGCAATATCTGTGTCTCCTCGTAAATGTGAAGGTCCAAGGGATGGAGTAACGCTGCAGCAGTGCTTCGGGATCTCATACTAATTTCCCAGGAAACGCTCAAAGCAAACCGCAAACAATGAGAAGATTTCTTGTACTTAAGTCGGCATTATGCCATCTGTATTAAATCCCGACGCACTTTTAGTGTTTTATCGCCAATGTGAAGGTGAAAGGGATATAGTAAAGCTGCAGTAGTGCATCGGCATCTAATACTGATCTCCCACGAAACGCTCAAGGCAAACCACAAACAAGGAGAAGATTTACTCTTCTAGTACTTAAGTCGGCATTTTGCCTTTTGTTTTAAACCCCGACGCTATTTCTGTGTTTCATCGTCAATGTGAAGGTCCAAGAGATAGAGTAAAGCTGCAGTAGTGCATCGGAATCTAATACTGTTCTCCCAGGAAAAGCTCTAATAAACCACGAACAATGAGAAGGTTTAACCTTCTTGTACTTAAGTCGGCATTGTGCCTTTTGTATTAAATCCAGACGCAATTTCAGTGTTTTATCGTCAATGTGAAGGTGAAAGGGATAGAGTATAACTGCAGTACTGCATCGGGATCTAGTAGTGATCCGCCAGGAAACGCTCAAAGCAAACCACTAACAGTGAGAAGATTTACTCTTCTTGTACTCATGTCGGCATTGTGCCTTTTGCATTAAATCCCGACGCAATTTATGTGTATCATCGTCAATGTGAAGGTCCAAGGGATAGAGTAAAGCTGCAGTAGTGCATCGGAATCTAATACTGATCTCCCAGGACACGCTCAAAGCAAACCACAAACAATGAGAAGATTTACTCTTCTTGTACTTAAGTTGGCATTGTGCCTTTCCTATTAAATCCCGATGCAATTTCTGTGGTTCATCGTTAATGTGAAGTTCCAAGGGATAGAGTAAAGCTGCAGTAGGGCATCGGAATGAAGTACTGATATCAAAGGAAACGCTCAAAGCAAACCACAAACAATGAGAAGATTTAACCTTCTTGTACTTAAGTTCGCATTGGGCCTTTTGTATTAAATCCCGACGTCATTTCTGTGTTCCAACGTCAATGTGAAGGTCCAAGGGAAAGAGTAAAGCTGCAGTAGTGCATCGGAATGTTATACTGATATTCCAGGAACGCACAAAGCAAACAACAAACAATGAGAAGAATTACTCTTCTTGTACTTAAGTAGGCATTATGCCTTTAGTATTAAATCCCGACGCCATTTCTGCGTTCCATCGCCAATGTGAAGCTCCAAGGGATTGAGTAAAGCAGCGTTAGTGCATCGGAATGTAACACAGATCTCCCAGGAAACGCTCAAAGCAAACCAGTAACAAAGAGAATATTTACTCTTCTTGTACGTATGTCGGTATTGTGCTTTTTCTACTAAATCCCGACGCATTTTCTGTGTTTCACCGTCAATGTAACGGTCCAAGGGATAGAGGAAAGCTGCAGTAGTGGATCGGACTCTACTACTGTTTACCCAGGAACGCTCAAAGCAAACCACACACAATGAGAAGATTTAATCTTCTTGTACTTAAGTCGGCATTGTGCCTTTTGTATTGAATCGCAACGTCATTTCTGTGTTTCATCGTCAATGTGAAGGTCCAAGAGATAGAGTAAAGCTGCAGTAGTGCATCGGAATCTAATACTGTTCTCCCAGGAAAAGCTCAAATAAACCACAAACAATGAGAAGATTTAACCTTCTTGTACTTAAGTCGGCATTGTGCCTTTTGTATTAATTCCCGACGCAATTTCTGTGTTTTATCGTCAATGTGAAGGTGAAAGGGATAGGGTATAACTACAGTAGTGCATCGGGATCAAGTAGTGATACCCCAGGAAACGCTCAAAGCAAACCACAAACAATGAGAAGATTTACTCTTCTTGTACTTAGGTCGGCATTGTGCCTTTTGTATTAAATCCCAATGCAATTTCTGTGTTTCATCGTCATTGTGAAGGTCCAATGAATAGAGTAAAGCTGCAGTAGTGCATCGGAATTTAATACTGATCTCCCAGGATAAGCTCAAAGCAAACCACAAGCGATGAGAAGATTTTCTCTTTTTTTACTTTAGTCGGCATTGTGCCTTTTGTATTAAATCCCGACGCTATTTCTGTGTTTCATTGTCAGTGTCAAAGTCCAAGGTATAGAGTTAAGCTGGAGTAGTGCATCGGAACCTAAGACTTATATCCCAGGAAACGCCCAAAGAACCTCAAGCAGTGAGAAGACTTACTCTTCTTGTACTTATGTCGGTATTGTGCCTTTTGTATTAAATCCCGACGCAATATCTGTGTTTCATCGTCAATGTTAAGGCCCAAGGGATTCAGTAAAGCTGCAGTAGTGCATCGGAATCTAGTACTGATTCCCCAGGAAAGCTCAAAGCAAACAACAAACAATGAGATGATTAACTCTTCTTCTATTTAAGTCGGCATTGTGCCTTTTGTATTATATCACAACGCAATTTATGCGTTTCATCCTCAATGTGAGGGTCCAAGGGATAGAGTAAAGCTGCAGTAGTGCATCGGAATCTAATACTGATCTCCCAGGAAACGCTCAAAGCAAACCACAAACAATGAGAAGATTTACTCTTCTTGTACTCAAGTTGGCAATGTGCCTTTTGTATTAAATCCCGAGGCAATATCTGTGTTTCATCGACAATGTGAAAGTCCAAGGTATAGAGTAAACTTTCAGTAGTGCATCGGAATCTGATACAGATCTATCAGGAAACGCTCAAAGCAAACCACAAACAATCTGAAGATTTACCCTTCTTGTACCTAATTTGGCATTGTGCCTTTCGTATTAAATCTCGACAAAATTTCTGTGGTTCATCGTTAATGTGAAGTTCCAAGGGATAGAGTGAAGCTGCAGTAGTGCATCGGAATCTAATACTCATCTCCCTAGAAACGCTCAAAGCAAACCTCAAACAATGAGAAATTTCCCCTGCTTGTACTTAAGTCGGCATTGTGCCTTTTGTATTAAATCCCGACGCAATGTCTGTGTTTCATCGTCAATGAAAAGGTCCAAGGGATAGAGTAAAGCTGCAGTAGTGCATCGGAATCTACACTGATGTCCCAGAAAACGCTCAAAGCAAACAACAAATAATGTGATGGTTTACTCATCTCGTACTTAAGTCGGCATTGGGCTTTTTGTATTGAATCCCGGCGCAATTTCTGTGTTTCATCGTCAATGTGAAGGTCCAAAGGATAGAGTAAAGCTGCAGTGGTGACTTTTAATCTAATGCTGATCCCTCAGGAAACTCCCAAAGCAAACCACAAACAATGAGAAATTTATCCTTCTTGTACTTAAGTCGGCATTGTGCCCTTTGTCTTAAATCCCGACGCTATTTCGGTATTTTATCGACAACGTGAAAGTCCAAGGGATAGAGTAAACTTGCAGTAGTGCATCGGAATCGAACACTGATCTCCAAGGAAACGCTCAAAGCAAACCACAGACACTGAGAAGATTTAGTCTTCTTGTACTTAAGTCGGCTTTGTGAAATTAGTATTAAATCCCGACGCAATTTCTGTGTGTCATCGTCAATGAGAAGGTCCAATGGATAGATTAAAGCAGCAGTGGTGCACCCGAATCTAGTACTGTTCTCTCACGAAACGCCCAAAGCAAATCACAAACAATGAGAAGATGTACTCTCCTTGTCCTTATGTCGGCATTGTGCCTTTTGTATTAAATCCAGACGCAATTTCTGTCTTTCATCGTCAATGTGAAGGTCCAAGGAAAGGGTAAAGCTGCAGTAGTGCATCGAAATCTAATACTGATCTCCCAAGAAACGCTCAAATCAAACCACAAGGAAAGAGATTTTTTTCTCCTCGTGTACTTAAGTCGGCATTGTGTCTTCTGTATTAAATCCCGACGCATTTTCTGTGTTTCATCGTCAATGTGAAGGTCCAAGGGATAGAGTAAACCTGCAGTTGTGCATCGGAATCTAGTACTGAGCCCCCTGGAAACGCTCAAAGCAAACCAAATACATTGAGAACATTTACTCCTCTTGTACTTAAGTCGGCATTGTGCCTTTTGTATTAAATCCCGACGCAATTTCAGTGTTCTTCGTCAATGTGAAGGTCCAAGGGATAGAGTAAAGCTGCATTAGTGGATCGGACTCTAATACTGATATCCCAAGAAATGCTCAAAGCAAACCTCAAACAACGAGAATATTTACTCTCCTTGTACTTAAGGTGGCATTGGGCGTTTTGTGTTAAATCCCGACGCAATTTCTGTGTTTCATCGTCTATATCAAGTTCCAAGGGATAGAGTAAAGCTGCAGCATTGCATCGGAATCTAATACGGATCTCCCAGGAATAGCACAAAGCAAACCACAATGATGCAGAATATTTACTCCTCTTGTACTTAGGTCAGCATTGTGCATTTTGTATTAAATCCCGACGCATTAACTGTGTTTCATCATCAATGCGAAGGTCCAAGGGATAGCGTAAAGCTGCAGTAGTGCATAGGAAACTAATACTGAACTCCCAGGAAACACTCAAAGCAAACCAGAAACAATGAGAAGATTTACTCTTCTTGTACACAAGTCGGCATTGTGCCTTTTGTATTAAATCGCGACGCATTTTCTGTGATTCATCGACAGTGTGAATGTCCAAGGGATCGAGTAAAGCTGCAGTAGTGCATCGGAATCTAACGCTGATCTCCCTGGAAACGCTCAAAGCGAACCACAAACAATGAGAGGATTGTCACTTCTTGTACTAAAGTCGGCATTGTGCTTTTGTATTAAATCGTGACGCAATTTCTGTGTTTCATCGTCAATGTGAAGATCAAAGGGATAGAGTAAAGCTGCAGTAGTGCATCGGAATCTAATACTGATCTTCCAGGAAACGCTCAAAGCAAACCAGAAACAATGAGAAGATCTACTCTTCTTGTACTTAAGTCGGCTTTGTGCCTTTTGTATTAAATCCCGATGCCATTTGTGTTCCATCGTCAATGTTAAGGTCCAAGGGATAGAGTAAAGCTGCAGTAGTGCATCGGAATCTAATACTGATCTCCCAGGAAACGCTTAAAGCAAACAACAAACAGTGAGAAGATTTACACGTCTTGCACTTATGTCGGCATTGTGTCTTTTGTATTGAATCCAGACGTAATATCTGTGTTTCATCGACTATGTGAGACCCCAAGAGTTAGAGTCAAGCTGCAGTAGTTCATCGAAATCAAATAGTGATCTCCCAGGAAACGCTCAAAGGAAATCACAAACAATGAGAATAGTTACTCTTCTTGTACTGAAGCCGGAATTGGGCCTTTTGTATTAAATACCGACTCTATTTCTGAGTTCCATCGTCAATGTGAAGGTGCAAGGGATAGAGTAAAGCTGCAGTAGTGCATCAGAATCTAATACGTATCTCCCAGGAAACGCTCAAAGCAAACCTCAAACAATGTGAAGATTTACTAAATTTGTTATTAAGTTGGCATTGTGCTTTTGCTTTATATCCCGACGCTATTTCTGAGTTTCATCGACAATGTGAAGAGCCAAGGGATAGAGTAAAGCTGCAGTAGTGCATCTTAATCTAAGACTGATCTCCCAGGAAACGCTCAAAGCAAACCACAAACGTTGAGTAGAATTAACCTTCTTGTACTTAAGTCGGCATTGTGCTTTTCGTATAAAATCCCGACGCAATTTCTGTGTATCATCGTCAATGTGAAGGTCCAAGGGATAGAGTAAAGCTGCAGTAGTGCATCGGAATCAAATAGTGATCTCCCAGGAAACGCTCAAAGGAAATCACAAACAATGAGAATAGTTACTCTTCTTGTACTGAAGCCGGAATTGGGCTTTTGTATTAAATACCGACTCTATTTCTGAATTCCATCGTCAATGTGAAGGTGCAAGGGATAGAGTAAAGCTGCAGTAGTGCATCAGAATCTAATACGGATCTCCCAGGAAACGCTCAAAGCAAACCTCAAACAATGTGAAGATTTACTAAATTTGTTATTAAGTTGGCAATGTGCTTTTGCTTTATATCCCGACGCTATTTCTGAGTTTCATCGACAATGTGAAGAGCCAAGGGATAGAGTAAAGCTGCAGTAGTGCATCTTTGATCTCCCAGGAAACGCTCAAAGCAAACCACAAACGTTGAGTAGAATTAACCTTCTTGTACTTAAGTCGGCATTGTACCTTTCGTATAAAATCCCGACGCAATTTCTGTGTTTCATCGTCAATGTGAAGGTCCAAGGGATAGAGTAAAGCTGCAGTAGTGCATCGGAATCTAATACCGATCTCCCATGAAATGCTCAAAGCAAGCCACAAACAATGAGAAGATTTAACCTCCTTGTACTTAAGTCGGCATTGTGCCTTATGTATTTAATCCCGACGCAATTTCTGTGTTTCATCGACAATGTGAAAGTCCAAGGGATAAAGTTGCAGTAGTGCATCGGAATCTAACACTGATCTCCCAGGAAACGGTCAAAGAAAACCACAGACAATGAGAAGATTTATCCTCCCGTACTTAAGTCGGCATTGTGGCTTTAGTATTAAATCCCGACGCAATTTCTGTGTGTCATCGTCAATGAGAAGGTCCAAGGGATAGATTAAAGCAGTAGTAGTGCACCCGAATCTAGTACTGATCTCCCACGAAACGCTCAAAGCAAACCACAAACAATGAGAAGATTTACTCTCCTTGTACATAAGTTGGCATTGTGCCTTTCGTATTAAATCCCGACGCAGGTTCTGTGTTTCATCGTCAATGTGAAAGTCCAAGGAAAGGGTAAAGCTGCTGTAGTGCATCGAAATCTAATACTGATCTCCCAGGAAACGCTCAAATCAAACGACAAACAATGAGAAGATTTACTCTTCTTGTAGTAAAGTCGGCATTGTGCTTTTTGTATTATATCCCGACTCAATTTATGTCATTTTTCGTCAATGTGAAGGTCCAAGGGATGGAGTAAAGCTGCAGTAGTGCATCGGAATCTAGTACTGAGCCCCCTGGAAACGCTCAAAGCAAACCACATACAATGAGACGATTTTCTCTTCTTGTAGTAAAGTCGGCATTGTGCTTTTTGTATTATATCCCGACGCAATTTATGTCATTTTTCGTCAATGTGAAGGTCCAAGGGATGGAGTAAAGCTGCAGTAGTGCATCGGAATCTAATACTGATTTCCCAGGAAACGCTCAAAGCAAACCACAAGCAATGAGATGATTTATTCTGTTTATACTTAAGGTGGCATTATGCCTTTTGTATTAAATCGGGACGCAATTTCTGTGTTTCATCGTCAATGTGAAGGTCCGAGCGATAGAGTAAAGCTGCAGTAGTGCATCGGAATCTAATACTGATCTCCCACGACATGCTCAAAGCAAACCACAAACGATGAGAAGATTTACTCTCCTTGTTCTTAAGTCGGCATTGTGTATTTTGTATTAGATCCCGACGCAATTTCTGTGTTTTATCGTCAATGTGAAGGTGAAAGGGATAGAAGAAAGCTGCAGTAGTGCTTCAGAATATAATACCTATCTCCCAGGAAACGCTCAAAGCAAACCACAAACAATGAGATGATTTAACCTTCTTGTACTTAATTTGGCATTGTGCCTTTCGTATTAAATCCCGACGCAATTTCTGTGGTTCATCGTTAATGTGAAGCTCCAAGGGATAGAGAAAACCGGCAGTACTGCATTAGAATCTAATACTGATCTCCCTGCACACGCTCAAAGCAAACCACAAACAATGAAAAGATTTCCCCTGCCTGTACTTAAGTCGGCATAATGCCGACGCAATGTCTGTGTTTCATCGTCAATGTGAAGGTCCAAGGGATACCGTAAAGCTGCAGTAGTGCATCGGAATGTAATACTGATATCCCAGGAATCGCACAAAGCAAACCACAAACAATGAGAAGATTTACTCTTCTTGTACTCAAGTTGGCATTGTGCCTTTTGTATTACATCCCGACGCAATTTCTGTGTTTCATCGTCAATGAGAAGATCCAAGGGATAGATTAAAGCAGTAGTAGTGCATCTGAATCTAGTACTGATCTCCAACGAAACGCTCAATGCAAACTACAAACAATGTGAAGATATACTCATCTTGTACTTAAGACGGCATTATGCGTTTTGTATTAAATCCCGATTCAATTTCAGTGATTCAGTGTCAATGTGAAGGTCCAAGGGATGGAGTAAAGCTGAAGTAGTGCTTCGGAATCTAATACTGATCCCAAAGGAAACACTCATGGCAAACCACAAACAAAGAAATTATTTTCTCCTCTTGTACTTAAGTCGGCATTCTGCCTTCTGCATTACATCCCGACGCTTTTTCTGTGTTTCGTCGTCAATGTGAAGGTCCAAAGGATAGAGTAAACCTGCAGTTGTGCATCGGAATCTAGTACTGAACCCCCAGGAAACGGTCAAAGGAAACCACAAACAATGAGAACATTTACTCTTCTTGTACTTAACTAGCATTGTGCCTTTTGTATTAAATCCCGACGCAATTTCTGTGTTTCTTCGTCATCGTGAAGGTCCAAGGAATAGAGTAAAGCTGCATTAGTGGATCGGAATCTAATACTGATCTCCCAAGAAACGCTTAAAACAAACCACAAACAATGAGAAGATTTACTCTCCTTGTACTTAAGTTGGCATTGAGCCTTTTCTATTAAATTCCGACGCATTTTCTGTGTTTCATCGTCAATGTGAAGGTCCAAGGGATAGAGTAAACCTGAAGTTGTGCATCGGAATCTAGTACTGAGCCACCTGGAAACGCTCAAAGCAAACCACATACAATGAGAACATTTACTCCTCTTGTACTTAAGTCGGCATTGTGCCTTTTGTATTAAATGCAGACGCAATATCTGTGTTTCATCGTCTATGTGAAGGTCCGAGGGATAGCGGAAAGCTGCAGTACTGCATAGGTAACTAATACTGAACTCCCAGGAAACACTCAAAGCAAACCACAAGCAATGAGAAGATTTACACTTCTTGTACACAAGTCCGCATTGTGCCTTTGAATTAAATCAAGACGCAATTTCTGTCATTCATCAACAATGTGAAAGACCAAGGGATAGAGTCAAGCTGCAGTGTTGCATCGGAATCTAACACTGATCTCCCTGGAAACGCTCAAAGCAAACCACAAACAATGAGAAGATTGACACTTCTCGTACTAAAGTCGGCAATGTGCATTTGTATTAAATCGTGACGCAATTTCTGTGTTTCATCGTCAATGTGAAGATCAAAGGGATAGAGTAAAGCTGCAGTAGTGCATCGGAATCAAATAGTGATCTCTAAGGAAACTCTCAAAGAAAATCACAAACAATGAGAATAGTTACTCTTCTTGTACTTAAGCCGGAATTGGGCCTTTTGTATTAAATACCGACTCTATTTCTGAGTTCCATCGTCAATGTGAAGGTGCAAGGAATACAGTAAAGCTGCAGTAGTGCATCAGAATCTAATACGGATCTCCCAGGAAACGCTCAAAGCAAACCACAAACAGTGAGAAGATTTAACCTTCTTGTACTTAAGTCGGCATTGTGCTTTTTGTATTAAATCCCGACGCCATTTCTGTGTTTCATCGCCAATGTGAGGGTCCAAGTGATAGAGTAATGCTGCAGTAGTGCATCGGAATGTAATATTGATATCCCAGGAATCGCACAAAGCAAACCACAAACAATGAGAGGATTTACTCTTCTTGTACTCATGTTGGCATTGTGCCTTTTGTATTTAATCCCGACGCAATTTCTGTGTTTCATCGACAATGTGAAAGTCCAAGGGATAGATTAAAGTTGCAGTACTACATCGGAATCTAACACTGATCTCCCAGGAAACGCTCAAAGCAAACCACAGACAATGAGAAGATTGACTCCTCCTGTACTTAAGTCGGCATTGTGGCATTAGTATTAAATCCCGACGCAATTTCTGAGTGTCATCGTCAATGAGAAGGTATAAGGGATAGATTAAAGCAGTAGTAGTGCATCCGAATCTAGTACTGATCTCCCACGAAACGCTCAAAGCAAACCACAAACAATGAGAAGATGTACTCTTCTTGTACTTAAGACGGCATTGGGCGTTTTGTACTAAATCCCGACGCAATTTCTGTGTTTCATTGTCAATGTTTAGGTCCAAGGGATAGAGTAAAGCTGCAGTAGTTCATCGGAATCTAATACTGATCTCCGAGGAAACGCTCAAAGCAAACCAAAAGGAAAGAGAATTTTTACTCCTCTTGTACTTATGTCGGCATTGTGCATATAGTATTAAATCCCGACGCATTATCTGTGTTTCATCACCACCGTGAAGGTCCAAGTGATAGAGTAAAGCTGCAGTAGTGCATCGAAACCTAATACTGATACCCAGGAAACGCTCAAAGCAAACCACAAACGATGAGATGATTTACTCTTCTTGTACTTAATTCGGCATTTTGCCTTTTGTGTTAACTCCCGACACTATTTCTGTGTTTCATCGACAATGTGAAGGTCCAAGGGATAGAGTAAAGCTGCAGTAGTGCATCTTAATCTAAGACTGATCACCCAGGAAATGCTCAAAGCAAACCACAAACAGTGAGAAGATTTACTCCTCTTGAACTTAAGTCGCCATTGTGCATTTTGTATGAAATCCCGACGCAATTTCTATGTTTCATCGTCAATGTGAAGTTCCAAGGGATAGCGTAATGCTGCAGTAGTGCATCAGAATCTAGTACTGATCTCCCAGCAAACGCTCAAAGCAAACCACAAACGTTGAGTAGAGATAACCTTCTTGTACTTAAGTCGGCATTGTGCCTTTCGTATTAAATCCCGACGCAATATCTGTGTTTCATCGTCAATGTGAAGGTCCAAGGGATAGAGTAAAGCTGCAGTAGTGCATCGGAATCTAGTACTAATCTCACAGGGAACGCTCAAAGCAAACCACAAACAGTGAGAAGATTTACTCTTCTTGTACATATGTCGGCATTGTGTCTTTTGTATTAAATCCCGACGCAATTTCTGTGGATCATCGACTATGTGAGACTCCAATGGATAGAGCTAAGCTGCAGTAGTGCATCAGAGCCAATACTGAACTCCCAGGGAACGTTCAAACAAACCACAAACAATTAGAAGATTTAACCTTCTTCTACTTAAGTCGGCTTTGTGCAATTTGTATTAAATCCCGACGCAATTTCTGTGTTTCATCGTCAATGTGAAGATCCAAGGGATAGCGTAATGCTGCAGTAGTGCATCAGAATCTAGTACTGATCTCCCAGGAAACGCTCAAAGCAAACCACAAACGTTGAGTAGAATTAACCTTCTTGTACTTAAGTCGGCATTGTGCCTTTCGCATTAAATCCCGACGCAATTTCCGTGTTTCATCGTCAATGTGAAGGTCCAAGGGATAGAGTAAACCTGCAGTTGTACATCGGAATGTAGTACTGATCCCCCAGGAAACGCTCAAAGGAAACCACAAACAATGAGAACATTCACTCTTCTTGTACTTAAGTTGCATTGTGCCATTTGTATTAAATCCCGAAGCAATTCTGTGTTTCTTCGTCAATGTGAAGGTCCAAGGGATAGAGTAAAGGTGAATTAGTGGATCGGAATTTAATACTGATCTCCCAAGAAACGCTCAAAATAAACCACAAACAACGAGAAGATTTACTCTTCTTGTACTTAAGTTGGCATTGTGCTATTTGTATTAATTCCCGACGCAATTTCTGTGTTTCTTCGTCAATGTGAAGGTCCAAGGGATAGAGTAAGGCTGCAGTAGTGCATCGGAATCTAATACTGATCTCCCTGGAAACGCTCAAAGCAAACCAAAAGCAATGAGAAGATTCATTCTTCTTGTACTTAAGTTGACATTACGCCTTTTGCAGTAAATCCCGACGCAATTTCTGTGATTCATCGTCAATGTGAAGGTCCAAGGGATAGAGTAAAGCTGCAGTAGTGCATCGGAATCTAGCACTGATCCTCCACTAAACGCTCAAAGCAAACCACAAACAATGAGAAGATTTACTCTTCTTGTACTTAAGTCGGCATTGTGCCTTTTGTATTAAATTCCGACGCAATTTCTGTGTTTCATCGTCAATGTGAAGGTCCAAGGGATAGAGTAAAGCTGCAGTAGTGCTTCGGAATCTAATACTGATCTCCCAGGAAACCCTCAACGCAAACATCAAACGTTGAGATTAATTAACCTTCTTGTACTTAAGTCGGCATTGTGCGTTTCGTATTAAATCCCGAAGCAATTTCTGTGTTTCAACGTCAATGTGAAGGTCCCAGGAATAGAGTAAAGCTGCAGTAGTGGATCGGAATCTACTACTGAACTCTCAGGAAACGCTCAAAGCAAACCTCAAACAATTTGAAGTTTTAGTCTTCTTGTACTCAAGTCGGCATTGTGCCTTTTGTATTAAATCGCGACGCAATTTCTGTGATTCATCAACAGTGTGAAAGTCCAAGGGATAGAGTAAAGCTGCAGTAGTGCATCAGAATCTAAAACTGATCACCCGGGAAACGCTCAAAGCAAACCACAAACAATAAGAAGATTTACACTTCTTGTACTAATGTCGACATTGTGCTATTTGTATTAATTACCGACGCAACTACTGTGTTTCGTCGTCAATGTGAAGGACCAAGGGATAGAGTAAAGCTGCAGTAGAGCATCGGAATCTCATACTGATCTCCCTGGAAACGCTCAAAGCAAACCAAAAGCAATGAGAAGATTTATTCTACTTGTACTTAAGTTGGCACAACGCCTTTTGCCGTAAATCCCGACGCAATTTCTGTGTTTCATCGTCAATGTGAAGGTCCAGGGGATAGAGTAAAGCTGCAGTAGTGCATCGTAACCTAATACTGAGCTCCCAGGAAACGCTCGAATGAAACCACAAACAATGAGAAGATTCACTCTACTTGTACTTTAGCCGGCATTGTGCCTTTTGTATTAAATCCGGACGGAGTTTCTGTGTTTCATCGTCAATGTGAAAATCCAAGGGATAGAGTAAAGCTTCAGTAGTGCATCGAAATCTAGTACTGATCTCCCAGGAGACGCTTAAAGCAAGCCACAAGCAGTGAGAAGATTTACTCTTCTTGTACTTAAGCCGGCATTGTGCATTTTGTATTAAATTTTGACGCAATATCTGTGTTTCAACGTCAATGTGAAGGTCCAAGGGATAGAGTAAACCTGCAGTAGTGCATCGGAATCTAAAACTGATCTCCCAGGAAACGCTCAATGCAAACCATAAAACAAAGAGAATATTTATTCTTCTTGTACTTAAGTCGGGATTGTGCCTTTTCTATTAAACCCCGACGCATTTCCTGTGTTTCATCGTCAATGTAAAGGTCCTAGCGGTAGAGTAAAGCTGCAGTAGTTCATCGGAATATAGTTCTGGTTCCCTAGGAATGCTCAAAGGCAACCACAAGCAATGAGAAGATTTACTCGTACTTAAGTCGGCATTGTGCCTTTTGTATTAAATCCCGACGCAATTTCTGTGTTTCATCTTCTATGTGCAAGTTCAAGGGATAGAGTAAAGCTGCAGTAGTGCATCGGAATCTAATACTGATATCCCAGGAAACGCTCAAACAAACCACAAACAATGAGAAGATTTACCGTCTTGTACTTAAGTCGCCATTGTGCCTTTTGTATTAAATCCCGACGCAATTTCTCTGATTCATCGTCAATGTTAAAGTCCAAGGGATAGAGTAAAGCTGCAGTAGTGCATCGGAATATAATACTGATATCCAAGGAAACGCTCAAAGCAAACCACAAACAATGGGAAGATTTACTCTTCTTGTGCTTATGTCGGCATTGTGACTTTTGTATTAAATCCCGAAGCAAATTCTGTGTTTTATCGTCAATGTGAAGGTGAAAGGGATAGAGTAAATCTGAAGTAGTGCATCGGATTCTAATACTAATCTCCAAGGAAACGCTCAAAGCAAACCACAAACAAAGAGAATTTATACTCTTCTTGTACTTAAGTCGGTATTGTGCAATTTCTATTAAATCCCGAAGCAATTGCTGTGTTTCATCGTCAATTTAAAGGTCCAAGGGATAGAGTAAAGCTGCAGTAGTGCATCGGAATCTAGTACTGATTCCCCGGGAACGCTCAAAGCAAACCACAAAAATGAGAAGATTTACTCTTCTTGTATTTAAGTCGGCATTGTGCCTTTTGTATTAAATTCCAACGCAATATCTGTGTTTCATCGTCAATGTGAAGGTCCAAGGGATAGAGTAAAGCTGCTGTAGTGCATCGGAATCTGCTGCTGATCTCACAGGAAACGCTTAAAGCAAACCACAATCAGTGAGAAGATTTAACCATCTTGTACTTAAGTAGGCATTGTGCATTTTATATTAAAACCCGACGCAATATCAGTGTTTCATCATCAATGTGACGGTCCAAGGGATAGAGTAAAGCTGCAGTAGTGCATCGGAATCTAATACTGATCTCCCAGGAAACGCTCTAAGGAAGCCATAAACAATGAGAAAATTTACTCTTCTTGTACTTAAGTCGGCATTGTGCCTTTTGTATTAAATCCCGACGCAATTTCTGTGTTTTGTCGTCAATATGAAGATCCAAGGGATAAAGCTGCAGTAGTGCAACGGAATCTAATACTGATCTCCCAGGAAACGCTCAAAGGAAACCCTAATCAAAGAGAAGATTTACTCTTCTAGTACTTAAGTCGGCGTTGGGCCTTTTGTACTAAATCCCGACGCCAATTCTGTGTTTTATCGTTAATGTGATGGTGAAAGGGATAGAGTAAAGCTGCAGTAGTGCATCGGAATCTGATACTAATCTCCCAGGAAACGCTCAAAGCAAACCACAAACAACACGATGACTTACTCATCTTGTACTTAGGTCGGCATTGTGCCTTTTGTATTAAATCCCGACGCAATTTCTGTGATTTATCGTCAATGTGAAGGTGAAAGGGGTAATGTAAATCTGCAGTAGTGCTTTGGAATCTAATACTGATTTTCCAGGAAACGCTCAAAGCAAACCACAAACAACATGAAGATTTACCCTTCTTGTACTTAAGTCGGCATTGTGCCTTTTGTATTAAATCCCAGCGCAATTTCTGAGTTTCATCGTCGATGTGAAGTTCCAAGGAATAGAGTGAAGCTGCAGTAGTGCGTCGCAATCTAGTACTGATTCCCCAGGAACGCTCCAAGCCAACCACAAACAATGAGAAGATTAACTCTACTTGTACTTAAGTCGGTATTGTGCCTTTTGTATTAAATCCCGACGCAATTTCAATGTTTCATCGTCAATGTGAAGATAAAAGGGATAGAGTAAAGCTGCAGTAATGCATATGAATCTAATACTGATCATCCAGGAAACGCTCAAAGCAAACCAGAAACAATGAGAAGATCTGCCCTTCTTGTACTTAAGTCAGTTTTGTGCCTTTTGAATTAAATCCTGATGCCATTTCTGTGTTCCATCGTCAATGTGAAGGTCCAAGGGATAGAGTAAAGCGGCAGTAGTGCATCGGAATCTAATACTGATCTCCCAGGAAACGCTTAAAGCAAACCACAATCAGTGAGAAGATTTACTCTTCTTGTACTTAAGTCGGCATTGTGTCTTTCTATTAAATCCCGACGCGATTTCTGTGTTTCATCTACTAGGTGAGCATCCAAGGGATAGAGTAAAGCTGCAGTAGTGCATCGGAAAATTAACAGTGACCTCCCAGGAAGGGCTCATAGCAAACCACAAACAATGAGAGAATTTACTCATCTTGCAGTTAAGTCGGCATTGTGCCTTTGTATTAAACACCGTCGCTATTTCTGAGATCCATCGTCAATGTGAAGGTCCAAGGGATAGAGAAAGCTGCAGTAGTGCATCGAAATCTACTACTGATCTCCCAGGATCGCTCAAAGAAAACCACAAGCAAAGAGAATATTTCCTCTTCTTGTACGTAAGTCGGTATTGTGCCTTTTCTCTTAAATCCCGACGCATTCTCTGTGTTTCATCCTGAATGTAAAGGTCCAAGGGATAGAGTAAAGCTCCAGTAGTGCATCGGAATCAAGTACCGATTCCCCAGCAACGCTCAAAGCCAACCACAAACAATGAGAAGATTTACTCTACTTATACTTAAAATTGCATTGTGCCTTTTGTATTAAATCCTGACGCAATTTCTGTGTTTCATCGTCTATGTGAACGTCCAAGGGATAGAGGAAAGCTGCAGTAGTGGATCGGAATCTAATACTGATCTCCCAGGAAACGCTCAAACAATCCTCAAACAATGAGAAGATTTACCTTCTTGTACTTAAGTCTGCATTGTGCCTTTTGTATTAAATCCCGACGCAATTTCTGTGTTTCATTGTCAATATGAATGTGAAAGGGAAAGAGTACAGCTGCAGTAGTGCATCGGAATCTAATACTATTCTCCCAGGAAACGCTCAAAGCAAACCACAAACAAAGAGAATATTTACTCTTCTTGTAGTTAAGTCGGTATTGTGCCATATCTATTAAATCCCGACGCATTTTCTGTGTTACATCGTCAATGTAAAGGTCCAAGGGATAGAGTAAAGCTGCAGTAGTGCATCGGAATCTAATACCGTTCTCCCAGGAAACGCTCAAAGGAAACCATAATCAATGAGAAGATTTACTCTTCTTGTACTTAAGTTGCCATTGTGCATTTTGTATTAAATCAAAATGCAATATCTCTGTATCATCGTCAATGTGATGGTGAAAGGGATAGAGTAAAGCTGCAGTAGTGCATCGGAATCTGATACTAATCTCCCAGGAAACGCTCAAAGCAAACCACAACCAACATGATGATTTACTCAACTTGTACTTAAGTCGGCATTGTGCATTTTGTATTAAAACCCGACGCTATTTCTGTGGTTCATCGTCAATGTGAAGGTCCAAGAGGTAGAGTAAAGCTGCAATAGTGCATCGGAATCTAATACTGATAAACTAGGAAACGCTCAAAGCAAACCACAAACAATGAGAAAATTTACTCTTCTTGTACTTAAGTCCGTATTGTGCCTTTGGTATTAAATCCCGACGCAATTTCTGTGTTTCATCGTCAATGCGAAGGTCCAAGGTATGGAGTAAAGCTGCAGTAGTGCATCGGTATCTAATACTGATCTCCCAGGAAACGCTCAAAGAAACCATATGTCGGCATTGTGCCTTTTGTTTATATCCCGACGCAGTTTCTGTGTTTTATCGTCAATGTGAAGGTGAAAGGGATAGAGTGAAGCTGCAGTAGTGCATCGGATTCTAATAGTGATCTCCCAGGAAACGCTCAAAACAAACCACAAACAAAGAGAATATTTACTCTTCTTGTACATAAGTCGGTATTGTGCCATTTCTATTAAACCCCGACGCATTTTCTGTGTTTCATCGTCAATGTAATGGTCCAAGGGATAGAGTAAAGCTGCAGTAGTGCATCGGAATCTAGTACTGATTCCACAGGAACGCTCCAAGCAAACCACAAACAATGAGAAGATTTACTCTTCTTGTACTTAAGTCGGCATTGTGCATTTCTTATTAAATCCCAACCCAGTATCTGTGTTTCATCGTCAATGTGAAGGTCCAAACGATAGAGAAAAGCTGCAGTAGTGCATCTGAATCTAGTACTATTCTCCCAGGAAACGCTCAAAGCAATCCACAAACAATGAGAAAATTTAACCCTCTTGTACTTAAGTTGGCATTGTGCCTTTCGTTTTAAATCGCGACGAAATTTCTGTGATTCATCGTCAATGTGGAGGTCCAAGGGATAGAGTAAAGCTGCAGTAGTGCATCGGAATCCAGTACTGATTCCCCAGGAACGCTCAAAGCCAACCACAAACAATCTGAAGATTAACTCTACTTGTACTTAAGTCGCCATTGTGCTTTTGTATTAAATCCCGACGCAGTTTCTGAGTTTCATCGTCGATGTGAAGTTCCAAGGAATGGAGTGAAGCTGCAGCACTGCGTCGCAATCTAGTACTGATTACCCAGGAACGCTCCAAGCCAACCACAAACAATGAGAAGATTTACTCTACTTGTACTTAAGTCGGCATTGTGCTTTTTGTATTAAATCCCGACGCAATTTCTGTGTTTCATCGTCAATGTGAAGATCCAAGGGATAGAGTAAAGCTGCAGTAGTGCATCGGAATCTAATACTGATTTTCCATGAAACGCTCAAAGCAAACCAGAAACAATGAGAAGATATGCCCTTCTTGTACTTAAGTCGGCATTGTGCCTTTTGAATTAAATCCCGATGCCATTTCTGTGTTCCATCGTCAATGTGAAGGTCCAAGGGATAGAGTAAAGCTGCAGTAGCGCATCGGAATCTAATTCTGATCTCCCAGGAAACTCTTTAAGCAAACCACAATCAGTGAGAAGATTTACTCTTCTTGTACTTAAGTCTGCATTGTGTCTTTTGTATTAATTCCCGGGGCAATTTCTGTGTTTCATCTACTATGTGAGACTACAAGGGATAGAGGAAAGCTGCAGTAGTGCATCGGAAAATTAATAGTGACCTCCCAGGAAAGGCTCATAGCAAACCACAAACAATGAGGGAATTTGCTCGTCTTGTAGTTAAGTCGGCATTGTGCCTTTGTATTTAATACCGGCGCTATTTCTGAGATCCATCGTCAATGTGAAGGTCCAAGGAATAGAGTACAGTTGCAGTAGTGCATCGAAATCTAGTACTGATCTCCCAGGAAACGCTCAAAGCAAACCACAAACTATGAGAAGATTTCCTCTTCTTGTATTTAAGTCAGCATTGTGCCTTTTGTATAACGTCCCGACGCAATATCTGTGTTTCATCGTCAATGCGAAGGTCCAAGGGATAGAGTAAAGCTGCAGTAGTGCATCGGAATCTAATGCTGATCTCCCGGAAACGCTCAATGGAAACCATAATGAATGAGAAGTGGTACGCTTGTGAAGGTCCAAGGGATAGAGAAAAGCTGCAGTAGTGCATCTGAATCTAGTACTAATCTCCCAGGAAACGCTCAAAGCAATCCACAAACTATGAGAAAATTTAACCTTCTTGTACTTAAGTTGGCATTGTGCCTTTCGTATTAAATCGCGACGCAATTTCTGTGATTCATCGTCAATGTGAAGGTCCAAGGGATAGAGTAAAGCAGCAGTAGTGCATCGGAATCCAGTACTGATTCCCCAGGAACGCTCAAAGCCAACCACAAAGAATGGGAAGATTAACTCTACTTGAACTTAAGTCGACATTGTGTTTTTGTATTAAATCCCGACGCAGTTTCTGTGATTCATCGTCAATGTGAAGGTCCAAGGGATAGAGTAAAGCAGCAGTAGTGCATCGGAATCCAGTACTGATTCCCCAGGAACGCTCAAAGCCAACCACAAAGAATGGGAAGATTAACTCTACTTGAACTTAAGTCGACATTGTGTTTTTGTATTAAATCCCGACGCAGTTTCTGTGTTTGATCGTCTATGTGAAGGTCCAAGGGATGGAGTAAAACTACAGTAGTGCATCGAAATCTAATACTAATCTCCCGGGAAACGCTCAAAGCAAACCACAAACAAAGAGAATATTTACTCTTCCTGTACTTAATTCAGTATTGTGCCATTTCTATTAAATCCCGACGCATTTTCTGTATAGAGTAAAGCTGCAGTAGTGCATCGGAATCTAGTACTGATTCCCCAAGAACGCTCAAAGCCAACCACAAACAATGAGAAGATTTAATCTACTTGTACTTAAGTCGGCATTGTGCCGTTTGTACTAAATAACGGCTCAATTTCTGTGTTTCATGGCCTATGTGAAGGTCCAAGGGTTAGAGTAAAGCTGCAGTAGTGCATCGGAATCTAATACTGATCTATCAGAAAACGTTCAAACAAACCTCAAACAACGAGAAAAATTACCTTCTTGTACTTAAGTCGGCATTGTGCCTTTTGTATTATATCCCGACGCAATTTCTGTGTTTCATCGACTATGTGAGACTCCAAGAAGTAGAGTAAAGCTGCAGTAGTGCATCGTAATCTAATACTGATTTCCCAGGAAACGCTCAAACAAACCACAAACAATGAGAAGATTTGCCTTCTTGTACTTACGTCGGCATTGTGCTTTTTGTATTAAATCCCGACGCAATTTCTGTGTTTCATCGTCAATGTGGAGGTCAAAGGTATAGAGTAAAGCTGCAGTAGTGCATCGGAATCTAATACTGATATCCCAGGAAACGCTCAAAGCAAACCACAAACAATGAGAAGGTTTACTCCACTTGTACTTAAGTCGGCATTGTGCCTTTTGTATTAAATCGCGACGCAATTTCTGTGTTTTATCGTCAATCTGAAGGTGAAAGGGATAGAGTAAAGCTGCAGTAGTGCACCGGAATCTAATACTAATCTCCCAAGAAACGCTCAAAGCAAACCACAAAAAAGATAATATTTGCCCTTCTTGTACTTAAGTCGGTATTGTGCCATTTATATTAAATGCCGACGCATTTTCTGTGTTTCATTGTCATTGTAAAGGTCCAAGGGATAGAGTGAAACTGCAGTAGTGCATCGGAAACATTACTGACACCCCAGGAACGCTCAAAGCAAACCACAAACAATGAGAAGATTTACTCTTCTTGTACTTAAGTCGGCATTGTGATTTTGTATTAAATCCCAATGCAATATCTGTGTTTCTTCGTCAATGTGAAGGTGCAAGGGATAGAGTAAGGCTGCAGTAGTGAATCGGAACCTACTGCTGATCTACAAGGAAACTCTCAAAACAAACCACAAACAATGAGAAGATTTGACCATCTTGTACTTAAGTAGGCATTGTGCATTTTGTATTAAATCCCGACGCAAATTCTGTGTTTCATCGTCGATGTGAAGTTCGAAGGGATAGAGTAAAGCTGCAGTAGTGCATCGGAATCTAAAACTGATCACACGGGAAACGCCCAAAGCAAACCACAAACAATAAGAAGATTTACACTTCTTGTACTAATGTCGACATTGTGCTATTTGCATTAATTACCGACGCAACTACTGTGTTTCGTCGTCAATGTGAAGGACCAAGGGATAGAGTAAAGCTGCAGTAGAGCATCGGAATCTAATACTGATCTCCCTGGAAACGCTCAAAGCAAACCAAAAGCAATGAGAAGATTTATTCTTCTTGTACTTAAGTCGGCACAACGCCTTTTGCAGTAAATCCCGACGCAATTTCTGTGTTTCATCGTCAATGTGAAGGTCCAGGGGATAGAGTAAAGCTGCAGTAGTGCATCGTAACCTAATACTGAGCTCCCAGGAAACGCTCGAATGAAACCACAAACAATGAGAAGATTCACTCTACTTGTACTTTAGCCGGCATTGTGCCTTTTGTATTAAATCCCGACGGAATTTCTGTGTTTCATCGTCAATGTGAAAATCCAAGGGATAGAGTAAAGCTTCAGTAGTGCATCGAAATCTAGTACTGATCTCCCAGGAGACGCTTAAAGCAAGCCACAAGCAGTGAGAAGATTTACTCTTCTTGTACTGAAGCCGGCATTGTGCATTTTGTATTAAATTTTGACGCAATATCTGTGTTTCAACGTCAATGTGAAGGTCCAAGGGATAGAGTAAACCTGCAGTAGTGCATCGGAATCTAATACTGATCTCCCAGGAAACGCTCAATGCAAACCATAAAACAAAGAGAATATTTATTCTTCTTGTACTTAAGTCGGAATTGTGCCTTTTCGATTATATCCCGACGCATTTTCTGTGTTTCATCGTCAATGTAAAGGTCCTATTGTCAGAGCAAAGCTGCTGTAGTGCATCGGCATATAGTTCTGTTTCCTTAGAAATGCTCAAAGCCAACCACAAACAATGACAAGATTTAGTCGCACTTAAGTCGGCATTGTGCCTTTTGTATTAAATCCCGACGCAATTTCTGTGTTTCATCTTCTATGTGCAGGTCCAAGGGATAGAGTAAAGCTGCAGTAGTGGATCGGAATCTAATACAAATCTCCCAGGAAACGCTCAAAGCAATCCACAAACAACATGAAGATTTACCTTCTTGTACTTAAGTCGGCTTGTGCCTTTTCTATTAAACCCCGACGCATTTCCTGTGTTTCATCGCCAATGTAAAGGTCCTAGCGGTAGAGTAAAGCTGCAGTAGTTCATCGGAATATAGTTCTGGTTCCCTAGGAATGCTCAAAGGCAACCACAAACAATGAGAAGATTTACTCGTACTTAAGTCGGCATTGTGCCTTTTGTATTAAATCCCGACGCAATTTCTGTGTTTCATCTTCTATGTGCAAGTTCAAGGGATAGAGTAAAGCTGCAGTAGTGCATCGGAATCTAATACTGATCTCCCAGGAAACGCTCAAACAAACCACAAACAATGAGAAGATTTACCGTCTTGTACTTAAGTCGCCATTGTGCCTTTTGTATTAAATCCCGACGCAATTTCTCTGATTCTTCGTCAATGTGAAAGTCCAAGGGATAGAGTAAAGCTGCAGTAGTGCAACGGAATCTAATACTGATCTCCCAGGAAACGCTCAAAGGAAACCCTAATCAAAGAGAAGATTTACTCTTCTAGTACTTAAGTCGGCGTTGGGCCTTTTGTACTAAATCCCGACGCCAATTCTGTGTTTTATCGTCAATGTGATGGTGAAAGGGATAGAGTAAAGCTGCAGTAGTGCATCGGAATCTGATACTAATCTCCCAGGAAACGCTCAAAGCAAACCACAAACAACACGATGATTTACTCATCTTGTACTTAGGTTGGCATTGTGCCTTTTGTATTAAATCCCGACGCAATTTCTGTGATTTATCGTCAATGTGAAGGTGAAAGGGGTAATGTAAATCTGCAGTAGTGCTTTGGAATCTAATACTGATTTTCCAGGAAACGCTCAAAGCAAACCACAAACAACATGAAGATTTACCCTTCTTGTACTTAAGTCGGCATTGTGCCTTTTGTATTAAATCCCAGCGCAATTTCTGAGTTTCATCGTCGATGTGAAGTTCCAAGGAATAGAGTGAAGCTGCAGTAGTGCGTCGCAATCTAGTACTGATTCCCCAGGAACGCTCCAAGCCAACCACAAACAATGAGAAGATTAACTCTACTTGTACTTAAGTCGGCATTGTGCCTTTTGTATTAAATCCCGACGCAATTTCAATGTTTCATCGTCAATGTGAAGATAAAAGGGATAGAGTAAAGCTGCAGTAATGCATATGAATCTAATACTGATCTTCCAGGAAACGCTCAAAGCAAACCAGAAACAATGAGAAGATCTGCCCTTCTTGTACTTAAGTCAGTTTTGTGCCTTTTGAATTAAATCCCGATGCCATTTCTGTGTTCCATCGTCAATGTGAAGGTCCAAGGGATAGAGTAAAGCGGCAGTAGTGCATCGGAATCTAATACTGATCTCCCAAGAAACGCTTAAAGCAAACCACAATCAGTGAGAAGATTTACTCTTCTTGTACTTAAGTCGGCATTGTGTCTTTCTATTAAATCCCGACGCGATTTCTGTGTTTCATCTACTATGTGAGCCTCCAAGGGATAGAGTAAAGCTGCAGTAGTGCATCGGAAAATTAACAGTGACCTCCCATGAAAGGCTCATAGCAAACCACAAACAATGACAGAATTTACTCGTCTTGCAGTTAAGTCGGCATTGTGCCTTTGTATTAAACACCGTCGCTATTTCTGAGATCCATCGTCAATGTGAAGGTCCAAGGGATAGAGAAAGCTGCAGTAGTGCATCGAAATCTAGTACTGATCTCCCAGGATCGCTCAAAGAAAACCACAAGCAAAGAGAATATTTCCTCTTCTTGTACATAAGTCGGTATTGTGCCTTTTCTCTTAAATCCCGACGCATTCTCTGTGTTTCATCGTCAATGTAAAGGTCCAAGGGATAGAGTAAAGCTCCAGTAGTGCATCGGAATCAAGTACCGATTCCCCAGCAACGCTCAAAGCCAACCACAAACAATGAGAAGATTTACTCTACTTATACTTAAAATTGCATTGTGCCTTTTGTATTAAATCCTGACGCAATTTCTGTGTTTCGTCGTCTATGTGAAGGTCCAAGGGATAGAGGAAAGCTGCAGTAGTGGATCGGGATCTAATACTGATCTCCCAGGAAACGCTCAAACAATCCTCAAACAATGAGAAGATTTACCTTCTTGTACTTAAGTCTGCATTGTGCCTTTTGTATTAAATCCCGACGCAATTTCTGTGTTTCATTGTCAATATGAATGTGAAAGGGAAAGAGTACAGCTGCAGTAGTGCATCGGAATCTAATACTATTCTCCCAGGAAACGCTCAAAGCAAACCACAAACAAAGAGAATATTTACTCTTCTTGTAGTTAAGTCGGTATTGTGCCATATCTATTAAATCCCGACGCATTTTCTGTGTTACATCGTCAATGTAAAGGTCCAAGGGATAGAGTAAAGCTGCAGTAGTGCATCGGAATCTAATACCGTTCTCCCAGGAAACGCTCAAAGGAAACCATAATCAATGAGAAGATTTACTCTTCTTGTACTTAAGTTGCCATTGTGCATTTTGTATTAAATCAAAACGCAATATCTGTGTATCATCGTCAATGTGATGGTGAAAGGGATACAGTAAAGCTGCAGTAGTGCATCGGAATCTGATACTAATCTCCCAGGAAACGCTCAAAGCAAACCACAACCAACATGATGATTTACTCAACTTGTACTTAAGTCGGCATTGTGCATTTTGTATTAAATCCCGACGCTATTTCTGTGATTCATCGTCAATGTGAAGGTCCAAGAGGTAGAGTAAAGCTGCAATAGTGCATCGGAATCTAATACTGATAAACTAGGAAACGCTCAAAGCAAACCACAAACAATGAGAAAATTTACTCTTCTTGTACTTAAGTCCGTATTGTGCCTTTGGTATTAAATCCCGACGCAATTTCTGTGTTTCATCGTCAATGCGAAGGTCCAAGGTATGGAGTAAAGCTGCAGTAGTGCATCGGTATCTAATACTGATCTCCCAGGAAACGCTCAAAGAAACCATATGTCGGCATTGTGCCTTTTGTTTATATCCCGACGCAGTTTCTGTGTTTTATCGTCAATGTGAAGGTGAAAGGGATAGAGTGAAGCTGCAGTAGTGCATCGGATTCTAATAGTGATCTCCCAGGAAACGCTCAAAACAAACCACAAACAAAGAGAATATTTACTCTTCTTGTACTTAAGTCGGCATTGTGCATTTCTTATTAAATCCCAACCCAGTATCTGTGTTTCATCGTCAATGTGAAGGTCCAAACGATAGAGAAAAGCTGCAGTAGTGCATCTGAATCTAGTACTATTCTCCCAGGAAACGCTCAAAGCAATCCACAAACAATGAGAAAATTTAACCCTCTTGTACTTAAGTTGGCATTGTGCCTTTCGTTTTAAATCGCGACGCAATTTCTGTGATTCATCGTCAATGTGGAGGTCCAAGGGATAGAGTAAAGCTGCAGTAGTGCATCGGAATCCAGTACTGATTCCCCAGGAACGCTCAAAGCCAACCACAAACAATCTGAAGATTAACTCAACTTGTACTTAAGTCGGTATTGTGCTTTTGTATTAAATCCCGATGCAGCTTCTGTGTTTCATCGTCTATGTGAAGGTCCAAGGGATGGAGTAAGCTGCAGTAGTGCATCGGAATCTAGTACGGATCTCCCAGGAAACGATCAAAGGAAACCATAATCAATGAGAAGATTTACTCATCTTGTACTTAGGTCGGCATTGTGCCTTTTGTATTAAATCCCGACGCAAATTCTGTGATTTATCGTCAATGTGAAGGTGAAAGGGGTAATCTAAAGCTGCAGTAGTGCATCGGAATCGAATACTAATCTTCCAGGAAACGCTCAAATCAAATCACAAACAACATGAAGATTTACTCTTCTTGTACTTAAGTCAGCATTGTGTCTTTAGAATTAAATCCCAGCACAATTTCTGAGTTTCATCGTCGATGTGAAGTTCCAAGGAATGGAGTGAAGCTGCAGCAGTGCGTCGCAATCTAGTACTGATTACCCAGGAACACTCCAAGCCAACCACAAACAATGAGAAGATTTACTCTACTTGTACTTAAGTCGGCATTGTGCTTTTTGTATTAAATCCCGACGCAATTTCTGTGTTTCATCGTCAATGTGAAGATCCAAGGGATAGAGTAAAGCTGCAGTAGTGCATCGGAATCTAATACTGATTTTCCATGAAACGCTCAAAGCAAACCAGAAACAATGAGAAGATATGCCCTTCTTGTACTTAAGTCGGCATTGTGCCTTTTGAATTAAATCCCGATGCCATTTCTGTGTTCCATCGTCAATGTGAAGTTCCAAGGGATAGAGTAAAGCTGCAGTAGCGCATCGGAATCTAATTCTGATCTCCCAGGAAACTCTTTAAGCAAACCACAATCAGTGAGAAGATTTACTCTTCTTGTACTTAAGTCTGCATTGTGTCTTTTGTATTAATTCCCGGGGCAATTTCTGTGTTTCATCTACTATGTGAGACTACAAGGGATAGAGGACAGCTGCAGTAGTGCATCGTAAAATTAATAGTGACCTCCCAGGAAAGGCTCATAGCAAACCACAAACAATGAGGGAATTTGCTCGTCTTGTAGTTAAGTCGGCATTGTGCCTTTGTATTAAATACCGGCGCTATTTCTGAGATCCATCGTCAATGTGAAGGTCCAAGGAATAGAGTACAGTTGCAGTAGTGCATCGAAATCTAGTACTGATCTCCCAGGAAACGCTCAAAGCAATCCACAAACTATGAGAAAATTTAACCTTCTTGTACTTAAGTTGGCATTGTGCCTTTCGTATTAAATCGCGACGCAATTTCTGTGATTCATCGTCAATGTGAAGGTCCAAGGGATAGAGTAAAGCAGCAGTAGTGCATCGGAATCCAGTACTGATTCCCCAGGAACGCTCAAAGCCAACCACAAAGAATGGGAAGATTAACTCTACTTGAACTTAAGTCGACATTGTGTTTTTGTATTAAATCCCGACGCAGTTTCTGTGATTTATCGTCAATGTGAAGGTCCAAGGGATAGAGTAAAGCAGCAGTAGTGCATCGGAATCCAGTACTGATTCCCCAGGAACGCTCAAAGCCAACCACAAAGAATGGGAAGATTAACTCTACTTGAACTTAAGTCGACATTGTGTTTTTGTATTAAATCCCGACGCAGTTTCTGTGTTTGATCGTCTATGTGAAGGTCCAAGGGATGGAGTAAAACTACAGTAGTGCATCGAAATCTAATACTAATCTCCCGGGAAACGCTCAAAGCAAACCACAAACAAAGAGAACATTTACTCTTCCTGTACTTAATTCAGTATTGTGCCATTTCTATTAAATCCCGACGCATTTTCTGTGTTTCATCGTCAATTTAAAGGTCCAAGGCATAGAGTAAAGCTGCAGTAGTGCATCGGAATCTAGTACTGATTCCCCAAGAACGCTCAAAGCCAACCACAAACAATGAGAAGATTTAATCTACTTGTACTTAAGTCGGCATTGTGCCGTTTGTACTAAATAACGACTCAATTTCTGTGTTTCATGGCCTATGTGAAGGTCCAAGGGTTAGAGTAAAGCTGCAGTAGTGCATCGGAATCTAATACTGATCTATCAGAAAACGTTCAAACAAACCTCAAACAACGAGAAAGATTACCTTCTTGTACATAAGTCGGCATTGTGCCTTTTGTATTAAATCCCGACGCAATTTCTGTGTTTCATCGACTATGTGAGACTCCAAGAAGTAGAGTAAAGCTGCAGTAGTGCATCGTAATCTAATACTGATTTCCCAGGAAACGCTCAAACAAACCACAAACAATGAGAAGATTTGCCTTCTTGTACTTACGTCGGCATTGTGCTTTTTGTATTAAATCCCGACGCAATTTCTGTGTTTCATCGTCAATGTGAAGGTCAAAGGTATAGAGTAAAGCTGCAGTAGTGCATCGGAATCTAATACTGATATCCCAGGAAACGCTCAAAGCAAACCACAAACAATGAGAAGGTTTACTCCACTTGTACTTAAGTCGGCATTGTGCCTTTTGTATTAAATCGCGACGCAATTTCTGTGTTTTATCGTCAATGTGAAGGTGAAAGGGATAGAGTAAAGCTGCAGTAGTGCACCGGAATCTAATACTAATCTCCCAAGAAACGCTCAAAGCAAACCACAAAAAAGATAATATTTGCCCTTCTTGTACTTAAGTCGGTATTGTGCCATTTATATTAAATGCCGACGCATTTTCTGTGTTTCATTGTCATTGTAACGGTCCAAGGGATAGAGTGAAGCTGCAGTAGTGCATCGGAAACATTACTGACACCCCAGGAACGCTCAAAGCAAACCACAAACAATGAGAAGATTTACTCTTCTTGTACTTAAGTCGGCATTGTGATTTTGTATTAAATCCCAATGCAATATCTGTGTTTCTTCGTCAATGTGAAGGTCCAAGGGATAGAGTAAGGCTGCAGTAGTGAATCGGAACCTACTGCTGATCTACAAGGAAACTCTCAAAACAAACCACAAACAATGAGAAGATTTAACCATCTTGTACTTAAGTAGGCATTGTGCATTTTGTATTAAATCCCGACGCAAATTCTGTGTTTCATCGTCGATGTGAAGTTCGAAGGGATAGAGTAAAGCTGCAGTAGTGCATCGGAATCTAGTACTGATTCCCCAAGAACGCTCAAAGCCAACCACAAACAATGAGAAGATTTACTCTACTTGTACTTAAGTCGGCATAGTGCTTTTTGTATTAAATCCCGACTTAATTACTGTGTTTCATCGCCTATGTGAAGGTCCAAGGGATAGAGCAAATCTGCAGTAGTGCATAGGAATCTAATACTGATCTCCCAGGAAAAGCTCAAACAAACCTCAAAGAATGAGAACATTTACCTTCTTGTACTTAAGTCGGCATTGTGCCCTTTGTAATAAATCCCGATGAAATTTCTTTGTTCCATCGTCAATGTGAAGGTCCAGGGGATTGAGTAAAGCTGCAGTAGTGCATCGGAATCTAATACTGATTCATCAGGAACGCTCAAAGTCAACCACAAAGAATGAGAAGATTTACTCTACTTGTACTTAAGTCGACATTGTGCCTTTTGTATTAAATACCGACGCAATTTCTGTGTTTCATCGTCTATGTGAAGGTCCAAGGGATAGAGTAAAGCTGCAGTAGTAGATCGGAATCTAATACTGATCTCCCAGGAAACGCTCAAACAAACCACAAACAACGAGGAGATTTACCTTCTTGTCCTTAAATCGGCACTGAGCCTTTTGTATTAAATCCCGACGCAATTTCTGTGATTCATCGTCAATGTGAAGGTCAAAGGGATAGTGTAAAACTGCATTGGTGCGTCGGATTCTAATACTGATATCCCAAGAAACGCTCAAAGCAAACCACGAACAATGTGAAGATCTACTCTAGTTGTACTTATGTCGGCATTGTGCCTTTTGTTTTAAATCCCGACGTAAGTTCTGTGTTTTATCGTCAATGCGAAGGTGAAAGGTATAAAGAAAAGCTGCAGTAGTGCATCGGAAACTAATTGTGATCTCCCAGGAAACGCTCAAAGGAAACCACAAACAATGAGAACATTTACCCCACCTGTACCTATGTTGGCATTGTGCCTATTGTATTAAATCCCGACGCAATTTCTGTGGTTCATCGTTAATGTGAATTTTCAAGGTATAGATTAGAGCTACACTAGTGCATCAGATTCTAATACTGATATCCCAGGAAACGCTCGAACAAACCACAAACAGTGAGAAGATTTACCATCTTGTACTTATGTCGGCATTGTGCCTTTTGTGTTTAATCCCGACGGATATTCTGTGTTTCATCGTCAATGCGATGGTCCAAGGGATGCAGTAAAGCTGCAGTAGTGAATCGGAATATAATACTGATATCCCAGGAAAAGCTCAAAGCAAACCACAAACAATGGAAAGATTAACTCTACTTGAACTTAAGTCGACATTGTGTTTTTGTATTAGATCCCAACGCAGTTTCTGTGTTTGATCGTCTATGTGAAGGTGAAAGGAATAGAGTAAAACTACAGTAGTACATCGGAATCTAATACTAATCTCCCGGGAAACGCTCAAAGCAAACCACAAACAAAGAGAATATTTACTCTTCCTGTACTTAAGTCGGAATTGTGCCATTTCTATTAAATCCCGACGCATTTTCTGTGTTTCATCGTCAATGTAAAGGTCCAAGGCATAGAGTAAAGCTGCAGTAGTGCATCGGAATCTCGTTCTGATTCCCCAAGAACGCTCAAAGCCAACCACAAACAATGAGAAGATTTAATCTACTTGTACTTAAGTCGGCATTGTGCCGTTTGTATTAAATAACGACTCAATTTCTGTGTTTCATGGCCTATGTGAAGGTCCAAGGGTTAGAGTAGAGCTGCAGTAGTGCATCGGAATCTAATACTGATCTATCAGGAAACGCTCAAACAAACCTCAAACAATGAGAAAATTTACCTTCTTGTACTTAAGTCGGCATTGTGCCTTTTGTATTAAATCCCGACGCAATTTCTGTGTTTCATCGACTATGTGAGACTCCAAGAAGTAGAGTAAAGCTGCAGTAGTGCATCGGGAACTAATTGTGATCTCCCAGGTAACGCTCAAAGCAAACCACAAACAATGTGAAGATTTACTCCACTTGTACCTATGTCGGCATTGTGCATATTGTATTAAATCCCGACGCAATTTCTGTGTTTCATCGTCTATGTAAAGGACCAAGGGATAGAGTAAACCTGCAGTAGTGCATCGGAATCTAATACTGATTTCCCAGGAAACGCTCAAACAAACCACAAACAATGAGAAGATTTACCTTCTTGTACTTAAGTCGGCATTGTGCATTTTGTATTAAATCCCGACACAAATTGTGTGTTTTATCGTCGATGGGAAGTTCGAAGGGATAGAGTAAAGCTACAGTAGTGCATCGGAATCTAGTACTGATTCCCCAAGAACGCTCAAAGCGAACCACATACAATGAGAAGATTTACTCTACTTGTACTTAAGTCAGCATAGTGCTTTGTGTATTAAATCCCGACTCAATTTCTGTGTTTCATCGCCTATGTGAAGGTCCAAGGAATAGAGCAAATCTGCAGTAGTGCATCGGAATCTAATACTGATCTCCCAGGAAAAGCTCAAACAAACCTCAAAGAATGAGAACATTTACCTTCTTGTACTTAAGTCGGCATTGTGCCCTTTGTAATAAATCCCGATGAAATTTCTTTGTTCCATCGTCAATGTGAAGGTCCAGGGGATTGAGTAAAGCTGCAGTAGTGCATCGGAATCTAATACTGATTCATCAGGAACGCTCAAAGTCAACCACAAAGAATGAGAAGATTTACTCTACTTGTACTTAAGTCGACATTGTGCCTTTTGTATTAAATACCGACGCAATTTCTGTGTTTCATCGTCTATGTGAAGGTCCAAGGGATAGAGTAAAGCTGCAGTAGTAGATCGGAATCTAATACTGATCTCCCAGGAAACGCTCAAACAAACCACAAACAACGAGGAGATTTACCTTCTTGTCCTTAAATCGGCACTGAGCCTTTTGTATTAAATCCCGACGCAATTTCTGTGATTCATCGTCAATGTGAAGGTCAAAGGGATAGTGTAAAACTGCATCGGTGCGTCGGATTCTAATACTGATATCCCAAGAAACGCTCAAAGCAAACCACGAACAATGTGAAGATTTACTCTCCTTGTACTTATGTCGGCATTGTGCCTTTTGTTTTAAATCCCGACGTAAGTTCTGTGTTTTATCGTCAATGCAAAGGTGAAAGGTATAGAGAAAAGCTGCAGTAGTGCATCGGAAACTAATTGTGATCTCCCAGGAAACGCTCAAAGGAAACCACAAACAATGAGAACATTTACCCCACCTGTACCTATGTTGGCATTGTGCCTATTGTATTAAATCCCGACGCAATTTCTGTGGTTCATCGTTAATGTGAATTTTCAAGGTATAGATTAGAGCTACACTAGTGCATCAGATTCTAATACTGATATCCCAGGAAACGCTCGAACAAACCACAAACAGTGAGAAGATTTACCATCTTGTACTTATGTCGGCATTGTGCCTTTTGTGTTTAATCCCGACGGATATTCTGTGTTTCATCGTCAATGCGACGGTCCAAGGGATGCAGTAAAGCTGCAGTAGTGAATCGGAATATAATACTGATATCCCAGGAAAAGCTCACAGCAAACCACAAACAATGGAAAGATTAACTCTACTTGAACTTAAGTCGACATTGTGTTTTTGTATTAGATCCCAACGCAGTTTCTGTGTTTGATCGTCTATGTGAAGGTGAAAGGAATAGAGTAAAACTACAGTAGTACATCGGAATCTAATACTAATCTCCCGGGAAACGCTCAAAGCAAACCACAAACAAAGAGAATATTTACTCTTCCTGTACTTAAGTCGGTATTGTGCCATTTCTATTAAATCCCGACGCATTTTCTGTGTTTCATCGTCAATGTAAAGGTCCAAGGCATAGAGTAAACCTGCAGTAGTGCATCGGAATCTAATACTGATTTCCCAGGAAACGCTCAAACAAACCACAAACAATGAGAAGATTTACCTTCTTGTACTTAAGTCGGCATTGTGCATTTTGTATTAAATCCCGACACAAATTGTGTGTTTTATCGTCGATGGGAAGTTCGAAGGGATAGAGTAAAGCTGCAGTAGTGCATCGGAATCTAGTACTGATTCCCCAAGAACGCTCAAAGCGAACCACATACAATGAGAAGATTTACTCTACTTGTACTTAAGTCAGCATAGTGCTTTGTGTATTAAATCCCGACTCAATTTCTGTGTTTCATCGCCTATGTGAAGGTCCAAGGAATAGAGCAAATCTGCAGTAGTGCATCGGAATCTAATACTGATCTCCCAGGAAAAGCTCAAACAAACCTCAAAGAATGAGAACATTTACCTTCTTGTACATAAGTCGGCATTGTGCCCTTTCTAATGAATCCCGATGCCATTTGTGTGTTCCATCGTCAATGTGAAGGTCCAGGGGGTTGAGTAAAGCTGCAGTAGTGCATCGGAATCTAGTACTGATTCCCCAAGAACACTCAAAGCCAACCACAAACAATGAGAAGATTTCCTCTACTTGTACTTAAGTCGGCATTGTGCCTTTTGTATTAAATACCGACGCAATTTCTGTGTTTCATCGTCTATGTGAAGGGCCAAGGGATAGAGTATAGCTGCAGTAGTGGATCGGAATCTAATACAGATCTCCCAGGAAATGCTCAAACAAACCACAAACAATGAATAGATTTACCTTCTTGTACTTAAGTCGCCATTGTGCCTTTTGTATTAAATCCCGACGCAATTTCTGTGATTCATCGTAAATGTGAAGGTCCAAGGGATAGTGTAAAACTGCATTGGTGCATCGGATTCTAATACTGATATCCCAAGAAACGCTCAAAGCAAACCACGAACAATGAGAAGATTTACTCTCCTTGTACTTATGTCGGCATTGTGCCTTTTGTTTTAAATCCCGACGTAAGTTCTGTGTTTTATCGTCAATGTGAAGGTGAAAGGTATAGAGTAAAGCTGCAGTAGTGCATCGGAAACTAATTGTGATCTCCCAGGAAACGCTCAAAGCAAACCACAAACAATGAGAACATTTACCCTACCTGTACGTATGTTGGCATTGTGCCTATTGTATTAAATCTCGACGCAATTTTTGTGGTTCATCGTTAATGTGAATTTTCAAGGTATAGAGTAGAGCTACACTCGTGCATCAGATTCTAATACTGATCCCCCAGGAAACGCTCAAACAAACCACAAACAATGAGAAGATTTACCATCTTGTACTTATGTCGGCATTGTGCCTTTTGTATTTAATCCCGACGGATATTCTGTGTTTCATCGTCAATGTGAAGGTCCAAGGGATGCAGTAAAGCTGCAGTAGTGAATCGGAATTTAATACTGATATACCAGGAAACGCTCAAAGCAAACCACAAACAATGAGAAGATTTACTCTTCTTGTACTTAAGTCGGCATTGTGCCTTTCGTATTAATTCAAGACGCAATTTTTTTGTGTTTTATCGTCAATGTGAAGGTGAAAGGAATAGAGTAAAACTACAGTAGTGCATCGGTATCTAATACTAATCTCCCAGGATACGCCCAAAGCAAACCACAAACAAAGAGAATATTTACTCTTCCTGCACTTAAGTCGGTATTGTGCCATTTCTATTAAATCCCGACGCATTTTCTGTGTTTCATCGTCGATTTAAAGGTCCAAGGAATGGAGTAAAGCTGCAGTAGTGCATCGGAATCTACTGCTGATGTCCCAGGAAACGCTCAAACAAACCACAAACAATGAGAAGATTTAACCATCCTGTACTTAAGTCGGCATTGTGCCATTTGTATTAAATCCCGGCGCAATTTATGTGTTTCATCGTCGATGTGATGTTCCAAGGGATAAAGAAAAGCTGTAGTAGTGCATCGCAAGCTAATACTGATCTCCCAGGAAACGCTCAAAGCAAACCAAAAACAATGAGAAGATCTACTCTTCTTGTACTTAAGTCGCCATTGTGCCTTTTGTATTAAATCCCGATGCCACTTCTTTGTTCCATCGTCAATGTGAAGGTCCAAGGGTTAGAGTAAAGCTGCAGTAGTGCATCGGAATCTAATACTGATCTCCCAGGAAATGCTCAAACATACCACAAACAATGAGAAGATTTACCTTCTTGTACTTACGCCGGAGTTTTTTGTGCCTTTTGTATTTAATCCCGACGCAATTTCCGTGTTTCATCGTCAATGTGAAGGTACAAGGGATAGAGTAAAGCTGCAGTTGTGCATCGGAATCTAATTCTGATAAACCCAGGAAACGCTCATAGCAAACCACAAACAATGAGAAGATTTACTCTTCTTGTACTTAAGTCGGCATTGTGCCTTTTGTATTAAATCCCGACGCAATTTCTGTGTTTTATCGTCAATGTGAAGGTGAAAGGGATAGAGTAAAGCTGCAGTAGTGCATCGGAATCTAATACTAATCTCCCAGGTAACGCTCAAAGCAAACCACAAATAAAGAGAATATTAACTCCTCTTGTACTTAAGTCGGTATTGTGCCATTTCTATTAAATCCCGACGCATTTTATGTGTTTCATCCTCAATGTTAAGGTCCAAGGGATAGAGTAATGCTGCAGTAGGGCATCGAAATCTAGTACTGTTCCCCAGGAATCCTCAAAGCAAACCACAAACAATGAGAAGATTTACTCTTCTTGCACTTAAGTCGGCATTGTGCCTTTTGTATTAAATCCCAACGCAATATCTGTGTTTCATCGTCAATGTGAAGGTCCAAGGGATAGAGTAAATCTGCAGTAGTGAATCGGAATGTAATGCTGATCTCCCAGGAAACGCTCAAACAAACCATAAGCAATGAGAATATTTACTCTTCTTGTACTTAAGTCGGCATAGTGCCTTTTGTATTAAATTCCGGTGCAATTTCTGTGTTTCATCGTCAATGTGAAGGTCCAAGGGATAGAGTAAAGCTGCAGTAGATCATCGGAATCGAGTACTATTCCCCAGGAACGCTCAAAGGCAACCTCAAACAATGAGAAGATGAAGTCTAATTGTACTTAAGTCAGCATTGTGCCTTTTGTATTAAAGTCCGACGCAATTTCTGTGTTTCATCGTCTATGTGAAGGTCCAAGGGGTGGGGTAAAGCTGCAGTAGGGCATCGGAATATAATACTGATCTCCCAGGAAACGTTCAGACATACCACAAACAATGAGAAGATTCACTCTTCTTGTACTTAAGTCGGCATTGTACCATTCGTATTAATTCCCGACCCAATTTCGTAGTTTCATCGTTAATGTGAAGGTCCAAGGGATAGAGTAAAGCTACAGTAGTGCATCGGAATCTAATACTGATCTCCCAGGAAACGCTCAAATCTGACCAAAAACAATGATTCGATTTACCCTTCTGGCTCTTGGGCCGGCATTGTGCCTTTTGTATTTAATACCGACGCAATTTCTCTGTTTCATCGTCAATTTGAAGGTCCAAGGGATAGTGTAAAGCAGCAGTAGTGCTTTGGATCCTAAGACAGATCTTCCAGGAAATGCTCTAAGAAAACCACATACAATGAGAAGATTTACTCTTCATGTACTTAAGACGGAATTGTGCCTTTTGTATTATATCCCGACGCAATTTCTGTGTCTCATCGTCAATGTGAAGGTCCAAGGGATAGAGTAAAGCTGCAGTAGTGCATCGGAACCTAATACTGGTCTCTCAGGAAACGCTCAAAGCTAATCAAAAACAATGAGGAGATTTACGCTTCTTGTTCTTAAGTCGGCATTGTGCCTTTTGTATGAAATCCCGACGCAATTTCTGTGTTCCATCGTCAATTTGACGGTAGATGGGATAGTGTAAAGCTGCAGTAGTGTATCTAAATATATCACCGATCTCCCAGGAAACGCTCAAAGCAAACCACAAACTATGAGAAGATATGCTCTTCTTGCACTTAAGTCGGCATTGTGCCTTTTGTATTAGATCAGGACAGTATTTCTGTGTCTCATCGTCAATGTGAAGGTCCAAGGGATAGATTAAAGCTAGAGTAGTGTATCGGAATCTAATACTAATCTACCAGGATACGCTCAAAGCAGACCAGAAACATTGAGAAGATTTGCTCTTCTTGTACTTAACTCGGCATTCTGCCTTTTGTATTAAATCCCGACGCAATTTCTGTGTTTCATCGTCAATGTAAAGGTCCAGGGATAGAGTAAAGCTGCAGTAGTGCATCGTAATCCAATACTGATTTCCCAGGAATCACTCAAAGCAAAATGCAAACAATGAGAAGATTTACCCTTCTTGTACTTAAGTCGCCATTGTGCCTTTGTATTAAAGCCCGAGGATATTTCTGTGCTTCATCGTCAATGTGGAGGTCCAAGGGATAGAGTAAAGCTACAGTAGTGCATCGGAATCTAATACTGATCTTCCAGGATACGCTCGAAGTAAACAACAAACAATGAGAAGATTTACTCCTCTTGTACTTAAGGCGGCATTGTGCCTTTTGTATTAAATGCCGACACAATTTCTGTGTTTCATCGTCAATGTGAAGGTCCAAGAGATAGAGTAAAGCTGCAGTAGAACATCGGAATCTAATACAGATCACCCAGGAGACGATCAAAGCAAAATACAAACAATGAGTAGTTTAACTCTTCTTGTACTTATGTCAACATTGTGCCTTTTGAATTAAGTCCAGACACAATATCTGTATTTCGTCGTCAATGTCAAGGACCAAGGGGAACAGTAAAGCCGCAGCAGTGCAACAGAGTGTAATACTTATCTGCCAGGAATCGCTCAAAGCAAAACACAAGCAATGAGAAGATTTACTCTTCTTGTACTTAAGTCGCCATTGTGCCTTTTGTATTATATCCCTGCGATATTTCTGTGTTTCTTCGTCAATGTGAAGGTCCAAGGATAGATTAAAGCTGCAGTAGTGCATCGGAATCTAATACTGATCTCCCAAGAAACGCTCAAATCTGACAAAAACAATGAGAACATTTACTCTTCTGGCTCTAGAGTCGGCATTGTGCCTTTTGTATTAAATACCGACGCAATTTCACTGTTTCATCGTCAATTTGAAGGTCCAAGGTATAGAGTATAGCAGCACTAGTGCTTCGGAACCTAATACCGATCTTCCAGGAAACGCTCTAAGCAAACCACAAACAATGAGAAGATTTACTCTTCATGTACTTAAGACGGAATTGTGCCTTTTGTATTATATCCCGACGCAATTTCTGTGTCTCATCGTCAATGTGAAGGTCCAAGGGATAGAGTAAAGCTGCAGTAGTGGAGCGGATTCTAATACTGAAATCCCAGGAAACGCTCAAAGCAAACCACAAGCAAAGAGAAGATTTACTCTTCTTGTACTTAAGTCGGCATTGTGCCATTAGTAGTAAATCCCGACGCAATATCTGTGTTTCATCGTCATTGTGAATGTCCAAGGTGTAGAGTAAAGCTGCAGTGGTGCTTCGGAATCCAATACTGATCTCCTAGGAAACGCTCAAAGGAAACCACAAACAATGAGAAGATTCACTCTTCTTGTAATTAAGTCGGCATTGTGCCATTCGTATTTTGTCCCGACCCAATTTCGAAGTTTCATCGTTAATGTGAAGGTCCAAGGAAAGAGTAAAGCTGCAGTAGTGCATCGGAATTTAATACTTATCTCCCAGGAAACGCTCAAAGCAAACCACAAACAATGAGAAGATTTACTGTTCTTGTACTTAAGTCGGCATTGTGCCTTTTGTATTAAATCCCGACGCAATTTCTGTGTTCCATCGTCAATTTGACGGTCGATGGGATAGTGTAAAGCTGCAGTAGTGTATCTAAATATATCACTGATCTCCCAGGAAACGCTCAAAGCAAACCACAAACTATGAGAAGATATACTCTTCTTGTACTTAAGTCGGCATTGTGCCTTTTGTATTAAATCCCGACGCAATTTCTGTGTTTCATCGTCAATGTGAAGATCCAAGGGATAGACGAGTGCTGCAGTAGTGCATCGGAATCTAATACTGATCTATCAGGAAACGCTCGAAGCAAACGAAAAACTTAGAGAAGATTTACTCTTCCTGTACTTAACTCGGCATTGTGCATTTTGTATTAAATCGCGACCCAATTTTTGTGTTTCATTGTCATTATGTAGGTCCAAGGGATAGAGTAGAGATGCAGTAGTGCATCAGAATCTAATCGTGATATACCATGAAACGCTCAAAGCAAACCACAAAGAATGAGAACATTTTACTTTACTTGCACTTAAGTCAGCATTGTTCCTTTTGTATTAAATCCCGACAATATTTCTGTGTTTCATCGTCAATGTGAAGGTCCTAGGGATTGAGTAAAGCAGGAGCAGTGCATCGGAATCTGATACTGATCTACCAGGAATCGCTCAAAGCAAACGACAAACAGTGAGAAGAATTAATGTTCTTGTACTTATGTCGGCATTGTGCCTTTTGTATTAAATCCCGACGCTATTTCTGTGTTTCGTCGTCAATGTGAAGGTCCAAGGGATAGAGTAAAGCTGCAGTAGTGCATCGGAATATAATACTGATCTCCCAGGAAACACTCAAAGCAAACCTTTAACAGTGAGAAACATTGCTTTTCTTGTACATAAGTCGGCATTGGTAACTTTCTATTAATTCCCGACGCAATTTCTGTGTTTCATCGGCAATGTGAATGACCAAGGGATGGAGTAAGGTTGCAGTAGTGCTTCGGAATCTAATACTGATCCCCCAGGACAGGCACAAAGAAAGCCACAAACAATGAGAAGAAATACTCCTCTTGTACTTAAGTCGTCTTTGTGCCTTTTGTATTAAATCCCGACGCAATTTCTGTGTTTCATCGTCAATGTGAAGGTCCAAGGGATACAGTAAAGCTGCAGTGGTGCATCGGAAGCTAATACAGATTTTCCAGGAAACGCTCAAAGGAAATTACAATCAATGAGAAGATTTACTCTTCTTGTACTTACGTCGGCTTTATGCCTTTTGTATTAAATCCCGATGCATTTTCTGTGTTTCATTGTCAATGTGTAGGTCCAAGGGATAGGGTAGAGCTGTAGTGGTGCATCAGAATCTAATAGTGATATCCCATGAAACGCTCAAAGACAACCACAAACAATTAGAAGATCTACTCTTCTGGTACTTAAGTCAGCATTGAGTCTTTTGCATTAAATCGCGACACAATTTCTGTGTTTCACCGTCTATGTGAAGGTCCAAGAGATACAGTAACGCTGCAGTAGTGCATCGGAATCTAATACTGATCTCCCAGAAAACGCTCAAAGCAAGCAACACCCAATGAGTATATTTACTTTTCTTGCACTTAAGTCGGCATTGTGCCTTTTGCATTAGATCCCGACAGTATTTCTGTGTCTCATCGTCAATGTGAAGGTCCAAGGGATAGAGTAAAGCTGGAGTAGTGTATCGGAATCTAATTCTAATCTACCAGGATACGCTCAAAGCAAACCACAAACAATGAGAAGATTTACTCTTCTTATACTTAAGTCGGCACTGTGCCTTTGGAATTAAGTCCCGACGCAATTTCTGTGTTTCATTGTCGATGTGAAGGTCCAAGGGATAGAGTAAAGCTGCGGTAGCGCATCGGATTCTAATACTGATCTCCCAGGAAACGCTCAAAGCAAACCACCAACAGTGAGAAGCATTTCTTTTCTTGTACTTATGTCGGCATTGGTACCTTTGTATTAAATCCCGATGCAATTTCTGTGTTTCATCGGCAATGTGAAGGACCAAGGGATGGAGTAAGGTTGCAGTAGTACTACGGAATCTAATACTGATCCCCCAGGACACGCACAAAGAAAACCACAATCAATAAGAGGAAATACTCCTATTGTACTTAAGTCGTCTTTGTGTCATTTGTATTAAATCCCGACGCAATTTCTGTGTTTCATAGACAATGTGAAGGTCCAAGGGATTGGGAAAAGCTGCAGTGGTGCATCGAAAGCTAATACTCATTTTCCAGGATACGCTCAAAGCAAACCACAAACAATAAGAAGATTTACTCCTCTTGTACTTAAATCGGCATTGTGCCTTTTGTATTAAATACCGACACAATTTCTGTGTTTCACCGTCAATTTGACGGTCCAAGGGATAGAGTAAAGCTGCAGTAGTGCATCGGAATGTAATACCGATCTCCCAGGAAACGTTCAAAGCAAACCACAAAAAATGAGAAGATTTGCACTTCTTGCACTTAAGTCGGAATTGTGCTTTTGTATTATATACCGATGCAATTTCTGTGTTTCATTGTCAATGTGAAGGTCCAAGGGATAGAGTATAGTTGCAGTAGTGCATCGGCTTCTAATACTGATATCCCAGGAAACGCTCAAAGCAAACCACAAGCAATGAGATGATTTACTCTTCTTGTACTTAAGTTGGCTTTGTGCCATTTGTAGTAAATCCCGACGCATTATCTATGTTTCATCGTCAATATGAAAGTCCAAGAGATAGGGTAAAGCTGCTGTAGTGCACTGGAATAAAACAAAAGGCACAATGCCGACTTAAGTACAAGAAGAGTAAATCTTCTCATTGTTTGTAGCTTCCTTCGAGCGTTTCCTGATAGATCAGTATTAGATTCCGATGCACTAGTGCAGCTTTCCTCTATTCCTTGGATCTTCACATTGACGATGAAACACAGAAATAGCGTCGCGATTTAATACAAAAGGCACAATGCCGACTTAAGTACAAGAAGAGTAAATCTTCGCACTGTTTGTGGTTTGCTTTGAGCGTTTACTGGGAGTTGAGTATTAGATTCCGATGCATTACTGCAGCTGTACTCTATCAATTGGACCTTCACATTGACAATGGAACACCGAAAATGCGGCGGGATTTAATACAAAAGGCACAATGCCGAATTAGTACAAGAAGAGTAAATCTTCTCACTGTTGTTGGTTAGCTTTGAGCGTTTCCTGGGATTTCAGTATTAGAATCCGATGCACTACTGCAGCTTTACTCTATCCCTTGGACCTTCACATTGACGATGAAACACAGAAATTGCGTCGGGATATAATACAAAAGGCACAATTCCGTTTTAAGTACAATAAGAGTAAATCTTCTCAATGTTTTTGGTTTGCTTTGAGCTTTTCCTGGGAGATCGGGATTAGATTCCGATGCACTTCTGCAGCTTTACTCTATCCCTCGGACCGTAAATTGACGATGAAACACAGAAATTACGTCGGTATTTAATACAAAGAGCACAATGCCGACTTAAGTACAAAAAGAGTAAATCATCTCATTGTTTTTGGTTAGCTTTGAGCGTTTCCTGGGAGATTAGTATCAGATTCCGATGCACTACTACAGCTTTACTCTTTCACTTGGAACTTCACATTGACGATGAAACACAGAAATTGCCACGGGATTTAATACAAAAGGCACAAAGCTGACTTAAGTACAAGAAGAGTAAATCTTCTCATTGTTTGTGGTTTGCTTTGAGCGTTTCCTGTGGGGCCAGTATTAGATTCCGTTGCACTACTGCAGCTTTACTCTATCCCTTGGACATTCACATTGACGATGAAACACAGAAATTGCGTCGGGATATAATACAAAAGGCACAATTCCGTTTTAAGTACAATAAGAGTAAATCTTCTCATTGTTTTTGGTTTGCTTTGATCGTTTTCTGGGAATCAGTATTAGATTCCGATGCACTACAGCAGCTTAACCCTATCCCTTGGACTTTCATATTGACGGTGAAACACAGATATTGCGTCGGGATTTACTACATATGGTACAATGCCAACTTAAGCACAAGAAGAGTAAATCTTCTCAATGCTTATGGTTTGCTTTGAGCGTTTCCTGTCAGTTCAGTATTACATACCGTTGCACTGCTGCAGCTTTACTGTACCCCTTGGACCTTCAAGTTGACGATGAAACACAGATATTGCGTCTGGACTTAATACAGAAGGCGCAATGCCGACATAAGTACAAGAAGATTAAATCTCCTCATTGCTTGTAATTTCCTTTGAGCGTTTTCTGGAAAATCTGTATTAGCTTCCGATGCACCACTGCAGCTTTACACTATCCCTTGGACCTTCACATTGTTTGTGGTTTGCTTAGAGCGTTTCCTGGAAGATCAGTATTGGATTCCGATGCACTACAGCTGCTTTACTTTATTACTCGGACCTCCACATTGACGATGAATCTTTGGAAATTGGGTCGAGAATTAATACAAATAGCCCAATGCCGATTTAAGTACAAGAAGAGTGAATCTTCTCATTGTTTGTAGTTTGCTTTTAGCGTTTCCTGGGAGATCAGTTTTACTTTCCGAAGCACCACTGCAGCTTTACTCTATACCTTGGACCTTCACACTGACGATGAAACACAGATATTGCGTCGAAATTTACTACAAATGGCACAATGCCGTCTTAGGTACAAGAAGAGTAAATCTTCTCATTGCTTGTGGTTTGCTTTGAGCGTTTCCTGGGATTTCAGTATTAGAATCCGATGCACTACTGCAGCTTCACTCTATCCCTTGGATCTTCACATTGATGATGAAACACAGAAATTGTGTCGGGATATAATACAAAAGGCACAATTCCGTTTTAAGTACAAGAAAAGTAAATCTACTCATTGTTTTTGGTTACCTTTGAGCGTTTCCTGGGAGATCAGTATTAGATTCCGATGCACTACTGTAGCTTTACTCTATACCTTGGACCTTCACATTGACGATGAAACACAGAAATTGTCTCGGGATTAAATACAAAAAGGCACAATGCCGACTTAAGTACAACAAGAGTAAATCTTCTCATTGTTTGTGGTTTGCTTTGAGCGTTTCCTGGGGGATCAGTATAACTTTACGATGTACTACTGCAGCTTTATTATATCCCTTGGACATCCACATTGACGGTGAAACACAGATATTGCGTCGGGATCTAATACAAAAGGCACAATGACGACTCAATAACGAGAGGAGTAAATCTTCTCATTGTTTTCCGTCAGATTTGAGCGTTTCCTGGGAAATCAGTAATTGATTCCGATGCACTACTGTAGCTTTACTCTATACCTTGGACCTCCACATTGACGATGAAACACAGAAATTGCCTCGGATTAAATACAAAAAGGCACAATGCCGACTTAAGTACAAGAAGAGAAAATCTTCTCATTGTTGGTGGCTTGCTTTGAGCGTTTCCTGTGGATCAGTATTAGATTCCGATGTACTACAGCAGCTTTACCCTATCGCTTGGACTTTCATATTGACGATGAAACACAGATATTGCGTCGGGATTTACTACAAAAGGTACAATGCCAACTTAAGTACAAGAAGAGTAAATCTTCTCATTGCTTGTGGTTTGCTTTGAGCGTTTCCTGGCAGACGATGAAATTCAGAAAATGCGTCAGCATTTGCCACAAAAGTCACAATGCCGACTTAAGTACAGGAAGAGTGATTCTTCTCATTTTTTGTGGCTTTGCAATTTCTGTGTTTCATCAGCAATGTGAAGGACCAAGGGATGGAGTAAGGTTGCAGTAGTGCTACGGAATCTAACACTGATCCCCCAGGACAAGCACAAAGAAAACCACAATCAATGAGAAGAAATACTCCTATTGTACTTAAGTCGTCTTTGTGCTTTTTGTATTAAATCCCGACGCAATTTCTGTGTTTCATAGACAATGTGAAGGTCCAAGGGATAGGGAAAAGCTGCAGTGGTGCATCGAAAGCTAATAATCATTTTCCAGGATACGCTCAAAGCAAGCCACAAACAATAAGAAGATTTACTCCTCTTAAACTTAAATCGGCATTGTGCCTTTTGTATTAAATACCGACACAATTTCTGTGTTTCATCGTCAATTTGACGGTCCAAGGGATAGATTAAAGCTGCAGTAGTGCATCGGAATCTAATACTGGTCTATCAGGAAACGCTCGAAGCAAGCCAAATACAATGAGAAGATTTACCCCTCTTGTCGGCATTGTGCTTTTTGTATTAAATCCGGACGCAATTTCTATGTTTCATTGTCAATGTGAAGGTCAAAGGAATAGAGTAAAGCTGCTGTAGCGCATCAGAATCTAATATTGATCTCCCAGGAAACGCTCAAAGCAAACCACTAACAGTGAGAAGCAATACTTTTCTTGTACTTAAGTCGGCATTGGTCCCTAAGTATTAAATCCCGACGCAATTTCTGTGTTTCATCGTCAATGTGAAGGTCCAAGGGATAAAGTAATGCTGCAGTAGTGTTTCGGAATCAAATACTGATCTATCAGGAAACGCTCGAAGAAAACCACAAACAATAAGAAGATTTACTCTTCTTGTACTTAAGTCCGTATTGTGCCTTTTGTATTAAATCCCGTCGCAATTTCTGTGTTTCATCGTCAATGTGAAGGTCGAAGGTATACAGTAAAACTGCAATAGTGCATCGGAATCTAATTCTGATCTCCCAGGAAACGCTCAAAGCAAACCATAAACAATGAGAAGATTAACTCTTCTTGTACTTATGTTGGCATTGCGCTTTTGTATTAAGTCCAGACGCAATATCTGTGTTTCCTCGACAATGTGCAGGTCCAAGGTGTACAGTGAAGCTGCAGCACTGCAACGGAATGTAATGCTGATCTGCCAGTAAGCGCTCTAGGCAAACCACAAGCAAGGAGAATATTTACTCTTCTTGTACTTAAGTTGGCATTGTGCCTTTTGTAGTTAATCCCGAGGCAATTTCTGTGTTTCATAGTCAATGTGAATGTCCAAGTGATAGAGTAATGCTGCAATAGCGCTTCGGAATCTAATACCGATCTCCCAGGAAACGCTCAAAGCAAACAACAAACAATGAGAAGATTTTCTCTTCTCGTACTTAAGGCGGCATTGTGCCTCTTGTATTATATCCAGGCAATATTTCTGTGTTTCATCGTCAATGTGAAGGTTTAAGGAATAGAGTAAAGCTATAGTGGTGCATCGGAAGCTAATACTGATTTTAGAGGAAACGCTCAAAGGAATCCACAAACAATGAGAAGATTTACTCTTCTTGTACTTAAGTCGGTATTGTGCGTTTTGTATTAAATACCGACGCAATCTCTCTTTTTCGTCGTCACTGTGAAGACCCAAGGGACAGAGTAATGCTGCAGTAGTGTCTCGGAATCTGATACTGATCTATCAGGAAACGCTGGAAGCAAACCACAAACAATAAGAAGATTTACTCTTCTTGTACTTAAGTCGCCATTGTGCCTTATGTTTTATATCCCGGCGATATTTCTGTGTTTCATCGTCAATGTGAAGGTCCAAGGGATAGAAAAAAGCTGCAGTAGTGCATTGGAATCCAAGCCTGATCTCCCAGGAAACGCTCAAAGCAAACCACAAACAATGAGAAGATTCACTCATCTTGTACTTAAGTCGGCATTGCGCCTTTTGATTTAAATCCCGACGCTATTTGTGTGTTTCTTCATCAGTGTGAAGGTCCAAGGGACGGAGTAAAGCTGCACTAGTTAAATGGACTCTAATACTGATCTCCCAGGCAACGCTCAAAGCAAACCAGAAACAATGAAATGATCTACTCTTCTTGTACTTAAGTCGACATTGTGCATTTTGTATTAAATCTCGAGGCAATTTCTGTGTTTCATCGTCAATGTGAAGGTCCAAGGAATAGAGTAAAGCTACAGCAGTGCATCTGAATCTAATACTGATCTCCCAGGAAACGCTCAAATCTGACCAAAGACAATGAGAAGATTTACTCTTCTGGTTCTTGAGTCGGCATTGTGCCTTTTGTATTAAATACCGACGCAATTTCTCTGTTTCATCGTCAATTTGAAGGTCCAAGTGATAGAGTAGAGCAGCAGTAGTGCATCGGAACCTAATACCGATCTTAAAGGAAACGCTCAAAGCAAACCACAAACAATTAGGAGATTTACTCTTCTGGTACTTAAGTCGGCATTGTGCTTTTCGCATTAAATCGCGACGCAATTTCTGTGTTTCATCGGCTGTGTGAAGGTCCAAGAGATACAGTAACGCTGCAGTAGTGCATCAGAATCTAATACTGATCTCCCAGGAAACGCTCAAAGCAAACAACAAACAATGAGAACATTTACTTTTCTTGCACTTAAGTCGCCATTGTGCCTTTTGTATAATTTCCCGGCGATACTTCTGTGTTTCATCGTCAATGTGAAGGTCCAAGGGATAGAGTAAAGCTGCAGTAGTGCATCGGAATCTAACACTGATCTCCCAGGAAAAGCTCAAAGCAAATCACGAACAATGAGAAGATTTACTATTCTTGTACTTACGTCGGCATTATGCCTTTTGTAACAAATCCCGACGCAATTTCTGTGTTTCATCGGCAGTGTGAAGGTCAAGGGATTGAGTAAAGTTGCAGTGGTGCATCGGAATCTATTATGGATCTCCCAGGAAACGCTCAAAGCAAACCAGAAACAAATGGAAGATTTACTCTACTTGTACTTAAGTCGGCATTGTGTTTTTTGTATTAAATACCGATGCCATTTCTGTTTTTCATCGTCAATGTGAAGGTCGAAGGGATAGAGTAAAGCTGCAGTACTGCATCGGAATCTAATACCGATCTCCAAGGAAAAGCTCAAAGCAAACCACAAACAATGAGAAGATTTATTCTTCTCGTAGGCATTGTGCCTCCTGTATTATATCCAGGTGATATTTCTGTGTTTCAACGTCGTTGTGAAGGTCCTAGGGATGGTATAAAGCTGCAGTAGTGCGTCGGAAAGTAATACTGATCTCCCAGGAAACGCTCAAAGCAAACCACAAACATGAGGAGATTTACTCTTCTTGTACTTAAGTCAGCATTGTGCCTTTAGTATTGTAACCCGGCGTTTTTTCTGTGTTTCATCATCAATGTGATAGTCTAAGGATAGATTAAAGCTGCAGTAGTGCATCGGAATCTAACACTGATCTCCTAGGAAACGCACAAAGCAAACCACGACCAATGAGAAGATTAACCATTCTTGTACTTAAGTCGGCATTGTGCCTTTTGTAATAAATCCCGACGCAATTTCTGTGTTTCATCGGCAATGTGAGGGTCCAAGAGATAGAGTAAGGCTGCAGTAGTGCATCGGAATCTAATTCTGATCTCCCGGGAAACGCTCGAAGCAAACCACAAATAATGAGAAGATTAACTCTTCTTGCACTTATGTCGGCATTTCGCCTTTTTTATTAAGTCCAGACGCTATATCTGTGTTTCATCGTCAATGTGAAGGTCCAAGGTGTACAGTAAAGCTGCAGCAGTGCAACGGATTGTAATACTGATCTGCCAGGAAACGTTCAAGGCAAACCACAAACAATTAAGCGATTTACTCTTCTTGTACTTATGTCGGCATTGCGCCTTCTGTATTGAGTCCAGACACAATATCTGTGTTTCATCGTCAACGTGAAGGTCCAAGGGATAGAGTAAAGCTGCAGTAGTGCATCGGAATCTAATACTGGCCCCACAGGAAACGCTCAAAGCAAACCACAAACAATGAGAAGATTTTCTCTTCTTGTACTTAAGTCGGCATTGTGCCTTTTTGTATTTAATCCCGAGACAATTTCTTTGTTTCATCGTCAATGTGAAGGTCCAAGGTATAGAGTAAAGCTACAGTAGTGCATCGGAATCCATTACTGATTTCCCAGGAAACGCTCAAATCGCACCAAAAGCAATGAGAAAATTTACTCAACTGGTTCATGAGTCGGCATTGTGCCTTTTGTATTAAATCCCGACGCAATATCTGTGTTTCACCGTCAATGTGAATGTCCAAGGGATAGTATAAAGCTGCATTAGTGCATCGGAAAATTATACTGATCTCCCAGGAAACGCTCAAAGCAAACCACAAACAATGAGAAGATTTACTCTTCTTGTTCTTAAGTCGGCTTTGTGCCTTTTGTATTAAATCCCGTGGCAATTTCTGTGTTTCATCGTCAATGTGAAAGTCGAAGGGATAGAGTAAAGCTGCAGCAGTGCTTCGGATTCTAATACTGAAATCCCAGGAAACGCTCAAAGCAAACCACAAGCAATGAGAAGATTTACTCTTCTTGTACTTAAGTCGGCATTGTGCCATTTGTAGTATATTTCGACGCAATATCTGTGTTTCATCGTCGTTGTGAAGGTCCAAGGTATAGAGTAAAGCTGCAGTGGTGCTACGGAATGTAATACTGATCTCCCAGGAAACGCTCAAAGCAAACCACAGACAATGAGAAGATTTACTGTTCCTATACTTAAGTCGGCATTGTGCCTTTTGTATTACATCCCGACGCAATTTCTTTGTTTCATCGTCAATGTGAATGACCTATGGATAGAATAAAGCTGCAGTAGTGCATCGGAATCTAATACCGATCCTCCTGGAATCGCTCAAAGCAAACCAGAAACATTGAGAAGATTTACTCTTCTTGTACTTAATTCGGCATTGTGCTTTTTTTATTAAATCGCGCCGCAATTTCTGTGTTTCATCGTCAATGTGAAGGTCCAAGGGATAGAGTGAAGCTGCAGTAGTGCATCGGAATCTAATACTGATTTCCCTGGAACACTCAAAGCAAACCACAAACAATGAGTAGATTTACTCTTCTTTTTCTTATGACGGCATTGTGCCTTTTGTATTAGAGCCCGAAGCAATTTCCGTTTTTCATCGTCAATGTGAAGGTCCAAGGCATGGAGGAAAGCTGCAGTAGTGCATCGGAATCTAATACTGAACTCCCTGCAAACGCTCAAAGCTAACCAAAAACAGTGAGAAGATTTACTCTTCTTGTACTTAAGTCGGCATTGTGCCTTTTGTATTAAATCCCGCCGCATTTTCGGTGTTTCATTGTCAATGTCAAGGTCCAATTGATAGAGTACAGCTGCAGTAATGTATCGGAATCTAATACTCAACTCCCAGTAAACGCTCAAAGCAAACCACAAACAGTGAGAAGATTTACTCTTCTTGTACTTAAGTCGGCATTGTGCCTTTTGTATTAAATCCCGACGCTATTTCTGTGTTTCATCGTCAATGTGAAATTCCAAGGAATAGAGGAAAGCTGCACTAGTGCATCGGAATCTAATACTGGTCTATCAGGAAACGCTCGAAGCAAGCCACAAACAATGAGAAGATTTACTCCTCTTGTCGGCATTGTGCCCTTTGTATTAAATCCGGACGCAATTTCTCTGTTTCATTGTCAATGTGAAGGTCAAAGGGATAGAGTAAAGCTGCTGTAGCGCATCGGAATCTAATATTGATCTCCCAGGAAACGCTCAAAGCAAACCACTAACAGTGAGAAGCATTACTTTTCTTGTACTTAAGTCGGCATTGGTACCTAAGTATTAAATCCCGACGCAATTTCTGTGTTTCATCGTCAATGTGAAGGTCCAAGGGATAGAGTAAAGCTGCAATGGTGCATCGGAATCTAATTCTGATCTCCCAGGAAACGCTGAAAGCAAACCACAAACAATGAGAAGATTAACTCTTCCTGTACTTATGTTGGAATTGCGCCTTTTGTATTAAGTCCAGACGCAATATCTGTGTTTCCTCGTCAATGTGCAGGTCCAAGGTGTACAGTGAAGCTGCAGCACTGCAACGGAATGTAATGCTGATTTGCCAGTAAGCGCTCAAAGCAAACCACAGGCAAGGAGAATATTTACTCTTCTTGTACTTATGTTGGCATTGTGCCTTTTGTAGTAAATCCTGAGGCAATTTCTGTGTTTCATAGTCAATGTGAATGTCCAAGTGATAGAGTAAAGCTGCAGTAGTGCAACGGAATCTAATACTGATCTCCAGGAAACGCTCAAAACTGACCAAAAACAATGAGAAGATTTACTCCTCTTGCACTTAAGACAGCATTGTGCTTTTGTATTATATCCCGGGGATATTTCTTTGTTTCATCGTCAATGTGAATGTCCAAGGTATAGAGAAAAGCTGCAGTAGTGCATTGGAATCCAAGCCCTATCTCCCAGGAAACGCTCAAAGCAAACCACAAACAATGAGAAGATTCACTCTTCTTGTACTTAAGTCGGCATTGCGCCTTTTGATTTAAATCCCGACGCTATTTGTGTGTTTCTTCATCAATGTGAAGGTCCGAGGGATAGAGTAAAGCGGCAGTGGTGCAACGGAAGCTGATACTGATTTTCCAGGAAACGCTCAAAGAAAACCACAAACAATGAGAAGATTTTCTCTTCTTGTACTTAAGTCGATATTGTGCCTTTTGTATTAAATACCGACGCAATCTCCCTTTTTCGTCGTCACTGTGAAGACCCAAGGGACAGAGTAATGCTGCAGTAGTGTTTCGGAATCTGATACTGATCTATCAGGAAACGCTGGAAGCAAACCTCAAACAATAAGAAGATTTACTCTTCTTGTACTTAAGTCGCCATTGTGCCTTATGTTTTATATCCCGGCGATATTTCTGTGTTTCATCGTCAATGTCAAGGTCTAAGGGATAGAGAAAAAGCTGCAGTAGTGCATTGGAAACCAAGCCTGATCTCCCAGGAAACGCTCAAAGCAAACCACAAACAATGAGAAGATTCACTCTTCTTGTACTTAAGTCGGCATTGTGCCTTTTGATTTAAATCCCGACGCTATTTGTGTGTTTCTTCATCAGTGTGAAGGTCCAAGGGACGGAGTAAAGCTGCAGTAGTTAATCGGACTCTAATACTGATCTCCCAGGCAACGCTCAAAGCAAACCAGAAACAATGAAATGATCTACTCTTCTTGTACTTAAGTCGGCATTGTGCCATTTGTAGTAAATCCCGACGCAATATCTCTGTTTCATCGTCATTGTGAAGGTCCAAGGTATAGAGTAAACCTGCAGAGGTGCTTCGGAATCTAATACTGATCTCCCAGGAAACGCTCAAAGCAAACCACAAACAATGAGAAGACTTCCTCTTCTTGTCTTAAGTTGGAATTGTGCCTTTTGTATTAAATCCCGAGGCAATTTCTGTGTTTCATCGTCAATGTGAAGGTCCAAGTCATAGAGTAGAGCAGCAGTAGTGCATCGGAACCTAATACCGATCTTCCAGGAAACGCTCAGAGCAAACCACAAACAATTAGAAGATTTACTCTTCTGGAACTTAAGTCGGCATTGTGCGTTTCGCATTAAATCGCGACGCAATTTCTGTGTTTCATCGGCTGTGTGAAGGTCCAAGAGATACAGTAACGCTGCAGTAGTGCATCAGAATCTAATACTGATCTCCCAGGAAACGCTCAAAGCAAACAACAAACAATGAGAACATTTACTTTTCTTGCACTTAAGTCGCCATTGTGCCTTTTGTATAATTTCCCGTCGATATTTCTGTGTTTCATCGTCAATGTGAAGGTCTAAGGATAGATTAAAGCTGCAGTAGTGAATCGGAATCTAACACTGATCTCCTAGGAAACGCACAAAGCAAACCACGAACAATGAGAAGATTAACCATTCTTGTACTTAAGTCGGCATTGTGCCTTTTGTAATAAATCCCGTAGCAATTTCTGTGTTTCATCGGCAATGTGAATGTCCAAGAGATAGAGTAAAGCTGCAGTGGTGCATCGGCATCTATTACCGATCTCCCAGGAAAAGCTCAAAACAAACCAGAAACAAATGGAAGATTTACTCTTCTTGTACTTAAGTCGGCATTGTGCTTTCTGTATTAAATACCGACGCCATTTCTGTTTTTCATCGTCAATGTGAAGGTCTAAGGGATAGAGTAAAGCTGCAGTAGTGCATCGGAATCTATTTCTAATCTCCCAGGAAACGCTCAAAGCAAACCACAAATAATGAGAACATTAACACTTCTTGCACTTATGTCGGCAATTCGCCTTTTTTATTAAGTCCAGACGCAATATCTGTGTTTCATCGTCAATGTGAAGGTTCAAGGTGTACAGTAAAGCTGCAGCAGTGCAACGGAATGTAATACTGATCTGCCAGGAAACGTTCAAAGCAAACCACAAGCAATGAGAAGATTTACTCTTCTTGTACTTAAGTTGGCATTGTGCCTTTTGTAGTAAATCCCGACGCAAAATCTGTGTTTCATCGTCAATGTGTAGATCCAAGGGATAGAGTAAAGCTGCTGTAGTGCATCGGAATCTATTACTGTCTCCCAGGAAACGCTCAAAGAAAACCACAAACAACGAGAAGTATTACTCTTCTAGTACTTAAGTCGGCATTGTGACTTTTGTATTAAATCCTGACGCAATTTCTGAGTTTCATCGTCAATGTGAAGGTCCATGGGATAGTGTAAAGCTGCAGTAGTGCATCCGAATCTAATACCGATCTCCCAGGAAATGCTGAAAGCAAACAACAAACAATGAGAAGATTTACTCTTCATATACTTATATCGGCATTGTGCTTTTTGTATTAAATCCCATGGCAATTTCTGTGTTTCATCATCAATGTGAACGTCCAAGTCATAAAGTAAAGCTGCAGTAGTGCATCGGAATCTAATACTGATCTCCCAGGAAAGCCTCAAAACTGACCAAAAACAATGAGAAAATTTACTCATCTTGTGCTTAAGTCGGCATTGTGCCTTTTGTATTAAATACCGTCGCAATTTCTGTGTTTCATCATCAATTTGAAGGTCCAAGCAACTGAGTAAAGCTGCAACAGTGCATCTGAATCAACTACCGATCTTCCAGGAAACGCTCAAAGCAAACCCCAAACAATGAGAAGATTTACTCTGCTTGTACTTAAGTCAGCATTGTGCCATTTGTATTATATCCTGGGGAAATTTCGGTGTTTCATTGTCAATCTGAAGGTCCAAGGATAGAGTAAAGCTGCATTAGTGCATCGGAATCTAATACTGATCTCCCAGGAAACGCACAAAGCAATCCACAAACAACGAGAAGATTTACTCCTCTTTACTTTAGTCGGCATTCTGCCTTTTGTATTAAATCCCGGCCAATTTCTTTGTTTCATCGTCAATGTGAATGTCCAAGGAATAGAGTAAAGCTGCAGTAGTGCATCGGAATCTAATACCGATCTCCTAGGAAAAGCTCAAAGCATACCACAATGAGAAGATTTACTCTTCTCGTACTTAAATCGGCATTGTGCCTTCTGTATTATATCCCAGCGATATTTCTCTGTTTCATCATCAATGTGAAGGTCGAAGGATAGAGTAACGCAGCAGTAGTGCATCTGAATCTAACAGTGATCTCCCAGGAAACGCTCAAAGCAAACCACAAACAATGAGAAGATTTACTCTTCTTGTACTTAAGTCAGCATTGTGCCTTTTGTATTACATCCCGGGGATATTTCTTTGTTTCATCGTCAATGAGAATGTCCAGCGGATAGAGTAAAGCTGCAGTAGTGCATCGGAATCTAATACTCATCTCCCAGGAAACGCTCAAAGCAAACCAGAAACATTGAGAAGATTTACTCTTCTTGTACTTAAGACGGCATTGTGCCTTTTGTATTAAATCCCGACGCAATTTCTGTGTTTCACCGTCAATGTGAAGGTCCAAGGGCTAGTATAAAGCTGCAGTAGTGCGTCGCAAAATAATACTGATCTCCGAGGAAACGCTCAAAGCAAACAACAAACAATGAGAAGATTTACTCTTCTTGTACATAAGTCTGCATTGTGCATTTTGTATTATATCCCGGCGTTAATTCTGTGTTTCATCATCAATGTGAAGGTCCAAGGCATAGAGAAAAGCTGCAGTAGTATATCTGGATCTAATAGTGATATCCCAGGAAACGCTCAAAGCAAACCACAAACAATGAGAAGATTTAATCTTCTTGTACTTAAGTCAGCATTGTGCCTTTTGTATTATATCCCGGGGATATTTCTTAGTTTCATCGTCAATGTGAATGTCCAAGGGATAGAGTAATGCTGCAGTAGCGCATCGGAATCTAATACCAAACTCCCAGGAAACGCTCAAAGCAAACAACAAGCAATTAGAAGATGTTCTCTTCTCGTACTTAAGGCGGCATTGTGCCTCTTGTATTATATCCAGGCAATATTTCTGTGTTTCATCGTCAATGTGAAGGTTTAAGGAATAGAGTAAAGCTGCAGTGGTGCATCGGAAACTAATACTGATTTTCCGGGAAACGCTCACAGGAATCCACAAACAATGAGAAGAATTACTCTTCCTGTACTTAATTCGGCTTTATGCCTTTTGTATTAAATCCCGAGGCAATTTCTGTGTTTCATCGTCAATGTGAAGGTCCGAGGGATAGAGTAAGGCTGCAGTGGTGCATCGGAAGCTGATACTGATTTTCCAGGAAACGCTCAAAGCAAACCACAAACAATGAGAAGATTTACTCTTCTTGTACTTAAGTCGGTATTGTGCCTTTTGTATTAAATACCGACGCAATCTCTCTTTTTCGTCGTCACTGTGAAGACCCAAGGGACAGAGTAATGCTGCAGTAGTGTTTCGGAATCTGATACTGATCTATCAGGAAACGCTGGAAGCCAACCACAAACAATAAGAAGATTTACTCTTCTTATACTTAAGTAGGCATTGTGCCTTATGTTTTATATCCCGGCGATATTTCTGTGTTTCATCGTCAATGTGAAGGTCCATGGGATAGAGAAAAGCTGCAGTAGTGCATTGGAATCTAAGCCTGATCTCCCAGGAAACGCTCAAAGCAAACCACAAACAATGAGAAGATTTACTCTTCTTGTACTTAAGTTGGCATTGTGCCTTTTGTATTAAATCCCGAGGCAATTTCTGTGTTCCATCGTCAATGTGAAGTTCCAAGGAATAGAGTAAAGCTACAGCAGTGCATCTGAATCTAATACTGATCACCCAGGAAACGCTCAAATCTGACCAAAGACAATGAGAAGATTTACTCTTCTGGTTCTTGAGTCGGCATTGTGCCTTTTGTATTAAATACCGACGCAAATTCACTGTTTCATCGTCAATTTGAAGGTCCAAGTGATAGAGTAGTGCAGCAGTAGTGCATCGGAACCTAATACCGATCTTCCAGGTAACGCTCAAAGCAAACCACTAACAATTAGAAGATTTATTCTTCTGGTACTTAGGTCGGCATTGTGCTTTTCGCATTAAATCGCGACGCAATTTCTGTGTTTCATCGGCTGTGTGAAGGTCCAAGAGATACAGTAACACCGCAGTAGTGCATCAGAATCTAATACTGATCTCCCAGGAAACGCTCAAAGCAAACAACAAACAATGAGAACATTTACTTTTCTTGCACTTAAGTCGCCATTGTGCCTTTTGTATTAAATCCCGACTGTATTTCTGTGTTTCATCGTCAATGTGAAGGTCTGACGGATAGAGTAAAGCTGGAGTAGTGCATCGGAATCTAATACTGGTCTACGAGGAAACGCTCATAGTAAACCACAAACAATGAGAGGATTTTATCTTCTTGTACTTAAGTCGGCATTGTGCCTTTTGTATTAAATCCCGACGCTATTTCTGTGTTTCGTCGTCAATGCGAAGGTCGAAGGGATAGAGTAAAGCTGCTGTAGTGCACCGGAATCTAATACCGATCTATAAGGTAACGCTCGAACAAGCCACAAACAATGAGAAGATTTACTCTTCTTGTACTTAAGTCGGCATTGTGTCTTTTGTATTAAATCCCGACGCAATTTCTGTGTTTCATTGACAATGTGAAGGTCCAAGGGATATAGTAGAGTTGCAGTAGTGAATCGGAATCTAATACTGATCTCCCAGGATACGCTTAAAGCATACCACAAACAATGATAAGATTTACTCTTCTTGTACGTAAGTCGGCAATATGCCTTTTGTATTAAATCCCGACGCAATTTCTGTGATTCATCGTCAATGTGAAGGTCCAAGAGATAGAGTAGAGTTGCAGTAGTGCATCGGAATCAAATACTGATCTCCCAGGAAATGCTCAAAACAATCCACAAACAATGAGAAGATTTTCTATTCTTCTACTTAAATCGGTATTGTTCCTTTTGTATTAAATACCGCCGCAATCTCACTGTTTCATCGACAATGTGAAGGCCCAAGAGATAGAGTAAAGCTGCAGTAGTGCATCGGAATCTAATACTGAACTCCAAGGAAACGCTCCAAGCAAACCACAAACAAAGGGAGGATTTTCTCTTCTTGTACTTAAGTCGGCATTGTGCTTTTTGTATTAAATAAAGACGTAATTTCTGTGTTTAATCGTCAATTTGAAGGTCCAAGGGATAGAGTAAAGCTGCAGTAGTGCATCGGATCTAATACTGATATCCCAATAAATGCTCAAAGCACACCACAAACAATGAGAAGATATACTCTTCTTGTACTTAAGTCGGCATTGTGCCTTTTGTATTATTTCCCGGCGATATTTCTGAGTTTTATCGTCAATGTGAAGGTCCAAGGGATGGAGTAAAGCTGCAGTAGTGCTTCGGAACTAATAGTGATCTCCCAGGAAACGCTCAAAGCAAACCACAAACAATGAGAAGATTTACTCATCTTGTACTTAAGTCGGCATTTTGCATTTTATATTTACTCCCGACGCAATTTCTGTGATTCATCGTCAATGTGAAGGTCGAAGGGATAGAGTAAATCTGCAGTAGTGCATCGCAATTTAATACTGATCTCCCGGGAAACGCTCAAAACAAACCACAAATAATGAGATTTACTCCTGTTCTACTTAAGTCGGCAATGTGCCTCTTTTATTAAATCCCGACGCAATTTCTGTGTTTCATCGTCAATGTGACGGTCCAAGGTATAGAGTAAAGCTGGAGTAGTGCAACGGAATCTAATACTGATCTCCCTGGAAACGCTCAAAGCAAACCACAAACAATGAACTTTACTCTCCTTGTACTTAATCCGGCATTGTGCATTTTTTATTAAATCCCGACGCAATTTCTGTGTTACATCGTCAATGTGAAGGTCAAAGGTATAGAGTAAAGCTGCAGCAGTGAATCGGAATGTAATACTGTTCTCCCAGGAAACAATCAAAGCATACCACAAACAACGAGAAGATTTACTCTTCTTGTACTTAAGTCGGCATTGTGTCTTTTGTATTAAATCCTGACGCAATTTCTGTGTTTCTTTGTCAATGTGAAGGTCCAAGGGTTAGAGTAGAGTTGCAGTAGTGCATCGGAATCTAATACTGATCTTTCAGGAAACGCTCAAAGCATACCACAAACAATGAGAAAATTAACTCTTCTTTTACATAAGTCGGCATTGAGCATTTTGTATTAAATCGCGACGCAATTTTAGTGTTTCATCGTCAATGTGTAGGTCCAAGAGATAGAGGAAAGCAGGAGTAGTGCATCGGAATCTAATACTGATCTACCAGGAAACGCTCAAAGCAAACCAAAAACAATAAGAAGATTAATTCTTCTTGGACTAATGTCGGCATATTGCCATTTGTATGAAACCCCTACGCAATTTTTTTTGTCGTCAATGTGAGGGTCAAAGTGATAGAGTAGAGCTGCAGTAGTGCATCATAATCTAATACTGATCTCCCAGGAAACGCTCAAAGCTAACCACGAACATTGAGAAGATTTACTCTTGTTGTACTTAAGTCGTCATTGTGCCTTTTGTATTAAATCTCGCCGCAATTGCTGTTTTTCATCGTCAATGTCATGTTCCAAGGGATGGTGTAAAGCTGCAGAAGTGCATCGGAATCTAATACTGATCTCCCAGGAAACGCTCAAAGCTAACCACGAACATTGAGAAGATTTACTCTTGTTGTACTTAAGTCGGCATTTTGTCTTTTGTATTAAGTCCCGACGCAATTTCTGTGTTTCATTGTCAATGTGAAGGTCCAAGGGATAGAGTAGGAATGCAGTAGTGCATCGGAATCTAATACTGATCTCCCAGGAAATGCTCAAAACAAACCACAAACAATGAGAAGATATACTCTTCTTGTACTTAAGTCGGCATTGTGCCTTTGTATTATTTCCCGGCGATATTTCTGTGTTTTATCGTCAATGTGAACGTCGAAGGGATGGAGTAACGCTGCAGTAGTGCTTCGGAACTAATACTGATCTCCCAGGAAGAGCTCAAAACGAACCACAAACAATGAGAAGATTTACTCATCTTGTACTTAAGTCGGCGTTTTGCATTTTGTATTAACTCCCGACGCAATGTTTGTGACTCATCGTCAATGTGAAGGTCCAAGGTATAGAGTAAAGCTGCAGTAGTGCATCGGAATCCAATACTGATCTCCCAGGATGCGCTCAGAGCAAATCACAAATAATGAGAAGATTTAGTCTTGAAGTACTTAAGCCGTTATTGTGCCTTTTGTACTCAATACCAACGCAATATGCCTCTTTCATCGTCATTGTGAAGGCGCATGGGATAGAGTAAAGCAGCAGTAGTTTATCGGAATCTAATACTGATCTCCCAGGAAACGCTCGAAGCAAACCACAAACAGTGAGAATATTTACTCTTCTTGTACTTAAGTCGGCAATATGCCTTTTGTATTAAATCCCGACGCAATTTCTGTGTTTCATCGACAATGTGAAGTCCCAAGGGATAGAGTAAAGCTGTAATAGTGCAACGGAATCTAATACTGATCTCCCAGGAAACGCTCAAAGCAAACCACAAACAATGAGCTTTAGTCTCCTTGTACTTAAACCAGCATTGTGCATTTTTTATTAAATCCCGACGCAATTTCTGTGTTACATCGTCAATGTGAAGGTAAAAGGTATAGAGTAGAGCTGCAGCAGTGAATCGCATTGTAATACTGCTCTCCCAGGAAACAATCAAAGCATACCACAAACAACAAGAAGATTTACTCTTCTTGTACTTAAGTCGGCATTGTGTCTTTTGTATTAAATCCCGACGCAATTTCTGTGTTTCATTGTCAATGTGAAGGTCCAAGGGATAGAGTAAAGCTGCAGTAGTGCATAGGAATCTAATACTGATCTCCCAGGAAACGATCAAGGCAAACCAAAAACAATAAGAAGATTTACTCTTCTTGGACTTATGTCGGCATTTTGCCATTTGTATGAAACCCCTACGCAATTTTTGTTTTTTGTCGTCAATGTGAGGGTCAAAGTGATAGAGTAGAGCTGCAGTAGTGCATCATAATCTAATACTGATCTCACAGGAAACGCTCAAAGCAAAACACAAACAATGAGTAGACTTTTTCTTCGTGTACTTAAGTCGGCAGTGTGCCTTTTGTATTAAATCCCGACGCAATATCTGTGTTGCATCGTCAATGTGAAGGTCCTTGGGATGGAGTAAAGCTGCATTAGTGCATCGGGATCTAATACTGTCCTCCGGGGTAAGGCTCAAAGCAAACTACAAAGAATGAGAAGATTTACTCTTCTTGTACTTATGTCGGCATTGTGCCTTTTGTATTAAATCCCGAAGCAATATCTGTGTTTCATCGTCAATGTCAAGGTCCAAGGGATAGGGTAACGCTGCAGTAGTGCATCGGAATTTAATACTGATCTCCCAGGAAACGCTCAAAGCAAACCAAAAACAATGAGAAGATTTACTCTTCCTGTACTGAAATCGCATTGTGCCTTTTCTATTAAATCCCGACACAATATCTGTGTTTCATCGTCTAGGTGAAGGTAAAACGGATAGAGTGAAGCTGCAGTTGTGCATCGTAATCTAAAACTGGCCCCACAGGAAACCCTCAGAGCAAACCACAAACAATGAGAAGATTTTCTCTTCTTGTACTTAAGTCGGCATTGTGCCTTTTGTATTAAACCCCGACGCATTATCTGAGATTCATCGTCAATGTCAAGGTCCAAGGGATAGAGTAAAGCTGCAGTAGTGCAACGGAGTCTAATGTTGATCTTGCAGGAAACGCTCATACAAACCACGAACAATGAGAAGATTTACTTTTCTTCGACTTAAGTTGTCGTTGTGACTTTTGTATTAATTCCCGACGCAATTTCTGTGTTTCATCGTCAATGTGAAGGTACAAGGGATAGAGGAAAGCAGCAGTAGTGCTTCGGAACTAATACTGAACTCCCAGTCTCCCAAGAAATGCTCACAGCAAACCACAAACAATGAGATGATATACTCTACTTGTACTTAGGTCTGCATTGTGCCTTTTGTACTAATCCCGACGCCATATATGTGTTTCATCGTCAATGTGTAGGTCCAAGGGATAGAGTAAAGCTGCAGTAGTGCATCGGAATCTAATACTGATCTCTGGGGAAAGGCTCAAAGCAAACTACAAAGAATGAGAAGACTTACTCTTCTTGTACTTATGTCGGCATTGTGCCTTTTGTATTAAATCCCGAAGCAATATCTGTATTTCATCCTCAATGTGAGGGTCCAAGGGATAGTATAAGGCTGCAGTAGTGCATCGGAATCTGATACTGATCTCCCGGGAAATGCTCAATGCAAACTACAAAGAATGAGAAGATTTACTCTTCTTGTACTTATGTCGGGATTGTGCCTTTCGTATTAAATCCCGACGCAATTTCTCTGTTTCATTGTCAATGTGAAGGTCCAAGGGATAGAGTAGAGTTGCAGTAATGCATCGGAATCTAATACTGATCTCCCAGGAAACGCTTAAAGCTAACCACGAGCATTGAGAAGATTTACTCTTGTTGTACTTAAGTCGGCATTTTGTCTTTTGTATTAAGTCCCGACGCAATTTCTGTGTTTCATTGTCAATGTGAAGGTCCAAGGGATAGAGTAGGATTGCAGTAGTGCATCGGAATCTAATACTGATCTCCCAGGAAATGCTCAATGCAAACCACACACAATGAGATGATTTTCTATTCTTGTTCTTAAGTCGGTATTGTGCATTTTGTATTAAATACCGACGCAATCTCACTGTTTCATCGTCAATGTGAACGCCCAAGGGATAGAGTAAAGCTGCAGTAGTGCATCGGATCTAATACTGATCTCCCAGTAAATGCTCAAAACAAACCACAAACAATGAGAAGATATACTCTTCTTGTACTTAAGTCGGCATTGTGCCTTTTGTATTATTTCCCGGCGATATTTCTGTGTTTTATCGTCAATGTGAAAGTCCAAGGGATGGAGTAAAGCTGCAGTAGTGCTTCGGAACTAATACTGATCTCCCAGCAAGCGCTCAAAACGAACCTCAAACAATGAGAAGATTTACTCATCTTGTACTTAAGTCGGCATTTTGCATTTTATATGAACTCCCGACGCAATGTCTGTGACTCATCGTCAATGTGAAGGTCCAAGGTACAGAGTAAAGCTGCAGTAGTGCATCGGAATCTAATACTGATCTCCCAGGATGCGCTCAGAGCAAATCACAAATAATGAGAAAATTTACTCTTGAAGTACTTCAGCCGTTATTGTGCATTTTGTACTCAATACCAACGCAAAATGCCTCTTTCATCGTCATTGTGAAGGCGCATGGGATAGAGACAAGCAGCAGTAGTGCATCGGAATCTAATACTGATCTCCCAGGAAACGCTCGAAGCAAACCACAAACAGTGAGAATATTTACTCTTCTTGTACTTAAGTCGGCAATATGCCTTTTGTATTAAATCCCGACGCAATTTCTGTGTTTCATCGACAATGTGAAGTCCCAGGGGATAGAGTAAAGCTGTAGTAGTGCAACGGAATCTAATACTGATCTCCCAAGAAACGCTCAAAGCAAACCACAAACAATGAGCTTTACTCTCCTTGTACTTAAACCAGCATTGTGCATTTTTTATTAAATCCCGACGCAATTTCTGTGTTACATCGTCAATGTGAAGGTAAAAGGTATAGAGTAAAGCTGCAGCAGTGAATCGGAATGTAATACTGTTCTCCCAGGATACTATCAAAGCATACCACAAACAACAAGAAGATTTACTCTTCTTGTACTTAAGTCGGCATTGAGTCTTTTGTATTAAATCCCGACGCAATTTCTGTGTATCATCGCCAATGTGAAGTCCCAAGGGATTGAGTAAAGCTGTAGTAGTGCAACGGAATCTAATACTGATTTCCCAGGAAACGCTCAAAGCAAACCACAAACAATGAGCTTTACTCTCCTTGTACTTAAACCTGCATTGTGCATTTTTTGTTAAATCCTGATGCAATTTCTGAGTTTCATCGTCAATGTGAAGGTCCAACGGATAGGGCAAAGCTGCAGTAATGAATCGGAATCTAATACCCAACTCCCAGGAAACGCTCAAAGAAAACCACAAACAGTGAGAAGATTTACTCTTCTTGTACTTACGTCGGTATTGTACCTTTTGTATTAAATCCCAACGCTATTTCTGTGTTTCATCGTCAAGGTGAAGGTCCAAGGGATAGAGTAAAGCTGCAGTGGTGCATGGGAATCTAATACTGATTTCCCAGGAAACGCTCAAAGGAAACCACAAACAACGAGAAGAATTACTCTTCTTGTACTTAAGTCGGCATTATGCCTTTTGTATTAAATCCCGACGCAAATTCTGTTATACGTCGTCAATGTGAAGGTCCAAGGAATGTAGTAAAGCTGCAGTAGTGCATCGGAATCTAATACTGATCTCCCTGGATACGCTCAAACAAACCACGAACAATGAGAAGATTGTCTCTTCTTCTACTTAAGTTGGCGTTGTGCCTCTTGTATTAACTCCCGACGTAATTTCTGTACTTCATCGTCAATGAGAAGGTCCGAGGAATAGAGTAAAGCCGCTGTAGAGCTTTGGAACTAATACTGGTCTCCCAGGAAACGCTCAAAGCAAACCACAAACAATGAGAAGATTTACTCTTCTTGTACTTATGTCGGCATTGTGTATTTTATATTAAATCCCGATGCAATATCTGTGATTCATCGTCAATGTGAAGGTCCAGGGGATAGAGTATTCTGCAATAGTGTATCGGAATCTAATACTGATCTGTCTGGAAACGCTCAAAGCAAACCACAAACAATTAGATTTATTCTTCTTGTATTTAAGTCGGCAATGTGCCTTTTGTATTAAATCCCGATGCAATTTCTGTGTTTCATCGTCAATGTGAAGGTCCAAGGGATAGAGTAAAGCTGCAGTAGTGCATCGAAATCTAATACTGAACTCCAAGGAAACGCTCGAAGGAAACCACAAACAATGGGTAGATTTTCTCTTCTTGTACTTAAGTCGACATTGTGCTTTTTGTATTAAATACCGACGCAATTCCTTTGTTCCATCGTCTATTTGAAGGTCCAGTGGATAGAGTAAAGCTGCAGTAGTGCATCGGATCTAATGCTGATCTCCCAGGAAATGCTCAAAGCAAACCACAAACAATGAGAATATATACTCTTCTTGTACTTAAGTCGGCATTGTGCCTTTTGTATTATATCCCGGCGATATTTCTGTGTTTCATCGTCGATGTGAAGGTCCAAGGGATGGAGTAAAGCTGCAGTAGTGCTTCGGAACTAATACTGATCTCCCAGGAAACGCTCAAAGCAAACCACAAGCATTGAGAAGTTTTACTCATCTTGTACTTAAGTCGGCATGTTGCATTTTATATTAACTCCAGACGCAATTTCTATGATTCATCGTCAATGTGAAGGTCCAAAGGATGGAGTAAGGATGCAGTAGCGCATCAGGAACTAATACTGATTTCCCTGGAAATGCTCCAAGCAAACCAGATCAATGAGAAGACTATCTCGTCTTGTACTAAAGTCGGCATTGTGCATTTTATATTAACTCCAGACGCAATTTCTGTGATTCATCGTCAATGTGAAACTCCAAGGGATAGAGAAAATCTGCAGTAGTGCATCGGAATCTATTACTGATCTCCCAGGAAACACTCAAAACAAACCACAAACAATGAGATTTACTCTTTTACTACTTAAGTTTGCATTGTGCCTTTTGTATTAATTCCCGACGTAATTTCTGTGTTTCTTCGTCAATGTGAAAGTCCAAGGGTTAGAGTAAAACTGCAGTAGTGCTTCGGAACTAATACTGATCTCCCAATCGCCCACGAAACGCCACAGCAAACCACAAACAATGAGAAGATTTACTCTTTTTGTACTTACGTCTCCATTGTGCCTTTTCTATTAAGTCCCGGCGCAAATTCTGTGTTTCATCGTCAATGTGAAGGCCCAAGGGATAGAGCAAAGCTGCAGCAGTGCATCGGAATGTAGTACTGATCTCCCAGGAAACGCTCGAGCCAACAACAAACAATGAGAAGATTTACTCTTCTTGTACATAAGTCGGCATTGTGCCTTTTGTAGTAAATAACGACGCCATATCTGTGTTTCATCGTCAGTGTGAAGGTCCCAGGGATACAGTAAAGCTGCAGTAGTATATCGGAATCTAATACTGATCTCACAGGAAACGCTCAAAGCAAACAATTTCTGTATTTCATCGTCAATGTGTAGGTCCAAGGGATTGAGTAAAGCAGCGGTAGCGAATTGGAATCTAATACCGATTTCACAGGAAACGCTGAAAGCAAACCAAAAACTATAAGAAGATATACTCTTCTTTTACTTAAGACGGCATTGTGACTTTTGTAGTAAATCCCGACGCAATAACTGTGTTTCATTGTCAATGTGAATGTGCAAGGGATACAGTAAAGCTGCAGAAGTGCTTCGGAATGTAATAGTGATCTCCCAGGAAACGCTCAAAGTAAACCGAAAACATTAAGAAGATTTAATCTTCTTGTACTTAAGTCACATTTTACTCTTTGTGTTAAACCCCTACGCAACTTCTGTTTGTCATCGTCAATATGAAGGTCCTTGGGATAGAGTAAAGCTGCAGTAGTGCATCGGAATCTAATACTGAGCTCCCAGGAAACGCTCGAAGCAAACCACAAACAGTGAGAATATTTACTCTTGTTGTTCTTTAGTTGGCAATATGCCTTTTGTATTAAATCCCGACGCAATTTCTGTGTTTCATCGACAATGTGAAGTCCCAAAGGATAGAGTAAAGCTGGAGTAGTGCAACGGAATCTAATACTGATCTCCCACGAAACGCTCAAAGCTAACCACAAACATTGAGAAGATTTGCTCTTGTTGTACTTAAGTCGTCATTGTGCCTTTTCTATTAAATCTCGACGCAATTTCTGTTTTTCATCGTCAATGTGATGTTCCAAGGGATGGTGTAAAGCTGCAGAAGTGCATCGGAATCTAATACTGATCTCCCAGGAAACGCTCAAAGCAAAACACAAACAATGAGGAGACTTTTTCTTCGTGTACTTAAGTCGGCATTGTGCCTTTTGTATTAAATCGTGACGCAATTTCTGTGTTGCATCGTCAATGTGAATGTCCTTGGGATGGAGTAAAGCTGCAGTAGTGCATCGGAATCTAATACTGATCTCCGACGAAATGCTCAAAGCAAACCAAAAACAATGAGTAAATTTACTCTTCTTGTACATAAGTTGGCATTGTGCCTTATGTATTAATTCCCGACGCAATTTCTGTGATTCATCGACAATGTGAAGTTCCAAGGGATAGAGTAAAGCTGCAGTAGTGCATCGGATTGTGATACTGATCTCCCAGGATATGCTCAAAGCAAAACCACAAACAATGAGAACATTTACTATTCTTGTACTTAAGTCGGTATTGTGCCTTTTGTATTCAATACCGACGCAATCTCTCTGTTTCATCGTCAATGTGAAGGCCCAAGGTATAGGCTAAGGCCGCAGTAGTGCATCGGAATCTAATACTGAACTCCCAGGAATCGCTCGAACCAAACCACCTACAATGAGAAGATTTACTCTTCCTGTACTTAAGCCGGCATTGTGCCTTTTGTATTAAATCCCGTCGCAATATCTGTGTTTCATCGTCAATGTGAAGGTCCAAGGGATAGAGTAAAGCTGCAGTAGTGCATCGGGATCTATTACTGATCTCCCAGGAAAAGCTCAAAGCAAACGACAAACAATGAGAAGATTTTCTCTCCTTATACTGGAGTCGCCATTGCGCCTTATGTATTAACTCCCGACGCGATTTCTGTGTTTCATCGACAACGTGAGGTTACTAGGGATAGAGTAAAGCTGCAGTGGTGGACCGGATAGTAATACTGTTCTCCCAGGAAATGTTCAAAGCAAACCGCAAACAATGAGAGGAATTACTATTCTTGTACTTAAGTCGGTATTGTGCCTTTTGTATTAAATACCAACGCAATCTCTCTGTTTCATCGTCAATGTGAAGGCCCAAGTGATAGAGTGAAGCTGCAGTACTGCATCGGAATCTAATACTGAACTCCAAGGAAACGCTCTAAGCAAACCACAAACAATGGGAAGATTTACTCTTCTTGTACTTAAATCGGCATCGTGCTTTTTGTATTAAGTACCGACGCGATTTCTGTGTTTCATCGTCAATGTGAAGGTCCAAGAGATAGAGTAAAGCTGCAGTGGTGCATCGGAATCTATTACTGATCTCCCATGATATGCTCAAAGCAAACCAGAAACAATGAGAAGACTTTCTCGTCTTGTACTAAAGTCGGCATTGTGAATTTTGTATTGATTCCCGACGCACTTTCTGTGTTTCATCGTCAATGTGAAGGTCCAAGGGATGGAGTAAAGCTGCAGTAGTGCAATTGAATCTAATACTGATCTCCTAGGAAACGCTCAAAGAAACCTCAAAGAATGAAAAGATTTACTCTTCTTCCACTTAAGTTGGCTTTGTGCCATTTGTATTAAATCCCGACGCAATTTCTGTGTTTCATAGTCAATGTGAAGGACCAAGGCACAGAGTAAAGCTGCAGTAGTTAATCGGAATCTAATACTGATATCCCAGGAAACGTACAAATCAAACCAGAAACAATGAGAAGATTTACTCTTCTTGTACTTTAGTCGGCTTTGTGCCTGTTGAATTAAATCCCGATGCCATTTCTGTTTTTCATCGTCAATGTGAAGGTCCAAGGGATAGAGTAAAGCTGCAGTAGTGCATCGGAATCTAATACTGATCTTCCAGGAAACGCTCAAAGCAAACCAAAAACAATGAGTAAATTTACTCTTCTTGCACTTAAGTCGGCATTGTGATTTTATGTATTAAATCCTGACGCGATTTCTGTGATTCATCGACAATGTGAAGTTCCAACGGATAGAGTAAAGCTGCCGTAGTGCATCGGAATGTAATACTGATCTCCCAGGATATGCTCAAAGCAAACCACAAACAATGAGAACATTTACTATTCTTGTACTGAAGTCGGTATTCTGCCTTTTGTATTCAATATCGACGCAATCTCTCTGTTTCATCGTCAATGTGAAGGCCCAAGGGATAGAGTAAAGCTGCAGTAGTGCATCGGAATCCAATACTGAACTCCAAGGACACGCTCGAAGCAACCCACAAACTATGAGAAGATTTACTCTTCTTGTACTTAAGTCAGCATTGTGCCTTTTGTATTAAATCCCGACGCAATTTCTGTGTTTCATCGTCAATGTGACAATGAGAAGATTTACTCTTCTTGTACTTAAGTCGGCACTGTGCTTTTTTTATTAAATACCGACGCAATCTCTGTGTTAGATCGTCAATTTGAAGTCCAAGGGAGAGAGTAAAGCAGCAGTAGTGCTTTGGATCTAATACTGATATATCAGGAAACGCTCAAAGCAAACCACAAACAATGAGAAGATTTACTCACCTTGTACTTGAGTCGGCATTGTGCCTTATGTATTAAATCCCGACGCGATTTCTGTGTTTCATCGACAATGTAAAGTTCCAAGGGATAGAGTAAAGCTGCAGTAGTGCACCGGATAGTAATACTGATCTCCCAGGAAATGCTCAAAGCAAACCACAAACAATGAGAAGATTTACTATTCTTGTACTTATGTCGGTATTGTGCCTTTTGTATTGAATACCGACGCAATCTCTCTGTTTCATCGTCAATGTGAAGGCCCAAGGGATAGAGTAAAGCTGCAGTAGTGCATCGGAATCCAATACTGAACTCCAAGGAAACGCTCGAAGCAAACCACAAACAATGGGAAGATTTTCTCTTCTTGTACTTAAGTCGGCATTGTGCTTTTTGTATTAAATACCGACGCAATTTCTGTGTTTCATCGTCAATTTGAAAGTCCAACGGATAGAGTAAAGCTGCAGTAGTGCATCGGAATCTAATACTGATCTCCCTGGAAATGCTCGAAGCAAACCACAAACAATAAGATTTACTCTTCTTGTATTTAAGTCGGCAATGTGCCTTTTGTATTAAATCCCGACGCAATTTCTGTGTTTCATCGTCAATGTGAAGGTCCAAGGTACAGAGTAAAGCTGCAGTAGTGCATCGGAATCTAATACTGATCTCCCAGGATGCGCTCAGAGCAAATCACAAATAATGAGAAGATTTACTCTTGAAGTACTTCAGCCGTTATTGTGCATTTTGTACTCAATACCAACGCAAAATGCCTCTTTCATCGTCATTGTGAAGGCGCATGGGATAGAGACAAGCAGCAGTAGTGCATCGGAATCTAATACTGATCTCCCAGGAAACGCTCGAAGCAAACCACAAACAGTGAGAATATTTACTCTTCTTGTACTTAAGTCGGCAATATGCCTTTTGTATTAAATCCCGACGCAATTTCTGTGTTTCATCGACAATGTGAAGTCCCAAGGGATAGAGTAAAGCTGTAGTAGTGCAACGGAATCTAATACTGATCTCCCAAGAAACGCTCAAAGCAAACCACAAACAATGAGCTTTACTCTCCTTGTACTTAAACCAGCATTGTGCATTTTTTATTAAATCCCGACGCAATTTCTGTGTTACATCGTCAATGTGAAGGTAAAAGGTATAGAGTAAAGCTGCAGCAGTGAATCGGAATGTAATACTGTTCTCCCAGGAAACAACCAAAGCATACCACAAACAACAAGAAGATCTACTCTTCTTGTACTTAAGTCGGCATTGAGTCTTTTGTATTAAATCCCGACGCAATTTCTGTGTATCATCGACAATGTGAAGTCCCAAGGGATTGAGTAAAGCTGTAGTAGTGCAACGGAATCTAATACTGATTTCCCAGGAAACGCTCAAAGCAAACCACAAACAATGAGCTTTACTCTCCTTGTACTTAAACCTGCATTGTGCATTTTTTGTTAAATCCCGATGCAATTTCTGAGTTTCATCGTCAATGTGAAGGTCCAACGGATAGGGCAAAGCTGCAGTAATGAATCGGAATCTAATACCCAACTCCCAGGAAACGCTCAAAGAAAACCACAAACAGTGAGAAGATTTACTCTTCTTGTACTTACGTCGGTATTGTACCTTTTGTATTAAATCCCGATGCAATATCTGTGATTCATCGTCAATGTGAAGGTCCAGGGGATAGAGTATTCTGCAATAGTGTATCGGAATCTAATACTGATCTCTCTGGAAACGCTCAAAGCAAACCACAAACAATAAGATTTACTCTTCTTGTATTTAAGTCGGCAATGTGCCTTTTGTATTAAATCCCGATGCAATTTCTGTGTTTCATCGTCAATGAGAAGGTCCAAGGGATAGAGTAAAGCTGCAGTAGTGCATCGAAATCTAATACTGAACTCCAAGGAAACGCTCGAAGGAAACCACAAACAATGGGTAGATTTTCTCTTCTTGTACTTAAGTCGACATTGTGCTTTTTGTATTAAATACCGACGCAATTCCTTTGTTCCATCGTCTATTTGAAGGTCCAGTAGATAGAGTAAAGCTGCAGTAGTGCATCGGATCTAATACTGATCTCCCAGGAAATGCTCAAAGCAAACCACAAACAATGAGAATATATACTCTTCTTGTACTTAACTCGGCATTGTGCCTTTTGTATTATATCCCGGCGATATTTCTGTGTTTCATCGTCGATGTGAAGGTCCAAGGGATAGAGTAAAGCTGCAGTAGTGCTTCGGAACTAATACTGATCTCCCAGGAAACGCTCAAAGCAAACCACAAACATTGAGAAGTTTTACTCATCTTGTACTTAAGTCGGCATGTTGCATTTTATATTAACTCCAGACGCAATTTCTATGATTCATCGTCAATGTGAAGGTCCAAAGGATGGAGTAAGGATGCAGTAGCGCATCAGGAACTAATACTGATTTCCCTGGAAATGCTCCAAGCAAACCAGATCAATGAGAAGACTATCTCGTCTTGTACTAAAGTCGGCATTGTGCATTTTATATTAACTCCAGACGCAATTTCTGTGGTTCATCGTCAATGTGAAGCTCCAAGGGATAGAGAAAAACTGCAGTAGTGCATCGGAATCTATTACTGATCTCCCAGGAAACACTCAAAACAAACCTCAAACAATGAGATTTACTCTTTTACTACTTAAGGTTGCATTGTGCCTTTTGTATTAATTCCCGACGTAATTTCTGTGTTTCTTCGTCAATGTGAAAGTCCAAGGGTTAGAGTAAAACTGCAGTAGTGCTTCGGAACTAATACTGATTTCCCAATCGCCCACGAAACGCCACAGCAAACCACAAACAATGAGAAGATTTACTCTTTTTGTACTTACGTCTCCATTGTGCCTTTTCTATTAAGTCCCGGCGCAAATTCTGTGTTTCATCGTCAATGTGAAGGCCCAAGCGATAGAGCAAAGCTGCAGCAGTGCATCGGAATGTAGTACTGATCTCCCAGGAAACGCTCGAGCCAACAACAAACAATGAGAAGATTTACTCTTCTTGTACATAAGTCGGCATTGTGCCTTTTGTAGTAAATAACGACGCCATATCTGTGGTTCATCGTCAGTGTGAAGGTCCCAGGAATACAGTAAAGCTGCAGTAGTGCATCGGAATCTAATACTGATCTCACAGGAAACGCTCAAAGCAAACAATTTCTTTGTTTCATCGTCAATGTGTATGTCCAAGGGATTGAGTAAAGCAGCGGTAGTGAATTGGAATCTAATACCGATTTCACAGGAAACGCTGAAAGCAAACCAAAAACTATAAGAAGATATACTCTTCTTTTACTTAAGACGGCATTGTGCCTTTTGTAGTAAATCCCGACGCAATAACTGTTTTTCATCGTCAATGTGAATGTGCAAGGGATACAGTAAAGCTGCAGAAGTGCTTCGGAATGTAATAGTGATCTCCCAGGAAACGCTCAAAGTAAACCAAAAACATTAAGGAGATTTAATCTTCTTCTACTTAAGTCACATTTTACTCTTTGTGTTAAACCCCTACGCAACTTCTGTTTGTCATCGTCAATATGAAGGTCCTTGGGATAGAGTAAAGCTGCAGTAGTGCATCGGAATCTAACACTGATCTCCCAGGAAACGCTCAAAGCAAACAACGAACAATGAGAAGATTTCCTATTCTTGTACTTCAGTCGGCTTTGTGCCTTTTGTATTAAATCCCGACGCAATTTCTGTGTAGCATCGTCAATGTGAAGGTCCAAGGGATAGAGTAAAGCTGCAGTAGTGCATTGGAATCTAATACTGATCTTCCAGGAAACGCTCAAAGCAAACCAAAAACAATGAGTAAATTTACTCTTCTTGCACTTAAGTCGGCATTGTGATTTTATGTATTAAATCCCGACGCGATTTCTGTGATTCATCGACAATGTGAACTTCCAACGGATAGAGTAAAGCTGCCGTAGTGCATCGGAATGTAATACTGATCTCCCAGGATAAGCCCAAAGCAAACCACAAACAATGAGAACATTTACTATTCTTGTACTGAATTCGGTATTCTGCCTTTTGTATTCAATATCGACGCAATCTCTCTGTTTCATCGTCAATATGAAGGCCCAAGGGATAGAGTAAAGCTGCAGTAGTGCATCGGAATCCAATACTGAACTCCAAGGAAACGCTCGAAGCAACCCACAAACTATGAGAACATTTACTCTTCTTGTACTTAAGTCAGCATTGTGCCTTTTGTATTAAATCCCGACGCAATTTCTGTGTTTCATCGTCAATGTGACAATGAGAAGATTTACTCTTCTTGTACTTAAGTCGGCACTGTGCTTTTTTTATTAAATACCAACGCAATCTCTGTGTTAGATCGTCAATTTGAAGTCCAAGGGAGAGAGTGAAGCAGCAGTAGTGCTTCGGATCTAATACTGATATATCAGGAAACGCTCAAAGCAAGCCACAAACAATGAGAAGATTTACTCACCTTGTACTTGAGTCGGCATTGTGCCTTATGTATTAAATCCCGACGCGATTTCTGTGTTTCATCGACAATGTAAAGTTCCAAGGGATAGAGTAAAGCTGCAGTAGTGCACCGGATAGTAATACTGATCTCCCAGGAAATGCTCAAAGCAAACAACAAACAATGAGAAGATTTACTATTCTTGTACTTATGTCGGTATTGTGCCTTTTGTATTGAATACCGACTCAATCTCTCTGTTTCATCGTCAATGTGAAGGCCCAAGGGATAGAGTAAAGCTGCAGTAGTGCATTGGAATCCAATACTGAACTCCAAGGAAACGCTCGAAGCAAACCACAAACAATGGGAAGATTTTCTCTTCTTGTACTTAAGTCGGTATTGTGCTTTTTGTATTAAATACCGACGCAATTTCTGTGTTTCATCGTCAATGTGAAGGTCCAAGGGATGGAGTAAAGCTGCAGTAGTTAATCGGAATCTAATACTGATCTCCCAGGAAACGCTCAAATCAAACCAGAATCAATGAGAACATTTACTCTTCTTGTACTTAAGTCGGCTTTGTGCCTGTTGAATTAAATCCCGACGCCATTTCTGTTTTTCATCTTCTATGTGAAGGTCCAAGGGATAGAGTAAAGCTGCAGTAGTGCATCGGAATCTATTACTGATCTCCCAATAAACGCTCAAATCAAACCAAAAACAATGAGAAGATTTACTCTTCTTGTACTTAAGTCGGCAGTGTGCTTTTTGTATTAAATACCGACGCAATCTCTCTGTTTCATCGTCAATGTGAAGGCCCAAGGGATAGAGTAAAGCTGCAGTAGTGCATCGAAATCTAATACTGATCTCCCAGGAAATGCTCAAAGCAAACCACAAACAATGAGAATATATACTCTTCTAGTATTTAAGTCGGCATTGTGCCTTTTGTATTACATCCCGGCGATATTTCTGTGATTCATCGTCAATGGGAAGGTCCAAGGGATAGAGGAAAGCTGCAGTAGTGCATCGGATCTAATACTGATCTCCCAGGAAATGCTCAAAGCAAACCACAAACAATGAGAATATATACTCTTCTTGTACTTAAGTCGGCATTGTGCCTTTTGTATTATATCCCGGCGATATTTCTGTGTTTCATCGTCAATGGGAAGTTCCAAGGGGTAGAGTAAAGCTGCAGTAGTGCTTCGGAACTAATACTGATCTCCCAGGAAACGCTCAAAGCAAACCACAAACAATGAGAAGTTTTACTCATCTTGTACTTAAGTCGGCATGTTGCGTTTTATATTAACTCCAGACGCAATTTCTGTGATTCATCGTCAAAGTGAAGGTCCAAGGGATAGAGAAAATCTGCAGCAGTGCATCGGAATCTAATACTGATCTCACAGGAAACGCTCAAAACAAACCACAAACAATGAGATTTACTCTTGTTGTACTTAAGTCGGCAAAGTGCCTTTTGTATTAAATCCCGACGCAATGTCTGTGTTTCATCGTCTATGTGAAGGTCCAAGGGATAGTGTAAGGCTGCAGTAGTGCATCGGCAACTAATTCTGATCTCCCTGGAAACGCTCAAAGCAAACCACAAACAATAAGATTTACTCTTCTTGTATTTAAGTCGGCAATGTGCCTTTTGTATTAAATCCCGACGCAATTTCTGTGTTTCATCGTCAATGTGAAGGTCCAAGGGATAGAGTATAGCTGCAGTAGTGCATCGGAATCGAATACTGATCTCCCAGGATACGCTCACAGCGAACCAGAAACAATATGAATATTTTCTCTTCTTGTACTGATATCGTCATTGTGCCTTCTGTATTAAATCCCGACGCAATATCTGTATTTCATTGTGAATGTGAAGGTCCAAGAGATAGAGTGAAGCGGCAGTGGTGCATCGGAACCTAATACTCATCTCCCAGGAAACGCTCAAAGCGAACCAGTAACAATAAGAAGATTTTCTCTTCTTGGACTGAAATCGTCGTTGTGCCTTCTGTATTAAATCCCGACGCAATGTCTGTGTTTCATCGTCAATGTGAAGTTCCAAGGGATGGAGTAAGGCTGCAGTAGTGCATCGGGAACTAATACTGATTTCCCTGGAAATGCTCCAAGCAAACCAGATCAATGAGAAGACTTTCTCGTCTTGTACTTAAGTCGGCATTGTGCATTTTATATTAACTCCAGACGCAATTTCTGTGATTCATCGTCAATGTGAAGGTCCAAGGGATAGAGAAAATCTGCAGTAGTGCATCGGAATCTATTACTGATCTCCCAGGAAACACTCAAAACAAACCACAAACAATGAGATTTACTGCTTTACTACTTAAGTTTGCGTTGTGCCTCTTGTATTAATTCCCGACGTAATATCTGTGTTTCTTCGTCAATGTGAAAGTCCAAGGGATAAAGTACAACTGCAGTAGTGCTTCGGAACTAATACTGATCTCCCACTCGCCGAAGAAACGCCACTGCAAACCACAAACAATGATAAGCTTTACTCTTTTTGTACTTAAGCCTGCATTGTGCCTTTTCTATTAAGTCCCGGCGCAAATTCTGTGTTTCATCGACAATGTGAAGGTCCAAGGGATAGAGCAAAGCTGCAGCAGTGCATCGGAATGTAGTACTGATCTCCCAGGAAACGCTCGAGCCAACAACAAACAATGAGAAGATTTACTCTACTTGTACATAAGTCGGCATAGTGCCTTTTGTAGTAAATAACGACGCTATATCTGTGTTTCATTGTCAGTGTGAAGGTCCCAGGGATAGAGTATAGCTGCAGTAGTGCATCGGAATCTATATTCTGATCTCACAGGAAACGCTCAAAGCAAACAATTTCTGTGTTTCATTGTCAATGTGTAGGTCCAAGGGATTGAGTAAAGCAGCGGTAGTGAATCGGAATCTAATACCGATCTCACAGGAAACGCTGAAAGCAAACCAAAACTATAAGAAGATATACTCTTCTTGTACTTAAGACGGCATTGTGCCTTTTGTAGCAAATTCCGACGCAATAACTGTGTTTCATAGTCAATTTGAAGGTCCAAGGGATACAGTAAAGCTGCAGTAGTTCATCGGAATCTAATACTGATCTCACAGGAAACGCTCAAAGCTACCCAAAAACAATAAGAAGATTTACTCTTCTTTTACTTAAGTCGGAATTTTGTCTTTTGTATTAAACCCCTACACTATTTCTGTGTTTCATCGACAATGTGAAGGTCCAAGGGATAAGGTAAGGCTGCAGTAGTTCATCGGAATCTAATACTGATCTCCCAGGAAACTCTCAAAGCAAACCACGGACAGTGAGAAGATTTACTCTTCTTACACTTAAAACGGCATTGTGCTTTTGTATTAAATCCCGACGCAATTTCTGTGTTTCATCGTCAATGTGAATGTGCAAGGGATAGAGGAAAGATGCAGAAGTGCTTCGGAATGTAATAGTGATCTCCCAGGAAACGCTCAAAGTAAACCAAAAAAATTAAGAAGATTTAATCTTCTTGTACTTAAGTCAACATTTTACTCTTTGTATTAAACCCCTACGCAACTTCTGTTTGTCATCGTCAATATGAAGGTCCAGGGGATAGAGTATAGCTGCAGTAGTGCATTGGAATCTAACACTGTTCTCCCAGGAAACGCTCAAAGCAAACAACGAACAATGAGAAGATTTCCTATTCTTGTACTTCAGTCGGCTTTGTGCCTTTTGTATTAAATCCCGACGCAATTTCTGTGTAGCATCGTCAATGTAAAGGTCCAAGGCATAGGGTAAAGTTGCAGTAGTGCATCGGAATCTTATATTGATCTCCCAGGGAACGCTCAAGCAAACCACGAAGAACGAGAAGATTTACTCATCTTCTACTTAAGTTGGCGTTGTGCCGTATGTATTAAATCCCGACGCAATTTCTGTGTTTCATCGTCAATGTGAAGGTCCAAGTGATAGAGTAAAGCTGCACTAGTGCTTCGGAAGTTTTACTGATCTCCCATGAAACGCTTAAAGCAGACAACAAACAATGAGAAGATATACTCTTCTTGTACTTAAGTCGGCATTATGCCTTTTGTATCAAATACCGACGCAATTTCTGTGTTTCATCGTCAATGTGAAGGTCCAAGGGATAGAGTAAAGCTGCTGCAGTGAATCGGGATGTAATACAGATCTCCCAGGAAACGCTCAAAGCAAACCACAAACAATGAGAAGATTTACTCTTCTTGTACTTCAGTCGGCATTGTGTCTTTTGTAGTAAATCCCGACGCAATTTCTGTGTTTCATCGTCAATGTGATGTTCCAAGGGATGGTGTAAAACTGTAGAAGTTCATCGGAATCTAATACTGATCTCCCAGGAAACGCTCAAAGCAAAACACAAACAATGAGTAGATTTTCGCTTCGTGTACTTAAGTCGGCTTTGTGCCTTTTGTATTAAATCCCGACGCAATTTCTGTGCTGCATCGTCAATGTGAAGGTCCATGGGATGAAGTAAAGCTGCTTTAGTGCGTCGGAATCTAATACTGATCTCCCGGGAAAGGCTCAAAGCAATCTTCAAAGAATGAGAAGATTTACTCTTCTTGTACTTATGTCGGCAGTGTGCCTTTTGTATTAAATCACGAAGCAATATCTGTGTTTCATCGTCAATGTCAAGGTCCAAGGGATAGGGTAACGATGCAGTAGTACATCGGAATTTAATACTGATCTCCCAGGAAACGCTCAAAGCAAACCAAAAACAATGAGAAGATTTACTCTTCCTGTACTGAAGTCGCATTGTGCCTTTTCTAAAAAATCCCGACACAATATCTGTGTTTCATCGTCAAGGTGATGGTAAAACGGATAGAGTAAAGCTGCAGTAGTGCATCGGAATCCAAATCTGGCCCCACAGGAAACGCTCAGAGCAAAATACAAACTATGAGAAGATTTTCTCTTCTTGTACTTCAGTCAGCATTGTGCCTTTTGTATTAAACCCCGACGCAAAATCTGTGTTTCATCGTTAATGTCAAGGTCCAAGGGATAGAGTAAAGCTGCAGTAGTGCAACTGAATCTAATACTGATCTTGCAGGAAATCCTCATACAGACCACGAACAATGAGAAGATTTACTTTTCTTCTACTTGAGTTGGCGTTGTGCCTTTTGTATTAATTCCCGACGAAATTTCTGTGTTTCATCGTCAATGTGAAGGTACAAGGGATAGAGTATAGCCGCAGTAGTGCATCGGAATCTAATACTGATCTCCCAGTAAACGCTCAAAGCAAGCCACGAACAATGAGAAGATTGATATTTCTTGTACTTAGGTCGGCATTTTGCCTTTTGTATTAAATCCCGACGCAATTTCTGTGTTTCATCGTCAATGTGAAGGTCCAAGGGATAGAGTAAAGCTGCAGTAGTGCATCGGAATATAATATTGATCTCCCAGGAAACGCTCAAAGCAATCCACGAACTATGAGAAGGTTTACTCTTCCTGTACTGATGTCGGCATTGGGCTTTTTGTATTAAATCCCGACGCAATTTCTGTGTTTCATCGTCAGAGTGAAGGTAAAACGGATAGAGTAAAGCTGCAGTAGTGCAACGGAATCTAATACTGACTCAACAGGAAACGCTCAAAACAAACCACAAACAATGAGAAGATTTACTCTTCTTGTACTTAAGTCGGCTTTGGGCATTTTGTATTAAACCACGACGCAATTTCTGTGTTTCATCGTCAATGTGAAGGTCCAAGGGATGGAGTAAAGCTGCAGTAGTGCATCGGAATCTAATAGTGATATCCCAGGATACGCTCAAAACAAACCACAAACAATGAGAAGATTTACTCTTCTTGTACTTAAGTCGGCATTGTGCCTTTTGCATTAAATCCCGAAGTAATTTCTGTGTTTCATCGTCAATGTTAAGGTCGAAGGGATAGAGTAATACTGCAGTAATGCTTCGGAACTAATACTGATCTCCCAGGAAACGCTCACAGCGAACCAGAAACAATAAGAAGATTTTCTCTTCTTGGACTGAAATCGTCATTGTGCCTTCTGTAATAAATCCCGGCGCAATGTCTGTGTTTCATCGTCATTGTGAAGGTCCAAGGGATGGAGTAAGGCTGCAGAAGTGCATCGGGAACTAATACTGATCTCCCTGGAAATGCTCCAAGCAAACCAGAACAATGAGAAGACTTTCTCGTCTTGTACTAAAGTCGGCATTGTGCATTTTGTATTAATTCCCGACGTACTTTCTGTGTTTCATCGTCAATGTGAAGGTCCAAGGGATGGAGAAAAGCTGCAGTAGTGCATCTAAATCTAATACTGATCTCCTAGGAAACGCTCAAAGAAACCACAAACAATGAAAAGATTTACTCTTCTTCCACTTAAGTCGGCTTTGTGCCATTTGTATTAAATCCCGATGCAATATCTGTGTTTCATGGTCAATGTGGAGGTCCAAGGTATAGAGTAAAGCCGCAGTAGTGCATAGGAATCTAATACTGAACTCCCAAATAACGCTCGAAGCTAACCACAAACAATGAGAAGATTTACTCTTCTTGTACTTAAGTCGGCACTGTGCTTTTTGTATTAAATACCGACGCAATTTCTGTGTTTCATCGTCAATTTGAAGGTCCAAGGGAAAGAGTAAAGCTGCAGTAGTGCATCGGATCTAATACTGATATATCAGGAAACGCTCAAGGCAAACCACAAACAATGGGAAGATTTACTCTCCTTGTACTTTAGTCGGCATTGTGCCTTATGTATTAAATCCCGACGCGATTTCTGTGTTTGATCGTCAAAGTGAAGGCCCAAGGGATAGAGTAAAGCTGCAGTAGTGCATCGGATCTAATACTAATCTCCCAGGTAATGCTGAAAGCAAACCACAAACAATGAGAAGATATACACTTCTTGTACTTAAGTCGGCATTGTGCCTTATGTATTATATCCCGGCGATATTTCTGTGTTTCATCGTCAATGTGAAGATCCAAGGGATAGAGTAAAGCTGCAGTAGTGCTTCGGAACTAATACTGATCTCCCAATCGCCCAGGAAACGCACACAGCAAACCACAAACAATGAGAAGATTTACTCTTTTTGTACATAAGTCTGCATTGTGCCTTTTCTATTAAGTCCCGGCCCAATTTCTGTGTTTCGTCGTCAATGTGAAGGTCCAAGGGATAGAGGAAAGCTGCAGCAGTGCATCGGAATGTAGTACTGATCTCCCAGAAAACGCTCGAGCAAACAACAAACAATGAGAAGATTTACTCTTCTTGTACATAAGTCGGCATTGTGCCTCTTGTAGTAAATAACGACGCCATATCTGTGTTTCATTGTCAATGTGAAGGTCCCAGGGATAGATTATAGCTGCAGTAGTGGATCGGAATCTAATACTGATCTTACAGGAAACGCTCAAAGCAAACAATTTCTGTGTTTCATCGTCAATGTGTAGGTCCAAGGGATTGAGTAAAGCAGCGGTAGTGAAACGGAATCTAATAAGGATCTCACAGGAAACGCTGAAAACAAACCAAAAACTGTAAGAAGATACACTCTTCTTCTACTTAAGACGGCATTGTGCCTTTTGTAGTAAATCCCGACGCAATAACTGTGTTTCATCGTCAATGTGAAGGTCCAAGGCATACAGTAAAGCTGCAGTAGTGCATCGGAATGTAATACTGATCTCCCAGCAAACGCTCAAAGCAAACCACAAACAATGAGAAGATTTACTCTTCTTGTACTTAAGTCGGCATTATGCCTTTTGTATGCAGGTCCAACACATAGAGAAAAGCTGCAGTAGTGCGTCGGAATCTAATACTGATCTCCCAGGATACGCTCAAAGCAAACCACAAACCATGTGTAGATTTACACTTCTTGTATTTTAGTCGGGATTTGTTACAAAAGGCACTTTAGTATTAATTCCCGACGCAATATCTGTGTTTCATCGTCAATGTGAAGGTCCACGGGACAGAGTAACGCTGCAGTAGTGCATCGGAATCTAATACTGATCTCCCAGGAAACTCTCAAAGCAAACCACAAACAATGAGAAGATTTACTCTTCTTGTACTTAAGTCGGCATTTTGCCTTTTGTATTAAATCCCGACGCAATATCTGTGTTTCATCGTCAATGTGAAGGTCCAAGGGATAGAGTAACGCTGCAGTAGTGCATCGGAATCTAATACTGATCTCCCAGAAAACGCTCAAAGCAAACCAAAAGCAATGAGAAGATTTACTCCTCTTGTACTTAAGTCGGCATTGTACCTTTTGTATTAAATCCCTACGCAATTTATGTGTTTCATCGACAATGTGAAGGTCCAAGTGATAGAGTAAAGCTGCAGTAGAGCATCGGAATGTAATACTGATCTCCCAGCAAACGCTCAAAGCAAACCACAAACAATGAGAAGATTTACTCTTCTTGTACTTAAGTCAGCATTATGCCTTTTGTGTGAAATCCCGACGCAATTTCTGTGTTTGATCGTCAAAGTGAAGATCCAAAGCATAGAGTAAAGCTGCATTAGTGCATCGGAATCTGATACTGATCACCCAGGGATCGCTCCAAGCAAACCACAATGAATGTGAAGATTTATTCCTCTTGTACTGAAGTCGGCATTGTGCATTTTGTCTTAAATCCCGACGCAATTTCTGTATTTCACCGTCTATGTGATGGTCCAAAGGGTACAGTAAAGCTGCATGAGTGCATCGGAATCTAATACTGATATCCCAGGAAACGTTCAAACCAAACCACAAACAATGAGAAGATTCACTATTCTTGTACTATTGTTGGCATAGTGCATATATTATTTAATCCCGTAGAAATTTCTGTGTTTCGTCGTCAATGTGAAGGTCCAAGGGATAGAGTAAAGCTGCAGTAGTGCATCGAAATGTAATACTGATATCCCAGGAAACACTCAAAGCAAACCATAAACAATGAGAGGATTTACTCTTCTTGTACGTAAGTCGGCATTGTGCCATTTGAATTAAACCCTTACGCAATTCTGTGTTTCATCGTCAATGTGAATATGCAAGGGATAGAGTAAAGCTGCAATAGTGCATCGGAATCTAATACTGATCACCCAGGAATCGATCAAAGCAAACCACAAACAATGTGAAGATTTAATCCTCTAGAACTAATGTCCGCATTGTGCCTTTTGTATTAAATCCCGTCGCAATTTCTGTGTTTCATCGTCTATGTGAAGGTCGAACGGATAGAGTAAAGCTGCAGTAGTGCATTGGAATATAATACTGATCTCCCAGGAAAAGCTCAAAGCAAACCACAAACAATGCGAAGATTTACACTTCTTGTACTTCAGACGGCATTATGCCTTTTGTATTAATGCCCGACCCAATTTCTGTGTTTCATCGTCAATGTGAAGGTCCAAGGCATACAGTAAAGCTGCAGTAGTGCATCGCAATCTAATACTGATCTCCCAGGTAACGCTCATAAACACACCACAAACAATGAGACGATTTACTCCTCTTGTACTTAAGTCGGCATTGTGCCTATCGTATTAAATTCCGACGCAATTTCTGAGTTTCATAGTTAATCTGAAGGACCAAGGGGTAGAGTAAATCTGCAGTACTGCATTGGAATCTGATACTGATCTCCCAGGAAACGCTCAAAGCAAACCACAAACATTGAGAAGACATCTCTTCCTGTGCTTAAGTCGGCATTGTGCCTTTTGTATCAAATCCCGACGCAATTTCTGTGTTTCATCATCAATGTGAAGGTGCAAGGGATAGAGTAAAGCTGCAGTAGTGCATCGGAATCTTATTCTGATCTCCCACGTAACGCTCAAAAACACACCACAAACAATGAGTGTGCTCCCTGCCGCCGTTGGATAAGCAGCTGAGCAGCAAGTCGTATACTCCTAGCTCACTCATTTGTTACATAGTTTAATTCTTAATTTCTTTGCGTGTTTTTGGTACTTGCATTGTTTAATTCATAAATTTCGGGCGTATTATAGTATTTGAGAGTGTAGCATCGCGTTTTAGTACCTGAATAGTGTAATTTCGCTTAGTCTCCTTCCGCCGCCGAGCAGTGTCAGCAGTGCGCAAGTAGCAGCATTACTGCATTTACTAGGCAATCTTGTATTTTAATAACCGTTTAAATTTTGTCGATTTGTTTGCGCTCTCTGTAAATTAGTTAAGACGTTCTTTGCAAAACAGTTTTTAGCATGGATAGGGACTGCAACTGCTGTGTTCGGATGCAGGCTGAGTTGGCATCCCTTCGCTCCCAGCTACAGGCAGTGTTGACTTCGGTCACACAGCTTGAGGCTGTTGCCAATGGGCATCACTGTGGGGGTCCGGATGGGGGTTTGTTGGGGACGGCCAGCTCGTCCCACGCATCCCCCGATCGGACTATGACTGTGGCTGCCCGGGATACTGCCCACATTGAGGCTGATCCCTCACCTGTGGTAGAGTGGGAGGTCGTTTCAAGGTGTGGCAGGGGGCGAAAGACATTCCGGAGGACTGAACGGAAAGCCTCTCCAGTTTGTCTGACGAACCGGTTTCAGGCTCTGTCTCAGGCTGATACTGATCTTCGGCCTGACACGGCTGCTTGTCCTGTTCCAGAGGTTGCCCCTCAGTCTGCAAGATCCGGGCAGTTACACAGGGTGGGCTTACTGGTAGTTGGGAGCTCCAACGTCAGGCGCGTAATGGGGCCCCTTAGGGAAATGGCAGCAAGAGAGGGGAAGAAAACCAATGTGCACTCCGTGTGCATACCGGGGGGAGTCATTCCAGATGTGGAAAGGGTCCTTCCGGATGCCATGAAGGGTACAGGGTGCACCCATCTGCAGGTGGTCGCTCATGTCGGCACCAATGATGTGTGTCGCTATGGATCAGAGGAAATCCTCTCTGGCTTCCGGCGGCTATCTGATTTGGTGAAGACTGCCAGTCTCGCTAGCGGGATGAAAGCAGAGCTCACCATCTGCAGCATCGTCGACAGGACTGACTGCGGACCTTTGGTACAGAGCCGAGTTGAGGGTCTGAATCAGAGGCTGAGACGGTTCTGCGACCGTGTGGGCTGCAGATTCCTCGACTTGCGCCATAGGGTGGTGGGGTTTCGGGTTCCGCTGGATAGATCAGGAGTCCACTACACGCAACAAGCGGCTACACGGGTAGCAGGGGTTGTGTGGCGTGGGCTGGGCGGTTTTTTAGGTTAGATGGCCTTGGGCAAGTACAGAAAGGGCAACAGCCTCAGCGGGTGCGGGGCAAAGTCAGGACATGCGGGACCAAGCAGCAATCGGTGTTGTAATTGTCAACTGTCGAAGCTGCGTTGGTAAAGTACCGGAACTTCAAGCGCTGATAGAAAGCACCGAAGCTGAAATCGTTATAGGTACAGAAAGCTGGCTTAAGCCAGAGATAAATTCTGCCGAAATTTTTACAAAGGTACAGACGGTGTTTAGAAAGGATAGATTGCATGCAACCGGTGGTGGAGTGTTCGTCGCTGTTAGTAGTAGTTTATCCTGTAGTGAAGTAGAAGTGGATAGTTCCTGTGAATTATTATGGGTGGAGGTTACACTAAACAACCGAAATAGGTTAATAATTGGTTCCTTTTACCGACCTCCCGACTCAGCAGCATTAGTGGCAGAACAACTGAGAGAAAATTTGGAATACATTTCACATAAATTTTCTCAGCATGTTATAGTCTTAGGTGGAGATTTCAATTTACCAGATATAGACTGGGACACTCAGATGTTAAGGACGGGTGGTAGGGACAGAGCATCGAGTGACGTTATACTGAGTGCACTATCCGAAAATTACCTCGAGCAATTAAACAGAGAACCGACTCGTGGAAATAACATCTTGGACCTACTGATAACAAACAGACCCGAACTTTTCGACTCTGTATGTACAGAACAGGGAATCAGTGATCATAAGGCCGTTGCAGCATCCCTGAATATGGAAGTTAATAGGAATATAAAAAAAGGGAGGAAGGTTTATCTGTTTAGCAAGAATAATTCAAGGCGGATTTCAGACTACCTAACAGATCAAAACGAAAATTTCTGTTCCGACACTGACAATGTTGAGTGTTTATGGAAAAAGTTCAAGGCAATCGTAAAATGCGTTTTAGACAGGTACGTGCCGAGTAAAACTTTGAGGGACGGGAAAAACCCACCGTGGTACAACAACAAAGTTAGGAAACTACTGCGAAAGCAAAGAGAGTTCCACTCCAAGTTTAAACGCAGCCAAAACCTCTCAGACAAACAGAAGCTAAACGATTTCAAAGTTAGCGTAAGGAGGGCTATGCGTGAAGCGTTCATTGAATTCGAAAGTAAAATTCTATGTACCGACTTGACAGAAAATCCTAGGAAGTTCTGGTCTTACGTTAAATCAGTAAGTGGCTCGAAACAGCATATCCGGATACTACGGGATGATGATGGCATTGAAACAGAGGATGACTCGCGTAAAGCTGAAATACTAAACACCTTCTTCCAAAGCTGTTTCACAGAGGAAGACCGCACTGCAGTTCCTTCTCTAAATCCTCGCACAAACGAAAAAATGGCTGACATCGAAATAAGTGTCCAAGGAATAGAAAAGCAACTGGAATCACTCAATAGAGGAAAGTCCACTGGACCTGACGGGATACCAATTCGATTCTACACAGAGTACGCGAAAGAACTTGCCCCCTTCTAACAGCCGTGTACCGCAAGTCTCTAGAGGAACGGAGGGTTCCAAACGATTGGAAAAGAGCGCAAATAGTCCCAGTCTTCAAGAAGGGTCGTCGTGCAGATGCGCAAAACTATAGACCTATATCTCTTACGTCGATCTCTTGTAGAATTTTAGAACATGTTTTTTGCTCGCGTATCATGTCATTTCTGGAAACCCAGAATCTACTATGTAGGAATCAACATGGATTCCGGAAACAGCGATCGTGTGAGACCCAACTCGCCTTATTTGTTCATGAGACCCAGAAAATATTAGATACAGGCTCCCAGGTAGATGCTATTTTTCTTGACTTCCGGAAGGCGTTCGATACAGTTCCGCACTGTCGCCTGATAAACAAAGTAAGAGCCTACGGAATATCAGACCAGCTGTGTGGCTGGATTGAAGAGTTTTTAGCAAACAGAACACAGCATGTTGTTATCAATGGAGAGACGTCTACAGACGTTAAAGTAACCTCTGGCGTGCCACAGGGGAGTGTTATGGGACCATTGCTTTTCACAATATATGTAAATGACTTAGTAGATAGTGTCGGAAGTTCCATGTGGCTTTTCGCGGATGATGCTGTAGTATACAGAGAAGTTGCAGCATTAGAAAATTGTAGCGAAATGCAGGAAGATCTGCAGCGGATAGGCACTTGGTGCAGGGAGTGGCAACTGACCCTTAACATAGACAAATGTAATGTATTGCGAATACATAGAAAGAAGGATCCTTTATTGTATGATTATATGATAGCGGAACAAACACTGGTAGCAGTTACTTCTGTAAAATATCTGGGAGTATGCGTGCGGAACGATTTGAAATGGATTGATCATATAAAATTAATTGTTGGTAAGGCGGGTACCAGGTTGAGATTCATTGGGAGAGTGCTTAGAAAATGTAGTCCATCAACAAAGGAGGTGGCTTACAAAACACTCGTTCGACCTATACTTGAGTATTGCTCATCAGTGTGGGATCCGTACCAGATCGGTCTGACGGAGGAGATAGAGAAGATCCAAAGAAGAGCGGCGCGTTTCGTCACAGGGTTATTTGGTAACCGTGATAGCGTTACGGAGATGTTTAATAAACTCAAGTGGCAGACTCTGCAAGAGAGGTGCTCTGCATCGCGGTGTAGCTTCCTCGCCAGGTTTCGAAAGGGTCCGTTTCTGGATGAGGTATCGAATATATTGCTTCCCCCTACTTATACCTCCCGAAGAGATCACGAATGTAAAATTAGAGAGATTAGAGCACGCACGGAGGCTTTCAGACAGTCGTTTTTCCCGCGAACCATACGCGACTGGAACACGAGAGGGAGGTAATGACAGTGGCACGCAAAGTGCCCTCCGCCACACACCGTTGGGTGGCTTGCGGAGTATCAATGTAGATGTAGATGTAGATTTACTCTTCTTGTACTATAGTCGCCATTGTGCCTTTTGAATTAAATCCCGACGCAATATCTGTGTTTTATCGTCAATGCTAAGGGACAAGGAACAGGGTAAAGCTGCAGTTGTGCATTGGAATCTAATATTGCTCTCCCAGGAAGCGCTCAAAGCAAACCACAAACATGGGAAGATTTACTCTACTTGTACTTAAGTCGGCTTTGTGCCTACCGTATTAAATACCGACGCAAGTTCTGTGTTTCATCGTCAATGTCAAGTTCCAAGGAATAGAGTAACGCTGCATTAGTGGATCGGAATCTAACACTGATCACCCAGGAAACGCTCAAAGCAAACCACAAACAGTATGAAGTTTTACTCCTCTTGTAATGAAGTCGGCATTGTGCCTTTTGTATTAAATCTAGACGCAATTTCAGTATTTCATCGTCAATGTGAAGGTCCAAGAGATAGAGTAAAGCTGCTGTAGTGCATCGAAATCTAATACTGATCTCCCAGGTAACACTCAAATCAAACCTCAAACAATGGAGAAGAATTACTTTTCTTGTACTTTTCGGCATTGTGCCTTTTGTATTAAATCCCGATGCAATTTCTGTGTTTCTCGTAAATGTGCAGGAACAACACATAGAGAAAAGCTGCAGTAGTGCATCGGAATCTAATACTGATCTCCCAGGAAACGCTCAAAGCAAACCACAAACCATGTGTAGATTTACACTTCTTGTATTTTAGTCGGGATTTAATACAAAAGGCTCTTTAGTATTAAATCCCGATGCAATGTCTGTGTTTCATCGTCAATGTGAAGGTCCAAGGGATAGAGTAAAGCTGCAGTAGTGCATCGGAATCTAATACTGATCTCCCAGGAAACTCTCAAAGCAAACCACAAACAATGAGAAGATTTACTCATCTTGTACCTAAGTCGGCATTGTGATTTTTGTATTAAATCCGGACGCAATTTCTGAGTTTCATCGTCAAAGTGAAGGTCCAAGGGTTAGAGTAACGCTGCATTAGTGCATCGGAATCTAATACTGATCACCCAGGAAACGCTCAAAGCAAACCAAAAACAATGTAAAGTTTTACTCCACTTGTACTGAAGTCGGCATTGTGCCTTTTGTCTTAACTCCCGACGCAATTTCTGTATTTCATCGTCAATGTGATGGTCCAAGGGGTACAGTAAAGCTGCAGTAGTGCATCAGAATCTAATACTGATTTCACAGGAAACGTTCAAAGCAAACCACAAACAATGAGAAGATTCGCTCTTCTTGTACTTAAGTCCGCATTGTGCAAATTTTATTTAATCCCGACGAAATTTCTGTGTTTCATCGTCAATGAGAAGGCCAAGGGATATGGTAAAGCTGCAGTACTGCATCTGAATCTAATACTGATCTCACAGGTAACGCTCAAATCAAACCACAAACAATGAGAAGATTTACCTTTATGGGAATTAAGTCGGCATTGTGCCTTTTGTATTAAACCCCGATGCAATTTCTGTGTTTCATCGTAAATGTGAAGGTCCAACAGATAGAGTAAAGCTTCAGTAGTGCATCGGAATCTAATACTGATCTGCCAGGAAACGCTCAAAGCAAACCACAAACAATGAGGAGATTTACACTTCTTGTACTTCAGACGGCATTATGCCTTTTTTATTAAATTACGACGCAATATCTGTGATTCATCGTCAATGTGAAGGTCCAAGGGATAGAGTAATGCTGCAGTAGAGCATCGGAAAATAATACTGTTCATGCAGGGAACTCTAAACGCAAACCACTGACAATGACAAGATTTACTCATCTTGTACCCATGCCTGCATTGTGCCTTTTCTATTAATTACCGACGCAATTTCTGTGTTTCATGGTCAATGTGAAGGTCCTAGGTATAGAGTAAAGCTGCAATAGTGCATCGGAATCTAATACTGATCTCTCAGGAAACGTTCAAAGCAAACCACAAACAATGAGAAGATTCACTCTTCTTGTACTTAAGTCGGCATTGTGCATATTTTATTTAATCCCGACGAAATTACTGTGTTTCATCGTCAATGTGAAGGTCCAAGGGATAGAGTAAACCTGCAGTAGTGCATCGGAATCTAATACTGATCTCCCAGGTAACGCTCAAATCAAACCACAAACAATGAGAAGATTTACTTTTCTTGTACTTAAATCGGCACTGTGCCTTTTGTATTAAACCCCTATGATATTTCTGTATACAAACAAAGAGAAGATTTACACTTCTTGTACTTAAGTTGGCATTATGCCTTTTGTATTAAATCCCGACGCAATTTCTATGTTTCATCGTCAATGTGAATTTCCAATGGATAGAGTAAGGCTGCAGTAGTGCATCGGAATCTAATACTGATCTCCCAGGCAACGCTCAAAGCAGACCACAAACTATGAGTAGATATAATCTTCTTGTACTTAAGACGGCATTGTGCCTTTTGTATTAAATCCCGACGCAACTTCTGAGTTTCATCTTCAATGCGAAGGTCAAAGGATAGAGTAAAGCTACAGTAGTGCATCGGAATCTAATACTGATCTCCCAGGAAACGCTCAAAGCAATCCACAAACAATGAGAAGATTGACTCTTCTTGTACTTAAGGCGGCATTGTGCCTTTTGTATTTATTCCCGACGCAACTTCTGAGTTTCATCGTCAATGCGAAGGTCAAAGGGATGGAGTAAAGCTGCAGTAGTGCATCGGAATGTAATACTGATCACCCAGCAAACGCTCAAAGCAGACCACAAACAATGAGAAGATTAACTCCTCTTGTACTTAAGCCGGCATTATGCCTTTTGTAGTAAACCCCGACTCAATTTCTGTGTTTCATCGTCAATGTGAAGGTCCAAGACATAGAGTAAAACTGCTGTAGTGCATCGGACAATAATACTGATCTCCCAGGAAACGGTCAAAGCAAAGCACAAACATTGAGAAGATTTACTCTCCTCGTACTTAAGTCGGCATTGCGCCTTTTGTATTAAAACCTGACGAAATTTCTGTGTTTCATCGTGAATGTGAAGGTCCAAGGGATAGAGTAAAGCTGCATTAGTGGATCGGAATCTAATACTGATCACCCAGGAATCGCTCAAAGCAAACCACAAACAATGTGAAGATGTACTCCCCTTGTACTGAAGTCAGCATTGTGCTTTTTGTATTAAATCTAGACGCAATTTCTGTATTTCATCGTCAATGTGAAGGTCCAAGAGATAGAGTAAAGCTGTTGTAGTGCATCGGAATCTAATACTGATCTCGCAGGTAACGCTCAAATCAAACCTAAAACAATGAGAAGAATTACTTTTCTTGTACTTTTCGACATTGTGCCTTTTGTATTACACCCCATTGCAGTTTCTGTGTTTCATCGTAAATGTGAAGGTCCAACAGATTGAGTAAAGCTGCAGTAGTGCATTGATATCTAATACTGGTCTCCCAGGAAACGCTCAAAGCAAACCACAAACAATGAGGAGATTTACACTTCTTGTACTTCAGACGGCATTATGCCTTTTATATTACATTCCGACGCAATATCTGTGATTCATCGTCAATGTGAAGTTCCAAGGGATAGAGTAAAGCTGCAGTAGTGCATCGGAAAATAATACTGTTCATGCAGGGAACTCTAAACGCAAACCACTGACAATGAGAAGATTTACTCATCTTGTACCCATGCCTGCATTGTGCCTTTTCTATTAATTACCGACGCAATTTCAGTGTTTAATCGTCAATGTGAAGCTCCAACAGATAGAGTAAAGCTGCAGTAGTGCATCGGAATCTAATACTGATCTCTCAGGAAACGTTCAAAGCAAACCACAAACAATGAGAATATTTACTCTTCTTGTACTTAAGTCGGCATTGTGCCTTTTGTATTATATCCCGACGAAATTTCTGTGTTTCATCGTTAATGTGAACATCAAAGAGATAAAGTAACGCTGCAGTAATGTATCGGAATCTAATACTGATCTCCCAGGAAACGCTCAAAGCAAACCAAAAACAATGAGAAGATTTACTCCCCTTGTACCTAAGTCGGCATTGTACCGTTTGTATTAAATCCCGACGCAATTTATGTGTTTCATCGACAATGTGAAGGTCCAAGTGATAGTGTAAAGCTGCAGTAGTTTATCGGAATGTAATACTGATCTCCCAGCAATCGCTCAAAGCAAGCCACAAACAATGAGGAGATTTATTCTTCTGATACTTAAGTCGGCATTATGCCTTTTTTATTAACTCCCGACGCAATTTCTGTGTTTCATCGTCAAAGTGAAGGTCCAAGGGATAAGGTAACGCTGCATTAGTGCATCGGAATCTAATACTGATCGCCCAGGAAACGCTCAAAGCAAACCACAAACAATGTGAAGTTTTACTCCTCTTGTACTGAAGTCGGCATTGTGCCTTTTGTCTTAAATCCCGACGCAATTTCTGTATTTCATCGTCAACGTGATGGTCCAAGGGATACAGTAAGTCTGCAGTAGTGCATCGGAATCTAATACTGATTTCCCAGGAAACGTTCAAAGCAAACCACAAACAATGAGAAGATTCACTCTTCTTGTACTTAAGACGGCATTGTGCATATTTTATTTAATCCCGACGAAATTACTGTGTTTCATCGTCAATGTGAAGGTCCAAGGGATAGAGTAGGGCTGCAGTTGTGCATCGGAATCTAATACTGATCTCCCAGGCAACGCTCAAAGCAGACCACAAACTATGAGTAGATATACTCTTCTTGTACTTAAGACGGCATTGTGCCTTTTGTATTAAATCCCGACGCAACTTCTGAGTTTCATCTTGAATGCGAAGGTCAAAGGATAGAGTAAAGCTGCAGTAGTGCATCGGAATCTAATACTGATCGCCCAGGAAACGCTCAAAGCAATCCACAAACAATGAGAAGATTGACTCTTCTTGTACTTAAAGCGGCATTGTGCCTTTTGTATTTAATCCCGACGCAACTTCTGAGTTTCATCGTCAATGCGAAGGTCATAGGGATGGAGTAAAGCTGCAGTAGTGCATCGGAATCTAATACTGATCTCCCAGGAAACCCTCAAAGCCAGCCACAAACAATGAGAAGATTAACTCTTCTTGTACTTAAGTCGGCATTGTGCCTTTTGTATTAAATCCCGACGCAATTTCTTTGTTTCATCGTCAATGTGAAGTTCCAAGGGATAGAGTAAAGCTGTAGTAGTGCATCGGAATCGAATACTGATCTCCCAGGATACGCTTAAAGCAAACCACAAACAATTAGAAGAGTGACTCTTCTTGTACTCAAGTCGGCATTGTGGCTTTTGTATTAAATTCCGACGGATATGCTGTGTTTCATCGTCAATGTGAAAGTCCAAGGGATGGAGTAAAGCTGCAGTAGTGCATCGGAAACTAATACTGATCTCCCAGGTAACGCTCAAAGCAAACCACAAACAACGAGAAGATTTACTCTTCTTATACTTAAGTCGGCATTGTGCCTTTTGTATTGACACCTGACGCTATTTCTGTGTTTCATCGTCAATGTGAACGCCAAAGGGATAGAGTAAAGTTGCAGTAGTGCATCGGAATCTAATACTGATCACCCAGGAAACGCTGAAAACAAACCACAAACAATGAGAAGATTTACTCCTCTTGTACTAAAGTCGGCATTGTGCCTTTCGTATTAAATCCCGAAGCAATTTCTGTGTTTCATCGTCAATGTGAAGGTCCAAGGAAAAGAGAAAAGCTGCAGTAGTGCATCGGAATCAAATACTGATCTATCTGGTAACGCTCCTAGCAAACCACAAACAATGAGAGGATTTTATCTTCCTGTACTGAAGTCGGTATTGTGCCTTTTGTATTAAATCCCGACGCAAATTCTGTGTTTCATCGTCAATGTGAAGCCTGAAGGGACAGACTATAGCTGCAGTAGTGCATCGGAATCTAATACTGATCTCCCAGGCAACGCTCAAAGCAGACCACAAACAATGAGAAGATTTACTCCTCTTGTACTTAAGTCGGCATTGTGCTTTTTGTATAAAATCCCGACGCAATTTCTGTATTTCATCGTCAGTGTGAAAGGCCAAGGGATAGAGTAAAGCTGCAGTAGTGCATCGGAATGTAATACTGATCACCCAGCAAACGCTCAAAGCAGACCACAAACAATGAGAAGATTAACTCCTGTTGTACTTAAGTCGGCATTATGCCTTTTGTATTAAATCCCGACTCAATTTCTGTGTTTCATCGTCAATGTGAAGGTCCAAGACATAGAGTAAAACTGCTGTAGTGCATCGGACAATAATACTGATCTCCCAGGAAACGCTCAAAGCAAAGCACAAACATTGAGAAGATTTACTCTCCTTGTACTTCAGTCGGCATTGCGCCTTTTGTATTAAAACCTGACGGAATTTCTGTGTTTCGTCGTGAATGTGAAGGTCCAAGGGATACAGTAAAGCTGCATTAGTGGATCGGAATCTAATACTGATCACCCAGGATTCGCTCAAAGCAAACCACAAACAATGTGAAGATGTACTCCCCTTGTACCGAAGTCGGCATTGTGCCTTTTGTATTAAATCTAGACGCAATTTCTGTATTTCATCGTCAATGTGAAGGTCCAAGAGATAGAGTAAAGCTGCTATAGTGCATCGGAATCTAATACTGATCTCCCAGGTAACGCTCAAATCAAACCTCAAACAATGTGAAGAATTACTTTTCTTGTACTTTTCGGCATTGTGCCTTTTGTATTACACCCCATTGCAATTTCTGTGTTTCATCGTAAATGTGAAGGTCCAACAGATAAAGCTGCAGTAGTGCATTGATATCTAATACTGGTCTCCCAGGAAACGCTCAAAGCAAACGACAAACAATGAGGAGATTTACACTTCTTGTACTTCAGACGGCATAATGCCTTTTTTATTAAATTCCGACGCAATATCTGTGATTCATCGTCAATGTGAAGGTCCAAGGGATAGAGTAAAGCTGCAGTAGTGCATCGGAATCTAATACTGATCATGCAGGGAACTCTAAACGCAAACCACTGACAGTGAGAAGATTTACTCATCTAGAACCCATGCCTGCATTGTGCCTTTTCTATTAATTACCGACGCAATTTCAGTGTTTCATCGTCAATGTGAAGCTCCAACAGATAGAGTAAAGCTGCAGTAGTGCATCGGAAGCTAATCCTGATCTCCCAGGAAACTCTCAAAACAAACCACAAACAATGAGAAGATTTACTCATCTTGTACCTAAGTCGGCATTGTGCCTTTTGTATTAAATGCGGACGCAATATCTGTGTTTCACCGTCAATGTGAAGGTCCTAGGTATAGAGTAAAGCTGCGGTAGTGCATCGGAATCTAATACTGATCTCTCAGGAAACGTTCAAAGCAATCCACAAACAATGAGAAAATTTACTCTTCTTGTACTAAAGTCGGCATTGTGCCTTTTGTATTATATCCCGACGAAATTTCTGTGTTTCATCGTTAATGTGAACGTCAAAGGGATAAAGTAACGCTGCAGTATTGTATCGGAATCTAATACTTATCTCCCAGGAAACGCTCAAAGCAAACCAAAAACAATGAGAAGATTTACTCCCCTTGTACCTAAGTCGGCATTGTACCGTTTGTATTCAATCCCGACGCAATTTATGTGTTTCATCGACAATGTGAAGGTCCAAGTGATTGAGTAAAGCTGCAGTAGTTTATCGGAATGTAATACTGATCTCCCAGCAATCGCACAAAGCAAGCCTCAATCAATGAGGAGATTTATTCTTCTGGTACTTAAGTCGGCATTGTGCCTTTTGTCTTAAATCCCGACGCAATTTCTGTATTTCATCGTCAATGTGATGGTCCAAGGGATACAGTAAAGCTGCAGTATTGCATCGAAATCTAATACTGATTTCCCAGGAAACGTTCAAAGTAAAATACAAACAATGAGAAGATTCACTCTTCTTGTACTTAAGTCGGCATTGTGCATATTTTATATAATCCCGACGAAATTACTGTGTTTCATCGTCAATGTGAAGGGCCAAGGGATAGAGTAAACCTGCAGTAGTGCATCGGAAATTAATACTGATCTCCCAGGTAATGCTCAAATCAAACCACAAACAATGAGAAGATTTACTTTTCATGTACTTAAGTCGGCATTGTGCCTTTTGTATTAAACCCCTATGCAATTTCTGTGTACAGACAATGAGAAGATTTACACTTCTTGTACTTAACTTGGCATTATGCCTTTTGTATACAATCCCGACGCAATTTCTATGTTTCATCGTCAATGTGAATTTCCAATGGATAGAGTAAGGCTGCAGTAGTGCTTCGGATTCTAATACTGTTCTCCCAGACAACGCTCAAAGCAGACCACAAACAATGAGAAGATATACTCTTCTTGTACTTAAGACGGAGTTGTGCCTTTTGTCTTAAATCCCGACGCCATTTCTGAGTTTCATCGTCAATGCGAAGGTCAAAGGATAGAGTAAAGCTGCAGTAGTGAATCGGAATCTAATACTGATCTCCCAGGAAACGCTCAAATCAATTCACAAACAATGAGAAGATTGACTCTTCTTGTACTCAAATCGGCATTCTGCCTTTTGTATTTAATCCCGACGCAATATCTGTGTTTCGTCGTCAATGTGAAAGTCCAAGGGATGGAGTAAAGCTGCAGTAGTGCATCGGAAACTAATACTGATCTCCCAGGTAACGCTCAAATCAAACCACAAACAACGAGAAGATTTACTCTTCTTATACTTAAATCGGCATTGTGCCTTTTGTATTGAAACCTGACGCTATTTCTGTGTTGCATCGTCAATGTGAACGCCAAAGGGATAGAGTAAAGCTGCAGTCGTGCATCGGAATCTAATACTGATCACCCAGGAAACGCTGAAAGCAAACCACAAACAATGAGAAGATTTACTCCTCTTGTACTAAAGTCGGCATTGTGCCTTTCGTATAAAATCCCGAAGCAATTTCTGTGTTTCATCGTCAATGTGAAGGTCAAAGGAAAAGAGAAAAGCTGCAGTAGTGCATCGGAATCAAATACTGATCTACCAGGAAACGTTCCTAGCAAACCACAAACAATGAGAGAATTTTATCTTCCTGTACTGAAGTTATTATTGTGCCTTTTGTATTAAATCCCGACGCAATTTCTGTGTTTGATCGCCAATGAGAAGGTCCTAGGAATAGAGTAAATCTGCAGTAGTGCATCGGAATGTAATACTGATCTCACAAGAAACTTTCAAAGCAAACCACAAACAATGAGAAGCTTTACTCCTCTTGTACTTAAGTCGGCATTCTGCATTTTTTATTAAATCCCAACGCAATTTCTGTGTTTCATTGTCAATGTGAAGGACTAGGAATGGAGTAAAGCTGCAGTAGTGTTCGGAATCTAATACTAATCTCCCAGGAACGCTCAAAGCAATTCAAAAACAATGAAAAGATTTACTCCTCTTGTACTTAAGTCGGCATTGTGCCTTTTGTATAAAATCCCGACGCAATTTCTGTATTTCATCGTCAGCGTGAAAGGCCAAGGGATAGAGTAAAGCTGCAGTAGTGCGTGGGAATGTAATACTGATCACCCAGCAAACGCTCAAAGCAGACCACAAACAATGAGAAGATTAACTCTTCTTGTACTTCAGACGGCATTATGCCTTTTTTATTTAATTACGACGCAATATCTGTGATTCATCGTCAATGTGAAGGTCCAAGGGATAGAGCAAAGCTGCAGTAGTGCATTGGAAACTAATACTGATCCCGCAGAGAACTCTCAAAGCAAACCACTAACAATGTGAAGATATACTCATCTTGTACCCATGTCTGCATTGTGCCTTTTCTATTAATTACCGACGCAATTTCTGTGTTTCATCGTCAATGTGAAGCTCCAACAGATAGAGTAAAGCTGCAGTAGTGCATCGGAAGCTATTACTGATCTCCCAGGAAACTCTCAAAGTAAACCACAAACAATGAGAAGATTTTCTCATCTTGTACCTAAGTCGGCTTTGTGCCTTTTGTATTAAATCCGGACGCAATTTCTGTGTTTCATGGTCAATGTGAAGGTCCTAGGGATAGAGTAAAGCTGCAGTAGTGCATCGGAATCTAATACTGATCTCTCAGGAAACGCACAAAGCCAACCACAAACAATGAGAATATTTACTCTTCGTGTACTTAAGTCGGCATTGTGCTTTTTGTATTAAATCCCGACGAAATTTCTGTGTTTCTTCGTCAATGTGATGGTCCAAGGGATACAGTAAAGCTGCAGTAGTGCATCTGAATCTATTTGTGATTTCCCAGGAAATGTTCAAAGCAAACCACAAACAATGAGAAGATTCACTCTTCTTGTACTTAATTCGGCATTGTGCATATTTTATTTAATCCCGACGAAATTACGGTGTTTCATCGTCAATGTGAAGGTCCAAGGGATAGAGTAAACATGCAGTAGTGCATCGGAATCTAATACTGATCTCCCTGGTAACGCTCAAATCAAACCACAAACAATGAGAAGATTTACTTTTCTTGTACTTAAGTTGGCATTGTGTCTTTTGTATTAAACCCCTATGCAATTTCTGTGTTTCATCGTAAATGTAAAGGTCCAACCGATAGAGTAAAGCTGCAGTAGTGCATCGGAATCTAATACTGATCTGCCAGGAAACGCTAAAAGCAAATACGAACAATGAAAAGATTTACACTTCTTGTATTTAAGTTGGCATTATGCCTTTTGTATTAAATCCCGACGCAATTTCTATGTTTCATCGTCAATGAGAATTTCCAATGGATAGAGTAAAGCTGCAGTGGTGCATCGGAATCTAATACTGATCTCCCAGGCAACGCTCAAAGCAAACCACAAACAATGAGAAGATATACTCTTCTTGTACTTAAGTCGGCATTGTGCCTTCTGTAATAAATCCCGACGCTATTTCTGTGTTTCATCGTCAATGTGAAGGTCAAGGGGATACAGTGAAGCTGCAGTAGTGCATCGGATTCAAATACCGATCTAGCAGTAAACACTCTAAGCAAACCACAAACAATGAGAAGATAGACTCTTCTTGTACATAAGTAGGCATTGTGCCTTTTTTAAAAAATCCCGACGCAAAAAACTGAGTTTCGTCGTCAATGCAAAGATCAAAGGACAGAGTAAAGCTGCAGTAGTGCATCGGAATCTAATACTGATCTCACAGGAAACGCTCAAAGCAAACCACAAACTATGACAATATTTACCCTTCTTGTACTTATGTAGGCATTGTGCCTTTTTTATTAACTCCCGACACCATTTCTGAGTTTCATCGTCAATGCGAAGGTCAAGGGGATAGAGTGAAGCTGCAGTAGTGCATCGGAAACTAATAATGATCTCCCAGGAAACGCTCTAAGCAAAAGCACAAACAATGAGGAGATTTACTCTTCTTGTACTTAAGTCGGCTTGTGCATTTTGTAGTATATCCCGACGCAATTTCTGCGCTTCGTCGTCAATGTGAAGGTCCAAGGAATAGATAAAAGCTGCAAACGTGCATCGGAATCTAATACCGATCACCCAGGTAACACTCAAAGCAAACCAAAAACAATGGGGAGATTTACTCTTCTTGTCCTTAAGTCGGCATTGTGCCTTTTGTATTAAACCCCAACGCATTTTCTGTGTTTCATCGTCAATGTGAAGGTCCAAGGGATTACGTAAAGCTGCATTAGTGCATCGGAATCTAATACTGATCTCCCAGGTAACGCTCAAAGCAAACAACAAACAATGAGAAGATTTACTCTTCTTGTACTTGAGTCGGCATTGTGCCTTTTGTATTAAATCCCGACTTAATTTCTGTGTTTGATCGTCAGTGATAAGGTCCAAGGTATAGAGTAAAGCAGTAGTAGTGCATCGGAATCTAATACTGATCTCGCAGGAAGCGATCAAAACAAACCACAAACAATGAGAAAATTTACTCTTCTAGTACTTAACTCGGCATTGTGCGTTTTGTATTAAATCCCGACGCAATTTCTGTGTTTCATCGTCAATGTGACGGACCAAGGGATAGAGTAAAGCTGCAGTAGTGCATCTGAATCTAATACTGATCTCCCAGGAAACGCTCAAAGCAAATCACAAACAATGAGGAGATTTATTCTTAGTGTACTTAAGTCGGCATTGTGCTTTTTGTATTAAATCCCGACGCAATTTCTGTGTTTCATCATAAATTTGAATGTGCATGGTATAGAGAAAAGCTGCAGTAGTGCATCGGACTCTAATACTGATTTCCCAGGAAACGCTCAAAGCAATCCACAAACAATGAGAAGATTGACTCTTCTTGTACTCAAGACGGCGTTCTGCCTTTTGTATTTACTCCCGACGCAATATCAGTGTTTCGTCGTCATTGTGAAGGCCCACGGCTTAGGGTAAAGCAGCATTTGTGCAACGGAATCTAATACAGGTCTCAAAGGAAACGCTCAAAGCAAACCACAAACAATGGGAAGATTGACTATTCTTGTACTCAAGTCGGCATTGTGCCTTTTGCATGAAATCCCGACGCAATTTCTGTGTTTCATCGTCAATGAGAAATTCCATGGGATAGAGTAATGCTGCAGTAGTGCATCGGAAGCTAATAATGATCTCCCTGGTAACTCTCAAAGCAAACCACAAACAACGAGAGGATTGACTCTCCTTGTACTTAGGTCGGCATTGTGCGTTTTGTATTAAATCCCGACGTAATAGCTGTATTTCATCGTCAATGTGAAAGTCCAGGGGATAGAGTAAAGCTGCAGTATTGTTCGGAATCTAATACTGATCTCCCAGGAATCGCTCAAAGCAAAAGCACAAACAACGAGGAGATTGACTCTTCTTGTACTAAAGTCGGCATTCTGCCTTTTGTATTTAATCCCGACACAATATCTGTATTTCGTCGTCAATGTGAAGGTCCAAGGCATAGAGGAAAGCAGCAGTTGTGCATCGGAATCGAATACTGATCACCCAGGAAACGCTCAAAGCAAACCACAAACAATTAGAAGATTGAATCTTCCTGTACTGAAGTCGGGATTGTGCCTTTTGTATTAAATCACGACGCAATTTCTGTGTTTCATCGCCAATGTGAAGGTCCAAGGGATAGAGTAAATCTGCAGTAGTGCATCGGAATCTAACACTGATCTCACATGAAACGTTCAAAGCAAACCACAACAATAAGAAGATTTAATCTTCTTGTACTTAAGTCATCATTCTGCATTTTTTCTTAAATCCCAACGCAATTTCTGTGTTTCATCGTCAATGTGAAGGTTTAGTGTTAGAGTAAAGCTGCAGTAGTGTTCGGAATCTGATACTGATCTCCCAGGTAACGCTCAAAGCAAACCAAAATCAATAAGAAGATTTACTGTTCTAGTACTTAAGTCGGCATTGTGCCTTTTGTATTAAATCCCGACGCAATTTCTGTGTTTCATCGTCAATGCGAAGGTCAAAGGATGGGGTAAAGCTGCAGTAGTGCATCGGAATCTAACACTGATCTCCCAGGAAACGCACTAAGCAAAAACACAAACAGTGAGGAGATTTTTTCTGCTTGTACTTAAGTCGGCATTGTGCCTTTTGTATATAATCCCGACGCAATTTCTGCGTTTCATCGTCAATGTGAAGGTCCACGGGATAGCGTAAAGCTGCAGTAGTGCATCGGAATATAATACCGATCTCCCAGGAAACACACAAAGCAAACCACAAACAATGAGAAGATTCTCTCATCTTGTACTTAAGTAGGCATTGTGCCTTTTTTAATAACTCCCGAAGCAAATTCTGAGCTTCATCGTCAATGCGAATGTCAAAGGGATAGAATAAAGCTGCAGTAGTGCATCGGAATCTAATACTGATCTCACAAGAAACGTTCAAAGCAAACCACAAACAATGAGAAGATTTACACTTTTTGTACTTAAGTCATCGTTCTGCGTTTTTTATTAAATTCCAACGCAATTTCTGTGTTTCATCGTCAATGTGAAGGTCTAAGGGATAGAGTAACGCTGCATGAGTGCACAGGAATCAAATACTGATCTCCCAGGAAATGGTCAAAGCAAACCACAAACAACGAGAAGATTGACTCTTCTTGTACTTAGGTTGGCATTGTGCCTTCTGTATTAAATCCCGACGCCATTGCTGTGATACATCGGCAATGTGAAAGTCCAAGGTATAGGGTAAAGCGGCAGAGTGCATCGGAATCTAATAATTATCTCCCAGGAAACGCTCAAAGCAAACCACAATCAGTGAGAATATTTACTCTTCTTGTACTTATGACAGCAGTTTGCCTCATGTATTAAATCCCGAACCAATGTCTGTGGTTCATCGTCAATGTGAAAGTCCAAGGGATAGAGTAATGCTGCAGTAGTGTTCGGAATCTAATACTGATCTCCCAGGTAACGCTCAAAGCAAATCAAATACAATAAGAAGATTTTCTGTTCTTGTACTTAAGTCGGCATTGTGCCTTTTGGCGTAAATCCCGACGCAATTTTTGTGTTCCGACGTCAATGCGAAGGTTAAAGGATGGGGTAAAGCTGCAGTAGTGCATCGGAATATAATACTGATCTCCTAGGAAACGCTCAAGGCAAAACCACAAACAGTGAGGAGATTTCGTCTTCTTGTACTTAAGTCGGCATTGTGGCTTTTGTATTAAATCCCGACGCAATTTCTGCGTTTCATCGTCAATGTGAAGATCCAAGGGATAACGTAAAGCTGCAGTAGTGCATCGGAATATAATACCGATCTCCCAGGAAACACACAAAGCAAACCACAAACAATGAGAAGACTCTCTCATCCTGTACTTAAGTAGGCATTGTGCCTTTTTTAATATCTCCCGACGCAAATTCTGAGTTTCATCATCAATGTGAAGGTCCAAGGGATAGAGTAAAGCTGCAATAGAGCATCGGAATCTAATACCGATCTCCCAGGAAACACTCAAAGCAAACCACAAACAATGAGAAGATTCTCTCTTCTTGTCCTTAAGTGGGCATTGTGCATATTTGATTAAACCCCGACGCAATTTCTTATTTTCATCGTCAATGCGAATGTCAAAGGGATAGAGTAAAGCTGCAGTAGTGCATCGGAATCTAATACTGATCTCCCAGGAAACGCTCAAAGCAAACCACAAAAAACGAGAACATTGTCTCTTCTTGTACTTCGGTCGACATTGTGCGTTTTGTATTAAATCCCGACGCAATAGCTGTGTTTCGTCGTCAATGTGAAAGTCCAGGAGATAGATTAAAACTGCAGTATTGTTCGGAATCTAATACTGATCTCCCAGAAATCGCTCAAAGCAAAAGCACAAACAATGAGGAGATTGACTCTTCTTGTACTCAAGTCGGCATTCTGCCTTTGGATTTAATCCCGACGCAATATCTGTGTTTCGTCGTCAATGTGAAGGTCCAAGGGATAGAGTAAAGCTGCAGTAGTGCATCGGAATCTAGTGCCGATCTCCCAGGAAACTATCACAGCAAACCACAAACTATGGGAAGTTTCTCTCATCTCGTACTTAAGTAGGCATTGTGCCTTTTATATTAAACCCCGACGCCATTTCTGTGTTTCATCGTCAATGTGAAATTCCATGGGATAGGGTAAAGGTGCAGTAGTGCATCGGAAGCTAATAATGATCTCCCAGGTATCGCTCAAGGCAAACCACAAACAACGAGAAGTTTTTCTCCTCTTGTACTTTAGTCGGCATTGTGCATTTGTATTAAAATGACGTAATTTCTGTGTCTCATCGTCAATGTGAACGTCAAAGGGATAGAGTAAAGCTGCAGTAGTGCATCGGAATCTAATACTGATCACCCAGGAAGCGCTGAAAGCAAACCACAAACAATGTGAAGATTTACTCCCCATGTTCTGAAGTCGGCATTGTTACTTTCGTATTAAATCCCGAAGCAATTTCTGTGTTTCATCGTCAATGTGAAGGTCCAAGGAATTGAGTATAGCTGTAGTATTTCATCGGAATCTAATCCTGATCTCACAAGAAACGTTCAAAGCAAACCACAAGCAATGAGAAGAAGTACACTTCTTGTACTTAAGTCATCTTTCTGCGTTTTTTATTAAATTCCAACGCAATATCTGTGATTCATCGTCATCGTGAAGGTCCAAGGGATAGAGTAATGCTGCAGTAGTGCATCGGAATATAATACTGTCTCCCAGGAAACGCTCAGAGCAAACCAAAAAAACGAGAGGATTGACTCTTCTTGTACTTAGGTCGGCATTGTGCGTTTGGTATTAAATCCCGACGGAATAGCTGTGTTTCATCGTCAATGTGAAAGTCCAGGGGATAGAGTAAAGCTGCAGTTTGTTCGGAATGCAATACTGATCTCCCAGGAATCGCTCAAAGCAAAAGCACAAACAACGAGGAGTTTGACTCTTCTTGTACTCAAGTCGGCATTCTGCCTTTTGTATTTAATCCCGACACAATATCTGTATTTCGTCGTCAATGTGAAGGTCCAAGGCATAGAGGGAAGCAGCAGTTGTGCATCGGAATCGAATACTGATCACCCAGGAAACGCTCAAAGCAAACCACAAACAATTAGAAGATTGACTCTTCCTGTACTCACGTCGGGATTGTGCCTTTTGTATTAAATCCCGACGCAATTTCTGTGTTTCATCGTCAATGTGAAGGACCAAGGGATAGAGAAAATCTGCAGTAGTGCATGGGAATCTAACACTGATCTCACATGAAACGTTCAAAGCAAACCACAACAATAAGAAGATTTAATCTTCTTGTACTTAAGTCATCATTCTGCGTTTTTTATTATATCCCAACGCAATTCCTGTTTTTCATCGTCAATGTGAAGGTTCAAGTGATAGCGTAATGCTGCAGTAGTGTTCGGAATCTAATACTGATCTCCCAGGTAACGCTCAAAGCAAACCACACACAATAAGAAGATTTAATTTTCTTGTTCTTAAGTCGTCAATGTGCCTTTTTTTTCAAATCCAGACGCAATTGCTGTGTTCCATCGTCAATGTGAAGGTCCAAGGGATAGAGTAATGCTGCAGTAGTGTTCGGAATCTAATACTAATCTCCCAGGAATCGCTCAAAGCAAAAGCACAAACAATGAGGAGATTGACTCTTCTTGTACTCAAGTCGGTATTCTGCCTTTTGTATTAAATCCCGACTCAATATCTGTGTTTCGTCGTCAATGTGAAGGTTCAAGGCATATAGGAAAGTAGCAGTTGTGCATCGGAATCGAATACTGATCACACAGGAAACGCTCAAAGCAAACCACAAACAATTAGAAGATTGACTCTTCCTGTACTCAAGTCGGGATTGTGCATTTTGTATTAAATCCCGACGCAATATCTGTGTTTCATCGTCAATGTGAAGGTCCAAGGGATAGAGTAAAGCTGCTGTAGTGCATCGGAATCTAATACCGATCTCCCAGGAAACACTCACAGCAAACCACAAACTATGAGAAGATTCTCTCATCTTGTACTTAAGTCGGCATTGTGCCTTTTTTATTAAACCACGACGCAAATTCTGATTTTCATTGCCAATGCGGAGGTCAAAGGAATAGAGTAAAGCTGCAGTAGTGCATCTGAATCTAATACCGATCACCCAGGAAACGCTGGAAGCAAACCACAAACAATGAGAAGATTCACTCCTCTTGCACTGAAATCGGCATTGTAACTTTCGTATTAAATCCCGAAGCAATTTCTGTGTTTCATCGTCAATGTGAAGGTCCAAAGAATTGAGTAAAGCTGCAGTAGTGCATCGGAATCTAATCCTGATCTCAAAAGAAACGTTCAAAGCAAACCACAAACAATGAGAAGAATTACACTTCTTGTACTTAAGTCATCTTTCTGCGTTTTTTATTAAATTCCAACGCAATTTCTGTGTTTCATCGTCAATGTGAAGGTCCAAGGGATAGAGTAATGCTGCAGTAGTGCATCGGAATCTAATACTGATCTCCCAGGAAACGCTCAAAGCAAACCACAAACAATTAGAAGATTGAATCTTCCTGTACTGAAGTCGGGATTGTGCCTTTTGTATTAAATCCCGACGCAATTTCTGTGTTTCATCGCCAATGTGAAGGTCCTAGGGATAGAGTAAAGCTGCAGTAGTGCATCGGAATCTAATACTGATCTCTCAGGAAACGCTCAAAGCCAACCACAAACAATGAGAATATTTACTCTTCGTGTACTTAAGTCGGCATTGTGCTTTTTGTATTAAATACCGACGAAATTTCTGTGTTTCATCGTCAATGTGATGGTCCAAGGGATACAGTAAAGCTGCAGTAGTGCATCTGAATCTATTTCTGATTTCCCAGGAAGTGTTCAAAGCAAACCACAAACAATGAGAAGATTCACTCTTCTTGTACTTAAGTCGGCATTGTGCATATTTTATTTCATCCCGACGAAATTACGGTGTTTCATCGTCAATGTGAAGGTCCAAGGGATAGAGTAAACCTGCAGTAGTGCATCGGAATCTAATACTGATCTGCCAGGAAACGCTAAAAGCAAATACGAACAATGAAAAGATTTACACTTCTTGTATTTAAGTTGGCATTATGCCTTTTGTATTAAATCCCGACGCAATTTCTATGTTTCATCGTCAATGTGAATTTCCAATGGATAGAGTAAAGCTGCAGTGGTGCATCGGAATCTAATACTGATCTCCCAGGCAACGCTCAAAGCAAACCACAAACAATGAGAAGATATACTCTTCTTGTACTTAAGTCGGCATTGTGCCTTCTGTAATAAATCCCGACGCTATTTCTGTGTTTCATCGTCGATGTGAAGGTCAAGGGGATACAGTGAAGCTGCAGTAGTGCATCGGATTCAAATACCGATCTAGCAGTAAACACTCTAAGCAAACCACAAACAATGAGAAGATAGACTCTTCTTGTACATAAGTAGGCATTGTGCCTTTTTTAAAAAATCCCGACGCAAAAAACTGAGTTTCGTTGTCAATGCGAAGATCAAAGGATAGAGTAAAGCTGCAGTAGTGCATCGGAATCTAATACTGATCTCACAGGAAACGCTCAAAGCAAACCACAAACAATGACAATATTTACCCTTCTTGTACTTATGTAGGCATTGTGCCTTTTTTATTAACTCCCGACACCATTTCTGAGTTTCATCGTCAATGCGAAGGTCAAGGGGATAGAGTGAAGCTGCAGTAGTGCATCGGAAACTAATAATGATCTCCCAGGAAACGCTCTAAGCAAAAGCACAAACAATGAGCAGATTTACTCTTCTTGTACTTAAGTCGGCTTGTGCATTTTGTAGTAAATCCCGACGCAATTTCTGCGCTTCGTCGTCAATGTGAAGGTCCAAGGAATAGATAAAAGCTGCAAACGTGCATCGGAATCTAATACCGATCACCCAGGTAACACTCAAAGCAAACCAAAAACAATGGGGAGATTTACTCTTCTTGTCCTTAAGTCGGCATTGTGCCTTTTGTATTAAACCCCAACGCATTTTCTGTGTTTCATCGTCAATGTGAAGGTCCAAGGGATTACGTAAAGCTGCATTAGTGCATCGGAATCTAATACTGATCTCCCAGGTAACGCTCAAAGCAAACAACAAACAATGAGAAGATTTACTCTTCTTGTACTTGAGTCGGCATTGTGCCTTTTGTATTAAATCCCGACTTAATTTCTGTGTTTGATCGTCAGTGATAAGGTCCAAGGTATAGAGTAAAGCAGTAGTAGTGCATCGGAATCTGATACTGATCTCGCAGGAAGCAATCAAAACAAACCACAAACAATGAGAAAATTTACTCTTCTAGTACTTAAGTCGGCATTGTGCGTTTTGTATTAAATCCCGACGCAATTTCTGTGTTTCATCGTCAATGTGACGGACCAAGGGATAGAGTAAAGCTGCAGTAGTGCATCTGAATCTAATACTGATCTCCCAGGAAACGCGTAAAGCAAATCACAAACAATGAGGAGATTTATTCTTAGTGTGCTTAAGTCGGCATTGTGCATTTTGTATTAAATCCCGACGCAATTTCTGTGTTTCATCGTAAATGTGAATGTGCATGGTATAGAGTAAAGCTGCAGTAGTGCATCGGACTCTAATACTGATTTCCCAGGAAACGCTCAAAGCAATCCACAAACAATGAGAAGATTGACTCTTCTTGTACTCAAGACGGCGTTCTGCCTTTTGTATTAAGTCCCGACGCAATATCAGTGTTTCGTCGTCATTGTGAAGGCCCACGGCTTAGGGTAAAGCAGCATTTGTGTAACGGAATCTAATACAGATCTCAAAGCAAACGCTGAAAGCAAACCACAAACAATGGGAAGATTGACTATTCTTGTACTCAAGTCGGCATTGTGCCTTTTGCATGAAATCCCGACGCAATTTCTGTGTTTCAACGTCAATGAGAAATTCCATGGGATAGAGTAAAGCTGCAGTAGTGCATCGGATGCTAATAATGATCTCCCTGGTAACTCTCAAAGCAAACCACAAACAACGAGAAGTTTTTCTCCTCTTGTACTTTAGTCGGCATTGTGCATTTGTATTAAAACCTGACGCAATTTCTGTGTTTCATCGTCAATGTGAACGTCAAAGGGATAGAGTAAAGCTGCAGTAGTGCATCGGAATCTAATACTGATCACGCAGGAAGCGCTGAAAGCAAACCTCAAACAATGAGAAGATTTACTCCTCATGCTCTAAAGTCGGCATTGTGACTTTCGTATTAAATCCCGAAGCAATTTTTGTGTTTCATCGTCAATGTGAAGGTCCAAGGAATTGAGTATAGCTGCAGTAGTGCATCGGAATCTAATCCTGATCTCAAAAGAAACGTTCAAAGCAAACCACAAACAATGAGAAGAATTACACTTCTTGTACTTAAGTCATCTTTCTGCGTTTCTTATTAAATTCCAACGCAATTTCTGTGTTTCATCGTCAATGTGAAGGTCGAAGGGATAGAGTAATGCTGCAGTAGTGCATCGGAATCTAATACTGATCTCCCAGGAAACGCTCAAAGCAAACCACAAAAAACGAGAGGATTGACTCTCCTTGCACTTAGGTCGGCATTGTGCGTTTTGTATTAAATACCGACGCAATAGCTGTGTTTCATCGTCAATGTGAAAGTCCAGGGGATAGAGTAAAGCTGCAGTATTGTTCGGAATCTAATACTGATCTCTCAGGAATCGCTCAAAGCAAAAGCACAAACTACGAGGAGATTGACTCTTCTTGTACTCAACTCGGCATACTGCCTTTTGTATTTAATCCCGACACAATATCTGTATTTCGTCGTCAATGTGAAGGTCCAAGGCATAGAGGAAAGCAGCAGTTGTGCATCGGAATCGAATACTGATCACCCAGGAAACGCTCAAAGCAAACCACAAACAATTAGAAGATTGAATCTTCCTGTACTGAAGTCGGGATTGTGCCTTTTGTATTAAATCACGACGCAATTTCTGTGTTTCATCGCCAATGTGAAGGTCCTAGGGATAGAGTAAAGCTGCAGTAGTGCATCGGAATCTAAAACTGATCTCTCAGGAAACGCTCAAAGCCAACCACAAACAATGAGAATATTTACTCTTCGTGTACTTAAGTCGGCATTGTGCTTTTTGTATTAAATACCGACGAAATTTCTGTGTTTCATCGTCAATGTGATGTAGTGCATCTGAATCTATTTCTGAGTTCCCAGGAAATGTTCAAAGCAAACCACAAACAATGGGAAGATTCACTCTTCTTGTACTTAAGTCGGCATTGTGCATATTTTATTTAATCCCGACGAAATTACGGTGTTTCATCGTCAATGTGAAGGTCCAAGGGATAGAGTAAACCTGCAGTAGTGCATCGGAATCGAATACTGATCTCCCAGGTAACGCTCAAATCAAACCACAAACAATGAGAAGATTTACTTTTCTTGTACTTAAGTTGGCATTGTGCCTTTTGTATTAAACCCCTATGCAATTTCTGTGTTTCATCGTAAATGTAAAGGTCCAACCGATAGAGTAAAGCTGCAGTAGTGCATCGGAATCTAATACTGATCTGCCAGGAAACGCTAAAAGCAAATACGAACAATGAAAAGATTTACACTTCTTGTATTTAAGTTGGCATTATGCCTTTTGTATTAAATCCCGACGCAATTTCTATGTTTCATCGTAAATGTGAATTTCCAATGGATAGAGTAAAGCTGCAGTGGTGCATCGGAATCTAATATTGATCTCCCAGGCAACGCTCAAAGCAAACCACAAACAATGAGAAGATATACTCTTCTTCTACTTAAGTCGGCATTGTGCCTTCTGTAATAAATCCCGACGCTATTTCAGTGTTTCATCGTCAATGTGAAGGTCAAGCGGATACAGTGAAGCTGCAGTAGTGCATCGGATTCAAATACCGATCTAGCAGTAAACACTATAAGCAAACCACAAACAATGAGAAGATAGACTCTTCTTGTACATAAGTAGGCATTGTGCCTTTTTTAAAAAATCCCGACGCAAAAAACTGAGTTTCGTCGTCAATGCGAAGATCAAAGGATAGAGTAAAGCTGCAGTAGTACATCGGAATCTAATACTGATCTCACAGGAAACGCTCAAAGCAAACCACAATCAATGACAATATTTACCCTTCTTGTACTTATGTAGGCATTGTGCCTTTTTTATTAACTCCCGACACCATTTCTGAGTTTCATCGTCAATGCGAAAATCAAGGGGATAGAGTGAAGCTGCAGTAGTGCATCGGAAACTAATAATGATCTCCCAGGAAACGCTCTAAGCAAAAGCACAAACAATGAGGAGATTTACTCTTCTTGTACTTAAGTCGGCTTGTGCATTTTGTAGTAAATCCCGACGCAATTTCTGCGCTTCGTCGTCAATGTGAAGGTCCAAGGAATAGATAAAAGCTGCAAACGTGCATCGGAATCTAATACCGATCACCCAGGTAACACTCAAAGCAAGCCAAAAACAATGGGGAGATTTACTCTTCTTGTCCTTAAGTCGGCATTGTGCCTTTTGTATTAAACCCCAACGCATTTTCTGTGTTTCATCGTCAATGTGAAGGTCCAAGGGATTACGTAAAGCTGCATTAGTGCATCGGAATCTAATACTGATCTCCCAGGTAACGCTCAAAGCAAACAACAAACAATGAGAAGATTTACTCTTCTTGTACTTGAGTCGGCATTGTGCCTTTTGTATTAAATCCCGACTTAATTTCTGTGTTTGATCGTCAGTGATAAGGTCCAAGGTATAGAGTAAAGCAGTAGTAGTGCATCGGAATCTAATACTGATCTCGCAGGAAGCGATCAAAGCAAAGCACAAACAATGAGAAAATTTACTCTTCTAGTACTTAAGTCGGCATTGTGCGTTTTGTATTAAATCCCGACGCAATTTCTGTGTTTCATCGTCAATGTGACGGACCAAGGGATAGAGTAAAGCTGCAGTAGTGCATCAGAATCTAATACTGATCTCACAGGAAACGCTCAAAGCAAATCACAAACAATGAGGAGATTTATTCTTAGTGTACTTAAGTCGGCATTGTGCATTTTGTATTAAATCCCGACGCAATTTCTGTGTTTCATCGTAAATGTGAATGTGCATGGTATAGAGTAAAGCTGCAGTAGTGCATCGGACTCTAATACTGATTTCCCAGGAAACGCTCAAAGCAATCCACAAACAATGAGAAGATTGACTCTTCTTGTACTCAAGACGGCGTTCTGCCTTTTGTATTTAGTCCCGACGCAATATCAGTGTTTCGTCGTCATTGTGAAGGCCCACGGCTTAGGGTAAAGCAGCATTTGTGCAACGGAATCTAATACAGATCTCAATGGAAACGCTCAAAGCAAACCACAAACAATGGGAAGATTGACTATTCTTGTACTCAAGTCGGCATTGTGCCTTTTGCATGAAATCCCGACGCAATTTCTGTGTTTCATCGTCAATGAGAAATTCCATGGGATAGAGTAAAGCTGCAGTAGTGCATCGGAAGCTAATAATGATCTCCCTGGTAACTCTCAAAGCAAACCACAAACAACAAGAAGTTTTTCTCCTCTTGTACTTTAGTCGGCATTGTGCATTTGTATTAAAACCTGACGCAATTTCTGTGTTTCATCGTCAATGTGAAAGTCAAAGGGATAGAGTAAAGCTGCAGTAGTGCATCGGAATCTAATACTGATCACGCAGGAAGCGCTGAAAGCAAACCACAAACAATGAGAAGATTTACTCCTCATGCTCTAAAGTCGGCATTGTGACTTTCGTATTAAATCCCGAAGCAATTTTTGTGTTTCATCGTCAATGTGAAGGTCCAAGGAATTGAGTATAGCTGCAGTAGTGCATCGGAATCTAATCCTGATCTCACAAGAAACGTTCAAAGCAAACCACAAGCAATGAGAAGAAGTACACTTCTTGTACTTAAGTCATCTTTCTGCGTTTTTTATTAAATTCCAACGCAATATCTGTGATTCATCGTCAATGTGAAGGTCCAAGGGATAGAGTAATGCTGCAGTAGTGCATCGGAATCTAATACTGTCTCCCAGGAAACGCTCAAAGCAAACCAAAAAAACGAGAGGATTGACTCTTCTTGTACTTAGGTCGGCAATGTGCGTTTGGTATTAAATCCCGACGGAATAGCTGTGTTTCATCGTCAATGTGAAAGTCCAGGGGATTGAGTAAAGTTGCAGTTTGTTCGGAATGCAATACTGATCTCCCAGGAATCGCTCAAAGCAAAAGCACGAACAACGAGGAGATTGACTCTTCTTGTACTCAAGTCGGCATTCTGCCTTTTGTATTTAATCCCGACACAATATCTGTATTTCGTCGTCAATGTGAAGGTCCAAGGCATAGAGGGAAGCAGCAGTTGTGCATCGGAATCGAATACTGATCACCCAGGAAACGCTCAAAGCAAACCACAAACAATTAGAAGATTGACTCTTCCTGTACTCAAGTCGGGATTGTGCCTTTTGTATTAAATCCCGACGCAATTTCTGTGTTTCATCGTCAATGTGAAGGACCAAGGGATAGAGAAAATCTGCAGTAGTGCATGGGAATCTAACACTGATCTCACATGAAACGTTCAAAGCAAACCACAACAATAAGAAGATTTAATCTTCTTGTACTTAAGTCATCATTCTGCGTTTTTTATTACATCCCAACGCAATTCCTGTTTTTCATCGTCAATGTGAAGGTTCAAGTGATAGCGTAATGCTGCAGTAGTGTTCGGAATCTAATACTGATCTCCCAGGTAACGCTCAAAGCAAACCACACACAATAAGAAGATTTAATTTTCTTGTTCTTAAGTCGTCAATGTGCCTTTTTTTTCAAATCCAGACGCAATTGCTGTGTTTCATCGTCAATGTGAAGGTCCAAGGGATAGAGTAATGCTGCAGTAGTGTTCGGAATCTAATACTAATCTCCCAGGAATCGCTCAAAGCAAAAGCACAAACAATGAGGAGATTGACTCTTCTTGTACTCAATTCGGTATTCTGCCTTTTGTATTAAATCCCGACTCAATATCTGTGTTTCGTCGTCAATGTGAAGGTTCAAGGCATATAGGAAAGTAGCAGTTGTGCATCGGAATCGAATACTGATCACACAGGAAACGCTCAAAGCAAACCACAAACAATTAGAAGATTGACTCTTCCTGTACTCAAGTCGGGATTGTGCATTTTGTATTAAATCCCGACGCAATATCTGTGTTTCATCGTCAATGTGAAGGTCCAAGGGATAGAGTAAAGCTGCTGTAGTGCATCGGAATCTAATACCGATCTCCCAGGAAACACTCACAGCAAACCACAAACTATGAGAAGATTCTCTCATCTTGTACTTAAGTCGGCATTGTGCCTTTTTTATTAAACCACGACGCAAATTCTGATTTTCATTGCCAATGCGGAGGTCAAAGGAATAGAGTAAAGCTGCAGTAGTGCATCTGAATCTAATACCGATCACCCAGGAAACGCTGGAAGCAAACCACAAACAATGAGAAGATTCACTCCTCTTGCACCGAATTCGGCATTGTAATTTTCGTATTAAATCCCGAAGCAATTTCTGTGTTTCATCGTCAATGTGAAGGTCCAAAGAATTTAGTAAAGCTGCAGTAGTGCATCGGAATCTAATCCTGATCTCAAAAGAAACGTTCAAAGCAAACCACAAACAATGAGAAGAATTACACTTCTTGTACTTAAGTCATCTTTCTGCGTTTTTTATTAAATTCCAACGCAATTTCTGTGTTTCATCGTCAATGTGAAGGTCCAAGGGATAGAGTAATGCTGCAGTAGTGCATCGGAATCTAATACTGATCTCCCAGGAAACGCTCAAAACAAACCACAAACAATTAGAAGATTGAATCTTCCTGTACTGAAGTCGGGATTGTGCGTTTTGTATTAAATCCCGACGCAATTTCTGTGTTTCATCGCCAATGTGAAGGTCCTAGGGATAGAGTAAAGCTGCAGTAGTGCATCGGAATCTAATACTGATCTCTCAGGAAACGCTCAAAGCCAACCACAAACAATGAGAATATTTACTCTTCGTGTACTTAAGTCGGCATTGTGCTTTTTGTATTAAATACCGACGAAATTTCTGTGTTTCATCGTCAATGTGATGGTCCAAGGGATACAGTAAAGCTGCAGTAGTGCATCTGAATCTATTTCTGATTTCCCAGGAAGTGTTCAAAGCAAACCACAAACAATGAGAAGATTCACTCTTCTTGTACTTAAGTCGGCATTGTGCATATTTTATTTCATCCCGACGAAATTACGGTGTTTCATCGTCAATGTGAAGGTCCAAGGGATAGAGTAAACCTGCAGTAGTGCATCGGAATCTAATACTGATCTGCCAGGAAACGCTAAAAGCAAATACGAACAATGAAAAGATTTACACTTCTTGTATTTAAGTTGGCATTATGCCTTTTGTATTAAATCCCGACGCAATTTCTATGTTTCATCGTCAATGTGAATTTCCAATGGATAGAGTAAAGCTGCAGTGGTGCATCGGAATCTAATACTGATCTCCCAGGCAACGCTCAAAGCAAACCACAAACAATGAGAAGATATACTCTTCTTGTACTTAAGTCGGCATTGTGCCTTCTGTAATAAATCCCGACGCTATTTCTGTGTTTCATCGTCGATGTGAAGGTCAAGGGGATACAGTGAAGCTGCAGTAGTGCATCGGATTCAAATACCGATCTAGCAGTAAACACTCTAAGCAAACCACAAACAATGAGAAGATAGACTCTTCTTGTACATAAGTAGGCATTGTGCCTTTTTTAAAAAATCCCGACGCAAAAAACTGAGTTTCGTCGTCAATGCGAAGATCAAAGGATAGAGTAAAGCTGCAGTAGTGCATCGGAATCTAATACTGATCTCACAGGAAACGCTCAAAGCAAACCACAAACAATGACAATATTTACCCTTCTTGTACTTATGTAGGCATTGTGCCTTTTTTATTAACTCCCGACACCATTTCTGAGTTTCATCGTCAATGCGAAGGTCAAGGGGATAGAGTGAAGCTGCAGTAGTGCATCGGAAACTAATAATGATCTCCCAGGAAACGCTGTAAGCAAAAGCACAAACAATGAGGAGATTTACTCTTCTTGTACTTAAGTCGGCTTGTGCATTTTGTAGTAAATCCCGACGAAATTTCTGCGCTTCGTCGTCAATGTGAAGGTCCAAGGAATAGATAAAAGCTGCAAACGTGCATCGGAATCTAATACCGATCACCCAGGTGACACCCAAAGCAAACCAAAAACAATGGGGAGATTTACTCTTCTTGTCCTTAAGTCGGCATTGTGCCTTTTGTATTAAACCCCAACGCATTTTCTGTGTTTCATCGTCAATGTGAAGGTCCAAGGGATTACGTAAAGCTGCATTAGTGCATCGGAATCTAATACTGATCTCCCAGGTAACGCTCAAAGCAAACAACAAACAATGAGAAGATTTACTCTTCTTGTACTTGAGTCGGCATTGTGCCTTTTGTATTAAATCCCGACTTAATTTCTGTGTTTGATCGTCAGTGATAAGGTCCAAGGTATAGAGTAAAGCTGTAGTAGTGCATCGGAATCTAATACTGATCTCGCAGGAAGCAATCAAAACAAACCACAAACAATGAGAAAATTTACTCTTCTAGTACTTAAGTCGGCATTGTGCGTTTTGTATTAAATCCCGACGCAATTTCTGTGTTTCATCGTCAATGTGACGGACCAAGGGATAGAGTAAAGCTGCAGTAGTGCATCTGAATCTAATACTGATCTCCCAGGAAACGCTCAAAGCAAATCACAAACAATGAGGAGATTTATTCTTAGTGTACTTAAGTCGGCATTGTGCATTTTGTATTAAATCCCGACGCAATTTCTGTGTTTCATCGTAAATGTGAATGTGCATGGTATAGAGTAAAGCTGCAGTAGTGCATCGGACTCTAATACTGATTTCCCAGGAAACGCTCAAAGCAATCCACAAACAATGAGAAGATTGACTCTTCTTGTACTCAAGACGGCGTTCTGCCTTTTGTATTTAGTCCCGACGCAATATCAGTGTTTCGTCGTCATTGTGAAGGCCCACAGCTTAGGGTAAAGCAGCATTTGTGCAACGGAATCTAATACAGATCTCAAAGCAAACGCTGAAAGCAAACCACAAACAATGGGAAGATTGACTATTCTTGTACTCAAGTCGGCATTGTGCCTTTTGCGTGAAATCCCGACGCAATTTCTGTGTTTCATCGTCAATGAGAAATTCCATGGGATAGAGTAAAGCTGCAGTATTGTTCGGAATCTAATACTGATCTCTCAGGAATCGCTCAAAGCAAAAGCACTAACAACGAGGAGATTGACTCTTCTTGTACTCAACTCGGCATTCTGCCTTTTGTATTTAATTCCGACACAATATCTGTATTTCGTCGTCAATGTGAAGGTCCAAGGCATAGAGGAAAGCAGCAGTTGTGCATCGGAATCGAATACTGATCACCCAGGAAACGCTCAAAGCAAACCACAAACAATTAGAAGATTGAATCTTCCTGTACTGAAGTCGGGATTGTGCCTTTTGTATTAAATCCCGACGCAATTTCTGTGTTTCATCGCCAATGTGAAGGTCCTAGGGATAGAGTAAAGCTGCAGTAGTGCATCGGAATCTAAAACTGATCTCTCAGGAAACGCTCAAAGCCAACCACAAACAATGAGAATATTTACTCTTCGTGTACTTAAGTCGGCATTGTGCTTTTTGTATTAAATACCGACGAAATTTCTGTGTTTCATCGTCAATGTGATGTAGTGCATCTGAATCTATTTCTGATTTCCCAGGAAATGTTCAAAGCAAACCACAAACAATGAGAAGATTCACTCTTCTTGTACTTATGTCGGCATTGTGCATATTTTATTTAATCCCGACGAAATTACGGTGTTTCATCGTCAATGTGAAGGTCCAAGGGATAGAGTAAACCTGCAGTAGTGCATCGGAATCGAATACTGATCTCCCAGGTAACGCTCAAATCAAACCACAAACAATGAGAAGATTTACTTTTCTTGTACTTAAGTTGGCATTGTGCCTTTTGTATTAAACCCCTATGCAATTTCTGTGTTTCATCGTAAATGTAAAGGTCCAACTGATAGAGTAAAGCTGCAGTAGTGCATCGGAATCTAATACTGATCTGCCAGGAAACGCTAAAAGCAAATACGAACAATGAAAAGATTTACACTTCTTGTATTTAAGTTGGCATTATGCCTTTTGTACTAAATCCCGACGCAATTTCTATGTTTCATCGTCAATGTGAATTTCCAATGGATAGAGTAAAGCTGCAGTGGTGCATCGGAATCTAATATTGATCTCCCAGGCAACGCTCAAAGCAAACCACAAACAATGAGAAGATATACTCTTCTTGTACTTATGTCGGCATTGTGCCTTCTGTAATAAATCCCGACGCTATTTCAGTGTTTCATCGTCAATGTGAAGGTCAAGGGGATACAGTGAAGCTGCAGTAGTGCATCGGATTCAAATACCGATCTAGCAGTAAACACTATAAGCAAACCACAAACAATGAGAAGATAGACTCTTCTTGTACATAAGTAGGCATTGTGCCTTTTTTAAAAAATCCCGACGCAAAAAACTGAGTTTCGTCGTCAATGCGAAGATCAAAGGATAGAGTAAAGCTGCAGTAGTGCATCGGAATCTAATACTGATCTCACAGGAAACGCTCAAAGCAAACCACAAACAATGACAATATTTACCCTTCTTGTACTTATGTAGGCATTGTGCCTTTTTTATTAACTCCCGACACCATTTCTGAGTTTCATCGTCAATGCGAAGGTCAAGGGGATAGAGTGAAGCTGCAGTAGTGCATCGGAAACTAATAATGATCTCCCAGGAAACGCTGTAAGCAAAAGCACAAACAATGAGGAGATTTACTCTTCTTGTACTTAAGTCGGCTTGTGCATTTTGTAGTAAATCCCGACGAAATTTCTGCGCTTCGTCGTCAATGTGAAGGTCCAAGGAATAGATAAAAGCTGCAAACGTGCATCGGAATCTAATACCGATCACCCAGGTGACACCCAAAGCAAACCAAAAACAATGGGGAGATTTACTCTTCTTGTCCTTAAGTCGGCATTGTGCCTTTTGTATTAAACCCCAACGCATTTTCTGTGTTTCATCGTCAATGTGAAGGTCCAAGGGATTACGTAAAGCTGCATTAGTGCATCGGAATCTAATACTGATCTCCCAGGTAACGCTCAAAGCAAACAACAAACAATGAGAAGATTTACTCTTCTTGTACTTGAGTCGGCATTGTGCCTTTTGTATTAAATCCCGACTTAATTTCTGTGTTTGATCGTCAGTGATAAGGTCCAAGGTATAGAGTAAAGCTGTAGTAGTGCATCGGAATCTAATACTGATCTCGCAGGAAGCAATCAAAACAAACCACAAACAATGAGAAAATTTACTCTTCTAGTACTTAAGTCGGCATTGTGCGTTTTGTATTAAATCCCGACGCAATTTCTGTGTTTCATCGTCAATGTGACGGACCAAGGGATAGAGTAAAGCTGCAGTAGTGCATCTGAATCTAATACTGATCTCCCAGGAAACGCTCAAAGCAAATCACAAACAATGAGGAGATTTATTCTTAGTGTACTTAAGTCGGCATTGTGCATTTTGTATTAAATCCCGACGCAATTTCTGTGTTTCATCGTAAATGTGAATGTGCATGGTATAGAGTAAAGCTGCAGTAGTGCATCGGACTCTAATACTGATTTCCCAGGAAACGCTCAAAGCAATCCACAAACAATGAGAAGATTGACTCTTCTTGTACTCAAGACGGCGTTCTGCCTTTTGTATTTAGTCCCGACGCAATATCAGTGTTTCGTCGTCATTGTGAAGGCCCACAGCTTAGGGTAAAGCAGCATTTGTGCAACGGAATCTAATACAGATCTCAAAGCAAACGCTGAAAGCAAACCACAAACAATGGGAAGATTGACTATTCTTGTACTCAAGTCGGCATTGTGCCTTTTGCGTGAAATCCCGACGCAATTTCTGTGTTTCATCGTCAATGAGAAATTCCATGGGATAGAGTAAAGCTGCAGTATTGTTCGGAATCTAATACTGATCTCTCAGGAATCGCTCAAAGCAAAAGCACTAACAACGAGGAGATTGACTCTTCTTGTACTCAACTCGGCATTCTGCCTTTTGTATTTAATTCCGACACAATATCTGTATTTCGTCGTCAATGTGAAGGTCCAAGGCATAGAGGAAAGCAGCAGTTGTGCATCGGAATCGAATACTGATCACCCAGGAAACGCTCAAAGCAAACCACAAACAATTAGAAGATTGAATCTTCCTGTACTGAAGTCGGGATTGTGCCTTTTGTATTAAATCCCGACGCAATTTCTGTGTTTCATCGCCAATGTGAAGGTCCTAGGGATAGAGTAAAGCTGCAGTAGTGCATCGGAATCTAAAACTGATCTCTCAGGAAACGCTCAAAGCCAACCACAAACAATGAGAATATTTACTCTTCGTGTACTTAAGTCGGCATTGTGCTTTTTGTATTAAATACCGACGAAATTTCTGTGTTTCATCGTCAATGTGATGTAGTGCATCTGAATCTATTTCTGATTTCCCAGGAAATGTTCAAAGCAAACCACAAACAATGAGAAGATTCACTCTTCTTGTACTTATGTCGGCATTGTGCATATTTTATTTAATCCCGACGAAATTACGGTGTTTCATCGTCAATGTGAAGGTCCAAGGGATAGAGTAAACCTGCAGTAGTGCATCGGAATCGAATACTGATCTCCCAGGTAACGCTCAAATCAAACCACAAACAATGAGAAGATTTACTTTTCTTGTACTTAAGTTGGCATTGTGCCTTTTGTATTAAACCCCTATGCAATTTCTGTGTTTCATCGTAAATGTAAAGGTCCAACTGATAGAGTAAAGCTGCAGTAGTGCATCGGAATCTAATACTGATCTGCCAGGAAACGCTAAAAGCAAATACGAACAATGAAAAGATTTACACTTCTTGTATTTAAGTTGGCATTATGCCTTTTGTACTAAATCCCGACGCAATTTCTATGTTTCATCGTCAATGTGAATTTCCAATGGATAGAGTAAAGCTGCAGTGGTGCATCGGAATCTAATATTGATCTCCCAGGCAACGCTCAAAGCAAACCACAAACAATGAGAAGATATACTCTTCTTGTACTTATGTCGGCATTGTGCCTTCTGTAATAAATCCCGACGCTATTTCAGTGTTTCATCGTCAATGTGAAGGTCAAGGGGATACAGTGAAGCTGCAGTAGTGCATCGGATTCAAATACCGATCTAGCAGTAAACACTATAAGCAAACCACAAACAATGAGAAGATAGACTCTTCTTGTACATAAGTAGGCATTGTGCCTTTTTTAAAAAATCCCGACGCAAAAAACTGAGTTTCGTCGTCAATGCGAAGATCAAAGGATAGAGTAAAGCTGCAGTAGTGCATCGGAATCTAATACTGATCTCACAGGAAACGCTCAAAGCAAACCACAAACAATGACAATATTTACCCTTCTTGTACTTATGTAGGCATTGTGCCATTTTTATTATCTCCCGACACCATTTCTGAGTTTCATCGTCAATGCGAAAATCAAGGGGATAGAGTGAAGCTGCAGTAGTCCATCGGAAACTAATAATGATCTCCCAGGAAACGCTCTAAGCAAAAGCACAAACAATGAGGAGATTTACTCTTCTTGTACTTAAGTCGGCTTGTGTATTTTGTAGTAAATCCCGACTTAATTTCTGCGCTTCGTCGTCAATGTGAAGGTCCAAGGAATAGATAAAAGCTGCAAACGTGCATCGGAATCTAATACCGATCACCCAGGTAACACTCAAAGCAAACCAAAAACAATGGGGAGATTTACTCTTCTTGTCCTTAAGTCGGCATTGTGCCTTTTGTATTAAACCCCAACGCATTTTCTGTGTTTCATCGTCAATGTGAAGGTCCAAGGGATTACGTAAAGCTGCATTAGTGCATCGGAATCTAATACTGATCTCCCAGGTAACGCTCAAAGCAAACAACAAACAATGAGAAGATTTACTCTTCTTGTACTTGAGTCGGCATTGTGCCTTTTGTATTAAATCCCGACTTAATTTCTGTGTTTGATCGTCAGTGATAAGGTCCAAGGTATAGAGTAAAGCAGTAGTAGTGCATCGGAATCTAATACTGATCTCGCAGGAAGCGATCAAAGCAAACCACAAACAATGAGAAAATTTACTCTTCTAGTACTTAAGTCGGCATTGTGCGTTTTGTATTAAATCCCGACGCAATTTCTGTGTTTCATCGTCAATGTGACGGACCAAGGGATAGAGTAAAGCTGCAGTAGTGCATCTGATCTAATACTGATCTCACAGGAAACGCTCAAAGCAAATCACAAACAATGAGGAGATTTATTCTTAGTGTACTTAAGTCGGCATTGTGCATTTTGTATTAAATCCCGACGCAATTTCTGTGTTTCATCGTAAATGTGAATGTGCATGGTATAGAGTAAAGCTGCAGTAGTGCATCGGACTCTAATACTGATTTCCCAGGAAACGCTCAAAGCAATCCACAAACAATGAGAAGATTGACTCTTCTCGTACTCAAGACGGCGTTCTGCCTTTTGTATTTAGTCCCGACGCAATATCAGTGTTTCGTCGTCATTGTGAAGGCCCACGGCTTAGGGTAAAGCAGCATTTGTGCAACGGAGTCTAATACAGATCTCAATGGAAACGCTCAAAGCAAACCACAAACAATGGGAAGATTGACTATTCTTGTACTCAAGTCGGCATTGTGCCTTTTGCATGAAATCCCGACGCAATTTCTGTGTTTCATCGTCAATGAGAAATTCCATGGGATAGAGTAAAGCTGCAGTAGTGCATCGGAAGCTAATAATGATCTCCCTGGTAACTCTCAAAGCAAACCACAAACAACGAGAAGTTTTTCTCCTCTTGTACTTTAGTCGGCATTGTGCATTTGTATTAAAACCTGACGCAATTTCTGTGTTTCATCGTCAATGTGAAAGTCAAAGGGATAGAGTAAAGCTGCAGTAGTGCATCGGAATCTAATACTGATCACGCAGGCAGCGCTGAAAGCAAACCACAAACAATGAGAAGATTTACTCCTCATGCTCTAAAGTCGGCATTGTGACTTTCGTATTAAATCCCGAAGCAATTTTTGTGTTTCATCGTCAATGTGAAGGTCCAAGGAATTGAGTATAGCTGCAGTAGTGCATCGGAATCTAATCCTGATCTCAAAAGAAACGTTCAAAGCAAACCACAAACAATGAGAAGAATTACACTTCTTGTACTTAAGTCATCTTTCTGCGTTTTTTATTAAATTCAAACGCAATTTCTGTGTTTCATCGTCTATGTGAAGGTTCAAGGGATAGAGTAATGCTGCAGTAGTGCATCGGAATCTAATACTGATCTCCCAGGAGACGCTCAAAGCAAACCACAAAAAACGAGAGGATTGACTCTCCTTGTACTTAGGTCGGCATTGTGCGTTTTGTATTAAATCCCGACGCAATAGCTGTGTTTCATCGTCAATGTGAAAGTCCAGGGGATAGAGTAAAGCTGCAGTTTGTTCGGAATGCAATACTGATCTCCCAGGAATCGCTCAAAGCAAAAGCACAAACAACGAGGAGATTGACTCTTCTTGTACTCAAGTCGGCATTCTGCCTTTTGTATTTAATCCCGACACAATATCTGTATTTCGTCGTCAATGTGAAGGTCCAAGGCATAGAGGGAAGCAGCAGTTGTGCATCGGAATCGAATACTGATCACCCAGGAAACACTCAAAGCAAACCACAAACAATTAGAAGATTGACTCTTCCTGTACTCAAGTCGGGATTGTGCCTTTTGTATTAAATCCCGACGCAATTTCTGTGTTTCATCGTCAATGTGAAGGTCCAAGGGATAGAGAAAATCTGCAGTAGTGCATGGGAATCTAACACTGATCTCACATGAAACGTTCAAAGCAAACCACAACAATAAGAAGATTTAATCTTCTTGTACTTAAGTCATCATTCTGCGTTTTTTATTATATCCCAACGCAATTCCTGTTTTTCATCGTCAATGTGAAGGTTCAAGTGATAGCGTAATGCTGCAGTAGTGTTCGGAATCTAATACTGATCTGCCAGGTAACGCTCAAAGCAAACCACACACAATAAGAAGATTTAATTTTCTTGTTCTTAAGTCGTCAATGTGCCTTTTTTCTCAAATCCAGACGCAATAGCTGTGTTTCATCGTCAATGTGAAAGTCCAGGGGATAGAGTAAAGCTGCAGTTTGTTCGGAATGCAATACTGATCTCCCAGGAATCGCTCAAAGCAAAAGCACAAACTATGTGAAGATTCTCTCATCTTGTACTTAAGTCGGCATTGTGCCTTTTTTATTAAACCACGACGCAAATTCTGATTTTCATTGCCAATGCGGAGGTCAAAGGAATAGAGTAAAGCTGCAGTAGTGCATCTGAATCTAATACCGATCACACAGGAAACGCTGGAAGCAAACCACAAACAATGAGAAGATTCACTCCTCTTGCACTGAAATCGGCACTGTAATTTTCGTATTAAATCCCGAAGCAATTTCTGTGTTTCATCGTCAATGTGAAGGTCCAAAGAATTGAGTAAAGCTGCAGTTGTGCATCGGAATCTAATCCTGATCTCAAAAGAAACGTTCAAAGCAAACCACAAACAATGAGAAGAATTATACTTCTTGTACTTAAGTCATCTTTCTGCGTTTTTTATTAAATTCCAACGCAATTTCTGTGTTTCATCGTCAATGTGAAGGTCCAAGGGATAGAGTAATGCTGCAGTAGTGCATCGGAATCTAATACTGATCTCCCAGGAAACGCTCAAAGCAAACCACAAACAATTAGAAGATTGAATCTTCCTGTACTGAAGTCGGGATTGTGCCTTTTGTATTAAATCCCGACGCAATTTCTGTGTTTCATCGCCAATGTGAAGGTCCTAGGGATAGAGTAAAGCTGCAGTAGTGCATCGGAATCTAATACTGATCTCTCAGGAAACGCTCAAAGCCAACCACAAACAATGAGAATATTTACTCTCCGTGTACTTAAGTCGGCATTGTGCTTTTTGTATTAAATACCGACGAAATTTCTGTGTTTCATCGTCAATGTGATGGTCCAAGGGATACAGTAAAGCTGCAGTAGTGCATCTGAATCTATTTCTGATTTCCCAGGAAATGTTCAAAGCAAACCGCAAACAATGAGAAGATTCACTCTTCTTGTACTTAAGTCGGCATTGTGCATATTTTATTTAATCCCGACGAAATTACGGTGTTTCATCGTCAATGTGAAGGTCCAAGGGATAGAGTAAACCTGCAGTAGTGCATCGGAATCTAATACTGATCTCCCAGGTAACGCTCAAATCAAACCACAAACAATGAGAAGATTTACTTTTCTTGTACTTAAGTTGGCATTGTGCCTTTTGTATTAAACCCCTATGCAATTTCTGTGTTTCATCGTAAATGTAAAGGTCCAACCGATAGACTAAAGCTGCAGTAGTGCATCGGAATCTAATACTGATCTGCCAGGAAACGCTAAAAGCAAAAACGAACAATGAAAAGATTTACACTTCTTGTATTTAAGTTGGCATTATGCCTTTTGTATTAAATCCCGACGCAATTTCTATGTTTCATCGTCAATGTGAATTTCCAATGGATAGAGTAAAGCTGCAGTGGTGCATCGGAATCTAATACTGATCTCCCAGGCAACGCTCAAAGCAAACCACAAACACTGAGAAGATATACTCTTCTTGTACTTAAGTCGGCATTGTGCCTTCTGTAATAAACCCCGACGCTATTTCTGTGCTTCATCGTCAATGTGAAAATCAAGGGGATACAGTGAAGCTGCAGTAGTGCATCGGATTCAAATACCGTTCTAGCAGTAAACACTCTAAGCAAACCACAAACAATAAGAAGATAGACTCTTCTTGTACATAAGTAGGCATTGTGCCTTTTTTAAAAAATCCCGACGCAAAAAACTGAGTTTCGTCGTCAATGCGAAGATCAAAGGATAGAGTAAAGCTGCAGTAGTGCATCGGAATCTAATACTGATCTCGCAGGAAACGCTCAAAGCAAACCACAAACAATGACAATATTTACCCTTCTTGTACTTATGTAGGCATTGTGCCTTTTTTATTAACTCCCGACACCATTTCTGAGTTTCATCGTCAATGCGAAGGTCAAGGGGATAGAGTGAAGCTGCAGTAGTGCATCGGAAACTAATAATGATCTCCCAGGAAACGCTCTAAGCAAAAGCACAAACAATGAGGAGATTTACTCTTCTTGTACTTAAGTCGGCTTGTGCATTTTGTAGTAAATCCCGACGCAATTTCTGCGCTTCGTCGTCAATGTGAAGGTCCAAGGAATAGATAAAAGCTGCAAACGTGCATCGGAATCTAATACCGATCACCCAGGTAACACTCAAAGCAAACCAAAAACAATGGGGAGATTTACTCTTCTTGTCCTTAAGTCGGCATTGTGCCTTTTGTATTAAACCCCAACGCATTTTCTGTGTTTCATCGTCAATGTGAAGGTCCAAGGGATTACGTAAAGCTGCATTAGTGCATCGGAATCTAATACTGATCTCCCAGGTAACGCTCAAAGCAAACAACAAACAATGAGAAGATTTACTCTTCTTGTACTTGAGTCGGCATTGTGCCTTTTGTATTAAATCCCGACTTAATTTCTGTGTTTGATCGTCAGTGATAAGGTCCAAGGTATAGAGTAAAGCAGTAGTAGTGCATCGGAATCTAATACTGATCTCGCAGGAAGCGATCGAAGCAAACCACAAACAATGAGAAAATTTACTCTTCTAGTACTGAAGTCGGCATTGTGCGTTTCGTATTAAATCCCGACGCAATTTCTGTGTTTCATCGTCAATGTGACGGACCAAGGGATAGAGTAAAGCTGCAGTAGTGCATCTGAATCTAATACTGATCTCCCAGGAAACGCTCAAAGCAAATCACAAACAATGAGGAGATTTATTCTTAGTGTACTTAAGTCGGCATTGTGCATTTTGTATTAAATTCCGACGCAATTTCTGTGTTTCATCGTAAATGTGAATGTGCATGGTATAGAGTAAAGCTGCAGTAGTGCATCGGACTCTAATACTGATTTCCCAGGAAACGCTCAAAGCAATCCACAAACAATGAGAAGATTGACTCTTCTTGTACTCAAGACGGCGTTCTCCCTTTTGTATTTAGTCCCAACGCAATATCAGTGTTTCGTCGTCATTGTGAAGGCCCACGGCTTAGTGTAAAGCAGCATTTGTGCAACGGAATCTAATACATTTCTCAAAGCAAACGCTCAAAGCAAACCACTAACAATGGGAAGATTGACTATTCTTGTACTCAAGTCGGAATTGTGCCTTTTGCATGAAATCCCGACGCAATTTCTGTGTTTCATCGTCAATGAGATATTCCATGGGATAGAGTAAAGCTGCAGTAGTGCATCGGAGGCTAATAATGATCTCCCTGGTAACTCTCAAAGCAAACCACAAACTACGAGAAGTTTTTCTCCTCTTGTGCATTAGTCGGCATTGTGCATTTGTATTAAAACCTGACGCAATTTCTGTGTTTCATCGTCAATGTGAAGGTCCAAGGGATAGAGTAATGCTGCAGTAGTGCATCGGAATCTAATACTGATCTCCCAGGAAACGCTCAAAGCAAACCACAAAAAACGAGAGGATTGACTCTCCTTGCACTTAGGTCGGCATTGTGCGTTTTGTATTAAATCCTGACGCAATAGCTGTGTTTCATCGTCAATGTGAAAGTCCAGGGGATAGAGTAAAGCTGCAGTATTGTTCGGAATCTAATACTGATCTCCCAGGAATCGCTCAAAGCAAAAGCACAAACAACGAGGAGATTGACTCTTCTTGTACTCAAGTCGGCATTCTGCCTTTTGTATTTAATCCCGACACAATATCTGTATTTCGTCGTCAATGTGAAGGTCCAAGGCATAGAGGAAAGCAGCAGTTGTGCATCGGAATCGAATACTGATCACCCAGGAAACGCTCAAAGCAAACCACAAACAATTAGAAGATTGAATCTTCCTGTACTGTAGTCGGGATTGTGCCTTTTGTATTAAATCCCGACGCAATTTCTGTGTTTCATCGCCAATGTGAAGGTCCTAGGGATAGAGTAAAGCTGCAGTAGTGCATCGGAATCTAATACTGATCTGCCAGGAAACGCTAAAAGCAAATACGAACAATGAAAAGATTTACACTTCTTGTATTTAAGTTGGCATTATGCCTTTTGTATTAAATCCCGACGCAATTTCTATGTTTCATCGTCAATGTGAATTTCCAGTGGATAGAGTAAAGCTGCAGTGGTGCATCGGAATCTAATATTGATCTCCCAGGCAACGCTCAAAGCAAACCACAAACAATGAGAAGATATACTCTTCTTGTACTTAAGTCGGCATTGTGCCTTCTGTAATAAATCCCGACGCTATTTCTGTGTTTCATCGTCAATGTGAAGGTCAAGGGGATACAGTGAAGCTGCAGTTGTGCATCGGATTCAAATACCGATCTAGCAGTAAACACTCTAAGCAAACCACAAACAATGAGAAGATAGACTCTTCTTGTACATAAGTAGGCATTGTGCCTTTTTTAAAAAATGCCGACGCAAAAAACTGAGTTTCGTCGTCAATGCGAAGATCAAAGGATAGAGTAAAGCTGCAGTAGTGCATCGGAATCTAATAATGATCTCCCAGGAAACGCTCTAAGCAAAAGCACAAACAATGAGGAGATTTACTCTTCTTGTACTTAAGTCGGCTTGTGCATTTTGTAGTAAATCCCGACGCAATTTCTGCGCTTCGTCGTCAATGTGAAGGTCCAAGGAATAGATAAAAGCTGCAAACGTGCATCGGAATCTAATACCGATCACCCAGGTAACACTCAAAGCTAACCAAAAACAATGGGGAGATTTACTCTTCTTGTCCTTAAGTCGGCATTGTGCCTTTTGTATTAAACCCCAACGCATTTTCTGTGTTTCATCGTCAATGTGAAGGTCCAAGGGATTACGTAAAGCTGCATTAGTGCATCGGAATCTAATACTGATCTCCCAGGTAACGCTCAAAGCAAACAACAAACAATGAGAAGATTTACTCTTCTTGTACTTGAGTCGGCATTGTGCCTTTTGTATTAAATCCCGACTTAATTTCTGTGTTTGATCGTCAGTGATAAGGTCCAAGGTATAGAGTAAAGCAGTAGTAGTGCATCGGAATCTAATACTGATCTCGCAGGAAGCGATCAAAACAAACCACAAACAATGAGAAAATTTACTCTTCTAGTACTTAAGTCGGCATTGTGCGTTTTGTATTCAATCCCGACGCAATTTCTGTGTTTCATCGTCAATGTGACGGACCAAGGGATAGAGTAAAGCTGCAGTAGTGCATCTGAATCTAATACTGATCTCCCAGGAAACGTTCAAAGCAAATCACAAACAATGAGGAGATTTATTCTTAGTGTACTTAAGTCGGCATTGTGCATTTTGTATTAAATCCCGACGCAATTTCTGTGTTTCATCGTAAATGTGAATGTGCATGGTATAGAGTAAAGCTGCAGTAGTGCATCGGACTCTAATACTGATTTCCCAGGAAACGCTCAAAGCAATCCACAAACAATGAGAAGATTGACTCTTCTTGTACTCAACACGGCGTTCTGCCTTTTGTATTTAATCCCGACACAATATCTGTATTTCGTCGTCAATGTGAAGGTCCAAGTCATAGAGGAAAGCAGCAGTTGTGCATCGGAATCGAATACTGATCACCCAGGAAACGCTCAAACCAAACCACAAACAATTAGAAGATTGAATCTTCCTGTACTGAAGTCGGGATTGTGCCTTTTGTATTAAATCCCGACGCAATTTCTGTTGTATCATCGCCAATGTGAAGGTCCAAGGGATAGAGTAAATCTGCAGTAGTGCATCGGAATCTAACACTAATCTCACATGAAACGTTCAAAGCAAACCACAACAATAAGAAGATTTAATCTTCTTGTACTTAAGTCATCATTCCGCATTTTTTCTTAAATCCCAACGCAATTTCTGTGTTTCATCGTCAATGTGAAGGTTCAAGTGATAGAGTAAGGCTGCAGTAGTGTTCGGAATGTGATACTGATCTCCCAGGTAACGCTCAAAGCAAACCACACACAATAGGAAGATTTACTTTTCTTGTTCTTAAGTCGTCAATGTGCGTTTTGTTTTAAATCCCGACGCAATTGCTGTGTTTCATCGTCAATGTGAAGGTCCAAGGGATAGAGTAATGCTACAGTAGTGTTCGGTATCTAATACTGATCTCCCAGGTAACGCTCAAAGCAAACCAAAATCAATAAGAAAATTTACTATTCTAGTACTTAAGTTGTCATTGTGCCTTTTGTGTTAAATCCCGACGCAATTTCTGTGTTTCATCGTCAATGCGAAGGTCAAAGGATGGGGTAAAGCTGCAGTAGTGCATCGGAATCTAATACTGATCTCCCAGGAAACGCTCTAAGCAAAAACACAAACAGTGAGGAGATTTTTTCTGCTTGTACTTAAGTCGGCATTGTGCCTTTTGTATATAATCCCGACGCAATTTCTGCGTTTCATCGTCAATGTGAAGGTCCACGGGATAGCGTAAAGCTGCAGTAGTACATCGGAATATAATACCGATCTCCCAGGAAACACACAAAGCAAACCACAAACAATGAGAAGAATCTCTCATCTTGTACTTAAGTAGGCATTGTGCCTTTTTTAATAACTCCCGAAGCAAATTCTGAGCTTCATCGTCAACGTGAAGGTCAAAGGGATAGAGTAAAGCTGCAATAGTACATAGGAATCTAATACCGATCTCCCAGGAAACACTCACAGCAACCCACAAACAATGAGAGGATTCTCTCTCTTTGTCCTTAAGTAGGCATTGTGCATATTTGATTAAACCCCGACGCAATTTCTTAGTTTCATCGTCAATGCGAATGTCAAAGGGATAGAGTAAAGCTGCAGTAGTGCATCGGAATCTAATACTGATCTCACAAGAAACTTTCAAAGCAAACCACAAACAATGAGAAGATTTACACTTTTTGTACTTAAGTCATCGTTCTGCGTTTTTTATTAAATTCCAACGCAATATCTGTGTTTCATCGTCAATGTGAAGGTCTAAGGGATAGAGTAACGCTGCATGAGTGCATAGGAATCAAATACTGATCTCCCAGGAAATGGTCAAAGCAAACCACAAACAACGAGAAGATTGACTCTTCTTGTACTTAGGTTGGCATTGTGCCTTCTGTATTAAATCCCGACGCCATTGCTGTGATACATCGGCAATGTGAAAGTCCAAGGTATAGGGTAAAGCGGCAGTAGTGCATCTGAATCTAATAATTATCTCCCAGGAAACGCTCAAAGCAAACCACAATCAGTGAGAATATTTACTCTTCTTGTACTTATGACAGCAGTTTGCCTCATGTATTAAATCCCGACGCAATGTCTGTGGTTCATCGTCAATGTGAAAGTCCAAGGGATAGAGTAATGCTGCAGTAGTGTTCGGAATCTAATACTAATCTCCCAGGTAGCGCTCAAAGCAAACCAAATACAATAAGAAGATTTACTGTTCTTGTTCTTAAGTCGGCATTGTGCCTTTTGGCGTACATCCCGACGCAGTTTTTGTGTTCCATCGTCAATGCGAAGGTTAAAGGATGGGGTAAAGCTGCAGTAGTGCATCGGAATATAATACTGATCTCCCAGGAAACGTTCAAGGCAAAACCACAAACAGTGAGGAGATTTCGTCTTCTTGTACTTAAGTCGGCATTGTGGCTTTTGTATTAAATCCCGACGCAATTTCTGCGTTTCATCGTCAATGTGAAGGTCCAAGGGATAGCGTAAAGCTGCAGTAGTGCATCGGAATATAATACCGATCTCCCAGGAAACACACAAAGCAAACCACAAACAATGAGAAGACTCTCTCATCGTGTACTTAAGTAGGCATTGTGCCTTTTTTAATAACTCCCGACGCAAATTCTGAGTTTCATCATCAATGTGAAGGTCCAAGGCATAGAGTAAAGCTGCAATAGTGCATCGGAATATAATACTGATCTCCCAGGAAACGCTCAAAGCAAACCACAAAAAACGAGAACATTGACTCTTCTTGTACTTCGGTCGACATTGTGCGTTTTGTATTAAATCCCGACGCAATAGCTGTGTTTCGTCGTCAATGTGAAGGTCCACGAGATAGATTAAAACTGCAGTATTGTTCAGAATCTAATACTGATCTCCCAGAAATCGCTCAAAGCAAAAGCACAAACAATGAGGAGATTGACTCTTCTTGTACTCAAGTCGGCATTCTGCCTTTGGATTTAATCCCGACGCAATATCTGTGTTTCGTCGTCAATATGAAGGTCCAAGGGATAGAGTAAAGCTGCAGTAGTGCATCGGAATCTAGTGCCGATCTCCCAGGAAACTATCACAGCAAACCACAAACTATGGGAAGTTTCTCTCATCTCGTACTTAAGTAGGCATTGTGCCTTTTATATTAAACCCCGACGCAATTTCTGTGTTTCATCGTCAATGTGAAATTCCATGGGATAGGGTAAAGGTGCAGTAGTGCATCGGAAGCTAATAATGATCTCCCAGGTATCGCTCAAGGCAAACCACAAACAACGAGAAGTTTTTCTCCTCTTGTACTTTAGTCGGCATTGTGCATTTGTATTAAAACCTGACGTAATTTCTGTGTCTCATCGTCAATGTGAACGTCAAAGGGATAGAGGAAAGCTGCAGTAGTGCATCGGAATCTAATACTGATCACCCAGGAAGCGCTGAAAGCAAACCACAAACATTGTGAAGCTTTACTCCCCATGCTCTGAAGTCGGCATTGTAACTTTCGTATTAAATCCCGAAGCAATTTCTGTGTTTCATCGTCAATGTGAAGGTCCAAGGAATTGAGTATAGCTGTAGTAGTGCATCGGAATGTAATCCTGATCTCACAAGAAACGTTCAAAGCAAACCACAAGCAATGAGAAGAAGTACACTTCTTGTACTTAAGTCATCTTTCTGCGTTTTTTATTAAATTCCAACGCAATTTCTGTGATTCATCGTCAATGAGAAGGTCCAAGGGATAGAGTAATGCTGCAGTAGTGCATCGGAATCTAATACTGTCTCCCAGGAAACGCTCAAAGCAAACCAAAAAAAACGAGAGGATTGACTCTTCTTGTACTTAGGTCGGCATTGTGCGTTTGGTATTAAATCCCGACGCAATAGCTGTGTTTCATCGTCAATGTGAAAGTCCAGGGGATAGAGTAAAGCTGCAGTTTGTTCGGAATGCAATACTGATCTCCCAGGAATCGCTCAAAGCAAAAGCACAAACAATTAGAAGATTGACTCTTCCTGTACTCAAGTCGGGATTGTGCCTTTTGTATTAAATCCCGACGCAATTTCTGTGTTTCATCGTCAATGTGAAGGTCCAAGGGATAGAGAAAATCTGCAGTAGTGCATGGGAATCTAACACTGATCTCACATGAAACGTTCAAAGCAAACCACAACAATAAGAAGATTTAATCTTCTTGTACTTAAGTCATCATTCTGCGTTTTTTATTATATCCCAACGCAATTCCTGTTTTTCATCGTCAATGTGAAGGTTCAAGTGATAGCGTAATGCTGCAGTAGTGTTCGGAATCTAATACTGATCTCCCAGGTAACGCTCAAAGCAAACCACACACAATAAGAAGATTTAATTTTCTTGTTCTTAAGTCGTCAATGTGCCTTTTTTTTCAAATCCAGACGCAATTGCTGTGTTTCATCGTCAATGTGAAGGTCCAAGGGATAGAGTAATGCTGCAGTAGTGTTCGGAATCTAATACTAATCTCCCAGGAATCGCTCAAAGCAAATGCACAAACAATGAGGAGATTGACTCTTCTTGTACTCAAGTCGGTATTCTGCCTTTTGTATTAAATCCCGACGCAATATCTGTGTTTCGTCGTCAATGTGAAGGTTCAAGGCATGTAGGAAAGTAGCAGTTGTGCATCGGAATCGAATACTGATCACACAGGAAACGCTCAAAGCAAACCACAAACAATTAGAAGATTGACTCTTCCTGTACTCAAGTCGGGATTGTGCATTTTGTATTAAATCCCGACGCAATATCTGTGTTTCATCGTCAATGTGAAGGTCCAAGGGATAGAGTAAAGCTGCTGTAGTGCATCGGAATCTAATACCGATCTCCCAGGAAACACTCACAGCAAACCACAAACTATGAGAAGATTCTCTCATCTTGTACTTAAGTCGGCATTGTGCCTTTTTTATTAAACCACGACGCAAATTCTGATTTTCATTGCCAATGCGGAGGTCAAAGGAATAGAGTAAAGCTGCAGTAGTGCATCTGAATCTAATACCGATCACCCAGGAAACGCTGGAAGCAAACCACAAACAATGAGAAGATTCACTCCTCTTGCACTGAAATCGGCATTGTAACTTTCGTATTAAATCCCGAAGCAATTTCTGTGTTTCATCGTCAATCTGAAGGTCCAAGGAATTGGGTAAAGCTGCAGTAGTGCATCGGAATCTAATAATGATCTCCCAGGAAACGCTCAAAGCAAACCACAATCAGTGAGAATATTTACTCTTCTTGTACTTATGTCAGCAGTTTGCCTCATGTATTAAATGCGGACGCAATGTCTGTGGTTCATCGTCAATGTGAAGATCCAAGGGATAGAGTAATGCTGCAGTAGTGTTCGGAATCTAATACTGATCTCCCAGGAAACGCTCAAAGCAAACCAAAATCAATAAGAAGATTTACTGTTCTTGTACTTAAGTCGGCATTGTGCCCTTTTTATTAAATCCCGACGCAAATTCTGTGTTTCATCGTCAATGCGAAGGTTAAAGGATGGGGTAAAGCTGCAGTAGTGCATCGGAATCTAATACTGATATCCCAGGAAACGCTCAAGGCAAAACCACAAACAGTGTTTAGATTTCCTCTTCTTGTACTTAAGTCGGCATTGTGCTTTTTGTATTAAATCCCGACGCAATTTCTGCGTTTCATCGTCAATGTGAAGGTCCAAGGAATAGCGTAAAGCTGCAGTAGTGCATCGGAATATAATACCGATCTCCCAGGAAACACACAAGGCAAACCACAAACAATGAGAAGACTCATTCATCCTGTACTTAAGTAGGCATTGTGCCTTTTTTAATAACTCCCGACGCAAATTCTGAGTTTCATCATCAATGTGAAGGTCCAAGGGATAGAGTAAAGCTGCAATAGTGCATCGGAATCTAATACCGATCCCCAGGAAACACTCAAAGCAAACCACAAACAATGAGAAGATTCTCTCTTCTTGTCCTTAAGTTGGCATTGTGCATATTTGATTAAACCCCGACGCAATTTCTTAGTTTCATCGTCAATGCGAATGTCAAAGGGATAGAGTAAAGCTGCAGTAGTGCATCGGAATCTAATACTGATCTCCCAGGAAACGCTCAAAGCAAACCACAATCAATGAGAAGATTTACTCTTCTTGTACTGAAGTCAGCAGTTTGTCTCATGTATCAAATCCCGACGCTACGTCTGTGGTTCATCGTCAATGTGAAGTTCCAAGGGATAGAGTAATGCTGACGTAGTGTTCGGAATCTAATACTGATCTCCCAGGTAACGCTCAAAGCAAACCAAAAACAATAAGAAGATTTACTGTTCTTGTACTTAAGTCGGCATTGTGCCTTTTATATTAAACCCTGACGCAAATTCTGATTTTCATCGTCAATGCGGAGGTCAAAGGGATAGAGTAAAGCTGCAGTATTGCATCAGAATCTAATACTGATCACCCAAGAAACGCTGAAAGCAAACCACAAACAATGAGAAGATTCACTCCTCTTGCACTGAGGTCGGCATTGTAACTTTCGTATTAAATCCCGAAGCAATTTCTGTGTTTCATCGTCAATGTGAACGTCAAAGGGATAGAGTAAAACTGCAGTAGTGCATCGGAATCTAATACTGATCTCACAAGAAACGTTCAAAGCAAAACTCAAACAATGAGAAGATTTACACTTCTTGTGCTTAAGTCATCATTTCGCGTTTTTTATTAAATTCCAACGCAATTTCTGTGTTTCATCGTCAATGTAAAGGTCCAAGAGATAGAGTAAAACTTCATGAGTGCATCGGAATCAAATACTGGTCTCCCAGGAAACGGTCATAGCAAACGACAAACAACGAGAAGATTGACTCTTCTTGTACTTAGCTCGGCATTGTGCGTTTTGTATTAAATCCCGACACAATTGCTGTGTTACATCGTCAATGTGAAAGTCCAAGGTATAGAGTAAGGCGCCAGTAGTGCTTCGGAATCTAATAATGATCTCCCAGGAGACGCTCAAAGCAAACCACACACAATAAGAAGATTTACTTTTCTTGTTCTTAAGTCGTCAATGTGCCTTTTGTTTTAAATCCCGACGCAATTGCTGTGTTTCATCGTCAATGTGAAGGTCCAAGGGATAGAGTAATGCTGCAGTAGTGTTGGGAATCTAATACTGATCTCCCAGGTAACGCTCAAAGCAAACCAAAATCAATAAGAAGATTTACTGTTCTTGTACTTAAGTCGGCATTGTGCCCTTTGTATTAAATCCCGACGCAAATTCTGTGTTTCATCGTCAATGCGAAGGTTAAAGGATGGGGTAAAGCTGCAGTAGTGCATCGGAATCTAATACTGATCTCCCAGGAAACGCTCTAAGCAAAATCACAAACAGTGAGGAGATTTTTTCTTCTTGTACTTAAGTCGGCATTGTGCCTTTTGTATATAATCCCGACGCAATATCTCTGTTTCGTCGTCAGTGTGAAGGTCCAAGGCATATAGGAAAGCAGCAGTTGTGCATCAGAATCGAATACTGATCACCCAGCAAACGGTCAAAGCAAACCATAAACAATTAGAAGATTGACTCTTCCTGTACTCAAGTCGGGATTGTGCCTTTTGTATTAAATCCCGACGCAATTTCTGTGTTTCATCGCCAATGTGAAAGTCCAGGGGATAGAGTAAATCTGCAGTAGTGGATCGGAATCTAACGCTGATCTCACATGAAACGTTCAAAGCAAACCACAACAATAAGAAGATTTAATCTTCTTGTACTTAAGTCATCATTCTGCATTTCTTATTAAATCCGAAAGCAATTTTTGTGTTTCATCGTCAATTTGAAGGTTCAAGTGATAGAGTAAAACTGCAGTAGTGTTCAGAATCTAATACTGATCTCCCAGGTAACGCTCAAAGCAAACCACACACAATAAGAAGATTTACTGTTCTTGTTCTTAAGTCGACATTGTGCCTTTTGTTTTAAATCGCGACGCAATTGCTGTGTTTCATCGTCAATGTGAAGATCCAAGGGGTTGAGTAATGCTGCAGTAGTGCATCGGAATGTAATACCGATCTCCCAGTAAACGCTCTAAGCAAACCACACTCAATGAGAAGATTGACTCTTCCTGTACATAAGTAGGCATTATGCCTTTTTTAATAAATCCCGGCGGAAATACTGAGTTTCATCGTCAATGCGAAGGTCAAAGGATAATGTAAAGCGGCAGTAGTGCATCGGAATCTAATAGTGACCTCCCTGCAAACGCTCAAAGCAAAAGCGCAAACAATGAGGAGATTTATTCTTCTTGTACTTAAGTCGGCATTGTGCCTTTTGTATTAAATCCCGACGCAATTTCTGCGTTTCATCGTCAATGTGAAGGTCCGAGGGATAGAGTAAAGCTGCTGTAGTGCATCGGAATCTAATACCGATCTACCAGGAAACACTCACAGCAAACCACAAACTATGAGGAGATTCTCTCATCTTGTACTTAAGTCGGCATTGTGCCTTTTTTATTAAACCCCGACGCAAATTCTGATTTTCATCGCCAATGCGGAGGTCAAAGCGATAGAGTAAAGCTGCAATAGTGCAGCTGAATCTAATACCGATCACCCAGGAATCGCTTAGAGCAAACCACAAACAATGAGAAGATTCACTCCTCTTGCAATGAAGTCGGCATTGTAACTTTCGTATTAAATCACGAAGCAATTTCTGTGTCTCATCGTAAATGTGAAAGTCAAAGGGATAGAGTAAAGCTGCAGTAGTGCATCGGAATCTAATACTGATCACCCAGGAAACGCTGAAAGCAAACTACAAACAATGAGAAGATTCACTCCTTTTGCACTGAAATCGGCATTGTAACTTTCGTATTAAATCCCGAAGCAATTTCTGTGTTTCATCGTCAATCTGAAGGTCCAAGGAATTGAGTAAAGCTGCAGTAGTGCATCGGAATCTAATACTGATCTCACAAGAAACGTTCAAAGCAAACCACAAACAATGAGAAGATTTACACTTCTTGCACTTAAGTCATCATTCTGCGTTTTTTATTAAATTCCAACGCAATTTCTGTGTTTCATTGTCAATCTGAAGGTCCAAGGATTTGAGTAAAGCGGCAGTAGTGCATCGGAATCTAATACTGATCTCCCAGGTAACGCTCAAAGCAAACCAAAAACAATAAGAAGATTTACTGTTCTTGTACTTAAGTCGGCATTGTGCTTTTTGTATTAAATCCCGACGCAATTTCTGCGTTTCATCGTCAATGTGAAGGTCCAAGGGATAGCGTAAAGCTGCAGTAGTCCATCGGAATATAGTACCGATCTCCCAGGAAACACACAAGGCAAACCACAAACAATGAGAAGACTCATTCATCCTGTACTAAAGTAGGCATTGTGCCTCTTTCAATAACTCCCGACGCAAATTCTGAGTTTCATCATCAATGTGAAGGTCCAATGGATAGAGTAAAGCTGCAATAGTGCATCGGAATCTAATACCGATCCCCCAGGAAACACTCAAAGCAAACCACAAACAATGAGAAGATTCTCTCTTCTTGTCCTTAAGTTGGCATTGTGCATATTTGATTAAACCCCGACGCAATTTCTTAGTTTCATCGTCAATGCGAATGTCAAAGGGATAGAGTAAAGCTGCAGTAGTGCATCGGAATCTAATACTGATCTCCCAAGAAACGCTCAAAGCAAACCACAAAAAACGAGAAGATTGACTCTTCTTGTAGTTAGGTCGGCATTGTGCGTTTTGTATTAAATCCCGACGCAATAGCTGTGTTTCGTCGTCAATGTGATAGTCCAGGGGATAGATTAAAACTGCAGTATTGTTCGGAATCTAATACTGATCTCCCAGGAATCGCTCAAAGCAAAAGCACAAACAATGAGGAGATTGACTATTCTTATACTCAAGTCGGCATTCTGCCTTTGGATTCAATCCCGACGCAATATCTGTGTTTCGTCGTCAATGTGAAGGTCCAAGGCATAGATAAAAGCAGCATTTGTGCATCGGAATCGAATACTGATCTCCCAGGATACGCTCAAAGCAAACCAAAAACAATAAGAAGATTTACTGTTCTTGTACTTAAATCTGCATTGTGCCTTTTGTATTAAATCCCGACGTAATTTCTGCGTTTCAACGTCAATGTGAAGGTCCAAGGGATAGAGTAAAGCTGCAGTAGTGCATCGGAATCTAATACCGATCTCCCAGGAAACTCTCACAGTAAACCACAAACAATGAGAAGATTCTCTCATCTCGTACTTCAAGAGGCACTGTGCCTTTTATAATAAACCCCGACGCAAATTCTGATTTTCATCGTCAATGCGGAGGTCAAAGGGATAGAGTAAAGCTGCAGTATTGCATCGGAATATAATACTTTTCACCCAGGAAACGCTGAAAGCAAACCGCAAACAATGAGAAGATTCACTCCTCTTGCACTGAAGTCGGCATTGTAACTTTCGTATTAAATCCCGAAGCCATTTCTGTGTTTCATCTTCAATGTGAAGGTCCAAGGAATTGAGTAAAGCTGCATTAGTGAATCGGAATCTAATACTGATCTCCCATGAAACGCTCAATGCAAACCAAAAACAGTGATAAGATTTACTCTTCTTGTACTTAGGTCGGCATTGTGCGTTCTGTATTAAATCCCGACGCAATAGCTGTGTTTCGTCGTCAATGTGATAGTCCAGGGGATAGATTAAAACTGCAGTATTGTTCGGAATCTAATACTGATCTCCCAGGTATCGCTCAAAGCAAAAGCACAAACAATGAGGAGATTGACTCTTCTTGTACTCAAGTCGGCATTCTGCCTTTGGATTCAATCCCGACGCAATATCTGTGTTTCGTCGTCAATGTGAAGGTCCAAGGCATAGATAAAAGCAGCATTTGTGCATCGGAATCGAATACTGATCTCCCAGGAAACGCTCAAAGCAAACCCCAAACAATGAGATGATTTACTCTTCTTTTACTTAAGTCTTCATTGTGCCCTTTGTATTAAATCCCAACGCAATTTCTGTGTTTCATCGTCAATGTGAAGCTCCAAGGGATAGACTAAATCTGCAGTAGTGCATCGTAATCTAATACTGATCTCCCAGGAAACGCTTAAAGCAAGCCACAAACAATGAGAGGATTTACTTGTACTTTAGTCGGCATTGTGTCTTTTGTATTAAATCCCAACGCAATATCTGTGTTTCATCGTCAATATGAAGGTCCAAGGGATAGAGTAAAACCGCAGTAGTGCATCGTAATCTAATACTGATCTCGCAAGGAAACGCTAAATGCAAACCACAAACATTGAGAAGATCGACTCTTCTTAGACTTAAGTCAGCATTGTGCCTTTTGCATTAAATCCCGACGCAATTTCTGTGATTCATCGTTAATGTGAAGGACCAAGGGATAGAGTAAAGCTGCATTATTGAATCTGAATCTAATACTGATCTCCCAGGAAACGCTCAATGCAAACCCCAAACAATGAGATGATTTACTCTTCTTGTACTTAAGACGGAATTGTGCCTTTCGTATTAAATCCCGACGCAATTTCTGTGTTTCATCGTGAGTGTGAAGGTCCAAGGGATAGTGTAAAGCTGCAGTAGTGCATCAGAATCTAATACGGATCTCCCAGGAAACGCTCTAAGCAAACCACAAACAATGAGAAGATTTACTTTTGTTGTACTTAAGTCGGCATTGTGTTTTTGTATTGATTCCCGACGCGATTTCTGTGTTTCATCGTCAATGTGAAGTTCCAAGGGATAGTATAAAGCTGCAGTAGTTCATCGGAATCTAATACCGAACTCCCAGGAAAAGCTCAAAGAAACCACAAAGAATGAGAAGATTTACTCTTCTTAGACTTAAGTCAGCATTGTGCCTCTTGCATTAAATCCCGACGCAATTTCTGTGATTCATCATCTATGTGAAGGACGAAGGGATAAAGTAAAGGTGCAGTAGTGCATCTGAATCTAATACTGATCTCCCAAAACTCGCTCAAATTGAACCAAAAACAATGAGAAGATTTACTTTTCTTGTACTTAAGTCGGCATTGTGCCTTTTGTATTAAATCTCGACGCAAATTCTGTGTTCCATCGGCAATGTGAAAGTCAAAATGATAGAGTAAAGCTGCAGTAATGCATCGGAATCCTATACTGATCTCCCAGCTACGCTCAAAGCAAGCCACAAACAATGAGAAGATTTACTCTTCCTGTGCTTCAGTCATCATTGTGCTATTTGTAATAAATCCTGAGGCTATCTCTGTGTTCCATCGTCAGTGTGCAGGTCCAAAGGACATAGTAAAGCTGCAGTTATGCATCGGAATCTAATATTGATCACTCAGGAAACGCTCAATGCAAACCACTAACAATGACAAGATTTTCTCTATCTTGTATTTAAGCCTGCATTGTTCCTTTTGTATCAAATCCAAAAGCAACTTCTGTGTTTCATCGTCAATGTGAAGCTCCAAGGGATAGTGTATAGCTGCAGTAGTACATCGGAATCTAATAGTGACCTCCCTGGAAACGCTCAAAGCAAACCACAAACAATGAGAAGATTTACTCTTCTTGTACTTAAGTCAGCATTGAGCCCTTTGTATTAAATCGAGGCGCAATTTCTGTGTTTCATCTTCAATGTGAAGGTCGAAGTGATAGAGCAATGCTTCAGTAGTGCATCGGAATCTAATACTGATCTCCCAGGAAACGCTCAAAGCAAACCTCAAACAATGAGAAGATATACTCTTCTTCTACGTAAGTCGGCATTGTGCGTTTTGAATTAAATCCCGACGCAATTTCTGTGTTTTTTCGTCAATGTGTAGGTAAAAGGGATGGAAGAAAGCCGCAAGAGTGCATCGGAAAATAATACTGATCTCCCAGAAATCGCACAGAGCAAACCACAAACAATGAGAAGATTTACTCTTCTTGTACTTAAGTCGGCATTGTGAATTTTGTATTAAATCCCGACACAATTTCTGTGATTCAACTTCAGTGTGAAGGTCCAAGGGATAGCGTAAAGCTGCAGTAGTGCATCGGAATCTAATACTGACCTCGCAGGAAACGCTCAAAGCAAACCACAAACAATGAGAAGATTTACTCTTCTTTTACTTAAGTCGGCATTGCGCCATTTGTATTTAATACCGACGCAATTTCTTTGTTTCATCGTCGATGTGAAGGTCCCAGAGATAGAGTAAAGCTGCAGTAGTGCATCGGAAAATAATACTGATCTCTCATGAAACGCTCAAAGCAAACCGAAAACAGCGATACGATTTACTCTTCTTGTACTTAACTCGTAATTGTGAATTTTGTATTTAATACCGAAGCAATTTCTGTGTTTCATCGTCGATGTGAAGGTCCCAGAGATAGAGTAAAGCTGCAGTGGTGCATCGGAATATAATACTGATCTCCCGGGAAACGCTCAAAGCAAACCACAAACAATGAGGCGATTTACTCATCTTGTACTTAAGTCCGCAATGTGACTTTTGTATTAAATCCCGACGCAATTTCTGTGTTTCATCGTCAATGTGTAGGCCCAAGGGGTAGACAAAAGCTGCAGTAGTGCATCGGAATATAATACTGATCTCCCAGGAAACACCCAAATCTAACCACAAACAATTAGAAGATTTACTCTTCTTGCACTTAAGTCGGCATTGGGCATTTGTATTACATGCCGACACAATTTCTGCGTTTCATCGTCAATGTGAAGGTCAAAGGGATAGAGTAATGCTGCAGTAGTGCATCGGAATCTAATACTGATATCCCAGGAAACGCTCAAAGCAAACCACAAACAATGAGAAGATTTACCCTTATTGTACATAAGTCCGCATTGTGCCTTTTGTATTAAATCGAGACTCAATGTCTGTGTTCCATCTTCAATTTGTAGGAACAAGGGTTTGAGTAATGCTGCAGCAGTGCATCGAAATGTAATACTGATCTCCCATGAAACACTCAAAGCAAACCATAAACAATGAGAAGATTTACTCATCTTGTACTTAAGTCGGCATTGTGCCTAATATATTAAATGAAAACACAATTTCGATATTTCATCGTCAACGTGATCGTCAAAGGGATACAGTAAACCTGCAGTACTGCATCGGAAACTAATACTGATCTCCCAGGACACGCTCAAAGCAAACCACAGACAATGAGATGATTTACTCTTTTTGTACTTAAGTCGGCATTGTGCTTTTGTATTAAATCCCGACGCCACTTCTGTGTTTCATCGTCAATGTGAAAGTGCAAGGGATAGAGTAAAGCTGCATTAGTGAATCGGAATCTAATACTGATCTCCCATGAAACGCTCAATGCAAACCAAAAACAGTGATAAGATTTACTCTTCTTGTACTTAAGGCGGCATTGTGCCTTTTGTATTAAATCCCGACGCAATTTCTGTGTTTCATCGTCGATGTGAAAGTCCCAGTGATAGAGTAAAGCAGGAGTAGTGCATCGGAATATAATACAGATCTCCCGGGAAACGCTCAAAGCAAACCACAAACAATGCGAAGATTGACTCTTCTTGTACTTAAGTCGGCATTGTTCCTTCTGTATTAAATCCAGACGAAATTTCTGTGTTTCATCGCCAATGTGAAGCTCCAGGGGATAGAGTAGAGCTGCAGTAGTGCATCGGAATCTAATACTGATCCCCAGGAAACGCTCAAAGCTAACCACAAACAATGAGGCGCTTTACTATTCTTGTACTTAAGTCGGCATTGTGCCTTTTGAATTTAATACCGACACAATTTCTGTGTTTCATCGTCCATGAGACGGTCCAAGGGATATGTAAAGCTGCAGTAGTGCATCGGAACCTAATCCTGATCTACCAGGAAACGCTCAAAGCAAACCACAATCAGTGAGAAGATTTTCTCTTCTTGTACATAAGTCGACATTGTGCCTTTTGCGGTATATCCTGACGCAATATCTGGGTTTCATCGTCAATGTGAAGGTCCAAGGGATAGAGTAAAGCTGCAGTGTTGCATCGGAATCCTATACTGATCTCCCAGCTACGCTCAAAGCAAGCCACAAACAATGAGAAGATTTACTCTTCCTGTGCTTCAGTCATCATTGTGCTATTTGTAATAAATCCTGAGGCTATCTCTGTGTTCCATCGTCAGTGTGCAGGTCCAAAGGACATAGTAAAGCTGCAGTTATGCATCGGAATCTAATATTGATCACTCAGGAAACGCTCAATGCAAACCACTAACAATGACAAGATTTTCTCTATCTTGTATTTAAGCCTGCATTGTTCCTTTTGTATCAAATCCCAAAGCAACTTCTGTGTTTCATCGTCAATGTGAAGCTCCAAGGGATAGTGTATAGCTGCAGTAGTACATCGGAATCTAATAGTGACCTCCCTGGAAACGCTCAAAGCAAACCACAAACAATGAGAAGATTTACTCTTCTTGTACTTAAGTCAGCATTGAGCCCTTTGTATTAAATCGAGGCGCAATTTCTGTGTTTCATCTTCAATGTGAAGGTCGAAGTGATAGAGCAATGCTTCAGTAGTGCATCGGAATCTAATACTGATCTCCCAGGAAACGCTCAAAGCAAACCTCAAACAATGAGAAGATATACTCTTCTTCTACGTAAGTCGGCATTGTGCGTTTTGAATTAAATCCCGACGCAATTTCTGTGTTTTTTCTCAATGTGTAGGTAAAAGGGATGGAAGAAAGCCGCAAGAGTGCATCGGAAAATAATACTGATCTCCCAGAAATCGCACAGAGCAAACCACAAACAATGAGAAGATTTACTCTTCTTGTACTTAAGTCGGCATTGTGAATTTTGTATTAAATCCCGACACAATTTCTGTGATTCAACTTCAGTGTGAAGGTCCAAGGGATAGCGTAAAGCTGCAGTAGTGCATCGGAATCTAATACTGACCTCGCAGGAAACGCTCAAAGCAAACCACAAACAATGAGAAGATTTACTCTTCTTTTACTTAAGTCGGCATTGCGCCATTTGTATTTAATACCGACGCAATTTCTTTGTTTCATCGTCGATGTGAAGGTCCCAGAGATAGAGTAAAGCTGCAGTAGTGCATCGGAAAATAATACTGATCTCTCATGAAACGCTCAAAGCAAACCGAAAACAGCGATACGATTTACTCTTCTTGTACTTAACTCGTAATTGTGAATTTTGTATTTAATACCGAAGCAATTTCTGTGTTCCATCGTCGATGTGAAGGTCCCAGAGATAGAGTAAAGCTGCAGTGGTGCATCGGAATATAATACTGATCTCCCGGGAAACGCTCAAAGCAAACCACAAACAATGAGGCGATTTACTCATCTTGTACTTAAGTCCGCTATGTGACTTTTGTATTAAATCCCGACGCAATTTCTGTGTTTCATCGTCAATGTGTAGGCCCAAGGGGTAGACAAAAGCTGCAGTAGTGCATCGGAATATAATACTGATCTCCCAGGAAACACCCAAATCTAACCACAAACAATTAGAAGATTTACTCTTCTTGCACTTAAGTCGGCATTGGGCATTTGTATTACATGCCGACACAATTTCTGCGTTTCATCGTCAATGTGAAGGTCAAAGGGATAGAGTAATGCTGCAGTAGTGCATCGGAATCTAATACTGATATCCCAGGAAACGCTCAAAGCAAACCACAAACAATGAGAAGATTTACCCTTATTGTACATAAGTCCGCATTGTGCCTTTTGTATTAAATCGAGACTCAATGTCTGTGTTCCATCTTCAATTTGTAGGAACAAGGGTTTGAGTAATGCTGCAGCAGTGCATCGAAATGTAATACTGATCTCCCATGAAACACTCAAAGCAAACCATAAACAATGAGAAGATTTACTCATCTTGTACTTAAGTCGGCATTGTGCCTAATATATTAAATGAAAACACAATTTCGATATTTCATCGTCAACGTGATCGTCAAAGGGATACAGTAAACCTGCAGTACTGCATCGGAAACTAATACTGATCTCCCAGGACACGCTCAAAGCAAACCACAGACAATGAGATGATTTACTCTTTTTGTACTTAAGTCGGCATTGTGCTTTTGTATTAAATCCCGACGCCACTTCTGTGTTTCATCGTCAATGTGAAAGTGCAAGGGATAGAGTAAAGCTGCATTAGTGAATCGGAATCTAATACTGATCTCCCATGAAACGCTCAATGCAAACCAAAAACAGTGATAAGATTTACTCTTCTTGTACTTAAGGCGGCATTGTGCCTTTTGTATTAAATCCCGACGCAATTTCTGTGTTTCATCGTCGATGTGAAAGTCCCAGTGATAGAGTAAAGCAGCAGTAGTGCATCGGAATATAATACAGATCTCCCGGGAAACGCTCAAAGCAAACCACAAACAATGCGAAGATTGACTCTTCTTGTACTTAAGTCGGCATTGTTCCTTCTGTATTAAATCCAGACGAAATTTCTGTGTTTCATCGCCAATGTGAAGCTCCAGGGGATAGAGTAGAGCTGCAGTAGTGCATCGGAATCTAATACTGATCCCCAGGAAACGCTCAAAGCTAACCACAAACAATGAGGCGCTTTACTATTCTTGTACTTAAGTCGGCATTGTGCCTTTTGAATTTAATACCGACACAATTTCTGTGTTTCATCGTCCATGAGACGGTCCAAGGGATATGTAAAGCTGCAGTAGTGCATCGGAACCTAATCCTGATCTACCAGGAAACGCTCAAAGCAAACCACAATCAGTGAGAAGATTTTCTCTTCTTGTACATAAGTCGACATTGTGCCTTTTGCGGTATATCCTGACGCAATATCTGGGTTTCATCGTCAATGTGAAGGTCCAAGGGATAGAGTAAAGCTGCAGTGTTGCATCGGAATCTAATACTGATCTCACAGGAAATGTTCAAAGCAAACCAAAAACCATAAAAAGATTTCCTCTTCTTGTACTAATGTCAGCATTTTGCCTTTTGTATTAAACCCCTACGCAATTTTCGCGTTTCATTGTGAATGTGAAGTTCCAAGGAACAGAGTAAATCTGCAGCAGTTAATCGGAATCTAATACTGATCACCAAGGAAACGCTCAAAGCTGACAAAAGACAATGCGAAGATTTACTCCTCTTGTACTTAAGTCGGCATTGTGCCTTTTGTATTAATTCCCCCGCAATTTCTTTGTCTAGTCGTCAATTTGAAGGTGCAAGGGATAGAGTAAAGCTGTAGACGTGCATCGGAATCTAATACTGATCTCCTAGCAAACGCTCATAGCATACCACAAAGAATGAGAAGATTTACTCTTCTTGTACTTAAGTCCGCATTGTGCATTTTGTATTAAATCCCGACGCAATTTCTGTGTTTGATCGTCAATGTGAAGGTCCAAGGGATAGAGTAAAGCTGCAGTAGTGCATCGGAATCTAATACTCAACATCCAGGAAACGCTTAAAGCAAACTGCAAACAATGAGAAGATTTAATCTTCCTGTACCAAAGATGGCATTGTACCTGTTGTATTAAATCCCGACGCAATTTCTGTGTTTCATCGTCAATGTGAAGGTCCAAGGGATAGAGTAAAGCTGCTTTAGTGCAATGGAATCTAATACTGATCCCCCAGGAAACGCTCAAAGCAAACTACAAACAATGAGAAGATTTACTCTTCTTGTACTTAAGTCGGCATTGTGTCTTATGTATTACACCCCGACGCAATTTCTGTGTTTCAATGTCAATGTGAAGTTCCAAGGGATAGAGTAAAGCTGCAGTAGTAAATAGGAATCGAATACCGATGTCACAGGAAACGCTCAATGCAAACCACAACCAATGAGCAGATTTACTCTTCTTGTACTTGAGTAGGCATTGTGCATTTTGTGTTAAATCCCGACGCAATTTCTGTGTTTCATCGTCAATGTGAAGGTAAAAGGGATAGAGTAAAGCAGCAGTGGTGCATCGGAATCTAATATTGTTCTCCCATCAAACGCTCAATTCAAACCACCAACAATGAAAAGATTTACACTTGCTGTACTGAAGTCGGCTTTGTGCCCTTTGTATTAAATCCCGACGCAATATCTGTGTTTCATCGTCAACGTGAAGGTGCGACGCATAGAGTAAAGCTGCAGTAGTGCATTGGAATCAAATACTGATTCCCCAGGAAACGCTCAATGCAAACCTCAAACAATGAGAAGATTTACTCTTCTTGTTCTTAAATCGGCATTGAGCCTTTTGTATTACAACGCGACGCAATTTCTGTGTTTCATCATCAATGTGAAGGTCCAAGGGATAGAGTAATGCTGCAGAGGTGCGTCGGAATCAAACTCTGATCTCCCAGGAACGCTCAAAGCAAACCACAAACAATGAGAAGATTATTCTTCCAGTACTGACATCGTCATAGTGCCTTTTGCATTAAATCCCGACGCAATTTCTGTGTTTCATCGACAAAGTGAAAGTCCATGAGATAGTGTGAAGGTGCAGTAGTGCATCAGAATGTAATACTGATCTCCCAGGAAACGCTCAAAGCATACCACAAACAGTGAGAAGACTATCTCTTCTTGTACTTAAGTCGGCATTGTGCCTTTTGTATTAAATACCGACGCAATATCTGTGTTTCATCGTCAATGTAGGGGTCCAAGGAATAGAGTAAAGCTGCAGTAGTGCAATGGAATCTAATACTGATCTCCCAGGAAACGCTCAAATCATACCACAAACAATGAGAAGACTTTATCTTCTTGTACTTAAGTCGGCATTGTGCCTTTTGTATTAAATCCCGACGCTATATCTGTGTTCCATCGTCAATGTGAAGGTCCAAGGGATAGAGTAAAGCTGCAGTTGTGCATTGGAATCTAATTCTGAACTCCCAGGAAACGCACAAGGCATCCACAGACAATGAGCAGACTTTCTCGTTTTGTACTTAAGTCGGCATTGTGCTTTTGTATTAAATCCCGACGCTATTTCTGTGTTTCATCGACAAAGTGAAAGCCCAAGAGATAGTGTGAAGCTGCAGTAGTGCATCAGAATGTAATACTGATCTCCCAGGAAACGCTCAAAGCAAACCACAAACAATGGGAAGATTTAGTCTTCCTGTACTGAAGTCAGCATTGTGCCTATTGTATTAAATCCCGACGCAATTTCTGTGTTTCATCGACAAAGTGAAAGTCCAAGAGATAGTGTAAAGCTGCAGTAGTGCATCAGAAAGTAATACTGATCTCCCTGGAAACGCTTAAAACAAACCACAAACAATGAGAAGATCTACTCTTCTTGTACTTAACTCGGCATTGTGCCTTTTGTATTAAATCCCGACGCAACTTCTGTGTTTCATCGTCAATATGAAGCTCGAAGAGATAGACTATAGCTGCAGTAGTGCATCGGAATCTAATACTAATCTCCCAGGAAAAGCTCAAAGCAAATCACAAACGATGACAACATTTACTGTTCTTGTACTTAAGTCGGCATTGTGCCTTTTGTAATAAATCCCGACGCAATATCTGTATTTCATCGTCAATGTGGAGGTCCAAGGAATAGAGTAAAGTTGCAGTAGTGCTTATGAATCTAATACTGATCACCCAGGATTCGCTCAAAGATGACCAAAAACAATGTGAAGATTATCTCGTCTTGTACATAAGTCGGCATTGTGAATTTTGTATTAAATTCCGCCGCAATTTCTGTGTTTCATCGTCAAAGTAAAGGTATAAGGTATTCAGTTAAGCTGCAGAAGTGCATCGGAATATAATACTGATCTCCCAGGAAACGCTCAAATCATACCACAAACAATGAGAAGATTTTATCTTCTTGTACTTAAGTCGGCTTTGTGCCTTTTGTATTAATTACCGATGCAACGTTTGTGTTTCATCGTCAATGTGATGGTCCAAGGGATAGAGTAATGCTGCAGGGGTGCGTCAGAATCTAATATTGATCTCCCAGGAATAGCTCAAAGCAAACCACAAACCATGAGAAGATTTACTCTTCCAGTACTGAAGTCGGCATAGTGCCTTTTACATTAAATCGCGACGCAATTGCTGTGTTTCATCGTCAATGTGAAGATCCAAGGGGTTGAGTATGCTGCAGTAGTGCATCGGAATCTAATACCGATTTCCCAGTAAACGCTCTAAGCAAACCACACACAATGAGAAGATTGACTCTTCCTGTACATAAGTAGGCATTATGCCTTTTTTAATAAATCCCGACGGAAATACTGAGTTTCATCGTCACTGCGAAGGTCAAAGGATAATGTAAAGCTGCAGTAGTGCATCGGAATCTAATAGTGACCTCCCAGCAAACGCTCAAAGCAAAAGCACAAACAATGAGGAGATTTATTCTTCTTGTACTTAAGTCGGCATTGTGCCTTTTGTATTAAATCCCGACGCAATTTCTGCGTTTCATCGTCAATGTGAAGGTCCAAGGGATAGAGTAAAGCTGCTGTAGTGCATCGGAATCTAATACCGATCTCCCAGGAAACACTCACAGCAAACCACAAACTATGAGGAGATTCTCTCATCTTGTACTTAAGTTGGCATTGTGCCTTTTTTATTAAACCCCGACGCAAATTCTGATTTTCATCGCCAATGCGGAGGTCAAAGCGATAGAGTAAAGCTGCAGTAATGCAGCTGAATCTAATACCGATCACCCAGGAATCGCTTAGAGCAAACCACAAACAATGAGAAGATTCACTCCTCTTGCAATGAAGTCGGCATTGTAACTTTCGTATTAAATCACGAAGCAATTTCTGTGTCTCATCGTAAATGTGAACGTCAAAGGGATAGAGTAAAGCTGCAGTAGTGCATCGGAATCTAATACTGACCACCCAGGAAACGCTGAAAGCAAACCACAAACAATGAGAAGATTCACTCCTTTTGCACTGAAATCGGCATTGTAACTTTCGTATTAAATCCCGAAGCAATTTCTGTGTTTCATCGTCAATCTGAAGGTCCAAGGAATTGAGTAAAGCTGCAGTAGTGCATCGGAATCTAATACTGATCTCACAAGAAACGTTTAAAGCAAACCACAAACAATGAGAAGAGTTACACTTCTTGCACTTAAGTCGGCATTGTGCGTTTTGTATTAAATCCCGACGCCATTGCTGTGTTACATCGACAATGGGAAAGTCCAAGGTATAGAGTAAAGCGGCAGTAGTGCATCGGAATCTAATAATGATCTCACAGGAAACGCTCAAAGCAAACCACAATCAGTGAGAATATTTACTCTTCTTGTACTTATGTCAGCAGTTTGCCTCATGTATTAAATCCGGACGCAATGTCTGTCGTTCATCGTCAATGTGAAGGTCCAAGGGATAGAGTAATGCTGCAGTAGTGTTCGGAATCAAATACTGATCTCCCAGGTAACGCTCAAAGCAAACCAAAAACAATAAGAAGATTTACTGTTCTCGTACTTAAGTCGGCATTGTGCCTTTTGTATTAAATCCCGACGCAATTTTTGTGTTTCATCGTCAATGCGAAGGTTAAAGTATGGGGTAAAGCTGCAGTGATGCATCGGAATCTAATACTGATTTCCCAGGAAACGCTCAAGGCAAAACCACAAACAGTGTTTAGATTTCCTCTTCTTGTACTTAAGTCGGCATTGTGCTTTTTGTATTAAATCCCGACGCAATTTCTGCGTTTCATCGTCAATGTGAAGGTCCGAGGGATAGCGTAAAGCTGCAGTAGTGCATCGGAATATAATACCGATCTCCCAGGAAACACTCAAAGCAAACCACAAACAATGAGAAGATTCTCTCTTCTTGTCCTTAAGTTGGCATTGTGCATATTTGATTAAACCCCGACGCAATTTCTTAGTTTCATCGTCAATGCGAATGTCAAAGGGATAGAGTAAAGCTGCAGTAGTGCATCGGAATCTAATACTGATCTCCCAGGAAACTCTCAAAGCAAACCACAAAAAACGAGAAGATTGACTCTTCTTGTACTCAAGTCGGCATTCTGCCTTTGGATTTAATCCCGACGCAATATCTGTGTTTCGTCGTCAATGTGAAGGTCCAAGGCATAGATAAAAGCAGCATTTGTGCATCGGAATCGAATACTGGTCTCCCAGGATACGCTCAAAGCAAACCAAAAACAATAAGAGGATTTACTGTTCTTGTACTTAAGTCTGCATTGTGCCTTTTGTATTAAATCCCGACGCAATTTCTGCGTTTCATCGTCAATGTGAAGGTCCAAGGGATAGAGTAAAGCTGCAGTAGTGCATCGGAATCTAATACCGATCTCCCAGGAAACTCTCACAGCAAACCACAAACTATGAGAAGATTCTCTCATCTCGTACTTAAGTAGGCATTGTGCCTTTTATAAGAAACCCCGACGCAAATTCTGATTTTCATCGTCAATGCGGAGGTCAAAGGGATAGAGTAAAGCTGCAGTATTGCATCGGAATATAATACCGATCACCCAAGAAACGCTGAAAGCAAACCACAAACAATGAGAAGATTCACTCCTCTTGCACTGAAATCGGCATTGTAACTTTCGTATTACATCCCGAAGCAATTTCTGTGTTTCCTCATCAATGTGAGCGTCAAAGGGATAGAGAAAAGCTGCAGTAGTGCATCGGAATCTAATACTGGTCACCCAGGAAACGCTGAAAGCAAACCACAAACAATGAGAAGATTCACTCCTCTTGCACTGAAGTCGGCATTGTAACTTTCGTATTAAATCCCCAAGCAATTTCTGTGTTTCATCTTCAATGTGAAGGTCCAAGGAATTGAGTAAAGCTGCAGTAGTGCATCGGAATCTAATACTGATCTCACAAGAAACGATCAAAGCCAAACACAAACAAGATTTACACTTCTTGTGCTTAAGTCATCATTTTGCGTTTTTTATTACATTCCAACGCAATTTCTGTGTTTCATCGTCAATGTGAAGGTCCAAGAGATAGAGTAAAGCTGCATCAGTGCATCGGAATCAAATAATGGTCTCCCAGGAAACGGTCAAAGCAAACCACAAACAACGAGAAGATTGTCTCTTCTTGTACTTAGGTCGGCATTGTGCGTTCTGTATTAAATCCCGACGCAATTGCTGTGTTACAACGTCAATGTGAAAATCCAAGGTATAGAGTAAAACGGCAGTAGTGCTTCGGAATCTAATAATGATCTCCCAGGAAACGCTCAAAGATTTACTCTTCTTGTACTTAAGTCAGCAATTTGCCTCATGTATTAAATCCCGACGCAATGTCTGTGGTTCATCGTCAATGTGAAGGTCCAAGGGATAGAGTAAAGCTGCAGTAGCGCATCGGAAACAAATACTGATCTCCCTGGAAACGCTCAAAGCAAACCACACACAATGAGAACATTTATTCTCAGTGTACTTAAGTCGGCATTGTGTATTTTGTATTAAGTCCCGACGCAATTTCTGTGTTTCATCGGCAGTATCACGTTCCAAGGGATAGAGTAAAACTGCGGTAATGCATCGGAATCTAATACTGATCTCGCAGGAGACGCTCAAAACAAACCACAAACAATGAGAAAATTATCTCTTCTTGTACTTAAGTCAGCATTATGCCTTTTGTATTATATCCCGACGCAATGTCTGTGTTCCATCGTCAATGTGAAGTTCCAAGGGATAGAGTAAAGTTGCAGTAGTGCATCGGAATCTAATACTGATGTCCAAGGTAACGCAAAAATCAATCCACAAACAATTAGAAGATTTACTTTTCTTGTACGTAGGTGGGTATTGAGCCTTTTGTATTAAATCCCGTCGCAATTTCTGTGTTTCATCGTCAATGTGAAGGTCCTAGCGATAGAGTTAAGCTGTGGTAGTGCATCGGAATCTAATACTGATCTCCCAGGAAACGCTCAAAGCACACCAGAAACAATGAGAAGATTTACCCTTATTGTACTTAAGTCGGCATTGTGCCTTTTGTACTAAATCCCGACGCAATTTCTGTATTTCATCATCAATGCGAATGTCCAAGGGATAGAGTAAAGCGGCAGTAGTGCATCGGAATCTCATACTGATCCCCCAGGAAACGCTCAAAGCAAACCACTTACAATGAGAAGATTTACTCTTCTTGTACTTATGTCTTCATTGTGCCCTTTGTATAAAATTCCGACGCAATTTCTGTGTTTCATCGTCAATGTGAAGCTCAGAGGGATAGAGTATATCTGCATTAGTGCATCGTAATCGAATACTGATCTCCCAGGACACGCTCAGAGCAAGCCACAAACAATGTGATGATTTACTCTTCTTGTACTTAAGTCAGCATTGTGCCTTTTGTATTAAATCCCGACGCAATTTCTGTGTTTCATCGTCAATATGAAGGTCCAAGGGATAGAGTAAAGCTGCATTAGTGCATCTGAATCTAATACTGATCTCCCAGGAAACGCTCAAAGCAAACCCCAAACAATGAGATGATTTACTCTTCTTGTACTTAAGTCTTCATTGTGCCCCTTGTATTAAATCCCAACGCAATTTCTGTGTTTCATCGTCAATGTGAAGCTCCAAGGGATAGACAAAATCTGCAGTAGTGCATCGTAATCTAATACTGATCTCCCTGGAAACGCTTAAAGCAAGCCACAAACAATGAGAGGATTTACTGTTCTTGTACTTTAGACGGCATTGTGTCTTTTGTATTAAATCCCGACGCAATATCTGTGTTTCATCGTCAAAATGAAGGTCCAAGGGATAGAGTAAAACCGCAGTAGTGCATCGGGATCTAATACAGATCTCGCGAGGAAGCGCTAAATGCAAACCACAAACATTGAGAAGATTGACTCTTCTTAGACTTAAGTCAGCATTGTGCCTTTTGCATTAAATCCCGACGCAATTTCTGTGATTCATCGTTAATGTGAAGGACCAAGGGATAGAGTAAAGCTGCATTAGTGCATCTGAATCTAATACTGATCTCCCAGGAAACGCTCAAAGCAAACCCCAAACAATGAGATGATTTACTCTTCTTGTACTTAAGACGGAATTGTGCCTTTCGTATTAAATCCCGACGCAATATCTGTGTTTCATCGTGAGTGTGAAGGTCCAAGGGATAGTGTAAAGCTGCAGTAGTGCATCAGAATCTAATACGGATCTCCCAGGAAACGCTCTAAGCAAACCACAAACAATGAGAAGATTTACTTTTGTTGTACTTAAGTCGGCATTGTGCTTTTGTATTGAATCCCGACGCGATTTCTGTGTTTCATCGTCAATGTGAAGTTCCAAGGGATAGTGTAAAGCTGCAGTAGTTCATCGGAGTCTAATACCGAACTCCCAGGAAAAGCTCAAAGAAACCACAAAGAATGAGAAGATTTACTCTTCTTAGACTTAAGTCAGCATTGTGCCTTTTGCATTAAATCCCGACGCAATTTATGTGATTCATCATCAATGTGAAGGACCAAGGGATAAAGTAAAGGTGCAGTAGTGCATCTGAATCTAATACTGATCTCTCGAAAAACGCTCAAATTGAACCAAAAACAATGAGAAGATTTACCCTTCTTGTACTTAAGTCGGCATTGTGCCTTTTGTATTAAATCTCGAGGCAAATTCTGTGTTCCATCGGCAATGTGAAAGTCAAAATGATAGAGTAGAGCTGCAGTAATGCATCGGAATCCTATACTGATCTCCCAGCACACGCTCAAAGCAAGCCACAAACAATGAAAAGATTTACTCTGCCTGTGCTTCAGTCATCATTGTGCTATTTGTATTAAATCCTGACGCTATCTCTGTGTTCCATCGTCAGTGTGCAGGTCCAAAGGACATAGTAAAGCTGCAGTTATGCATCGGAATCTAATATTGATCACTCAGGAAACGCTTAATGCAAACCACTAACAATGACAAGATCTTCTCTATCTTGTATTTAAGCCTGCATTGTTCCTTTTGTATCAAATCCCAAAGCAACTTATGTGTTTCATCGTGAATGTGAAGCTCCAAGGGATAGTGTATAGCTGCAGTAGTACATCGGAATCTAATAGTGACCTCCCTGGAAACGCTCAAAGCAAACCCCAAACAATGAGAAGATTTACTCTTCTTGTACTTAAGTCAGCATTGAGCCCTTTGTATTAAATCGAGGCGCAATTTCTGTGGTTCATCTTCAATGTGAAGGTCGAAGTGATAGAGCAATGCTTCAGTAGTGCATCGGAATCTAATACTGCTCTCCCAGGAATCGCTCAAAGCAAACCTCAAACAATGAGAAGATATACTCTTCTTCTACGTAAGTCGGCATTGTGCGTTTTGAATTAAATCCCGACGCAATTTCTGTGTTTTTTCGTCAATGTGTAGGTAAAAGGGATAGAAGAAAGCCGCAAGAGTGCATCGGAAAATAATACTGATCTCCCAGAAATCGCACAAAGCAAACCACAAACAATGAGAAGATTTACTCTTCTTGTACTTAAGTCGGGATTGTGAATTTTGTATTAAATCCCGACACAATTTCTGTGATTCAACTTCAGTGTGAAGGTCCAAGGGATAGCGTAAAGCTGCAGTAGTGCATCGGAATCTAATCCTGACCTCGCAGGAAACGCTCAAAGTAAACCACAAACAATGAGAAGATTTACTCTTCTTTTACTTAAGTCGGTATTGCGCCATTTGTATTTAATACCGACGCAATTTCTGTGTTTCATCGTCGATGTGAAGGTCCCAGAGATAGAGTAAAGCTGCAGTAGTGCATCGGAATATAATACTGATCTCCCGGGGAACGCTCAAAGCAAACCACAAACAATGAGGCGATTTACTCATCTTGTACTTAAGTCCGTAATGTGACTTTTGTATTAAATCCCGACGCAATTTCTGTGTTTCATCGTCAATGTGTAGGTCCAAGGGGTAGACAAAAGCTGCAGTAGTGCATCGGAATCTAATAATGATCTCGCAGGATACGCTCAAAAAAAACCACAATCAACGAGAAAATTTACCCTTTTGTACTAAAGTCGGCATTGTGCCTTTTGTATTAAATTTCGACGCAATTTTTGTGTTTCATCGTCAATGTGAACGTCAAACGGGTAGAGTAAAGCTACAGTAGTGCACCGGAATCAAATATTGATCTCCCAGGAAACACTCAAAGCTAACCACAAACAATTAGAAGATTTACTCTTCTTGCACTTAAGTCGGCATTGGGCATTTGTATTACATGCCGGCACAATTTCTGCGTTTCATCGTCAATGTGAAGGTCAAAGGGATAGAGTAATGCTGCAGTAGTGCATCGGAATCTAATACTGATATCCCAGGAAACGCTCAAAGCAAACCACAAACAATGAGAAGATTTACCCTTATTGTACATAAGTCGGCATTGTGCCTTCTGTATTAAATCGAGACTCAATGTTTGTGTTCCATCTTCAATTTGTAGGAACAAGGGTTTGAGTAATGCTGCAGTAGTGCATCGAAATGTAATACTGATCTCCCATGAAACACTCAAAGCAAACCATAAACAATGAGAATATTTACTCTTCTTGTACTTAAGTCGGCATTGTGCCTAATATATTAAATGAAAACGCAATTTCGGTGTTTCATCGTCAACGTGATCGTCAAAGGGATACAGTAAACCTGCAGTACTGCATCGGAAACTAATACTGATCTCCCAGGACACGCTCAAAGCAAACCACAGACAATGAGATGATTTACTCTTTTTGTACTTAAGTCGGCATTGTGCCTTTTGTATTTAATACCGACGCAATTTCTGTTTTTCATCGTCGATGTGAAAGTCCCAAAGATAGAGTAAAGCTGCAGTAGTGCATCGGAATATAATACTGATCTCCCGGGAAACGCTCAAAGCAAACCAAAAACAATGCGAAGATTCACTCTTCTTGAACCTAGGTCGGCATTGTGCCCTCTGTATTAAATCCCGACGCAATTTCTGTGTTTCATCGTCAATACGAAGCTCCAAGGGATAGAGTAAAGCTGCAGTAGTGCATCGGAATCTAATACTGATCCCCAGGAAACGCTCAAAGCAAACCACAAGCTATGAGGCGATTTACCCTTCTTGTACTTAAGTCGGCATTGTGCCTTTTGTATTATATCCCGACGCAATTTCTGTGTTTCATCGTCAATGTGAAGTTCCAAGGAATAGAGTAAATCTGCAGCACTTAATCGGAATCTAATATTGATCACCAAGGAAACGCTCAAAGCTTACGAAAGACAATGCGAAGATTTACTCTTCTTGTACTTAAGTCGGCATTGTGCCTTTTGTATTAATTCCCCCGCAATTTCTTTGTCTAGTCGTCAATTTGAAGGTCCAAGGGATAGAGTAAAGCTGCTTTAGTGCAACCGAATCTAATACTGATCCCCCAGGAAACGCTCAAAGCAAACTACAAACAATGAGAAGATTTACTCTTCTTGTACTTAAGTCGGCATTGTGTCTTATGTATTACACCCCGAAGCAATTTCTGTGCTTCAATGTCAATGTGAAGTTCCAAGGGATAGAGTAAAGCTGCAGATGTGCATTGGAATCTAATACTGAACTCCCAGGAAACGCACAAGGCATCCACAGACAATGAGCAGACTTTCTCTTTTTGTACTTAAGTCGGCATTGTGCTTTTGTATTAAATCCCGACGCAATTTCTCTGTTTCATCGACAAAGTGAAAGTCCAAGAGATAGTGTAAAGCTGCAGTAGTGCATCAGAAAGTAATACTGATCTCCCAGGAAACGCTTAAAACAAACCACAAACAATGAGAAGATCTACTCTTCTTGTACTTAACTCGGCATTGTGCCTTTTGTATTAAATCCCGACGCAACTTCTGTGTTTCATCGTCAATATGAAGCTCGAAGAGATAGACTATAGCTGCAGTAGTGCAACGGATTCTAATACTAATCTCCCAGCAAAAGCTCAAAGCAAACCACAAACAATGAGAAGATTTACTGTTCTTGTACTTAAGTCGGCATTGTGCCTTTTGTAATAAATCCCGACGCAATATCTGTATTTCATCGTCAATGTCGAGGTCCGAGGAATAGAGTAAAGTTGCAGTAGTGCTTATGAATCTAATACTGATCACCCAGGATTCGCTCAAAGATGACCAAAAACAATGTGAAGATTTTCTCTTCTTGTACATAAGTCGGCATTGTGAATTTTGTATTAAATTCCGCCGCAATTTCTGTGTTTCATCGTCAAAGTGAAGGTCCAAGGTATTCAGTTAAGCTGCAGAAGTGCATCGGAACATAATACTGATCTCCCAGGAAACGCTCAAATCATACCACAAACAATGAGAAGAATTTATCTTCTTGTACTTAAGTCGGCTTTGTGCCTTTTGTATTAAATACCGATGCAATGTTTGTGTTTCATCGTCAATGTGATGGTCCAAGGGATAGAGTAATGCTGCAGAGGTGCGTCAGAATCTAATATTGATTTCCCAGGAAACGCTCAAAGCAAACCACAAACCATGAGAAGATTTACTCTTCCAGTACTGAAGTCGGCATAGTGCCTTTTGCATTAAATCCCGACGCAATTTCTGTGTTTCATCGACAAAGTGAAAGTACAAGGTATAGAGTAAAGCGGCAGTAGTGCATCGGAATCTAATAATGATCTCCCAGGAAACGCTCAAAGCAAACCACTTACAATGAGAAGATTTACTCTTCTTCTACTTAAGTCAGCAGTTTGCCTCATGTATTAAATCCCGACGCTACGTCTGTGGTTGATCGTCAATGTGAAGTTCCAAGGGATAGAGTAATGCTGCAGTAGTGTTCGGAATCTAATACTGATCTCCCAGGTAACGCTCAAAGCAAACCAAAAACAATAAGAAGATTTACTGTTCTTGTACTTAAGTCGGCATTGTGCCTTTTGTATTAAATCCCGACACAATTTCTGTGTTTCATCGTCAATGCGAAGGTTAAAGGATGGTGTAAAGCTGCAGTAGTGCATCGGAATCTAACAATGATCTCCCAGGAAACGCTCAAAGCAAAAGCACAAACAATGAGGAGAATTTCTCTTCTTGTACTTAAGTCGGAATTGTGCCATTTGTACTAAATCCCGACGCAATTTCTACGTTTCATCGTCAATGTGAAGGTCCAAGGGATAGAGTAAAGCAGCAGTAGTGCATCAGAATCTAATACCGATCTCCCGGGAAACACTCACAGCAAACCACAAACTATGAGAAGATTCTCTCATCTTGTACATAAGTCGGCATTGTGCCTTTATTATTAAACCCCGACGCAAATTCTGATTTTCACCGTCAATGCGGAGGTCAAAGGGATAGAGTGAAGTTGCAGTAGTGCATCGTAATCTAATACTGATCACCCAGGAAACGCTGAAAGCAAACCACAAACAATGAGTAGATTCGCTCCTCTTGCACTGAAGTCGGCATTGTAACTTTCGTATTAAATCATGAAGCAATTTATGTGTCTCATCGTCAATGTGAACGTCAAAGGGATAGAGTAAAGCTGCAGTAGTGCATCGTAATCTAATACTGATCACCCAGGAAACGCTGAAAGCAAACCACAAACAATGAGAAGATTCACTCCTCTTGCACTGAAATCGGCATTGTAACTTTCGTATTAAATCCCGACGGCATTGCTGTGTTACATCGTCAATGGGAAAGTCCAAGGTATAGAGTAAAGCGGCAGTAGTGCATCGGAATCTAATAATGATCTCCCAGGAAACGCTCAAATCAAACCACAATCAGTGAGAATATTTACTCTTCTTGTACTTATGTCAGCAGTTTGCCTCATGTATTTAATCCCGACGCAATGTCTGTGGTTCATCGTCAATGTGAAGGTCCAAGGGATAGAGTAATGCTGCAGTAGTGTTCGGAATCTAATACTGATCTCCCAGGTAACGCTCAAAGCAAACCAAAAACAATAAGAAGATTTACTCTTCTTGTACTTAAGTCAGCATTGTGCCTTTTGTATTAAATCCCGACGCAATTTTTGTGTTTCATCGTCAATGCGAAGGTTAAAGGATGGGGTCAAGCTGCAGTAGTGCATCGCAATCTAATACTGATTTCCCAGGAAACGCTCAAGGCAAAACCACAAACAGTGAGGAGATTTCCTCTTCTTGTACTTATGTCGGCATTGTGCATTTTGTATTAAATCCCGACGTAATTTCTGCGTTTCATCGTCAATGTGAAGGTCCAAGGGATAGCGTAAAGCTGCAGTAGTGCATCGGAATATAATACCGATCTCCCAGGAAACACACAAAGCAAACCACAAACAATGAGAAACTCTCTCATCCTGTACTTAAGTAGGCATTGTGCCTTTTTTAATAACTCGCGACGCAATTTCTGTGTTTCATCGTCAATGTGAAAGATCAAGGGATAGAGGAAAGCTGCAGTAGTGCATCGAAATCTAATACTGATCCCAAGGAAACGCTCAAAGCTAACCACAAACAACGAAGCGCTTTACTATTCTTGTACTTAAGTCGGCATTGTGCCTTTTGAATTTAATACCGACACAATTTCTGTGTTTCATCGTCCATGAGACGGTCCAAGGGATATGTAAAGCTGCAGTAGTGCATCGGAATCTAATCCTGATCTCCCAGGAAACGCTCAAAGCAAACCACAATCAGTAAGAAGATTTTCTCTTCTTGTACATAAGTCCACATTGTGCCTTTTGTGGTATATCCTGACGCAATATCTGGGTTTCATCGTCAATGTGAAGGTCCAAGGGATAGAGTAAAGCTGCAGTGTTGCATCGGAATCTAATACTGATCTCACAGGAAATGTTCAAAGCAAACAAAAAACCATAAAATGATTTCCTCTTCTTGTACTTATGTCAGCATTATGCCTTTTGTATTAAACCCCTACGCAATTTTTGCGTTTCATTGTGAATGTGAAGTTCCAAGGAAGAGAGTAAATCTGCAGCAGTTAATCGGAATCTAATACTGATCACCAAGGAAACGCTCAAAGCTGATGAAAAACAATGCGAAGATTTACTCTTCTTGTACTTAAGTCGGCATTGTGCCTTTTGTATTAATTCCCCCGCAATTTCTTTGTCTAGTCGTCAATTTGAAGGTGCAAGGGATAGAGTAAAGCTGTAGAAGTGCATCGGAATCTAATACTGATCTCCTAGCAAACGCTCATAGCATACCACAAACAATGAGAAGATTTACTCTTCTTGTACTTAAGTCAGCATTGTGCATTTTGTATTAAATCCCGACGCAATTTCTGTGTTTGATCGTCAATGTGAAGGTCCAAGGGATAGAGTACAGCTGCAGTAGTGCATCGGAATCTAATACTCAACATCCAGGAAAAGCTTAAAGCAAACTGCAAACAATGAGAAGATTTAATCTTCGTGTACCGAAGTCGGCATTGTGCCTTTTGATTAAATCCCGACGCAATTTCTGTGTTTCATCGTCAATGTGAAGGTCCAAGGGATAGAGTAAAGCTGCTTTAGTGCAACCGAATCTAATACTGATCCCCCAGGAAACGCTCAAAGCAAACTACAAACAATGAGAAGATTTACTCGTGTTGGACTTAAGTCGGCATTGTCTCTTATGTATTACACCTAGATGCGATTTCTGTGTTTCAATGTCAATGTGAAGTTCCAAGGGATACAGTAAAGCTGCAGTAGTAAATCAGAATCGAATACCGATGTCACAGGAAACGCTCAAAGCAAACCACAACCAATGAGCAGATTTACTCTTCTTGTACTTGAGTAGGCATTGTGCAATTTTGTCTTAAATCCCGACGCAATTTCTGTGTTTCATCGTGAATGTGAAGGTCCAAGGGATAGAGTAAAGCAGCAGTGGTGCATCGGAATCTAATATTGTTCTCCCATCAAACGCTCAATTCAAACCACAAACAATGAAAAGATTTACACTTGCTGTACTGAAGTCGGCTTTGTGCCCTTTGTATTAAATCCCGACGCAATATCTGTGTTTCATCGTCAATGTGAAGGTGCGACGCATAGAGTAAAGCTGCAGTAGTGCATTGGAATCTAATACTGAACTCCCAGGAAACGCACAAGGCATCCACAGACCATGAGCAGAGTTTCTCTTTTTGTACTTAAGTCGGCATTGTGCTTTTGTATTAAATCCCGACGCTATTTCTGAGTTTCATCGACAAAGTGAAAGTCCAAGAAAGTGTGAAGCTGCAGTAGTGCATCAGAATGTAATACTGATCCAGGAAACGCTCAAAGCAAACCACAAACAAAGAGAAGATTTACTCTTCTTGTACTTAAGTCGGCATTGTGTCTTATGTATTACACCCCGACGCAATTTCTCTGTTTCGATGTCAATGTGAAGGTCCAAGGGGTAGAGTAAAGCTGCAGTAGTGCATCGGAATCTAATACTGACCTCCCAGGAAACGCTCAATTCAAACCACCAACAATTAAAAGATTTACACTTGCTGCACTGAAGTCGGCTTTGTGCCTTTTGTATTAAATCCCACCACAATATCTGTGTTTCATCGTCAATGTGTAGGTGCAACGCATAGAGTAAAGCTGCAGTAGTGCATCGGAATCTAATACTGATCCTCCAGGAAACGCTCAAAGCAAACCGCAAGCGGAATCTAAGACTGATCTCCCAGGAAACGCTCGTAGCAAACCACAAACAATGAGATGATATGCTCTTCTTGTACTTAAGTTGGCATTGTACAATTTGTGTTACATCCCGACGCAATATCTGTGCTTCATCGTCAATGTGATCGTCCAAGGAATAGAGTATTGCTGCTGTAGTGCACCGGAATCTATTACTGATCTCGCAGGAAACGCTCAAAGCAAACCACTGACAATGGGCTGATTTACTCTTCTTGTACTTAAGTCATTATTGTGCTTTTTGTATTTATTGCCGACGCAATTTCTGTGTTTCATCGTCAATGCGGAGTTCCAAGGGATAGAGTAAAGCTGCAGTAGTAAATCGGAATCGAATACCGATGTCACAGGAAACGCTCAAAGCAAACCACAAACAATGAGCAGATTTACTCTTCTTGTACTTGAGTAGGCATTGTCCATTTTGTGTTAAATCCCGACGCAATTTCTGTGTTTCATCGTAATGTGAAGGTCCAAGGGATAGAGTAAAGCAGCAGTGGTGCATCGGAATCTAATATTGTTCTCCCATCAAACTCTCAATTCAAACCACAAACAACGAAAAGATTTACGCTTGCTGTACTGAAGTCGGCTTTGTGCCCTTTGAATTAAATCCCGACGCAATTTCTGTGTTTCATCGTCAATGTGAAGGTGCGACGCATAGAGTAAAGCTGCAGTAGTGCATTGGAATCAAATAATGATTCCCCAGGAAACGCTCAATGCAAACCACAAACAATGAGGACATTTACTCTTCTTGTACTTAAGTCGGCATTGAGCCTTTTGTATTATTCCGCGACGCAATTTCTGTGTTTCATCGTCAATGGGAACGTCCAAGGGATAGAGTAAGGCTGCAATTGTGTATCGGAATCTAATACTGATCCTTTAGGAAACGCTCAAAGTAAACCACAAACAATGTGAAGATATACTCCTCTTGTACTTATATCGGCATTCTGCTTTTGTATTAAATCCCGACGCAATTTCTGTTTTTCATCGTCAATGTGAAGGTCCAAGGAATACAGTAAAGCTGCAGTAGTGCATCGGAATCGAATACTGATCTCCCATCAAACGCTCAAGGCAAACCACAAACAATGAGAAGATTTACTCTTCTTGTACTTACGTCGGCATTGTGCGTTTTATATTAAATCACGACGCCATTTCTGTGTTTCATCGACAATGTGAAGGTCCGAGTGATAGAGTAAAGCTGCAATAGTGCATCGGAATCTAATTCTGATCTCCCAGAAGATGCTCAAGCAAACCACAAACAATGAGATGTTTTACTCTTCTTGTACATAAGTCGGCATTGTGCCTTTTGTATTAAATCCCGACGCTGTATCTGTGTTTCATCATCAATGTGAAGGTCCAAGGGATAGAGTAAAGCTGCAGTTGTGCATCGGAATCTAATACTGATCTCCCAGGAAACGCTCAAAGCAAGCCACAAACAATGAGAAGAATTACTCTTCTTGTACTTAAGTCGGGATGGTGCCTTTTGTAGTAAATCCCGACGCAATAACTGTGTTTCATCGTCAATGTGGAGGTCCAAGGAATAGAGTAAAGCTGCAGTAGTGCTTCGGAATCTAATACTGATCACCTAGGAATCGCTCAAAGATGACCAAAAACAATGCGAAGATTTACTCTTCTTGTACATAAGTGTGCATTGTGCATTTTGTATTAAATAACGCCGCAATTTCTGTGTTTCATCGTCAAAGTGAAGGTCCAAGGGATAGAGTAAAGCTGCAGAAGTGCATCGGAATCTAATACTGATCTCCCAGGAAACGCTCAAAGCAAACCACAAACAGTGAGATGATATGCTCTTCTTGTAGTTTGTTTGGCATTGTACAATTTGTATTAAATCCCGACGCAATTTCTGTGTTTCATCGTGAATGTGAAGGTCCAAGGAATAGAGTAAAGCTGCAGTAGTGCATCGGAATCGAATACTGATCTCCCATCAAAAGCTCAAAGCAAACCACAAACAATGAGAAGATTTACTCTTCCAGTACTGACGTCGGTATAGTGCTTTTTGCATTAAATCCCGACGCAATTTCTGTTTTTCATCGACAAAGTGAAAGTCCATGAGATTGTGTGAAGCTGCAGTAGTGCATCAGAATGTAATACTGATCTCTCAGGAAACGCTCTAAGCATACCACAAACAGTGAGAAGATTATCTCTTCTTGTACTTAAGTCGGCATTGTGCCTTTTGTAATAAATTCCGACGCAATATCTGTGTTTCATCGTCATTGTGGAGGTCCAAGGAATAGAGTAAAGCTGCAGTAGTGCAATGGATTCTAATACTGATCTCCCAGGAAACGCTCAAATCACACCACAAACAATGAGAAGACATTATCTTCTTGTACTTAAGTCGGCATTGTTCCTTTTGTATTAAATCCCGACGCTATATCTGTGTTTCATCGTCAATGTGAAGGTCCAAGAGATAGAGTAAAGCTACAGTTGTGCATCGGAATCGAATACTGATCTCCCAGGAAACGCACAAGGCAACCACAGACAATGAGCTGATTTTCTCTTTTTGTACTTAAGTCGGCATTGTGCTTTTGTATTAAATCCCGACGCCATTTCTGTATTCCATCGACAAAGTGAAAGTCCAAGAGATAGTGTAAAGCTGCAGTAGTGCATCAGAATGTAATACTGATCTCCCCGGAAACGCTTAAAACAAAACCACAAACAATGAGAAGATCTACTCTTCTTGTACTTAACTCGGCATTGTGCGTTTTGTATTAAATCCCGACGCAATTTCTGTGTTTCATCGTCAATATGAAGCTCGAAGGGATAGGCTATAGCTGCAGTAGTGCATCGGAATCTAATACTGATCTCCCAGGAAAAGCTCAAAGCAAACCACAAACAATGAGAAGATTTACTGTTCTTGTACTTAAGTCGGCATTGTGCATTTTGTAATAAATCCCGACGCAATATCTGTATTTCATCGTCAATGTGGAGGTCCAAGGAATCGAGTAAAGCTGCAATAGTGCTTATGAATCTAATACTGATCACCCAGGAATAGCTCAAAGATGACCAAAAACAATGTGAAGATTTTCTCTTCTTGTACATAAGTCGGCATTGTGAATTTTGTATTAAATTCCGCCGCAATTTCTGTGTTTCATCGTCAAAGTGAAGGTCCAAGGGAAGGAGTAAAGCTGCAGAAGTGCATCGGAATATAATACTGATCTCCCAGGAAACGCTCAAATCATACCACAAACAATGAGAAGATTTTATCTTCTTGTACTTAAGTCGGCATTGTGCCTTTTGTATTAAATCCCGACGCAAATTCTGTGTTTCATCGTCAATGTGAAGCCTGAAGGGATAGACTATAGCTGCAGTAGTGCATCGGAATCTAATACTGATCTCCCAGGAAACGCTCAAAGCAAACAACATACAATGAGAAGATTTACTCTTCTTGTACTTAAGTCGGCATTGTGGCTTTTGTATTAAATCCCGACGCAAATTCTGTGTTTCATCGTCAATGTGAAGCTCGAAGGCATAGAGTATAGCAGGTGTAGTGCATCGGAATCTAATACTGATCTCCCAGTAAACGCTGCAAGCAAACCACTTACAATGAGAAGATTTACTCTTCATGCACTTAATTCGGCATTGTGCCTTTTGTAATAATTCCTGACGCAATATCTGTGTTTCATCGACAATGTGAAGGTCCAAGGGATAGATTATTGCTGCAGTAGTGCACCGGAATCTATTACTGATCTCCCAGGAAACGCTCAAAGCAAACCACTGACAATGGGCTGATTTACTCTTCTTGTACTTAAGTCATAATTGTGCATTTTGTATTTAATCCCGACGCAATTTCTGTGTTTCATCGTCAGTGCGGAGTTCCAAGGGATAGAGTAAAGCTGCAGTAGTAAATCGGAATCGAATACCGATGTCACAGGAAACGCTCAAAGCAAACCACAACCAATGGGCAGGTTTACTCTTCTTGTACTTGAGTAGGCATTGTGCATTTTGTGTTAAATCCCGACGCAATTTCTGTGTTTCGTCAATGTGAAGGTCCAAGGGATAGAGTAAAGCAGTAGTGGTGCATCGGAATCTAATATTGTTCTTCCATCAAACGCTCAATTCAAACCACAAACAATGAAAAGAATTACATGTGCTGTACTGATGTCGGCGTTGTGCCCTTTGTATTAAATCCCGACGCAATATCTGTGTTTCATCGTCAATGTGAAGGTGCGACGCATAGAGTTAAGCTGCAGTAGTGCATTGGAATCAAATACTGACTCCCCAGGAAACGCTCAATGCAAACCACAATCAGTGAGAAGATTTACTCTTCTTGTACTTAAGTCGGCATTGAGCCTTTTCTATTTCACCGCGACGCAATTTCTGTGTTCCATCGTCAATGGGAACGTACAAGGGATAGAGTAAAGCTGCAGTGGTGAATCGGAATCTAATAGTGATATCCCAGGAAACGCTCAAAGCAAACCACAAACAATGAGAAGATTTACTCTTCTTGTACTTAAGTCGGCATTGTGCCTTTTGTATTAAATCCCAACGCAATTTCTGTGTTTCATCGTCAATGTTAAGGTCCAAGAAATAGAGTAAAGCTGCAGTAGTGCATCGGAATCTAATACTGATCTCCCAGGAAACGCTCAAATCAAACCACAAACAAGGGGAAGAATTACTCTTCTTGTACTTAAGAAGGCATCGTGCCTTTTGTATTAAATCCCAACGCAATATCTGTTTTTCATCGTCAATGTGAAGGTCCAAGTGAAGGAGTAAAGCTGCAGTAGTGCATCGGAATCTAATACTGATATCACAGGAAACGCTCAAAGCAAACCACAAACAATGAGATGATATGCTCTTCTTGTACTTTGGCTGGCATTGTACAATTTGTATTAAATCCCGACGCAATTTCTGTGTTTCATCGTCAATGTGAAGGTCCAAGGAATAGATTAAAGCTGCAGTAGTGCATCGGAATCTAATACTGATCTCCAAGGAATTGCTCAAAGCAAACCACTGACAATGGGCTGATTTACTCTTCTTGTACTTAAGTCATCATTGTGCCTTTTGTATTTAATCTCGACGCAATTTCTGTGTTACATCGTCAGTGTGAAGATCCAAGGGATACAGTAAAGCTGCAGTAGTGCATCGGAATCTAATACAGAGCTCCCAGGAAACGCTCAAAGCAAACCACAAACAACGAGAAGATTTACTCTTCTTGTACTTCAGTAGGCATTGTGCATTTTGTGTTAAATCCCGACGCAAATTCTGTGTTTCATCGTCAATGTGAAGCCCGAAGGGATAGAGTATAGCTGCAGTAGTGCATCGGAATCTAATACTGATCTCCCAGGAAACGCTGTAAGCAAGCCACTAACTCTGAGAAGATTTACTCTTCTTGCTCTTAAGTCGGCATTGTGCCTTTTTTAGTAATTCCCGACGCAATATCTGTGTTTCACGACAATGTGAAGGTCCAAAAGATAGAGTAAAGCTGAAGTAGTGTATCGGAATCTAATACTGGTCACCCAGGAAACGCTCAAACGTGACCAAAAACAATGCGAAGATTTACTCCCCTTGTACTTAAGTCGGCATTGTGCCTTTTGTGTTAAATCCCGACACAATTTCTGTGTTTCATCGACAAAGTGAAAGTCCAAGAGATAGTGTGAAGCTGCAGTAGTGTATCAGAATGTAATACTGATCTCCCAGGAAACGCTCAAAGCAAACCACAAACAAAGAGAAGATTTACTCTTCTTAAACTTAAGTCTGCATTGTGCCTTTTGTATAAAATCCCGACGCAAATTCTGTGTTTCATCGTCAATGTGAAGCCCGAAGGGATAGAGTATAGCTGCAGTAGTACATCGGAATCTAATACTGATCTCCCAGGAAACGCTGTAAGCAAGCCACTAACTCTGAGAAGATTTACTCTTCTTGCACTTAAGTCGCCATTGTGCCTTTTGTAGTAATTCCCGACGCAATATCTGTGTTTCACGACAATATGAAGGTCCAAGGGATAGAGTAAAGCTGCAGTAGTGTATCGGAATCTAATACTGGTCACCCAGGAAACGCTCAAACGTGACCAAAAACAATGCGAAGATTTACTCCCCTTGTACTAAAGTCGGCATTGTGCCTTTTGTGTTAAATCCCCACGCAATTTCTGTGTTTCATCGACAAAGTGAAAGTCTAAGAAATAGTGTAAAGCTGCAGTAGTGCAACAGAATGTAATACTGATCTCCTAGGAAACGCTCAAAACAAACCACAAACAATGAGAAGATCTACTCTTCTTGTACTTAACTCGGCATTGTGAATTTTGTATTAAATCCCGACGCAATTTCTGTGTTTCATCATCAATATGATGCTCTAAGGGATAGACTATAGCTGCAGTAGTGCATCGGAATCTAATACTGACCTCGCAGGAAACGCTCAAAGCAAACAAGAAACAATGAGAAGATTTACTCTTCTTGTACTTAAGTCGGCATTCTGCCTTTTGAAGTATTTCCCGACGCAATATCTGTGTTTCATCGTCAATGTGAAGGTCCAAGGAATAGAGTAAAGTTGCAGTAGTGCATCGGAATCGAATACTGATCTCCCATCAAACGCTCAAAGCAAACCACAAACAATGAGAAGATTTATTCTTCCAGTACTGACGTCGGCATAGTGCCTTTTGCATTAAATCCCGACGCTATTTCTGTGTTTCATCGACAAAGTGAAAGTCCATGAGATTGTGTGAAGCTGCAGTAGTGCATCAGAATGTAATACTGATCTCTCAGGAAACGCTCTAAGCATACCACAAACAGTGAGAAGATTATCTCTTCTTGTACTTAAGTCGGCATTGTGCCTTTTGTATTAAATACCGACGCAATTTTTGTGTTTCATCGTCAATGTGAAGGTCCAAGGGATGGAGTAATGCTGCAGATGTGCGTCGGAATCTGATCTCCCAGGAAACGCTCAAAGCAAACCGCAAACAATGGGAAGATTTACCCTTCTTGTACTAAAGTTAGCATTGAGCCTTTTGTAATAAATTCCGACGCAATACCTGTGTTTCACCGTCAATGTGGAGGTCCAAGGAATAGAGTAAAGCTGCAGTAGTGCAATGGATTCTAATACTGATCTCCCAGGAAACGCTCAAATCACACCACAAACAATGAGAAGCTTTTATCTTCTTGTACTTAAGTCGGCATTGTTCCTTTTGTATTAAATCCCGACGCTATATCTGTGTTTCATCGTCAATGTGAAGGTCCAAGGGATAGAGTAAAGCTGCAGTTGTGCATCGGAATCGAATACTGAACTCCCAGGAAACGCACAAGGCAACCACAGACAATGAGCTGATTTTCTCTTTTTGTACTTAAGTCGGCATTGTGCTTTTGTATTAAATCCCGACGCCACTTCTGTATTCCATCGACAAAGTGAAAGTCCAAGAGATAGTGTAAAGCTGCAGTAGTGCATCAGAATGTAATACTGATCTCCCCGGAAACGCTTAAAACAAAACCACAAACAATGAGAAGATCTACTCTTCTTGTACTTAACTCGGCTTTGTGCGTTTTGTATTAAATCCCGATGCAACTTCTGTGTTTCATCGTCAATATGAAGCTCGAAGGGATAGACTATAGCTGCAGTAGTGCATCGGAATCTAATACTGATCTCCCAGGAAAAGCTCAAAGCAAACCACAAACAATGAGAAGATTTACTGTTCTTGTACTTAAGTCGACATTGTGAATTTTGTATTAAATTCCGCCGCAATTTCTGTGTTTCATCGTCAAAGTGAAGGTCCAAGGTATTCAGTAAAGCTGCAGAAGTGCATCGGAATATAATACTGATCTCCCAGGAAACGCTCAAATCATACCACAAACAATGAGAAGATTTTATCTTCTTGTACTTAAGTCGGCATTGTGCCTTTTGTATTAAATCCCGACGCAAATTCTGTGTTTCATCGTCAATGTGAAGCCTGAAGGGATAGACTATAGCTGCAGTAGTGCATCGGAATCTAATACTGATCTCCCAGGAAACGCTCAAAGCAAACAACAAACAATGAGAAGATTTACTTTTCTTGTACTTAAGTCGGCATTGTGCCTTTTGTATTAAATCCCGACGCAAATTCTGTGTTTCATCGTCAATGCGGAGTTCCAAGGGATACAGTAAAGCTGCAGTAGTAAATCGGAATCGAATACCGATGTCACAGGAAACGCTCAAAGCAAACCACAACCAATGGGCAGATTTACTCTTCTTGTACTTGAGTAGGCATTGTGCATTTTGTGTTTAATCCCGACGCAATTTCTGTGTTTCATCGTCAATGTGAAGGTCCAACGGATAGAGTAAAGCAGCAGTGCTGCATCGGAATTTAATATTGTTCTTCCATCAAACGCTCAATTCAAACCACAAACAATGAAAAGATTTACATATGCTGTACTGAAGTCGGCGTTGTGCCCTTTGTATTAAATCCCGACGCAATATCTGTGTTTCATCGTCAATGTGAAGGTGCGACGCATAGAGTTAAGCTGCAGTAGTGCATTGGAATCAAATACTGACTCCCCAGGAAACGCTCAATGCAAACCACAAACAATGAGCAGATTTACTCTTCTTGTACTTAAGTCGGCATTGTGAATTTTGTATTAAATCCCAACGCAATTTCTGTGTTTCATCGTCAATGTGAAGGTCCAAGAAATAGAGTAAAGCTGCAGTAGTGCATCGGAATCTAATACTGATCTCCCAGGAAACGCTCAAATCAAACCACAAACAAGGAGAAGAATTACTCTTCTTGTACCTAAGTTGGCATTGTGCCTTTTGTATTAAATCCCAACGCAATATCTGTGTTTCATCGTCAATGTGAAGGTCAATGGGATAGAGTAAGGCTGCAATAGTGCATCGGAATCTAATACTGATCCTTTAGGAAACGCTCAAAGTAAACCACAAACAATGTGAAGATATACTCCTCTTGTACTTATATCGGCATTCTGCCTTTTGTATTAAATCCCGACGCAATATCTGTTTTTTAACGTCAATGTGAAGGTCCAAGGGAAGGAGTAAAGCTGCAGTAGTGCATCGGAATCTAATACTGATATCACAGGAAACGCTCAAAGCACACCACAAACAATGAGATGATATGCTCTTCTTGTACTTTGGTTGGCATTGTACAATTTGTATTAAATCCCGACGCAATTTCTGTGTTTCATCGTCAATGTGAAGGTCCAAGGAATAGATTAAAGCTGCAGTAGTGCATCGGAATCTAATACTGATCTCCAAGGAATTGCTCAAAGCAAACCACTGACAATGGGCTGATTTACTCTTCTTGTACTTAAGTCATCATTGTGCCTTTTGTATTTAATCTCGACGCAATTTCTGTGTTTCATCGTCAGTGTGAAGATCCAAGGGATACAGTAAAGCTGCAGTAGTGCATCGGAATCTAGTACAGAGCTCCCAGGAAACGCTCAAAGCAAACCACAAACAACGAGAAGATTTACTCTTCTTGTACTTCAGTAGGCATTGTGCATTTTGTGTTAAATTCCGACGCAAATTCTGTGTTTCATCGTCAATGTGAAGCCCGAAGGGATAGAGTATAGCTGCAGTAGTGCATCGGAATCTAATACTGATCTCCCGGGAAACGCTGTAAGCAAGCCTCTAACTCTGAGAAGATTTACTCTTCGTGCACTTAAGTCGGCATTGTGCCTTTTTTAGTAATTCCCGACGCAATATCTGTGTTTCACGGCAATGTGAAGGTCCAAAAGATAGAGTAAAGCTGCAGTAGTGTATCGGAATCTAATACTGGTCACCCAGGAAACGCTCAAACGTGACCAAAAACAATGCGAAGGTTTACTCCCCTTGTACTTACGTCGGCATTGTGCCTTTTGTGTTAAATCCCGACGCAATTTCTGTGTTTCATCGACAAAGTGAAAGTCTAAGAAATAGTGTAAAACTGCAGTAGTGCAACAGAATGTAATACTGATCTCCTAGGAAACGCTCAAAACAAACCACAAACAATGAGAAGATCTACTCTTCTTGTACTTAACTCGGCATTGTGAATTTGTATTAAATCCCGACGCAATTTCTGTGTTTCATCATCAATATGATGCTCCAAGGGATAGACTATAGCTGCAGTAGTGCATCGGAATCTAATACTAACCTCGCAGGAAACGCTCAAAGCAAACTAGAAACAATGAGAAGATTTACTCTTCTTGTACTTAAGTCGGCATTGTGCCTTTTGTATTAAATCCCGGTCCAAATTCTGTGTTTCATCGTCAATGTGAAGCTCTAAGGGATAGAGTATGTCAGCAGTAGTGCATCGGAATCTAATTCTGATCTCCCAGTAAACGCTGTAAGCAAACCACTAACAATGAGAAGATTTACTCTTCTTGCACTTAAGTCGGCACTCTGCCTTTTGAAGTACTTCCCGACGCAATATCTGTGTTTCATCGTCAATGTGGAGGTCCATGGAATAAGGTATAGCTGCAGTAGTGCTTGTGAATCTAATACCGATCACCCAGGAATCGCTCGAAGATGACCAAAAACTATGCGAAGATTTACTCTTCTTGTACATAAGTCGGCATTGTGCATGTTGTATTAAATCCTGCCGCAATATCTGTGTTTCATCGTCATAGTGAAGTTCCAAGGGATAGAGTAATGCGAAGATTTACTCTTCTTGTACATAAGTGTGCATTGTGCATTTTGTATTAAATCCCGCCTCAATTTCTGTGTTTCATCGTCAAAGTGAAGGTCCAAGGGATAGAGTAAAGCTGCAGAAGTGCATCGGAATCTAATACTGATCCCCAGGAAACGCTCAAATCATACCACAAACAATGAGAAGACTTTATCTTCTTGTACTTAAGTCGGCATTGTGCCTTTTGTATTAAATCCCGACGCTATGTCTGTGTTTCATCGTCAATGTGAAGGTCCAAGGGATAGAGTAAAGCTGCAGTTGTGCATCGGAATCTAATACTGAACTCCCAGGAAACGCACAAGGCATCCACAGACAATGAGCAGACTTTCTCTTTTTGTACTTAAGTCGGCATTGTGCTTTTGTATTAAATCCCGACGCTATTTCTGAGTTTCATCGACAAAGTGAAAGTCCAAGAGATAGTGTGAAGCTGCAGTAGTGCATCAGAATGTAATACTGATCTCCCAGGAAACGCTCAAAGCAAACCACAAACAATGGGAAGATTTACTCTTCCTGTACTCAAGTCAGCATTGTGCCTATTGTATTAAATCCCGACGCAATTTCTGTGTTTCATCGACAAAGTGAAAGTCCAAGAGATAGTGTAAAGCTGCAGTAGTGCATCAGAATGTAATACTGATCTCCCTGGAAACGCTTAAAACAAACCACAAACAATGAGAAGATCTACTCTTCTTGTACTTAACTCGGCATTGTGCCTTTTGCATTAAATCCCGACGCAATTTCTCTGTTTCGATGTCAATGTGAAGGTCCAAGGGGTAGAGTAAAGCTGCAGTAGTGCATCGGAATCTAATACTGACCTCCCAGGAAACGCTCAATTCAAACCACCAACAATTAAAAGATTTACACTTGTTGCACTGAATTCGGCTTTGTGCCTTTTGTATTAAATCCCAGCAAAATATCTGTGTTTCATCGTCAATGTGTAGGTGCAACGCATAGAGTAAAGCTGCAGTAGTGCATCGGAATCTAATACTGATCCTCCAGGAAACGCTCAAAGCAAACCACAAGCGGAATCTAATACTGATCTCCCAGGAAACGCTCGTAGCAAACAACAAACAATGAGATGATATGCTCTTCTTGTACTTAAGTTGGCATTGTACAATTTGTATTAAATCCCGACGCAATATCTGTGCTTCATCGTCAATGTGATCGTCCAAGGAATAGAGTATTGCTGCAGCAGTGCACCGGAATCTATTACTGATCTCCCAGTATACGCTCAAAGCAAACCACTGACAATGGGCTGATTTACTCTTCTTGTACTTAAGTCATAATTGTGCTTTTTGTATTTAATCCCGAAGCAATTTCTGTGTTTCATCGTCAATGCGGAGTTCCAAGGGATAGAGTAAAGCTGCAGTAGTAAATCGGAATCGAATACCGATGTCACAGGAAACGCTCAAAGCAAACCACAACCAATGAGCAGATTTACTCTTCTTGTACTTCAGTAGGCATTGTCCATTGTGTGTTAAATCCCGACGCAATTTCTGTGTTTCATCATCAATGTGAAGGTCCAAGGGATAGAGTAAAGCAGCAGTGGTGCATCGGAATCTAATATTGATCACCCATCAAACTCTCAATTCAATCCACAAACAACGAAAAGATTTACGCTTGCTGTACTGAAGTCGGCTTTGTGCCCTTTGTATTAAATCCCGACGCAATTTCTGTGTTTCATCGTCAATGGGAACGTCCAAGGGATAGAGTAATGCTGCAATTGTGTATCGGAATCTAATACTGATCCTTTAGGAAACGCTCAAAGTAAACCACAAACAATGTGAAGATATACTCCTCTTGTACTTATATCGGCATTCTGCTTTTGTATTAAATCCCGACGCAATTTCTGTTTTTCATCGTCAATGTGAAGGTCCAAGGGAAGGAGTAAAGCTGCATAAGTGCTTCGGAATCTAATACTGATCTTCCAGGAAACGCTCAAAGCAAACCACAAACAGTGAGATGATATGCTCTTCTTGTACTTTGGTTGGCATTGTACAATTTGTATTAAATCCCGACGCAATTTCTGTGTTTCATCGTCAATGTGAAGGTCCAAGGAATAGAGTAAAGCTGCAGTAGTGCATCGGAATCGAATACTGATCTCCCATCAAACGCTCAAAGCAAACCACAAACAATGAGAAGATTTACTCTTCTTGTACTTACGTCGGCATTCTGCGTTTTATATTAAATCCCGACGCCATTTCTGTGTTTCATCGACAATGTGAAGGTCCGAGTGATAGAGTAAAGCTGCAATAGTGCATCGGAATCTAATTCTGATCTCCCAGAAGATGCTCAAGCAAACCACAAACAATGAGATGTTTTACTCTTCTTGTACATAAGTCCTCATTGTGCCTTTTGTATTAAATCCCGACGCAATAACTGTGTTTCATCGTCAATGTGGAGGTCCAAGGAATAGAGTAAAGCTGCAGTAGTGCTTCGGAATCTAATACTGATCACCCAGGAATCGCTCAAATCTTACCACAACCAATGAGCAGATTTACTCTTCTTGTACTTCAGTAGGCATTGTCCATTGTGTGTTTAATCCCGACGCAATTTCTGTGTTTCATCGTCAATGTGAAGGTCCAATTGATAGAGTAATGCGGCAGAGGTGCGTCGGAATCAAATACTGATCTCCCAGGAATCGCTCAAAGATGACCTACAACAATGCGAAGATTTACTCTTCTTGTACATAAGTGTGCATTCTGCATTTTGTATTAAATCCCGCCGCAATTTCTGTGTTTCATCGTCAAAGTGAAGGTCCAAGGGAAGGAGTAAAGCTGCAGTAGTGCTTCGGAATCTAATACTGATCTCCCAGGAAACGCTCAAAGCAAACCACAAACAGTGAGATGATATGCTCCTCTTGTACTTTGGTTGGCATTGTACAATTTGTATTAAATCCCGACGCAATTTCTGTGTTTCATCGTCAATGTGAAGGTCCAAGGAATAGAGTAAAGCTACAGTAGTGCATCGGAATCGAATACTGATCTCCCATCAAAAGCTCAAAGCAAACCACAAACAATGAGAAGATTTACTCTTCCAGTACTGACGTCGGCATAGTGCCTTTTGCATTAAATCCCGACGCAATTTCTGTGTTTCATCGACAAAGTGAAAGTCCATGAGATTGTGTGAAGCTGCAGTAGTGCATCAGAATGTAATACTGATCTCTCAGGAAACGCTCTAAGCATACCACAAACAGTGAGAAGATTATCTCTTCTTGTACTTAAGTCGGCATTGTGCCTTTTGTATTAAATACCGACGCAATTTTTGTGTTTCATCGTCAATGTGAAGGTCCAAGGGATGGAGTAATGCTGCAGATGTGCGTCGGAATCTGATCTCCCAGGAAAAGCTCAAAGCAAACCACAAACAATGGGAAGATTTACTCTTCTTGTACTAAAGTTAGCATTGAGCCTTTTGTAAAAAATTCCGACGCAATATCTGTGTTTCATCGTCAATGTGGAGGTCAAAGGAATAGAGTAAAGCTGCAGTAGTGCAATGGATTCTAATACTGATCTCCCAGGAAACGCTCAAATCACACCACAAACAATGAGAAGACTTTATCTTCTTGTACTTAAGTCGGCATTGTTCCTTTTGTATTAAATCCCGACGCTATATCTGTGTTTCATCGTCAATGTGAAGGTCCAAGGGATAGAGTAAAGCTGCAGTTGTGCATCGGAATGGAATACTGAACTCCCAGGAAACGCACAAGGCAACCACAGACAATGAGCTGATTTTCTCTTTTTGTACTTAAGTCGGCATTGTGCTTTTGTATTAAATCCCGACGCCATTTCTGTATTCCATCGACAAAGTGAAAGTCCAAGAGATAGTGTAAAGCTGCAGTAGTGCATCAGAATGTAATACTGATCTAACCGGAAACGCTTAAAACAAAACCACAAACAATGAGAAGATCTACTCTTCTTGCACTTAACTCGGCATTGTGCGTTTTGTATTAAATCCCGACGCAATTTCTGTGTTTCATCGTCAATATGAAGCTCGAAGGGATAGACTATAGCTGCAGTAGTGCATCGGAATCTAATACTGATCTCCCAGGAAAAACTCAAAGCAAACCACAAACAATGAGAAGATTTACTGTTCTTGTACTTAAGTCGGTATTGTGCATTTTGTAAAAAATCCCGACGCAATATCTGTATTTCATCGTCAATGTGGAGGTCCAAGGAATCGAGTAAAGCTGCAATAGTGCTTATGAATCTAATACTGATCACCCAGGAATCGCTCAAAGATGACCAAAAACAATGTGAAGATTTTCTCTTCTTGTACATAAGTCGGCATTGTGAATTTTGTATTAAATTCCGCCGCAATTTCTGTGTTTCATCGTCAAAGTGAAGGTCCAAGGTATTCAGTAAAGCTGCAGAAGTGCATCGGAATATAATACCGATCTCCCAGGAAACGCTCAAATCATACCACAAACAATGAGAAGATTTTATCTTCTTGTACTTAAGTCGGCATTGTGCCTTTTGTATTAAATCCCGACGCAAATTCTGTGTTTCATCGTCAATGTGAAGCCTGAAGGGATAGACTATAGCTGCAGTAGTGCATCGGAATCTACTACTGATCTCCCAGGAAACGCTCAAAGCAAACAACAAACAATGAGAAGATTTACTCTTCTTGTACTTAAGTCGGCATTGTGCCTTTTGTATTAAATCCCGACGCAAATTCTGTGTTTCATCGTCAATGTGAAGCTCGAAGGCATAGAGTATAGCAGGTGTAGTGCATCGGAATCTAATACTGATCTCCCAGTAAACGCTGTAAGCAAACCACTAACAATGAGAAGATTTACTCTTCATGCACTTAATTCGGCATTGTGCCTTTTGTAATAATTCCCGACGCAATATCTGTGTTTCATCGACAATGTGAAGGTCCAAGGGATAGAGTATTGCTGCAGTAGTGCACCGGAATCTATTACTGATCTCCCAGGAAACGCTCAAAGCAAACCACTGACAATGGGCTGATTTACTCTTCTTGTACTTAAGTCATAATTGTGCCTTTTGTATTTAATCCCGACGCAATTTCTGTGTTTCATCGTCAATGCGGAGTTCCAAGGGATAGAGTAAAGCTGCAGTAGTAAATCGGAATCGAATACCGATGTCACAGGAAACGCTCAAAGCAAACCACAACCAATGGGCAGATTTACTCTTCTTGTACTTGAGTAGGCATTGTGCATTTTGTGTTAAATCCCGACGCAATTTCTGTGTTTCATCGTCAATGTGAAGGTCCAAGGGATAGAGTAAAGCAGCAGTGGTGCATCGGAATCTAATATTGTTCTTCCATCAAACGCTCAATTCAAACCACAAACAATGAAAAGATTTACATGTGCTGTACTGATGTCGGCGTTGTGCCCTTTGTATTAATTCCCGACGAAATATCTGTGTTTCATCGTCAATGTGAAGGTGCGACGCATAGAGTTAAGCTGCAGTAGTGCATTGGAGTCAAATACTGACTCCCCAGGAAACGCTCAATGCAAACCACAAACAATGAGAAGATTTACTCTTCTTGTACTTAAGTCGGCATTGAGCCTTTTCTATTTCACCGCGACGCAATTTCTGTGTTCCATCGTCAATGGGAACGTACAAGGGATAGAGTAAAGCTGCAGTGGTGAATCGGAATCTAATAGTGATACCCCAGGAAACGCTGAAAGCAAACCACAAACAATGAGAAGATTTACTCTTCTTGTACTTAAGTCCGCATTGTGCCTTTTGTATTAAATCCCAACGCAATTTCTGTGTTTCATCGTAAATGTGAAGGTCCAAGAAATAGAGTAAAGCTGCAGTAGTGCATCGGAATCTAATACTGATCTCCCAGGAAACGCTCAAATCAAACCACAAACAAGGGGAAGAATTACTCTTCTTGTACTTAAGTTGGCATTGTGCCTTTTGTATTAAATCCCAACGCAATATCTGTTTTTCATCGTCAATGTGAAGGTCCAAGGGAAGGAGTAAAGCTGCAGTAGTGCATCGGAATCTAATACTGATATCACAGGAAACGCTCAAAGCAAACCACAAACAATTAGATGATATGCTCTTCTTGTACTTTGGTTGGCATTGTACTATTTGTATTAAATGCCGACGCAATTTCTGTGTTTCATCGTCAATGTGAAGGTCCAAGGAATAGATTAAAGCTGCAGTAGTGCATCGGAATCTAATACTGATCTCCAAGGAATTGCTCAAAGCAAACCACTGACAATGGGCTGATTTACTCTTCTTGTACTTAAGTCATCATTGTGCCTTTTGTATTTAATCTCGACGCAATTTCTGTGTTTCATCGTCAGTGTAAAGATCCAAGGGATACAGTAAAGCTGCAGTAGTGCATCGGAATCTAATACAGAGCTCCCAGGAAACGCTCAAAGCAAACCACAAACAACGAGAAGATTTACTCTTCTTGTACTTCAGTAGGCATTGTGCATTTTGTGTTAAATCCCGACGCAAATTCTGTGTTTCATCGTCAATGTGAAGATCCAAGGGATAGAGTATAGCTGCAGTAGTGCATCGGAATCTAATACTGATCTCCCAGGAAACGCTGTAAGCAAGTCACTAACTCTGAGAAGATTTACTCTTCTTGCACTTAAGTCACCATTGTGCCTTTTGTAGTAATTCCCGACGCAATATCTGTGTTTCACGAGAATATGAAGGTCCAAGGGATAGAGTAAAGCTGCAGTAGTGTATCGGAATCTAATACTGGTCACCCAGGAAACGCTCAAACGTGACCAAAAACAATGCGAAGATTTACTCCCCTTGTACTAAAGTCGGCATTGTGCCTTTGTGTTAAATCCCGACGCAATTTCTGTGTTTCATCGACAAAGTGAAAGTCTAAGAAATAGTGTAAAGCTGCAGTAGTGCAACAGAATGTAATACTGATCTCCTAGGAAACGCTCAAAACAAACCACAAACAATGAGAAGATCTACTCTTCTTGTACTTAACTCGGCATTGTGAATTTTGTATTAAATCCCGACGCAATTTCTGTGTTTCATCATCAATATGATGCTCCAAGGGATAGACTATAGCTGCTGTAGTGCATCGGAATCTAATACTGACCTCGCACAAACGCTCAAAGCAGACAAGAAACAATGAGAAGATTTACTCTTCTTGTACTTAAGTCGGCATTGTGCCTTTTGTATTAAATCCCGGTCCAAATTCTGTGTTTCATCGTCAGTGTGAAGCTCTAAGGGATAGAGTATGTCAGCAGTAGTGCATCGGAATCTAATTCTGATCTCCCAGTAAACGCTACAAGCAAACCACTAACAATGAGAAGATTTACTCTTCTTGCACTTATGTCGGCATTCTGCCTTTTGAAGTATTTCCCGACGCAATATCTGTGTTTCATCGTCAATGTGGAGGTCCAAGGAATAAGGTAAAGCTGCAGTAGTGCTTGGGAATCTAATACCGATCACCCAGGAATCGCTCAAAAATGACCAAAAACTATGCGAAGATTTACTCTTCTTGTACATAAGTCGGCATTGTGCATTTTGTATTAAATCCTGCCGCAATATCTGTGTTTCATCGTCATAGTGGAGTTCCAAGGGATAGAGTAAAGCTGCAGAAGTGCATCGGAATCTAATACTGATCTCCCAGGATACGCTCAAATCATACCACAAACAATGAGAAGATTTTCTCTTCTTGAACTTAAGTCGGCATTGTGCCTTATGTGTTAAATACTGACGCAGTTTTTGTGTTTCATCGTCAATGTAAAGGTCCGATTGATAGAGTAATGCTGCAGAGGTGCGTCGGAATCAAATACTCATCTCCCAGGAATCGCTCAAAGATGACCAAAAACAATGCGAAGATTTACTCTTCTTGTACATAAGCGTGCATTGTGCATTTTGTATTAAATCCCGCCGCAATTTCTGTGTTTCATCGTCAAAGTGAAAGTCCAAGGGAAGGAGTAAAGCTGCAGTAGTGCTTCGGAATCTAATACTGATCTCCCAGGAAACACTCAAAGCAAACCACAAACAGTGAGATGATATGCTCTTCTTGTACTTTGGTTGGCATTGTACAATTTGTATTACATCCCGACGCAATTTCTGTGTTTCATCGTCAATGTGAAGGTCCAACGAATAGAGTAAAGCTACAGTAGTGCATCGGAATCGAATACTGATCTCCCATCAAACGCTCAAAGCAAACCACAAACAATGAGAAGATTTACTCTTCCAGTACTGACGTCGGCATAGTGCCTTTTGCATTAAATCCCGACGCAATTTCTGTGTTTCATCGACAAAGTGAAAGTCCATGAGATTGTGTGAAGCTGCAGTAGTGCATCAGAATGTAATACTGATCTCTCAGGAAACGCTCTAAGCATACCACAAACAGTGAGAAGCATATCTCTTCTTGTACTTAAGTCGGCATTGTGCCTTTTGTATTAAATACCGACGCAATTTTTGTGTTTCATCGTCAATGTGAAGGTCCAAGGGATGGAGTAATGCTGCAGATGGGCGTCGGAATCTGATCTCCCAGGAAAAGCTCAAAGCAAACCACAAACAATGGGTAGATTTACTCTTCTTGTACCACAGTTGGCATTGAGCATTTTGTAATAAATTCCGACGCAATATCTGTGTTTCATCGTCAATGTGGAGGTCCAAGGAATAGAGTAAAGCTGCAGTAGTGCAATGGATTCTAATACTGATCTCCCAGGAAACGCTCAAATCACACCACAAACAATGAGAAGACTTTATCTTCTTGTACTTAAGTCGGCATTGTTCCTTTTGTATTAAATCCCGACGCTATATCTGTGTTTCATCGTCAATGTGAAGGTCCAAGGGATAGAGTAAAGCTGCAGTTGTGCATCGGAATCGAATACTGAACTCCCAGGAAACGCACAAGGCAACCACAGACAATGAGCTGATTTTCTCTTTTTGTACTTAAGTCGGCATTGTGCTTTTGTGTTAAATCCCGACGCCATTTCTGTATTCCATCGACAAAGTGAAAGTCCAAGAGACGGTGTAAAGCTGCAGTAGTGCATCAGAATGTAATACTGATCTCCCCGGAAACGCTTAAAACAAAACCACAAACAATGTGAAGATCTACTCTTCTTGTACTTAACTCGGCATTGTGCGTTTTGTATTAAATCCCGACGCAATATCTGTATTTCATCGTCAATGTGGAGGTCCAAGGAATCGAGTAAAGCTGCAATAGTGCTTATGAATCTAATACTGATCACCCAGGAATCGCTCAAAGATGACCAAAAACAATGTGAAGATTTTCTCTTCTTGTACATAAGTCGGCATTGTGAATTTTGTATTAAATTCCGCCGCAATTTCTGTGTTTCATCGTCAAAGTGAAGGTCCAAGGTAATCAGTAAAGCTGCAGAAGTGCATCGGCATATAATACTGATCTCCCAGGAAACGCTCAAATCATACCACAAACAATGAGAAGATTTTATCTTCTTGTACTTAAGTCGGCATTGTGCCTTTTGTATTAAATCCCGACGCAAATTCTGTGTTTCATCGTCAATGTTAAGCTCGAAGGCATAGAGTATAGCAGGTGTAGTGCATCGGAATCTAATACTGATCTCCCAGTAAACGCTGTAAGCAAACCACTAACAATGGGAAGATTTACTCTTCTTGCACTTAAGTAGGGAATCTGCCTTTTGAAGTAATTCCCGACGCAATATCTGTGTTTCATCGTCAATGTGGAGGTCCAAGGAATAAGGTAAAGCTGCAGTAGTGCTTGGGAATCTAATACCGATCACCCAGGAATCGCTCAAAGATGACCAAAAACTATGCGAAGATTTACTCTTCTTGCACATAAGTCGGCATTGTGAATTTTGTATTAAATCCTGCCGCAATATCTGTGTTTCATCGTCATAGTGAAGGTCCAAGGGATAAAGTAATGCTGAAGAGGTGCGTCGGAATCTAATACTAACCTCCCTGGAATCGCTCAATTCAAACCACAAACAAAGAGAAGTGTCACTCTTCTTGTACTTAAGTCGGCATTGTGCCTTTTGTATTAATTCCCGACCCAAATTCTGTGTTTGGTCGGCAATGTGAAGATCGAAGGGATAGAGTATAGCTGCAGTAGTGCTTCGGAATCTAATACTGATCTCCCAGTAAACGCTGTAAGCAAACCACTAACAATGAGAAGATTTACTCTTCATGCACTTAATTCGGCATTGTGCATTTTGTAATAATTCCCGACGCAATATCTGTGTTTCATCGACAATGTGAAGGTCCAAGGGATAGAGTAAAGCTGCAGTAGTGCAACGGAATCTAATACTGATCTCACAGTAAACGTCAAGCAAACCAAAAACAATAGTAAGATTTACACTTCTTGTACTTATGTCGGCATTTTGCCTTTTGTCTTAAGCCCCTACGCAATTTCTGTGTTTCATCGTCAATGTGAAGGTCCAAGGAATAGAGTAAAGCTGCAGTAGTGCATCTGAATCCAATACTGATCACGCAGGAAACGCTCAAAGATGACCAAAAACAATGCGAAGACTTACTCCTCTTGTACTTAAGTCGGCATTGTGCATTTTGTATTAATTCCCGACTCAATTCCTGTGTTTCAATGTCAATGTGAAGGTCCAAGGGATAGAGTAAAGCTGCAGTAGTGCATCGGAATCTAATACTGACCTCCCTGGAATCGATCAATTCAAACCACAAACAATTAAAAGATTTACACTTGCTGCACTGAAGTCGGCTTTGTGCCTTTAGTATTAAATCCCAGCACAATATCTGTGTTTCATCGTCAATGTGTAGGTGCAACGCATAGAGTAAAGCTGCAGTAGTGCATCGGAATCTAATACTGATCCTCCAGGAAACGCTCAAAGCAAACCACAAGCGGAATCTAATACTGATCTCCCAGGAAACGCTCAAAGCAAACCACAAACAATGAGATGATATGCTCTTCTTGTACTTAAGTTGGCATTGTACAGTTTGTATTTAATCCCGACGCAATTTCTGTGCTTCTTCGTCAGTGTGATCGTCCAAGGATTGGAGTATTGCTGCAGTAGTGCACCGGAATCTATTACTGATCTCCCAGGAAACGCTCAAAGCAAACCACTGACAATGGGCTGATTTACTCTTCTTGTACTTGAGTAGGCATTGTGCATTTTGTGTTAAATCCCGACGCAATTTCTGTGTTTCATCGTCAATGTGAAGGTCCAAGGGATAGAGTAAAGCAGCAGTGGTGCATCGGAATCTAATATTGTTCTTCCATCAAACGCTCAATTCAAACCACAAACAATGAAAAGATTTACATGTGCTGTACTGAAGTCGGCGTTGTGCCCTTTGTATTAAATCCCGACGCAATATCTGTGTTTCTTCGTCAATGTGGAGGTCCAAGGAATAAGGTAAAGCTGCAGTAGTGCTTGGGAATCTTCTACCGATCACCCAGGAATCGCTCAAAGATGACCAAAAACTATGCGAAGATTTACTCTTCTTGTACATAAGTCGGCATTGTGCATTTTGTATTAAATCCTGCCGCAATATCTGTGTTTCATCGTCATAGTGAAGTTCCAAGGGATAGAGTAAAGCTGCAGAAGTGCATGGGAATCTAATACTGATCTCCCTGCAACCGCTCAAATCATACCACAAACAATCAGAAGATTTTCTCGTCTTGTACTTAAGTCGGCATTGTGACCTTTGTATTAAATACCGACGCAATTTTTGTGTTTCATCTTCAATGTGAAGGTCCAAGGAATTGAGTAATGCTGAAGAGGTGCGTCGGAATCTAATACTGATCTCCCAGGAAACGCTCAAAGCAAGCCACAAACAATGAGAACATTTACTCTTCCAGTACCGAAGTCGGCATAGTGCCTTTTGCATTAAATCCCGACGCAATTTCTGTTTCATCGACAGAGTGAAAGTCCAAGAAATAGTGTGAAGCTGCAGTAGTGCATCAGAATGTAATACTGATCTCCCAGGAAACGCTCAAAACAAACCACAACCAAAGAGAAGATTTACTCTTCTTGTACTTAAGTCGGCATTGTGCCTATTGTAATAATTCCTGACGCAATATCTGTGTTTCATCGACAATGTGAAGGTCCAAGGAATAGAGTAAAGCTGCAGTAGTGCATCTGAATCTAATACTGATCACGCAGGAAACTCTCAAAGATGACCAAAAACAATGCGAAGATTTACCCCTCTTGTACTTAAGTCGGCATTGTGCCTTTTGTATTAAATCCCGACGCAATTTCTGTGTTTCATCGACAAAGTGAAAGTCCAAGAGATAGTGTGAAGCTGCAGTAGTGCATCAGAATGTAATACTGATCTCCCAGGAAACGCTCAAAGCAAAACCACAAACAAAAAGAAGATTTACTCTTCTTGTACTTAAGTCGGCATTGTGTCTTATGTATTACACCCCGACGCAATTTCTGTGTTTCAATGTCAATGTGAAGGTCCAAGGGATAGAGTAAAGCTGCAGTAGTGCATCGGAATCTAATACTGACCTCCCTGGAAACGCTCAATTCAAACCACAAACAATTAAAAGATTTACACTTGCTGTACTGAAGTCGGCTTTGTTCCTTTTGTATTAAATCCCAGCAAAATATCTGTGTTTCATCGTCCATGTGTAGGTGCAACGCATAGAGTAAAGCTGCAGTAGTGCATCGGAATCTAATACTGATCCTCCAGGAAACGTTCAAAGCAAACCACAAGCGGAATCTAATACTAATCTTTCAGAAAACGCTCAAAGCAAACCACAAACAATGAGATGATATGCTCTTCTTGTACTTAAGTTGGCATTGTACAATTTGTATTAAATCCCGACGCAATTTCTGTGCTTCATCGTCAATGTGATCGTGCAAGGATTAGAGTATTGCTGCAGTAGTGCACCGGAATCTATTACTAATCTCCCAGGAAACGCTCAAAGTAAACCACTGACAATGGGCTGATTTACTCTTCTTGTACTTAAGTCATAATTGTGCTTTTTGTATTTAATCCCGACGCAATTTCTGTGTTTCATCGTCAATGCGGAGTTCCAAGGGATAGCGTAAAGCTGCAGTAGTAAATCGGAATCGAATACCGATGTCACAGGAAACGCTCAAAGCAAACCACAACCAATGAGCAGATTTACTCTTCTTGTACTTGAGTAGACATTGTGCATTTTGTGTTAAATCCCGACGCAATTTCTGTGTTTCATCGTCAATGTGAAGGTCCAAGGGATAGAGTAAAGCAGCAGTGGTGCATCGGAATCTAATATTGTTCTTCCATCAAACGCTGAATTCAAACCATAAAACAATGAAAAGATTTACACTTGCTGTACTGAAGTCGGCTTTGTGCCCTTTGTATTAAATCCCGACGCAATATCTGTGTTTCATCGTCAATGTGAAGGTGCGACGCATAGAGTTAAGCTGCAGTAGTGCATAGGAATCAAACACTGATTCCCAGGAAACGCTCAATGCAAACCACAAACAATGAGAAGATTTACTCTTCTTGTACTTAAGTCGGCATTGAGCCTTTTCTATTTCACCGCGACGCAATTTCTGTGTTTCATCGTCAATGGGAACGTCCAAGGGATAGAGTAAAGCTGCAGTGGTGAATCGGAATCTAATAGTGATATCCCAGGAAACGCTCAAAGCAAACCACAAACAATGAGATGATATGCTCTTCTTGTACTCTGGTTGGCGTTGTACAATTTGAATTAAATCCCGACGCTATATCTGTGTTTCATCGTCAATGTGAAGGTGCGACGCATAGAGTTAAGCTGCAGTAGTGCATTGGAATCAAATACTGATTCCCCAGAAAACGCTCAATGCAAACCACAAACAATGAGAAGATTTACTCTTCTTGTACCTAAGTCGGCATTGAGAATTTTGTATTAAATCCCAACGCAATTTCTGTGTTTCATCGTCAATGTGAAGGTCCAAGAAATAGAGTAAAGCTGCAGTAGTGCATCGGAATCTAATACTGATCTCCCAGGAAACGGTCAAATCAAACCACAAACAATGAGAAGAATTACTCTTCTTGTACTTAAGTTGGCATTGTGCCTTTTGTATTAAATCCCAACGCAATATCTGTGTTTCATCGTCAATGTGAAGGTCCATGGGATAGAGTAAGGCTGCATTAGTGCATCGGAATCTAATACTGATCCTTTAGGAAACGCTCAAAGCAAACCACAAACAACGAGAAGATTTACTCTTCTTGTACTTTAGTAGGCATTGTGCATTTTGTGTTAAATCCCGACGCAATTTCTGTGTTTCACTGTCAATGAGAAGGTCCAAGGGATAGAGTAAAGCAGCAGTAGTGCATCGGAATCGAATACTGATCTCCCATCAAACGCTCAAAGTAAACCAGAAACAATGAGGAGATTTTCTCTTCTTGAACTTAAGTCGGCATTGTGCCTTATGTATTAAATACTGACGCAATTTTTGTGTTTCATCGTCAATGTGAAGGTCCAATTGATAGAGTAATGCTGCAGAGGTGCGTCGGAATCAAATACTGATCTCCCAGGAAACGCTCAAAGCAAACCACAAACTATGAGAAGATTTACTCTTCCAGTACTGACGTCGGCATAGTGCCTTTTGCATTAAATCCCGACGCAATTTCTGTGTTTCATCGACAAAGTGAAAGTCCAAGAGATAGTGTAAAGCTGCAGTAGTGCATCAGAACGTAATACTGTTCTCCCAGGAAACGCTCAAAGCATACCACAAACAGTGAGAAGATTATCTCTTCTTGTACTTAAGACGGCATTGTGCCTTTTGTATTAAATACCGACGCAATTTTTGTGTTTCATCGTCAATGTGAAGGTCCAAGGGATGGAGTAATGCTGCAGATGTGCGTCGGAATCTGATCTCCTAGGAAATGCTCAAATCATACCACAAACAATGAGAAGACTTTATCTTCTCGTACTTAAGTCGGCATTGTGCCTTTTGTATTAAATCCCGACGCTATATCTGTGTTTCATCGTCAATCTGAAGGACCAAGGTATTCAGTAAAGCTGCAGAAGTGCATCGGAATATAATACTGATCTCCCAGGAAACGCTCAAATCATACCACAAACAATGAGAAGAATTTATCTTATTGTACTTAAGTCGGCATTGTGCCTTTTGTATTAAATCCCGACGCAAATTCTGTGTTTCATCGTCCATGTGAAGCCCGAAGGATAAAGTATAGCTGCAGTAGTGCATCGGAATCTAATACTGATCTCCCAGGAAACGCTGTAAGCAAGCCACTAACTCTGAGAAGATTTACTCTTCTTGCACTTAAGTCGGCATTGTGCCTTTTGTAGTAATTCCCTACGCAATATCTGTGTTTCATCGACAATGTGAAGGTCCAAGGGATAGAGTAAAGCTGCAGTAGTGTATCGGAATCTAATACTGGTCACCCAGGAAACGCTCAAACATGACCAAAAACAATGCGAAGATTTACTCCCCTTGTACTTAAGTCGGCATTGTGCCTTTTGTATTAAATCCCGACGCAATTTCTGTGTTTCATCGACAAAGTGGAAGTCTAGGAAATAGTGTGAAGTTGCAGTAGTGCAACAGAATATAAAACTGATCTCCTAGGAAATGCTCAAATCATACCACAAACAATGAGAAGATCTACTCCTCTTTCATCGTCAATGTGAAGGTGCAAGGGATGGAGTACAGCTGCAGAAGTGCATCGGAATCTAATGCTGATCTGCCAGAAAATGCTCAAAGCAAACCACAAACAATGAGAATATCTTCTCTTCTTGTACTTCAGTTGGCATTGTGCTATTGTATCAAATCCCGACGCAATTTCTGTGTTTCATCGTCAATGTGAAGGTCCAAGGGATAGAGCAAATCTGCAGTAGTTCATCGGAATCTAATACTGAGCTCCCCGGATTCTCAAAGCAAACAAAGGACAATGAGAAGATTTACTCTTCTTGTACTTAAGTCGGCATTTGCATTTTGAATTAAATCCCGACCCAATTTCTGTGTGTCATCATAAATGTGAAGGTCCAACAGATAAAGTAAAGCTGCAGTAGTGCATCGGAATCTAATACTGATCTCCCATTAAATGCTTAAGGCAAACCACAAACAATGAGAAGATTTACTCTTCTTGTACTTAAGTCGGCATTGTGCCTTTTGTATTAAATACCGACGCAATTTCTGTGTTTCATCGTCAGTGTGAAGCTCCAAGGGATAGAGTATGGCTGCAGTAGTGCATCGGAATCTAACACTGATCAACCAGGAAACGCCCAAAGTTGACCAAAAACAATGTGAAGATTTTCTCTTCTTGTACTTAAGTCGGCATTTGCATTTTGTAATAATTCCCGACGCAATTTCTGTGTGTCATCGTAAATGTGAAGGTCCAACAGAAAAAGTAAAGCTGCCGTAGTGCATCGGAATCTAATACTGATCTCCCATTAAATGCTTAAGTCAAACCATAAACAATGAGAAGATTTACTCTTCTTGTACTTAAGTCGGCATTGTGTCTTTTGTATATAATCGCGACGCAATTTCTGTGTTTCATCGTCAATGTGAAGGTCCTAGGAATAGAGTAAAGCTGCACTAGTGCATCGGAATCTAATACTCATCACCCAGGAAACGCTCAAAGATGACCAAAAATAATGCGAAGATTTGCCCTTCTTGTACTTAAGTCGGCATTGTGTCTTTTGTATAAAATCCCGACGCAATTTCTGTGTTTCATCGTCAATGTGAAGATCCAAGGGATAGAGTAAAGCTGCAGTAGTGGATCGGAATCTAATACTCATCTCCCAGGAAACGCTCAAAGTAATACCGCAAACAATGTGAAGATTTACTCTTCCTGTTCTGAAGTCGGCATTGCGCCTTTCGTATCAAATACCGACGCAATTTCTGTGTTCATCGTCAATGTGAAGGTCCAAGGTATAGAGTAATGCTGCAGTGGTGCGTCTGAATCTAATACTGATCCCCCAGGAAACGCTCAAAGCAAACCACAAACAACGAGATGATTTACTCTTCCTGTACTGAACTCGGCATTGTGCCTTTTGTATTAAATCCCAACGCAATTTCTGTGTTTCATCGGGAATTTGAAGGCACAAGGGATAGAGTAAAGCTGCAGTAGTGCATCGGAATCTAATACAGATGTCACAGGAAACGCTCAAAGCAAACCAAAAAATAAGAAGATTTCCTCTTTTTGAACTTGAGTCGGCTTTGTGCCTTTTGTATTAAATCCCGACGCAATTTCTGTGCTCCATCTTCAATGTGAAGGTGCACGGGATAGAGTAAAGCTGCAGTAGTGCATCGGAATCTAATACTGATATCCCAGGAATCGCTCAAAGCAAACCACAAACAATGAGAAGATTTGCTCTTCTTGTACTTAAGTCGGCATTGTGTATTTTGTATCAAATACCGACGCATTTTCTGTGTTTCATCGTCAATGTGAAGGTGCAAGAGATAGAGTAAAGCTCCAGTAGTGCATCGGAATCTAATACTGATTTCCCAGGAATCGCTCAAAGCAAACCAGAAAGAATAAGAAGATTGACTCTTCTAGTACTCAAGTCGGCATTGTGCCTTTTGTATTAAATCCTGACGCCATTGCTGTGTTTCATCGTCAATGTGAAGGTGTGAGGGATAGAGTAAGGCTGCAGTAGTTCATCGGAATCTAATACTGATCTTCCAGGAAAAGCTCAAAGCGAGCCATAAGCAATGAGAAGATTTTCTCTTCTTGTACATTCGTCGGCATTGTGCACTTTGTATTAATTCCCGACGCAATTTCTGTGTTTCATCGACAGTGTGAACGACCAAGGGATAGTGTAAGGCTGCAGCAGCGCATCGTAATGTAATACTCATCTCTTATGAAACGCTCAAAGCAAACCACAAACAATGAGAAGATTTGCTCTTCTTGTACTAATGTCAGCATTGGGCATTTTGTATTAAATCCCGACGCAATTTCTGCGTCTCATAGTCAATGTGAAGGTCCAAGGAATAGACTAAAGCTGCAGTAGTGCAACGGAATCTTATACTGAACTCCCAGGAAACGCTGAAACAAACCACAAACAAAGAAAAGAATTTCTCTTGTTGAACTAAGGTCGGCAATGTGCCTTTTGCATTAAACCCAGACGCAATTTCTGTGTTTCATCGTCAATGTGAAGGTCCAAGGGATAGAGTAAAGCTGCAGTAGTAAATGGAATCTAATACTGATCTCCCAGGAAACGCTCAAACCAAACCACAAACAATAAGATTTTCTCTTCTTGTACTTATGTCGGCATTTTGCCTTTTGTATTTAATCCCGACGCAATTTCGGTGTCAATTTCGGTGTTTCGTCGTCAATGTGACGGTCCAAGGTATAGAGCAAAGTTGCAGAAGTGCATCGGAATCTAATACTGAACTCACAGGAAACGCTCAAAGCAAACCACAAACAATAAGAAGATATACTCTTCTTGATCTTAAGTCGGCATTGTGGCTTTTGTATTAAATAACGACGCAATTTCGGTGTTTCATCGTCAATATTTGGGTCCAAGGGATAGAGTAAAACTGCAGAAGTGCATCGGAATCTAATACTGATCTCCCAGGAAACGCTCAAACCAAACCACAAGCAATTAGAAGAATAACTCTTCTTGTACTTAATTCGGTATTAAGCATTTTGTATTAAATACCGACGTATTTTCTCTGTTTCATCGTCAATGTGACGACCCAAGGGATAGAGATAAGCTCCTGTAGTTTAACGGAATCAAATACTGATCTCCCAGGAAATGCTCGAAGTAAACCACAAACAAATAGAGGAATTACTCTTCTTGTACTTATGTCGGTACTGTGCCTTTTGAATTAAATACAGACGTATTTTCTCTGTTTCATCGTGAATGTGACGGCCCAAGGGATAGAGCAAAGTTGCAGAAGTGCATCGGAATCTAATACTGATCTCACAGGAAACGCTCAAAGCATACCAAAAACTCTGAGAACATTTACTCTTCTTGTACTTATACCGGAATTTGCCTTTTGGTTTAAACCCCTACGCAATTTCTGTGTTTCATCTTCAATGTGAAGGTCCAGGGGATAGAGTAAAGCTGCAGAAGTTCATCTGAATCTAATTCTGGTAGCCCAGGAAACGCTCAAAGCAAACCACAAACATTTAGAAGATTTACTCTTCCTCTACTTAAGTTGGCATGTGCCTTTTGCATTAATTCCCGTCGCAATTTCTGTGTTTCATCGTCAATGTGAAGGTAAAAGGGATAGAGTAAAGCTGCAGTAGTGCATCGGAATCTAATACTGATCTCACAGGAAACGCTCTAAGCAAACCAAAATAAATAAAAAGATTTACTCTTCCTGTACTTAAGTCGGCATTTGCCTTTTGCTTTAAACCCCTACGCATTTTCTGTGTTTCTTCGTCAATTTGAAGATCCAAGGGATAGAGTAAAGCTGCAGTAGTGCATCGGGATCTAATACTGAACTCCCAGAAAACGCTCAAACAAACCACAAACAATGAAAAGATTTACTCTAGTTATACTAAGGTTGGCAATGTGCCTTTTGTTTTAAAGCCCGACGCAATTTCTGTGTTTCTTCGTCAATGTGAAGGTCCTAGGGATAGAGTAAAGCAGCAGTAGTGCACCGGAATCTAATATTGATCTCCCAGGAAACGCTCAAAGCAAACCAGAAACAATGAGTAGATTTACTGTTCTTGTACTGAAATCGGCATTGAGCGTTTTGTTTTAAATCCCGACGCCATTTCAGTGTTTCTTCGTTAATGTGAAGGTCCAAGGGATAGAGTAAAGCAGCAATTGTGCATCGGAATCTAATACTGAACTCCCAGGAAACGCTCAATGCAACCACAAACAATGTGAGGATTTACCTTCCTTGTACGTAAGTCGTCATTGTGCCTTTTGTATTAAATCCCGACGCACTTTCTGTGTTTCTTCGTCAATGTGAAGGTCCAAGAGATAGAGTAAAGCTGCTGTAGTGAATCGGAATCTAATACTGATCTCCCACGAAATACTCAAAACATACCAGAAACAATGAGAAGAATTACTCTTCTTGTACTTAAGTCGGCATTGTGCTTTTTTGTAGTAAATCCTGACGCAATATTTGTGTTACATCCTCAATGTGAAGGTACTAAATATAGAGTTTAGCGGCAGTTGTGCATCGGAATCTAATACTGATCTCACAAGAAACGTCCAAAGCAAACCAAAAACAATAAGAAGATTTACACTTCTTGTACTTCTGTCGGCATTTTGCCTTTTGTATTAAACCCCTACGCAATTTCTATGCTTCATCGTCAATGTGAAGGTCCAGGGATACAGTAAAGCTACAGTAGTGCATCGGAAACTAAAACTGATCTCCCAGAAAACGCTCAAAGCAAACCACAAACAATGAGGAGTTTTGCTCTTCTTGTACTTAAGTTGGCATTCTACATTTTGCATTACATCCCGTCACATTCATTGTGTTTCATCGTCAATTTGAATGTCCAAGGGATAGAGTAAAGCTACAGTAGTGAATCGGAAGATAATACTTAACTCCCATGAAACGCTCAAAGGAAAACCACAAACAAAGGAAAGATTTACTCTTCTTGTACTTAAGTCGGCGTTGTGGTTTTTGTATTAAATCCCGACGCTATTTCTGTTTTTCGTCGTCAGTGTGAAGGTGCAAGAGATAGAGTAAAGCTGCAGTAGTGCATCGGAATCTAATACTGAGCTCCCAGGAAACGCTCAAAGCAAACCACAAACAATGGGAAGATTTACTCTTCTTGTACTTAAGTCTGCATTGCGCATTTTGTATTAAATCCCGACGCCATTTCTGTGCTTCATCGTCAATGTGAATGTCCAAGGGATAGAGTAAATCTGCAGTAGTGCATCGGAATCTAATACTGATCTCCCAGGAAACGCCCAATGCAAACCACTGACAAGGGGAGGATTTACTCTTCTTGTACTTAAGTTATCATTGTGAATTTTGTAATAAATACCGACGCAATATCTGTATTTCATCGTCAATGTGAAGGTCCAAGGGATAGAGTAAAGCTGCAGTAGTGAATTGGAATCTAATACCGATGTCACAGGAAACGCTCAAAGCAACCCAACAACAATAAAAAGATTTACTCTTCTTGTACTTAAGTCGGCATTGTGAATTTTGTAGTAAATCCCGACGCAATATCTGTGTTTCATCGTCAATGTGAAGGTCCAGGGGATACAGTAAAGCTGCAGTAGTGCATCGGAATCTAATACTCACCTCACAGGAAACGCTCAAATCAAACCTAAAACAATGAGAAGATTTACTCTTCTTGGACTTAAGTCGGCATTTTGCCTTTTGCATTAAACCCCTACGGAATTTCTGTGTTTCACCGTCAATGTGAAGGTGCAAGGGATGGAGTAAAGCTGCAGTATTGCATCGGAATCTAATACTGATCTGCCAGGAAACTCTCAAAACAAACCATGCACAATGAGAAGATTTACTCTTCTTGTACTTAAAACGGCATTGTGCCTTTTGTATTAAATCCCGACGCAATTTCTGAGTTTCATCGTCAATGTGAAGGTGCAAGGGATGGAGTACAGCTGCAGAAGTGCATCGGAATCTAATGCTGATCTGCCAGAAAATGCTCAAAGCAAACCACAAACAATGAGAATATTTTCTCTTCTTGTACTTCAGTTGGCATTGAGCTATTGTATCAAATCCCGACGCAATTTCTGTGTTTCATCGACAATGTGAAGGTCCTAGGAATCGAGTAAAGCTGCACTAGTGCATCGGAATCTAATACTCATCACCCAGGAAACGCTCAAAGATGACCAAAATAATGCGAAGATTTGCCCTTCTTGTACTTAAGTCGGCATTGTGCCTTTTGTATTAAATCACGACGCAATTTCTGTGTTTCATCGTCAATGTGAAGATCCAAGGGATAGAGTAAAGCTGCAGTAGAGGATCGGAATCTAATACTCATCTCCCAGGAAACGTTCAAAGTAATACCGCAAACAATGTGAAGATTTACTTTTCCTGTACTGAAGTCGGCATTGCGCCTTTCGTATCAAATACCGACGCAATTTCTGTGTTCATCTTCAATGTGAAGGTGCACAGGATAGAGTAAAGCTGCAGTAGTGCATCGGAATGTAATACTGATATCCCAGGAATCGCTCAAAGGAAACCACAAACAATGAGAAGATTTGCTCTTCTTGTACTTAAGTTGGCATTGTGTATTTTGTATCAAATACCGACGCATTTTCTGTGTTTCATCGTCAATGTGAAGGTGCAAGGGATAGAGTAAAGCTGCAGTAGTGCATCGGAATCTAATACTGATCTCCCAGGAATCGCTCAAAGCAAACCAGAAACAATAAGAAGATTTACTCTTCTAGTACTCAAGTCGGCATTGTGCCTTTTGTATTAAATCCTGACGCCATTTCTGTGTTTCATCGTCAATGTGAAGGTGTGAGGGATAGAGTAAAGCTGCAGTAGTTCATCGGACTCTAATACTGATCTTCCAGGAAAAGCTCAAAGCGAGCCATAAGCAATGAGAAGATTTTCTCTTCTTGTACATATGTCGGCATTGTGCACTTTGTATTAATTCCCGACGCAATTTCTGTGTTTCATCGACAGTGTGGACGACCAAGGGATAGTGTAAAGCTGCAGCAGCGCAACGTAATGTAATACTCATCTCTTATGAAACGCTCAAAGCAAACCACAAACAATGAGAAGATTTGCTCTTCTTGTACTAATGTCAGCTTTGGGCATTTTGTATTAAATCCCGACGCAATTTCTGCGTCTCATAGTCAATGTGAAAGTCCAAGGAATAGAGTAAAGCTGCAGTAGTGCAACGGAATCTTATACTGAACTCCCAGGAAACGCTGAAACAAACCACAAACAAAGAAAAGATTTACTCTTGTTGAACTAAGGTCGGCAATGTGCCTTTTGCATTAAACCCAGACGCAATTTCTGTGTTTCATCGTCAATGTGAAGGTCCAAGGGATAGAGTAAAGCAGCAGTAGTAAATGGAATCTAATACTGATCTCCCAGGAAACGCTCAAACCAAACCACAAACAATAAGATTTTCTCTTCTTGTACTTAAGTCGGCATTTTGCCTTTTGTATTTAATCCCGGCGCAATTTCGGTGTCAATTTCGGTGTTTCGTCGTCAATGTGACGGTCCAAGGTATAGAGCAAAGTTGCAGAAGTGCATCGGAATCTAATACTGAACTCACAGGAAACGCTCAAAGCAAACCACAAACAATGAGAAGATTTACTCTTCTTGAACTTAAGTCGGCATTGTGGCTTTTGTATTAAATACCGACGCAATTTCGGTGTTTCATCGTCAATATGAAGGTCCAAGGGATAGAGTAAAAATGCAGAAGTGCATCGGAATCTAATACTGAACTCCCAGGAAACGCTCAAACCAAACCACAAGCAATTAGAAGACTAACTCTTTATGTACTTAATTCGGTATTAAGCATTTTGTATTAAATACCGACGTATTTTCTCTGTTTCATCGTCAATGTGACGACCCAAGGGATAGAGAAAAGCTCCTGTAGTTTAACGGAATCTAATACTGATCTCCCAGGAAACGCTCGAAGCAACCCACAAACAATGAGAAGATTTAATCTTCTTGTACTTAAGTCGGCATTGTGCGTTTTGTATTAAATCGCGACGTAATTACTGTGTTTCATCGTCTATGTGAAGGTCCAAGGTATAGAGTAGAGCTGCAGTAGTGCATCGGAATCGAATACTGATCTCCCAGGAAACGCTAAAAGCAAACCACAAACAAATAGAGGAATTACTCTTCCTGTACTTATGTCGGTATTGTGCCTTTTGAATTAAATACCGACGCAATTTCTCTGTTTCATCGTGAATGTGACGGCCCAAGGGATAGAGAAAAGCTGCAGTAGTTCATCGGAATCTAATACAGATCTCCCAGGAAACGCTTGAAGAAAACCACAAACAATGAGATGATTTAATCTTCTTGTACTTAAGTCGGCATTGTGCCTTTTGTATTAAATCGCGACGCAATTTCTGTGTTTTATCGTCAATGTCAAGGTCCAAGGGATAGATTAAAGCTGCAGTAGTGCATCGGAATCTAATACTGATCCCCCAGGAAACGCTCAAAGCAAACCAGAAACAATGAGAGGAATTACTCTTCTTGAACTTAAGTCGGCATTGTGCCTTTTGTATTAAGTCCCGACGCAATTTCTGTGTTTCATCGTCAATGTGAAGGTCCAAGGGATAGAGTAAAGCTGCAGCAGGGCATCGGAATGTAATACTGATATCCCAGGAATCGCTCAAAGCAAACCACAAGCAATGAGAAGATTTACTCTTCTTGTACTTAAGTCTTCATTGTGCCTTTTGTAGTAAATTATGACGCAATATCTGTGTGTCATCGTCAATGTGAAGGTCCAAGGGATAGAGTAAAGCTGCAGTAGTGCATCGGAATCTAATACTGATCTCACAGGAAACGCTCAAAGCATACCAAAAACACTAAGAACATTTACTCTTCTTGTACTTAAACCGGAATTTGCCTTTTGGTTTAAACCCCGTACGCAATTTCTGTGTTTCATCTTCAATGTGAAGGTCCAGGGGATAGAGTAAAGCTGCAGAAGTGCATCTAAATCTAATACTGATCGCCCAGGAAAGGCTCAAAGCAAACCACAAACATTTAGAAGATTTACTCTTCCTCTACTTAAGTTGGCATGTGCCTTTTGCATTAATTCCCTTCTCAATTTCTGTGTTTCATCGTCAATGTGAAGGTAAAAGGGATAGAGTAAAGCTGCAGTAGTGCATCGGAATCTAATACTGATCTCACAGGAAACGCTCTAAGCAAACCAAAAACAATAAAAAGATTTACTCTTCCTGTACTTAAGTCGGCATTTGCCTTTTGCTTTAAACCCCTACGCATTTTCTGTGTTTCTTCGTCAATTTGAAGATCCAAGGGATAGAGTAAAGCTGAAGTAGTGCATCAGGATCTAATACTGAACTCCCAGAAAACGCTCAAACAAACCACAAACAATGAAAAGATTTACTCTAGTTACACTAAGGTCGGCAATGTGCCTTTTGCTTTAAAGCCCGACGCAATTTCTGTGTTTCTTCGTCAATGTGAAGGTCCTAGGGATAGAGTAAAGCAGCAGTAGTGCACCGGAATCTAATATTGATCTCCCAGAAAACGTTCAAAGCAAACCAGAAACAATGAGAAGATTTACTGTTCTTGTACTGAAGTCGGCATTGAGCGTTTTGTTTTAAATACCGACGCCATTTCAGTGTTTCATCGACAATGTGAAGGTCCAAGTGATAGTGTAAAGCTGCAATAGTGCTTCGGAATCTAATAGTGATCTCCCAGAAAACGCTCAAAGGAAACCACAAACGATGAGAAGTTTTACTCTTCTTGTACATAACGCGGCATTGAGCCTTTTGTATTAAATCCCGACGGAATTTCTGTGTTTCTTCGTTAATGTGAAGGTCCAAGGGATAGAGTAAAGCAGCAATTGTGCATCGGAATCTAATACTGAACTCCCAGGAAACGCTCAATGCAACCACAGACAATGTGAGGATTTACCTTCCTTGTACTTAAGTCGTCATTGGGCCTTTTGTATTAAATCCCGACGCACTTTCTGTGTTTCTTCGTCAATGTGAAGGTGCAAGAGATAGAGTAGAGCTGCAGTAGTGCATCGGAATCTAATACTGAGCTCCCAGGAAACGCTCAAAGCAAACCACAAACAATGGGAAGATTTACTCTTCTTGTACTTAAGTCTGCATTGCGCATTTTGTATTAAATCCCGACGCTATTTCTGTTTTTCGTCGTCAGTGTGAAGGTGCAAGAGATAGAGTAGAGCTGCAGTAGTGCATCGGAATCTAATACTGACCTCCCAGGAAACGCTCAAAGCAAACCACAAACAATGGGAAGATTTACTCTTCTTGTACTTAAGTCTGCATTGCGCATTTTGTATTAAATCCCGACGCCATTTCTGTGTTTCATCGTCAATGTGAAGGTCCAAGGGATAGAGTAAAGCTGCAGTAGTGCATCGGAATCTAATACTGATCTCCCAGGAGACGCCCAATGCAAACCACTGACAAGGGGAGGATTTACTCTTCTTGTACTTAAGTTATCATTGTGAATTTTGTATTAAATACCGACGCAATATCTGTATTTCATCGTCAATGTGAAGGTCCAAGGGATAGAGTAAAGCTGCAGTAGTGCATCGGAATCTAATACTCACCTCACAGGAAACGCTCAAAGCTAACCTAAAACAATGAGAAGATTTACTCTTCTTGTACTTAAGTCGGCATTTTGCCTTTTGCATTAAACACCTACCGAATTTCTGTGTTTCATCGTCAATGTGAAGGTCCAAGGGATGGAGTAAAGCTGCAGTAGTGCATCGGAATCTAATACTGATCTCCCAGGAAACTCTCAAAACAAACCATGCACAATGAGAAGATTTACTCTTCTTGTACTTAAAACGGCATTGTGCCTTTTGTATTAAATCCCGACGCAATTTCTGTGTTTCATCGTCAATGTGAAGGTGCAAGGGATGGAGTAAAGCTGCAGAAGTGCATCGGAATATAATGCTGATCTGCCAGAAAAAGCTCAAAGCAAACCACAAACAATGAGAACATTTTCTCTTCTTGTACTTCAGTTGGCATTGATCTATTGTATCAAATCCCGACGCAATTTCTGTGTTTCATCGTCAATGTGAAGGTCCAAGGGATAGAGCAAATCTGCAGTACTTCATCGGAATCTAATACTGAGCTCCCTGGATACTCTCAAAGCAAACAAAGGACAATGAGAAGATTTACTCATCTTGTACTTAAGTCGGCATTTGCATTTTGAATTAAATCCCGACCCAAGATCTGTGTGTCATCGTAAATGTGAAGGTCAAACGGATTAAGTAAAGCTGCAGTAGTGCATCGGAATCTAATACTGTTCTCCCATTAAATGCTTAAGGCAAACCACAAACAATGAGAAGATTTACTCTTCTTGTACTTAAGTCGGCATTGTGCCTTTTGTATTAAATCCCGACGCAATTTCTGTGTTTCATCGTCAGTGTGAAGCTCCAGGGGATAGAGTATGGCTGCAGTAGTGCATCGGAATCTAACACTGATCAACCAGGAAAAGCCCAAAGTTGACCAAAAACAATGTGAAGATTTACTCTTCTTGTACTTAAGTCAGCATTTGCATTTTGTAATAATTCCCGACGCAATTTCTGTGTGGCATCGTAAATGTGAAGGTCCAACAGAAAAAGTAAAGCTGCAGTAGTGCATCGGAATCTAATACTGATCTCCCATTAGATGCTTAAGGCAAACCATAAAGAATGAGAAGATTTACTCTTCTTGAACTTAAGTCGGCATTGTGTCTTTTGTATAAAATCGCGACGCAATTTCTGTGTTTCATCGTCAGTGTGAAGGTCCTAGGAATGGAGTACAGCTGCACTAGTGCATCGGAATCTAATACTCATCACCCAGGAAACGCTCAAAGATGACCAAAAACAATGCGAAGATTTGCCCTTCTTGTACTTAAGTCGGCATTGTGCCTTTTGTATTAAATCCCGACGCAATTACTGTGTTTCATCGTCAATGTGAAGATCCAAGGGATAGAGTAAAGCTGCAGTAGTGGATCGGAATCTAATACTCATCTCCCAGGAAACGCTCAAAGTAATACCGCAAACAATGTGAAGATTTACTCTTCCTGTACTGAAGTCGGCATTGCGCCTTTCGTATCAAATACCGACGCAATTTCTGTGTTCATCGTCAATGTGAAGGTGCAAGGGATAGAGTAAAGCTGCAGTAGTGCATCGGAATCTAATACTGATATCCGAGGAATCCCTCAAAGCAAACCACAAACAATTAGAAGATTTGCTCTTCTTGTACTTAAGTCGGCATTGTGCACTTTGTATTAATTCCCGACGCAATTTCTGTGTTTCATAGACAGTGTGAACGACCAAGGGATAGTGTAAAGCTGCTGCAGCGCATCGTAATGTAATACTCATCTCTTATGAAACGCTCAAAGCAAACCACAAACAATGAGAAGATTTGCTCTTCTTGTACTAATGTCAGCATTGGGCATTTTGTATTAAATCCCGACGCAATTTCTGCGTCTCATAGTCAATGTGAAGGTCCAAGGAATAGAGTAAAGCTGCAGTAGTGCATCGGAATCTTATACTGAACTCCCAGGAAACGCTGAAACAAACCACAAACAAAGAAAAGATTTACTCTTGTTGAACTAAGGTCGGCAATGTGCCTTTTGCATTAAACCCAGACGCAATTTCTGTGTTTCATCGTCAATGTGAAGGTATAAGGGATAGAGTAAAGCTGCAGTAGTAAATGGAATCTAATACTGAACTCCCAGAAAACGCTCAAACAAACCACAAACAATAAGATTTATTCTTCTTGTTCATAAGTCGGCATTGTGCCTTTTGTATTAAATCCCGACGCAATTTCGGTGTTTCATCGTCAATGTGATGGTCCAAGGTATAGAGTAAAGCTGCAGTTGTGCATCATAATCTAATACTGAACTCACAGGAAACGCTCAAAGCAAACCACAAACAATGAGAAGATTTACTCTTCTTGTACTTAAGTCTTCATTGTGCCTTTTGTAATAAGTCAGGACGCAATATCTGTGTTTCATCTCAATGTGAAGGTCCAAGGGATAGAGTAAAGCTGCAGTAGTGCATCGGAATCTAACACTGGTCTCCCACGAAACGCTCAAAGCAAATCAGAAACTATCTAAGATATACTCTTTTTCTAATTAAGTCAGCATTGTGCCTTTTGTATTAAGTCCCGACGCAATTTCTGTGTTTCATCGTCAATGTGAATGTCCAAGGGATAGAGTAAAGCTGCAGCAGCGCATCGGAAAGTAACATTAATCTCCCAGGAGACGCTCAAAGCAAACCACAAGCAATGAGAAGATTTACTCTTCTTGTACTTAAGTCTTCATTGTGCCTTTTGTAATAAATCAGGACGCAATATCTGTGCGTCATCGTCACTGTGAAGGTCCAAGGGATAGACTAAAGCTGCAGTAGTGCATCGGAATCTAATACTGATCTCCCAGGACACGCTCAAAGCGAACCAGAAACAATGAGAAGATTTACTCTTCTTGAACTTCAGTCGACATTGTGCCTTTTGTATTAAGTCCCGACGCAATTTCTATGTTTCATCGTCAATGTGAAGGTCCAAGGGACAGAGTAAAGCTGCAGCAGTGCATCGGAATGTGATACTGATATCCCAGGAAACGCTCAAAGGAAACCACAAGCAATGAGAAGATTTACTGTTCTTGTACTTAGATCTTCATTGTGCCTTTTGTAGTAAATCCCGACGCAATAACTGTGTGTCATCGTCAATGAGAAGGTCCAAAGGATAGAGTAAAGCTGCAGTAGTGCATCGGAATCTAATACTCATCTCCCAGTAAACGCTAAAAGAACCAGAAACATTGAGCAAATTTACTCCTCTTGTACTTAAGTCGGCAGTGTGCCTTTTGTATTTAATCCCGACGCAATTTCTGTGTTTCATCGTCAATGTGAAGGTCCAAGGGATAGAGTACAGCTGCAATTGTGCATCGGAATCAAATAGTAATATCCCAGGAAACGCTCTAAGCAAACCACAAACAATTAGAAGGGTTTCTCTTCTTGAACATAAGTAGGCATTGTGCCGTTTGCATTAAAACCCTACGCAATTTCTGTGTTTCATGGTCAATGTGAATGTCCAAGGGATACTGTAACGCTGCAGTAGTGCATCGGAATCTAATACTGATCTCCCAGGAATCACTCAGAGCATACCACAAACAATGTGAAAATTTACTCTTCTTGTCCTTAAGTCGTCATTGTGCTTTTTGTCTTATATCTCGGCGATATTTCTGTTTTTCATCCTCAATGTGAAGGTCAAAGGGATCGACTAAAGCTGTGGTAGTGCATCGGAATCTAATATTGATCTCCCAGGAAACGCTGAAAGCAAACCAGAAACAATAAGAAGATTTACCCTTCTTGTACGTAAGTCGGCATTGTGCCTTTTGTATGAAATACCGACGCAATTTCTGTGTTTCATCGTCAATGTGAAGGTCCAAGGGATAGAGTAAAGCTGCAGTAGTGCATCGGAATATAATACTGATCTGCCAGGAAACGCTCAAACTAAATCACAAACAATAACATTTTCTCTTCTTGTACTTCAGTCGGCATTGTGCCTTTTGTATTCAACCCCGACGCAATTTCCGTGTTTCATCGTCAATGTGACGGTCCAAGGTATAGAGTAAAGCTGCAGTAGAGCATCGGAATCTAATACTGAACTCACTGGAAACGCTCAAAGCAAACCACAAACAATGAGAAGATTAACTCTTCTTGTACTTAAGTCGGCAATGTGCCTTTTGTATTAAGTCCCGACGCAATTTCTGTGTTTCATCGTCAACGTGAAGGTCCAAGAGATTGAGTAAAACTGCAGTAGTGCATCAGAATCTAGTACTGATCTTCCAGGAGACGCTCAAACAAACCACGAACAATGAGAAGATATACTCTTCTTGTATTTAAGTCGTCATTGAGATTTGTATTATATCCCGACGCAATATCTAAGATTCATCGTCAATGTGAAGGTCCAAGGGATAGAGTAAAGCTACAGTTGTGCTTCGGAACTGATACTGATCTCACAGGAAACGCTCAATGCAAACCACAAACAATGAGAAGATATACTCCTCTTGTACTTAAGTCGGCATTGTGCATTTTGTATTATCTCCCGACGCAATATCTGTGTTTCATCTCAATGTGAAGGTCCAAGGGATAGAGTAAAGCTGCAGCAGTGCATCGGTATCTAACAATGATCTCCCACGAAACGCTCAAAGCAAATCAGAAACTATCTAAGATTTACTCGTTTTGTAATTAAGGCAGCATTGTGCCTTTTGTATTAATTCCCGACGCAATTTCTGTGTTTCATCGTCAATGTGAAGGTCCAAGGGATAGAGTAAAGCTGCAGCAGCGCATCGGAAAGAAACACTAATCTCCCAGGAAACGCTCAAAGCAAACCACAAGCAATGAGAAGATTTACACTTCTTGTACTTAAGTCTTCATTGTGCCTTTTGTAATAAATCCCGACGCAATATCTGTGCGTCATCGTCAATGTGAAGGTCCAAGGGATAGAGTAAAGCTGCAGTAGTGCATCGGATTCTAATACTGATCTCCCAGGAAACGCTCAAAGCGAACCAGAAACAATGAGAAGATTTACTCTTCTTGAACTTCAGTCGACATTGTGCCTTTTGTATTAAGACCCGGCGCAATTTCTATGTTTCAATGTCAATGTGAAGGTCCAAGGGATAGAGTAAAGCTGCAGCAGTGCATCGGAATGTAATACTGATATCCCAGGAAACGCTCAAAGCAAACCACAAGCAATGAGAAGATTTACTCTTATTGTAGTTAGGTAGGCATTGTGCCTTTTGTATTAAATACCGACGCAATTTCTGTGTTTCATCGTAAATGTGAAGGTCCAAGAGATAGAGTAAAGCTGCAGTAGTGCATCGGAATCTAATACTGACCTCCCAGGAAACGCCCAAAGCAAACCACAAACAGTGAGATGAATTACTCTTCTTGTACATAAGTCGGCATTGTGCCTTTTGTATTCAATCAGGACGTAATTTCTGTGTTTCATCGGCAACGTGAAGGTCCAAGGTATAGAGTAAAGCTGCAGTAGTGCATCGGAATCGAATACTGATCTCCCAGGAAGCGCTCAAGACAATCCAAAAACAATTAGAAGATTTACTCTCCTTGTACTTAAGTCGGCATTTTGCCTTTTGCTTTAAACCCCTACGCTATTTCTGTGTTTCAACGTCAGTGTGAAGCTCCAAGAGATAGAATAAAGCTGCCGTAGTGCATCGAAACCTAATACTGATCTCCAGGAAACGCTCAAAGCAACCCACAAACAATGAGAAGATTTACTCTTCTTGTACTTAAGTCGGCATTGTGCCCTTTGTATTAAATCGCGACGCAATTTCTGTGTGTCATCGTCACTGTGAAGGTCCAAGGGATGGAGTAAAGCTGCAGTAGTGCATCGGAATCTAATACTGATCACCAAGGAAACGATCAAAGCAAACCAGAAACAAAAAGAAGATTTAATCTTCTTGTACTTATGTCGGCATTGTGCCTTTTGTATTAAATCCCGACGCAAAGTCTGTGTTTCATCGTCAATGTGAAGGTCCAAGGTATAGTTTAAGGCTGCAGTAGTGCATTGAAATGTAATACTCATCTCCCTGGAAACGCTAAAAAAAAAACCAGAAACATTGAGAAAATTTAATCTTCTTGTACTTAAGTCGGGATAGGACCTTTGTATTAAATCCCGACGCAGTTTCTGTGTTTCATCGTCAATGTGAAGGTATTACGTATATAGTAAAGCTGCAGTAGTGCATCGGAATCTAATACTGATCTCCCAGGAAACGCTCAAACAAACCACGAACAATGAGAAGATTTACTCTTCTTCTACTTAAGTTGGGTGGTGCATTTTGTATTAAATCCAGAGGCCATTTCTGTGTTTCATCGTAAATGTGAAGGCCCAAGGGATAGTGAAAAGCTGCAGTAGTTCATCCGAAACTTATACTGATCTCCCAAGAAACGCTCAAAGCAAACAACGACACATGAGGAGATTTATTCTTCTCGTACTTTAGTCGGCATTGTGCATTTTGTATTAAATCTCGACCAAATTTCTGTGTTTCATCGTCAATGTGAAGGTCCAAGGGATAGAGTAAAGCAGCAGTAATGCATCCGAATCTAACACTGATGTCCCCGGAAACGCTGAAAGCAAACAAAAACAATGAGAAGATTTACTCTTCTTGTACTTAAGTCGGCAAAGTGCCTTTTGTATTAAATGTCGACGCAATTTCTGTGTTTCATCGTCAATGTGAAGGTCCAAGGGATAGAGTAAAGCAGCAGTAATGCATCCGAATCTAACACTGATCTCCCCGGAAACGCTCAAAGCAAACAAAAACAATGAGAAGATTTACTCTTCTTGTACTTAAGTCGGCAAAGTGCCTTTTGTATTAATTTCCGATGCAATTTCTGTCTTTCGTCGTCAATGTGAAGGTCCATGGGATAGAGTAAAGCTGCAGAAATGCATCGGAATGTAATACTGATCTCCCAGGAAAATGCCAAGGCAAGCCACAAGCAATGAGAAGATTCATCTTCTTCTAGGTAAGTCTTCATTGTGCCTTTTGTAGTAAATCCCGACGCAATATCTGTGCTTCAGCGTCAATGTGAAGGTCCAAGGGATAGAGTAAAGCTGCAGTAGTGCATCGGAATGTAATACTGATCTCCAAGGAAACGCTCAAAGCAAACCAGAAACAATGAGAAGATTCACTCTTCTTGTACTTAAGTCTTCATTTTGCCTTTTGTATTAAATACAGACGCAATTTCTGTGTTTCATCGTCAATGTGTAGGTCCAGGGGATAGAGTAAAGTTGGAGTAGTGCATCGGAATCTAATACTGATCTCCCTGGAAACGCTCTTAGGAAACCTCAAACAGTGAGAAGAATTACTCTGCTTGTACAGCAGTCGGCATTGTGCCTTTTGTATTAAATCCCGACGTAACTTCTGTGTTTCATCGTCAATGTAAAGGTCCGTGGGCTGGAGTAAAGCTGCAGCAGTGCATCGAAATGTAATACTGATATCCCAGGAAACGCTCAAAGCAAACCACAAGCAATGAGAAGATTTTCTGTTCTTGTACTTAGGTCTTCATTGTGCCTTTTGTGGTAAATCCCGACGCAATATCTGTGGGTCATCGTCAATGAGAAGGTCCAAGGGATAGAGTAAAGCTGCAGAAGTGCATCGGAATATAATACTGATATCACAGGAAACGCTCTAAGCAAACCAAAAACAATAAGAAGATTTTCTCTTCTTGTAATTAAGTCGGCATTTGCCTTTTGCTTTAAAGCCCTACGCAACTCCTGTGTTTCATCGTCAATGTGAAGGTCCAAGGGATAGACCAAAGCTGCAGTAGTTCATCGGAATCTAATACTGATGTAACAGGAAACGCTCAAAGCAACCCACAAACTATGAGAAGATTCACTCTTCTAGTACTTAAGTCGGCATTGTGCCTTTTGTATTAAATCCCGACGCAATTTCTGCGTCTCATCGCCAATGTGAAGGTCCAAGGGATAGAGTAAAGCTGCAGTAGTGCATAGGTATCTTATACTGAACTCCCAGGAAACGCTCAATTTAACCACAAACAATAAAATGATTTACTCTTGTTGAACTAAGGTTGGCAATGTGCCATTTGCCCTAAACCCAGACGCAATTTCTGTGTTTCATTGTCAATGTGACGGTCCAAGGCATAGAGTAAATCTGCAGTAGTGCATCGGAATCTAATAACAAACTCACTGGAAACGCTCAAAGCAAACCACAAACAATGAGAAGATTTACTCTTCTTGTACTTAAGTCGGCAATGTGCCTTTTGTATAAAGTCCCGACGCAATTTCTGTGTTTCATCGTCAACGTGAGGGGCCAAGGGATATAGTAAAGCTGCAGTAGTGCATCGGAATCTAATACTGATCTCCTAGGAAACGCTCAAAGCAAACCAGAAACAATAAGAGGATTTACTCTTCTAGTACTTAAGTCGGCATGGTGCCTTTTGAATTAAATCCCGACGACATTTCTGTGTTTCATCGTCAATGTGAAGGGCCAAGGTATAGAGTAACGCTGCAGTTGTGCTTCGGAACTAATACTGATCTCCCAGGAAACGCTCTAACACACCACGAACAATGAGAAGATTTACTCTTGTTCTACTTAAGTCGGCTCTGTGCCTTTTGTACTAAATCCCGACACAATATCTCTGTTTCATCGTCAATGTGAAGGACCAAGGGATAGAGTAACGCTGCAGTTGTGCTTCGGACAAAATACTGATCTTCCAGGAAACCCTCAAAGCAAACCACAAACGATGAGAAGATTTACTCTTCTTGTACTTAAGTCTGTATTAAGCCTTTTGTATTAAATACCGACGCAATTTCTGTGTTTCATCGTCAATGTGAAGGTCCAAGGGATAGAGTAAACCTGGACTAGTGTATCGGAATTTAATTCTGATCTCCGAGGAAACGCTCAAAACTAACCACAAACAATGAGAAAATTTACGCTTCCTGTTCTTAAGTCAGCATTGTGCCTTTTGTATTAAACCCCTACGCAATTTCTGTGTTTCATCGTCAATGTGCCGACGCAAGGTATAGAGGAAAGCTACTGTAGTTCATCGGAATATAATACTGATCTCCCAGGAAACGCTCGAAGCAAACCGCAAACAATGAGAAGATTTAATCTTCTTGTACTTAAGTCGTCATTGTGCCTTTTGTATAAAATCGCGACGCAATTTCTGTGTTTCATCGTCAATGTGAAGGTCCAAGGGATTGAGTAAAGCTGCAGTAGTGCATCGGAATCTAATAGTGATATCCCATGAAACGTTCAAAGCTAACCAGAAACAATAAGACGATTTACCCTTCTTGTATGTAAGTCGGCATTGTGCCTTTCGTATGAAATACCGACGCAATTTCTGTGCTTCATCGTCAATGTGAAGGTCCAAGTGATACAGTATAGCTGCAGTAGTGCATCGGAATCTAATACTGAACTCACTGGAAACCCTCAAAGCAAACCACAAACATTGAGAAGATTTGGTCTTCTTGTACTTAAGTCGGCATTGTGCCTTATGTATTAAGTCCCGACGCAATTTCTGTGTTTCGTCGTCAAAGTGAAGTTCCAAGGGATACAGTAAAGCTGCAGTACTGCATCGTAATCTAATACTGATCTCCCAGGAAACGCTCAAACAAACCACGAACAATGAGAAGATTTACTCTTCTTGTACTTAAGTCGGCTTTGTGCCTTTCGTATTAAATCCCGACACAATATCTCTGTTTCATCGTCAATGTGAAGGACCAAGGGATAGAGTAACGCTGCAGTTGTGCTTCGGAACTGATACTGATCTTCCAGGAAACCCTCATAGCAAAATACAAACAATGAGAAGATTTACTCTTCTTGAACTTAAGTCGGCATTGTGCCTTTTGTATTAAATCCCGACGCAATTTCGGTGTTTCATCGACAATGTGAAGGTCCAAGGTATAGAGTAAAGCGGCAGTAGTGCATCGGAATCTAATACTTATCTCCCAGGAAACACTCAAACCAAACCACAAACAATTAGAAGAATTACTCTTCTTGTACTTAAGTCGGTATTAAGCATTTTTTATTAAATACCGACGCAATTTCTCTATTTCATCGTCAATGTGACGGCCCAAGGTATAGGGAAAAGCTGCAGCAGATCATGGGAATCTAATGCTGATCTCCCAGGATACGCTCAAAGCAAACCAGAAACAATGAAAAGATTTACTCCTCTTCAACTTAAGTCGGCATTGTGCCTTTTGTACTAAGTCCCGACGCAATTTCTGTGTTTCATCGTCACTGTGACGGTCCAAGGGATAGAGTGAAGCTGCAGCAGTGCATCGGAATGTAATACTGATATCCCAGGAAACGCTCAAAGCAAACCACAAGCAATGAGAAGATTTACTCTTCTTGTAGTTAGGTTGGCATTGTGCCTTTTGTATTAAATCCCGACGCAATTTCTGTGTTTCATCGTAAATGTGAACGTCCAAGAGATAGAGTAAAGCTGCAGTAGTGCATCGGAATCTAATACTGATCTCCCAGGATACGCTCAAAACAAACCACAAACAGTGAGAAGAATTACTCTTCTTGCACATTAGTCGGCATTGTGCCTTTTGTATTCAATCCCGACGTAATTTCTGTGTTTCATAGGCAACGTGAAGGTCCAAGGTATAGAGAAAAGCTGCAGTGGTGCATCGGAATCGAATACTGATCTCCCAGGAAGCGCTCAAGACAATCCAAAAACAATTAGAAGATTTACTCTCCTTGTACTTAAGTCGGCATTTTGCCTTTTGCTTTAAACCCCTACGCTATTTCTGTGTTTCATCGTCAGTGTGAAGATTCAAGGGATAGAGTAAAGCTGCCGTAGTGCATCGAAATCTAATACTGATCTCGAGGAAACGCTCAAAGCAGACCACAAACAATGAGAAGATTTACTCTTCTTGTACTTAAGTCGGCATTGTGCCCTTTGTATTAAATCGCGACGCAATTTCTGTGACTCATCGTCACTGTGAAGGTCCAAGGGATGGAGTAAAGCTGCAGTAGTGCATCGGAATCTAATACTGATCACCAAGGAAACGATCAAAGCAAACCAGAAACAATAAGAAGATTAAATCTTCTTGTACTTATGTCGGCATTGTGCCTTTTGTATTAAATCCGGACGCAAATTCTGTGTTTCATCGTCAATGTGAAGGTCCAAGGTATAGTTTAAGGCTGCAGTGGTGCATCGAAATGTAATACTCATCTCCCAGGAAACGCTAAAAAAAAAACCAGAAACATAGAGAAAATTTAATCTTCTTGTATTTAAGTCGGCATTGTGCATTTTTTATTAAATTCCGACGCAATTTCTAAGTTTCATCGTCAATGTGAAGGTCCAAGGGAAACAGTAACGCTGCAGTAGTGCATCGGAATCAAATACTGATCTCCGACGAAACGCTAAAAGCAAACCACTACGAATGAGAAGATATACTCTTCTTGTACTTGAGTCGTCATTGTGCCTCTTGTATTAAATCCCAACGCAATTTCTGTGTTTCATCGTCAATGAGCAGGTCCAAGGGATAGGTTAAAGCTGCTGAAGTGCCTCGAAATCTAATACTGATATCCCAGTAAGCGCTCAAAGACAACGACAAACAATTAGAAGATTTACTCTTCTTGTACTTAAGTCAGCATTGTGCCTTTTGTATTAAATCCCGGCGCAATTTCTGTGTTTCATCGACAATGTTAAGGTCTAGGGGATCGAGTAAAGCTGCAGTAGTGCATCGGAATGTAATACTGATCCCCTGGAAACGCTCAAAGCAAACCACAAACAATGAGAAGATTTACTCTTCTTGTACTTAGGTCGGCATTGTGCCTTTTGTATTGAATCCCGACGCAACTTCTGATTTTCATCGCAAATGTGAAGATCCATGGGATAAAGTAAAGGTGCAGTAGTGCATCGGAATCTTATACTAATCTCCTGGAAATGCTCAAAGCAAACCACAAAAAATGAGAAGATTTACTCTTCTTGTACTTAAGTCGGCATTGTGCCTTTTGTATTAAACCCGACGCTATTTCTGTGTTTCTTCGTCAATGCGATGGTCCAAGAGATAGAGTAAAGCTGCAGTATTGCATCGGAATATAATACTGATCTTTCAGCAACGCTCAAGGCAAAGGACAAACAATGAGAGGATATATCCTTCTTGTACTTAAGACGGCATTGTGCTTTTTGTATCAAATTCCGACGCAATTTCTGTGTTTCATCGTCAGTGTGAAGGTCTAAGGGATATGGTAAAGCTGCAGTATTGCATCGGAATCTAATACTGATCTCCCTGGAAACGCTAAGAAAAACCAGAAACATTGTGAACATTTACTCTTTTTGTACTGAAGACAGCATTGAGATTTTTGTATTAAATCCCGACGCAATTTCTGTGTTTCATCGTCAATGTGATGGTCCAAGGGATAGAGTAAAGGTGCAGTACTGCATCGGAAACTTATACTAATCTCCTGGAAACGCTCAAAGCAAACCACAAACAATGAGAAGATTTACTCTTCTTGTACTTAAGTCGGCATTGTGCCTTTTGTATTAAATCCCGACGCTATTTCTGTGTTTCATCGACAATGTAAAAGTCCAAGGGATAGAGTAAAGCTGCAATAGTGCATCAGAATCTAATACTGATCTCCCAGGAAACGCTCAAATCAAACAACAAACAATGAGAAGATTTACTCATCTTGTACTTAATTCGTCATTGTGCCTTTTGTGTTAAAGCACGACGCAATTTCTGTGTTTCATCGTAAATGTGACGTAGCATGTGAAAGTTGCTTAATTGTACGGGTTTCTCCTGTAACTTAAATATCAGATCTGAAGATGGTTCTGAATGAACCGAAAACGTTCATATGAATAATAAAAAAAAAAAATTGCAATCAAGACGGATTTAAAGTGACATTGTAAAGTTGAAAGTCCAAGGGATAGGGTAAAGCTGCAGTAGTGCATCGAAATCTAATTCTGATCGCCCAGGAAACGCTCAAAGCAAACTACAAACAGTGAGAAGAATTACTCTTCTTGTACATAAGTCGGCATTGTGCCTTTTGTATTAATCCCGAAGCAATTTCTGTGTTTCATCGTCAATGTGAAGGTCCAAGGGATTTAGTAACGCTGCTGTAGTGCATCGGAATCTAATACTGATCTCCCAGGAAAATTTCAAAGCAAACCACAAACGGTGACAAGATTTGCTCTTCTTGTACGTAAGTCGTCATTGTGCCTTTTGTATTAAATACCGACGCAATTTCTGTGTTTCATCGTCAATGTGAAGGTCCAGCGGAAAGAGTAAAGCAGCAGTAGTGCATCGGATCTAATACTGATCTCATAGGAAACGCTCGAAGCAAACCACAAACAGTGTGAAGAATTACTCTTCTTGTACATAAGTCGGCATTGCGCCTTTTGTATTAAATCCCGACGCAACTTCTGTGTTTCATCGTCAATGTGATGGTCCAACGGATAACGAAAGACTGCAGTGGTGCAACAGAATCTAATACTGATCCCCCAGGAAACGCTCTAAGCAAACCACAAACAATTAGAAGATTTACTCTTCATGTACTAAACTCGGTATTGTGCCTTTTGTATTAAATACCAACGTTATTTCTCTGTTTCATCGTCAATGTGAAGGACCAAGGGATAGAGTAAAGCTGCAGTAGTGCATCGGAAGCTAATACTGATCTCCCAGGAAACGCTCGAATCGAACCAAAAACATTGAGAGGATTTACTCTTCTTGTAACTAAGTCGTCATTGTGCCTCTTGTATTAAATTCCGACGCAATTTCTGTGTTTCATCGTCAATGTGGAGGTCCAAGGGATAGAGTAAAGCTGCAGTAGTGCATCAGAATCTAATACTGATCTCCCAGGAAACGCTCAAAGCGAACTAAAAACAATGAGAAGATTAACCCTTCTTGTACTTAAGTCGGCATTGTGCCGTTTGTATTTAATCCCGACGCAATTTCTGAGTTTAATCGTCAATGTGAAGGACCAAGGCATAGAGTAAAGCTGCAGTAGTGCATCGGAATTTTATACTGATCTCCAGGAAACGCTCAAAGCGTACCACAAACAATGGGAAGATTTACTCTTCTTGTGCTTAAGTCGGCATTGTGCCTTTTGTGTTATATCCCGACGCAATTTCTGTGTTTCATCGTCAATGAGAAGGTCCAAGGGATATAGAAAAGCTGGAGTAGTGCATCGGAATCTAATACTGATCTCCCAGGAAACGCTCAAACAAACCACGAACAATGAGAAGAATTCCTCTTCTTCTACTTAAGTTGGCGGTCTTCCTTTTGTATTAAATCCCGACACAATTTCTGTGTATCATCGTCTATGTGAAGGTCCAAGGGATAGAGTAAAGCTGCAGCAGTGCATCGGAATGTAATACTGATCTCCCAGGAAACGCTGAAAGCAAACCACAAACAATGAGAAGATTTACTCTTCTTGTACCTAGGTCGTCATTCTGCCTTTTGTATTATATCCCGACGATATTTCTATGTCTCATCGTCAATGTGAAAGTCCAACGGATAGACGAAAGCTGAAGTAGTTCATGGAAATCTAATACTGATCTCCCAGGAACCGCTCAAAGCAAACCACAAACAATGAGAAGATTTACTCTTCTTTTACTTAAGTTGCCATAGTGCCTTTTGTATTAAATCCCGACACAATTTCTGTGTTTCATCGTCAATGTGAATATCCAAGGGATAGAGTAAAGCGGCAGTAGTGCATCGGAATCTAATACTGATTTCCCAGGAAACGTTCAAATCTAACACCGAACAATGAGAATATTTACTCTTCTTGTACTTAAGTCGGCATTGTGCATTTTGCATTAAATCCCGACGCAATTTCTGTGTTTCATCGTCAAACTGAAAGTAAAAGGGATACAGTAACGCTGCAGTAGTGCATCGGACTCTAATGCTGATCTCCCAGGAAACGCTAAAAGCAAACCACAAACAATGAGAAGATTTACTCTTCTTGTACTTAAGTCGTCATTGTGCCATTTGTATTACATCGCGACACAATTTCTGTGTTTCATCGTAAATGTGAAGGTCCAAGGGATAGAGTAAAGCTGCACAAGTCTATCGGAATCCAAAACAGTTCTCTTAGGAAACCCTCAAAGGAAACCACAAACAATGAGAAGATTTTCTCTTCTTGTACTTAAGTCGGCATTGTGCCTTTTGTATTAAATACCGACCCAATTTCGGTCTTTCATCGTCAATGTGAAGGTCCAAGGGATAGAGTAAAGCTGCAGTAGTGCATCGGAATCTAATACTGATCTCCAAGGAAACGCTCAATGCAAACCACAAACAATGAGATGATTTACTCTTCTTCTACTTAAGTCGGCATTGTGCCTTTTGTATTACACCCCGACGCAATTTCTGTGTTTCATCGTCAATGTGAAGGTCCAAGGGTTAGAGTAAAGCAGCAGTAGTGCATTGGAATCTAATACTGACCTCCCAGGAAACGCTCAAAGCAAACCACAAACAGTGAGAAGAATTACTCTTCTTGTAGATAAGTCGAGATTGTGCATTTTGTATTAAATCCCGACGCAACTTACGTGTTTCATCTTCAATGTGAGGGTCCAAGGGATCGAGTAAAGCTGCAGTAGTGCATCGGAATCGAATACTGATACTCCAGGAAACGCTCAAAGCAAACCACAGACAACGAGAAGATATACTTCTCTTGCACTTAAGTCGGCATTGTGCCTTTTGTATTAAATCCCGACGCTATTTCTGTGTATCATCGCCAATGTGAGGGTCCAAGGGATAGAGTAAAGCTGCAGTAGTGCATCAGAATCAAAAACCGATCTCTGAGGAAACGCTCAAAGCAAACCACAAACTATGAGAAGATTTACTCTTATTGTACTTAAGTGGGCATTGTGCCTTTTGTGTTATATCCCGGCGATATTTCTGTGTTTCATCGTCAATGTGAAGGTCCAAGGGATAGAGTAAAGCTGCAGTGGTTCATCGCAATCTAATACTGATCTCCCAGGAAACGCTCAATGCAAACCAGGAAAAATTAGAATATTTACTCTTCTTCTACTTCAGTCGGCATTGTGCCTTTTGTATTACATTCCGACGCAATTTCTGTGTTTCATCGTCAATGTGAAGGTCTAAGTGATATGGTAAAGCTGTAGTATTGCATCGGAATCTAATACTGATCTCCCTGGAAACGCTCAAGCAAACCACAAACAATGAATAGGAATACTCCTCTTGTTCTTAAGTCGGCATTGTGCCTTGTGTATTAAATCCCGACGCATTTTCTGTGTTTCATCGTCAATGAGAATATCCAAGGGATAGAGTAAAGCAGCAGTAGTGCATCAGAATCTAATACTGTTTTCCCGGGAAACGCTCAAATCTAAATCGAACAATGAGAAGATTTACTCTTCTTGTACTTAAGTCGGCCATTTAACTTTTGTATTAAATCTTGACGCAATCTCTGTGTTTCATTGTCAATGTGAGGGTCCAAGGGATAGAGTAAAGCTGCAGTAGTGCATCGGATCTAATACGGATCTCATAGGAAACGCTCGAAGCAAACCACAAACAGTGTGAAGAATTACTCTTCTTGTACATAAGCCTGCATTGTGCCTTTTGTATTAAATCCCGACGCAAATTCTGTATTTCATCGTCAATGTGATGGTCCAACGGATAAAGAAAGACTGCAGTGGTGCAACAGAATCTAATACTGATCCCCCAGGAAACGCTCAAAGCAAACCACAAACAATTAGAAGATTTACTCTTCTTGTACTTAAGTCAGCATTGTGCCCTTTGTATTAAATCCCGACGCAATTTCTGTGATTCATCGACAATGTGAAAGTCCAGGGGATGGAGTACAGCTCCAGTAGTGCATCGGAATGTAATACTGATCTCAAAGGAAACACTCAAAGCAAACCTCAAACAATAAGAAGATTTACTCTTCATGTACTAAACTCGGTATTGTGCCTTTTGTATTAAATACCAACGTTATTTCTCTGTTTCATCGTCAATGTGAAGGACCAAGGGATAGAGTAAAGCTGCAGTAGTGCTTCGGAAGCTAATACTGATCTCCCAGGAAACGCTCGAAGCGAACCTAAAACAATGAGAAGATTTACTCTTCTTGTAATCAAGTCGTCATTGTGCCTCTTGTATTAAATTCCGACGCAATTTCTGTGTTTCATCGTCAATGTGGAGGTCCAAGGGATAGAGTAAAGCTGCAGTAGTGCATCGGAATCTAATACTGATCTCCCAGGAAACGCTCAAAGCGAACCAAAAACAATAAGAAGATTAATCCTTCTTGTACTTAAGTCGGCATTGTGCCTTTTGTATTTAATCCCGATGCAATTTCTGAGTTTAAAGGTCAATGTGAAGGACCAAGGCATAGAGTAAAGCTGCAGTAGTGCATCGGAATTTTATACTGATCTCCAGGAAACGCTCAAAGCATACCACAAACAATGGGAAGATTTACTCTTCTTGTGCTTAAGTCGGCATTGTGCCTTTTGTGTTATATCCCGACGCAATTTCTGTGTTTCATCGTCAATGAGAAGGTCCAAGGGATATAGAAAAGCTGGAGTAGTGCATCGGAATCTAATACTGATCTCCCAGGAAACGCTCAAACAAACCACGAACAATGAGAAGAATTCCTCTTCTTCTACTTAAGTTGTCGGTCTGCCTTTTGTATTAAATCCCGACACAATTTCTTTGTTTCATCGTCAATGTGAAGGGAAAAGGGATAGAGTCAATCTGCAGTAGTGCATCGGAATGTAATACTGATTTCCCAGGAAACGCTCAAATCAATCCGCAAACTATAAGATTTTCTCTTCTTGTACTTATGTCGGCGTGTACCTTTAGTATTAAATCCCGACGCAATTCTGTGTTTCATCGTCTATGTGAAGGTCCAAGGTATAGAGTAAAGGTGCAGTGGTGCATCGGAAACTAATACTGATCTCCCAGGAAACGCTCAAAGAAAACCACAAACATTGAGAAGATTTAGGCTTCTTGTACTTAAGACGGTATTGTGCCTTTTGTACTAAGTACCGACGCAATTTCTCTGTTTCATCGTCAATGTGAAGGCCCAAGGGATACAGTAAAGCTGCAGTAGTGCATCGGAATCTAATACTGATCAGCCAGGAAACGCTCAAAGCAAACCACAAACAATGAGAAGATGTACTCTTCTTGTACTTACGTCGGCATTGAGCTTTTGTATTAAATCCCGACACAACTTCTGTGTATCATCGTCTATGTGAAGGTCCAAGGGATAGAGTAAAGCTGCAGCAGTGCATCGGAATGTAATACTGATCTCCCAGGAAACGCTGAAAGCAAACCACAAACAATGAGAAGATTTACTCTTCTTGTACCTAGGTCGTCATTGTGCCTTTTGTATTATATCCCGACGATATTTCTATGTCTCATCGTCAATGTGAACGTCCAACGGATAGATTAAAGCTGAAGTAGTTCATGGAAATCTAATACTGATCTCCCAGGAAACGCTCAAACCAAACCACAAAAAATAAGCTTTTCTCTTCTTGTACTTAAGTCCGCCATTTACCTTTTGTGTTAAATCCCGACGCAATATCTGTGTTTCATCGTCAATGTGAAGGTCCAAGGTATAGAGTAAACCTGCAGTAGTGCATCGGAAACTAATATTGATCTCCCAGGAACCGCTCAAAGCAAACCACAAACAATGAGAAGATTTACTCTTCTTTTACTTACGTTTGCATAGTGCCTTTAGTATTAAATACCGACACAATTTCTGTGTTTCATCGTCAAGGTGAATATCCAAGGGATAGAGTAAAGCGGCAGTAGTGCATAGGAATCTAATACTGATTTCCCAGGAAACGCTCAAATCTAACACCGAACAATGAGAATATTTACTCTTCTTCTACTTAAGTCGGCATTGTGCATTTTGTATTTAATCCCGACGCAATTTCTGTGTTTCATCGTCAAACTGAAGGTAAAAGGGATACAGTAACGCTGCAGTAGTGCATCGGACTCTAATGCTGATCTCCCAGGAAACGCTAAAAGCAAACCACAAACAATGAGAAGATTTACTCTTCTTGTACTTAAGTCGTCATTGTGCCATTTGTATTACATCCCGACACAATTTCTGTGTTTCATCGTAAAAGTGAAGGTCCAAGGGATAGAGTAAAGCTGTACAAGTCTATCGGAATCCAAAACAGTTCTCCCAGGAAACCCTCAAAGGAAACCACAAACAATGAGAAGATTTTCTCTTCTTGTACTTAAGTCGGCATTGTGCCTTTTGTATTAAATCCCGACCCAATTTCTGTGTTTCATCGTCAATGTGAAGTTCCAAGGGTTAGAGTAAAGCAGCAGTAGTGCATTGGAATCTAATACTGACCTCCCAGGAAACGCTCAAAGCAAACCACAAACAGTGAGAAGAATTACTCTTCTTGTAGATAAGTCGAGATTGTGCATTTTGTATTAAATCCCGACGCAACTTACGTGTTTCATCTTCAATGTGAGGGTGCAAGGGATCGAGTAAAGCTGCAGTAGTGCATCGGAGTCGAATACTGATCCTCCAGGAAACGCTCAAAGCAAACCACAGACAACGAGAAGATATATTTCTCTTGCACTTAAGTCGGCATTGTGCCTTTTGTATTAAATCCCGACGCTATTTCTGTGTTTCATCGACAATCCGAAAGTGCAAGGGATAGAATAAACCTGCAGTAGTGCGTCGGAATGTAATACTGATCTCCCAGGTAACGCTCAAAGCAAACCACAAACTATGAGAAGATTTACTCTTCATGTACTAAAGGCGGTATTGTGCCGTTTGTATTAAATACCAACGCTATTTCTCTGTTTCATCGTCAATGTGAACGACTAAGGGATGGAGTAAAGCTGCAGTAGTGCTTCGGAATCCAATACTGATCTCCCAGGAAACGTTTGAAGCGAACCTAAATCAATGAGAAGATTTACTCTTCTTGTACCTAAGTCGTCACTGTGCCTCTTGTATTAAATCTCGACGCAATTTCGGTGTTTCATGGTCAATGTGGAGGTCCAAGGGATAGAGTAAAGCTGCAGTAGTGAATCGGAATCTAATACTGAGCTCCTAGGAAACACTCAAAGCGAACCAAAAACAATGAGAAGATTTACCCTTCTTGTACTTAAGTCGGCATTGTGATTTTTGTATTAAATATCGACGCAATTTCTGTGTTTCATCGTCAATTTGAAGGTCCAAGGGATAGAGTAAAGCTGCAGTAGTGCATCAGAATCAAAAACCGATCTCTGAGGAAACGCTCAAAGCAAACCACAAACTATGAGAAGATTTACTCTTCTTGTACTTAAGTGGGCATTGTGCCATTTGTGTTATATCCCGGCGATATTTCTGTGTTTCATCGTCAGTGTGAAGGTCCAAGGAATAGAGTAAAGCTGCAGTAGTGCATCGGAATCTATTACTGATCTCCCAGGAACCGCTCAAACCAAACTACAAACAATAAGCTTCTCTCTTTTTGTACTTAAGTCGGCCAAGTACTTTTTGTTATTGAATCCCGACACAATTTCTGTGCTTCATCGTCAATGTGAAGGTCCATGGGATAGAGTAAAGCAGGTGTAGTGCATCGGAAGCTAATACTAATCACCCAGGAAACGCTCAAACGAACCTCAAACAATGAAAAGATTTACTCTACTTGTACTTAGGTCGGGATTGTGCCTTTTGTATTAAAGCCCCACGCAATTTCTGATTTTCATCGCAAATGTGATGGTCCAAGGGGGTAGGGTAAAGCTGCAATAGTGCATCAGAATCTAAAACTGATCTCCCAGGAAACGCTCAAAGCAAACCACAAACAGTGAGAAGTATTACTCTTCTCGTACTTAAGCCGGCATTGTGCCTTTTGTATTAAAACCTGACGCAATATCTGTGTTGCATCGTCAATGTGGAGATCCAAGGGATACAGTTATGCTGCAGAAGTTCATCGGAATCTAAGACTGATAACCCACGAAATGCTGAAAGCAAACCACAAACAATGACAAGATTAGCTCTCCTTGTACTTAAGACGGCATTGTGCCTTTTGTTCTAAATTCCGACGCCATTTCTTTGTTTCATCGTCAATGCGTAGGTCCAAGAGATAGAGTAAACCTGCAGTAGTGCATCTGAAACTAATACTGATCTACCAGGAACCGCTCAAAGCAAACCACAAACCATGAGATGATTTACACTTCTTGTACTTAAGTTGGCATTGTGCCTTTTGTATTAAATCCCGACACAATTTCTGTGTTTCATCGTCAATGTGCAGGTCCACAGGATAGAGTAATGCTGCAGAAGTGCATCGGAATCTAATTGTGATAACCCAAGAAACGCTGAAAGCAAACCACAGACAATGAGAAGATTTACTCTTCTTGTACTTAAGTCGGCATTGTGCATTTTGCATTAAATCCCGACGCAATTTCTGTGTTTCATGGTCAAAGTGAAGGTCCAAGGGATACAGTAACGCAGCAGTAGTGCATCGGAATCTAATACTGATCCCCCAGGAAACGCTCAAAGCAAACCACAAACAATGAGAAGATATACTCTTCTTGTACTTAAGTCGTCATTGTGCCTTTTGTATTAAATCCCGAACTAATTTCTGTGTTTCATCGTTCATGTGAAGGTCCAACGGATGGAGTAAAGCTGGAGTATGCCATCGGAAGCTAATACTGATCACCCAGGAACGCTCAAACAAACCACGAACAATGAGAAAATTTTCTCTTCTTGTAATTTGGTCGGCATTGTGCCTTTTGTATTAAATCCCGACGCAATTTCTGTGTTTCATCGTCAATGTGAAGGTCCAGTGGATAGAGTAAAGCTGCATTAGTGCATCGGAATCTAATACTGATCTCCCAGGACACGCTCGAAGCTAACAAAAATCAATGAGAAGATTGACTCTTCTTGTACTTAAGACGGCATTGTGCCTTTTGTTCTAAATCCCGACGCCATTTCTTTGTTTCATCGTCAATGCGAAGGTCCAAGAGATACAGTAAAGCTGCAGTAGTGCATCGGAATATAATACTGATCTCCCAAGAGGCGCTCGAAGCAAACCACAAACAATGAGAGGATTTACTGTTCTTGGACTTAAGTAGGCATATTGCTTTTTGTATTAAATCCCGACGCAATTTCTGTGTTTCATCGTCAATGTGAAGGTCCAAGGAATAGAGTAAAGCTGCAGTAGTGCATGAGAATCTTATACTGATCTCCAAGGAAATGCTCGAAGCAAACAATAAACAATGAGGAGATTTACTCTTCTTGTACTTAGGTCGGCATTGTGCCTCTTGTATTAAATCCCGACGCAATTTCTGTGTTTCATCGTCTATGTGAAGGTCCAAGGGATAGAGTAAAGCTGCAGCAGTGCATCGGAATGTAATACTGATCTCCCAGGAAACGCTGAAAGCAAACCACAAACAATGAGAAGATTTACTCTTCTTGTACCTAGGTCGTCATTCTGCCTTTTGTATTATATCCCGACGATATTTCTATGTCTCATCGTCAATGTGAAAGTCCAACGGATAGACGAAAGCTGAAGTAGTTCATGGAAATCTAATACTGATCTCCCAGGAACCGCTCAAAGCAAACCACAAACAATGAGAAGATTTACTCTTCTTTTACTTAAGTTGCCATAGTGCCTTTTGTATTAAATCCCGACACAATTTCTGTGTTTCATCGTCAATGTGAATATCCAAGGGATAGAGTAAAGCGGCAGTAGTGCATCGGAATCTAATACTGATTTCCCAGGAAACGTTCAAATCTAACACCGAACAATGAGAATATTTACTCTTCTTGTACTTAAGTCGGCATTGTGCATTTTGCATTAAATCCCGACGCAATTTCTGTGTTTCATCGTCAAACTGAAAGTAAAAGGGATACAGTAACGCTGCAGTAGTGCATCGGACTCTAATGCTGATCTCCCAGGAAACGCTAAAAGCAAACCACAAACAATGAGAAGATTTACTCTTCTTGTACTTAAGTCGTCATTGTGCCATTTGTATTACATCGCGACACAATTTCTGTGTTTCATCGTAAATGTGAAGGTCCAAGGGATAGAGTAAAGCTGCACAAGTCTATCGGAATCCAAAACAGTTCTCTTAGGAAACCCTCAAAGGAAACCACAAACAATGAGAAGATTTTCTCTTCTTGTACTTAAGTCGGCATTGTGCCTTTTGTATTAAATACCGACCCAATTTCGGTCTTTCATCGTCAATGTGAAGGTCCAAGGGATAGAGTAAAGCTGCAGTAGTGCATCGGAATCTAATACTGATCTCCAAGGAAACGCTCAATGCAAACCACAAACAATGAGATGATTTACTCTTCTTCTACTTAAGTCGGCATTGTGCCTTTTGTATTACACCCCGACGCAATTTCTGTGTTTCATCGTCAATGTGAAGGTCCAAGGGTTAGAGTAAAGCAGCAGTAGTGCATTGGAATCTAATACTGACCTCCCAGGAAACGCTCAAAGCAAACCACAAACAGTGAGAAGAATTACTCTTCTTGTAGATAAGTCGAGATTGTGCATTTTGTATTAAATCCCGACGCAACTTACGTGTTTCATCTTCAATGTGAGGGTCCAAGGGATCGAGTAAAGCTGCAGTAGTGCATCGGAATCGAATACTGATACTCCAGGAAACGCTCAAAGCAAACCACAGACAACGAGAAGATATACTTCTCTTGCACTTAAGTCGGCATTGTGCCTTTTGTATTAAATCCCGACGCTATTTCTGTGTATCATCGCCAATGTGAGGGTCCAAGGGATAGAGTAAAGCTGCAGTAGTGCATCAGAATCAAAAACCGATCTCTGAGGAAACGCTCAAAGCAAACCACAAACTATGAGAAGATTTACTCTTATTGTACTTAAGTGGGCATTGTGCCTTTTGTGTTATATCCCGGCGATATTTCTGTGTTTCATCGTCAATGTGAAGGTCCAAGGGATAGAGTAAAGCTGCAGTGGTTCATCGCAATCTAATACTGATCTCCCAGGAAACGCTCAATGCAAACCAGGAAAAATTAGAATATTTACTCTTCTTCTACTTCAGTCGGCATTGTGCCTTTTGTATTACATTCCGACGCAATTTCTGTGTTTCATCGTCAATGTGAAGGTCTAAGTGATATGGTAAAGCTGTAGTATTGCATCGGAATCTAATACTGATCTCCCTGGAAACGCTCAAGCAAACCACAAACAATGAATAGGAATACTCCTCTTGTTCTTAAGTCGGCATTGTGCCTTGTGTATTAAATCCCGACGCATTTTCTGTGTTTCATCGTCAATGAGAATATCCAAGGGATAGAGTAAAGCAGCAGTAGTGCATCGGAATCTAATACTGTTTTCCCGGGAAACGCTCAAATCTAAATCGAACAATGAGAAGATTTACTCTTCTTGTACTTAAGTCGGCCATTTAACTTTTGTATTAAATCTTGACGCAATCTCTGTGTTTCATTGTCAATGTGAGGGTCCAAGGGATAGAGTAAAGCTGCAGTAGTGCATCGGATCTAATACGGATCTCATAGGAAACGCTCGAAGCAAACCACAAACAGTGTGAAGAATTACTCTTCTTGTACATAAGCCTGCATTGTGCCTTTTGTATTAAATCCCGACGCAAATTCTGTATTTCATCGTCAATGTGATGGTCCAACGGATAAAGAAAGACTGCAGTGGTGCAACAGAATCTAATACTGATCCCCCAGGAAACGCTCAAAGCAAACCACAAACAATTAGAAGATTTACTCTTCTTGTACTTAAGTCAGCATTGTGCCCTTTGTATTAAATCCCGACGCAATTTCTGTGATTCATCGACAATGTGAAAGTCCAGGGGATGGAGTACAGCTCCAGTAGTGCATCGGAATGTAATACTGATCTCAAAGGAAACACTCAAAGCAAACCTCAAACAATAAGAAGATTTACTCTTCATGTACTAAACTCGGTATTGTGCCTTTTGTATTAAATACCAACGTTATTTCTCTGTTTCATCGTCAATGTGAAGGACCAAGGGATAGAGTAAAGCTGCAGTAGTGCATCGGAAGCTAATACTGATCTCCCAGGAAACGCTCGAAGCGAACCTAAAACAATGAGAAGATTTACTCTTCTTGTAATCAAGTCGTCATTGTGCCTCTTGTATTAAATTCCGACGCAATTTCTGTGTTTCATCGTCAATGTGGAGGTCCAAGGGATAGAGTAAAGCTGCAGTAGTGCATCGGAATCTAATACTGATCTCCCAGGAAACGCTCAAAGCGAACCAAAAACAATAAGAAGATTAATCCTTCTTGTACTTAAGTCGGCATTGTGCCTTTTGTATTTAATCCCGACGCAATTTCTGAGTTTAAAGGTCAATGTGAAGGACCAAGGCATAGAGTAAAGCTGCAGTAGTGCATCGGAATTTTATACTGATCACCAGGAAACGCTCAAAGCATACCACAAACAATGGGAAGATTTACTCTTCTTGTGCTTAAGTCGGCATTGTGCCTTTTGTGTTATATCCCGACGCAATTTCTGTGTTTCATCGTCAATGAGAAGGTCCAAGGGATATAGAAAAGCTGGAGTAGTGCATCGGAATCTAATACTGATCTCCCAGGAAACGCTCAAACAAACCACGAACAATGAGAAGAATTCCTCTTCTTCTACTTAAGTTGTCGGTCTGCCTTTTGTATTAAATCCCGACACAATTTCTGTGTTTCATCGTCAATGTGAAGGGAAAAGGGATAGAGTCAATCTGCAGTAGTGCATCGGAATGTAATACTGATTTCCCAGGAAACGCTCAAATCAATCCGCAAACTATAAGATTTTCTCTTCTTGTACTTATGTCGGCGTGTACCTTTAGTATTAAATCCCGACGCAATTCTGTGTTTCATCGTCTATGTGAAGGTCCAAGGTATAGAGTAAAGGTGCAGTGGTGCATCGGAAACTAATACTGATCTCCCAGGAAACGCTCAAAGAAAACCACAAACATTGAGAAGATTTAGGCTTCTTGTACTTAAGACGGTATTGTGCCTTTTGTACTAAGTACCGACGCAATTTCTCTGTTTCATCGTCAATGTGAAGGCCCAAGGGATACAGTAAAGCTGCAGTAGTGCATCGGAATCTAATACTGATCAGCCAGGAAACGCTCAAAGCAAACCACAAACAATGAGAAGATGTACTCTTCTTGTACTTACGTCGGCATTGAGCTTTTGTATTAAATCCCGACACAACTTCTGTGTATCATCGTCTATGTGAAGGTCCAAGGGATAGAGTAAAGCTGCAGTAGTGCATCGGAATGTAATACTGATCTCCCAGGAAACGCTGAAAGCAAACCACAAACAATGAGAAGATTTACTCTTCTTGTACCTAGGTCGTCATTGTGCCTTTTGTATTATATCCCGACGATATTTCTGTGTCTCATCGTCAATGTGAACGTCCAACGGATAGATTAAAGCTGAAGTAGTTCATGGAAATCTAATACTGATCTCCCAGGAAACGCTCAAACCAAACCACAAAAAATAAGCTTTTCTCTTCTTGTACTTAAGTCCGCCATTTACCTTTTGTGTTAAATCCCGACGCAATATCTGTGTTTCATCGTCAATGTGAAGGTCCAAGGTATAGAGTAAACCTGCAGTAGTGCATCGGAAACTAATATTGATCTCCCAGGAACCGCTCAAAGCAAACCACAAACAATGAGAAGATTTACTCTTCTTTTACTTACGTTTGCATAGTGCCTTTAGTATTAAATACCGACACAATTTCTGTGTTTCATCGTCAAGGTGAATATCCAAGGGATAGAGTAAAGCGGCAGTAGTGCATAGGAATCTAATACTGATTTCCCAGGAAACGCTCAAATCTAACACCGAACAATGAGAATATTTACTCTTCTTCTACTTAAGTCGGCATTGTGCATTTTGTATTTAATCCCGACGCAATTTCTGTGTTTCATCGTCAAACTGAAGGTAAAAGGGATACAGTAACGCTGCAGTAGTGCATCGGACTCTAATGCTGATCTCCCAGGAAACGCTAAAAGCAAACCACAAACAATGAGAAGATTTACTCTTCTTGTACTTAAGTCGTCATTGTGCCATTTGTATTACATCCCGACACAATTTCTGTGTTTCATCGTAAAAGTGAAGGTCCAAGGGATAGAGTAAAGCTGTACAAGTCTATCGGAATCCAAAACAGTTCTCCCAGGAAACCCTCAAAGGAAACCACAAACAATGAGAAGATTTTCTCTTCTTGTACTTAAGTCGGCATTGTGCCTTTTGTATTAAATCCCGACCCAATTTCTGTGTTTCATCGTCAATGTGAAGTTCCAAGGGTTAGAGTAAAGCAGCAGTAGTGCATTGGAATCTAATACTGATCTCCCAGGAAACGCTCAAAGCAAACCACAAACAGTGAGAAGAATTACTCTTCTTGTAGATAAGTCGAGATTGTGCATTTTGTATTAAATCCCGACGCAACTTACGTGTTTCATCTTCAATGTGAGGGTGCAAGGGATCGAGTAAAGCTGCAGTAGTGCATCGGAGTCGAATACTGATCCTCCAGGAAACGCTCAAAGCAAACCACAGACAACGAGAAGATATATTTCTCTTGCACTTAAGTCGGCATTGTGCCTTTTGTATTAAATCCCGACGCTATTTCTGTGTTTCATCGACAATCCGAAAGTGCAAGGGATAGAGTAAACCTGCAGTAGTGCATCGGAATGTAATACTGATCTCCCAGGTAACGCTCAAAGCAAACCACAAACTATGAGAAGATTTACTCTTCATGTACTAAAGGCGGTATTGTGCCGTTTGTATTAAATACCAACGCTATTTCTCTGTTTCATCGTCAATGTGAACGACTAAGGGATGGAGTAAAGCTGCAGTAGTGCTTCGGAATCCAATACTGATCTCCCAGGAAACGTTTGAAGGGAACCTAAATCAATGAGAAGATTTACTCTTCTTGTACCTAAGTCGTCACTGTGCCTCTTGTATTAAATCTCGACGCAATTTCGGTGTTTCATGGTCAATGTGGAGGTCCAAGGGATAGAGTAAAGCTGCAGTAGTGAATCGGAATCTAATACTGAGCTCCTAGAAAACACTCAAAGCGAACCAAAAACAATGAGAAGATTTACCCTTCTTGTACTTAAGTCGGCATTGTGATTTTTGTATTAAATATCGACGCAATTTCTGTGTTTCATCGTCAATTTGAAGGTCCAAGGGATAGAGTAAAGCTGCAGTAGTGCATCAGAATCAAAAACCGATCTCTGAGGAAACGCTCAAAGCAAACCACAAACTATGAGAAGATTTACTCTTCTTGTACTTAAGTGGGCATTGTGCCATTTGTGTTATATCCCGGCGATATTTCTGTGTTTCATCGTCAGTGTGAAGGTCCAAGGAATAGAGTAAAGCTGCAGTAGTGCATCGGAATCTATTACTGATCTCCCAGGAACCGCTCAAACCAAACTACAAACAATAAGCTTCTCTCTTATTACTTAAGTCGGCCAAGTACTTTTTGTATTGAATCCCGACACAATTTCTGTGCTTCATCGTCAATGTGAAGGTCCATGGGATAGAGTAAAGCAGGTGTAGTGCATCGGAAGCTAATACTAATCACCCAGGAAACGCTCAAACGAACCTCAAACAATGAAAAGATTTACTCTACTTGTACTTAGGTCGGGATTGTGCCTTTTGTATTAAAGCCCCACGCAATTTCTGATTTTCATCGCAAATGTGATGGTCCAAGGGGGTAGGGTAAAGCTGCAATAGTGCATCAGAATCTAAAACTGATCTCCCAGGAAACGCTCAAAGCAAACCACAAACAGTGAGAAGTATTACTCTTCTCGTACTTAAGCCGGCATTGTGCCTTTTGTATTAAAACCTGACGCAATATCTGTGTTGCATCGTCAATGTGGAGATCCAAGGGATACAGTTATGCTGCAGAAGTTCATCGGAATCTAAGACTGATAACCCACGAAATGCTGAAAGCAAACCACAAACAATGACAAGATTAGCTCTCCTTGTACTTAAGACGGCATTGTGCCTTTTGTTCTAAATTCCGACGCCATTTCTTTGTTTCATCGTCAATGCGTAGGTCCAAGAGATAGAGTAAACCTGCAGTAGTGCATCTGAAACTAATACTGATCTACCAGGAACCGCTCAAAGCAAACCACAAACCATGAGATGATTTACACTTCTTGTACTTAAGTTGGCATTGTGCCTTTTGTATTAAATCCCGACACAATTTCTGTGTTTCATCGTCAATGTGCAGGTCCACAGGATAGAGTAATGCTGCAGAAGTGCATCGGAATCTAATTGTGATAACCCAAGAAACGCTGAAAGCAAACCACAGACAATGAGAAGATTTACTCTTCTTGTACTTAAGTCGGCATTGTGCATTTTGCATTAAATCCCGACGCAATTTCTGTGTTTCATGGTCAAAGTGAAGGTCCAAGGGATACAGTAACGCAGCAGTAGTGCATCGGAATCTAATACTGATCCCCCAGGAAACGCTCAAAGCAAACCACAAACAATGAGAAGATATACTCTTCTTGTACTTAAGTCGTCATTGTGCCTTTTGTATTAAATCCCGAACTAATTTCTGTGTTTCATCGTTCATGTGAAGGTCCAAGGGATGGAGTAAAGCTGGAGTATGCCATCGGAAGCTAATACTGATCACCCAGGAACGCTCAAACAAACCACGAACAATGAGAAAATTTTCTCTTCTTGTAATTTGGTCGGCATTGTGCCTTTTGTATTAAATCCCGACGCAATTTCTGTGTTTCATCGTCAATGTGAAGGTCCAGTGGATAGAGTAAAGCTGCATTAGTGCATCGGAAACTAATACTGATCTCCCAGGACACGCTCGAAGCTAACAAAAATCAATGAGAAGATTTACTCTTCTTGTACTTAAGACGGCATTGTGCCTTTTGTTCTAAATCCCGACGCCATTTCTTTGTTTCATCGTCAATGCGAAGGTCCAAGAGATACAGTAAAGCTGCAGTAGTGCATCGGAATATAATACTGATCTCCCAAGAGGCGCTCGAAGCAAACCACAAACAATGAGAGGATTTACTGTTCTTGGACTTAAGTAGGCATATTGCTTTTTGTATTAAATCCCGACGCAATTTCTGTGTTTCATCGTCAATGTGAAGGTCCAAGGAATAGAGTAAAGCTGCAGTAGTGCATGAGAATCTTATACTGATCTCCAAGGAAATGCTCGAAGCAAACAATAAACAATGAGGAGATTTACTCTTCTTGTACTTAGGTCGGCATTGTGCCTCTTGTATTAAATCCCGACGCAATTTCTGTGTTTCATCGTAAATGTGAAGGTCCAAGGGATAGAGTAAAGCTGCAGTAGTGCATCGGAAACTAATACTGATCTCCCAGGAAACGCTCAAAGCAAACCACAAACAGTGAGAAGAATTACTCTTCTTTTACATAAGTCGGCATTGTGCTTTTTGTATTAAATCCCGACGCAATTTCTGTGTTTCATCGTCAATGCGAAGGTCCAAGGGGCAGAGGAAAGCTCCAGTAGTGCATCGGAATCTAATACTGATCCCCAGGAAACGCTCAAACCAACCACAAGCAATGAGAAGATTTGCTCCTCTTGTACTTGAGTCGGCATTGTGCCTTTTGTATTTAATCCCGACGCAATTTCTGTGTTTCATCGTCAATGTGAAGAGCCAAGGGATAGAGTAAAGGTGCAGTAGTGCATCTGAATCTAATACTGATCCCCCAGGAAACGCTCAAGCAAACCACAAACAATGAGAAATTTTCTCTTCTTGTACTTAAGTCGGCACTGTGCCTTTTGTATTAAATCCTGACCCAATTTCTCAGTTTTATCGTCAATGTGAAGGTCCAAGGGATAGAGTATAGCTGCAGTAGTGCATCGGAATCTAATACTGAGCTCCCAGGAAACGCTCAAAGCATACTACAAACAAAGAGTAGATTTTCTGTACTTGGACTTATGTCGGCATTGTGCCTTTGGTATTAAATCCTGACGCAATTTCTGTGTTTCACCGTCAATGTGAGGGTCCAAGGAATATAGTAACGCTGCTGAAGTGCATTGGAATCTAATACTGATCTCCCAGGAAACGCTTATAGCAAACTACAAACAATGACATGATTTACTCTTCTTGTACTTAAGTCGTCATTGTGCCTTTTGAGTTAAATCCCGACTCAAAATCTATGTTTCATCGTCAATGTGAAGGTCCAAGGGATAGAGTAAAGCTGCAGTGGTGCATCGAAATCTAATACTGATCTGAGAGGAAACGCTCAAAGCAAACCACAAACAGTGAGAAGAATTACTCTTCTTGTACTCAAGTCGGCATTGTGCCTTTTGTATTATATCCCGACTCATATACTGTGTCTCATCGTCAATGTGAAGGTCCAACGGATAAAGTAAGGCTGCAGTGGTGCATCGGAATCAAATACTGATCTCCAGGAAACGCTCAATGCAAACCACAAACAATGAGAAGATTTGCTATTCTTGTACTTAAGTCGGCATTGTGCCTTTTGTATTAAATCCCGACGCAATTTCTGTGTTTCATCATCAATGTGAAGGTCCAAGGTAAGGAGTAAAGCTGCAGAAGTGCATCGGAATCTAATACTGATCTCCCAGGAAACGCTCAAAGCGAACCAAAAACAATAAGAAGATTAACCCTTCTTGTACTTAAGTCGGCATTGTGCCTTTTGTATTTAATCCCGACGCAATTTCTGAGTTTAAAGGTCAATGTGAAGGACCAAGGCATAGAGTAAAGCTGCAGTAGTGCATCGGAATTTTATACTGATCTCCAGGAAACGCTCAAAGCATACCACAAACAATGGGAAGATTTACTCTTCTTGTGCTTAAGTCGGCATTGTGCCTTTTGTGTTATATCCCGACGCAATTTCTGTGTTTCATCGTCAATGAGAAGGTCCAAGGGATATAGAAAAGCTGGAGTAGTGCATCGGAATCTAATACTGATCTCCCAGGAAACGCTCAAACAAACCACAAACAATGAGAAGAATTCCTCTTCTTCTACTTAAGTTGTCGGTCTGCCTTTTGTATTAAATCCCGACACAATTTCTGTGTTTCATCGTCAATGTGAAGGGAAAAGGGATAGAGTCAATCTGCAGTAGTGCATCGGAATGTAATACTGAATTCCCAGGAAACGCTCAAATCAATCCGCAAACTATAAGATTTTCTCTTCTTGTACTTATGTCGGCGTGTACCTTTAGTATTAAATCCCGACGCAATTCTGTGTTTCATCGTCTATGTGAAGGTCCAAGGTATAGAGTAAAGGTGCAGTGGTGCATCGGAAACTAATACTGATCTCCCAGGAAACGCTCAAAGAAAACCACAAACATTGAGAAGATTTAGGCTTCTTGTACTTAAGACGGTATTGTGCCTTTTCTACTAAGTACCGACGCAATTTCTCTGTTTCATCGTCAATGTGAAGGCCCAAGGGATACAGTAAAGCTGCAGTAGTGCATCGGAATCTAATACTGATCAGCCAGGAAACGCTCAAAGCAAACCACAAACAATGAGAAGGTGTACTCTTCTTGTACTTACGTCGGCATTGAGCTTTTGTATTAAATCCCGACACAACTTCTGTGTATCATCGTCTATGTGAAGGTCCAAGGGATAGAGTAAAGCTGCAGCAGTGCATCGGAATGTAATACTGATCTCCCAGGAAACGCTGAAAGCAAACCACAAACAATGAGAAGATTTACTCTTCTTGTACCTAGGTCGTCATTGTGCCTTTTGTATTATATCCCGACGATATTTCTATGTCTCATCGTCAATGTGAACGTCCAACGGATAGAGGAAAGCTGAAGTCGTTCATGGAAATCTAATACTGATCTCCCAGGAAACGCTCAAACCAAACCACAAAAAATAAGCTTTTCTCTTCTTGTACTTAAGTCCGCCATTTACCTTTTGTGTTAAATCCCGACGCAATATCTGTGTTTCATCGTCAATGTGAAGGTCCAAGGTATAGAGTAAACCTGCAGTAGTGCATCGGAAACTAATATTGATCTCCCAGGAACCGCTCAAAGCAAACCACAAACAATGAGAAGATTTACTCTTCTTTTACTTACGTTGGCATAGTGCCTTTTGTATTAAATCCCGACACAATTTCTGTGTTTCATCGTCAAGGTGAATATCCAAGGGATAGAGTAAAGCGGCAGTAGTGCATAGGAATCTAATACTGATTTCCCAGGAAACGCTCAGATCTAACACCGAACAATGAGAATATTTACTCTTCTTCTACTTAAGTCGGCATTGTGCATTTTGTATTAAATCCCGACGCAATTTCTGTGTTTCATCGTCAAACTGAAGGTAAAAGGGATACAGTAACGCTGCAGTAGTGCATCGGACTCTAATGCTGATCTCCCAGGAAACGCTAAAAGCAAACCACAAACAATGAGAAGATTTACTCTTCTTGTACTTAAGTCGTCATTGTGCCATTTGTATTACATCCCGACACAATTTCTGTGTTTCATCGTAAATGTGAAGGTCCAAGGGATAGAGTAAAGCTGTACAAGTCTATCGGAATCCAAAACAGTTCTCCCAGGAAACCCTCAAAGGAAACCACAAACAATGAGAAGATTTTCTCTTCTTGTACTTAAGTCGGCATTGTGCCTTTTGTATTAAATCCCGACCCAATTTCTGTGTTTCATCGTCAATGTGAAGTTCCAAGGGTTAGAGTAAAGCAGCAGTAGTGCATTGGAATCTAATACTGACCTCCCAGGAAACGCTCAAAGCAAACCACAAACAGTGAGAAGAATTACTCTTCTTGTAGATAAGTCGAGATTGTGCATTTTGTATTAAATCCCGACGCAACTTACGTGTTTCATCTTCAATGTGAGGGTGCAAGGGATCGAGTAAAGCTGCAGTAGTGCATCGGAATCGAATACTGATCCTCCAGGAAACGCTCAAAGCAAACCACAGACAACGAGAAGATATATTTCTCTTGCACTTAAGTCGGCATTGTGCCTTTTGTATTAAATCCCGACGCTATTTCTGTGTTTCATCGACAATCCGAAAGTGCAAGGGATAGAGTAAACCTGCAGTAGTGCATCGGAATGTAATACTGATCTCCCAGGTAACGCTCAAAGCAAACCACAAACTATGAGAAGATTTACTCTTCATGTACTAAAGGCGGTATTGTGCCGTTTGTATTAAATACCGACGCTATTTCTCTGTTTCATCGTCAATGTGAACGACTAAGGGATGGAGTAAAGCTGCAGTAGTGCTTGGGAATCCAATACTGATCTCCCAGGAAACGTTTGAAGCGAACCTAAATCAATGAGAAGATTTACTCTTCTTGTACCTAAGTCGTCACTGTGCCTCTTGTATTAAATCTCGACGCAAATTCGGTGTTTCATGGTCAATGTGGAGGTCCAAGGGATTGAGTAAAGCTGCAGTAGTGAATCGGAATCTAATACTGAGCTCCTAGGAAACACTCAAAGCGAACCAAAAACAATGAGAAGATTTACCCTTCTTGTACTTAAGTCGGCATTGTGATTTTTGTATTAAATATCGACGCAATTTCTGTGTTTCATCGTCAATTTGAAGGTCCAAGGGATAGAGTAAAGCTGCAGTAGTGCATCGGAATCTATTACTGATCTCCCAGGAACCGCTCAAACCAAACTACAAACAATAAGCTTCTCTCTTTTTGTACTTAAGTCGGCCAAGTACTTTTTGTATTGAATCCCGACACAATTTCTGTGCTTCATCGTCAATGTGAAGGTCCATGGGATAGAGTAAAGCAGGTGTAGTGCATCGGAAGCTAATACTAATCACCCAGGAAACGCTCAAACGAACCTCAAACAATGAAAAGATGTACTCTACTTGTACTTAGGTCGGGATTGTGCCTTTTGTATTAAAGCCCCACGCAATTTCTGATTTTCATCGCAAATGTGAAGGTCCAAGGGGGTAGGGTAAAGCTGCAATAGTGCATCAGAATCTAAAACTGATCTCCCAGGAAACGCTCAAAGCAAACCACAAACAGTGAGAAGTATTACTCTTCTCGTACTTAAGCCGGCATTGTGCCTTTTGTATTAAAACCTGACGCAATATCTGTGTTGCATCGTCAATGTGGAGATCCAAGGGATACAGTTATGCTGCAGAAGTTCATCGGAATCTAAGACTGATAACCCACGAAATGCTGAAAGCAAACCACAAACAATGACAAGATTAGCTCTCCTTGTACTTAAGACGGCATTGTGCCTTTTGTTCTAAATTCCGACGCCATTTCTTTGTTTCATCGTCAATGCGTAGGTCCAAGAGATAGAGTAAACCTGCAGTAGTGCATCTGAAACTAATACTGATCTACCAGGAACCGCTCAAAGCAAACCACAAACCATGAGATGATTTACACTTCTTGTACTTAAGTTGGCATTGTGCCTTTTGTATTAAATCCCGACACAATTTCTGTGTTTCATCGTCAATGTGCAGGTCCACAGGATAGAGTAATGCTGCAGAAGTGCATCGGAATATAATTGTGATAACCCAAGAAACGCTGAAAGCAAACCACAGACAATGAGAAGATTTACTCTTCTTGTACTTAAGTCGGCATTGTGCATTTTGCATTAAATCCCGACGCAATTTCTGTGTTTCATGGTCAAAGTGAAGTTCCAAGGGATACAGTAACGCAGCAGTAGTGCATCGGAATCTAATACTGATCCCCCAGGAAACGCTCAAAGCAAACCACAAACAATGAGAAGATATACTCTTCTTGTACTTAAGTCGTCATTGTGCCTTTTGTATTAAATCCCGAACTAATTTCTGTGTTTCATCGTTCATGTGAAGGTCCAAGGGATGGAGTAAAGCTGGAGTATGCCATCGGAAGCTAATACTGATCACCCAGGAACGCTCAAACAAACCACAAACAATGAGAAAATTTTCTCTTCTTGTAATTTGGTCGGCATTGTGCCTTTTGTATTAAATCCCGACGCAATTTCTGTGTTTCATCGTCAATGTGAAGGTCCAGTGGATAGAGTAAAGCTGCATTAGTGCATCGGAATCTAATACTGATCTCCCAGGACACGCTCGAAGCTAACAAAAATCAATGAGAAGATTTACTCTTCTTGTACTTAAGACGGCATTGTGCCTTTTGTTCTAAATCCCGACGCCATTTCTTTGTTTCATCGTCAATGCGAAGGTCCAAGAGATACAGTAAAGCTGCAGTAGTGCATCGGAATATAATACTGATCTCCCAAGAGGCGCTCGAAGCAAACCACAAACAATGAGAGGATTTACTGTTCTTGGACTTAAGTAGGCATATTGCTTTTTGTATTAAATCCCGACGCAATTTCTGTGTTTCATCGTCAATGTGAACGTCCAAGGAATAGAGTAAAGCTGCAGTAGTGCATGAGAATCTTATACTGATCTCCAAGGAAATGCTCGAAGCAAACAATAAACAATGAGGAGATTTACTCTTCTTGTACTTAGGTCGGCATTGTGCCTCTTGTATTAAATCCCGACGCAATTTCTGTGTTTCATCGTAAATGTGAAGGTCCAAGGGATAGAGTAAAGCTGCAGTAGTGCATCGGAAACTAATACTGATCTCCCAGGAAACGCTCAAAGCAAACCACAAACAGTGAGAAGAATTACTCTTCTTTTACATAAGTCGGCATTGTGCTTTTTGTATTATATCCCGACGCAATTTCTGTGTTTCATCGTCAATGCGAAGGTCCAAGGGGCAGAGGAAAGCTCCAGTAGTGCATCGGAATCTAATACTGATCCCCAGGAAACGCTCAAACCAACCACAAGCAATGAGAAGATTTGCTCCTCTTGTACTTGAGTCGGCATTGTGCCTTTTGTATTTAATCCCGACGCAATTTCTGTGTTTCATCGTCAATGTGAAGAGCCAAGGGATAGAGTAAAGGTGCAGTAGTGCATCTGAATCTAATACTGATCCCCCAGGAAACGCTCAATGCAAACCACAAACAATGAGAAATTTTCTCTTCTTGTACTTAAGTCGGCACTGTGCCTTTTGTATTAAATCCTGACCCAATTTCTCAGTTTTATCGTCAATGTGAAGGTCCAAGGGATAGAGTATAGCTGCAGTAGTGCATCGGAATCTAATACTGAGCTCCCAGGAAACGCTCAAAGCATACTACAAACAATGAGTAGATTTACTGTACTTGGACTTATGTCGGCATTGTGCCTTTGGTATTAAATCCTGACGCAATTTCTGTGTTTCACCGTCAATGTGAGGGTCCAAGGAATATAGTAACGCTGCTGAAGTGCATTGGAATCTAATACTGATCTCCCAGGAAACGCTTATAGCAAACTACAAACAATGACAAGATTTACTCTTCTTGTACTTAAGTCGTCATTGTGCCTTTTGAGTTAAATCCCGACTCAAAATCTATGTTTCATCGTCAATGTGAAGGTCCAAGGGAAAGAGTAAAGCTGCAGTGGTGCATCGAAATCTAATACTGATCTGACAGGAAACGCTCAAAGCAAACCACAAACAGTGAGAAGAATTACTTTTCTTGTACTCAAGTCGGCATTGTGCCTTTTGTATTATATCCCGACTCATATACTGTGTCTCATCGTCAATGTGAAGGTCCAACGGATAAAGTAAGGCTGCAGTGGTGCATCGGAATCAAATACTGATCTCCAGGAAACGCTCAATGCAAACCACAAACAATGAGAAGATTTGCTATTCTTGTACTTAAGTCGGCATTGTGCCTTTTGTATTAAATCCCGACGCAATTTCTGTGTTTCATCATCAATGTGAAGGTCCAAGGTAAGGAGTAAAGCTGCAGAAGTGCATCGGAATCTAATACTGACCTCCCAGGAAACGCCCAACGCCAAGAACAATCAATGAGAAGATTTTCTGTTCTTGTACTTAAGTCGGCATTCTGCCAGTTGAATTAAATCCCGACGCAGATTCTGTGTTTCATCGTCAATGTGAAGGTCCAAGGGATAGAGTATAGCTGCAGTAGTGCATCGGAATCTAAACTTGATCTCCCAGGAAACGCTCGAAGCAAACCAAAACCAATGAGAAGATTTTCTCTTCTTGTACTTACGTCGGCTTTGTCCATTTTGTGTTAAATACCGACGCAATTTCTGTGTTTCATCGTCAATTTGAAGGTCTGAGGAATAGAGTAAAGCTGCAGTAGTGCATCGGTATCTTATACAGATCTCCCAGGAAACGCTCAAAGCAAACCACAAACTATGAGAAGATTTACTCTTCTTGTACTTAATTCGGCATTGTGCCTTTTGTATTAAATTCCGACGCAATTTCTGTGTATCACCGACAGTGTGAAGGTCCAAGAGATAGAGTAAAGCTGCAGCAGTGCATCGGAATTGTAACAATTAAAACATATAAAATAAAATGATAATAAAATATAATAATAATAATTTGTAATAATAATGATTGTTTGTTTGGATAAGTAATTGAGGATTAAAATTTTACGCCGTGAATTTATCGAGCTTCGGACGTCGAAGATGTACGGTACATAGCCAGGGCTCATTATATATTTTTTTTTGTAGACAGAGTCTGACATCTGACCTCAGCATCAATCATGAAAATGTTGCGACTAAAACTACTAAAACAAAGCATAGCATAGAATTAAATAAACATATATTCATTTCAACATATACATTACGATATAAATTACACTTAGGTAAAATTCTAGATAAATAGTGGCAGATCATTCACAAATGAGAGCGACTTATTAATTCTGCGCCTCTTTTCTGCTAATAAATATCAATATGGCTAACTGTGGAGCCGCACAATATATTAAGTCCTTCTATGACAACGAATGACATGAGAGTGTTGATGCCTACTCGCTGTGACAAGAGAGCGGTGTTAATTGCTTTATTTTGCATTCTCTTGTCTTAAAAAATCGATGCATATAATCTAAGTTAACTAAATTAAATATTGTCTGTGCTCGAGTGCAAATGGTTCCTTAAACTGCCCCCCAAATTGCGAGAGCAATGGTGTACCACCTGCAGCTGAGCAAGTTGTTGACGTATTTTCTTTATTTGTCATGTCATGAATCATAAGTTATTATGTATCTTGTTTCACAGATTCAACATACTTAAAATATCATAAAATGTCTTACATCCACAAAAATACATAAATAATAATTACATACAAGATCAATGAATGTGTAAAGAAAAAATAAAAATATTCGTTTTCGAGCAGTATTGAACTCAGGAACTGCAGTATCAGAGACTAGCGAAGTGGCTCAGTGCTATCACTGCTAGCATGCATACAGTTCTCAATATTATGTAACAGTTCTACACAGACTGTAACGAATTTCGTAGTTTGTATTCACTTGTGCTGTTATTTTGTAAAAATTTTGTTGGGCATATAGTCCGTTGTTCTCTTTCACTTCAAAATGTTATTACACATGTTCATTCAATAAATAAAATTAATTAATGGTTTTGTGCATATTCAGAGATATGTGAACATATTCTCTTTAGAATGTCACTTGGTAGTAAAGGTTTATACTGTGCTAAAGTCTTTGCACTTTAAAATAAATGTCACGTGTCACACGTTTTGTTTACATTGAGACGGAAGTTCTTGAAGAAACAAGTTGGAGATCAAGAATCTCGCAACGAAGCGTGCTTTGGAAGACATAGTTAAAATGTGGTTTCGTCTTGGTAGGAATTCATGGTGTCAGTGGTTCCATACTGACCAGTCCGTGTTACATCTACTCAATAACCTCCATATTTCGTCTTCCAAAAAGCGTATGTCGTCTCCTGGATATTGTGTCGTCGTTTCGTGGAAAAGTGTGCCGTGGTTTTGCTACTCACATCACCTATAGTGTTCCATCATGAGCACAGTGAACCGTTTTTTTTAATATTTGCACACAACTTGTTCATACATTGTTCGTTGCAAAACAAAATGTTCGTTCACAACAGAGAGCACAAAACATAACAAATATCACTTCACTTTGAGTACAGTTTTCTGTTACATATTTACATAGATATAAAAATTTTCTGTGAAACATGTATCTATACATTTACACTACATTGTTTCGTAATACATATACATTTTTTATATTTTTCAATTGCATTAAACTAGATATTTACAAATACATATGGGTCAGACATAAAAAAAAATTACCTAATAGGTTCAGTGTATTGTGATACATTCAGAAAATCCATTTTCTTTTATAGGTCTCTTCCCCTTTTTAATAAAGTTTTCCTTTTAAGTATATTTTCCTTTACATCAGTACTACACATTAAGTGTTCTTCCTCATTAAATGTTTCCTGCAACATAAACTTTCATAATAGGTTAGAAAACATCCTTGAGATGATCTGTCCTGAAAAGTCATGATTACAATAAGACACGACACGTCACATCCACAATCAATTCCAAATTAGCACATGCACAAAGTATCATTTACAAATAAAATAAATTATATAGCCTTGCTCAATTAATCTCATTTGTCATTTCCTGTAGAGTGTTTTTTTTTGTGCATGTTGTGTTCATGTGGATTGTGGTGTGAGTGTGAATAGCAAATCAAGTGTCTATCATGCCAATTAATATATCAGGTTCAGAGCAGCAATTGTCTCCGGTCATTTAGTCTGTCAGCTTGTCTGCAAGGTATTAACAAATATAATCAGTAACTGTGCTTTGCATGAAAATTATTAGTTCTTCCTGTGTCTTATCTTCTTGCTGCTGCTGCTGTTACTGCTGGTGCTGTAAAATGTAGATACTTAAGATTATAGCTTATATCTTCTTCTTCTTCCAGCTTGAAGTACCAGATGTGACTTACCTTGTTTTTGTATCAGCATACTCTGCTAAGGGCTAAAAGTTTTCAAATCTTTGTGAGGGTACAAACCTAAAATTCTTATATTCTTGGGGTTTTGTAACAGATATGCTCCAGGGTGTGGTATATCAATGATTGTGTAAGGACCTTCATATAATGGACGCCACTTAACATTACGTTTTAGAGGTAATGACGATTTGTAGTGGGTCTTAAGTAAAACTTGCATGCCTATTGTAAAGTTTTGCCTTCTTTTCAGATTAGCACCATAGTTCTTATTTCTAATGTCAGCTTGTTCAGTAATTGCAATGAGTACTTCCCTTACCTTTTCCTCGTGTGAAGGTTTGGTGTCAGAAAATTTTGGTAGTGGGTTGCTCCATTCATTAGTTTCCTTTGTGTCAAACATGATTTCTCTGGGAGTGTAGGGTGTGTTGTATATATTTAAATTGTTGTGTATTTCCTCAAAAAGTGCTAGGTAATGTATCCAGTTTGTGTGCTGTGTTGAGGTATAAGTTCTCATGAATCTATTTAATTCTCTAAAAACTCTCTCACAAGGGTTGGCTGATGCATGAAACTTTGAAATAAAGATGTTCTTAATGTTATTGTCCTTTAGAAATTTTCTCCAGGTGAATCCTGCATAATACTTGGCGTTATCTGATAGAATGGCTTTAGGTTTTCCACAGTATGGCATGTAATCATTTGTGAATCTTCTGATGATGGTGTTTGCTGTGGGTGACTTAATGGCAAAAAGTTTGATGTGCTTAGAAAATATGTCATAAAATGCTAGAATGTATTTGCAACCTCCGATGCTAGTTGCATGAGGTCCGCTAATATCTGTACAAAGTATCTCTCTAGGTCCAGTAGGTAAGATAGAGTGCAAATCTGTTTTGGTGGATTGATTTTGTGGCTTGGATTTTTGACATATGAGACATTTGCTGATAACATCATGTATTTTTCTTCTCATGTTTGGAAAATAGCAGTATGTATGTAACTTGTTTAGACATTTCTTTGTTCCGTAGTGTCCCCAAACTGTGTGAGTGTGTGCAACGAGATTGTGTACAGAATCTTGTGGTATGCAAACGCACCAGTTAGTAGCATTTGTGTGTCTTTTGTAGAAAAGTATGTTGTTGTGTAACATGTATCTGTCTTGTAAAGTGTCATTGTGTTGTTGTACTATGATTTGTTTTATTTTGTACCAGTGTGGATCTGAATCTTGTAGTGTTGCAATGTTCTTGCATAGGTCTATGTAGTATTGTGTAAACTGTTTGTCTTGCATGAGTAGTATTCTGTAATCGTGTGTGTTCTCAAAGTCTCTATTGTTATGGTGTAATCCTTGCGGTAGTCTTGAAAGTGTGTCAGCTATTACGTTGTCTTTTCCCTTGATGTGCTTGATTTCAAAAGAGTGATTCTGTAATGCAAGTGCCCATCGTGTAAGTCTGGGATGAATGAGTTTACATGACAAAAGGAATGTAAGTGCTTGATGGTCAGTGTATATAATGGCGTGTCTTCCATACAGATAATAATTAAACTTTTTAAATGCCCATATAATAGATAATGTTTCCAATTCTGTGGTGGAGTAAGATCTTTCACATTCCGTTAAAGTATGACTGGCAAAACCAATGATCTTAATATGTTCTGAAGTTTCTGTATTAACAAGTTGAAATAAACAACATCCCAAACCAATGTTTGATGCATCACAAGCAATACAAAAGTTCAAATTGAAGTCTGGATGTTCCAGCATGTTAGAATTTACTAAGGCTTCTTTGATTTTAGTAAAGTCATTTTCACAGTCTTGGTTCCAAATCCATACCTGGTTCTTCTTTAATAAGTTTAGTAAGTATCTGCTATTGAGTAACTGTTTAGGTATGAATCGTCTGAAAAATGAGCATAGACCGAGAAATGATTTTAACTGTTTCTTATTAGTGGGACTGGGGAAATGTCTGATAGCATCTAATTTTGACGGGTCAGGTTTAATGCCTTGTGTGTTGATGATGTGTCCTAGGTATTTGATCTCACAACAAGCAAATCTAGATTTACAAATATTGGCAGTGATACCAGCTTGTGTGAATCTGCATAGTAAAGTGTTCAGGGTATCAGTGTGATCCTTCCAGGTTTTTGAGGCAATCAGTATGTCATCTACATAGTGTGTAACAGTTTCTAGTAAATCATCACCGAGTACAGAGTTTAGTGCAGTAATGAATACTCCTGAGCTTACATTTAGGCCAAATGGTAATACACAAAATTGATAAGTTCTGCCACCAAACATAAAGGCTGTATATTTTCTGGATTCTTTGCTTATTGGCACCTGCCAAAACGAATTTTTAAGGTCTATTGTAGAGAAATATTTTGCATCCAAGAACTTCTGAAGTTGTTCGTCAAGATTTTCTGGTTGTGTCCTCACAGGTAAGATAATTTGGTTGATAGCTCTTGCATCTAATACTAACCTGATACTTCCATTGTGTCTTTTCACTACATGCAAAGGGCTACAATATGGAGATGTTGATGGTTCTATAATATTCCATGTAATCATTTTCTTTAGTTCTTCCCAAACTGCAGGTCGCAGAGCTAGAGGTACATGTATGACTTGTGGTAATAGATTTGGTGAGGCTTGACTTCAATTGATCCTACCTGGCTTACTAGTGAAAACATCCTTATTCTTAAGTAAAATATGTTTAAGCTGGGATCTCTCCTCTTCATTAATAGCATCACATTCTGATAACTTAGAATTAATTTGTGTAAGTACATCATTCACTCCCTCACCGTGTGATACAGGTTGTTGTGTGGAATCTACATCTACATCTACATCTACATCTACATTGATACTCCGCAAGCCACCCAACGGTGTGTGGCGGAGGGCACTTTACGTGCCACTGTCATTACCTCCCTTTCCTGTTCCAGTCGCGTATGGTTCGCGGGAAGAACGACTGTCTGAAAGCCTCCGTGCGCGCTCTAATCTCTCTAATTTTACATTCGTGATCTCCTCGGGAAGTATAAGTAGGGGGAAGCAATATATTCGATACCTCATCCAGAAACGCACCCTCTCGAAACCTGGCGAGCAAGCTACACCGCGATGCAGAGCGCCTCTCTTGCAGAGTCTGCCACTTGAGTTTATTAAACATCTCTGTAACGCTATCACGGTTACCAAATAACCCAGTGACGAAACGCGCCGCTCTTCTTTGGATCTTCTCTATCTCCTCCGTCAACCCGACCTGGTACGGATCCCACACTGATGAGCAATACTCAAGTATAGGTCGAACGAGTGTTTTGTAAGCCACCTCCTTTGTTGATGGACTACATTTTCTAAGCACTCTCCCAATGAATCTCAACCTGGTACCCGCCTTACCAACAATTAGTTTTATATGATCATTCCACTTCAAATCGTTCCGTACGCATACTCCCAGATATTTTACAGAAGTAACTGCTACCAGCGTTTGTTCCGCTATCATATAATCATACAATGAAGGATCCTTCTTTCTATGTATTCGCAATACATTACATTTGTCTATGTTAAGGGTCAGTTGCCACTCCCTGCACCAAGTGCCTATCCGCTGCAGATCTTCCTGTATTTCGCTACAATTTTCTAATGCAGCAACTTCTCTGTATACTACAGCATCATCCGCGAAAAGCCGCATGGAACTTCCGACACTATCTACTAAGTCATTTATATATATTGTGAAAAGCAATGGTCCCATAACACTCCCCTGTGGCACGCCAGAGGTTACTTTAACGTCTGTAGACGTCTCTCCATTGATAACAACATGCTGTGTTCTGTTTGCTAAAAACTCTTCAATCCAGCCACACAGCTGGTCTGATATTCCGTAGGCTCTTACTTTGTTTATCAGGCGACAGTGCGGAACTGTATCGAACGCCTTCCGGAAGTCAAGAAAAATAGCATCTACCTGGGAGCCTGTATCTAATATTTTCTGGGTCTGATGAACAAATAAGGCGAGTTGGGTCTCACACGATCGCTGTTTCCGGAATCCATGTTGATTCCTACATAGTAGATTCTGGGTTTCCAGAAATGACATGATACGCGAGCAAAAAACATGTTCTAAAATTCTACAAGAGATCGACGTAAGAGATATAGGTCTATAGTTTTGCGCATCTGCTCGACCACCCTTCTTGAAGACTGGGACTATCTGTGCTCTTTTCCAATCATTTGGAACCCTCCGTTCCTCTAGAGACTTGCGGTACACGGCTGTTAGAAGGGGGGCAAGTTCTTTCGCGTACTCTGTGTAGAATCGAATTGGTATCCCGTCAGGTCCAGTGGACTTTCCTCTATTGAGTGATTCCAGTTGCTTTTCTATTCCTTGGACACTTATTTCGATGTCAGCCATTTTTTCGTTTGTGCGAGGATTTAGAGAAGGAACTGCAGTGCGGTCTTCCTCTGTGAAACAGCTTTGGAAAAAGGTGTTTAGTATTTCAGCTTTACGCATGTCATCCTCTGTTTCAATGCCATCATCATCCCGTAGTGTCTGGATATGCTGTTTCGAGCCACTTACTGATTTAACGTAAGACCAGAACTTCCTAGGATTTTCTGTCAAGTCGGTACATAGAATTTTACTTTCGAATTCAATGAACGCTTCACGCATAGCCCTCCTTACGCTAACTTTGACATCGTTTAGCTTCAGTTTGACTGAGAGGTTTTGGCTGCGTTTAAACTTGGAGTGGAGCTCTCTTTGCTTTCGCAGTAGTTTCCTAACTTTGTTGTTGTACCACGGTGGGTTTTTCCCGTCCCTCACAGTTTTACTCAGCACGTACCTGTCTAAAACGCATTTTACGATTGCCTTGAACTTTTTCCATAAACACTCAACATTGTCAGTGTCGGAACAGAAATTTTCGTTTTGATCTGTTAGGTAGTCTGAAATCTGCCTTCTATTACTCTTGTTAAACAGATAAACCTTCCTCCCTTTTTTTATATTCCTATTAACTTCCATATTCAGGGATGCTGCAACGGCCTTATGATCACTGATTCCCTGTTCTGTACATACAGATTCGAAAAGTTCGGGTCTGTTTGTTATCAGTAGGTCCAAGATGTTATCTCCACGAGTCGGTTCTCTGTTTAATTGCTCGAGGTAATTTTCGGATAGTGCACTCAGTATAATGTCACTCGATGCTCTGTCCCTACCACCCGTCCTAAACATCTGAGTGTCCCAGTCTATATCTGGTAAATTGAAATCTCCACCTAAGACTATAACATGCTGAGAAAATTTATGTGAAATGTATTCCAAATTTTCTCTCAGTTGTTCTGCCACTAATGCTGCTGAGTCGGGAGGTCGGTAAAAGGAGCCAATTATTAACCTAGTTCGGTTGTTTAGTGTAACCTCCACCCATAATAATTCACAGGAACTATCCACTTCTACTTCACTACAGGATAAACTACTACTAACAGCGATGAACACTCCACCACCGGTTGCATGCAATCTATCCTTTCTAAACACCGTGTGTACCTTTGTAAAAATTTCGGCAGAATTTATCTCTGGCTTAAGCCAGCTTTCTGTACCTATGTCAGTCTCACGTATAATCTGTATCTTGTAGCCAGAACAGTGCTTGTTATGGTCTACTAGTCGAGTATCCAAGTTCAAAAGTATGTCTCTGCCTTCATACTTAAAATAACAAATGCCTTTGGAGAAGTCTATAGTACAGTCCTTCTCGCAAAGAAAATCAGTACCCAATATACAATTGGCAGCAAGGTTTTGGACAACTAGGAAAGGCCATTGTACAATTCCATTTCCCATATTAACAGTCACAAATACCTGCTTATTAACTCTACTTGACTTATTACCTAATGCAGTTAATATTAAACAGTTCTGAACTGGGAACTCTGGTATCTTAGAAGTTTTCTTCATCATAGTATAAAAATTGTGAGAAATCACACTGACAGCAGCTCCTGTATCAATAATTATGTTAGTAGGTATACCTCCTACAATGCCTGAGGTGGAAGACAGTACAAATCTTTTCTTTACATTGTGACATTGTGTGTTGTCATTTATCAGATCATCAGCTAAGTTTCCACTTTCATTATATCTTAAGAACGGTGTAGGCAACTCTTGTTGTGTAAATGTTAATTTTTCTTGTTTCACAGTTTCACTAGCAAGTGTGTATTCAAACATAGTTTCTAAATTGAAGTTGCCCCCCAAATGTTCCTCAGTCACGACCTGGGGCTCAGTAATGACTGGTTCTAGTTTACCTGGTTTGTCTGGTCATTGGTAAGTGTAGTTGTAGTTTCATTAGCTACCTCAATAATATTTACATTTGGATATTGTCTTTGCCAATCACCTGTCTGTTTTCGGTTGGCTGAAGTCACTTGTTGGTTTGTGTTGCTTGTTTGCACAAAATTCCCTTGTGGCATCTGAACATGATTTTGTGGTGGCGGTTGCGGTGTTTGCCACTGTCTCACATAATACTGGTTGTCGTTCTGATTAAAGTGTGGTGTAAGTGTTCCATTTCTTGTGTAATCTGTGTTGTTGTTTCTTTGCCAGTGTTTCTGTTTTGCTTTGTGTGCGTTGTTGTTTCCACTATTCCTTCTTGAATTAAAATTGTTGTTTCTTCGTTTTCTGTACGGGTTATCTCCCTGTGTATAGTCGTAGTTGTTGTTTGTGTGCAGCTGTGAGTTGTGGTGACTGTTTTGCATGTTTACTGTGTGTTGTGAATTTTGCTGTGTGTTTGGTAATGTAGCAATGTAGACATGTTGATTCCTACTGCGTGAGTTGTGTGTTTGTTCTTGTTCTTCATATAGTACATCAACAGCATCTAACTTTTCCAAAAAATATTCAGGATCGTCGTCCGGTAAGTACAGTAATTTTTCTTTAATATTAAAAGGAAGTCTTGCTTTCAGTGATCGGATCACATCTTTTGGTTTCACTGGTTCATTAATGAAGTGTGTCATGTTTAGGTACTTCTCGAAATATCTGCACAGGTTGCCGTTTTTAGGATTGAAGTGTTCGGGTTCAGTGACTTGTTTGCGGATGCGTTCCTGCACAGTGGGTGACCAAAACTTATTCAAGAAGGCGCGTTCAAACTGCTCGTATGTTACACATCTGTCGCTTTCATGGTAAGCCCAGACAGCAGCGTCCCCTTGAATGTAATCCACAACGTACGCAATGCGTTTGTGGTCGCTCCACGAACGTGGGAATGCGTTCCTAAAAGCTTTTAAGAAGATGACAGGGTGTACAGTGTTTTTGCCTGGTATAAAAGGTTGGAATTTACAGTGCTTGAATAGACTTTCTTCTTCTTTGTTACGTGTTCGTCTGTTTCTTTCCGTGCAATCATTGAATTCTTCCCTGTGTGTACATGGTTCTTCATCAGAATAATTGTATTATATTTCAGGTGATGGGTATCTGTTGCTATGCGTGTCAGTGTATTGTGTATTTGAGTGTGGAAATTCGTGTGTGTACATGTGTTCATTTCCGAATCGAGATTTTCTTCTGTGTGTGTAAAAATGTGTAGTGGGTGTACTATTCTGTTGTGCTTGGCATTGAGTTGTCTTTGTTTGCATATCGTCATCGATTACTTGTCTATTGTTGTTCATGTATTCCACTACAGAATCGTGCACAATATGTGGCAATTTGTTTTGTATACATTCTTCAAAACTTTCGTCTTTGTGTGCCGTCCATTCTTTAAATTGTGAATTAATGCGAGACAAATGGGGTTCAGCCTCTATCTGTATTGTTGTGTGAATCTGTTTGTGAATGTCAGCTACGTTTGTTTCTATTGTATTCACCTTTAAATTAATTTCGTCACATGCGTGCGTGTTTGATTCTAGTTTGCAATTAATAGTTTCACAGGTTTTTGTCAAGTCATGGATGTGATTGGCATTGTCGCTTTGTCGTAACTCTAAATTTTCGAATTTTTAAGATCGTCGACCTGTTTGGAAAGACGTGTATTAATTTCATCTACCTTTTGACTCAGTGTGGCGAAGTCTGATTTTATGTCATTCCTGAAGGCTGCATAGTCTGTCATTAATTGTGAGAATTTTTCGTCATTATCTTGCTTAATATTGGATATGCCTTCCAAAATTGAATTCAGTATAGCGCCAAAATTTTGATTGCAAAATGAGCTTGCCCCCGCCGCGTCATTAGACGTGACGTGGTCTCTCAGGTTTGGTTCGGAGTTGCTCCTTTCGGCGTTTGTGTGTATGTGTAGCAGGTTATTTTGATGCGTTTGCGTGTCTGTATTAATTTCTGTGTCTGACTGTGTCTGTGTATCCATGTTTGCATTACTTGATTGTTGTTCCATTGTGTACTGGTGTCGAGTTTTTACCATATCGTGAATAAATTGTGTGCAAGAAAAAAAATCGTTTAAACGCGTAGTGTGAAAATGTACTGCCTATGTGTGTGTTTAAATGACTGAGAATGATTGAGAGATGACTTTAAAGATCGAAAGTAGCATACGTGTTAATGGTGACTAGCCATGTTGCTTGAATCTTGTACAATGTCGGCCATTTTGTGCAATGTAACTTGCGTATTGTTGGATCGGAATGTAATCTTCTGAATAATGAGATTTCGTGGAATTTAGAAAAAATTACTGAATGGAAACTGAATACTGAATTTAATGCTGAGAAAAATAATTTTGAATGAAAAATGTGCTTGGAATCAATTGTGGATGAGCAAGTGCTGCGTCTTACCGTACATGTCGTCTTGATTGCATTTCCAGTCCAAATTGTCTCCAGATTTTATTCGTTTTCTTCAATATTCTCATCACATAGTTTGTTGCCCGGTCAGGATGTACATGAGAAAGCACAATTAGTTGTAGTACAGATACAATAATGAGTCCTGGCACATAGTCGCCAGTGTAACAAATAAAACATATAGAATAAAATGATAATAAAATATAATAATAATAATTTGTAATAATAATGATTGTTTGTTTGGATAAGTAATTGAGGATTAAAATTTTACGCCGTGAATTTATCGAGCTTCGCACGTCCGAAGATGTACGGAACGTAGCCAGGGCTCATTAATATATTTTTTTTGTAGACAGAGTCTGATATCTGACCTCAGCATCAATCATGAAAATGGAGCGACTAAAACTACTAAAACAAAGCAAAGCATAAGATTAAATAAACATATATTCATTTCAACATATACATTACGATATAAATTACACTTACATAAAATTCTAGATAAATAGTGGCAGATCATTCACAAATGAGAGCGACTTATTAATTCTGCGCCTCTTTTCTGCTAATAAATATCAATATGGCCAACTGTGGAGCCGCACAAAATATTAAGTCCTTCTAGGACAACGAATGACATGAGAGTGTTGATGCCTACTCGCTGTGACAAGAGAGCGGTGTAAATTGCATTATTTTGCATTCTCTTGTCTTAAAAAATCGATACATATAATCTAAGTTAACTAAATTAAATGTTGTCTGTGCTCGAGTGCAAATGGTTCCTTAAAGAATCCAATACTGATCTCCCAGAAGACGCTCAAGGCAAATAACAAACAATGCGAAGATTTTCTCTTCTTGTCCTTAAGACGGCATTGTGCACATTTGTATTAAACCCCGACGCAATTTCTGTGTTTTATCGTCAATGTTAAGATCCAAGGGATAGAGTAAAACTGCAGTTGTGCATCGGAATCTAATACTGATCTCTCAGGAAACGCTCAAAGCAAACCAAAAACTATGAGAAGATTTGCTCTTCTTGTACTTATGTCGGCATTGTGCCTTTTCTATTAAATCCCGACGCAACATCTGTGTTTCATCGTCAATGTGAGGGTCCAAGGGATATAGTAAAGCTGCAGTTGTGCATCGGAATCTAATACTCAATTCCCAGGAAACGCTCAAAGCAAACCAGAAACGTTGAGAAAATTTACTCCGCTTGTACTTATGTCGGCATTGTGCCTACTGTATTAAATCCCGACGCAATTTCTGTGTTTCATCGTCAATGCGAAGGTCCAAGGGATAGAGTAAAGCTGCAGTAGTGCGTCGGAATCTAATTCTGATCCCCAGGAAACGCTCAAAGCAAACCACAAACAATGAGAAGATTTACTCCTCTTGTACTTAAGTCGGTATTGTGCCATTTGTATTAAATCCCGAAGCAATTTCTGTGAATCATAGTCAATGTGAAGCTCCAAGGGATAGAGTAAAGCTGCAGTTGTGCTTCGGAACTAATACTGATCTCCCAGGAAACGCTCAAAGCAAACCGCAAATAATGAGAGGATTTACTCTTTTTGTACTTAAGTCGGCATTCTGCCTTTTGTATTAAGTCCCGACGGAATTTCTGTGTATCATCGTCAATGTGAAGGTCCAAGGGATAAAGTAAAGCTGCAGTAGTGCATCGGAATCCAATACTGATCTCCCAGGAAACGCTCAAGGCTAATAACAAACAATGAGAAAATTTACTCTTCTTGTCCTTTAGTCGGCTTTGTGCTATTTGTATTAAATCCCGACGCAATTTCCGTGTTTCATCGTCAATGTTAAGATCCAAGGGATAGAGTAAAGCTGCAGTAGTGCATCGGAATCTAATACTGATCTCTCAAGAAACGCTCAAAGCAAACCACAAACGAAGAGAAGATTTTCTCTTCTTGTACTTAAGTCGGCATTGTGCCTTATGTATTAAATCCCGACGCAATTTCTGTGTTTCATCGTCAATGTGAAGGTCCAAGGGATAGAGTATAGTTGCAGTAGTGCATCGGAATCTAATACTGAGCTCCCTGGAAACGCTCGAAGCAAACCACAAAAAAATTAGAAGTTTTGCTCTTCTTGTACTTAAGTCGGCATTGTGACTTTTGTTTTAAATCCCGACGCAATTTCTGTGGTTCGTCGTCAATGTGAAGGTCCAAGGGATACAGTAAAGCTGCAGAATTGCATCGGAATCTAGTACTGGTCTCCCAGGAAACGTTCAAAGCATACCACAAACAATGTGAAGATTTTCTCTTCTTGTACTTAAGTCGGCATTCTGCCATTTGAATTAAATCCCGATGCGATTTCTGTGTGTCATCGTCAATGTGAGGGCCCAAGGGATATAGAAAAGCTGCCGTAGTGCATCGTAATCTAATACTGATATCGTAGGAAACGCTCAAAGCAAACCACATACGATGACAAGATTAACCCTTCTTGTACTTAAGTCGTCATTGTGCCTTTTGTGTTACATCCCGACGCAATATCTGTAAATCATCGTCAAAGTGAAGGTTCAAGGGATAGAGTAAAGCTGGAGTAGTTCACCGGAAACTAATACTGATTTCCCAGGACACGCTCAAGGCAAACCATAAACAATGAGAACATTTACTCTTCTTATACTTAAGTCGGCATTCTGAATTTTGTATTAAAGCCCGACGCAATTTCTGTGTTTCATCGTCAATGTGAAGGACCAAGGGATAGAGTAAAGCTGCAGTAGTGCATCTGACTCTAATACTGATTTCCCAGGAAACGCTCAAAGAAAACCACAAACAGTGAGAAGATATTACTCTTCTTGTACATAAGTCGGCATTGCGGCTTTTGTATTAAATCCCGACGCAATTTCTTTGTTTCATCGTCAGGGTGAAGGACCAAGGGATAGAGGAAAGCTGCAGTAGTGCATCGGAATCTAATACTGATCTCCAGGAAACGCTCAAAGCAAACCACAAGCAATGAGGAGATTTGCTACTCTTGTACTTAAGTCGGCCCTGTGCCTTTTGTATTAAATCACGACGCGATTTCTGTGTTTCATCGTCAATGTTAAGATCCAAGGGATAGAGTAAAGCTGCAGTAGTGCATCGTAATCTAATACTGATCTCTCAAGAAACGCTCAAAGCAAACCACAAACTATGAGAAGATTTGCTCTTTTTGAACTTAAGTCGGTATTGTGCCTTATGTATTAAATCCCGACGCAATTTCTGTGTTTCATCGTCAATGTGAAAGTCCAAGGGATAGACTAAGGCTGCAGTAGTGCATCTGAATCTAATACTGATCTCCCAGGTAACGCTCAAAGCAAACCACAAACAATGAGAAGATATTCTCTTCTTGTACTTAAGTCGGCATTGTGCCTTATGTATTAAATCCCGACGCAATTTCTTTGTTTCATCGTCAATGGGAGGGTCCAAGGCATCGAGTATAGCTGTAGTAGTGCATCGGAATCTAATACTGAGCTCCCCGGAAACGCTCAAAGCAAACCACAAACCATGAGAAGATTTGCTCTTCTTGTACTTAAGTTGGCATTGTGCCTTTTGTTTTAAATCCCGACCCAATTTCTGTGTATCATCGTCAATGTGAAGGTCCAAGGGATAGAGTAAAGCTGAAGAAATGCATCGGAATCTAGTACTGATCTCCCAGGAAACGCTCAAAGCATACCACAAACAATGTGAAGATTTTCTCTTCTTGTACTTAAGTCGGCATTCTGCCATTTGAATTAAATCCCGACGCAATTTCTGTCCCTCATCGTCAATGTGAGGGTCTAAGGGATATAGTAGAGCTGCTGTAGTGCATCGTAATCTAATACTGATCTCGCAGGAAACGCTCAAAGCAAACCACAAACGATTACAAGATTCACCCTTCTTGTACTTAAGTCGTCATTGTCACTTTTGCGTTACATCCCGACGCAATATCTGTAAATCATCAACAAAGTGAAGGTCCAAGGGATAGAGAAAAGCTGGAGTAGTTCACCGGAAACTAATATTGATTTCCCAGGACACGCTCAGAGCAAACCATAAACAATGGGAACATTTACTCTTCTTGTACTTAAGTCGGCATTGTGCCTTTTGTATTAAAGCCCGACGCAATTTCTGTGTTTCATCGTCAATGTGAAGGTCCAAGGGATAGAGTAAAGCTGCAGTAGTGCATCGGAATCTAATACTGATCTCCCAGGAAACGCTCAAGGCAAACCACAAACAGTGAGAAGAATTACTCTTCTTGTACATTAGTCGGCATTGTGCCTTTGGTATTAAATCCCAACGCTATTTCTGTGTTTCATCGTCAGGGTGAAGGACCAAGGGATTGAGGATAGCTGCAGTAGTGCATCGGAATCTAATACTGATCTCCAGGAAACCCTCAAAGCAAACCACAAGCAATGAGGAGATTTGCTCTTCTTGTACTTAAGTCGGCATTGTGCCTTTTGTATTACATCGCGACGCAATTTCTGCGTTTCATCGGCAATGTGAAGGTCCAAGGGATAGAGCATCAATGCAGTAGTGCATCGGAATCTAATACTGTTCTCCCAGGAAACGCTCAAAGCAAACCACAAACAATGAGAAGATTTTATCTTCTTGTACTTAAGTCGGCATTGTGCCTTTTGTATTATATCCCGGCGATATTCCTGTGTTTCATCGTCAATGTGAAGCTCCAAGGGATATAGTAAAGCTGCAGTAGTGCATCGGAATCTAATACTGATCTCCCAGGAAACGCTCACTGAAACCACGAACAATGAGAAGATTTACACTTCTTCTACATAAGTTGGTGTTGTGCCTTTTATATTAAATCCCGACGTAATTTCTGTGTTTCATTGTCAACGCGAAGGTCCAGGGGATAGAGTAATACTGCAGTAGTGCATCGGAATCTAATACTGATCCCCCAGGAAACGCTTAAAGCAAACCGCAAACAAAGAAATGATTTACTCCTCTTCTAATTAACTCGGTATTTAGCCTTTTGTATTAAATCCCGACGCAATATCTGTGTTTCATCGTCAATGTGAAGGTCCAAGGGATGGAGTAAAGCTGCAGTAGTGCATTTGAATCCAATACTGATCTCCCACGAATCGCTCAAAGCAAACCTCAAACAATGAGAAGATTTTATCTTCTTGTACGTAAGTCGGCATTGTGCCTTTTGTATTAAATTCCGACGCAATTTCTGTGTTTCATCGTCAGTGTGGTGGTCCAAGGGTTAGAGTATAGCTGCAGTAGTGCAACAGAATCTAATACTGAGCTCCCCGGAAACGATCAAAGCAATCCACATACAATGAGAAGATTTACGGTCCTTGGATTTAAGTCGGGATTCTGCCTTTTCTATTAAATCCCGACGCAATTTATGAGTTTCATCGTCAATGTGAAGGTCCAAGGGATAGAGTAAAGCTGCAGTAGTGCATCGGAATCTAATACTGATCTCCCAGGAAACGCTCGAAGCAATCGACGAACAATGAGAAGATTAACTCTTCTTAAACTAAAGACGGCATTATGCCTTTTGTTTTAAATCCCGACGCCATTTCTGCGTTTCATCGTCAATGCCAGGGTCCAAGATATGGAGTAGAGCTGCAGTAGTACATCGGAATCAAATACTAATCTCCCAGGAAACGCTCAAACTAACCGCGAACAATGAAAAGATTTACACTTCTTCCACATAAGTTGGTGTTGTGCATTTTGTGTTAAATCCCGACGCAATTTGTCGGATTCATCGTCAATGTGAAGTCCCAAGCGGAAGATTAAAGCTGCAGTAGTGCATCGGAATCTAATATTGATCTCCCAGGAAACGCCCGATGCAAACAACAAACAATAAGAAGATTTACTCTTTTTGTACTTAAGTGGAATTGAGCCTTTTGTATTAAATCCCGTCGCAATTTCTGGGTTTCATCGTCAAAGTGATGCTCCAAGGGATGGAGTAAGGCTGCAGTTGTGCTTCGGAACAAATTCCGATCTCGCAGGAAACGCTCAAAGCAAACCACAAACAATGAGATGATTTACTCTTCTTGTACTTAAGTCGGCATTGTGCCATTTGTATTAAATCCCGACGCAATTTCTGTGTATCATCGTCAATGTGAAGATCCAAGGGATGGAGTAAAGCCACAGTAGTGCATCGGAATCCAATACTGATCTCCCAGGAAACGCCCAAGTCAAATAACAAACAATGAGAAGATTTGCTCTAATTGCACTTAAGTCAGCATTGTGCCTTTTATATAAAATCCCGACGCAATATCTGTGATTCATCGTCAATGTGAAGGTCCAAGATATAGAGTAAAGCTGCAGTAGTGCATCTGAATCCAATACTGATCTCCCGGGCAGCGCTAAAAGCGAACCGCAAACAATGAGAAGATTTTATCTTCTTGTACTTAAGTCGGCATTGTGCCCTTTGTATTAAATCCCGACGCACATTCTGTGTTTCATCGCCAGTGTGAAGGTCCAGAGGATAGATTATACCTGCAGTAGTGCATCGGAATCTAATACTGAGCTCCCCGGAAACGCTCAAAGCAAACCACATACAACGAGGAGATTAACTGTTCTTGGACTTAAGTCGGGATTGTGCCTTTTCTATTAACCCCCGACGCAATTTCTGTGTTTCATCGTAAATGTGAAGGGCCAAGGGATAGAGTAAAGCTGCAGTAGTTCATCGGAATCTAATACTGAACTCCCTGGAAACGCTCGAAGCAAACGACAGACAATGAGAAGATTAACTCTTCTTGTACTTAAGATGGCATTATGCCTTTTGTTTTAAATCCCGACGCCATTTCTGCGTTTCATCGTCAATGCCAGGGTCCAAGATATGAAGTAGAGCTGCAGTAGTGCATCGGAATCTAATACTAATCTCCCAGGAAACGCTCAAACAAACCGCGAACAATGAGAAGATTTACACTTCTTCCACATAAGTTGGTGTTGTGCATTTTGTGTTAAATTCCGACGCAATTTGTGGGATTCATCGCCAATGTGAAGTCCCAAGCGGTAGATTAAAGCTGCAGTAGTGCATCGGAATCTAATATTGATCTCCCAGGAAACGCCTGATGCAAACAACAAACAATAAGGAGATTTACTCTTTTTGTACTTAAGTGGAATTGTGCCTTTTGTATTAAATCCCGACGCAATTTCTGGGTTTCATCGTCAAAGTGATGCTCCAAGGGATGGAGTAAAGCTGCAGTTGTGCTTCGGAACAAATTCCGATCTCCCAGGAAACGCTCAAAGCAAACCACAAACAATGAGATGATTTACTCTTCTTGTACTTAAGTCGGCATTGTGCCTTTCGTATTAAATCCCGACGCAATTTCTGTGAATCATCGTCAATGTAAGGTCCAAGGGATAGAGTAAAGCCACAGTAGTGCATCGGAATCCAATACTGATCTCCCAGGAAACGCCCAAGTCAAATAACAAACAATGAGAAGATTTGCTCTTCTTGCACTTAAGTCAGCATTGTGTCTTTTATATTAAATCCCGACGCAATATCTGTGATTCATCGTCAATGTGAAGGTCCAAGATATAGAGTAAAGCTGCAGTAGTGCATCTGAATCCAATACTGATCTCCCGGACAACGATAAAAACGAACCACAAACAATGAGAAGATTTTATCTTCTTGTACTTAAGTGGCATTGTGCCCTTTGTATTAAATCCCGACGCACATTCTGTGTTTCATCGCCAGTGTGAAGGTCAAGGGGGTGGAGTAAAGCTGCAGTGGTGCATCTGAATCCTATACTGATCTCCCACAAATCGCTCAAAGCAAACCACAAACAATAAGAAGATTTTATCTTCTTGTACTTAAGTCGGCATTGTGCATTTTGTATTAAATCCCGACGCAATTTCTGTGTTTCATCGTCAGTGTGGTGGTCCAAGGGATAGAGTATAGCTGCAGTAGTGCATCGGAATCTAATACTGATCTCCCACGAAACGCTCGAAGCAAACGACAAAAAAATGAGAAGTTTTGCTCTTCTTGTACTTAAGTCGGCATTGTGACTTTTGTTTTAAATCCCGACGCAATTTCTGTGGTTCGTCGTCAATGTGAAGGTCCAAGGGATAGAGTAAAGCTGCAGAATTGCATCGGAATCTAGAACTGGTCTCCCAGGAAACGTTCAAAGCATACCACAAACAATGTGAAGATTTTCTCTTCTTGTACTTAAGTCGGCATTCTGCCATTTGAATTAAATCCCGATGCAATTTCTGTGTGTCATCGTCAATGTGAGGGCCCAAGGGATATAGAAAAGCTGCCGTAGTGCATCGTAATCTAATACTGATATCGTAGGAAACGCTCAAAGCAAACCACATACAATGACAAGATTAACCCTTCTTGTACTTAAGTCGTCATTGTGCCTTTTGTATTACATCCCGACGCAATATCTGTAAATCATCGTCAAAGTCAAGGTTCAAGGGATAGAGTAAAGCTGGAGTAGTTCACCGGAAACTAATACTGATTTCCCAGGACACGCTCAAAGCAAACCACAAACAATGACAATATTTACTCTTCTTACACTTAAGTCGGCATTGTGAATTTTGTATTAAAGCCCGACGCAATTTTTGTGTTTCATCGTCAATGTGAAGGTCCAAGGGATAGAGTAAAGCTGCAGTAGTGCATCTGACTCTAATACTGATTTCCCAGATATTACTCTTCTTGTACATAAGTCGGCATTGCGGCTTTTGTATTAAATCCCGACGCAATTTCTTTGTTTCATCGTCAGGGTGAAGGACCAAGGGATAGAGGAAAGCTGCAGTAGTGCATCGGAATCTAATACTGATCTCCAGGAAACGCTCAAAGCAAACCACAAGCAATGAGGAGATTTGCTACTCTTGTACTTAAGTCGGCCCTGTGCCTTTTGTATTAAATCACGACGCGATTTCTGTGTTTCATCGTCAATGTTAAGATCCAAGGGATAGAGTAAAGCTGCAGTAGTGCATCGTAATCTAATACTGATCTCTCAAGAAACGCTCAAAGCAAACCACAAACTATGAGAAGATTTGCTCTTTTTGAACTTAAGTCGGTATTGTGCATTATGTATTAAATCCCGACGCAATTTCTGTGTTTCATCGTCAATGTGAAAGTCCAAGGGATAGACTAAGGCTGCAGTAGTGCATCTGAATCTAATACTGATCTCCCAGGTAACGCTCAAAGCAAACCACAAACAATGAGAAGATATTCTCTTCTTGTTCTTAAGTCGGCATTGTGCCTTATGTATTAAATCCCGACGCAATTTCTTTGTTTCATCGTCAATGGGAGGGTCCAAGGCATCGAGTATAGCTGTAGTAGTGCATCGGAATCTAATACTGAGCTCCCCGGAAACGCTCAAAGCAAACCACAAACCATGAGAAGATTTGCTCTTCTTGTACTTAAGTTGGCATTGTGCCTTTTGTTTTAAATCCCGACGCAATTTCTGTGTTTCATCGTCAATGTGAAGGTCCAAGGGATAGAGTAAAGCTGCAGAAATGCATCGGAATCTAGTACTGATCTCCCAGGAAACGCTCAAAGCATACCACAAACAATGTGAAGATTTTCTCTTCTTGTACTTTAGTCGGCATTCTGCCATTTGAATTAAATCCCGACGCAATTTCTGTCCCTCATCGTCAATGTGAGGGTCTAAGGGATATAGTAGAGCTGCTGTAGTGCATCGTAATCTAATACTGATCTCGCAGGAAACGCTCAAAGCAAACCACAAACGATTACAAGATTGACCCTTCTTGTACTTAAGTCGTCATTGTCACTTTTGCGTTACATCCCGACGCAATATCTGTAAATCATCGTCAAAGTGAAGGTCCAAGGGATAGAGTAAAGCTGGAGTAGTTCACCGGAAACTAATATTGATTTCCCAGGACACGCTCAGAGCAAACCATAAACAATGGGAACATTTACTCTTCTTGTACTTAAGTCGGCATTGTGCCTTTTGTATTAAAGCCCGACGCAATTTCTGTGTTTCATCGTCAATGTGAAGGTCCAAGGGATAGAGTAAAGCTGCAGTAGTGCAACGGAATCTAATTCTGATCTCTCAGGAAACGCTCGAAGCTAACGACGATCAATGAGAAGATTTACTCTTTTTGTACTTACGTCGGATTTGTGCATTTTGTGTTAAATAAGAACGCAATATCTGTGTTTCATCGTCAATTCGAAGGTCCGAGGAATGGAGTAAGGTTGCAGTAGTGCATCGGAATCTAATACTGATCTCCCAGGACACGCTCAAAGCAAACCACAAACAATGAGAAGATTTTATCTTCTTGTACTTAAGTCGGCATTGTGCCTTTTGTATTATATCCCGGCGATATTTCTGTGTTTCATCGTCAATGTGAAGCTCCAAGGGATATAGTAAAGCTGCAGTAGTGCATCGGAATCTAATACTGATCTCCCAGGAAACGCTCACTGAAACCACGAACAATGAGAAGATTTACACTTCTTCTACATAAGTTGGTGTTGTGCCTTTTATATTAAATCCCGACGTAATTTCTGTGTTTCATTGTCAACGCGAAGGTCCAGGGGATAGAGTAATACTGCAGTAGTGCATCGGAATCTAATACTGATCCCCCAGGAAACGCTTAAAGCAAACCGCAAACAAAGAAATGATTTACTCCTCTTCTAATTAACTCGGTATTTAGCCTTTTGTATTAAATCCCGACGCAATTTCTGGGTTTCATCGTCAAAGTGATGCTCCAATGGATGGAGTAAAGCTACAGTTGTGCTTCGGAACAAATTCCGAACTCCCAGGAAACGCTCAAAGCAAACTACAAACAATGAGATGATTTACTCTTCTTGTACTTAAGCCGGCATTGTGGCTTTTGTATTAAATCCCGACGCAATTTCTGTGTATCATCGTCAATGTGAAGGTCCAAGGGATGGAGTAAAGCCACAGTAGTGCATCGGAATCCAATACTGATCTCCCAGGAAACACCCAAGTCAAATAAGAAACTATGAGAAGATTTGCTCTTCTTGCACTTAAGTCAGCATTGTGACTTTTGTATTAAATCCCGACGCAATATCTGTGATTCATCGTCAATGTGAGGGTCCAAGATATAGAGTAAAGCTGCAGTAGTGCATCTGAATCCAATACTGATCTCTCGAGAAACGCTAAAAGCGAACCACAAACAATGAGAAGATTTTATCTTCTTGTACTTAAGTCGGCATTGTGCCCTTTGTATTAAATCCCGACGCAATTTCTGTGTTTCATCGCGAGTGTGAAGGTCCAGGGGATAGATTTTACCTGCAGTGGTGCATCGGAATCTAATACTGAGCTCCCCGAAAACGCTCAAAGCAAACCACATACAAGAGGGGATTTACTATTCTTGGACTTAAGTCGGGATTGTGCCTTTTCTATTAAATCCCGACGCAATTTCTGTGTTTCAACGTCAATGTGAAGGTCCAAGGGATAGAGTAAAGCTGCAGTAGTGCATCGGAATCTAATACTGATCTCCCAGGAAACGCTCAAAACAAACCAAAGACAATGGGAAGATTTACTCTTCTTGTACTTACGTCGGCTTTGTGCATTTTGCGTTAAATACCAACGCAATTTCTGTGTTTCATCGTCAATTTGAAGGTCCGGGGGATAGAGCAATGCTTCAGTAGTGCATCGGAATCCCATACTGATCCCCCCGGAAACGCTGAAAGCAAACCACAAACGAAGAAATGATTTACTCCTACTGAACTTTAGTCGGTATTTTGCCTTTTGTATTAATTCCCGACGCAATTTCTGTGTTTCATCGTCAATGTGAAGGTCCAAGGGATGGAGAAAAGCTGCAGTAGTGCATTTGAATCCAATACTGATCTCCCACGAATCGCTCAAAGCAAACCTCAAACAATGAGAAGATTTTATCTTCTTGTACGTAAGTCGGCATTGTGCCTTTTGTATTAAATTCGGACGCAATTTCTGTGTTTCATCGTCAGTGTGGTGGTCCAAGGGTTAGAGTATAGCTGCAGTAGTGCAACAGAATCTAATACTGAGCTCCCCGGAAACGATCAAAGCAATCCACATACAATGAGAAGATTTACGGTCCTTGGATTTAAGTCGGGATTCTGCCTTTTCTATTAAATCCCGACGCAATTTATGTGTTTCATCGTCAATGTGAAGGGCCAAGGGATAGAGTAAAGCTGCAGTAGTGCATCGGAATCTAATACTGATCTCCCAGGAAACGCTCGAAGCAATCGACGAACAATGAGAAGATTAACTCTTCCTAAACTTAAGACGGCATTATGCCTTTTGTTTTAAATCCCGACGCCATTTCTGCGTTTCATCGTCAATGCTAGGGTCCAAGATATGGAGTAGAGCTGCAGTAGTACATCGGAATCTAATACTAATCTCCCATTAAACGCTCAAACAAACCGCGAACAATGAAAAGATTTACACTTCTTCCACATAAGTTGGTGTTGTGCATTTTGTGTTAAATCCCGACGCAATTTGTCGGATTCATCGTCAATGTGAAGTCCCAAGCGGAAGATTAAAGCTGCAGTAGTGCATCGGAATCTAATATTGATCTCCCAGGAAACGCCCGATGCAAACAACAAACAATAAGAAGATTTACTCTTTTTGTACTTAAGTGGAATTGAGCCTTTTGTATTAAATCCCGACGCAATTTCTGGGTTTCATCGTCAAAGTGATGCTCCAAGGGATGGAGTAAAGCTGCAGTTGTGCTTTGGAACAAATTCCGATCTCGCAGGAAACGCTCAAAGCAAACCACAAACAATGAGATGATTTACTCTTCTTGTACTTAAGTCGGCATTGTGCCATTTGTATTAAATCCCGACGCAATTTCTGTGTATCATCGTCAATGTGAAGGTCCAAGGGATGGAGTAAAGCCACAGTAGTGCATCGGAATCCAATACTGATCTCCCAGGAAACGCCCAAGTCAAATAACAAACAATGAGAAGATTTGCTCTAATTGCACTTAAGTCAGCATTGTGCCTTTTATATTAAATCCCGACGCAATATCTGTGATTCATCGTCAATGTGAAGGTCCAAGATATAGAGTAAAGCTGCAGTAGTGCATCTGAATCCAATACTGATCTCCCGGGCAGCGCTAAAAGCGAACCGCAAACAATGAGAAGATTTTATCTTCTTGTACTTAAGTCGGCATTGTGCCCTTTGTATTAAATCCCGACGCACATTCTGTGTTTCATCGCCAGTGTGAAGGTCCAGAGGATAGATTATACATGCAGTAGTGCATCGGAATCTAATACTGAGCTCCCCGGAAACGCTCAAAGCAAACCACATACAACGAGAAGATTAACTGTTCTTGGACTTAAGTCGGGATTGTGCCTTTTCTATTAACCCCCGACGTAATTTCTGTGTTTCATCGTCAATGTGAAGGGCCAAGGGATAGAGTAAAGCTGCAGTAGTTCATCGGAATCTAATACTGAACTCCCTGGAAACGCTCGAAGCAAACGACAGACAATGAGAAGATTAACTCTTCTTGTACTTAAGATGGCATTATGCCTTTTGTTTTAAATCCCGACGCCATTTCTGCGTTTCATCGTCAATGCCAGGGTCCAAGATATGAAGTAGAGCTGCAGTAGTGCATCGGAATCTAATACTAATCTCCCAGGAAACGCTCAAACAAACCGCGAACAATGAGAAGATTTGCACTTCTTCCACATAAGTTGGTGTTGTGCATTTTGTGTTAAATTCCGACGCAATTTGTGGGATTCAACGTCAATGTGAAGTCCCAAGCGGTAGATTAAAGCTGCAGTAGTGCATCGGAATCTAATATTGATCTCCCAGGAAACGCCCGATGCAAACAACAAACAATAAGGAGATTTACTGTTTTTGTACTTAAGTGGAATTGTGCCTTTTGTATTAAATCCCGACGCAATTTCTGGGTTTCATCGTCAAAGTGATGCTCCAAGGGATGGAGTAAAGCTGCAGTTGTGCTTCGGAACAAATTCCGATCTCCCAGGAAACGCTCAAAGCAACCACAAACAATGAGATGATTTACTCTTCTTGTACATAAGTCGGCATTGTGCCTTTTGTATTAAATCCCGACGCAATTTCTGTGAATCATCGTCAATGTGAAGGTCCAAGGGATAGAGTAAAGCCACAGTAGTGCATCGGAATCCAATACTGATCTCCCAGGAAACACCCAAGTCAAATAACAAACAATGAGAACATTTGCTCTTCTTGCACTTAAGTCAGCATTGTGTCTTTTATATTAAATCCCGACGCAATATCTGTGATTCATCGTCAATGTGAAGGTCCAAGATATAGAGTAAAGCTGCAGTAGTGCATCTGAATCCAATACTGATCTCCCGGACAACGCTAAAAACGAACCACAAACAATGAGAAGATTTTATCTTTTTGTACTTAAGTGGCATTGTGCCCTTTGTATTAAATCCCGACGCACATTCTGTGTTTCATCGTCAGTGTGAAGGTCACGGGGGTGGAGTAAAGCTGCAGTGGTGCATCTGAATCCTATACTGATCTCCCACAAATCGCTCAAAGCAAACCACAAACAATAAGAAGATTTTATCTTCTTGTACTTAAGTCGGCATTGTGCATTTTGTATTAAATCCCGACGCAATTTCTGTGTTTCATCGTCAGTGTGGTGGTCCAAGGGATAGATTATAGCTGCAGTAGTGCATCGGAATCTAATACTGATCTCCCACGAAACGCTCGAAGCAAACGACAAACAATGAGAAGATTTACTCTTCTTGTACTTAAGACGGCATTATGCCTTTTGTTTTAAATCCCGACGCCATTTCCGCATTTCATCGTCAATGCGAGGGTCCAAGAGATGGAGTAGAGCTGCAGTAGTGCATCGGAATCTAATACTGATCTCCCAGGAAACGCTCAAAGCAAACCAAAGAGAATGGGAAGATTTACTCTTCTTGTACTTACGTCGGCTTTGTGCATTTTGCGTTAAATACCGACGCAATTTCTGTGTTTCATCGTCAATTTGAAGGTCCGGGGGATAGAGCAATGCTTCAGTAGTGCATCGGAATCCAATACTGATCCCCCCGGAAACGCTCAAAGCAAACCGCAAACAAAGAAATGATTTACTCCTCTTGAACTTAAGTTGGTATTTTGCCTTTCGTATTAAATCCCGACGCATTTTCTGTGTTTCATCGTCAATGTGAAGGTCCAAGGGATGGAGTAAAGCTGCAGTAGTGCATCTGAATCCAATACTGATCTCTAATGAATCGCTCAAAGCAAACCACAAACAATAAGAAGATTTTATCTTTTTGTACTTAAGTCGGCATTGTGCCTTTTGAATTAAATCCCGACGCAATTTCTGTGGTTCATCGTCAGTGAGGTGGTCCAAGGGATAGAGTATAGCTGCAGTAGTGCAACCGAATCTAATACTGAGCTCCCGGAACGATCAAAGCAAACCACATACAATGAGAAGATTTACTGTCCTTGGTTTTAAGTCGGGATTCTGCTTTTCTATTAAATCCCCACGCAATTTCTGTGTTTCATCGTCAATGTGAAGGTCCAAGGGATAGAGTAAAGCTGCAGTAGTGCATCGGAATCTAATCCTGATCTCCCAGGACACGCTCCAAGCAAACGACAAACAATGAGAAGATTAACTCTTCTTGTACTTATGTCTGCACTGTGCCTTTTGTGTTAATTTCCGTCGCAATTTTTGTGTTTCATCGTCAATGTGAAGGCCCAAGTGATAGAGTAAAGCTGCAGCAGTGCATCGGAATGTAGTACTGATGTCCCAGGAAATTCTCAAAGCAAACCACAAGCAATGAGAATATATTCTCTTCTTGTACTTCCGCCGGCATTGTGACTTTTGTGGTAAATCTCGACGCATTATCTGTGTTTCATCGTCAATGTGAATGTTCAAGGGAAATAGTAAAGCTGCACTTGTGCATCGGAATCTAATACTGATCTGCCATGAAACGTTCAAAGCAAACCACAAACAATGAGAAGATATACTCCTCTTGTACTTAAGTTGGCATTGTGCCTTTTGCATTAAATCCCGACACAATTCCTGTGTTTCGTCGTCAATGTAAATGTCCAATTGATGAAGTAAAGCTGCAGTAGTGCATCGGAATCCTATACTGATCTCTCATGAAACGCTCAAAGCAAACCACAAACAATGAGGAGATTTACTCTTCTTGTACTTAAGTCGTCATTGTGCATTTTTGTGTTAAATCCAGACGAAATATCTGTCTTACATCGTCAAAGTGAAGGTCCAAGGGATAGAGTAAAGCTGGAGTAGTGCACCGGAATCTAATACTGATCTCCCAGGAAACGCTCAAAGCAAACCATAAACAATGAGAACATTTACTCGTCTTGTTCGTAAGTCGGCACTGTGCCTTTTGTATTAAGTTCCGTCTCAATTTTTGTGTTTCATCGTCAATGTGAAGGTCAAAGGGATAGAGTAAAGCTGCAGTAGTGCATCGGAATGTAGTACTGGTCTCCCAGGAAATTCTCAAAGCAAACCACAAGCAATGAGAATATATACTCTTCTTCTACTTACGTCGGCATTGTGCCTTTTGTAGTAAATCTCGACGCAATATCTCTGTTTCATCGTCAATGTGAAGGTCAAGGGGTTACAGTAAAGCTGCAGTAGTGCATCGGATTCTAATACTGATCTCCCAGGAAACTCTCAAAACAAAACACAAACAATGACAAGATTTACTCTTCTTGTACTTAAGTCGTCATTGTGCCTTTCGTGTTTTAATCCCGACGCAATATCCGTCTTTCATCGTCAGAGTGAAGGTCCAAGGGATGGAGTAAAGTTGGAGTAGTGCACCTGAATCTAATACTGATCTCCCAGGAATCGCTCAAAGCAAATCATAAACAATGACATCATTTGCTCTTCCATTACTTAAGTCGGCATTGTACCTTTTGTATTATATGAAGACGCAATTCCTGTGTTTCATCGTCAATGTGGAAGTCCAAGGGATAGAGTAAAGCTACAGTGATGCATCGGAATCTAATAGTGATATCCCAGGAAACGCTCAAAGCAAACCACAAACTATGAGAAGATTTACTCTTCTAGTACTGAAGTCTTCATTGTGCCTTTTGCATTAAATCCCGACGCAATTTCTGTGTTTCATCGTCAATGTGTTGGTCCAAGGGATAGAGTAAAGCTGCAGTAGTGCATCGGAATCTAATACTGATCTCCCAGGAAACGCTCAAAGCAAACAGCGAACAATGAGAAGCTTTACTCTTCTTGAACGTAAGTCGGCATTGTGCCATTTGCATTAAATCCCGACGCAATTTCTGTGTTTCATCGTCAATGTGAATGTTCAAGGGAAATAGTAAAGCTGCACTAGTGCATCGGAATCTAATACTGATCTCCCATGAAACGTTCAAAGCAAACCACAAACAATGAGAAGATATACTCCTCTTGTACTTAAGTTGGCATTGTGCCTTTTGCATTAAATCCCGACACAATTCCTGTGTTTCGTCGTCAATGTAAATGTCCAATTGATGAAGTAAAGCTGCAGCAGTGCATCGGAATCCTATACTGATCTCTCATGAAACGCTCAAAGCAAACCACAAACAATGAGAATATTTCCTCTTCTTATACTTAAGTCTTCATTGTTCCTTTTGTATTAAATCCCGACACAATTTCTGTGTTTCATCGTCAATGTGAAGGTCCAAGGGAAAGAATCAAGCTGCAGTAGTGCATCGGAATCTAACACTGATCTCCCATTAAACGCTCAAAGCAAACCACTAACAATGAGAAGATTTACTCTTCTCTTACTTAAGTCGGCATTGTGCCTTTTGTATTAAATCCCGCCGCAATTTCTGTGTTTCATCGTCAATGTGAGTATCCAAGGGATAGGGTTAAGCTGCAGTAGTGCATCGGAATCTAATACTGAGCTCCCAGGAAACGCTCAAAGCAAACCACAAACAATGAGAAGATTTACTCTTCTTGCACTTAAGTCGGCATTGTGCCTTTTGTATTAAATCCGGATGCGATTCCTGTGCTTCGTCGACAATGTAAATGTCCAAGGCATTGAGCAAATCTGCAGTAGTGCATCGGAATCCAATACTGATCTCCCATGAAACGCTCAAAGCACACCACAATCAATGAGAATATATACTCTTCATGTACTTAAGTCTTCATTTTCCTTTTGTATTAAATCCCGACGCAATTTCTGTGTTTCATTGTCAATGTGAATGTCCATGGGATAGAATCAAGCTGCATTAGTGCATCGGAATCTAATACTGATCTCCCATTAAACGCTCAAAGCAAACTACAAACAATGAGAAGATTTACTCTTCTCTTACTTAAGTCGGCATTGTGCCTTTTGTTTTAAATCCCGACGCAATTTCTGTGTTTCATCGTCAATGTGAGTATCCAAGGGATAGGGTAAAGCTGCAGTAGTGCATCGGAATCTAATACTGATCTCCCAGGAAACGCTCTAAGTAAACCACAAACAATGAGAATATATACTCTTCTTGTACTTAAGTCTTCATTGTTCCTTTTGTATTAAATCCTGACGCAATTTCTGTGTTTCATCGTCAATGTGAAGGTCCAAGGGATAGAGTCAAGCTGCAGTAGTGCATCCGAATCTAATACTGATCTCCCATTAAACGCTCAAAGCAAACCACAAACAATGAGAAGATTTACTCTTCTCTTACTTAAGTCAGCATTGTGCATTTTGTATTATATCCCGACGCAATCTCAGTTTTTCATCGTCAATGTGAAGGCCAAAGGATGGAGTAAAGCTGTAGTAGTGCATCGGAATCTAATACTGATCTCCCAAAACGCTCAGGTCAAACCACAAACAATGAGAGGATTTACTCTTCTCTTCCTTAAGTCGGCATTGTGCCTTTTGTATTATATCCCGACGCAATCTCAGTGTTTCATCGTCAATGTGAAGGTCCAAAGGATGGAGTAAAGCTGCAGTAGTGCATCGGAATCTAATACTGATCTCCCATGAAACGCTCAAGGCAAACCACAAACAATGAGAGGATTTAGTCTTCTCTTACTTAAGTCGGCATTGTGCCTTTTGTATTAAAGCCCGACGCAATTTCTGTGTTTCGTCGGCAATGTGAAAGTCCAAGGTATAGAGTAAAGCTGCAGTAGTGCATCGGAATCTAATACTGATCTCCCATGAAAGGCTCAAAGCAACCACAAACCATGAGAAGATTTACTCTTCTTGTACTTAAATCGGCATTGTGACTTTCGAATGAAATCCCGACGCAATTTCTGTGTTTCGTCGTCAATGTGAAGGTCCAAGGGATAGAGTAATGCTGCAGTAGTGCATCGGAATCTAATACTGTTCTCCCAGGAAACGCTCAGAGCAAACCAAAAACAATGAGAAGATCTACTCTTCTTGTACTTAGGTCGGCATTGTGCAATTTGTATTAAATCCCGACGGAATTTCTGTGTTTCATCGATAATGTGAAAGTCCTGGGATACAGTAAAGATGCAGTAGTGCATCGGAATCTAATACAGATTTCCCAGGAAACGCTCAAAACAAACCGTAAGCAATGAGAAGATATACTCCTCTTGTACTTAAATCGGCATTGTGCATTTTGTATTATATCCCGTCGCAATTTCTGTTTCATCGTCAATGTGAAGGTCCAAGGGATGGAGTAAAGCTGCAGTAGTGCATCAGAATCTAATACTAATGTCCCAGAAACGCACAAAGCAAACCACAAACATTTAAAGAATTTTCCCTTCTTGTACTTAAGTCGGCATTGTGCATTTTCTATTTAATCCCGACGCCATTTCTGTGTTTCATCGTCAATGTGAAGTTCCAAGGGATAGAGTAAAGCTGCAGTAGTGCATCGGAATCTAATACTGAAGTCCCAAAAAACGCTCTAAGCAAACCGGAAGCAATGAGAAGATTTACTCTTCTTGTGCTTAAGTCAGCATTGTGCCTTTTGTATTGAATCACGACACAAAAACTGTGTTTCATCGTCAATGTGAAGGTCCAAGGGATAGAGTAAAGCTCCAGTAGTGCATCGGAATCTAATATTTATCTCCCAGGAAACGCTCAAGGCAATCCACAAACAATGAGAAGATTTACTCTTCTTGTACTTAAGTCGGCATTGTGCCCCTTGTATTAAATCCCGACGCTATTTCTGTGTTTCATCGTCAATGTGAAGGTCCAAGGGAGTAAAGCTGCAGTAGTGCATCGGAATCTATTTCTGATTTCCCAGGAAACGTTAAAAGCAAACCATAAAGAATGGCAAGATATACCCTTTTTGTACTTAAGTCGGCATTGTGTCTTTTGTATTAAGACCCGTCGCAATTTCTGTGTTTTTTCGTTATTGTGAAGAACCAAGCGATAGGGTGGAGCTGCAGTAGTTCATCGGAATCTAATACTGATCTCCCAGGAAACGCTCAAAGCAAACTACAGACAAAAAGAATATTTACTCTTCTTGTACTGAAGTCGACATTGTGCATTTTGTATTATATCCCGAAGCAATTTATGTGTTTCATCGTCAATGTGAAGGTCCAAGGGATAGAGTAAAACTGCAGTAGTGATTCGGAATCTTGTACGGATTCCACAGGAAACGCTCAAAGAAAACCACAAACAATTAGAAGATTTACTCTCTTTGTACTTAAGTAGGCATTCTGCCTCTTGTATTAAATCCCGATTCATAACCTGTGTTTCATCGTCAATGTGAAGGTCCAACGGATAGAGCAAAGCCGCAGTAGTGCACCGGAATCTAATACTGATCTCCCAGGAAACGCTCAAAGCAAACCAAAAACAATCAGAAGATTAGCTCTTCTTGTACTTTTGTCGGCATTGTGCCTTTTGAATTAAATCCCGTCGCAATTTCTCATTTTCATCGTCAATGTTAAGGTCCAAGGGATAGAGTAAAGCTGCAGTAGTGCATCGGAATCTCTTACTGACCTCATAGGACACGCTCAAGCAATCTACAAACAGAAAGAATATTTACTCTTCTTGTACTGAAGTCGACATTGTGCCTTTTGTATTAAATCCCGCAGCAATTTCTGTGTTTCATCGTCAATGTGAAGGTTGTAGGGATACCTGTAGAGTAAAGCTGCAGTAGTACATCACAATCTAATACTTATCTCCCCGGAAACGCTCAAATCAAACCACAAACAATTAAAGATTTACTCTTCTGGTACGTAAGTCGGCAATATGCCTTTTGTACTAAATCCCGACGCGATTTCTATGTTTCATCGTCAATGTGATGGTCCAAGGGATAAAGTAAAACTGCAGGATTTAATACAAAAGGCCCAATGCCGACTTAAGTACAAGAAGAGCAAAGCTTCTCAATGTTATTGGTTTGCTTGGAGCGTTTCCTGGAAGACCAGTATTAGATTTCGATGCACCACATCAGGTTTACTCTATCACTTGGACCTTCACGTTTACGATGAAGCACATAAATTGCGTCGGGATTTAATACAAAGGCACATTGACGACTTAAGTTCAAGAAGAGTAAATCTTTCTGTGTTTTATCGTTAATGCGAAGGTCCAAGATATAGAGTAATGCTGCAGTTGTGTATCGGAATCCAATACTTATCTCCCAGGAAACGCTGTAATCAAATTAGAAACAATTAGAAGGTTTACTCTTCTAGTACTTATGTCGGCATTGTGCATTTTGTATTAAATCCCGACGCAATTTCTGTTTTCCATCAGCAATGAGAAGGTCCAAGGTATAGAGTAAAGCTGCAGTACTGCATCGGAATCTAGTACTGATGTCCTAGGAAAAGCTCAAACATAACCACAAACAATCAGAAGATTTACTCATCTTGTACGTAAGTCTGCACTGTGGCTTTTGGGGTAAATCCCGACGCAATTTCTGTGTTTCATCATCAATGTGAAGGTCAAGGGGTAGAGGAGTGCTGCAGTAGTGAATCGGGATCTAATGCTGATCTCCCAGGAAACGCCCAAAGCAAACCACAAATAATGAGAAGATTTAGTCTTATTGTACTTAAGTCGGCATGGTGCCTTTTGTATTAAATCCCGACGCAATTTTTGTGTTTCATCGTCAATGTGAAGGTACAACGAATAGAGCAAAGCCGCAGTAGTGCATCGGAATCTAATACTGATCTCCCAGGAAACGCTCAAATCAAACCTCAAACAATGAGAAGATTTACTCTTCTTGTACTTAAGACGGCATTGTGCCTTTTCGTATTAATTCCCGACACAATTTCTGTGTTTCATCGTCAATGTGAAGGTCAAGGGGTAGAGGAATGCTGCAGTAGTGCATCGGAATCTAATGCTGATCTCCCAGGAAACGCCCAAAGCAAACCACAAACAATGAGAAGATTTAGTCTTCTTGTACTTAAGTCGGCATGGTGCCTTTTGTATTAAATCCCGACGCAATTTTTGTGTTTCATCATCAATGTGAAGGTCCAAGGGATAGAGTGAAGCTGAAGTGGTGCTATGGAATCTAGTACTGATCTCCCAGGAAACGCTCAGAGCAAACCAAAAACAATGAGAAGATTTACTCTTCTTGTACTTAAGTCGGCGTTGTGCCTTTTGTATTAAATTCCGACGCAATTTCTGTGTTTCATCGTCATTGTGAATGTCCAAGGGATAGAGTAAAGCTGCAGTAGTGCATCTGAAACTAATACTGATCTCCCAGGAAACGCTCAAAGCAAACCACAAACAATGAGGAGATTTAACCTTCTTGCACTTAAGTCGGCATTATGCCTATCGTATTAAATCCCAACGAAATTTCTGAGTTTCATCATCAATGTGAATGTTCAAGGGATAGAGTAAAGCTGCAGTAGTGCATCGGAATCTAATGCTGATCTACCAGCAAACGTCAAAGTAACCCACAAACAATGAGAAGATTTACTCTTCTTGTACTTAAGTCGGCATTGTGCCTTTTGTATAAAATTACGATGCAATTTCTGTATTTCATCGTCAATGTGAAGGTCCATGGGATGGAGTAAAGCTGCAGTAGTGTTTCGGAATGTAATACTGATCTCCCAGGAAACGCTCAAAGCAAACCACAAACAACGAGGAGATTTACTCTTCTTCAACTGACGTCGGCATTGTGCTTTTGTATTAAATCCCGACGCAATCTCTGTGTTTCATCGTCAATCCGAAGGTCCAAGGAATTGAGTAAAGCTGCATTACTGCATCGGAATCTAATACTGATCTCCCAGGAAACGCTCACAGCAAAGAACATACAATGAGAAGATTTACTCTTTTTGAACTTAAGTCCGCATTGTGCTTTTGTATTAAATCCCGACGCAATATCTGTGTTTCATCGTCGATGTGAAGGTCCAAGGGATAGAGTAAAGCCGCAGTGGTGCATCGGAATCTAATACTAATCTCACAGGAAACGCTCAAATAATCCACAAAGAATGAGAAGATTTAACCTTCTTGTACCTAAGTCGGCATTGTGCGTTTTGTATTAAATCGCGACGCAATTTCTGAAATTCATCTTTAATGTGAATGTTCAAGGGATAGAGTAAAGCTTCAGTAGTGCATCGTAATCTAATGCTGATCTCTCAGGAAATGCTCAGAGAAAACCACAAACAATTTTCCATTACATCCCGACTCAATTTCTGTGTTTCATCGTCAATGTGATGGTCCAAGGGGTAGAGGAGTGCTACAGTAGTGCATCGGAATCTAATGCTGATCTCCCAGGAGACGCCCAAAGCAAACCACAACCAATTTTGCATTATATCCCGACGCAATTTCTGTGTTTCATCGTCAATGTGATGGTCCAAGGGATAAAGTAATGCTGTACTAGTGCAACAGAATCTAATGCTGATCTCCCGAGAAACGCACAAAGTAAAGCACCAACAATGCGATGTATTATTCTTCTTGTACTTAAGTCGGCATTGCGCCTTTTATATTAAATCCCGACGCCATTTCTGTGTTTCATCGTCATTGTGAAGGTCCAAGGGATAGAGTAAAGCTGCTGTGGTGCAATGGAATCTAGTACTGATCTCCCAGGAAACGCTCAGAGCAAACCAAAGACAATGAGAAGGTTTACTCTTCTTGTACTTGAGTCGGCATTGTGCCTATTCTATTAAATTCTGACGCAATTTCTGTGTTTCATCGTCATTGTGAAGGTCCAAGGGAAAGAGTAAAGCTGCAGTAGTGCACCGGAATCTAATACTGAAGTTCCAGAAACGCTCAAAGAAAACCAAAACCAATGAGAAGATTTACTCTTCTTGTACTTACGTCGGCATTGTGCATTTTGTATTAAATCCCGACACAATTTCTACGTGTCATCGTCAATGTGAAGGTCCGAGGGATAGAGCAATGCTGCAGTAGTGCATCGGAATCTAATGCTGATCTTCCACGAGACGCACAAAGTAGAGCACAAACAATGAGAAGATTTATTCTTCTTGTACTTAAGACGGCATTGTGCCTCTTGTATTAAATCCCGACGCAATATCTGCGTTTCATCGTCAATGTGAAGGTCCAAGGGATTGAGTAAAGCTGCAGTAGTGCATCGGAATCTAATACTGATCTCCCAGGAAAGGCTCAAATCAAACGACAAACAATGAGAAGATTAATTCCTCTAGTACTTAAATCGGCATTGTGTCATTTGTATTAAGCCCCGTCACAATTTCTGTGTTTTTTCGTTAATGTGAAAAACCAAGGGATAGAGTGGAGCTGCAGTAGTGCATCGGAATCTAATACTGATCTCCCAGGAAACGCTCAAAGCAAACCACAAACAATGGGAAGATATACCCTTCTTGTACTTAAGTCGGCATTGTGCCATTTGTTTTAAATCCCGACGCAATTTCTGTGTATCATCGTCAATCCGAAGGTCCAAGGAATTGAGTAAAGCTACAGTAGTGCATCGGAATCTAATACTGATCTCCCAGGAAACGCTCAAAGCAAACCACAAACAAAAAGAATATTTACGCTTCTAGTACTTAAGTCGGCATTGTGCCTTTTGTTTTAAATCCCGACTCTATTTCTGTGTTTCATAGTCAATCTGAAGGTCCAAGGGCTAAAGTAAAGCTGCAGTAGTGCATCGGAATCTAATACTGATCTCCCAGGAAACGCTCAAAACAATCCACAAACAATGAGAAGATTTAACCTTCTTGTACCTAAGACGGCATTGTGCGTTTTGTATTACATAGAACCGCTATTTCTGAGACTCAACTTTAATGTGAATGTTTAGGGATAGAGTAAAGCTGCAGTAGTGCATCGTAATCTAATACTGATCCCACAGGAAACGCTCATAGCAAACCACAAACAATGAGAAGATTTGCTCTTCTTGTTCTTAAGTCGGCATTGTGATTTTTGTATTAAATCCCGACGCAATTTCTGTGTATCATCGTCAATGTGAATACCCAAGGGATACCTGTAGAGTAATGCTGCAGTCGTGCATCGGAATCTAATACTGATCTCCCAGGAAACGCTCAAAGCATACTACAGACAAAAAGAATGTTTACTCTTTTTGTACTGAAGTCGACATTGTGCCTTTTGTATTATATCCCGAAGCAATTTCTGTGTTTCATCGTCAATGTGAAGGTCCAAGGGATAGAGTAAAACTGCAGTATTGCATCGGACTCTAATACTGATCCCCCAGGAGAAGCTCATAGCAAACCACAAACAATGAGAAGATTATGTCTTCTTGTACATAAGTCAGCATTGTGTCTTTTGTATTAAATCCCGTCGCAATTTCGGCATTTAACCGTCAATGTGAAGATCCAAGGGACAGAGTAAAGCAGCAGTAGTGCATCGGAATCTAATGCTGATCTCGCAGGAAACGCTCAAAGCAAACCAAAAACAATCAGAAGATTAGCTCTTCTTGTACTTTTGTCGGCATTGTGCCTTTTGAATTAAATCTCGACGCAATTTCTCTGTTTCATCGTCAATGTTAAGGTCCAAGGGATAGAGTAAAGCTGCTGTAGTGCATCGGAATCTATTACTGATCTCCCAGGACACGCTCTAGCAAACTACAAACACAAAGAGTATTTACTCTTCTTGTACGGATGTCGACATTGTGCTTTTTGTATTTAATCCCGAAGCAATTTCTGTGTTTCATCGTCAATGTGAAGATCGTAGGGATACTTGTAGAGTAAAGCTGCAGAAGTGCATCGGTATCTAATACTAAACTCCCAGGAAACGCTCAAAGCAAACCACAAACAATGAAAAGATTTACTCTTCATGTACATAAGTCGGCATTGTGCCTTTTGTATTAAATCCCGACGCAATTTCTGTGTTTCATCGTCAATGTGAAGGTCCAAGGGATAGAGTAAAGCTGCAGTAGTGCATCGGAATCTAATACTGATCCCCCAGTAAACGCACAATGCAAACCACAAACAATGAGAAGATTTACTCAATTTGTACCTATGTCGGCATTGTGTCTTTTGTATTAAATCTCAACGCAATTTCTGCGATTCATCGTCAATGTGAAGGTCCAAGAGATAGAGTAAAGCTGCAGTAGTGCATCGGAATGCAATACTGATCACCAAGGAAACGCTCAAAGCAAACCACAAACAATGAGAAGATTTACTCTTCTTGTACTTAAGTCTTCGTTGTGCCTTTTGTATTAAATTCCTACGCAATTTCTGTGTTTCATCGTCAGTGTGAAGGTCCAAGGGATAAAGTAAACCTGCAGTAGTGCATCGGAATCTAATACTGATCTTCCTGGAAACGCTCAAAGCAAACCACAAACAATGGAAAGATATACCCTTCTTGTACTTAAGCCAGCATTGTGCCTTTTGTTTTAAATCCCGACGCAATTTCTGTCTTTCATCGTCAATCCGAAGGTCCAAGGAATTGAGTAAAGCTACAGTAGTGCATCGGAATCAAATACTGATCTCCCGGGTAACGCTCAAAGCAAACCACAAACAATGAGAAGATTCACTCTACTTGTACTTAAGTCGGCATTGTGTCTTTTGTGTTAAATCCCGACGCACTTTCTGTGTTTCATTCTCAATGTGAAGGTCCAAGGGATACAGTAATGCAGCAGTAGTGTATCGCAATCTAATACTGATCTCCCAGGAAACGCTCAAAACAATCCACAAACAATGAGAAGATTTAACCTTCTTGTACCTAAGTCGGCATTGTGCGTTTTGTATTACATCGCAAAGCTATTTCTGAGATTCAATTTTAATGTGAATATTCAAGGGTTAGAGTAAAGCTGCAGTAGTGCATCGTAATGTAATACTGATCCCATAGGAAACGCTCATAGCAAAGCACAAACAATGAGAAGATTTGCTCTCCTTGTACTTAAGTCGGCATTGTGATTTGTGTATTAAATCCCGACGCAATTTCTGTGTATCATCGTCAATGTGAATTCCCAAGGGATACCTTTAGAGTAATGCTGCAGTCGTGCATCGGAATCCAATACTTATCTTCCAGGAGACACTCAAATCAAACCAGAAACAATGAGAAGTTTAACTCTTCTGGTACGTAAGTCGGCAATGTGTCCTTTGTATTAAATCCCGACGCAATTTCTGTGTTACATCGTAAATGTTCAGGTCCAAGGGATTGAGTAAAGCTGCGGTAGTGCATCGGAATCTAATTCTGATCTCCCAGGAAACGCTCAAAGCAAACCACAAACAATGAGAAGATTTTCTCTTCTTGTTCTTAGTTCGGCATTATGCCTATTATACCAAATCCCGGCGAAATTTCTGTGTTTAATCGGCAATGTGTAGGTCCGAGGGATAGAGTAAAGCTGCAATAGTGCATCGGAATCTATTACTGATCTCCCAGGAAACGCTCAAAGCAAACTATTGACAAAAAGAATGTTTACTCGTCTTGTACTGAAGTCGACATTGTGCCTTTTGTATTATATCCCGAAGCAATTTCTGTGTTTCATCGTCAATGTGAAGGTCCAACGGATAGAGTAAAATTGCAATACTGCATCGGAATCTAATACTGATCCCCCAGGAAACGCTCAAAGCAAATCACAAACAATGAGAAGATTCACTCTACTTGTACATAAGTCAGCATTGTGTCTTTTGTATTAAATCCCGTCGCAATTTCGGCATTTAACCGTCAATGTGAAGATCCAAGGGATAGAGGAAAGCAGCAGTAGTGCATCGGAATCTAATGCTGATCTCCCAGGAAACGCTCAGAGCAAACCAAAAACAATCAGAAGATTAGCTCTTCTTGTACTTTTGTCGGCATTGTACCTTTTGAATTAAATCCCGAGGCAATTTCTCTGTTTCATCGTCAGTGTTAAGGTCCAAGGGATAGAGTAAAGCTGCAGTAGTGCATCGGAATCTATTACTGATCTCCCAGGACACGCTCTAGCAAACTACAAACACAAAGAGTATTTACTCTTCTTGTACTGATGTCGACATTGTGCTTTTGTATTTAATCCCGAAGCAATTTCTGTGTTTCATCGTCAATGTGAAGGTCGTAGGGATACCTGTAGAGTAAAGCTGCAGAAGTGCATCGGAATCTAATACTAAACTCCCAGGAAACGCTCAAAGCAAACCACAAACAATGAAAAGATTTACTCTTCTTGTAAATAAGTTGGCATTGTGCATTTTGTATTATATCAGGACGCAATTTCTGTGTTTCATCGTCAATGTGAACGTCCAAGGGCTGCAGTAGTGCTTCGGAATCTAATACTGATCTCCCAGTAAACGCACAATGCAAACCACAAACAATGAGAAGATTTACTCATTTTGTACTTATGTCGGCATTGTGTCTTTTGTATTAAATCCCAACGCAATTTCTGCGATTCATCGTCAATGTGAATGTCCAAGGGATAGAGTAAAGCTACAGTAGTGCATCGGAATCTAATACTGATCTGCCGGGTAACGCTCAAAGCAAACCACAAACAATGTGAAGATGTACCCTTCTTGTACTTAAGTCACCATTGTTCCTTTTGTTTTGAATCCCGATGCAATATCTGTGTTTCATCGTCAATCTGATGGTCCGAGTGATAGAGTAAAGCTGCAGTAGTGCATCGGAATCTAATACTGATCTCCCTGGAAACGCTCAAAGCAAACCACAAACAATGGAAAGATATACCCTTCTTGTACTTAAGTCAGCATTGTGCCTTTTGTTTTAGATCCCGACGCAATTTCTGTCTTTCATCGTCAATCCGAAGGTTCAAGGAATTGAGTAAAGCTACAGTAGTGCATCGGAATCAAATACTGATCTCCTGGGTAACGCTCAAAGCAAACCACAAACAATGAGAAGATTCACTCTACTTGTACTTATGTCGGCATTGTGTCTTTTGTGTTAAATCCCGGCGCACTTTCTGTGTTTGATTCTCAATGTGAAGGTCCAAGGGATACAGTAATGCAGCAGTAGTGTATCGCAATCTAATACTGATCTCCCAGGAAACGCTCAAAACAATCCACAAACAATGAGAAGATTTAACCTTCTTGTACCTAAGTCGGCATTGTGCGTTTTGTATTACATCGCAAAGCTATTTCTGAGATTCAATTTTAATGTGAATATTCAAGGGTTAGAGTAAAGCTGCAGTAGTGCATCGTAATGTAATACTGATCCCATAGGAAACGCTCATAGCAAAGCACAAACAATGAGAGGATTTGCTCTTCTTGTACTTAAGTCGGCATTGTGATTTTTGTTTTAAATCCCGACGCAATTTCTGTGTATCACCGTCAATGTGAATTCCCAAGGGATACCTTTAGAGTAATGCTGCAGTCGTGCATCGGAATCCAATACTTATCTTCCAGGAGACACTCAAATCAAACCAGAAACAATGAGAAGTTTAACTCTTCTGGTACGTAAGTAGGCAATGTGCCCTTTGTATTAAATCCCGACGCAATTTCTGTGTTACATCGTAAATGTTCAGGTCCAAGGGATTGAGTAAAGCTGCGGTAGTGCATCGGAATCTAATTCTGATCTCCCAGGAAACGCTCAAAGCAAACCACAAACAATGAGAAGATTTTCTCTTCTTGTTCTTAATTCGGCATTATGCCTTTTATACCAAATCCCGGCGAAATTTCTGTGTTTAATCGGCAATGTGTAGGTCCGAGGGATAGAGTAAAGCTGCAATAGTGCATCGGAATCTATTACTGATCTCCCACGAAACGCTCAAAGCAAATTATTGACAAAAAGAATGTTTACTCGTCTTGTACTGAAGTTGACATTGTGCCTTTTGTATTATATCACGAAGCAATTTCTGTGTTTCATCGTCAATGTGAAGGTCCAACGGATAGAGTAAAATTGCAATACTGCATCGGAATCTAATACTGATCCCCCAGGAAACGCTCAAAGCAAACCACAAACAATGAGAAGATTCACTCTACTTGTACATAAGTCAGCATTGTGTCTTTTGTATTAAATCCCGTCGCAATTTCGGCATTTAACCGTCAATGTGAAGATCCAAGGGATAGAGTAAAGCAGCAGTAATGCATCGGAATCTAATGCTGATCTCCCAGGAAACGCTCAGAGCAAACCAAAAACAATCAGAAGATTAACTCTTCTTGTACTTTTGTCGGCATTGTGCCTTTTGAATTAAATCCCGACGCAATTTCTCTGTTTCATCGTCAGTGTTAAGGTCCAAGGGATAGAGTAAAGCTGCAGTAGTGCATCGGAATCCATTACTGATTTCCCAGGACACGCTCTAGCAAACTACAAACACAAAGAGTATTTACTCTTCTTGTACTGATGTCGACATTGTGCTTTTGTATTTAATCCCGAAGCAATTTCTGTGTTTCATCGTCAATGTGAAGGTCGTAGGGATACCTGTAGAGTAAAGCTGCAGAAGTGCATCGGAATCTAATACTAAACTCCCAGGAAACGCTCAAAGCAAACCACAAACAATGAAAAGATTTACTCTTCTTGTAAATAAGTAGGCATTGTGCATTTTGTATTATATCCCGACGCAATTTCTGTGTTTCATCGTCAATGTGAACGTCCAAGGGATAGAGTAAAGCTGCAGTAGTCCTTCGGAATCTAATACTGATCTCCCAGTAAACGCACAATGCAAACCACAAACAATGAGAAGATTTACTCATTTTGTACTTATGTCGGCATTGTGTCTTTTGTATTAAATCCCAACGCAATTTCTGCTATTCATCGTCAATGTGAATGTCCAAGGGATAGAGTAAAGCTGCAGTAGTGCATCGGAATCTAATACTGATTTGTAAGGAAACGCTCAAAGTAAACCACAAACAATGAGAAGATTTACTGTTCTCATACTTAAGTCGGCATTGTGCCATTTGCTTTAAATCAAGACGCAATTTCTGTGTTTCATCGTCAATCTGAAGGTGGAAGGGAGAGAGTGAAGCTGCAGTAGTGCATCGGAATTTAATACTGACCTCCAAGGAAACACTCAAAGCAAAGCACGAACAATGAGAAGATTTACTCTTCTTGTACTTAAGCCGGCATTGTGACTTTTGTATTAAATCCCGACCCAATTCTATGTTTCATCGTCAAGTTCAAGGTCCATGGGATAGAGTAAAGCTGCAGTAGTCGATCGGAATCTAATACTGATCTCTCAGGAAACGCTCAAAGCAAACCACAAACAATGAGAAGATTTACTCTTTTTGTACTCAAGTCGGCATTGTGCTTTTTGTATTAAATCCCATTGCAATTCCTGCGTTTCATCGTCGATGTGAAGGTCCAAGATATAGAGTAAAGCTGCACTAGTCCATCGGAATCTAATACTGATCTCCCAGGAAACGCTCAAAGTAAACCACAAACAATGAGATGATATACCCTTCTTGTCCTTAAGTCGGCATTGTGCATTTTGTTTTAAACCCCGAAGCAATTTCTGTGTTTCATTGTCAATCTGATGGTCCACGGGATGGAGTAAAGGTGCAGTAGTGCATCGGAATCTAATACTGATCTCCCAGTAAACACTCTAACAAACCACAAACAATGCCAAGATTTCATCTTATTGTACTTAAGGCGCCATTGTGCCTTTTGGGTTAAATCCCGACGCGATTTCTGTGTTTCGTCGACAATGTGAAGGTCCAAGGGATAGAGTAAAGGTGCAGTAGTGCATCGGAATCAAATACTGATTTCCCAGGAAACGCTCAAAGCAAACCACTAACAATGGGAAGATATAATCTTCTTGAACTCAAGTCGGCATTATGCCTTTTGTATTAAATCCCGTCGCAATCTTTGTGTTTCATTGGCAATGTGAAGGTCCAATCGATAGAGTAAAGCTGAGGTAGTGCATCGGAATCTAATAGCGATATCACAGGAAACGCTCAAACAAACCACGAACAATGAGATGATTTAATCTTCTTGTATTTAAGTCGGCATTGTGGCCTTTATATTAAATCGCGTCACAATTTCTTGTTTCATCGTCACTATGAAGGTCCAAGGGATTGAGTAAAGCTGCAGTAGTGCATCGGAATGTAATACTAATCTCCCAGGAAACCTCAAAGCAAACCACAAACAAAAAGAATATTTACTCTTCTTGTACTTAAGTCGGCATTGTGGCTTTTATATTAAATCCCGACTCAATTTCTGTCTTTCATCGTCAATGTGAAAGTCCAAAGGATAGTGTAAAGCTGCAGAAGTGCATCCGAATCTAATACTGATCTCCCAGTAAACGCTCTAACAAACCACAAACAATGAGAAGATTTAACCTTATTGTACTTAAGTCGGCATTGTGCCTTTTGGGTTGAATCCCGACCCAATTTCCGTGTTTTATCGACAATGCGAAGGTCCAAGGGATAGAGTGAAGCTGTAGTAGTGCATCGGAATATAATACCTATATCCCAGGAAACGATCAAAGCAAACCAGAGGCAATGAGTAGAATTACTCATCTTGAACTTAAGTCGGCATTGTGCCTTTTGTATTAAATCCCGACACAATTTCTGTGTTTCATCGTCAGTGTGAAGGTCCAAGGGATAGAGTAATGCTGCAGTATGCATCGGAATCTAATATTGATCTCCTAGGAAACGCCAAAAGCAATCCACAAACAATGGGAAGATTTACTCTTCTTGTACATAAGTCGGCATTATGCCTTTTGTAGTAAATCCCGACAAAAATTTCTAAGTTTCATCGCCAATGTGAAGGTCCAAGGTATAGAGTAATGCTGCAGTATGCATCGGAATCTAATACTGACCTCCCAGGAAACTCAAAAAGCAAACCACAAACAATGACTGATTTACTCTTCTTATACTTAAGTTGGCATTGTGCCACATGTATTCAATCCCGATGCTATTTCTGTGTTTCATCGTCAATATGAAGGTCCAAGGGATAGAGTAAAACTGCAGTAGTGCAATGGAATCTAGTACTGATCCCCCAGGAAACGCTCAGAGCAAACAACAAACAATGAAAGATTTACTCTTCTTGTACTTAAGTCGGCATTGTGCCTTTTGTATCAAGTCCCGCACAATTTCTGTGTTTCATCGTCAATATGTTGGTCCAAGGTACAGAGTAATTCTGCAGTATGCATCGGATTCTAATACTGATCTCCCAGGAAACGCCGAAAGCAAACCAGAAACAATGAGAAGGTTTACTCTTCTTGAACGTAAGTTGGCATTGTTGCTTTTGCATTAAGTCCCGACACAATTTCTGTGTTTCATCGTCAATGTGAAAGTCCAAGGTATATAGTAATGCTGCAGTATGCATCGGAATCTAATACTGATCTCCCAGGAAACGCCCAAATCAAACCAAAAACAATGATACGATTCACGCTTCTTGTACTTAAGATGGCATTGTGCCACTTGTATTATATCCCGATGCCATTTCTGTGTTACATCGTCAATATAAAGGTCCAAGGGATAGAGTAAAGCTGCAGTGATGCAATGAAATCTACTACTGATTTCCCAGGAAACGCTCAGAGCAAACAACAAACAATGACAAGATTTACTCTTCTTGTACTTAAGTCGGCATTGTGCCTTTTGTATTAAGTCCCGACACAATTTCTGTGTTTCATCGTCAATGTAATGGTCCAAGGGATAGAGTAAAGCTGCAGTAGTGCATCGAAATCTAATACTCATCCCCCAGATAACGCTCAAAGCAAACCACAAACATTGAGCAGGTATACCCTCCTTGTACTTAAATCGGCATTGTGCCTTTTCTATTAAATCCCGACGCATTTTCTGTGTTTCATCGTCAATGTGAGGGTCCAAGGGATAGAGTAAACCAGCAGAAGTGCATCGGATTCTAACACTGAACTCCCAGGAAACGCTCAAACCAACCACAAACACTGAGAAGATTTACTTCTCTTGTACTTAAGTCTGCATTGTGCTTTTTGTTTTAAATCCCGACGCAATTTCTGTGTTTCATTGTCAATGTGAAGATCCAAGGGATAGAGTAAAGCTGCAGTAGTGCATCGGAATCTAATACTGATCTCCCAGGAGACACTCAAAGCAAACCACAAACAATTAAAAGGTATACTCTTCTTGTACTTAAGTCGCCATTTTGCCTTTCACATTAAATCCCGACAAATTTCTGTGTTTCATCGTCAATGTGAACGTCCAAGGGATGGAGTGAAGATGCAGTAGTGCGTCGCAATCTAATACTGATCTCCCAGGAAACGCTCAAAGCAAACCACAAACAAAAAGAATATTTGCTCTTCTTGTACTTAAGTCGGCAATGTGCCTTTTGTATTAAATCCCGACCCAATTTCTGTGTTTCATCGTCAATGTGAAGGTCCAAAGGATAGAGTAAAGCTGCAGTAGTGCATAGGAATCTAGTACTGATCTCCCAGGAGACGCTCAAAGCAAACCACGGACAATGAGAAGATCTACTCACCTTGTACTTAACTCGGCATTGTGCCTTTTGTATTAAATCCCAACGCAGTTTCTGTGTTTCATCGTCAATGCGAAGGTCCAAGGGATAGGGTAAAGCTGCAGTAGTGCATCGGAATCTAATACTGATCTCCCAGAAAACGCTCTAACCAAACCACAAACAATGAGAAGATTTACTCTTCTTGTAATTAAGTCGGAATTGAGCCTTTTGTATTAAATCCCGACGCAATGTCTGTGTTGTATCGTCAATGTGAAGGTCCAAGGGATAGAGTAATGCTGCAGTACTGCATCGGAAACTAATACTGATCTCCCGGGAAACGCTTAAAAGAAACCACAAACAATGAGAAGATTGACTCTTTTTGTACTTAAGTCTGCATTGTGCCTTTTGTATTAAATCTCGAGGCAATTTCTGTGTTTCATCGTCAATGTGGAGGACAAGGGATAGAATAAAGCTGCAGTAGTGCATCGGAAACGAATACTGATCTCCCAGGAAACGCTCAAAACAAACCACGAACAATGAGAAGATTTACTCTTCTTGTACTTATGTCGGCATTTTGTCTTTTGTATTTAATTCCGACGCAATTTCTGCGTTTCATCGTCGATGTGAAAGTCCTAAGGATAGAGTAAACTGCAGTAGTGCGTCGGAATCTAATACTGATCTCAGGAAACGCTCAAAGCAAACCACAAACAATAAGAAGATTTACTCTTCTTGTACCTATGTCGGCATTTTGTCTTTTGTATTTAATTCCGACGCAATTTCTGTGTTTCTTCGTCAAAGTGAAGGTCCAAGGGACAGAGTAAACTTGCAGTAGTGCATCGGAATCCAATACTGTTCTACCAGGAAACGCTCAAAGAAAACCACAAACAATGAGAAGATATACCCTTCTTGTACTTAGTTCGGCATTGTGCCTTTTGTTTTAAATCCCTAAGCAATTTCTGTGTTTCATCGTCAATCTGAAGGTCCAAGGGATAGAGTAAAGCTGCGGTAGTGCATCGGAATCTAATACTGATCTCCCAGGAAATGCTCAAACAAAATCACAAACTATGAGAAGATTAACTCTTCTTCAACTTAAGTTGGCATTGTGCCTTTTGTATTAATACCAGACACACTCTCTGTGTTTCATCGTCAATGTGAATTTCCTAGGGATAGAGTAAAGCTGCAGTAGTGCATCGGAATATAATACTGATCTCCCAGAAAACGCTCAAAGCAAACCACGAACAATGAGAAGATTTACTATTCTTGTACTTATGTCGGCATTGAGCCTTTTATATAAAATCCCGACGCAATTTCTGTGTTTCATCGTCAATGTGAAGGTCCAAGGGATAGAGTAAAGCTGCAGTAGTGCATTGCAATCTATTGGTGATCTCTCACGAAACGCTAAAATCAAACCACAAACAATGAGTAGATTTACTCATCTTCTACTTATGTCGGCAATGTGCCATTTGTATTAAATCCCGACGCAATATCTGTGTTTCATGGTCATTGTGGAGGTCCAAGGGATAGAGTAAAGCTTCAGTAGTGCAATGGAATGTAGTACTGATCTCCCTGGAAACGCTCAAACCAAACCACAAACAATGAGATGATTTACTCTTCTTGTACTTAAGTGGGCATTGTGCTTTTTGTTTTAAATCCTGTAACAAAAAAAAATATAAAATAAAATAATAATAAAATATAATAATAATAGTTTGTAATAATAATGATTGTTTGTTTGGATAAGTAATTGAGGATTAAAATTTTACGCCGTGAATTTATTGAGCTTCGCACGTCCGAAGATGTACGGAACATAGCCAGGGCTCATTATATATTTTTATTGTAGACAGAGTCTGATATCTGACCTCAGCATCAATCATGAAAATGGAGCGACTAAAACTACTAAAACAAAGCAAAGCATAAGATTAAATAAACATATATTCATTTCAACACATACATTACGATATAAATTACACTTACGTAAAATTCTAGATAAATAATGGCAGATCATTCACAAATGAGAGCGACTTATTAATTCTGCGCCTCTTTTCTGCTAATAAATATCAATATGGCTAACTGTGGAGCCGCACAAAATATTAAGTCCTTCTAGGACAATGAATGACATGAGAGTGTTGATGCCTACTCGCTGTGACAAGAGAGCGGTGTTAATTGCTTTATTTTTCATTCTCTTGTCTTAAAAAATCGATACATATAATCTAAGTTAACTAAATTAAATATTGTCTGTGCTCGAGTGCAAATGGTTCCTTAAACTGCCCCCCAAATTGCGAGAGCAAAGGTGTACCAACTGCAGCTGAGCAATTTGTTGACGTATTTTCTTTATTTGTCATGTCATGAATCATAAGTTATTACGTATCTTGTTTCACAGATTCAACATACTTAAAATATCATAAAATGTCATACATCCACAAAAGTACATAAATAATAATTACATACAAGATCAATGAAAGTGAAAAGAAAAAATAAAAATATTCGATTCCGAGCAGTATTGAACTCAGGAACTGCAGTATCAGAGACTAGCGAAGTGGTTCAGTGCTATCACTGCTAGCATGCATACAGCTCTCAATTTTATGTAACAGTTCTACACAGACTGTAACGAATTTCATAGTTCGTATTCACTTGTGCTGTTATTTTGTAAAAATTTTGTTGGGCATATAGTCCGTTGTTCTCTTTCACTTCAAAATGTTATTACACATGTTCATTCAATAAATAAAATTAATTAATGGTTTTGTGCATATTCAGAGATATGTGAACATATTCTCTTTAGAATGTCACTTGGTAGTTGGGGGATGTTTAAGGGGGGCTAACATCACTTGGTAGTAAAGGTTTATACTGTGCTAAAGTCTTTGCACTTTAAAATAAATGTCACGTGTCACACGTTTTGTTTACATTGAGACGAAAGTTCTTGAAGAAACAAGTTGGAGATCAAGAATCTCGCAACGAAGCGTGCTTTGGAAGACATAGTTAAAATATGGTTTCGTCTTGGTAGGAGTTCATGGTGCCAGTGGTTCCATACTGACCAGTCCGTGTTACATCTACTCAGTAACCTCCATATTTCGTCTTCCAAAAAGCGTATGTCGTCTCCTGGATATTGTGTCGTCGTTTCGTGGAAAAGTGTGCCGTGGTTTTGCTACTCACGTCACCTATAGTGTTCCATCATGAGCGCAGTGAACCGTTTTTTTTAATATTTGCACACAACTTGTTCATACATTGTTCGTTGCAAAACAAAATGTTCGTTCACAACAGAGAGCACAAAACATAACAAATATCACTTCTCTTTGAGTACAGTTTTCTGTTACATATTTACATAGATATAAAAATTTTCTGTGAAACATGTATCTATACATTTACACTACATTGTTTCGTAATACATATACATTTTTTATATTTTGCAATTGCATTAAACTAGATATTTACAAATACATACGGGTCAGACATAAAAAAATTATCTAATAGGTTCAGTGTATTGTGATACATTCAGAAAATCCATTTTCTTTTATAGCTCTCTTCCCCTTTTTAATAAAGTTTTCCTTTTAAGTATATTTTCCTTTACATCAGTACTACACAATAAGTGTTCTTCCTCATTAAATGTTTCCTGCAACATAAACTTTCATAATAGGTTAGAAAACATCCTTGAGATGATCTGTCCTGAAAAGTCATGATTACAATAAGACACGACATGTCACATCCACAATCAATTCCAAATTAGCACATGCACAAAGTATCATTTACAAATAAAATAAATTATATAGCCTTGCTCAATTAATTTCATTTGTCATTTCCTGTAGAGTGTTTTTTTTTTGTTCATGTTGTGTTCATGTGGATTGTGGTGTGAGTGTGAATAGCAAATCAAGTGTCTATCATGCCAATTAATATATCAGGTTCAGAGCAGCAATTGTCTCCGGTCATTTAGTCTGTCAGCTCGTCTGCAAGGTATTATCAAATATAATCAGTAACTGTGCTTTGCATGAAAACTGTTAGTTCTTCCTGTGTCTTATCTTCTTGCTGCTGCTGCTGCTGTTACTGCTGATGCTGTAAAATGTAGATAGTTAAGATTATAGCTTATATCTTCTTCTTCTTCCAGCTTGAAGTACCAGATGTGACTTACCTTGTTTTTGTATCAGCATACTCTGCTAAGGGCTAAAAGTTTTCAAATCTTTGTGAGGGTACAAACCTAAAATTCTTATATTCTTGGGGTTTTGTAACAGATATGCTCCAGGGTGTGGTATATCAATGATTGTGTAAGGACCTTCATATAATGGACGCCACTTAACATTACGTTTTAGAGGTAATGACGATTTGTAGTGGGTCTTAAGTAAAACTTGCATGCCTATTGTAAAGTATTGCCTTCTTTTCAGATTAGCACCATAGTTCTTATTTCTAATGTCAGCTTGTTCAGTAATTGCAATGAGTACTTCCCTTACCTTTTCCTCGTGTGAAGGTTTGGTGTCAGAAAATTTTGGTAGTGGGTTGCTCCATTCATTAGTTTCCTTCGTGTCAAACATGATTTCTCTGGGAGTGTAGGGTGTGTTGTATATATTTAAATTGTTGTATATTTCCTCAAAAAGTGCTAGGTAATGTATCCAGTTTGTGTGCTGTGTTGAGGTATAAGTTCTCATGAATCTATTTAATTCTCTAAAAACTCTCTCACAAGGGTTGGCTGATGCATGAAACTTTGAAATAAAGTTGTTCTTAATGTTATTGTCCTTTAGAAATTTTCCCCAGGTTAATCCTGCATAATACTTGGCGTTATCTGATAGAATGGCTTTAGGTTTTCCACAGTATGGCATGTAATCATTTGTGAATCTTCTGATGATGGTGTTTGCTGTGGGTGACTTAATGGCAAAAAGTTTGATGTGCTTAGAAAATATGTCATAAAATGCTAGAATGTATTTGCAACCTCCGATGCTAGTTGCATGAGGTCCGCTAACATCTGTACAAAGTATCTCTCTAGGTCCAGTAGGTAAGATAGAGTGCAAATCTGTTTTGGTGGATTGATTTTGTGGCTTGGATTTTTGACATATGAGACATTTGCTGATAACATCATGTATTTTTCTTCTCATGTTTGGAAAATAGCAATATGTATGTAACTTGTTTAGACATTTCTTTGTTCCGTAGTGTCCCCAAACTGTGTGAGTGTGTGCAACGAGATTGTGTACAGAATCTTGTGGTATGCAAACGCACCAGTTAGTAGCATTTGTGTGTCTTTTGTAGAAAAGTATGTTGTTGTGTAACATGTATCTGTCTTGTAAAGTGTCATTGTGTTGTTGTATTATGATTTGTTTTATTTTGTACCAGTGTGGATCTGAATCTTGTAGTGTTGCCATGTTCTTGCATAGGTCTATGTAGTATTGTGTAAACTGTTTGTCTTGCATGAGTAGTATTCTGTAATCGTGTGTGTTCTCAAAGTCTGTATTGTTATGGTGTAATCCTTGCGGTAGTCTTGAAAGTGTGTCAGCTATTACGTTGTCTTTTCCCTTGATGTGCTTGATTTCAAAAGACTGATTCTGTAATACAAGTGCCCATCGTGTAAGTCTGGGATGAATGAGTTTACATGACGAAAGGAATGTAAGTGCTTGATGGTCAGTGTATATAATGGCGTGTCTTCCATACAGATAATAATTAAACTTTTTAAATGCCCATATAATAGATAATGTTTCCAATTCTGTGGTGGAGTAAGATCTTTCACATTCCGTTAAAGTATGACTGGCAAAACCAATCATCTTAATATGTTCTGAAGTTTCTGTATTAACAAGTTGAAATAAACAACATCCCAAACCAATGTTTGATGCATCACAAGCAATACAAAAGTTCAAATTGAAGTCTGGATGTTCCAGCATGTTAGAATTTACTAAGGCTTCTTTGATTTTAGTAAAGTCATTTTCACAGTCTTGGTTCCAAATCCATACCTGGTTCTTCTTTAATAAGTTTAGTAAGTATCTGCTATTGAGTAACTGTTTAGGTATGAATCGTCTAAAAAATGAGCATAGACCGAGAAATGATTTTAACTGTTTCTTATTAGTGGGACTGGGGAAATGTCTGATAGCATCTAATTTTGAAGGGTCAGGTTTAATGCCTTGTGTGTTGATGATGTGTCCTAGGTATTTGATCTCACAACAAGCAAATCTAGATTTACAAATATTGGCAGTGATACCAGCTTGCATGAATCTGCATAGTAAAGTGTTCAGGGTATCAGTGTGATCCTTCCAGGTTTTTGAGGCAATCAGTATGTCATCTACATAGTGTGTAACAGTTTCTAGTAAATCGTCACCGAGTACAGAGTTTAGTGCAGTAATGAATACTCCTGAGCTTACATTTAGGCCAAATGGTAATACACAAAATTGATAAGTTCTGCCACCAAACATAAAGGCTGTATATTTTCTGGATTCTTTGCTTATTGGCACCTGCCAAAACGAATTTTTAATGTCTATTGTAGAGAAATATTTTGCATCCAAGAACTTCTGAAGTTGTTCGTCAAGATTTTCTGGTTGTGTCCTCACAGGTAAGATAATTTGGTTGATAGCTCTTGCATCTAATACTAACCTGATACTTCCATTGTGTCTTTTCACTACATACAAAGGGCTACAATATGGAGATGTTGATGGTTCTATAATATTCCATGTAATCATTTTCTTTAGTTCTTCCCAAACTGCAGGTCGCAGAGCTAGAGGTACATTGTATGACTTGTGGTAATAGATTTGGTGAGGCTTGACTTCAATCGTATACATATATGTGTTGATCCTACCTGGCTTACTAGTGAAAACATCCTTATTCTTAAGTAAAATATGTTTAAGCTGGGATCTCTCCTCTTCATTAATAGCATCACATTCTGATAACTTAGAATTAATTTGTGTAAGTACATCATTCACTCCCTCACCGTGTGATACAGGTTGTTGTGTGGAATCTATGTCAGTCTCACGTATAATCTGTATCTTGTAGCCAGAACAGTGCTTGTTATGGTCTACTAGTCGAGTATCCAAGTTCAAAAGTATGTCTCTGCCTTCATACTTAAAATAACAAATGCCTTTGGAGAAGTCTATAGTACAGCCCTTCTCGCAAAGAAAATCAATACCCAATACACAATTGGCAGCAAGGTTTTGGACAACTAGGAAAGGCCATTGTACGATTCCATTTCCCATATTAACAGTCACAAATACCTGCTTATTAACTCTACTTGACTTATTACCTAATGCAGTTAATATTAAACAGTTCTGAACTGGGAACTCTGGTATCTTAGAAATTTTCTTCATCATAGTATAAAAATTGTGAGAAATCACACTGACAGCAGCTCCTGTATCAATAATTATGTTAGTAGGTATACCTCCTACAATGCCTGAGGTGGAAGACAGTACAAATCTTTTCTTTACATTGTGACATTGTGTGTTGTCATTTATCAGATCATCAGCTAAGTTTCCACTTTCATTATATCTTAAGAATAGTGTAGGCAACTCTTGTTGTGTAAATGTTAATTTTTCTTGTTTCACAGTTTCACTAGCAAGTGTGTATTCAAACATAGTTTCTAAATTGAAGTTGCCCCCCAAATGTTCCTCAGCCACGACCTGGGGCTCAGTAATGACTGGTTCTAGTTTACCTGGTTTGTCTGGTCATTGGTAAGTGTAGTTGTAGTTTCATTAGCTACCTCAATAATATTTACATTTGGATATTGTCTTTGCCAATCACCTGTCTGTTTTCGGTTGGCTGAAGTCACTTGTTGGTTTGTGTTGCTTGTTTGCACAAAATTCCCTTGTGGCATCTGAACATGATTTTGTGGTGGCGGTTGCGGTGTTTGCCACTGTCTCACATAATACTGGTTGTCGTTCTGATTAAAGTGTGGTGTAAGTGTTCCATTTCTTTTGTAATCTGTGTTGTTGTTTCTTTGCCAGTGTTTCTGTTTTGCTTTGTGTGCGTTATTGTTTCCACTATTCCTTCTTGAATTAAAATTGTTGTTTCTTCGTTTTTTGTATGGGTTATCTCCCTGTGTATAGTCGTAGTTGTTGTTTGTGTGCAGCTGTGAGTTGTGGTGACTGTTTTGCATGTTTACTGTGTGTTGTGAATTTTGCTGTGTGTTTGGTAATGTAGCAATGTAGACATGTTGATTCCTACTGCGTGAGTTGTGTGTTGGTTCTTGTTCTTCATATAGTAAATCAACAGCATCTAACTTTTCCAAAAAATATTCAGGATCGTCGTCCGGTAAGTACAGTAATTTTTCTTTAATATTAAAAGGAAGTCTTGCTTTCAGTGATCGGATCACATCTTTTGGTTTCACTGGTTCATTAAGGAAGTGTGTCATGTTTAGGTACTTCTCGAAATATCTGCGCAGGTTGCCGTTTTTAGGATTGAAGTGTTCGGGTTCAGTGACTTGTTTGCGGATGCGTTCCTGCACAGTGGGTGACCAAAACTTATTCAAGAAGGCGCGTTCAAACTGCTCGTATGTTACACATCTGTCGCTTTCATGGTAAGCCCAGACAGCAGCGTCCCCTTGAATGTAATCCACAACGTACGCAATGCGTTTGTGGTCGCTCCACGAACGTGGGAATGCGTTCCTAAAAGCTTTTAAGAAGATGACAGGGTGTACAGTGTTTTTGCCTGGTATAAAAGGTTGGAATTTACGGTGCTTGAATAGACTTTCTTCTTCTTTGTTACGTGTTCGTCTGTTTCTTTCCGTGCAATCATTGAATTCTTCCCTGTGTGTACATGGTTCTTCATCAGAATAATTGTATTATATTTCAGGTGATGGGTATCTGTTGCTATGCATGTCAGTGTATTGTGTATTTGAGTGTGGAAATTCGTGTGTGTACATGTGTTCATTTCCGAATCGAGATTTTCTTCTGTGTGTGTAAAAATGTGTAGTGGGTGTACTATTCTGTTGTGCTTGGCATTGAGTTGTCTTTGTTTGCATATCGTCATCGATTACTTGTCTATTGTTGTTCATGTATTCCACTACAGAATCGTGCACAATATGTGGCAATTTGTTTTGTATACATTCTTCAAAACTTTCGTCTTTGTGTGCCGTCCATTCTTTAAATTGTGAATTAATGCGAGACAAATGGGGTTCAGCCTCTATCTGTATTGTTGTGTGAATCTGTTTGTGAATGTCAGCTACGTTTGTTTCTATTGTATTCACCTTTAAATTAATTTCGTCACATGCGTGCGTGTTTGATTCTAGTTTGCAATTAATAGTTTCACAGGTTTTTGTCAAGTCATGGATGTGATTGGCATTGTCGCTTTGTCGTAACTCTAAATTTTCGAATTTTTAAGATCGTCGACCTGTTTGGAAAGACGTGTATTAATTTCATCTACCTTTTGACTCAGTGTGGCGAAGTCTGATTTTATGTCATTCCTGAAGGCTGCATAGTCTGTCATTAATTGTGAGAATTTTTCGTCATTATCTTGCTTAATATTGGATATGCCTTCCAAAATTGAATTCAGTATAGCGCCAAAATTTTGATTGCAAAATGAGCTTGCCCCCGCCGCGTCATTAGACGTGACGTGGTCTCTCAGGTTTGGTTCGGAGTTGCTCCTTTCGGCGTTTGTGTGTATGTGTAGCAGGTTATTTTGATGCGTTTGCGTGTCTGTATTAATTTCTGTGTCTGACTGTGTCTGTGTATCCATGTTTGCATTACTTGATTGTTGTTCCATTGTGTACTGGTGTCGAGTTTTTACCATATCGTGAATAAATTGTGTGCAAGAAAAAAAATCGTTTAAACGCGTAGTGTGAAAATGTACTGCCTATGTGTGTGTTTAAATGACTGAGAATGATTGAGAGATGACTTTAAAGATCGAAAGTAGCATACGTGTTAATGGTGACTAGCCATGTTGCTTGAATCTTGTACAATGTCGGCCATTTTGTGCAATGTAACTTGCGTATTGTTGGATCGGAATGTAATCTTCTGAATAATGAGATTTCGTGGAATTTAGAAAAAATTACTGAATGGAAACTGAATACTGAATTTAATGCTGAGAAAAATAATTTTGAATCAAAAATGTGCTTGGAATCAATTGTGGATGAGCAAGTGCTGCGTCTTACCGTACATGTCGTCTTGATTGCATTTCCAGTCCAAATTGTCTCCAGATTTTATTCGTTTTCTTCAATAATCTCATCACATAGTTTGTTGCCCGGTCAGGATGTACATGAGAAAGGACAATTAGTTGCAGTACAGATACAATAATGAGTCCAGGCACAGAGTCGCCAGTGTAACAAATAAAACATATAAAATGAAATGATAATAAAATATAATAATAATAATTCGTAATAATAATGATTGTTTGTTTGGATAAGTAATTGAGGATTAAAATTTTACGCCGTGAATTTATCGAGCTTCGCACGTCCGAAGATGTACGGAACGTAGCCAGGGCTCATTATATATTCTTTTTGTAGACAGAGTCTGATATCTGACCTCAGCATCAATCATGAAAATGGAGCGACTAAAACTACTAAAACAAAGCAAAGCATAAGATTAAATAAACATATATTCATTTCAACATATACATTACGATATAAATTACACTTACGTAAAATTCTAGATAAATAATGGCAGATCATTCACAAATGAGAGCGACTTATTAATTCTGCGCCTCTTTTCTGCTAATAAATATCAATATGGCTAACTGTGGAGCCGCACAAAATATTAAGTCCTTCTAGGACAACGAATGACATGAGAGTGTTGATGCCTACTGGCTGTGACAAGAGAGCGGTGTTAATTGCTTTATTTTGCATTCTCTTGTCTTAAAAAATCGATACATATAATCTAAGTTAACTAAATTAAATATTGTCTGTGCTCGAGTGCAAATGGTTCCTTAAAATCCCGACGCAATTTCTGTGTTTCATTATCAATGTGAATGTCCAAGGGATAGAGTAAAGCTGCAGTAGTGCATCGGAATCTAATACTGATCTCCCAGGAAACGCTAAAATCAAACCACAAACAATGAGAAGATTTACTCTTCTTGTACTTAAGGCGGCATTGTGCTTTTTGTTTTAAATCCCGACACAATTTCTGTGTTTCATCATCAATCTAAAAGTCCTAGAGATAGAGTAAAGCTGCAGTAGTGCATCGGAATCTAATACACATCTCCCAGGAAACGCTCAAAGCAAACCACGAAAGAGAGAAGATTTACTCTTCTTGTTCTTAAGTCGGCATTGTGCCTTTTACATTACATCCCGACGCAATTTCTGTGTCTCATCGTCAATGTGAAGGTCCAAGGGATGGAGTGAAGATGCAGTAGTGCATCGGAATCTAATAATGATCTGCCAGGAAACGCTCAAAGCAAACCACAAACAAAAAGAATATTTACTCTTCTTGTACTTAAGTCGACATTGTGCTGTTTGTATCAAATCCCGACGCAATATCTGTGTTTCATCGTCATTGTGAAGGTCCAAGAGTTAGAGTAAAGCTGCAGAAGTGCATCGGAATCTAATACTGATCTCCCAGAAAACGCTCAAAGCAAACCACAAACAATGAGAAGATTTAACCTGATTGTGCTTAAGTCGGCATTGTGCCTTTTGTATTAAATCCCGACGCAATTTCTGTGTTTCATCGTCAATGTGAAGGTCAAAGGGATAGAGTAAAGCTGCAGTAGTGCATCGGAATCTAACACTGAACTCCCAGGAAACGCTCAAAGCAAACCACAAACAATGAAAAGATTTACTCTTCTTGTACTTACGTCGGCATTGTGCCTTTTGTTTTAAATCCCGAGGCAATTTCTGTGTTTCATCGTCAATGTGAAGGACCAAGGTATAGAGTAAAGCTGCAGTAGTGCATCGGAATCTAATACTGATCTCCCAGGAAACGCTCAAAAAAAACCACAAACAATGAGATGATTTACTCTTCTTGTACATATGTCGTCATTGTGCCTTTTGTATTAAATCCCGACGCAATATCTGTGTTTCATCGTCAACGTGAAGGTCCAAGGGATAGAGTAAAGCTGCAATAGAGCATCTGAATCTAATACCGAACTCCCAGAAACTCTCCAACCAAACCACAAACAATGAGAAGATTTATTCTTCTTGTTCTTAAGGTGGCATTGTGCCTTTTGCTTTAAATCCCGACGCAATCTCTGTGGTTCATCATCAATCTAAAAGTACAAGGGATACAGTAAAGCTGCAGCAGTGCATCGGAATCTAACACTGATTTCCCAGGAAACGCTCAAAGCAAACCAAAATGAAAATGAATTTTTACTCTTCTTGTACTTAACTCAGCATTGTGCCTTTTGTATTAAATTCCGACGCAATTTCTGAATTTCATCGTCAATGAGAAGGTTCAAGGGATAGAGTTAAGCTTGAGTAGTGAATCGGAATCTAATACTGATCTACCAGGAAACGCTCAAAGCAAACCACAAAAAAAGAGAGGTTTGACTCTTTTTGTACTTTAGTCGGCATTGTGCCTTTTGTATTAATACCGACGCAATTTCTGTGTTCCATCGTCAATATGAAGGTCCAAGGGATACAGTAAAGCTGCAAGGTGCATCGGAAACTAATACTGATCTCCCAGGAAACGCTCAAAGCAAACCACAAACAATGAAGAGATATACTCCTCTTGTACTTAAGTCGGCATTGTGCCTTTTGTATTTTATACCGACCCAATTTCTGTGTTTCATCATCAATCTGAAGGTCTAAGGGATAGAGTAAACCTGCAGTAGTGCATCGGAATATAATACTGATCTCCCAGGAAACGCTCAAAGCGATCCACAAACAATGAGAAGATTTTCTCTTTTTGTACTTATGTCGGCAATGCGCCTTTTGTATTAAATTCCGACGCCATTTCTGCGTTTCATCGTCGATGTGAAGCTCCTAGGGATAGACGAAAGCTGCAGTAGTGCATCGGATTCTAATACTGATCCCAGGAAACGCTCAAAGCAAACCACAATCAATGAGAAGATTGACTCTTCTTGTACTTAAGTCAGGATTGTGCCTTTTGTATTAAATTCCGACGCGATTTCTGTGTTTCTTCGTCAATGTGAAGGTCCAAGGGATTAAGTAAGCCTTCAGTAGTGCTACGGAATCTAATACTGATCTACCAGGAACCGCTCAAAGCAAACCACAAGCAATGACGAGATATACCCTTCTTGTACTTAAATCGGCATTGTGCCTTTAGTTTTAAATCCCGACAAAATTTCTTTGTTTCGTCGTCAATCTGAAGGTCCAAGGGATAAAGTAAACCTGCAGTAGTGCATCGGAATCTACACTGATCTCCCAGGAAACGCTCAAAGCAAACCACAAACAATAAGAAGATTAACTCTTCTTCAACTTAAGTTGGCATTGTGCCATTTCTATTAATTCCCGACGCACTCTCTGTGTTTCGTCGTCAATGCGAAGGTCCTAGGGATAGAGTAAAGCTGCAGTAGTGCATCAGAATCTAATACTGATCTCCCAGGAAACGCTCAAAGCAAACCACAAACAATGAGAAGATTTACTCTTTTAGTACTTATGTCGGCATTGTGCCTTTTGTATTAAATTCCGACGCCATTTCTGCGTTTCATAGTCGATGTGAAGCTCCTAGGGATAGACTAAAGCTGCAGTAGTGCATCGGAATCTAACACTGATCTCCCAGGAAACGCTCAAAGCAAACCACAATCAATGAGAAGATTAACTCTTCTTCAACTTAAGTTGGCATTGGGCCTTTTGTATTAATTCCCGACGCACTCTCTGTGTTTCATCGTCAATGTGAAAGTCCTAGGGATAGAGTAAGGCTGCAGTAGTGCATCGGAATGTAATACTGATCTCCCAGGAAACGCTAAAAAACCACGAACAAAGAGATGATTTGCTATTCTTGTTCTTAAGTCGGCATTGTGCCTTTTATATTAAATCGCGACCCAATTTCAGTGTTTCATCGTCAATGTGATGGTCCTAGTGGTAGAGTATAGCTGCAGTAGTGCATCGGAATCTAGTACTGATCTCCAAGGAAACGCTCAAAGCAAAACACAAACAATAAGTATATTTACTCTTATTGTCCTTATGTCGGCATTGTGCCTTTGTATTAAATCCCGACGCAATTTCTGAGCATCATCGTCAATGTGAAGCTTCAAGGGATAGAGAAAAGCTGCAGTTGTCTATCGGAATCTAATGCTGTTCTCCCAGGAAACGCTCAAAACAAACCACAAACAATGAGAAAATTGACTCTGCTTGTACTTAAGTCGGCATTATGCATTTTGTATTAAATGCCGACGCAATTTCTGTGTTTCAACGTCAATGTGAAGGTCCAAGCGATAGAGAAAAGCTTCAGAAGTGCATCGGAATCTAATACTGATCTTCCAGGAAACGCTCAAAGCAAATAACAAGCAATGAGAAGATTTAACCAAATTGTACTTATGTCGGCATTGTGTCTTTTGTATTAAATCCCGATGCAATTTCTGTGTTTCATCGTCAATGTGAGGGTCCAGGGGATAGAGTAAAGCTGCAGTAGTGCATCGGAATCAAGTACTGATGTCCCAGGAAGTGCTCAAACCAAACCACACACAATGAGAAGATTTACTCTTCTAGTGCTTAAGTCGGCATTGCGCTTTTTGGGCTAAATCCCGCCGCAATTTCTGTGTTTCATCGTCCATGTGAAGGTCCAAGTGATAGAGTAAAGCTGCTGTAGTGCATCGGAATCTAATACTGATCTCCCGTGAAACGCTCAAACAAACCACGAACAAAGAGAAGATTTGCTATTCTTGTCCTTAAGTCGGCAGTGTACAATTTATATTAAATCGCGACGCAATTTCTGTGTTTCATCGTCCATGTGATGGTCCAAGTGAAAGAGTAAAGCTGCAGTAGTGCATCGGAATCTAATACTGATCTCCCAGGATTCGCTCAAAGCAAACCAAAAACAAAAAGTACATTTACTCTTCTTATACTTAAGTCGTCATTGTGCCTTTTGTATCAAATCCCGACGCACTTTCTGAGTATCATCGTCAATGCGAAGGTTCAGGGGATAGAGATAAGCTGCAGTTGTCTATCGGAATCTTATGCTAATCTCCCAGGAAACCCTCAAAACAAACCACAAACAATGAGAAGATTTACACTTCTTGTACTTAAGTCGGCATTGTGCATTTTGTACTAAATCCCGACGCAATTTTTGAGTTTCATCGTCAATGTGAAGGTCTAAGCGATAGAGAAAAGCTGCATTAGTGCATCGGAATCTAATACTGATCTCCCAGGAAACGCTCAAAGCAAACCACAAACAAAAATAATATATACTCTTCTTGTACTTAAGTCGACATTGTGCCTTTTGTATTAAATCCCGACGCAATTTCTGTGTTTCATCGTCAATCTGAAGGTCGAAGGGATAGAGTAAAGCTGCAGTAGTGCATCGGAATCTAATACTGATCTCCCAGGAAACGCTCAAAGCAAACCACAAAAAAAGAGAAGATTGGCTCTTTTTGTACTTAAGTCGGCATTGTGCCTTTTGTATTAATTTCCGAGGCAATTTCTGTTTGTGGTTTGTTTTAAGCGTTTCCTGGGAGATCAGTATTAGATTCCAATGCACTACTGCAGCTTTACTTTATCCCTTGTACCTTCACATTGACGATGAAACACAGAAATTGCCTTGGGAATTAATACAATAGGCACAATGCCGACTTAAGTACAAAAAGAGCCAATCTTCTCTTATTTTGTGGTTTGCTTTGTGCGTTTCCTGGAAGATCAGTATTAGATTCCGATGCACTACTGCAGCTTTACTGAATCCCTTGGACCTTCACATTGACGATGAAACACAGAAATTGTGTTGGGATTTAATACAAAAGGCACAATGCCGAGTTAAGTACAAGATGAGTAAATCTGTGTTTCATCGTCAATGTGAAGGTCCAAGGGATAGAGTAAAGCTGCAGTAGTGAATCGGAATCTAATCCTGATCTCCCAGGAAACGCTCACAGCAATTCACAAACAATGAGAAGATTTAAACTTTTTGAACTTAAGTCGGCATTGTGCCTTTTGTATTAAATCCCCACACAATTTCTGCGTTTCATCGTCGATGAGAATGTCCTAGGGATAGAGTAAAGCTGCAGTAGTGCATCGGAATCTAATAGTGATCTCCCAGGAAACGCTCAAAGCAAACCACAAACGATGAGAATATTAACTTTTCTTCAACTTAGGTTGGCATTGTGCCTTTTGTATTAATACCCGACGCACTCTCTGTGTTTCATCGTCAATGTGACGGTCCTAGGGATAGAATAAAGCTGCAGTAGTGTATCGGAATCTAATACTGATCTACCAGAAAACGCTCAAAGCAAACCAAAAACTATGAGAAGATTTACTATTCTTGTACTTAAGTCGGCATTGTGCCTTTTAAATAAAATCCCGACGCAATTTCTGTGCTTCATTGTCAATGTGAAGGTCCAAGGGATGGAGAAAAGCTGCAGTAGTGCATCGGAATCTAATACTGATCTCCCAGGAAACGCTCAAAGCAAACCAGAACCAATGAGAAGATTTACTCTTCTTGTACTTAAGTCGGCATTGTGCCTTTTGTATTAAATCCCGACACAATTTCTGTGTTTCATCGTCAATTTGAAGGTTCAAGGGATAGAGTAAAGCTGCAGTTGTGCATCGGAATCTAATTCTGATCTCCCAGGAAACGCTAAAAGCAAACCACAAACAATGAGAAGATTTACTCTTCTTCTACTTATGTCAGCATTGTGCCTTTTGTATTAAATCCCGACGCAATTTCTGTGTTTCATCGTCATTGTGGAGGTCCAAGGGTTAGAGTAAAGCTGCAGAAGTGCATCGGAATATAATACTGATCTTCCAGGAAACGCTCAAAGCAAACCACAAACAATGAGAGGATTTGACCTGATTGTACTTAAGTCAGCATTGTGCCTTTTGTATTAAATTCCGAAGCAATTTCTGTGTTTCTTCGTCAATGTGAAGGTCAAAGGGATGGAGTTAAGCAGCAGTACTGCATCGGATTCTATCACTGAACTCCCAGGAAACGCTCAAATCAAACCACAAACAATGAGAAGATTTACTCTTCTTGTACTAACGTCGGCTTTGTGCCTTTTGTTTTAAATCCCAACGAAATTCCTGTATTTCATCGCCAATGTGAAGGACGACGGTATAGAGTAAAGCTGCAGTTGTGCATCGTAATCTAATACTGATCGACCAGGAAACGCTCAAAGCAGACCACAAACAATGAGAAGATATACTCATCTTGTACTTAAGTCGGCACTGTGCCTTTTGTTTTAAATCCCGACACAACTTCCGTGTTTCATCGTCAATCTGAAGGTCCAATTGATAGAGTAAAGCTGCAGTAGTGCATCGGAATCTAATACTGATCTCCCTGGAAACGCTCAAGTTTAACCACAAACAATGAAATGATTTACTCATCTTGAACTTAAGCCGGCATTGTGCCTTTTGTATTAAATCCCGACGCAATCTCTGTGTTTCATCGTCAATGTGAGGGTCCAAGGGATAGAGTAGAGTTGCGGTAGTTTGTCGGAATCTAATACTGAAACCCCCAGGAAACGCTCAAAGCAAACCACAAACAAAAAGTATATTTACTCTTCTTGTACTTAAGTCGGCATTGTGCATTTTGTATGGAATCCCGACGAAATATGTGTTTTTCATCGTCAATGTGAACGTCCACGCGATAGAGAAAGGCTGCAGAAGTGAATCGGAATCGAATCTAATACTGATCTCCCAGGAAACGCTCAAACCAAACCACAAACAATGATGAAGACTTACTCTTCTTGTACTTAAGTCGGAATTGAGAATTTTGTATTAAATCCAGACGCAATTTCTGTGTTTCATCGTCAATTTGAAGGTCCAAGGGATAGAGGTATGCCGCAGTAGTGCATCGGAAACCAATTCTGATCTCCCAGGAAACGCTTAAAGGAAATTACAAACAATGAAAAGAATTACTCTTCTTGTACTTAAGTCAGCATTGTGCCTTTTGCATTAAATCCCGACGCAATCTCTGAGTTTCATCGTCATTGTTAAGGTTCAAGGGATAGAGTTAAGATGCAGTACTGCATCGGAATCTAATACTGATCTCCTAGGAAACGCTCAAAGCAAAACTCAAACAATGAGACGAATTAATAAATTATACTTAGTCGGCATTGTGCTTTTTGTATTAAATCCCGATGCAATTTCTGTGTTTCATCGTCAATGTGAGGGTCCAACGAATAGAGTAAAGCTGCAGTAGTGCATCGGAATCAAATACTGAAATCCCAGAAAGCGCTCAAACCAAACCACAAACAATGAGAAGATTTACTCTTCTAGTACTTAAGTCGGCATTGTGCCGTTTAGGCTATATCCCGACGCAATTTCTGTGTTTCATCGTCAGTGTGAAGGTCCAAGGGATAGAGTAAAGCTGCAGTAGTGCATCGGAATCAAGTACTGATGTCCCACAAAGCTCTCAAACCAAAATACAGACAATGAGATGATTTTCTCTTCTTGTACTTAAGTCGTCATTGTGCCTTTTGTATTAAATCCCGACGCAATTTCTGAGTTTCATCGTCAATGTGAATGTTCAAGGGATAGAGTATGGCTGCAGTAGTGCATCGGAATCTAATGCTGATCTCCCAGGAAACGCTCAAAGAAAACCACAAAAATGAGGAAATTGACTCTATTTGTACTTCAGTCGGCCTTGTGCTTTTTTCATTAAATCCCGACGCATATTTCTGTGTTTAATCGTCAATGTGAGGTTCCAAGGGATAGAGTAAAGCTGCAGTAGTGGATTGCTATCTAATACTGATCTCCTAGGAAACGCTCAAAGAAACCACAAACAAAAAGAATATTTACTCTTCTTGTACTAACGTCGGCATTGTGCCTTTTGTTTTAAATCCCAACGAAATTTCTGTATTTCATCGCCAATGTGAAGGACCAAGGTATAGAGTAAAGCAGCAGTAGTGCATCGGAATCGAATCTAATACTGATCTCCCAGGAAACGCTCAAACCAAACCACAAACAATGATGAAGACTTACTCTTCTTGTACTTAAGTCGGAATTGAGCCTTTTGTATTAAATCCCGACGGAATTTCTGTGTTTCATCGTCAATGTGAAGGTCCAAGGGATAGAGTTATGCCGCAGTAGTGCATCGGAAACCAATTCTGATCTCCCAGGAAACGCTTAAAGGAAATTACAAACAATGAGAAGAATTACTCTTCTTGTACCTAAGTCAGCATTGTGCCTTTTGCATTAAATCCCGACGCAATCTCTGAGTTTCATCGTCATTGTTAAGGTTCAAGGGATACAGTTAAGATGCAGTACTGCATCGGGATCTAATACTGAACTCCCAGGAAACGCTCAAAGTAAACCACAAACAATGAGAAGATTTAACGTGACTGTACTTAAGTCGGCATTGTGCCTTTTGTATTAAATCCCGACGCAATTTCTGTTATTCATCGTCAATCTGAAGGTCCAAGGGATAGAGTAAACCTGCAGTAGTGCATCGGAATCTAATACTGATCTCCCAGGAAACGCTCAAAGCAAACCACAAACAATGAGGAGATTAACTCATCTTCAACTGACGTTGGCATAGTGCTTTTTGTATTAATTCCCGACGCACTCTCTGTGTTTCATCCTTAATATGAAGGTCCTAGGAATAGAGAAAAGCTGTGGTAGTGCATTGGAATCTAATACTGATCTCCCAGGAAACGCTTAGAAATCCACAAACAAAAAGAAGATTTACTCTTCTTGTACTTAAGTTCGCATTGTGCCTTTTGTTTTAAATTCCGACGCAACTTCTGTGTTTCATCGTCAATCTGAAGGTCCAAGGGATAGAGTAAAGCTGCAGGAGTGTTTCGCAATCTAATACTGATCTCCCAGGAAACGCTCAAACAAACAACAATCATTGAGAAGATTAACTCTTTTCGTACTTAAGTCGGCATTGTGCCTTTTGTATTAAATCCCAACGCAATTTCTGCGGTTCATCGTCAATGCGAAAGTCCAAGGGATAGAGGAAAGCCGCAGTAGTGCATCGGAATCCAATACTGATCTCCCAGGAAACGCTCAAAGCAAACCACAAACAATGAGAAGATATACTCATCTTGTACTTAAGTCGGCACTGTGCCTTTTGTTTTAAATCCCGACACAACTTCCGTGTTTCATCGTCAATCTGAAGGTCCAATTGATAGAGTAAAGCTGCAGTAGTGCATCGGAATCTAATACTGATCTCCCTGGAAACGATCAAACCAAACCACAAACAATAAGAAGATTTACTCTATTTTACTTCTGTCGGCCTTGTGCTTTTTTCATTAAATACCGACGCATATTTCTGTGTTTAATCGTCAATGTGAGGTTCCAAGGGATAGAGTAAAGTTTCAGTAGTGCATTGCTATCTAATACTGATCTCCTAGGAAACGCTCAAAGAAACCACAAACAAAAAGAATATTTACTCTTCTTGTACTAACGTCGGCATTGTGCCTTTTGTTTTAAATCCCAACGAAATTTCTGTATTTCATCGCCAATGTGAAGGACCAAGGTATAGAGTAAAGCTGCAGTAGTGCATCGGAATCGAATCTAATACTGATCTCCCAGGAAAAGCTCAAACCAAACCACAAACAATGATGAAGACTTACTCTTCTTGTACTTAAGTCGGAATTGAGCCTTTTGTATTAAATCCCGACGGAATTTCTGTGTTTCATCGTCAATGTGAAGGTCCAAGGGATAGAGTTATGCCGCAGTGGTGCATCGGAAACCAATTCTGATCTCCCAGGAAACGCTTAAAGGAAATTACAAACAATGAGAAGAATTACTCTTCTTGTGCCTAAGTCAGCATTGTGCCTTTTGCATTAAATCCTGACGCAATCTCTGAGTTTCATCGTCATTGTTAAGGTTCAAGGGATACAGTTAAGATGCAGTACTGCATCGGGATCTAATACTGAACTCCCAGGAAACGCTCAAAGTAAACCACAAACAATGAGAAGATTTAACGTGACTGTACTTAAGTCGACATTGTGCCTTTTGTATTAAATCCCGACGCAATTTCTGTGTTTCATCGTCAATGTGAAGGTCCAAGCGAAAGAGCAAAGCTGCAGTAGGGCATCGGAATCCAATACTGATCTCCCAGGAAACGCTCAAAGCAAACCACAAACAATGAGAAGATTTACTCTTCTTGTACTTAAGTCGGCATTGTGCCTCTTGTATTATATCTCGAAGCAATTATGTGTTTCATCGTCAATGTGAAGGGCCAAGCGATTGAACAAAGCTGCAGTAGTGCTTCGTAATCTAATACTGATCGACCAGGAAACGCTCAAATCAAACCACAAACAATGAGAAGACATACTCATCTTGTACTTAAGTCGGCACTGTGCCTTTTGTTTTAAATCCCGACACAACTTCCGTGTTTCATCGTCAATCTGAAGGTCCAATTGATAGAGTAAAGCTGCAGTAGTGCATCGGAATCTAATACTGATCTCCCTGGAAACGCTCATGTTTAACCACAAACTATGAAATGATTTACTCATCTTGAACCTAAGCCGGCATTGTGCCTTTTGTATTAAATCCCTACGCAATCTCTGTGTTTCATCGTCAATGTGAAGGTCCAAGGGATAGAGTAGGGTTGCAGTAGTTTATCGGAATCTAATACCGATCTACCAGGAAACGCTCAAAGCAAACCACAAACAAAAAGTATATTTACTCTTCTTGTACTTAAGTCGGCATTGTGCCTTTTGTATTAAATCCCGACGCAATTTCTGAGCATCATCGCCAATGTGAAGGTTCAAGAGATAGAGAAAAGCTGCGGTTGTCCATCGGAATCTAATGCTGATCTCCCACGAAACGCTCAAAACTAACCACAAACAATGGGAAGATTTACTCATCATGTACTTAAGTCGGCATTTTGCATTTTGTATGCAATCCCGACGAAATATCTGTGTTTCATCGTCAATGTGAACGTCCACGCGATAGAGAAAAGCTGCAGAAGTGAATCGGAATCTAATACTGATCTCCTAGGAAACGCTCAAAGCAAAACACAAACAATGAGACGATTTATCCAAATTATACTTAGTCAGCATTGTGCCTTTTGTATTAAATCCCGATGCAATTTCTGTGTTTCATCGTCAATGTGAGGGTCCAACGAATAGAGTAAAGCTGCAGTAGTGCATCGGAATCAAATACTGAAATCACAGAAAGCGCTCAAACCAAACCACAGACAATGAGAAGATTTACTCTTCTAGTACTGAAGTCGGCATTGTGCCGTTTGGGCTATATCCCGACGCAATTTCTGTGTTTCATCGTCAGTGTGAAGGTCCAAGGGATAGAGTAAAGCTGCAGTAGTGCATCGGAATCAAGTACTGATGTCCCACAAATCTCTCAAACCAAACCACAGACAATGAGAAGATTTTCTCTTCTTGTACTTAAGTCGTCATTGTGCCTTTTGTATTAAATCCCGACGCAATTTCTGAGTTTCATCGTCAATGTGAAAGTTCAAGGGATAGAGTATGGCTGCAGTAGTGCATCGGAATCTAATGCTGATCTCCCAGAAAACGCTCAAAGCCAACCACAAAAATGAGGAGATGACTCTACTTGTACTTCAGTCGGCCTTGTGCTTTTTTCATTAAATCCCGACGCATATTTCTGTGTTTCATCGTCAATGTGAGGTTCCAAGGGATAGAGTAAAGCTGCTGTAGTGCAATGGAATCTAGTACTGATCTCCAAGGAAACGCTCAGAGCAAACCACAAACAATGAGAAGATTTACTCTTCTTGTACTTTAGTCGGCATTGTGCTTTTGTATTAAATCCCAACGCAATTTCTGAGTTTCATCTTCAATGTGAAAGTTCAAGGGATAGAGTAAAGCTGCAGTAGAGCATCGGAATCTAATACTGATCCCCCAGGAAACTCTCAAAGCAAACCACAAATAAAGATAAGATTGACTACTTTTGTACTTAAGTCGGCATTGTGCCTTTTGTATTATATCCCGACGCAATTTCTGTGTTTCATCGTCAATGTGAAGATCCAAGCTGTAGAGCAAAGCTGCAGTAGTGCACCGTAATCTAATACTGATCTACCAGGAAACGCTCAAAGCAAACCACAAACAATGAGAAGATTTACTCTTTTTGTACTTTAATCGGCATTGTGCCTTTTGTTTTAAATCCCGACACAATTTCTGTGTTTCATCGTCAATCTGAAGGTCCAATTGATAGAGTAGAGCTGCAGAAGTGCATCGGAATCTAATACAGATCTCCCAGGAACCACTCAAAGTAAACCAAAAAAAATGAGAAGATTTACTCTTCTTGAACTTAAGTTTTGCATTGTGAATTTTGTATTAAATCCCGACGCAATCTGTGTGTTTCATCGTCAATGTGAAGTTCCAAAGGATAGAGTGAAGCTGCAGTAGTGCATTGCAATCTAATACTGATCTCCCAGGAAACGCTCAAAGAAACCACAAACAAAAAGAATATTTACTCTTCTTGTACTTAAGTTCGCATTGTGCCTTTTGTTTTAAATTCCGACGCCATTTCTGTGTTTCATCGTCAATCTGAAGGTCCAAGGGATAGAGTGAAGCTGCAGTAGTGTTTCGCAATCTAATACTGATCTCCCAGGAAACGCTCAAACAAACAACAAACATTGAGAAGATTTACTCTTTTTGTGCATAAGTCAGCATTGTGCATTTTGTTTTAAATTCCGACGCAATCTCTGTAATTCATCGTCAATGTGAAGGTCAAAGGGATAGAGTAAATTAGCAGTAGTGCATCGGAACCTAATACCGATCTCTCAGGAAACACTCAAACAAACCACGAACAAAGGGAAGATTTGCTATTGTTGTTCTTCTGTCGGCATTGTGCCTTTTATATTAAATCGCGACGCAATTTCTGTGTTTCATCGTCTATGTGATGGTCCAAGTGATAGAGTAAAGCTGCAGTAGTGCATCGGAATGTAATACTGATCTCCCAGGAAACGCTCAAAGCAACACACAAACAAAAGTTATATTTACTCTTCTTGTACTTGAGTCGGCATTGTACCTTTTGTATTAAATCCCGACGCAATATCTGTGTTTCATCGTCAATGTGAAGGTCCAAGGGATAGAGTAATGCTGCAGTAGTGCATCGGAATCTAATACTGATCTCCCAGGAAACGCCCAAAACAAACCACAAACAATTAGAAGATCTTTTCTTCTTGTACTTAAGTCGTCATTGTGCCTTTTGTATTAAATCCCGAGGCAGTTTCTGTGTATCATCATCAATGTGAATGTCCAAGGGATAGAGTAAGCTGCAGTAGTGCATCGGAATCTAGTACTGATCTCCCAAGGATCGCACAAAGCAAACCAAAAACAATGAAGAGATATACCCTTCTTGTACTTAAGTCGGCATTGTGCCTTTTGTATTATATCCCGACGCAATTATGTGTTTCATCGTCAATGTGAGGGTCCAAGTGATAGAGAAAAGCTGCAGTAGTGCATGGTAATCTAATACTGATCTACAAGGAAACGCTCAAAGCAAACCACAAACAATGAGAAGATATACTCATCTTGTACTTAAGTCGGCACTGTGCCTTTTGTTTTAAATCCCGACACAACTTCCGTGTTTCATCGTCAATCTGAAGGTCCAATTCATAGAGTAAAGCAGCAGAAGTGCATCGGAATCTAATACTGATCTCCCGGGAAACGCTCAAAGCAAACCACAAACAATCAGATGATTTACTTATCTTGAACATAAATCGGCATTGTACTTTTGTATTAATCCCGACGCAATCTCTGTGTTTCATCGTCAATGTGACTGTCCAAGGGATAGAGTAAGCTGCAGTAGTGCATCGGAATGTAGTACTGATCTCCCAAGGATCGCTCAAAGAAAACCACAAACAATTAAGAGATGTACTCTTCTTGTACTTAAGTCGGCATTGTGCCTTTTGTATTATATCCCGACGCAACTTCCTTGTTTCATCGTCATTGTGAAGGTCCAAGCGATAGAGCAAAGCTGCAGTAGTGCATCGTAATCTAATACTGATCTACCAGGAAACGCTCAAAGCAAACCACAAACAATGGGAAGGTTTACTCTTTTTGTACTTTAGTCGGCATTGTGCCTTTTGTTTTAAATCCTGACGCAACTCCTGTGTATCATCGTCAATCTGAAGGTCCAAAGGATAGAGTAAAGCCGCAGTAGTGCATCGGAATCTAATACTGATCTCCCAGGAAACGCTCAAAGCAAACCACAAGCAATGAGAAGATATACTCTTGTTGTACTTAAGTCGGCGTTGTGCCTTTTGTTTTAAATCGGGACACAATTTCTGTGTTTCATCGTCACTCTGAAGGTCCAATTGATAGAGTAAATCTGCAGAAGTAAGTCGGAATCTAATACAGATCTCCCAGGAACCACTCAAAGTAAACCACAAAAAATGAGAAGATTTACTCTTCTTGTACTTAAGTCGGCATTGTGCCTTTTGCATTAAATCCCGACGCAATATCTGTGTTTCATCGTCAATGTGAAGGTCCAAGGCATAGAGTAAAGCGGCAGTAGTGCAATGAAATCTAGTAATGATCTCCCAGGAAACGCTCAGAGCAAACCACTAACAATGAGAAGAAATACTCTTCTTGTACTTAAGTCGTCATTGTGCCTTTTGTATCAAATCCCGACGCAATTTCTGTGTTTCATCGTCAATGTGAAGGTCCAAGGGATAGAGTAAAGCTGAAGTAGTGCATCGGAATCTAATTCTGATCTCCCAGGAAACGCTCAAAGCAAACCACAAACAATGAGAAGATTAACTCTTCTTCAACTGACGTTGGCATAGTGCTTTTTGTATTAATTCCCGACGCACTCTCTGTGTTTCATCATTAATGTGAAGGTCCAAGGGATAGAGTAAAGTTGCAGTAGTGCAACGGAATCTAATAGTGATCTCCCAGGAAACGCTTAAAAATCCACAAACAAAAAGAATATTTACTCTTCTTGTACTTAAGTTCGCATTGTGCCTTTTGTTTTAAATTCCGACGCATCTTCTGTGTTTCATCGTCAATCTGAAGGTCCAAGGGATAGAGTAAACCTGCAGGAGTGTTTCGCAATCTAATACTGATCTCCCAGGAAACGCTCAAACAAACAACAATCATTGAGAAGGTTTACTCTTTTTGTACTTAAGTCGGCATTGTGCCTTTTGTACTTAATCCCAACGCAATTTCTGCGGTTCATCGTCAATGCGAAAGTCCAAGGGATAGAGTAAAGCAGCAGTAGTGCATCGGAATCCAATACTGATCTCCCAGGAAACGCTCAAAGCAAACCACAAACAACGAGAAGATTTACTCATCTTGAACTTGAGTCGGCATTGTGGCTTTTGTATTAAATCCCGACGCAATCTCTGTGTTTCATCGTCAATGTGAAGGTCCAAGGGATAAAGTAAAGTTGCAGTAGTGCATCGGAATCTAATACTGATCTCCCAGGAACGCTCAAACAAACCACGAACAAAGAGAAGATTAGCTATTGTTGTCCTCAATTCGGCATTGTGCGTTTTATATTAAATCGCGACGCAGTTTCTGTGTTTCATCGTCAATGTGATTGTCCAAGTGATAGAGAAAAGCTGCAGAAGTGCATCGGAATCTAATACTGATCTCCCAGGAATCGCTCAAAACAAACCACAAACAATGGGAAGATTTACTCATCTTGTACTTATGTCGGCATTGTGCATTTTGTAATCAATCCCGACGCAATATCTTGTTTCATCGTCAATGTGAAGGTCCAAGGGATAGAGTAATGCTGCAGTAGAGCATCGGAATCTAATACTGGAATCCCAGGAAACGCCGAAAGCAAACCACAAACAATAAGAAGATTTTCTCTTCTTGTACTTAAGTCGTCAATGTGCCTTTTGTATTAAATCCCGACGCAATTTCAGAGTTTCATCGTCAATGTGAAGGTCCAAGGGATAGAGTAAAGCTGCAGTAGTGCATCGGAATCCAGTACTGATCTCCTGGGAAACGCTCAAAGCAAACCACAAACGCTGAGAAGATTTACTCTTCTTGTACTCAAGTCGGCATTCTGCCTTTTGTATTAAATCCCGACGCGATTTCTGTGTCTCATCGTCAATGTGCGGGTCCACGGGATAGAGTAAAGCTGCAGTAGTGCGTCGAAATCTAGTACAGATGTCTCAGGAAACGCTCAAACCAAAGCACAAACAATGAGATGATACACTCTTCTAGTACTTAAGGCGGCATTGCGCCTTTTGGGCTAAATCCCGACGCAATTTTTGTGTTTCATCGTCAATGTGAAGGTCCAAGGGATAGAGTAGAGCTGCAGTAGTGCAATGGAATCTTGTACTGATCTCCCAGGAAACGCTCATAGCAAACCACAAACAATGAGAAGATTTACTCTTCTTGTACTTAAGTTGGCATTGTGCCTTTTGCATTACTTTCCGACGCAATTTCTGTGTTTCATCGGCAATGTCGCGGTCCAAGGGATAGAGTAAAGCTGCAGTAGTGCATCGGATTCTAACACTGAACTCCCTGGAAACGCTCAAAGCAAACCACAAACAATGAGAAGATTTACTCTTCTTGTACTTACGTCGGCATTGTGCATTTTGTATTAAATCCCGACGCAATTTCTGTGTTTCATTGTCAATGTGAAAGTCCAGGGGATAGAGTAAAGCTGCAGTAGTGCATCGGAATCCAGTACTGATCTCCTGGGAAACGCTCAAAGCAAACCACAAACGCTGAGAAGATTTACTCTTCTTGTACTCAAGTCGGCATTGTCCCTTTTGTATTAAATCCCGACGCAATATCTGTGTTCAATCGTCAATCTGAACGTCCAAGGGATAGAGGAAAGCTGCAGTAGTGCATCGGAATCTAATACTGATCTCCCAGGAAACTCTCAAACAAACCAGAAAATATGAGATCTACTCTTCTTGTACTTTAGTCGGCATTGTGCCTTTTGTATTTAATCCCGACACAATATCTGCAACGGAATCTAGCACTGATCTCCCAGGAAACGCTCAAGGCAGACCAAAAAGAAAAAGAATATTTTCTCTTCCTGTACTTAAGTCGGCATTGTGCCATTTGTATTAAATCCTGACGCAATTTCTGAATTTCATCGTCAATGTGAAGGTTCAAGGGATGGAGAAAAGATGCTGTACTGCGTCGGAATCTAATGCTGATCTCCCAGGAAACGCTCAAAACAAACCACAAACAATGTGAAGATTTACTCTTCTTGTACTTAGTTCGGCATTGTGCCTTTTGTATTAAATCCGGTCGCAATTTCTGTGTTTCATCGTCAATGTGAAGTTCCAAGCGATACAGTAATTATGCAGTAGTGGATCGGAATCTAATACTGATCTCCCGGGTAACGCTCAAAGCAAACCACAAACAAAAAGGAAATTTACTCGACTTGTACTTATGTCGACATTGTGCCTTTTGTATTAAATCCCGACGCAATTGCTGTGTTTCATCCTGAATGTGAAGGTCCAAGAGATAGAGTAAAGCTGAAGTAGTGCATCGGATCTAATACTGATCTCCCAGGAAACGCTTAAAGCAAACCACAAACAATGAGAAGAATCACTCTTCTTGTACATAATTCAGCATTGTGCCTTTTGCAATAAATCCCGACGTAGTTTCTGAGTCTCATCGTCAATGTGAAGGTCCAAGGGATAGAGTAAAACTGCAGTTGTGCATCGGAATCTAATACTGATCTCCCAGGAAACGCTCAAAGCATACTACAAACAATGAGAAATTTACTCTTCTTGTACTTAAGTCGGCATTGTGCCTTTTGTTTCAAATCCCAACGCAATATCAGTGTTTCATCGTCAATGTGAAGGTCCAAGGTATAGAGTAAAGCTGAAGTAGTGCATCGGAATCTAACACTGATCTCTCAGGATACTCTCAAAGCAAACCACAAAAAATGAGAAGATTGACTCTTTTTGTACTTAAGGGGGCGTTGTGTCTTTTGTATAAAATCACAAGGTAATTTCTGTGTTTCATCGTCAATGTGAAGGTCCAAGGGATAGAGTAAAGCTTCAGTGGTGCATCGTAATCTAGTACTGACCTCCCAAGGAACGCTCAAAGCAAACCACAAACAATGTGAAGATTCACTGTTCTTGTACATAAGTCGGCATTGTGCCTTTTGTATTAAATCCCGACGCAATTTCTGTGTTCCATCGTCAATGAGAAGGTCCAAGGGATAGAGTAGAGCTGCAGTAGTGCATCGGATTCTAATACTGATCTCCCTGGAAACGCTCAAAGCAAACCACAAACAATGAAAAGATATACTCTTCTTGTACTTAAGTCGGCATTGTGCATTTTGTATTATCTCCCGACGCAATTTCAGTGTTTCATCGTCAATGTGAAGGTCCAAACGATCGAGCAAAGCTGCAGTAGTGCATCGGAATCTAATACTGATCTACCAGGAAACCCTCAAAGCAAACCCCAAACAATGAGATGTTTTAATGTTCTTGTACCTAAGTCGGCATTGTTCCTTTTGTTTTAAATCCCGACGCAATTTCTGTGTTTCATCGTCAATCTGAAGGTCCAAGGGATAGAGTAAAGCCGCAGTAGTGCATCGGAATCTAACACTTAACTCCCACGAAACGCTCAAAGCAAACCACAAACAATGAGGAGATTTACTCTTCTTGTACTTAAGTCTGCTTTGTGCCTTTTGTATTAAATCACGACGCAACCTCTGTGTTGCATCGTCAATGTGAAGGTCCTAGGGATAGAGTAAAGCTGCAGTAGTGCATCGGAATCTAATACTGATCAACCAGGAAACGCTCAAATAAACCACGAACAATGAGAAGATTTACTATTCTTGTACTTATGTCGACATTGTGCCTTTTACATTAAATTGCGACGCAATTTCTGTGTTTGATCTTCAATGTCAAGGTCCAAGAGATACAGAAAAGCTGCAGTAGTGCATCGGATTCTAATACTGATCTCCCAGGACACGCTCAAAGCTAACAACAAAGAATGAGGAGATTTACTCTTCTTGTACTTAAGTCTGCTTTGTGCCTTTTGTATTAAATCCCGATGCAATTTCTGAGTTTCATCGTCAATGTGAAGTTTCACGGGATAGACTAAAGCTGCAGTAGTGCATCGGAATCATGTACTGATCACCCAGGAAACGCTCAAGACCAACCACAAACAATGAGATTTACTTTTCTTGTACTTAAGGTGGTATTGTGCCTTTTGTATTAAATCCCGACGCAATTTCTGTATTTCATCGTCAATGTGAAGGTCCAAGGGATAGAGTAAACCTACAGAAGTGCATCGGAAACGAATGCTGATTTCCCAGGAAAAGCTCAAAGCAAACCACAAACAATGAGAAGATTCCACCTTACTGTACTTAAGTCGTCCTTGTGCCTTTTGTATTAAATCCTGACGCTTATTTCTGGTTTTCATCGTCAAAGTGAAGGTCCAAGGGATAGAGTGAAGCTGCAGTAGTGCAATGAAATCTAGTACTGATCTCCCAGGAAACGGTCAGAACAAACCACAAACAATGAGAAGATATACTCTTCTTGTACTTAATTCGGCGTTGTGCCTTTTGTATTAAATCCCGATGTAATTTCTGTGTTTCATCGTCAATGTGATGGTCCAAGGATAGAGTAAAGCTGCAGTAGTGCATCGGAATCCAATACAGATCTCCCAGGAAACTCTCAAAGCACACCACAACAATGGGCAGACACACTCTTCTTGTACTTAAGTCGGCATTGTGCATTTTGTATTTAATCCCGACGCAATTTCCGTGTTTCATCGTCAATGTGAGGGTCCAAGGGATTATGTAGAGCAGCAAGAGTGCATCGGAATCTAATATTGATCTCCTAAGAAACAGTCAAATCAAACCACAAACAATGATAAGATATACTCTTCTTGTACTTAAGTCGGCATTGTGCCATTTGTATTAAATTCCCACGCGATTTATGTGTTACATCGTCAATGTGATGGTCCAACCGATCGAGCAAAGCTGCAGTAGTGCAACGGAATCTAATACTGATCTACCAGGAAACCCTCAAAGCAAACCCCAAACAATGAGGTGATTTAATGCCGTTGTACCTAAGTCGTCATTGTGCCTTTTGTTTTAAATCCCGACGCAATATCTGTGTTTCATCGTCAATCTTAAGGTCCAAGGGATAGAGTAAAGCCGCAGTAGTGCATCGGAATCTAATACTTATCTCCCACCAAACGTTCAAACCAAATCACAAACAATCAGGAGATTTACTCTTCTTGTACTTTAGTCTGCTTTGTGCCTTTTGTATTAAATCCCGACGCAATCTCTGTCTTTCATCAACAATGTGAAGGTCCAAGGGATAGAGTAAAGCTGCAGTAGTGCATCGGAATCTAATACTGATCTCCCAGGTATCGCTCAAATAAACCACGAACAATGAGAAGATCTACTATTCTTGTACTTATGTCGGCATTGTGCCATTTACATTAAATCGTGACGCAATTTCTGTGTTTGATCTTCAATGTGAAGGTCCGAGGGATACATAAAAGCAGCAGTAGTGCATCGGAATCTAATACTGATCTCCCAGGGAACGCTCAAAGCAAACAACAAACAAAAAGAATATTTACTCTTCTTGTACTTAAGTCGGCATTTTGCCTTTTGTATTAAATCCCGACGCAATTTCTGAGTTTCATCGTCAATGTGAAGTTTCACAGGATAGAGTAAAGCTGCAGTAGTGCATCGGAATCTTGTACTGATCACCCAGGTAATGCTCAAGACAAACCACAAACAATAAGAAACTTTACTCTTCTTGTACTTAAGTCGGCATTGTGCCTTTTGTATTAAATCCCGACGCAATTTCTGTGTTTCATCGTCAATGTGATGGTCCAAGGGATACAGTAAAGCTGCAGAAGTGCATCGGAAACGAATACTGATCTCCCAGGAAACGCTCAAAGCAAACCACATACAATGTGAAGATTTCACCTTATTGTACTTAAGTCGGCATTGGGCCTTTTGTATTAAATCCCGACGCAATTTCTGTGTTTCATCGTGATTGTTAAGGTCAAAGGGATAGAGTAAAGCTGCCGTAGTGCATTTGAATCTAGTACAGATGTCCCAGGAAACGCTCAAACCAAACAACAAACAAAATGAAGAGTGACACTTTTAGTACTTCAGTCGTCCTTGTGCGTTTTGTATTAAATCCTGACGCTTATTTCTATGTTTCATCGTCAATGTGAAGGTCCAAGCGATAGAGCAAAGCTGCAGTAGTGCATCGGAATCTATTACTGATCTACCGGGAAACCCTCAAAGCAAACCCCAAACAATGAGAAGATTTAACGTTCTTGTACCTAAGTCGGCATTGTGCCTTTTGTTTTAAATCCCGACGCAATTCCTGTGTTTCATCGTCAATCTGAAGGTCCAAGGGATAGAGTAAAGCCGCAGTAGTGCATCGGAATCTAATACTTATCTCCCACGAAACGCTTAAAGCAAACAACAAACAATAAGGATATTTACTCTTCTTGTACTTAAGTCGGCATTGTGCCTTTTGTATTAAATCCCGACGCAATTTCTGTGTTTCATCGTAAATGTGAAGGTCCAATGGATAGAGTAAAGCTGCAGAAGTGCATCGGAAACGAATACTGATCTCCCAGGAAAGGCTCAAGGCAAACCACTAACAATAAGAAGATTTCACCTTATTGTACTTAAGTCGGCATTGTGCCTTTTGTATTAAATATCGACGCAGTTTCTGTGTCTCATCGTCAATGTGAAGGTTCAAGGGATAGAGTAAAGCTGCAGTAGTGCAATGAAATCTAGTACTGATCCCCCAGGAAAGCTCAGAGCAAACCACAAACAATGAGAAGATATACTCTTCTTGTACTTAAGTTGGCATTGTGCCTTTTGTATTAAAGCCCGACGCATTTTCTGTGTTTCATCATCAATGTGGGGGTCCAAGGGATAGAGTAAAGCTGCAGTAGTGCATCCTATTCCAACACTGAACTCCCAGGAAACGCTCAAAGCAAACCACAAACAATGAGAAGATTTACTCTACTTGTACTGATGGCGCCATTGTACCTTTTGTTTTAAATCCCGATGCAATTTCTGTTTTTCATCGTCAATGTAATGGGCCATGGGATAATGTAGGGCTGCAGTAGTGCATCGGAATCTAATATTGATCTCCTAGGAAACGCTCAAAGCAAACCACAAACAATGATAAGATATACTCCTCTTGTACTTGAGTCGGCATTGTGCCTTTTGTATTAAATCCCGACGCAATTTCTGTGTTTCATCGTCAATGTGAGGGTCCAAGGGATAGAGTAAAGGTGCAGTGGTGTATCGCCATCTAATACTGATCTCCCGGGCAACGCTCAAAGCAAACAACAATCAATGAGAAGATTTACTCTTTTTGTACTCAAGGCGGCATTGAGCCTTTTGTATTAAATCCCGACGCATTTTCTGTGTTTCATCATAAATGTGGGGGCCCAAGGGATAGAGTAAAGCTGCAGTAGTGCATGCTATTCCAACACTGAACTCCCAGAAAACGGTCAAAGCAAACCACAAACAATGAGAAAATTTACTCTTCTTGTCATTACGTCGGCATTGTGCGTTTTGTATTACATCGCGACGTAATTTCTGTGTTTCATCGTCAATGTGAAGGTCCAAGGGATAGAGTAAACTGCAGTAGTGCATCGGAATCTAGTACTGATCTCCCAGGAAACGCTCAAAGCAAACCTCAAACAATGAGAAGATTTATTCTTCTTGTACTCATGTCGGCATTGTGCCTTTTGTATTTAATCCCGACGCAATATCTCTATCGGTATCTAATACTGATCTCCCAGGAAACGCTCAAAGCAAACCACAAAGAAAAAGAATTTTTTCTCTTCCTGTACTTAAGTCGGCATTGTGCCTTTTGTATTAAATCCTGACGCAATTTCTGAGTTTCATCGTCAATGTGAAGATCCAAGGGATAGAGTAAAGCTGCAGTAGTGCATCGGAATCTAATACTGATCTCCCAGGAAAGGCTCAAAGCAAAACACAAACAATGAGAGGATTTACGATTCTTGTACTTTAGTCGGATTTGAGCCTTTTTTATTAAATTCCGACGCAATTTCTGTGTATCATCGTCAATGTGAGGGTCACAGGGATAGAGTAATGCTGCAGTAGTGCTTCGGAAACTAATACAGATCTCCCAGGAAACGCTCAAAGCATACAACAAACAATGGGCAGATATACTCTTCTTGTACATAAGTTGGCATTGTGCATTTTGTATTTAATCCCGACGCAATTTTTGTGTTTCATCGTCAATGTGAGGGTCCAAGTAATAGACTAAAGCTTTAGTTGTGCATCGGAATCTAATACTGATCTCCCAGGTAACGCTCAAAGCATACTACAAACAATGAGAATGTTTACTCTTCTTGTATTTACGTCGGCATAGTGCCTTTTGTTTTAAATCCCGTAGCAATTTCTGTGTTTGATCGTGAATGTGAAGGTCCAAGGGATAGAGTAAAGCTGCAATAGTGCATCGGAATCTAATACTGATCTCCCAGGAAACGATCAGAGCAAACCACGATCAATGAGATGATTTACTCTTCTTGTAACGAAGTCGCCATTGTGCCTTTTGACTTAAATCCCGACGCAATTTCTGTGTTTCATCGTACATCTGATGGTCCAAGGGGTAATGTTGAGCTGCAGCAGGGCATCGGAATCTAATATTGATCTCCTAGGAAACGCTCAAAGCAAACCACAAACAATGATAAGATTTACTTTTTTTGTACTTAAGGCGGCATTGTGCATTTTGTATTAAATCCCGACGCAATTTCTGCGTTTCATTGTCAATGTGAAAGTCAAAGGGATAGAGTAAAGCTGCAGTAGTGCATCTGAATCTAACACTGATCTCCCAGGAAACGCTCAAAGCAAACCACAAACAATGAAAAGATATACTGTTCTTCTACTAATGTCGGCATTGTGCCTTTTGTAATAAATCCCGACGCAAATTCTGTGTTTCAACGTCAATTTGAAGGTCCATTGAATAGAGTAAAGCTGCAGTGGTGGATCGGAATCTAATACTGATCTCCCAGGAAACGCTCAAATAAACCACGAACAATGAGAAGTTTTACTATTCTTGTACTTATGTCGACATTGTGCCATTTACATTAAATCGCGACGCAATTTCTGTGTTTGATCTTCAATGTGAAGGTCCAAGGGATACAGTAAAGCTGCAGTAGTGCATCGGAATCTAATTCTGATCTCCCAGGAAACGCTCAAAGCAAACCACAAATAATGAGAAGATTTACTCTTTTTGTACTCAAGGCGGCATTGAGCCTTTTGTATTAAATCCCGACGGAATTTCTGTGTTTCATCGTCAATGTGAGGGCTCCAAGGGATAGAGTAAAGCTGCAGTAGTGCATCCTATTCCAACACTGAACTCCCAGGAAACGCTCAAAGCAAACCACATACAATGTGAAGATTTCACCTTATTGTACTTAAGTCGGAATTGCGCCTTTTGTATTAAATCCCGACGTCAATGTGAGGGTCCAAGGGATAGAGTAAGGGTGCAGTAGTGTATCGCAATCTAATACTGATCTCCCAGGAAACGCTCAAAGCTAACAGCAAACAATGAGAAGATTTACTCTTTTCGTACTTAAGGTGGTATTGTGCCTTTTGTATTAAATCCGGACGCAATTTCTGCGTTTCATCGTCAATGTGAAAGTCCAAGGGATAGAGTTAAGCTGCAGTAGTGCATCGGAATCTTGTACTGATCACCCAGGAAATGCTCAAGACAAACCACACACAATGAGAAGATTACTCCTCCTGTACTTAAGCCGGCATTGTGTCTTTTGTATTAAATTTCGACGCAATTTCTGCGTTTCATCGTCAATGTGAAGATCCAAGGGATAGAGTAAACCTACAGAAGTGCATCGGAAACAAATACTGATTTCCAAGGAAAAGCTCAAAGCAAACCACAAACAATGAGAAGATTCCACATTATTGTACTTATGTCGTAATTGTGACTTTTGTATTAAATCCTGACGCATATTTCTGGTTTTCATCGTCAAAGTGAAGGTCCAAGGGTTAGAGTAAAGCTGCAGTAGTGCAATGAAATCTAGTACTGATCTCCCAGGAAACGGTCAGAACAAACCACAAACAATGAGAAGATATACTCTTCTTGTACTTAATTCGGCATTGTGCCTTTTGTATTAAATCCCGACGTAATTTCTGCGTTTCATCGTCAATGTGAAGGTCCAAGGTTAGAGTAAAGCTGCAGTAGTGCATCGGAATCAAATACAGATCTCCCAGGAAACGCTCAAAGCACACCACAAACAATGGGCACACACACTCTTCTTGTACTTAAGTCGGCATTGTGCATTTTGTATTTAATCCCGACGCAATTTCCGTGTTTCATCGTCAATGTGAGGGTCCAAGCGATAGACTAAAGCTGCTGTAGTGCATCGGAATCTAATACTGATCTCCCAGGAACCGCTCAAAGCATGCTACAAACAATGAGAAGATTTACTCTTCTTGTACTTAAGTCGGCATAGTGCCTTTTTTTTAAAATCCCGACGCAATATCTGTGTTTCATCGTCAATCTGAAGGTCCAAGGGATAGAGTAAAGCCGGAGTAGTGCATCGGAATCTAATACTTATCTCCCACCAAACGCTCAAAGCAAACCACAAACAATCAGGAGATCTACTCTTCTTGTACTTAAGTCTGTTTTGTGCCTTTTGTATTAAATCCCGACGCAATCTCTGTGTTTCATCAACAATGTGAAGGTCCAAGGGATAGAGTAAAGCTGCAGTAGTGCATCGGAATCTAATACTGATCTACCAGGTATCGCTCAAATAAACCACCAACAATGAGAAGATATACTATTCTTGTACTTATGTCGGCATTGTGCCATTTCCATTAAATCGCGACGCCATTTCTGTGTTTGATCCTTAATGTGAAGGTCCAAGGGATACATAAAAGCTGCAGTAGTGCATCGGAATCTAATACTGATCTCCCAGGAAACGCTCAAAGCAAACAACAAACAAAAAGAATATCTACTCTTCTTGTACTTAAGTCGGCATTCTGCCTTTTGTATTAAATCCCGACCCAATTTCTGAGTTTCATCGTCAATGTGAAGTTTCACAGGATAAAGCTGCAGTAGTGCATCGGAATCTTGTGCTGATCACCCGGGGAATGCTCAAGACAAACCACAAACAATGAGAAGCTTTACTCTTCTTGTACTTAAGTCGGCATTGTGCCTTTTGTATTAAATCCCGACGCAATTTCAGTGTTTCATCGTCAATGTGATGGTCCTAGGGATACAGTAAAGCTGCAGATGTGCATCGGAAACGGATACTGATCTCCCAGGAAACGCTCAAACAAACCACAAACAATGAGAAGATTTCACCTTATTGTACTTAAGTCGGCATTGTGCCTTTTGTATTAAATCCCGACACAATTTCTGTGTTTCATTGTCAATCTGTAGGTCCAAGGGATAGAGTAAAGCTTAAGTAGTGCATCGGAATCTAATACTGATCTCCCAGGAAACGCTCAAAGCAAACCAGAAACTATTAGAAGATTTACTCTTCTTGAACTTAAGTCGGCATTGTGCCTATTGTATGAAATCCCGACGCAATCTATGTGTTTCATCGTCAGTGTGTAGGTCCTAGGGATAGAGTAATGCTGCGGTAGTGCATCGGAATCTAATACTGATCCCCCAGGAAACGTTCAAAGCAAACCACGAACAATGAGAAGATTTACTCTTCTTGTACTTAATTCGGCTTTGTGCCTTTTGTATTAAATCCCGAGGTAATTTCTGTGTTTCATCGTCAATGTGAGGGTCCAAGAGATAGACTAAAGCTGCAGTAGTGCATCGGAATCCAATAGTGATCTCCCAGGAAACGCTCAAAGCATACTACTATTAATGAGAAGATTTACTCTTCATGCACTTAAGTCGGCATAATGCCTTTTGTTTTAATCCCTACGCAATTTCTGTGTTTCATCGTCAATCTGATGGTCCAAGGGATATTTTAGAGCTGCAGTAGTGCATCGGACTCTAATATTGATCTTCTGGGAAACGCTCAAAGCAAACCACAAACAATGATAAGATATACTCTTCTTGTACTTAAGTCAGTATTGTGACTTTTGTATTAAATCCCGACGCAATTTCTGTGTTTCATCGACAATGTGAAGGTAAAGGGGATAGAGTAAAGGTGCAGTAGTGTATCGCAATCTAATACTGATTTCCCAGGAAACGCTCAAAGCAAACAACAAACAATAAGAAGATTTACTCTTTTTGTATTTAAGGCGGCATTGTGCCTTTTGTATTAAATCCCGACGCAATTTCTGCGTTTCATCGTTAATGGGGAAGTCCAAGGGATAGAGTAAAGCTTAAGTAGTGCATCGGAATCTAATACTGATCTCCCAGGAAACGCTCAAAGCAAACCAGAAACTGTTAGAAGATTTACTCTTCTTGAAGTTAAGACGGCATTGTGCCTATTGTATGAAATCCCGACGCAATCTATGTGTTTCATCGTCAGTGTGTAGGTCCAAGGGATAGAGTAAGGCCGCAGTAGTGCATCGGATTCTAATACTTATCTCCCACGAAACGCTTAAAGCAAACAACAACCAATAAGAATATTTACTCTTCTTGTACTTAAGTCGGCATTGTGCCTTTTGTATTAAATCCCGACGCAATTTCTGAGTTTCATCGTCAATGTGAAGTTTCACGGGATAGAGTAGAGCTCCAGTAGTGCATCGCATTCTTGTACTGATCACCCAGGAAATGCTCAAGACAAACCAAAAACATTGAGAAGATTTACTGTTCTTTTACTTAAGACGGCATTGTGCCTTTTGCATTAAATCCCGACGCAATTTCTGTGTTTCATCGTAAATGTGAAGGTCGAATGGATAGAGTAAAGCTGCAGAAGTGCATCGTAAACGAATACTGATCTCCCAGGAAACGCTGAAGGCAAACCACTAACAATGAGAAGATTTACTCTTTTTGTACTCAAGGCGGCATTGAGACTATTGTATTAAATATCGACGCAATTTCTGTGTCTCATCGTCAATGTGAGGGTCCAAGGGATAGGGTAAAGGTGCAGTGGTGTATCGCAATCTAATACTGATCTCCCGGGCAACGCTCAAAGCTAACAACAAACAATGAGAAGATTTACTCTTCTTGTATCTAGGTCGGCATTGTGCCTTTAGTATTAAATCCCGTCGCAATTTCTGTGTTTCATCGCCAATGTGAAGGTCCAAGCGATAGAGTTAAGCAGCATAAGTGCATCGGAATCTAATACTGATCTCCCGGGAAACGATCAAACAGAACCACAAACAATGAGAAGATTTACTCTTGTAGTATTTGAGTCAGCGTTGGGCCTTTTGTATTAAATCTCGACGTAATCTCTGTGTTTCATCGTCATTGTGAAGGTTCTAGGGATAGAGTAAAGCTGCAGTAATGCATCGGAAACTAATACTGATATCCCAGGAAACGCTCAAAGAAACCACGAAAAAGAGAAGATTTACTCTTCATGTACTGACGTCGGCATTGTGCCTTTTATATGAAATCCTGACGGAATATCTGACTTTCATCGTCAATGTGAAGGTTCAAGGGATAGAGTAAAGCTGCATTAGTGCATCAGAATCTAATACTGATCTCTCAGGAAACGCTCAAAGCAAACCACAAACAATGGGAAGATTTACTCTTCTTGTACTTAAGTCGGCATTGTGCCTTTTGTTTTAAATCCCAACGCAATTTCAGTGTTTCATCGTCAATGTGGAGGTCCAAGGGATAGAGTAAAGCTGCAGTACTCCATCGGAATCTAATACTGATCTTCAGGAAACGCTCCAAGCAAACAACTAACAACGAGAAGATTTACTCTTCTTGTACTTAAGTCGCCGTTGTGCGTTTTGTTTTAAATCCCGACGCAATTTCTGTGTTACGTCGTCAATGTGAAGGTCCAAGGGATAGAGTAAAGCTGCAGTAATGCATCGAAATCTAATACTGATCTCCCAGGAAACGCTCAAAGCAAAACACAAACAATGAGAGGATTTACGCTTCTTGTACTTTAGTCGGATTTGAGCCTTTTTTATTAAATCCCGACGCAATTTCTTTGTTTCATCGCCAATGCGAAGGTCACAGGGATAGAGTAATGCTGCAGTAGTGCTTCGGAAAATAATACAGATCTCACAGGAACCGCTTAAAGCAAACCACAAACAATGAGAAGAATTACTCTTCTTGTACTTAAGTCGGCTTTGTGCCTTTTGTATTAAATCCCGACGCAATTTCTGAGTTTCATCGTCAATGTGAAGGTCCAAGGGATAGAGTAAAGCTGCAGTGGTGCATCGTAATCTAGTACTGATCTCCCAAGGAACGCTCAAAGCAAACCACAAACAATGAGAAGATTTACTCTTTTTGTACTCAAGGCGGCATTGAGCCTTTTGTATTAAATCCCGACGGAAATTCTGTGTTTCATCGTCAATGTGAGGGCTCCAAGGGATAGAGTAAAGCTGCAGTAGTGCATCCTATTCCAACACTGAACTCCCAGGAAACGCTCAAAGCAAACCACAAACAATGAGAAGATTTACTCTTCTTGTCATTACGTCGGCATTGTGCGTTTTGCATTAAATCGCGACGTAATTTCTGTGTTTCATCGTCAATGTGAAGGTCCAAGGGATGGAGTAAACTGCAGTAGTTCATCGGAATCTAGTACTGATCTCCCAGGAAACGCTCAAAGCAAACCACAAACAATGAGAAGATTTCCTCTTCTTGTACTCAAGTCGCTATTGTGCCTTTTGTATTTAATCCCAACACAATATCTGCATCGGTATCTAATACTGATCTCCCAGGAAACGCTCAAAGCAAACCACAAAGAAAAAGAATTTTTTATCTTCCTGTACTTAAGTCGGCATTGTGCCTTTTGTATTAAATCCTGACGCAATTTCTGAGTTTCATCGTCAATGTGAAAGTTCTACGGATAGAGAAAAGCTGCTGTAGTGCATCGGAATCTAACGCTGATCTCCCAGGAAACGTTCAAAACAAACCACAAACAATGAGAAGATTTACTCTTCTTGTATTTAGGTCGGCATTGTGCCTTTAGTATTAAATCCCGTCGCAATTTCTGTGTTTCATCGCCAATGTGAAGGTCCAGGCGATAGAGGTAAGCAGCATAAGTGCATCGGAATCTAATACTGATCTCCCAGGAAACGATCAAACCAAACCACAAACAATGAGAAGATTTACTCTTGTAGTATTTGAGTCAGCGTTGGGCCTTTTGTATTAAATCTCGACGTAATCTCTGTGTTTCATCGTCATTGTGAAGGTTCTAGGGATAGAGTAAAGCTGCAGTAATGCATCGGAAACTAATACTGATATCCCAGGAAACGCTCAAAGAAACCACGAAAAAGAGAAGTTTTACTCTTCATGTACTGACGTCGGCATTGTGCCTTTTATATGAAATTCCTGACGGAATATCTGACTTTCATCGTCAATGTGAAGGTCCAAGGGATAGAGTAAAGATGCAGTAGTGCATCGGAATCTAATACTGATCTCCCAGGAAACGCTCAAAGCAAACCACAAACAATGAGAAGATTTAACCTTCTTGTACGTTAGTCGGCATTGTGCCTTTCGTATTAAATACCGACGCTATTTCTGTCCTTCATCGTCAATGTGAAGATCCAAGGGATAGAGTGAAGCTGCCGTAGTGCATCGGAATCTAAAGCTGATCTCCGAGGAAACGTTCAAAGGAAACCATAACCAAAGAGTATTTTTACTCTTCTTGTACTTAAGTCGGCATTGTGCCTTTTGCAATAAATCCCGACGCAGTTTCTGAGTCTCATCATCAATGTGAAGGTTCAAGGGATAGAGTAAAGCTGCATTAGTGCATCAGAATGTAATACTGATCACTCAGGAAACGCTCAAAGCAAACCACATACAATGGGAAGATTTACTCTTCTTGTACTTAAGTCGGCATTGTGCCTTTTGTTTTAAATCCTAACGCAATTTCAGTGTTTCATCGTCAATGTGGAGGTCCAAGGGATAGAGTAAAGCTGCAGTAGTCCATCGGAATCTAATACTGATCTCCCAGGAAACGCTCCAAGCAAACAACTAACAACGAGAAGATTTACTCTTCTTATACTTAAGTCGCCGTTGTGCGTTTTGTTTTAAATCCCGACGCAATTTCTGTGTTACATCGTCAATGTGAAGGTCCAAGGGATGGAGTAAAGCTGCAGTAATGCATCGAAATCTAATACTGATCTCCCAGGAAACGCGCAAAGCAAACCACGAACAATGATAAGATTTACTCTTCTTGTACTTAAGTCGGCATTGTGCCTTTTATATTAAATACCGACGCAATTTCTGTGTTTTTTCGTTAATGTAAAGGTCCAAGGGATGTAGCAAAGGAGCAGTTGTGCATCGGAATCTAATACTGATCTCCCAGGAAACGCTCAAAGCAAAACACAAACAATGAGAGGATTTACGCTTCTTGTACTTTAGTCGGATTTGAGCCTTTTTTATTAAATCCCGACGCAAACTCTGTGTTTCATCGCCAATGTGAAGGTCCAAGGGATAGAGTAAAGCTGCAGTAGTGCATCGGAATCTAATACTGATCTCCCAGGAAACGCTCAAATAAACCACGAACAATGAGAAGATTTACTATTCTTGTACTTATGTCGGCATTGTGCCTTTTACATTAAATCGCGACGCAATTTCTGTGTTTGATCTTCAATGTGAAGGTCCAAGGGATACAGTAAAGCTGCAGTAGTGCATCGGATTCTAATACTGATCTCCCAGGAAACGCTCAATGCAAACCACAAACAAAAAGAATATTTACTCTTCTTGTACTTCAGTCGGCATTGTGCATTTTGTATTAAATCCCGACGCAATTTCTGAGTTTCATCGTCAATGTGAAGTTTCACGGGATAGAGTAAAGCAGCAGTAGTACATCGGAATCTTGTTCTGATCACCCAGGAAACGCTGAAGACAAACCACAAACAATGGGAACATTTACTCTTCTTGTTCTTAAGGCGGCATTGTGCCTTTTGTATTAAATCCTTACGCTATTTCTGTGTTTCATCGTCAATGTGAGGGTCCATGGAATAGAGTAAAGCTGCAGTGGTGCATCGTAATCTAGTACTGATCTCCCAAGCGGCGCTAATGACCATAGCAGTTTTGCGCCCTAAAACCACAAAAAAAAAAAAAGAACGCTCAAAGCAAACCACAAACAATGAGATGATTTAATGTTCTTGTACCTAAGTCGGCATTGTGCCTTTTGTTTTAAATCCCGACGCACTTTCTGTGTTTCATTGTCAATCCGAAGGTCCAAGGGATACAATAAAGCCGCAGTAGTGTATCGGTATCTAATACTTATGTCCCACGAAACGCTCAAAGCAAACCACAAACAATCAGGAGATATACTCTTTTTGTACTTAAGTCTGCTTTGTGCCTTTTGTATTAAATCCCGACGCAATCTCTGTGTTTCATCGCCAATGTGAAGGTCCAAGGCATAGAGTAAAGCGGCAGTAGTGCAATGAAATCTAGTAATGATCTCCCAGGAAACGCTCAGAGCAAACCACAAACAATGAGAAGAAATACTCTTCTTGTACTTAAGTCGTCATTGTGCGTTTTGTATCAAATCCCGACGCAATTTCTGTGTTTCATCGTCAATGTGAAGGTCCAAGGATAGAGTAAAAGGGCAGTAGTGCATCGGAATCGAATACAGATCTCGAAGGAAACGCTCAAAGCAAACCACAAACAATGGGCAGATATACTCTTCTTGTACTTAAGTCGGCATTGTGCATTTTGTATTTAATCCCGGCGCAATTTCTGTGTTTCATCGTCAATGTGAGGGTCCAAGAGATAGACTAAAGCTACACTAGTGCATCGGAATCTAATACTGATCTCCCAGGTAACGCTCAAAGCATACTACAAACAATGGGATGATTTACTCTTCTTGTACTTACGTCAGCATAGTGCCTTTTGTTTTAAATCCCGAAGCAATTTCTGTGTTTGATCGTCAATGTGAAGGTCCAAGGGATAGAGTAAAGATGAAGTAGTGCATCGGAATCTAATACTGATCTCCCAGGAAACGATCAGAGCAAACCACAAACAATGAGAAGATTTACTCTTCTTGTAACGAAGTCGCAATTCTGCCTTTTGTCTTAAATCCCGACGCAATTTCTGTGTTTCGTCGTCAATCTGATGGTCAAAGGGGTAATGTTGAGCTGCAGCAGGGCATCGGAATATAATATTGATCTCCTAGGAAACGCTCAAAGCAAACAACAAACAATGAGAAGATTTACTCTTTTTGCACTTAAGGCGGCATTGTGCCTTTTGCATTAAACCCCGAGGCAATTTCTGCGTTTCATCGTCAATGTGAAAGTCAAAGGGACAGAGTAAAGCTGCAGTAGTGCATCTGAATCTAACACTGATCTCCCAGGAAACGCTCAAAGTAAACCACAAACAATGGAAAGATATACTCTTCTTCTACTAATGTCGGCATTGTGCCTTTTGTAATAAATCCCGACGCAATTTCTGTGTTTCATCGTCAATGTGAAGAACCGTGGAATAGAGTAAAGCTGCAGTGGTGATTCGGAATCTAATACTGATCTCACAGGAAACGCTCAAATAAACCACGAACAATGAGAAGTTTTACTATTCTTGTACTTATGTCGGCATTGTGCCATTTACATTAAATCGCGACGCAATTTCTGTGTTTGATCTTCAATGTGAAGGTCCAAGGGATACAGTAAAGCTGCAGTAGTGCATCGGAATCTAACACAAAGCTCCCAGGAAACGCTCAAAGCAAACAACAAACAAAAAGAATATTTACTCTTCTTGTACTTAAGTCGGCATTGTGCCTTTTGTATTAAATCCCGACGCAATTTCTGAGTTTCATCGTCAAATTGAAGTTTCCGGGATAGAGTAAAGCTGCAGTAGTGCATTGGAATCTTGTACTGATCACCCAGGAAATGCTCAAGACAATCCACAAACAATGAGAAACTTTACTCTTCTTGCACTTAAGTCGGCATTGTGCCGTTTGTATTAAATCCCGACGCAATTTCTGTGTTTCATCGTCAATGTGAAGGTCCAAGGGATAGAGTAAAGCTACAGAAGTGCATCGGAAACGAATACTGATCTCCCAGGAAACGCTCAAAGCAAACCACAAACAATGAGAAGATTTCACCTTATTGTACGTAAGTCGGCATTGTGATTTTTGTATTAAATCCCGACGCAATTTCTGTGTTTCATCGACAGTGTGATGGATCAATGGGATAGGGTAAAGCTGCCGTAGTGCATTTGAAACTAGTACTGATGTCCCAGGAAACGCTCAAACAAAACAACAAACAATCAGGAGATTTACTCTTTTTGTACTTAAGTCTGCTTTGTGCCTTTTGTATTAAATCCCGACGCAATCTCTGTGTTTCATCGCCAAACTTGAAGGTCCAAGGGATAGAGTAAAGCGGCAGTAGTGCAATGAAATCTAGTAATGATCTCCCAGGAAACGCTCAGAGCAAACCACAAACAATGAGAAGAAATACTCTTCTTGTACTTAAGTCGTCATTGTGCCTTTTGTATCAAATCCCGACGCAATTTCTGTGTTTCATCGTCAATGTGAAGGTCCAAGGATAGAGTAAAAGGGCAGTAGTGCATCGGAATCTAATACAGATCTCCCAGGAAACGCTCAAAGCAAACCACAAACAATGGGCAGATATACTCTTCTTGTACTTAAGTCGGCATTGTGCATTTTGTATTTAATCCCGACGCAATTTCTGTGTTTCATCGTCAATGTGAGGGTCCAAGAGATAGACTAAAGCTGCACTAGTGCATCGGAATCTAATACTGATCTCCCAGGTAACGCTCAAAACATACTACAAACAATGGGATGATTTACTCTTCTTGTACTTACGTCAGCATAGTGCCTTTTGTTTTAAATCCCGAAGCAATTTCTGTGTTTGATCGTCAATGTGAAGGTCCAAGGGATAGAGTAAAGATGCAGTAGTGCATCGGAATCTAATACTGATCTCCCAGGAAACGATCAGAGCAAACCACAAACAATGAGAAGATTTACTCTTCTTGTAACGAAGTCGCAATTCTGCATTTTGTCTTAAATCCCGACGCAATTTCTGTGTTTCATCGCCAATCTGATGGTACTTCAGCCGTTCTTGTGCCTTTTGTATTAAATCCTGACGCATATTTCTGTGTTTCATGGTAAATGTGAAGGTCCAAGGGATAGAGTAAAGCTGCAGAAGTGAATCGGAAACGAATACTGATCTCCCAGGAAACGCTCAAAGCAAACCACAAACAATCAGGGGATTTACTCTTCTTGTACTTAAGTCTCCTTTGTGCCTTTTGCATTAAATCCTGACGCAGACTCTGCGTTCCATCGTCAATTTGAAGGTCCAAGGGATAGAGCAAAGCTGCAGTAGTTCATCGGAATCTAATACTGATCTCCCAGGAAACGCACAAATAAACCACGAACAATGAGAAGATTTGCTATTCTTGTACTTATGTCGGCATTGTGCCTTTTACATTAATTCGCGACGCAATTTCTGTGTTTGATCTTCAATGTGAAGGTCCAAGGGATACAGTAATGCTGCAGTAGTGCATCGGAATCTAATACTGATCTCCCAGGAAACGCTCAAAGCAAACAACAAACAAAAAGTATATTTACTCTTCTTGTACTTAAGTCGGCATTGTGCCTTTTGTATTAAATCCCGACGCAATTTCTGTGTTTCATCGTCAATGTGAAGGTCGAAGGGATAGACTAAAGATGCAGTAGTGCATCGGAATCTAATACTGATCTCCCAGGAAACGCCCAAAGCATACTACAAACAATGAGAAGATTTACTTTTCTTGTACTTAAGTCGACATAGTGCCTTTTGATATAATCCCGACGCAATTTCTGTGTTTGATCGTCAATGTGAAGGTCCAAGGGATAGAGTAAAGCTGCAGTAGTGCATTGGAATCTAATACTGATCTCCCATTAATCGCTCAGTGCAAACCACAAACAATGAGAAAATTTAATCTTCTTGTACTGAAGGCGCCATTGTACCTTTTGCTTTCAATCCCGATGCAATTTCTGTGTTTCATCGTCAATCTAATGGGCAAGGGATAATGTAGAGCTGCAGTAGTGGATCGGAATCTAATATTGATCACCTAGGAAACGTTCAAAGTAAACCACAAACAATGATAAGATATACTCTTCTTGTACTTAAGTTGGCATTGTGCCTTTTGTATTAAATCCCGACGCAATTTCTGTGTCTCATCGTCAATGTGAGGGTCCAAGGGATAGAGTAAAGGTGTAGTAGTGTATCGCAATCTAATTCTGATCTCCCAGCAACGCCCAAAGCAAACTACAAACAATGAGAAGATTTACTCTTTTTCTACTTAAGGCGGCATTGTGCCTTTTGTATTATATCCCGACGCAATTTCGGCGTTTCAGCGTCAATGTGAAAGTCCTAGGGATAGAGTAAAGCTGCAGTAGTGCATCGGAATCAAATACTGACCTCACATGACACGCTCAAAGCAAACCACAAACATTGAGAAGATTACTCCTCTTGTACTTAAGTCGGCATTGTGTCTTTTGTATTAAATTTCGACGCAATTTCTGCGTTTCATCGTCAATGTGACGGCCCAAGGGATAGAGTAAAGCTGCATTAGAGCATCGGAATCTAATACTGATCTCCCAGCAAACGCTCAAAGCAAACAACAAACAAAAATGATATTTACTCTTCTTGTACTTAAGTCGGCATTGTGCCTTTTGTATTAAATTCAGACGCAATTTCTTAGTTTCATCGTAAATGTGAAGTTTCACGGGATAGAGTATAGCTGCAGTAGTGCATCGGAATCTTGAACTGATCACCCAGGAAATGCTCAAGGCAAACCACAAACAATGAGAAGATTTACTCTTCTTGTACTTAAGTCGGCATTCTACATCTTTTATTAAATCCCGACGCAATTTCTGTGTTTCTTCGTCAATATGAAGATCCGAGGGATAGAGTAAAGCTGCAGTAGTGCATCGGAATCCAATACTGATCTCCCAGGAAACGCTCAAAGCAAACCACAAACAGTGAGAAGATTACTCCTCTTGCACTTAAGTCGACTTTGTTTCTTTTGTATTAATTTCCGACGCAATTTCTGTGTTTCATCGTCAATGTGAAGGTCCTAGAGATAGAGTGGAGGTGCATTGGTGTATCGCAATCTAATACTGACCTCCCAGGAAACGCTCAAAGCAAACAACAGACAATGAGAAGATATACCCTTTTTGTACTTAAGGCGGCATTGTGGCTTTTGTATTAAATCCCGACGCAATTTCTGCGTTTCATCGTCAATGTGAAGGTCCAAGGGAATGAGTAAAGCTGCAGTAGCGCATCGGAATGTAATACTGATCTCCCAGGAAACGCTCAAACAAACCACGAACAATGAGAAGATTTACTATTATTGTACTTGAGTCGGCATTGTGCCTTTTACTTTAAATCCCGACGCAATTTCTGTGTTTCATCGTCAATGTGAAAGTCCAAGGAAATGAGTAAAGCTGCTGTAGTGCATCGGAATCTAATACTGATCTCCCAGGAAACGCTCAAAGCAAACCACAAACAATGAGAAGATTAGTCCTCTGTACTTAAGTCGGCATTGTGTCTTTTGTATTAAATTACGACGCAATTTCTGTGTTTCATCGTCAAGGCGAAGGTCCAAGGGGTAGAGTAAAGCTGCAGTAGTGCATCGGAATCAAGTACTGATCTCCCAGGAAACGCTCAAAGCAAACCACAAACAATGAGAAGGTATACTTTTCTTGTATTTAAGTCGGCATTGTGCCGTTTGTTTTAAATCCCGACGCAATCTTTGTGTTTCATCGTCAATGTGAAGGTCCAAGAGATAGAGTAAAGCTGCAGTAGTGCATCGGAATCTAATACTGATCTCCCAGGAAACGCTCAAACAAACCACGAACAATGAGAAGATTTACTATTCTTGTACTTAAGTCGGCATTGTGCCTTTTACATTATATCGCGACGCAATTTCTGTGTTTCATCGTCAATGTGAAGGTCCAAGGGAATGAGTAAAGCTGCAGTAGTGCATCGGAATCTAATACTGATCTCCCAGGAAACGCTGAAAGCAAACCACAATTTAAAAGTATATTTACTCTTCTTGTACTTACGTCGCGCATTGTGCCTTTTTTATTAAATCCCGACTCAATTTTTGAGTTCCATCATCAATGTGAAGGGTCTAGGGATAGAGTAAAACTGCAGTAGTGCATCGGAATCTAAAGCTGATCTCCCAGGAAACGCTCAACGCAAAACATGAACATTGAGAAGATTTACTCTTCTTGTACTTAAGTCAGCATTGTACCGTTTGTATTTAATCCCGACGCAATTTCTGTGTTTCATCGTCAATGTGAGGGTCCAGGGATTAGAGTAACGCTGCAGTAGTGCATCGGAGTCTAGTACTGATGTCCCAGGAAACGCTCAAAGCAAACCGACAACAATGATCAGATTTACACTTTTTGCAATTCAATCGTCCTTGTGCCTTTTGTATTAAATCCTGGCGCATATTTCTGTGATTTATCGTCAATGTGAAGGTCCAAGGGATAGAGTAAAGTTGCAGTAGTGCAATGGAATCTAGTACTGATCTCCCAGGAAACGCCCAGAGCAAACCACAAAACAATGAGAAGATTTACTCTTCATGTACTTACGTCGGCATTGTGCCTTTTGTTTTAAATTCCGACGCAATTTCTGTGTTTCATCGTCAATGTGAGGGTCCTAGGGGTAGAGGAAATGTGCAGTAGTGTATCGCAATCTAGTACTGATCTCCCAGGAAACGCTCAAAGCAAACAACAAACAATGAGAAGATTTACTCTTTTTGTGCGTAAGCCGGCGTTGTGCATTTTGTATTAAATCCCGAAGCATTTTCTGCGTTTCGTCGTCAATGTGAAAGTCCAAGGGATAGAGTGAAGCTGCAGTAGTGCATCGGAATCTAATACTGATCTCACATGAAGCGCTCAAAGCAAACCACAAACAGTGAGAAGATTACTCCTCTTGTACTTAGGTCGGCATTGTGTCTTTTGGATTAAATTCCGACGCAAATTCTGTGTTTCATCGTCAATGTGAATGTTCTAGGGATAGAGTAGAGGTGCAGTAGTGTATCGCAACCTAATACTGATCTCCCAGGAACGCTCATGGCAAACAACAAACTATGAAAAGATTTACTCCTTTTGTACTTAAGGCGGCATTGTACCTTTTGTATTAAATCCCGACGCAATTTCTGCGTTTCATCGTCAATGTGAAGGTCCCGAGGGATAGAGTAAAGCTGCAGTAGTGCATCGGAATGTAATACTGATCTCCCAGGAAACGCACAAACAAACCACGAACAGTGAGAAGATTTACTATTCTGTTACTTCAGTCGGCATTGTGCCTTTTACATTAAATCGCGACGCAATTTCTGTGTTTCTTCGTCAATGTGAAGGTCCAAGGGAATGAGAAAAGCTGCAGTAGTGCATCGAAATCTTAAGCTGATCTCCCAGGAAACGCTCAAAGCAGACCATGAACATTGCGAAGATTTACTCTTCTTGTACCTAAGTCGGCATTGAACCTTTTGTATTTAATACCGATGCAATTTCTGTGTTTCTTTGTCAATGTGAAGGTCCAAGGGATAGAGTAAAGCTGCAGTAGTGCGTCGGAATCTAAGGCTGATCTCCCAGGAAAAGCTCAAAGCAAACCATGAACAATGAGAAGATGTACTCTTCTTGTACTTAAGTCGGCATTGTGCCTTTTGTATTAAATCCTGACGCATATTTCTGTGTTTCATCGTCAATGTGAAGGTCCATGGGATAGAGTTAAGCTGCATAAGTGCATCGGAATCAAATACTGATCTCCCAGGAAACGCTCAAAGCAAACGACAAACAATGAGAAGATTTACTCTTCTTGTACTGTAGTCGCCATTGTGCCTTTTGTTTTAAATCCCGACGCAATTTCTGTGTTTCATCGTCAATCTGATGGTCCAATGGATAATTTAGATCTGCAGTGGTGCATCCGAATCTGATAACGATCTCCCAGGAAACGCTCAAATCAAACAACAAACAATGAAGAGATTTACTCTTTTTGTACTTAAGGCGGAATTGTGCATTTTGTATTAAATCCCGACGCATTATCTGCGTTTCGTCGTCAATGTGAAAGTCCAAGGGATAGAGAGAAGCTGCAGTAGTGCATCGAAATCTAATACTGAACTCACTTGAAACGCTCAAAGCAAACCACAAACAATAAGAAGATTACTCTTATTGTACTTAAGACGGCATTGTGTCTTTTGTATTACATTCCGACGCCATTTCTGTGTTTCGTCGTCAATCTGAAGTCCAAGGGATAGAGTAAAGCTTCAGTAGTGCATCGGAATCTAATACTGATCTCCCAGGAAACGCTCAAAGCAAACGACAAACAATGACAAGATTTACTCTTCCTGAACTTAAGTCGCCATTGTGTCTTTTGTAATAAATCCCGACGGTATCGCTGTGTTTCATCGTCAATGTGAAGGTCCAAGGGATAGAGTAAAGCTGCAGTAGTGCATCGGAATCTAATACTGATCTCCCAGGAAACGCTCAAACAAACCACGAGCAATGAGAAGATTTACTATTCTTGTACTTACGTCGGCATTGTGCCGTTTACATTACATCGCGACGCGATTTCTGTGTATCATCGTCAATTGAAGGTCCAAGGGAATGAGTAAAGCTGCGGTAGTGCATCGGAATCTAATGCTAATCACCCAGGAAACGCTCAAAGCAAACCATGAACAATGAGAAGATTTACTATTCTTGTACTTAATTCGGCATTATTCCTTTTACATTAAATCGCGACGCAATTTCTGTGTTTCATCGCCAATGTGAAGGTCCAAAGGGATAGAGTAAATCTCCAGAAGTGAATCGGAAACTAATACTGATCTCCCAGGAAACGCTCAAAGCTAACCACAAACAATGAGAAGATTTAACTTTATTTTACTTAAGTCGCCATTGTGCCTTTTGTATTAAATCCCGACGCAATTTCTGTGTTTCATCGTCAATGTGAGGGACCAAGGGATAGAGTAAAAATGCAGTAGTGTATCGCAATCTAATACTGATCTCCAGGAAACGCTCAAAGCAAACAACAAACAATGAGAAAATTTGCTCTTTTTGTACTTAAGGCGGCATTCTGCCTTATGTATTAAATTCCGACGCAATTTCTGCGTTTCATCGTCAATGTGAAAGTCTAAGGGATAGAGTATAGCTGCAGTAGTGCATCGGAATGTAATACTGATGTCGCATAAAACGCTCAAAGCAAACCACAAACAATGAGAAGATTACTCTTCTTGTACTCAAGTCGGCATTGTGTCTTTTGTATTAAATTCCGACACAATTTCTGTGTTTCATCGTCAATGTGAAGGTCCAAGGGATAGAGTAAAGCTGCAGTAGTGCACCGGAGTCTAATACTGATCTCCCAGGAAACGCTCAATGCAAACCACAAACAATGAGAAGACATACTCTTCTTGTACTTAAGTCAGCATTATGCCTTTTGTTATAAATCCTGACGCAAGCACTGTGTTTCATCTTCAATGTCAAGGTCCAGGTGATAGAGTAAAGCTGCAGTAGTGCATCGGAATCTAATACTGATCTCCCCGGAAGCGCTCAAACACACCACGAACAACGAGAAGATTGTTGTACACCAAGAATCTACAATCTTGTACTTAACTCGGCATTGTGCCTTTTACATTACATCGCGACCCAAATTCTGTCTGTCGTCGTCAATGTGAAGGTCCAAGGGAATGAGTAAAGCTGCAGTATTGCATCGGAATCTAATACTGATCTCCCAATAAATGATCAAAGCAAACCACAAACTAAAAGAGTATTTACTCTTTTTGTACTAAGTCGGCATTGTGCCTTTTGTATTGAATCCCGACGCAATTTCTGGGTTTCATCGTCAATGTCACGGTTCTAGGGATAGGGTAAAGCTGCAGTAGTACATCGGAATCTAATGCTGATCTCCCAGGAAAAGCACAAAGCAAACCATCAAAAATGAGAAGATTTACTCTTTTTGTATGTAAGTCGGCATTGTACCTTTTGTATTAAATCCCGACACAATTTCTGTGTTTCTTCGTCAATGTGAAGGTCCAAGGGATAGAGTAAAGCTGCAGTAGTGCATCGGAATCTAAAGCTGATCTCCCAGGAAACGCTCAAAGCAAACCTCGACCAATGAGAAGATTTACTCTTCTTGCCTGAAGTCGGCATTGTACCTTTTGAATTAAATCCCGACGCAATTTCTGTGTTTCATCTTCAATGTGAGGGTCCAAGGGATAGAGTAAAGCTGCAGTAGTGCATCGGAGTCTAGTACTGATGTCCCAGGAGACGCTCAAAGCAAACCAAAAACAATGAGAAGATTGACTCTTTTTGTACTTCAGTCGTCCTTGTGCCTTTTGTATTAAATCCTGACGCATATTTCTGTGTTTCATCGTCAATGTGAAGGTCCAAGGGATAGAGTAAAGCTGCAGTAGTGCAATGGAATCTAGTACTGATCTCCCAGGAAACGCTCAGAGCAAAGCATAAACCAATGATGTGATTTACTCTTCTTGTACTTAAGTCGGCATTGTGCGTTTTGTAATAAATCCCGACGGTATCTCTGTGTTTCATCGTCAATGTGAAGGTCCAAAGGACAGAGCAAAACTGCAGTAGTGCAACGGAATCTAATATTTATCTCCCAGTAAGCGCTCAAAGCAAACCACAAACAATGGGAAGATTTACTCTTCTTGTACTGATGTCGCCATTGCACCTTATGTTTTAAATCCCGACCCAATATCTGTGTTTCATCGTCACTCTGATGGTCCAAGGGATAATGTAAAGCTGCAGTAGTGCATCGGAATCTAATATTGATCTATCAGGAATCGCTCAAAACAAACCACAAACAATGATAAGATATACTCTTCTTGTACTTGAGTCGGCTTTGTGCCTTTTGTGATAAATCCCGACGCTATTTCTGTGTTTCATCTGCATTGTGAGGGTCCAAGGGATAGAGTAATGTTGCAGTAGTGCATCGGAATCTAATACTGAACTCACTTGAAACGCTCAATGCAAACCACAAACAATGAGAAATTTACTCTTCTTGTACTTAAGACGGCATTGCGTCTTTTGTATTACATTCCGACGCATTTTCTGTGTTTCATCGTCAATCTGAAGGTCCAATTGATAGAGTAAAGCTTCAGTATTGAATCGGAATCTAATACTAATCTCCCACAAACGCTCAAAGCAAACCACAAACAATGAGAAGATTTACTCTTCCTGAACTTAAGTCGCCATTGTGCCTTTTGTAATAAATCGCGACGCAATTTCTGTGTTTCAACGTCAAATGAAGGTCCAAGGGATAGAGTAAAGCTGCAGTAGCCCATCAGAATCTAATACTGATCTCCCAGGAAACGCTCAAAGCTAACCTCAAACCATGAGAAGATTTTACCTTATTTTACTTAAGTCGCCATTGTGCCTTTTGTATTAAATCCCGACGCAATTTCTGTGTTTCATTGTCAATGTGAGGGTCCAAGGGATAGAGTAAAGGTGCAGTAGTGTATCGCAATCTAATACTGATCTCGAGGAAACGCTCAAAAGAAACAACAAACAATGAGAAGATTTGCTCTTTTTGTACTTAAGGCGGCATTGTGCCTTTTGTATTAAATCCCGACGCAATTTCTGCGTCTCATCGTCAATGTCAAAGTGCAAGGGACAGAGTAAATCTGCAGTAGTGCATCGGAATCTAATACTGAACTCACTTGAAACTTTCAAACCAAACCACAAACAATGAGAAGATTACTCTTCTTGTTCTTAAGTCGGCATTGTGTCTTTTGTATTAAATTCCGACCTAATTTCTGTGTTTCATCGTCAATCTGAAGGTCCAAGGGATAGAGTAAAGCTTCAGTAGTGCATCGGAATCTAATACTGGTCTCCCAGGAAACGCTCAAACCAAACCACAAACAATGAGAAGATTTACTATTCTTGCACTTGTGTCGGCATTGTGCCTTTTACATTAAATCGCGACGCAATTTCTGTGTTACATCGTCAATGTGAAGGTGCAAGGGATACAGTAAATCTGCAGAAGTGCATCGGAAATTAACACTGATCTCCCAGGGAACGCTCAAAGCTAACCACAAACATTGAGAAGATTTAACCTTATTTTACTTAAGTCGCCATTGTGCCTTTTGTATTAAATCCCGACGCAATTTCTGTGTTTCATTGTCAATGTGAGGGTCCAAGGGATACAGTAAAGGTGCAGTAGTGTATCGCAATCTAATACTGATCTCCAGGAAACGCTCAAAGCAAACAACAAACAATGAGAAAATTTGCTCTTTTTGTACTTAAGGCGGCACTGTGCCTTTTGTATTAAATCCCGACGCACTTTCTGAGTTTCATCGTCAATGTCAAGGTTCTAGGGATTGAGTAAAGCTGCGGTAGTACATCGGAATCTAATGCTGATCTCCCAGGAAACGCTCAAATCTAAACACAAACTTTGAAAAGATTTGAACTTATTTTATATAAGTCGGCATTGTGCCCTGTTGTATTAAATCCCGACACAATTTCTGTGTTTCATCGTCAATGGGAAGGTCCAAGGGATTGAGTAATGCTGCAGTGGTGCATCGGAATCTAATACTGATCTCCCAGGAATCGGACAAAGCAAACCACAAACAATGAGAAGATTTCCTCTTCTTGTAATTAAATCGACATTGTGCCTTTTGCATTAAATCCCGGCGCATATATCTGAGTTTCATCGTCAATCTGGAGGTTCAAGGCATAGAGTATTGCTGCAGTAGTGAATCGGAGTCTAATGCTGATCTCCCAGGAAATGCTCATAGCAAACCTCAAACTATGAGAAGATTTACTCTTCTTGTTCTTAAGGTGCCATTGTGCCGTTTGTTTTAAACCCGACACAATGTCTGTGTTTCATCGTGAATCAGAGGGTCCAAGGGATAGAGTAAAGCTGCAGTAGTGCATCGGAATCAAATACAGATCTCCCACGAAACGCTCAAAGTTAACCAGAAACAATTAGAAGATTTACTCTTCTTGAACTTAAGTCGACATTGTCCCTTTTGTATTAAATCCCGACGCAATTTCTGTGTATCGTCGTCAATCTGAAGGTCCACTGGATAATGTAAAGCTGAGGTAGTGAATCGGAATCTAATACTGATCTCCCAGGTAACGCTCAAAGCAAACCACAAACAATGAGAAGATTTAATCTTCTTGTACTTACGTCGGCATGGTGCCATTTGTATTAAATTCTGACGCTATTTCTGTGTTTCACCGTCAATGTGAAGGTCCAAGGGATAGAGTAAAGATGCAGTAGTGTATCGCAATCTAATACTGATCTCCCAGCAAACGCTCAAAGCAAACCACAAACAATGAGATGATTTACTCTTCTTGAACTTAATTCGCCATTGTGCCTTTTGTAATAAATCCCGACGGTGTCGCTGTGTCTCATCGTCAATGTGAAGGTCCATGCGATAGAGTAAAGCTGCAGTAGTGCATCGAAGTCTAGTACTAATGTCCCAGTAAACGCTCAAAGCAAACCACAAACAATGAAAAGATTGACACTTTTTGTACTTCAGTCGTCCTTGTGCCTTTTGTATTAAATCCTGACGCATATTTCTGTGTTTCATCGTAAATGTCAAGGTTCCAAGGGATAGAGTAAAGCTGCAGTAGTGCAATGGAATTTAGTACTGATCTCCCAGGAAACGCTCACAGCTAACCACAAAACAATGAGAAGATTTACTCTTCTTGTACTTAAGTCAGCATTGAGCCATTTGTATTAAATCGCGACGCAATATCTGTGTTTTATCGTCAATGTGAGGCTCCAAGGTATAGAGTAAAGTTGCAGTAGTGCATCGGAATCTAATACTGATCTGCCAGGAAACGCTCAAACAAACAACGAACAATGACAAGATTTACTATTCTTGTACTTAAGTCGGCAATGTGCCTTTTGTATTAAATCCCGACGCAATATCTGAGTTTCATCGTCAATGTGAAGGTTCAAGGGATAGAGTAAAGCTGCAGTAGTGCATCGGAATTTAATACTGATCTCCCAGGAAACTCTCAAATCTAACCACAAACAGTGAGAAGATTTAAACTTATTTTACTTATGTTGGCATTGTGCCTTTTGTGTTAAATCCTGACGCAGTCTCTGTGTTTCATCGTCAATGTGAGGGTCCAAGGGATAGAGTAAAGCTGCAGTCATGCATCGGAATCTAGTACTTAGGTCCCAGGAAAAGCTCAAACCAAACCTCAAACAACGAGAAGATTTACTCTTCTTGTACTAAAGTCTGCATTGTGCCTTTTGGGTTAAATCCAGACGCAATTTCTGTGTTTCATCGTCAATGTGAAGGTCCAAGGGTATGAGTAAAGCTGCAGTAGTGCATCGGAATCTAATACTGATCTCCCAGGAAACGCTGAAAACAAACCACAAGCTAAAAGAATATTTACTCTTCTTGTACTTAAGTCTTCAATGTGCATTTTGAATTACATGCCGACGCAATTTCTGAGTTTCATCCTCAATGTGAAGGTCCAAGGGATTGAGTAATGCTGCAGTAGTGCATCGGAATCTAATACTGATCTCCCTGGAAACGGCCAAAGCAAACCACAAACAAAGAGAAGATTTCCTCTTTTTGTACTTAAGTCGGCATTGTGACTTTTGTATTATATCCCGACGAAATTTCTGTGTATCATCGTCAATCTGAAACTCCACTGGATAATGTAAAGCTGAAATAGTGCTTCGGAATCTAATACTGATCTCCCAGGTACCGCTCAAAACTAACCCGAAACGATGAGAAGATTTAATCTTCTTGTACTTACGTCGGCATTGTGCCATTTGTATTAAATCCCGACGCTATTTCTGTGTTTCACCATTAATGTGAAGGTCCAAGGGATAGAGTAAAGATGCAGTAGTGTATCGCAATCTAATACTGATCTCCCAGGAAACGCTCAAAGCAAACAACAGACAATGAGAAGATTTACGCTCTTTGTACTTAAGTCATCATTGTGCGTTTTCTATTAAAAACCTACGCAATTTCTGCGTTTCTTCGTCAATGTGTGAGTCCAAGGGATAGAGTAAAGCTGCAGTAGTACATCGGAATCTAACACTGATCTCCCAGGAAACGCTCAAAGCAAACCACAAACAATGAGAAGATTTACTCCTCTTGAACTTAATTCGCCATTGTGCCTTTTCTAATAAATCCCGACGGTATCGCTGTGTTTCATCGTCAATGTGAAAGTCCAAGGGATAGAGTAAAGCTGCAGTAGTGCAATGGAATTTAGTACTAATCTCCCAGGAAACGCTCAGAGCAAATCACAAAACAATTAGAAGATTTACTATTCTTGTACTTAAGTCGGCATTGTGCCTTTTACAGTAAATCGCGACGAAATTTCTGTGTTTCATCGTCAATGTGGAGGTCCAAGGGAATGAGTAAAGCTGCAGTAGTGCATCGCAATCTAATACTGATCTCCCAGGAAACGCTCAAAGCAAACCACAAACTAAAAGTATATTTACTCTTCTTGTACTCAAGTCGGCAATGTGCCTGTTGTATTAAATCCCGACGCAATTTCTGAGTTTCGTCGTCAATGTGAAGGTTCAAGGGAGAGAGTAAAGCTGCAGTAGTGCATCGAAAGCTAATACTGATTTCCCTGGAAACGCTCAAAGCAAAGCATGAACAATGAGAAAATTTACCCTTTTTGTACTTGAGACGGCATTGTGCCTTTTGTTTTAAATCCCGACGCAATTTCTGTCTTTCATCGTCAATGTAAAGGTCCAAGGGATAGTTAAAGCTGCAGAAGTGCATCGGAATCTAATACCAATCTCCCGGGGAACGCTCAAAGGAAACCTCATACTATGAGAAGACTAACTATTCTTGTACATAAGGCGCCATTGTGCAGTTTGTTTTAAATCCCGACACAATTTCTGTGTATCATCGCCAATCTGAAGGTCCAAGGGATAGAGTAAAGCTGCAGTAGTGCATCAGAATCTAATACTGATCTCCCAGGAAACGCTCAAAGCAAACCAGAAACAATTAGAAAATTTACTCTTCTTGAACTTAAGTCGGCATTGTGGCCTTTGTATTAAATCCCGACGGAATCTATGTGTTTCATCGTCGTTGTGTAGGTCCTAGGGATAGAATGAAGCTGCGGTAGTGCATCGGAATCTAATACTGATCTCCCAGGAAACGCTCAAAGCAAACCACGAACAATGGGAAGATTTACTCTTCCTGTACTTAAGTCGGCATTGTGCCTTTTATATTAAATCCCGGCGCAATTTCTGTGTTTCATCGTCAATGTGAAGGTCCAAGGGACAGAGTAAAGCTGCAGTTGTGCATCCGAATCTAATACTGATCTCCCAGGAAACGCTCAAAGCAAACCAAAACTTAAAAGAATATTTACCCTTCTTGTACTTAAGTCGGCATTGTGTCTTTTGTTTTAAATCCCGACGTAATTTTTGTGTATCATCGTCAATCTGAACTTCCACGGGATAATGTAAAGCTGAAGTAGTGCTTCGGAATCTAATACTGATCTCCCAGGTAACGCTCATGGCAAACCACAAACAATGAGAAGATTTACTCTTCTTGTACTTAAGTCGGCATTGTGCATTTTGTATTAAATCCTGACGCAATTTCTGTGTTTCATCGTCAGTGTGAAAGTCCAAGGGATAGAGTAAAGTTGCAGTGAAGTATCGCAATCTAATACTGATCTCCCAGGAAACGCTCAAAGCAAACAACAAACAATGTTAAGATTTACGCTTTTTGTACTTAAGTCGGAATTGTGCGTTTTCTATTAAATACCGACGCAATATCAGCGTTTCTTCGTCAATGTGAAAGTCCAAGGGTTAGAGTAAACCAGCAGTAATGCATCGAAATCTAATACTGATCTCCCAAAAAACGCTCAAAGCAAACCACAAACAATGATAGGATTACTCTTCTTGTACTTAAGTCGGCATTGTGCCTTTTGTATTAAATCCCGATGCCATATCTATGTTTCATTGTCAGTGTGAAGAGCCAAGCGATAGAGTAAAGCTGCAGTAGTGCATCGGAATCTAATACTGATCTATCAGGAAACGCTCAAAGCAAACCACAAACAATGAGAGGATTTACTCTTATTGTACTTAAGTCGGCATTGTGCCTTTTGTATTAAATCCCGACGCAATTTCTGTGTTTCATCGTCAATGTGAAATTCCAAGGGATAAAGTAAAGCTGCAGTAGCGCATCCGAATCTAATACTGATCTCCCAGGCAACGCTCAAAGCAAACCTCAAACAACGATAAGATATACTCTTATTGTACTTAAGCTGGGATTGTGCCTTATGTATTAAATCCCGACGCAATTTCTGTGTTTCATCGTCAATGTGAAATTCCAAGGAATAGAGTAAAGCTGCAGTAGTGCATCCGAATGTAATACTGATCTCCCAGGATACGCTCAAAGCAAACTACAAACAATGTGAAGATTTACTCTTCTTGTACTTAAGTCGGCATTGTGCATTTTGTATTAAATCCCGACGCGATTCCTGTGTTTCATCGTCAAGGAGAAGGTCCAAGGGATAGAGTGAAGCTGCAGAAGTGCATCGGAATCTAATAGTGACGTCCCAGGAAACGTCCAAACCAAACCACAAACATTGAGAAGATTTAGTCTTCTTGTACTTAAGTCGTCATTGTGCCTTTTGGGTTAATACCCGACGCAATTTCTGTGTTTCATCGTCAATTTGAAGGTCGAAGGGATAGAGTAAAGGAGCAGTAGTGCATCGGAATCTAGTACTTATCTCCCAGGAAACGCCAAAGCTAACCACAAACAATCAGAAGATTTACTCTTATTGTACTTAAGTCGGCATTGTCCCTTTTGTGTTAAATCCCGAACAATTTCTGTGTTTCATCGTCAATGTGAAGGTTCAAGGGATAGAGTATAGCTGCAGTAGTGTATCGGAATCTAATGCTGATCTCCCAGGAAACGCTCAAAGCAAACCACAAACAATGACAAGATTGACTCCTTTTGTACTTCAGTCGGCCTTGTGCCTTTTGTATTAAATCCCGATGCTTATTGCTGTGTTTCATCGTCAATGTGAAGGACCAAGTGATAGAGTAAAGCTGCAGTAGTGCAATGGAATCTAGTACTGATCTCCCAGGAAACGCTCAAAGCAAACCACAAACAATGAGATGATTTACTCTTCTTGAACTTAAGTTGGCATTGTGCCTTTCGTATTAAATCTCGACGCAATCTGTGTGTCTCATCGTCAATGTGAGGGTACAAGGGATAGAGTATGGCTGCAGTAGTGCATCGGAGTCTAATGCTGATCTCCCACGAAACGCTCAAAGCAAACCACAAACAATGAGAAGATTGCCTCTTTTTGTGCTTCAGTCAGCCTTGTGCCTTTTGCATTAAATCCCGACGCAATCTCTGTGTTTCATCGTCTATGTGCAAGTCCTAGGGATATAGTAAAGCTGCAGTAGTGCATCGGAATCTAATACTGATCTCCCAGGAAACGCTCAAAGCAAACCTCAAACTATGGGAAGATTGACCATTATTGTACTTAAGGCGCCATTGTGCCGTTTGTTTTAAATCCCGACTCAATTTCCGTGTTTCATCGTCAATCTGAAGGTCGAATGGATAGAGTAAGGCAGCAGTAGTGCATCGGAATCTAATACTGATCTCCCAGGAAACGCTCAAAGCAAACCTGAAACAATTAGAAGATTTACTCTTCTTGAACTATAGACGGCATTGTGAGTTTGTATTAAATCCCGACGCAATCTATGTGTTTCATCGTCAGTGTGTAGGTCCTAGGGATAGAGTAAAGTTGCGGTAGTGCATCGGAATCTAATACTGATTTCCCAGGAAGCGCTCAAAGCAAACCACGAACAATGAGAAGATTTATTCTTCTTGTACTTATGTCGGCATTGTGCCTTTTATATTAAATCGAGACGCAATTTCTGTGTTTCATCGTTAATGTGAAGGTCCAAGGGATAGAGTAAAGCTGCAGTAGTGCATCCGAATTTGATACTGATCTCCCAGGAAACGCTCAAAGCAAACAACAAACAATAAGAACATTTACTCTTCCTATAATTAAGTCGACATTGTGCCTTTTGTATTAAAGCCCGACGCAATCACTGTGTTTCATCGTCAATGTGAAGGTCCAAGGCATAGAGTAAAGCTGCAGTAGTGCATTGGAATGTAATACCGATCTCCCAGGAAACGCTCAAAGCAAACCACAAACAATGAGAAGATTTACTCTTCTTGAACTTAAGTCGGCATTGTGCCTTTTGTACTAAATCCCGACGCAATCTCTGTGTTTCATCGTCGATGTGTAGGTCTTAGGGTCAGAGTAAAGCTGCAGTAGTGCATCGGAATCAAATACTGATCTCCCAGGAAACGCTCAAAGCAAACCACAAACAACGATAAGATATACTCTTATTGTACTTCAGCTGGGATTGTGCCTTTTGTATTAAATCCCGACGCAATTTCTGTGTTTCATCGTCAATGTGAAGGTCCAAGGGATAGAGTAAAGCTGCAGTAGTGCATCGGAGTCTAATACTGATTTCCCAGGATACGCTCAAAGCAAACCACAAACAATGAGAAAATATACTGTTCTTGTACTTAAGTCGGCATTGTGCAATTTGTATTAAATCCCGACGCAATTTCTCTGTTTCATCGTCAAGGAGAAAGTCCAAGGGATTGAGTGAAGCTGCAGAAGTGCATCGGAATCTAATACTGATGTTGCAGGAAACGCCCAAACCAAAGCACAAACAATGAGAAGATTTAGTCTTCTAATACTCAAGTCGGCATTATGCCTTTTGTATTAAATCCCGACGCCATTCCTGTGTTTCTTCGACAATGTGAAGGTCCTAGGGATAGAGCAAAGCTGCAGTAGTGCTTCGGAATCTAGTACTGATCACCCAGGAAGCGCTCAAAGGAAACCACATACAATGAGAAGATTGACTCTTCTTGTACTTAAGTTGGCATTGTGCCTTTTGTATTAAAACCCGACGCAATATCTGTGTTTCATCGTCAATGTGACGGTCCAAGGGATAGAGTAAAGCTGCAGTAGTGCATCGGAGTCTAATACTGATTTCCCAGGATACGCTCAAAGCAAACCACAAACAATGAGAAAATATACTGTTCTTATACTTAAGTCGGCATTGCGCCTTTTGTATTAATTCTCGACGCAATTTCTGTGTTTCATCGCCAATGTGAGGGTCCAAGGGTTAGAGTAAAGCTGCAGTAGTGCTACGGAATCTAATACTGATCTCCCAGTAAACGCTCTAAGCAAACTACAATCAATGAGAAGATTTATTCTTCTAGTACTTAAGTCGGCATAGTGCCTTTTGTTTTAAATCCCGACGCACTCTTTGTGTTTCATCGTTTAATGTGAAGGTCCAAGGGATGGATTAAAGCTGCAGATGTGCATATAAATCTAGTACTGATCTCCCAGGAAACGCTCAATTTAAACCGCGAACAATGAGAAGATTTTCTCTTCTTGTACTTAAGTCGGCATTGTGCCTTTTGTATTAAATCCCGACGCAATCTCTGTGTTTGATCGTCAATGTGAAGGTCCTAGGGATAGAGTAAAGCTGCAGTAGTGCATCGGATACTGAAACTGATCTCCCAGGAAACGCTCAAATCCAACCACGAACAATGAGAAAATCTACTCTTCTTGTACTTAAGTCAGCATTGTGCCTTTTAAATTGATTCGCGACGCAATTTCTGTGTTTCATCGTCAATGTGAAGGTCCAAGGGATAGAGTAAAGCTGCAGTAGTGCATCGGAATCGTATACTGATCTCCCAGGAAAGACTCAAAGCAAACCACAAACAGAAAGAATATTTACTCTTTTTGTACTTAAGTCGGCATTGTGCCTTTTGTATTATATCCCGACGCAATCTGTGTTTCATCGTCAATGTGACGGTCCAAGGGATAGAGTAAAGCTGCAGTAGTGCATCGGAGTCTAATACTGGTCTCCCAGGAAACGCTCAAACCAAACCACAAACAATGAGAAGATTTACTATTCTTGCACTTGTGTCGCCATTGTGCCTTTTACATTAAATCGCGACGCAATTTCTGTTATACATCGTCAATGTGAAGGTGCAAGGGATACAGTAAATCTGCAGAAGTGCATCGGAAATTAACACTGATCTCCCAGGGAACGCTCAAAGCTAACCACAAACATTGAGAAGATTTAACCTTATTTTACTTAAGTCGCCATTGTGCCTTTTGTATTAAATCCCGACGCAATTTCTGTGTTTCATTGTCAATGTGAGGGTCCAAGGGATACAGTAAAGGTTCAGTAGTGTATCGCAATCTAATACTGATCTCCAGGAAACGCTCAAAGCAAACAACAAACAATGAGAAAATTTGCTCTTTTTGTACTTAAGGCGTCACTGTGCCTTTTGTATTAAATCCCGACGCACTTTCTGAGTTTCATCGTCATTGTCAAGGTTCTAGGGATTGAGTAAAGCTGCGGTAGTACATCGGAATCTAATGCTGATCTCCCAGGAAACGCTCAAATCTAAACACAAACTTTGAAAAGATTTGAACTTATTTTATATAAGTCGGCATTGTGCCCTGTTGTATTAAATCCCGACACAATTTCTGTGTTTCATCGTCAATGGGAAGGTCCAAGGGATTGAGTAATGCTGCAGTGGTGCATCGGAATCTAATACTGATCTCCCAGGAAACGGACAAAGCAAACCACAAACAATGAGAAGATTTCCTCTTCTTGTAATTAAATCGACATTGTGCCTTTTGCATTAAATCCCGGCGCATATATCTGAGTTTCATCGTCAATCTGGAGGTTCAAGGCATAGAGTATTGCTGCAGTAGTGAATCGGAGTCTAATGCTGATCTCCCAGGAAATGCTCATAGCAAACCTCAAACTATGAGAAGATTTACTCTTGTTGTTCTTAAGGTGCCATTGTGCCGTTTGTTTTAAACCCGACACAATGTCTGTGTTTCATCGTGAATCTGAGGGTCCAAGGGATAGAGTAAAGCTGCAGTAGTGCATCGGAATCAAATACAGATCTCCCACGAAACGCTCAAAGTTAACCAGAAACAATTAGAAGATTTACTCTTCTTGAACTTAAGTCGACATTGTGCCTTTTGTATTAAATCCCGACGGAATTTCTGTGTATCGTCGTCAATCTGAAGGTCCACTGCATAATGTAAAGCTGAGGTAGTGAATCGGAATCTAATACTGATCTCCCAGGTAACGCTCAAAGCAAACCACAAACAATGAGAAGATTTAATCTTCTTGTACTTACGTCGGCATGGTGCCATTTGTATTAAATTCTGACGCTATTTCTGTGTTTCACCGTCAATGTGAAGGTCCAAGGGATAGAGTAAAGATGCAGTAGTGTATCGCAATCTAATACTGATCTCCCAGGAAACGCTCAAAGCAAACCACAAACAATGAGATGATTTACTCTTCTTGAACTTAATTCGCCATTGTGCCTTTTGTAATAAATCCCGACGGTGTCGCTGTGTCTCATCGTCAATGTGAAGGTCCATGCGATAGAGTAAAGCTGCAGTAGTGCATCGAAGTCTAGTACTAATGTCCCAGTAAACGCTCAAAGCAAACCACAAACAATGAAAAGATTGACACTTTTTGTACTTCAGTCGTCCTTGTGCCTTTTGTATTAAATCCTGACGCATATTTCTGTGTTTCATCGTAAATGTCAAGGTCCAAGGGATAGAGTAAAGCTGCAGTAGTGCAATGGAATTTAGTACTGATCTCCCAGGAAACGCTCACAGCTAACCACAAAACAATGAGAAGATTTACTCTTCTTGTACTTAAGTCAGCATTGAGCCATTTGTATTAAATCGCGACGCAATATCTGTGTTTTATCGTCAATGTGAGGCTCCAAGGTATAGAGTAAAGTTGCAGTAGTGCATCGGAATCTAATACTGATCTGCCAGGAAACGCTCAAACAAACAACGAACAATGACAAGATTTACTATTCTTGTACTTAAGTCGGCAATGTGCCTTTTGTATTAAATCCCGACGCAATATCTGAGTTTCATCGTCAATGTGAAGGTTCAAGGGATAGAGTAAAGCTGCAGTAGTGCATCGGAATTTAATACTGATCTCCCAGGAAACTCTCAAATCTAACCACAAACAGTGAGAAGATTTAAACTTATTTTACTTATGTTGGCATTGTGCCTTTTGTGTTAAATCCCGACGCAGTCTCTGTGTTTCATCGTCAATGTGAGGGTCCAAGGGATAGAGTAAAGCTGCAGTCATGCATCGGAATCTAGTACTTAGGTCCCAGGAAAAGCTCAAACCAAACCTCAAACAACGAGAAGATTTACTCTTCTTGTACTAAAGTCTGCATTGTGCCTTTTCGGTTAAATCCAGACGCAATTTCTGTGTTTCATCGTCAATGTGAAGGTCCAAGGGTATGAGTAAAGCTGCAGTAGTGCATCGGAATCTAATACTGATCTCCCAGGAAACGCTGAAAACAAACCACAAGCTAAAAGAATATTTACTCTTCTTGTACTTAAGTCGGCAATGTGCATTTTGAATTACATGCCGACGCAATTTCTGAGTTTCATCCTCAATGTGAAGGTCCAAGGGATTGAGTAATGCTGTAGTAGTGCATCGGAATCTAATACTGATCTCGCTGGAAACGGCCAAAGCAAACCACAAACAAAGAGAAGATTTCCTCTTTTTGTACTTAAGTCGGCATTGTGACTTTTGTATTATATCCCGACGAAATTTCTGTGTATCATCGTCAATCTGAAACTCCACTGGATAATGTAAAGCTGAAATACTGCTTCGGAATCTAATACTGATCTCCCAGGAACCGCTCAAAGCTAACCCAAAACGATGAGAAGATTTAATCTTCTTGTACTTACGTCGGCATTGTGCCATTTGTATTAAATCCCGACGCTATTTCTGTGTTTCACCATTAATGTGAAGGTCCAAGGGATAGAGTAAAGATGCAGTAGTGTATCGCAATCTAATACTGATCTCCCAGGAAACGCTCAAAGCAAACAACAGACAATGAGAAGATTTACGCTCTTTGTACTTAAGTCATCATTGTGCGTTTTCTATTAAAAACCTACGCAATTTCTGCGTTTCTTCGTCAATGTGTGAGTCCAAGGGATAGAGTAAAGCTGCAGTAGTGCATCGGAATCTAACACTGATCTCCCAGGAAACGCTCAAAGCAAAACTCAAACAATGAGAAGATTTACTCCTCTTGAACTTAATTCGCCATTGTGCCTTTTCTAATAAATCCCGACGGTATCGCTGTGTTTCATCGTCAATGTGAAAGTCCAAGGGATAGAGTAAAGCTGCAGTAGTGCAATGGAATTTAGTACTAATCTCCCAGGAAACGCTCAGAGCAAACCACAAAACAATTAGAAGATTTACTATTCTTGTACTTAAGTCGGCATTGTGCCTTTTACAGTAAATCGCGACGAAATTTCTGTGTTTCATCGTCAATGTGGAGGTCCAAGGGAATGAGTAAAGCTGCAGTAGTGCATCGCAATCTAATACTGATCTCCCAGGAAACGCTCAAAGCAAACCACAAACTAAAAGTATATTTACTCTTCTTGTACTCAAGTCGGCAATGTGCCTGTTGTATTAAATCCCGACCCAATTTCTGAGTTTCGTCGTCAATGTGAAGGTTCAAGGGAGAGAGTAAAGCTGCAGTAGTGCATCGAAAACTAATACTGATTTCCCTGGAAACGCTCAAAGCAAAGCATGAACAATGAGAAAATTTACCCTTTTTGTACTTGAGACGGCATTGTGCCTTTTGTTTTAAATCCCGACGCAATTTCTGTCTTTCATCGTCAATGTAAAGGTCCAAGGGATAGTTAAAGCTGCAGAAGTGCATCGGAATCTAATACCAATCTCCCGGGGAACGCTCAAAGGAAACCTCATACTATGAGAAGACTAACTATTCTTGTACATAAGGCGCCATTGTGCAGTTTGTTTTAAATCCCGACACAATTTCTGTGTATCATCGTCAATCTGAAGGTCCAAGGGATAGAGTAAAGCTGCAGTAGTGCATCAGAATCTAATACTGATCTCCCAGGAAACGCTCAAAGCAAACCAGAAACAATTAGAAAATTTACTCTTCTTGAACTTAAGTCGGCATTGTGGCCTTTGTATTAAATCCCGACGGAATCTATGTGTTTCATCGTCGTTGTGTAGGTCCTAGGGATAGAATGAAGCTGCGGTAGTGCATCGGAATCTAATACTGATCTCCCAGGAAACGATCAAAGCAAACCACGAACAATGGGAAGATTTACTCTTCCTGTACTTAAGTCGGCATTGTGCCTTTTATATTAAATCCCGACGCAATTTCTGTGTTTCATCGTCAATGTGAAGGTCCAAGGGACAGAGTAAAGCTGCAGTTGTGCATCCGAATCTAATACTGATCTCCCAGGAAACGCTCAAAGCAAACCAAAACTTAATAGAATATTTACCCTTCTTGTACTTAAGTCGGCATTGTGTCTTTTGTTTTAAATCCCGACGTAATTTTTGTGTATCATCGTCAATCTGAACTTCCACGGGATAATGTAAAGCTGAAGTAGTGCTTCGGAATCTAATACTGATCTCCCAGGTAACGCTCATGGCAAACCACAAACAATGAGAAGATTTACTCTTCTTGTACTTAAGTCGGCATTGTGCATTTTGTATTAAATCCTGACGCAATTTCTGTGTTTCATCGTCAATGTGAAAGTCCAAGGGATAGAGTAAAGTTGCAGTGAAGTATCGCAATCTAATACTGATCTCCCAGCAAACGCTCAAAGCAAACAACAAACAATGTGAAGATTTACGCTTTTTGTACTTAAGTCGGAATTGTGCGTTTTCTATTAAATACCGACGCAATATCAGCGTTTCTTCGTCAATGTGAAAGTCAAAGGGTTAGAGAAAACCAGCAGTAATGCATCGAAATCTAATACTGATCTCCCAAAAAACGCTCAAAGCAAACCACAAACAATGATAGGATTACTCTTCTTGTACTTAAGTCGGCATTGTGCCTTTTGTATTAAATCCCGATGCCATATCTATGTTTCATTGTCAGTGTGAAGAGCCAAGCGATAGAGTAAAGCTGCAGAAGTGCATCGGAATCTAATACTGATCTATCAGGAAACGCTCAAAGCAAACCACAAACAATGAGAGGATATACTCTTATTGTACTTAAGTCGGCATTGTGCCTTTTGTATTAAATCCCGACGCAATTTCTGTGTTTCATCGTCAATGTGAAATTCCAAGGGATAAAGTAAAGCTGCAGTAGCGCATCCGAATCTAATACTGATCTCCCAGGCAACGCTCAAAGCAAACCTCAAACAACGATAAGATACACTCTTATTGTACTTAAGCTGGGATTGTGCCTTATGTATTAAATCCCGACGCAATTTCTGTGTTTCATCGTCAATGTGAAATTCCAAGGAATAGAGTAAAGCTGCAGTAGTGCATCCGAATGTAATACTGATCTCCCAGGATACGCTCAAAGCAAACTACAAACAATGTGAAGATTTACTCTTCTTGTAATTAAGTCGGCATTGTGCATTTTGTATTAAATCCCGACGCGATTCCTCTGTTTCATCGTCAAGGAGAAGGTCCAAGGGATAGAGTGAAGCTGCAGAAGTGCATCGGAATCTAATAGTGACGTCCCAGGAAACGCCCAAACCAAACCACAAACAATGAGAAGATTTAGTCTTCTTGTACTTAAGTCGTCATTGTGCCTTTTGGGTTAATACCCGACGCAATTTCTGTGTTTCATCGTCAATTTGAAGGTCGAAGGGATAGAGTAAAGGAGCGGTAGTGCATCGGAATCTAGTACTTATCTCCCAGGAAACGCCAAAGCTAACCACAAACAATCAGAAGATTTACTCTTATTGTACTTAAGTCGGCATTGTCCCTTTTGTGTTAAATCCCGAACAATTTCTGTGTTTCATCGTCAATGTGAAGGTTCAAGGGATAGAGTATAGCTGCAGTAGTGTATCGGAATCTAATGCTGATCTCCCAGGAAACGCTCAAAGCAAACCACAAACAATGACAAGATTGACTCCTTTTGTACTTCAGTCGGCCTTGTGCCTTTTGTATTAAATCCCGATGCTTATTGCTGTGTTTCATCGTCAATGTGAAGGACCAAGTGATAGAGTAAAGCTGCAGTAGTGCAATGGAATCTAGTACTGATCTCCCAGGAAACGCTCAAAGCAAACCACAAACAATGAGAAGATTTACTCTTCTTGAACTTAAGTTGGCATTGTGCCTTTCGTATTAAATCTCGACGCAATCTGTGTGTCTCATCGTCAATGTGAGGGTACAAGGGATAGAGTATGGCTGCAGTAGTGCATCGGAGTCTAATGCTGATCTCCCACGAAACGCTCAAAGCAAACCACAAACAATGAGAAGATTGCCTCTTTTTGTGCTTCATTCAGCCTTGTGCCTTTTGCATTAAATCCCGACGCAATCTCTGTGTTTCATCGTCTATGTGCAGGTCCTAGGAATATAGTAAAGCTGCAGTAGTGCATCGGAATCTAATACTGATCTCCCAGGAAACGCTCAAAGCAAACCTCAAACTATGGGAAGATTGACCATTATTGTACTTAAGGCGCCATTGTGCCGTTTGTTTTAAATCCCGACTCAATTTCTGTGTTTCATCGTCAATCTGAAGGTCGAATGGATAGAGTAAGGCAGCAGTAGTGCATCGGAATCTAATACTGATCTCCCAGGAAACGCTCAAAGCAAACCTGAAACAATTAGAAGATTTACTCTTCTTGAACTATAGACGGCATTGTGAGTTTGTATTAAATCCCGACGCAATCTATGTGTTTCATCGTCAGTGTGTAGGTCCTAGGGATAGAGTAAAGTTGCGGTAGTGCATCGGAATCTAATACTGATTTCCCAGGAAGCGCTCAAAGCAAACCACGAACAATGAGAAGATTTATTCTTCTTGTACTTATGTCGGCATTGTGCCTTTTATATTAAATCGAGACGCAATTTCTGTGTTTCATCGTTAATGTGAAGGTCCAAGGGATAGAGTAAAGCTGCAGTAGTGCATCCGAATTTGATACTGATCTCCCAGGAAACGCTCAAAGCAAACCACAAACAATAAGAACATTTACTCTTCCTGTAATTAAGTCGACATTGTGCCTTTTGTATTAAAGCCCGACGCAATCACTGTGTTTCATCGTCAATGTGAAGGTCCAAGGCATAGAGTTAAGCTGCAGTAGTGCATTGGAATGTAATACCGATCTCCCAGGAAACGCTCAAAGCAAACCAAAAACAATGAGAAGATTTACTCTTCTTGAACTTAAGTCGGCATTGTGCCTTTTGTACTAAATCCCGACGCAATCTCTGTGTTTCATCGTCGATGTGTAGGTCTTAGGGTCAGAGTAAAGCTGCAGTAGTGCATCGGAATCAAATACTGATCTCCCAGGAAACGCTCAAAGCAAACCACAAACAACGATAAGATATACTCTTATTGTACTTCAGCTGGGATTGTGCCTTTTGTACTAAATCCCGACGCAATTTCTGTGTTTCATCGTCGATGTGAGGGTCCAAGGGATAGAGTAAAGCTGCAGTAGTGCATCCGAATCTAATACTGATCTCCCAGTATACGCTCAAAGCAAACTACAAACAATGAGAAGATTTACTCTTCTTGTACTTAGGTCGGCATTGTGCAATTTGTATTAAATCCCGACGCAATTTCTCTGTTTCATCGTCAAGGAGAAAGTCCAAGGGATTGAGTGAAGCTGCAGAAGTGCATCGGAATCTAATACTGATGTTGCAGGAAACGCCCAAACCAAAGCACAAACAATGAGAAGATTTAGTCTTCTAATACTCAAGTCGGCATTATGCCTTTTGTATTAAATCCCGACGCCATTCCTGTGTTTCTTCGACAATGTGAAGGTCCTAGGGATAGAGCAAAGCTGCAGTAGTGCTTCGGAATCTAGTACTGATCACCCAGGAAGCGCTCAAAGGAAACCACATACAATGAGAAGATTGACTCTTCTTGTACTTAAGTTGGCATTGTGCCTTTTGTATTAAATCCCGACGCAATATCTGTGTTTCATCGTCAATGTGACGGTCCAAGGGATAGAGTAAAGCTGCTGTAGTGCATCGGAGTCTAATACTGATTTCCCAGGATACGCTCAAAGCAAACCACAAACAATGAGAAAATATACTGTTCTTATACTTAAGTCGGCATTGCGCCTTTTGTATTAATTCTCGACGCAATTTCTGTGTTTCATCGCCAATGTGAGGGTCCAAGGGATAGAGTAAAGCTGCAGTAGTGCTACGGAATCTAATACTGATCTCCCAGTAAACGCTCTAAGCAAACTACAATCAATGAGAAGATTTATTCTTCTAGTACTTAAGTCGGCATAGTGCCTTTTGTTTTAAATCCCGACGCACTCTTTGTGTTTCATCGTTTAATGTGAAGGTCCAAGGGATGGATTCAAGCTGCAGATGTGCATATAAATCTAGTACTGATCTCCCAGGAAACGCTCAATTTAAACCGCGAACAATGAGAAGATTTTCTCTTCTTGTACTTAAGTCGGCATTGTGCCTTTTGTATTAAATCCCGACGCAATCTCTGTGTTTGATCGTCAATGTGAAGGTCCTAGGGATAGAGTAAAGCTGCAGTAATGCATCGGAATCTAAAACTGATCTCCCAGGAAACGCTCAAATCCAACCACGAACAATGAGAAAATCTACTCTTCTTGTACTTAAGTCAGCATTGTGCCTTTTAAATTGATTCGCGACGCAATTTCTGTGTTTCATCGTCAATGTGAAGGTCCAAGGGATAGAGTAAAGCTGCAGTAGTGCATCGGAATCGTATACTGATCTCCCAGGAAAGACTCAAAGCAAACCACAAACAGAAAGAATATTTACTCTTTTTGTACTTAAGTCGGCATTGTGCCTTTTGTATTATATCCCGACGCAATCTGTGTTTCATCGTCAATGTGACGGTCCAAGGGATAGAGTAAAGCTGCAGTAGTGCATCGGAGTCTAATACTGATCTCCCAGGATACGCTCAAAGCAAACCACAAACAATGAGGAGATTTACTCTTCTTGTACTTATGTCGGCATTGTGCTTTTTGTATTAAATCCCGACGCAATATTTGTGTTTCATCGTCAATGTGACGGTCCAAGGGATAGAGTAAAGCTGCAGTAGTGCATCGGACTCTAATACTGATCTCCCAGGATACGCTCAAAGCAAACCACAAACAAGTAAAGATATAGTCTTCTTTTACTTAAGTCGGCATTGCGCCTTTTGTATTAAATCTTGACGCAATTTCTGTGTTTCATCGCCAATGTGAGGGTCCAAGGGATAGAGTAAAGCTGCAGTAGTGCTTCGAAATCTAACACTGAACTCCCAGTAAACGCTCCAAGCAAACTACAAACAATGAGAAGATTTACTCTTCTAGTACTTAAGTCGTCATTGTGCCTTCTGTTTGTAATCCCGACGCACTTACTGTGTTTCATCGTCAATGTGTAGGTCCTAGGGATAGAGTAAAGCTGCAGTGGTGCACCGGAATCTAATACTGATCTCCCAGGAAACTCTCAAGGCAAACCACGAACAATGAGAAGATTTACTCTTCTACTACTTAAGTCGGCATTGTGCCTTTTATATTAAATCCCGACGCAAATTCTGTGTTTCATCGTCAATGTGAAGGTCCAAGGGATAGAGTAAAGCTGCAATAGTGTATCCGATTCTAATACCGATCTCCCAGAAAACGCTCAAAACAAACCACAAGCAAATAGAATACTTACTCTTCCTGTAATTAAGTCGACATTGTGCCCTTTGTATTAAAGCCCGACGCAATTTCTGTGTTTCATCGTCAATGTGAAGGTCCAAGGGATGGAGTAACGCTACAGTAGTGCATCTAAATCTAGTACTGATCTCCCAGGAAACGCTCAAAGCAAACCACGGACAATGAGATGATTTACTCTTCTTGTACTTAAGTCTGCATTGTGCCATTTGTATTAAATCACGACGCAATATCTGTATTTCAGCGTCAATGTGAAGGTACAAGGGATAGAGTAAAGCCGCAGTAGTGCAACGGAAACTAATACTGATCTCCCAGGAAACGCTCAAAGCAAACCACATACAATGAGAAATTTACTATTCTTGTACCTAAGTCGGCATTGTGCATTTTGTATTAAGTCCCAGAGCAATTTCTGTGTTTCATCGTCAATGTGAAGGTCCAAGGGATTGAGTAATTCTGCAGTATTACATCGGAAAATAATACTGATCTCTCAAGAAACGCTTAAAGCAAACCACAAACAATGAGAGGAATTACTCTTCTTGCACTTATGTCGGCATTGTGCCTTTTGTACTAAAGCCCGACGCAATTTCTGAGTATCATCGTCAATGGGAAGGTTAAAGGGATAGAGTAAAGCTGCAGTAGTGCATCGGAATGTAACACTGATCTCCCAGGAAACGCTCAAAGCAAACCACAAACAATGAGATGATTGACTCTTTTTGTACTTAAGTCGACATCGTGCCTTTTGTATTAAATCCCGACGCAATCTCTGTGTTTGATCGTCAATGTGAAGGTCATAGGGTTAGAGTAAAGCTGCAGTAGTGCATCAGAATCTAATACTGATCTCCCAGGAAACGCTCAAATTAAACCACGAACAATGAGAAGATATACTCTTCATGTACTTAAATCGGCATTGTGCATTTTAAATTGAATCGCGATGCAATTTCTGTGTTTCATCGTCAATGTGATGGTCCAAGGGATAGAGTAAAGCTGCAGTAGTGCATCGGAATCATATACCGATCTCCCAGGAAAGACTCAAAGCAAACCACAAACAGAAAGAATATTTACTCTTTTTGTACTTAAGTCGGCATTGTGCCTTTTGTATTAAATCCCGACGCAATTTCTGAGTGTCATCGTCAATGTGGAAGTCCAAGGGATAGAGTAAAGCTACAGTAGGGCATCAAAATCTAGTACTGATCTCCCAGGAAACGCTCAAAGCAAACCACGAACAATGAGAAGATTAACTCTTCTTGTACTTACGTCTGCATTGTGCCATTTGTATTTCATCCCGACGCAATATCTGTGTTTCATCGTCAATGTGAAAATCCAAGGGATACAGTAAAGCTGCTGTAGTGCAACGGAATCTAATATTGATCTCCCAGGAAACGCTCAAAGCAAAACAAACAATGACAAGATTTACTCTTCTTGTATTTAAGTCGGCATTGTGCCTTTTGTTTTAAGTCCCGACGCAATTTCTGTGTTTCATCGTCAATCTGAAGGTCCAAGGGATAGAGTAAATCTCCTGTAGTGCATCGGAATCTAATACTGATCTCCCAGGAAACGCTCAAAGCAAACAACAAACAATGAGAAGATTTACTCTTCTTGAACTTAAGTTGACATTGTGCCTTTTGTATTATATCCCGACGCAATCTCTGTGTCTCATCGTCGATGTGAAAGTCAATTGATAGAGTAAAGCTGCAGTGGTGCATCGGATTCTAATACTGATCTTCCACAATACGCTCAAAGCTAACCACAACAATGAGATGCTTTACTCTACTTGAACTTAAGTCGGCTTTGTTCGTTTTGTATTAAATCCCGACGCAATCTCTGTGTTTGATCGTCAATGTGAAGGTACTAGGGATAGAGTAAAACTGAAGTAGTGCATCGGAATCTAATACTGATCTCCGAGGAAAAGCTCAAAGTAAATCACAAACAACGAGAGGATATACTGTTCTTGTACTTAAGTCGGCATTGTGCCTTTTGTATGTAATCCCGACGCCATTTCTGTGTTTCATCGTCAATGTGAAGGTCCTAGGGATAGAGTAAAGCTGCAGTAGTGCTTCGGAATCTACTACTGATCTCCCAGGAAACCTTCAAAGAAACCACAAACAATGAGAAGATTTACTCTTCTTGTACTTAAGTCGGCATTCTGCATTTTGTATTAAATCCCGACGCAATTTCTCTGTTTCATCGTCAAGGAGAAGGTCCAAGGGATAGAGTAAAGCTGCAGTAGTGCATCGGAATCTAATACTGATGTCCCAGGAAACGCCCAAACCACACCACAAACAATGAGAAAATTTAGTCTTCTTGTACTTAAGTCGGCATTGTGCCTTTTGGGTTAATACCCGACGCAATTTCTGTGTTTCATCGTCAATTTGAAGGTCCAAGGGGTAGAGTGAAGCTACTGTAGTGCATCGGAATGTAATACTTATCTCCCAGGAAACGCTCAAAGCAAACCACAAACGATCAGAAGATTTACTCTTCTTGTACTTAAGTCGGCATTGTGCTTTTGTATTAAATACCAACGCAATTTCTATGTTTCTTTGTCAATGTGAAGGTCCAAGGAATAGAGTAATGCTGCAGTACTGCATCGGAATCTACTACTGATCTCCCAGGAAACGCTCAAAGCAAACCACAAACAATGAGGAGATTTACTCTTCTTCTACCTCATCCAGCACTGTGTCCTTTGTATTACATTCCGACGCAAATTCTGTGTTTGATCGTCAATGTGAAGTCCAAGGGATAGAGTAAAGCTGCAGTAGTGCATCGAAATCTAATACTGATCTCAAAGGAAACGCTCAAAGCAAACCACAAACAATGAGATGATTGACACTTTTTGTACTTAAGTCAGCATTGTGCCTTTTGTATTAAATCCCGACGCAATTTCTGTCTTTCATCGTCAGTGTGAGGATCCAAGGGATAGGGAAAAGCTGCAGTAATGCATCGTAATCTAATACTCATCTCCCAGGAAACGCTCAAAGCAGACCACGAACAATGAGAGGATATACTCTTCTAGAACTTAATTCGGCATTTTGCCTTCTTTTTTAAATCTCGACTCAATCTCTGTGTTTCATCGCCAGTGTGGCGGTTCCAAGGGATAGAGTAAACCTGCACTAGTGCATCCGAGTCTAATACTAAACTCCCAGGAAACGCTCAAAGTAAACCACAAACAAGAAAATATTTACTCTTCTTGTACTTAAGTCGACATTGTGCTTTTTGTATAAAATCCCGACGCAATTTCTGTGTTTCATCGTCAATGTGAAGGTCCAAGGTATAGAGTAAAGTTGCAGTAGTGCATCGCAATCTAGTACTGATCTCCCAGGAAACCTTCGAAGCATACCACGAACAAGGAGACGATTTAATCTTCTTGTACTGAAGTCGGCATTGTGGCTTTTGTGTTAAATCCCGACGCAATTTCTGTGTTTCATCGTCAAAGTGAAGGTCCACGGAATAGACTAACAATGCAATAGTGCATCGGAAACTAATACTGATCTCCCAGGAAACGCTAAAAGCAAACCACAAAGAATGAGAAGAATTACTCTTCTTGTACTTTAGTCGGCATTGTGCCTTTTGTATTAAATCCCAACGCAATTTCTGAGTTTCATCGTCAATGTGAGGGTCCAAGGGACAGAGTAACGCTGCAGTAGTGCATCGGAAACTAATACTGATCTCCCAGGAAACGCTCAATGCAAACCAAAAACGACGAGAAGAATTACTCTTCTTGTACTTAAGTCGGCATAGTGCCTTTTGTGTTAAATCCAGACGCAATTTCTGAGTTTCATCGTCAATGGGAAGGTACAAGGGATAGAGTAAAGCTGCAGTAGTGCATCGGAATCTACTACTGATCTCCCAGGATTCGCTCAAAGCAAACCACAAACAATGAGGAGATTTACTCTTCTTCTACTTTAGTCGGCATTGTGTCTTTTGTATTACATTCCGACGCAAATTCTGTGTTTGATCGTAAATGTGAAGTCCAAGGGATAGAGTAAAGCTGCAGTAGTGCATCGGAATCTAATACTGATCTCCCAGGAAACGCTCAAAGCGAACCACAAACAATGAGGTGATTGACACTTTTTGTACTTAAGTCAGCATTGTGCCTTTTGTATTAAATCCCGACGCAATTTCTGTGTTTCATCGTCAATGTGAAGGTCCAAGGAATAGACAAACGCTGCAGTAGTGCATCGGAAACTAATACTGATCTCCCAGGGAACGCTCAAAGCAAACCACAAAGAATGAGAAGAATTACTCTTCTTGTACTTAAGTCTGCAATGTGCCTTTTGTATTACATCCCGAGGCAATTTCTGTGTTTCATCGTCAATGTGAAGGTGCGAAGGATAGAGTAAAGCTGCAGTAGTGCATCGGAATCTGGTACTGATCTTCCAAGGAACGTTCAAAGCAAACCACAGACAATGAGAAGATTTACTCTTCTAGTACTTCAGTCGGCATTGTGCCTATTGTATAAAATCCCGACGCAATTTCTGTGTTTCATCGTCAATGCGAAAGACCAAAAGATAGAGTAAAGCTGCAGTAGTGCATCGGAATCTAAAACTGATCTCCCTGGATACGCCCAAGTCAAACCACATTCAAAGAGAATATTTACTCTTCTTGTACTTAATTTCTGCATTGTGCCTTTTGTATTAAATCGCGACAAAGTTTCTGTTTTTCATCGTCAATGGGAAGGTACAAGGGATAGAGTAAAGCTGCAGTAGTGCATCGGAATCTAATACTGATCTCCCAGAAAACGCACAAAGCAAACCACAAACAAAAAGAATATTTACTCTTCGTGTACTTACGTCGACATTGTGCCTTTTGTATTAAATCCCGACGCAGTTTCTGTCTTTCAGCGTCAATGTGAAGGTCCATGGGATAGAGTAAAGCTGCAGTAGATCTTCGGATCTAGTACTGATCTCCCAGGTAGCGCTCAAAGGAAACAACAAACAACGAAGAGATTGACTCTTCTTGTACTAAAGTCAGCATTGTGCATTTTGTATTAAATCCTGACGCAATTACTCCGTTTCATCGTCAAGGAGAAGGTCCAAGGGATAGAGTGAAGCTGCAGAAGTGCATCAGAATCTAATACTGATGTCCCAGGAAACGCCCTAACCAAATCACAATCAATGAGAAGATTTAGTCTTCTTGTACTTAAGTCGGCATTGTACTTCTTGGGTTAATTCCCGACGCAATTTCTGTGTCTCATCGTCAATGTGAAGGTCCAAGGGACAGAGTAAAGATGCAGTAGTGTATCGCAATCTAATACTGATTTCCCAGGAAACGCTCAAAGCAAACCACAAACAATGAGATGATTTACTCTTCTTGAACTTAATTCGCCATTGTGCCTTTTGTAATAATTCCCGACGGTGTCGCTGTGTTTCATCGTCAATGTGAAGGTCCATGCGATAGAGTAAAGCTGCAGTAGTGCATCGGAGTCTAGTACTAATGTCCCAGGAAACGCTCAAAGCAAACCACAAACAATGAAAAGATTGACACTTTTTGTACTTCAGTCGTCCTTGTGCCTTTTGTATTAAATCCTGGCGCATATTTCTGTGTTTCATCGTAAATGTCAAGGTCCAAGGGATAGAGTAAAGCTGCAGTAGTGAAATGGAATTTACTACTGATCTCCCAGGAAACGCTCACAGCTAACCACAAAACAATGAGAAGATTTACTCTTCTTGTACTTAAGTCAGCATTGAGCCATTTGTATTAAATCCCGACGCAATATCTGTGTTTCATCGTCAATGTGAGGCTCCAAGGTATAGAGTAAAGTTGCAGTAGTGCATCGGAATCTAATACTGATCTCCCAGGAAACGCTCAAACAAACAACGAACAATGACAAGATTTACTATTCTTGTACTTAAGTCGGCATTGTGCCTTTTACATTAACTCGCGACGCAATTTCTGTGTTTCATCGTCTATGTGAAGGTCCAACGGAAAGAGTAAAACTGCAGTAGTGCATCGGATTCTAATACTGATCTCCCAGCAAACGCTCACTGCAAACCACAAACTAAAAGAATATTTACTCTTCTTGTACTTAAGTCGGCAATGTGCCTTTTGTATTAAATCCCGACGCAATATCTGAGTTTCATCGTCAATGTGAAGGTTCAAGGGATAGAGTAAAGCTGCAGTAGTGCATCGGATTTTAATACTGATCTCCCAGGAAACGCTCAAATCTAACCACAAACAATGAGAAGATTAAAAACTTATTTTACTTATGTTGGCATTGTGCCTTTTGTGTTAAATCCTGACGCAGTCTCTGTGTTTCATCGTCAATGTGAGGGTCCAAGGGATAGAGTAAAGCTGCAGTCATGCATCGGTATCTAGTACTGAGGTCCCAGGAAAAGCTCAAACCAAACCTCAAACAACGAGAAGATTTACTCTTCTTGTACTAAAGTCTGCATTGTGCCTTTTGGGTTAAATCCCGACGCAATTTCTGTGTTTCATCGTCAATGTGAAGGTCCAAGGGATTGAGTAGAGCTGGAGTAGTGCAACGGTATCTAATACTGATCTCCCAGGTAACGCTCAAAGCAAACCACAAACAATGAGAAGATTTACGCTTTTTGTACTTAAGTCGGCATTGTGCGTTTTCTATTAAAAACCGACGCAATTTCTGCGTTTCTTCGTCAATGTGAAAGTCCAAGGGATAGAGTAAAGCTGCAGTAGTGCATCGGAATCTAATACTGATCTCCCAGGGAACGCTCAAAGCAAACCACATACAATGAGAAGATTTACTCTTCTTGAACTTAATTCGCCATTGTGCCTTTTGTAATAAATCCCGACGGTATCTCTGTGTTTCATCGTCAATGTGAAGGTCCATGGGATAGAGTAAAGCTGCAGTAGTGCATCGGAATCTAATACTGATCTCCCAGGAAACGCTCAAACAAACCACGAACAATGAGCAGATTTACCATTCTTGTACTTAAGTCGGCATTGTGCCTTTTATATTAAATCGCGACGCAATTTCTGTGTTTCATCGTCAATGTGAAGGTCCAAGGGTATGAGTAAAGCTGCAGTAGTCCATCGGAATCTAATACTGATCTCCCAGGAAACGCTGAAACCAAACCACAAGCTAAAAGAATATTTACTCTTCTTGTACTTAAGTCGGCAATGTGCATTTTGAATTACATGCCGACGCAATTTCTGAGTTTCATCCTCAATGTGAAGGTCCAAGGGATTGAGTAATGCTGCAGTAGTGCATCGGAATCTAATACTGATCTCCCTGGAAACGGCCAAAAAAAACCACAAACAAAGAGAAGATTTCCTCTTTTTGTACTTAAGTCGACATTGTGCCTTTTGTAATAAATCCCGACGCATATTTCTGAGTTTCATCGTCTATGTGAAGGTTCAAGGCATAGAGTATGGCTGCAGTAGTGCATCGGAGTCTAATGCTGATCTCCCAGGAAACGCTCATAGCAAACCTCAAACTATAAGAAGATTTACACTTCTTGTTCTTAAGGCGCCATTGTGAAGTTTGTTTTAAATCCCGACACAATGTCTGTGTTTCATCGTCAATCTTAAGGTCCATGGGATAGAGTAAAGCTGCAGTAGTGCATCGGAATATAATACAGATCTCCCACGAAACACTCAACGCAAACCAGAAACAATTAGAAGATTTACTCTTCTTGAACTTAAGTCGGCATTGTGACTTTTGTATTAAATCCCGACGAAATTTCTGTGTATCATCGTCAATCTGAAACTCCACTGGATAATGTAAAGCTGAGGTAGTGCTTCGGGATCTAATACTGATCTCCCAGGTACCGCTCAAAGCTAACCCGAAATGATGAGAAGATTTAATCTTCTTGTACTTACGTCGGCATTGTGCCATTTGTATTAAATCCCGACGCTATTTCTGTGTTTCACCATTAATGTGAAGGTCCAAGGGATAGAGTAAAGATGCAGTAGTGTATCGCAATCTAATACTGATCTCCCAGGAAACGCTCAAAGCGAACAACAGACAATGAGAAGATTTACGCTCTTTGTACTTAAGTCATCATTGTGCGTTTTCTATTAAAAACCGACGCAATTTCTGCGTTTCTTGGTCAATGTGTGAGTCCAAGGGTTAGAGTAAAGCTCCAGTAGTTCATCGGAATCTAACACTGATCTCCCAGGAAACGCTCAAAGCGAACCACAAACAATGAGAAGATTTACTCCTCTTGAACTTAATTCGCCATTGTGCCTTTTGTAATAAATCCCGACGGTATCGCTGTGTCTCATCGTCAATGTGAAGGTCCATGGGATAGAGTAAAGCTGGAGTAGTGCATCGGAGTCTATTACTAATGTCCCAGGAAACGCTCAAATCAAACCACAAACAATGAGGCGATTGACACTTTTTGTGCTGCATTCGTCCTTGTGCCTTTTGTATTAAATCCTGACGCATATTTCTGTGTTTCATCATCAATGTGAAAGTCCAAGGGATAGAGTAAAGCTGCAGTAGTGCAATGGAATTTAGTACTGATCTCCCAGGAAACGCTCAGAGCAAACCACAAAACAATTAGAAGATTTACTATTCTTGTACTTAAGTCGGCATTGTGCCTTTTACAGTAAATCGCGACAAAATTTCTGTGTTTCTTCGTCAATGTGGAGGTCCAAGGGAATGAGTAAAGCTGCAGTAGCGCATCGCAATCTAATACTGATCTCCCAGGAAACGCTCAAAGCAAACCACAAACTAAAAGTATATTTACTCTTCTTGTACTCAAGTCGGCAATGTGCCTTTTGTATTAAATCCCGACGCAATTTCTGAGTTTCGTCGTCAATGTGAAGGTTCAAGGGAGAGAGTAAAGCTGCAGTAGTGCATCCGAAACTAATACTGATTTCCCTGGAAACGCTCAAAGCAAAGCATGAACAATGAGAAAATTTACCCTTTTTGTACTTGAGACGGCATTGTGCCTTTTGTTTTAAATCCCGACGCAATTTCTGTCTTTCATCGTCAATGTAAAGGTCCAAGGGATAGTTAAAGCTGTAGAAGTGCATCGGAATCTAAAACCAATCTCCCAGGAAACGCTCAACGGAAACCTCATACTATGAAAAGACTAAATATTCTTGTACTTAAGGCGCCATTGTGCCGTTTGTTTTAAATCCCGACACAATTTCTGTGTATCATCGTCAATCTGAAGGTCCAAGGGATAGAGTAAAGCTGCAGTAGTGCATCGGAATCTAATACTGATCTCCCAGGAAACGCTCAAAGCAAACCACGAACAATGGGAAGATTTACTCTTCCTGTACTTAAGTCGGCATTGTGCCTTTTATATTAAATCCCGACGCAATATTTGTGTTTCATCGTCAATGCGAAGGTCCAAGGGGCAGAGTAAAGCTGCAGTTGTGCATCCGAATCTAATACTGATCTCCCAGGAAACGCTCAAAGCAAACCAAAACTTAAAAGAATATTTACCTTTCTTGTACTTAAGTCGGCATTGTGTCTTTTGTTTTAAATCCCGACGTAATTTTTGTGTATCATCGTCAATCTGAACTTCCATGGGGTAATGTAAAGCTGAAGTAGTGCTTCGGAATCTAATACTGATCTCCCAGGTAACGCTCATGGCAAACCACAAACAATGAGAAGATTTCTCTTCTTGTACTTAAGTCGGCATTGTGCATTTTGTATTAAATCCTGACGCAATTTCTGTGTTTCGTCGTCAATGTGAAAGTCCAAGGGTTAGAGTAAACCAGCAGTAGTGCATCGAAATCTAATACTGATCTCCCAGGCAACGCTCAAAGCAAACCTCAAACAACGATAAGATATACTCTTATTGTACTTAAGCTGGGATTGTGCCTTATGTATTAAATCCCGACGCAATTTCTGTGTTTCATCGTCGATGTGAGGGTCCAAGGGATAGAGTAAAGCTGCAGTAGTGCATCTGAATGTAATACCGATCTCCCAGGATACGCTCAAAGCAAACTACAAACAATGTGAAGATTTACTCTTCTTGTACTTAAGTCGGCATTGTGCATTTTGTATTAAATCCCGACGCGATTTCTCTGTTTCATCGTCAAGGAGAAGGTCCAAGGGATAGAGTTAAGCTGCAGAAGTGCATCGGAATCTAATACTGATGTCCCAGGAAACGCAAGAAACCAAACCACAAAGAATGAGAGGATTTAGTCTTCTTGTACTTAAGTCGGCATTGTGCCTTTTGTATTAAATCCCGACGCCATTTCTGTGTTTCATCGACCATGTGAAGGTCCTAGGAATAGAGTAAAGCTGCAGTACTGCTTCGGAATCTAGTACTGATCACCCAGGAAGCGCTCAAAGGAAACCACAAACATTGAGAAGATTGACTCTTCTTGTACTTAAGTCAACATTGCGCATTTTGTATTAAATCCCGACGCAATTTCTCTGTTTCATCGTCAAGGAGAAGGTCCAAGGGATAGAGTGAAGCTGCAGAAGTGCATCGGAATCTAATAGTGACGTCCCAGGAAACGCCCAAACCAAACCACAAACAATGAGAAGATTTAGTCTTCTTGTACTTAAGTCGTCATTGAGCCTTTTGGGTTAATACCCGACGCAATTTCTGTGTTTCATCGTCAATTTGAAGGTCCAAGGGGTAGAGTAAAGGTGCAGTAGTGCATCGGAATCTAGTACTTATCTCCCAGGAAACGCCAAAGCTAACCACAAACAATCAGAAGATTTACTCTTATTGTACTTAAGTCGGCATTGTCCCTTTTGTGTTAAATCCCGAACAATTTCTGAGTTTCATCGTCAATGTGAAGGTTCAAGGGATAGAGTATAGCTGCAGTAGTGTATCGGAATCTAATGCTGATCTCCCAGGAAACGCTCAAAGCAAACCACAAACAATGATAAGATTCACTCTTCTTGAACATGAGTTGGCATTGTGCCTTTCGTATTAAATCTCGACGCAATCTCTGTGTCTCATCGTCAATGTGAGGGTACAAGGGATAGAGTATGGCTGCAGTAGTGCATCGGAGTCTAATGCTGATCTCCCACGAAACGCTCAAAGCAAACCACAAACAATGAGAAGATTGCCTCTTTTTGTGCTTCAGTCAGCCTTGTGCATTTTGCATTAAATCCCGACGCAATCTCTGTGTTTCGTCGTCTATGTGCAGGTCCTAGGGATATAGTAAAGCTGCAGTAGTGCATCGGAATCTAATACTGATCTCCCAGGAAACGCTCAAAGCAAACCTGAAACAATTAGAAGATTTACTCTTCTTGAACTTAAGTCGGCATTGTGAGTTTGTATTAAATCCCGACGCAATCTATGTGTTTCATCGTCAGTGTGTAGGTCCTAGGGATAGAGTAAAGCTGCGGTAGTGCATCGGAATCTAATACTGATTTCCCAGGAAGCGCTCCAAGCAAACCACGAACAATGAGAACATTTACTCTTCCTGTAATTAAGTCGACATTGTGCCTTTTGTATTAAAGCCCGACGCAATCACTGTGTTTCATCGTCAATGTGAAGGTCCAAGGGATAGAGTAAAGCTGCAGTAGAGCATTGGAATGTAATACCGATCTCCCAGGAAACGCTCAAAGCAAACCAAAAACAATGAGAAGATTTACTCTTCTTGAACTTAAGTCGGCATTGTGCCTTTTGTACTAAATCCCGACGCAATCTCTGTGTTTCATCGTCGATGTGTAGGTCCTAGGGTCAGAGTAAAGCTGCAGTAGTGCATCGGAATCAAATACTGATCTCCCAGGAAATGCTCAAAGCAAACCACAAACAACGATAAGATATACTCTTATTGTACTTCATCTGGGATTGTGCCTTTTGTATTAAATCCAGACGCAATTTCTGTGTTTCATCGTCGATGTGAGGGTCCAAGGGATAGAGTAAAGCTGCAGTAGTGCATCCGAATCTAATACTGATATCCCAGTATACGCTCAAAGCAAACTACAAACAATGAGTGGATTTACTCTTCTTGTACTTAAGTCGGCATTGTGCAATTTGTATTAAATCCCGACGCAATTTCTCTGTTTCATCGTCAAGGAGAAGGTCCAAGGGATTGAGTGAAGCTGCAGAAGTGCATCGGAATCTAATACTGATGTTGCAGGAAACGCCCAAACCAAAGCACAAACAATGAGAAGATTTAGTCTTCTTACACTCAAGTTGGCATTGTGCCTTTTGTATTAAATCCCGACGCCATTTCTGTGTTTCTTCGACAATGTGAAGGACCTAGGGATAGAGCAAAGCTGCAGTAGTGCTTCGGAATCTAGTACTGATCACCCAGGAAGCGCTCAAAGTAAACCACATACAATGAGAAGATTGACTCTTCTTGTACTTAAGTTGGCATTGTGCCTTTTGTATTAAATCCCGACACAATATCTGTGTTTCTTCGTCAATGTGACGGTCCAAGGGATAGAGTAAAGCTGCAGTAGTGCATCGGAGTCTAATACTGATTTCCCAGGATACGCTCAAAGCAAACCACAAACAATGAGAAAATATACTCTTGTTATACTTAAGTCGGCATTGCGCCATTTGTATTAAATCTCGACGCAATTTCGGTGTTTCATCGCCAATGTGAGGGTCCAAGGGATAGAGTAAAGCTGCAGTAGTGCTACGGAATCTAATACTGATCTCCCAGTAAACGCTCTAAGCAAACTACAATCAATGAGAAGATTTATTTTTCTAGTACTTAAGTCGGCATAGTGACTTTTGTTTTAAATCCCGACGCACTTTTTGTGTTTCATCGTTTAATGTGAAGGTCCAAGGGATGGATTAAAGCTGCAGTTGTGCATCTAAATCTAGTACTGATCTCCCAGGAAACGCTCAATTTAAACCGCGAACAATGAGAAGGCTTTCTCTTCTTGTACTTAAGTCGGCATTGTGCCTTTTGTATTAAATCCCGACGCAATCTCTGTGTTTGATCGTCAATGTGAAGGTCCTAGGGATAGAGTAAAGCTGCAGTAGTGCATCTGAATCTAAAACTGATCTCCCAGGAAACGCTCAAATAGAACAACGAACAATGAGAAAATCTACTCTTCTTGTACTTAAGTCAGCATTGTGCCTTTTAAATTGATTCGCGACGCAATTTCTGTGTTTCATCGTCAATGTGAAGGTCCAAGGGATAGAGTAAAGCTACAGTAGTGCATCGGAATCGTATACTGATCTGCCAGGAAAAACTCAAAGCAAACCACAAACAGAAAGAATATTTACTCTTTTTGTACTTAAGTCGGCATTGTGCCTTTTGTATTATATCCCGACGCAATCTGTGATTCATCGTCAATGTGACGGTCCAAGGGATAGAGTAAAGCTGCAGTAGTGCATCGGAGTCTAATACTGATCTCCCAGGCTACGCTCAAAGCAAACCACAAACAATGAGGAGATTTACTCTTCTAGTATTTATGTCGGCATTGTGCTCTTTGTATTAAATCCCGACGCAATATTTGTGTTTCATCGTCAATGTGACGGTCCAAGGGATAGATTAAAGCTGCAGTAGTGCATCGGACTCTAATACTGATCTCCCAGGATACGCTCAAAGCTAACCACAAACAAGTAAAGATATAGTCTTCTCATACTTAAGTCGGCATTGCGCCTTTTGTATTAAATCTTGACGCAATCTCTGTGTTTCATCGCCAATGTGAGGGTCCAAGGGATAGAGTAAAGCTGCAGTAGTGCTTCGAAATCTAACACTGAACTCCCAGTAAACGCTCCAAGCAAACTACAAACAATGAGAAGATTTACTCTTCTAGTACTTAAGTCGTCATTGTGCCTTCTGTTTTAAATCCCGACGCACTTACTGTGTTTCATCGTCAATGTGTAGGTCCTAGGGATAGAGTAAAGCTGCAGTGGTGCACCGGAATCTAATACTGATCTCCCAGGAAACGCTCAAGGCAAACCGCGAACAATGAAAAGATTTACTCTTCTTCTACTTAAGTCGGCATTGTACCTTTTATATTAAATCCCGACGCAAACTCTGTGTTTCATCGTCAATGTGAAGGTCCAAGGGATAGAATAAAGCTGCAATAGCGCATCCGATTCTAATACTGATCTCCCAGAAAACGCTCAAAACAAACCACAAGCAAATAGAATACTTACTCTTCCTGTAATTAAGTCGACATTGTGCCTTTTGTATTAAAGCCCGACGCAATTTCTGTGTTTCATCGTCAATGTGAAGGTCCAAGGGATGGAGTAACGCTACAGTAGTGCATCTAAATCTAGTACTGATCTCCCAGGAAACGCTCAAAGCAAACCACGGACAATGAGATAATTTACTCTTCTTGTACTTAAGTCTGCATTGTGCCATTTGTATTAAATCACGACGCAATATCTGTATTTCAGCGTCAATGTGAAGGTGCAAGGGATAGAGTAAAGCCGCAGTAGTGCAACGGAAACTAATACTGATCTCCCAGGAAACGCTCAAAGCAAACCACATACAATGAGAAATTTACTATTCTTGTACCTAAGTCGGCATTGTGCATTTTGTATTAAGTCCCGGCGCAATTTCTGTGTTTCATCGTCAATGTGAAGGTCCAAGGGATTGAGTAATTCTGCAGTTTTACATCGGAAAATAATACTGATCTCTCAGGAAACGCTTAAAGCAAACCACAAACAATGGGAGGAATTACTTTTCTTGTACTTATGTCGCCATTGTGCCTTTTGTACTAAAGCCCGACGCAATTTCTGACTATCATCGTCAATGGGAAGGTTAAAGGGATAGAGTAAAGCTGCAGTAGTGCATCGGAATGTAACACTGATCTCCCAGGAAACGCTCAAAGCAAACCACAAACAATGAGATGATTGACTCTTTTTGTACTTAAGTCGACATTGTGCCTTTTGTACTAAATCCCGACGCAATCTCTGTGTTTGATCGTCAATTTGAAGGTCATAGGGATAGAGTAAAGCTGCAGTAGTGCATCAGAATCTAATACTGATCTCCCAGGAAACGCTCAAATTAAACCACGAACAATGAGAAGATCTACTCTTCATGTACTTAATTCGCCATTGTGCATTTTAAATTGAATCGCGATGCAATTTCTGTGTTTCATCGTCAATGTGAAGGTCCAAGGGATAGAGTAAAGCTGCAGTAGTGCATCGGAATCATATACCGATCTCCCAGGAAAGACTCAAAGCAAACCACAAACAGAAAGAATATTTACTCTTTTTGTACTAAAGTCGGCATTGTGCCTTTTGTATTAAATCCCGACGCAATTTCTGACTGTCATCGTCAATGTGATAGTCCAAGGGATAGAGAAAAGCTACAGTAGGGCAGCAAAATCTAGTACTGATCTCCCAGGAAACGCTCAAAGCAAACCACGAACAATGAGAAGATTAACCCTTCTTGTACTTACGTCTGCATTGTGCCATTTGTATTTCATCCCGACGCAATATCTGTGTTTCATCGTCAATGTGAAAATCCAAGGGATACAGTAAAGCTGCTGTAGTGCATCGGAATCTAATACTGATCTCCCAGGAAACGCTCAAAGCAAACAACAAACAATGAGAAGATTTACTCTTCTTGAACTTAAGTTGACATTGTGCTTTTTGTATTATATCCCGACGCAATCTCCGTGTCTCATCGTCGATGTGAAGGTCAATTGATAGAGTAAAGCTGCAGTGGTGCATCGGATTCTAATACAGATCTTCCACAATACGCTCAAAGCTAACCACAACAATGAGATGATTTACTCTACTTGAACTTAAGTCGGCTTTGTTCGTTTTATATTAAATCCCGACGCAATCTCTGTGTTTGATCGTCAATGTGAAGGTCTTAGGGATAGAGTAAAACTGAAGTAGTGCATCGGAATCTAATACTGATTTCCGAGGAAACGCTCAAAGTAAATCACAAACAACGAGAGGATATACTGTTCTTGTACTTAAGTCGGCATTGTGCCTTTTGTATGTAATCCCGAACGCCATTTCTGTGTTTCATCGTCAATGTGAAGGTCCTAGGGATAGAGTAAAGCTGCAGTAGTGCTTCGGAATCTACTACTGATCTCCCAGGAAACCTTCAAAGAAACCACAAACAATGAGAAGATTTACTCTTCTTGTACTTAAGTCGGCATTCTGCATTTTGTATTAAATCCCGACGCAATTTCTCTGTTTCATCGTCAAGGAGAAGGTCCAAGGGATAGAGTAAAGCTGCAGTAGTGCATCGGAATCTAATACTGATGTCCCAGGAAACGCCCAAACCAAACCACAACAATGAGAAAATTTAGTCTTCTTGTACTTAAGTCGGCATTGTGCCTTTTTGGTTAATACCCGACGCAATTTCTGTGTTTTATCGTCAATTTGAAGGTATAAGGGGTAGAGTGAAGCTACTGTAGTGCATCGGAATCTAATACTTATCTCCCAGGAAACGCTAAAAACAAACCACAAACAATCAGAAGATTTACTCTTCTTGTACTTAAGTCGGCATTGTGCTTTTGTATTAAATACCAACGCAATTTCTATGTTTCTTTGTCAATGTGAAGGTCCAAGGAATAGAGTAATGCTGCAGTAGTGCATCGGAATCTACTACTGCTCTCCCAGGAAACGCTCAAAGCAAACCACAAACAATGAGGAGATTTACTCTTCTTCTACCTCATCCAGCACTGTGTCCTTTGTATTACATTCCGACGCAAATTCTGTGTTTGATCGTCAATGTGAAGTCCAAGGGATAGAGTAAAGCTGCAGTAGTGCATCGAAATCTAATACTGATCTCCCAGGAAACGCTCAAATCGAACCACAAACAATGAGATGATTGACACTTTTTGTACTTAAGTCAGCATTGTGCCTTTTGTATTAAATCCCGACGCAATTTCTGTGTTTCATCGTCAGTGTGTGGATCCAAGGGATAGGGAAAAGCTGCAGTAATGCATCGTAATCTAATACTCATCTCCCAGGAATCGCTCAAAGCAGACCACGAACAATGAGAAGATTTACTCTTCTAGAACTTAATTCCGCATTTTGCCTTCTTTTTTAAATCTCGACTCAATCTCTGTGTTTCATCGCCAGTGTGGCGGTTCCAAGGGATAGAGTAAACCTGCACTTGTGCATCCGAGTCTAACACTAAACTCCCAGGAAACGCTCAAAGTAAACCACAAACAAGAAAATATTTACTCTTCTTGTACTTAAGTCGACATTGTGCTTTTTGTATAAAATCCCGACGCAATTTCTGTGTTTCATCGTCAATGTGAAGGTCCAAGGTATAGAGTAAAGTTGCAGTAGTGCATCGCAATCTAGTACTGATCTCCCAGGAAACCTTCGAAGCATACCACGAACAAGGAGACAGTTTAATCTTCTTGTACTGAAGTCGGCATTGTGGCTTTTGTGTTAAATCCCGACGCAATTTCTGTGTTTCATCGTCAAAGTGAAGGTCCACGGAATAGACTAACACTGCAGTAGCGCATCAGAAACTAATACTGATCTCCCAGGAAACGCTCAAAGCAAACCACAAAGAATGAGAAGAATTACTCTTCTTGTACTTTAGTCGGCATTGTGCCTTTTGTATTAAATCCCGACGCAATTTCTGAGTTTCATCGTCAATTTGAAGAAACAAGGGATAGAGTAAAGCTGCAGTAGTGCATCGGAATCTAATACTGATCTAACAGGAAACGATCAAAGCAAACCAGAAACATTGAGAAAGTTTACTCTTCTTGAGCTTAATTCGGCATTGTGCCTTTAGTATTATATCCCGACGCAATCTCTGTGTCTCATCGTCAGTGTGAGAGTCCAAGGGATAGAGTAAAGCTGCAGTAGTGCATCGGAATCTAACACTGATCTCCCAGGAAACGCTCAAATCAAACCACATTCAATGAGAACATTTACTCTTCTTGTACTTAAGTCGGCATTGCGCCTTTTGTATTAAATCGCGACGCAATTTCTGTGTTTCATCATCAATGTGAGGGTCCAAGGGACAGAGTAACGCTGCAGTAGTGCATCGGAAACTAATACTGATCTCCCAGGAAACGCTCAATGCAAACCAAAAACGACGAGAAGAATTACTCTTCTTGTACTTAAGTCGGCATAGTGCCTTTTGTATTACATCCCGAGGCAATTTCTGTGTTTCATCGTCAATGTGAAGGTCCAAGGAATAGACAAACGCTGCAGTAGTGCATCGGAAACTAATACTGATCTTCCAGGGAACGCTCAAAGCAAACCACAAAGAATGAGAAGAATTACTCTTCTTGTACTTAAGTCTGCAATGTGCCTTTTGTATTACATCCCGAGGCAATTTCTGTGTGTCATCGTCAATGTGAAGGTGCAAAGGATAGAGTAAAGCTGCAGTAGTGCATCGGAATCTGGTACTGATCTTCCAAGGAACGTTCAAAGCAAACCACAGACAATGAGAAGATTTACTCTTCTAGTACTTCAGTCGGCATTGTGCCTTTTGTATAAAATCCCGACGCAATTTCTGTGTTTCATCGTCAATGCGAAAGACCAAGGGATAGAGTAAAGCTGCAGTAGTGCATCGGAATCTAAAACTGATCTCCCTGGATACGCCCAAATCAAACCACATTCGAAGAGAATATTTACTCTTCTTGTACTTTATTTCTGCATTGTGCCTTTTGTATTAAATCGCGACAAAGTTTCTGTTTTTCATCGTCAATGTGAAGGTCCAAGGGATAGAGTAACGCTGCAGTAGTGCATCGGAAACTAATACTGATCTCCCAGAAAACTTTCGATGCAAACCACAAATAATGAGAAGAATTACTCTTCTTGTACTTAAGACGGCATTGTGCCTTTTGTATTAAATCCCGACGCAATTTCTGAGTTTCATCATCAATGGTAAGGTACAAGGATAGAGTAAAACTGCAGTGGTGCATCGAAATCTAATACCGATATCCCAGGAAACGCTCAAAGCTAACCACAAACAATGAGAAGATTTACTCTTCTTGTACTTAAGTAGGCATTGTGCCTTTTGTATTACATCCCGACGCAATTTCTGTGTTTCATCGTCAATGTGAAGGTCCAACGGATAGAGTAAAACTGCTGTAGTGCATCGGAATCTAATACTGATCTCCCAGGTTACGCACAAAGCAAACCAGAAACTTAAGTCAGCATTGTGCCTTTTGTATTATATCCCGACGCAATCTCTGTGTTTCATCGTCAATGTGATGGTCCTAGGGATAGAGTATAGCTGCAGTAGTGGATCGGAATCTAATGCTGATCTCCCAGGAAACGCTCAAAGCAAACCACGAACAATGAGAAGAATTACTCTCCTAGTACTTAATTCGGCATTTTGCCTTTCTTATTAAATCCCAACTCAATCTATGTGTTTCATCGTCAATGTGAAAGTCCAAGGGATGGAGTAAAGCTGCACTAGTGCATCCGAGGCTAATACTAAACTCCCAGGAAACGCTCAACGGAAACCACAAACAAAAAAATATTTACTCTTCTTGTACTTAAGTCGACATTGTGCCTTTTGTATCAAATCCCGACGCAATTTCTGTGTTTCATCGTCATTGTGAAGGTCCAATGTATAGAGTAAAGCTGCAGTAGTGCATCGGAATCTAGTACTGATCTCCCAGGAAACCCTCGAAGCATACCACGAACAAAGAGAAGATTTACTCTTCATGTACTTAAGTCGGCAATGTGCCTTTTGTATTAGATCCCGACGCAGTTTCTGTGTTTCATCGTCAATGTGAAGTTCCAAGGGATAGAGTAACGCTGCAGTAGTGCATCGGAAACTAATACTCATCTCACAGGAAACGCTCAAAGCAAATCACAAACAATGAGAAGATTGATTCTTTTCTTACTTAAGTCGTAATTGTGCCTATTGTATTAAACCCCGAGGCAATTTCTGTCTTTCATCGTCAATGTGAAGGTCCATGGGATAGTGTAAAGCTGCAGTGGTGCATCGTAATCTAATTCTAATCTCCCAGGATACGCTCTAGGCAAACTACAAACAATGAGAAGATTTACTCTTCTTGTGCTTATGTCGTCTTTGTGCCTTTTGTATTAAATCCCGTCGCAATTTCTGTGTTTCATCGTCAATGTGAAGGTCCAAGGGATGGATTAAAGCTGCAGTAGTGCATCGGAATCTAATACTGATCTACCAGGAAACGCTCAAAGCAAACCACAAACAATGAGAAGATTTACTCTTCTTGTACTTCAGTCAGCATTGTACTTTCTGTTTTAAATCCCGACGCAATTTCTGTGTTTCATTGTCAATGTGCAGGTCCAAGGGATAGAGTAAAGCTGCAGTAGTGCATCGGAATCTAATACTGATCTCCCAGGAAACGCTCAAAGCAAAAAACGAACAATGAGAAGATTTACTCTTCTTGTACTTAAGTCGGCATTGTGCATTTTATGTTAAATCCCGAGGCTATTTCTGTGTTTCATCGTCAGTGTGAAGGCCCCAGGGATTAGAGTAAAGCTGCAGTAGTGCATCGGAATCCAATACTGATCTCCCAGGAGACGCACAAAGCAGTCCACAAACAATGAGAGGGTATACTCTTCTTGTACTTATGTCGGCATTTTGCCTTTTGTTTTAAATCCCGACGCAATTTTTGTTTTTTATCGTCAATCTGAAGGTCTAAGGGATAGAGTAAAGCTGCAGTAGTGCATCTGAATCTAATACTGTTCTCCCAGGAAACGCTCAAAGCAAACCACGAACAATTGAAGATTTACTCTTCTTGTACTTAAGTCGTCATTGTGCCTTTTGTATTAAATCCCGACGCAATTTCTGTGTTTCTTCGTCAATGTGACGGTCCAAGGGATAGATTAAAGCTGCAGTAGTGCATCTTAATCTAATTCTGATTTACCAGCAAACGCTCAAAGCAACCCACACACAATGAGAAGATTTACTCCTTTTGTACTTACGTCATCATTGTGACTTCTGTTTTAAATCCCGACGCAATTTCTGTGTTTCATCGTCAGTGTGAATGTCCAAGGGATAGAGTAAAGCTGCAGTAGTGCTTCGGAATGTAGTACTAATCTCCCAGGAAGCGCTCAAAGGAAACCACAAACAATGAAAAGATTGACTCTTCTTGTACTTAAGTCAACATTGCGCATTTTGTATTAAATCCCGACGCAATTTCTCTGTTTCATCGTCAAGGAGAAGGTCCAAAGGATAGAGTGAAGCTGCAGAGGTGCATCGGAATCTAATACTGATGTCCCAGGAAACGCCCAAACCAAATCACAAACAGTGAGAGGATTTAGTCTTCTGCACTTAAGTCGGCATTGTGCCTTTTGGGTTAATTCCCGACGCAATTTCTGTGCTTCATCGTCAATGTGAAGGTCCAAGGGATAGAGTAAAGCTGCAGTAGTGCATCGGAATCTAATACTGATCTCCCAAGAAACGCTTAAAGTAAACCACAAACAATCAGAAGATTTACTCTTCTTGTACTTAAGTCGGCATTGTGCGTTTTGTATTAAATCCCGACGCAATTTCTATGTTTTTTCGTCAATGCGAAGGTCCAAGGTATAGAGTAACGCTGCAGTTGTGCAGCGGAATCTAATACTGATCCCCCAGGAAACGCTAAAAGCAAAACCACAAACTATTAGAAGATTTACTCTTCTTGTACTTAAGTTGGCATTGTGCCTTTTGTATTAAATCCCGACGCAATTTCTGAGATTCATCGTCAAAGTGAAGGTTCAAGGGATTGAGTATAGCTGCGGTAGTGCATCGGAATCTAATGCTGATCTCCCAGGAAACGCTCAACGCAAACATCAAACAATGAGAAGATTGACTCAATTTGTACTTCAGTCCTCCTTGTGCCTTTTGCGTTACATCCGGACGCATATTTCTGAGTTTCATGGTCTATGTGAAGGTCCAAGGGATAGATTAAAGCTGCAGTAGTGCACTGGAATCTAGTACTGGCTTCCCAGGAAACGCTCAGAGCAAACCACAAACAATGAGAAGATTTACTCTTCTTGTACTTATGTCGGCATTGTGCCTTTACTATTACATCCCGATGCCATTTCTGTGTTGCATCGTCATTGTGAAGGTGCAAGGTATAGAGTAAAGCTGCAGTAGTGCATCCGAGTCTAATACTGATCTCCCAGGAAACGCTCAAAGTAAACCACAAACAAAATAATATTAACTCTTTTTGTACTTAAGTCGACATTGTGCTTTTTGTATTAAATCGCGACGCAATTTCTGTGTTTCATCGTCAATGTGAAGGTCCGAGGGACAGAGTATCACTGCAGTAGTGCATCGGAAACTAACACTGATCTCCCAGGAAACGCTCAATGCAAACCACAAACAATAAGAAGAATTACTCTCCTTGTACTTAAGTCGGCATTGTGCCGTTTGTATTACATCCCGACGCAATTTCTGTGTTTCACCGTCAATGTGAAGGTCCAGCGGATAGAGTAAAACAGCAGTAGTGCTTCGGAATCTAATACTGATCTCCCACGATACGCTCAAAGCAAACCAGAAACAATGAGAAAGTTTACTCTTCTTGAACTTAAGTCAGCATTGTGCCTTTTGTATTATATCCCGACGCAATCTCTGTGTTTCATCGTAAATGTGATGGTCCTAGGGATAGAGTAAAGCTGCAGTAGTGGATCGGAATCTAATGCTGATCTCCCAGGAAACGCTCAAAGCAAACCACGAACAATGAGATGATTTACTCTTCTAGTACTTAATTCGGCATTTTGCCTTTTTTATTAAATCCCAACTCAATCTCTGAGCTTCATCGTCAATGTGATAGTCCAAGGGATGGAGTAAAGCTGCACTAGTGCATCCGAGTGTAATACTAAACTCCCAGGAAACGATCAAAGTAAACCACAAACAAAAAAATATTTACTCTTCTTGTACTTAAGTCGACATTGTGCCTTTTGAATAAAATTCCGACGCAATTTCTGTGTTTCATCGTCAATGTGAAGTCCCATGGGATAGAGTAACGCTGCAGTTGCATCGGAAACTAATACTGATCTCACAAAAAACGCTCAAAGCAAACCACAAACAATGAGAAGATTGATGCTTTTCGTACTTAAGTCGTAATTGTGCCTTTTGTATTAAATCCCGAGGCAATTTCTGTGTTTCATCGTCAATGTGAAGGTCCAAGGGATAGAGTAAAGCTGCAGTAATGCATCGTAATCTAATTCTCATCTCCCAGGATACGCTCGAAGCAAACCACAATCAATGAGAAGTTTTACTCTTCTTTTGCTTAAGTCGTCATTGTGCCTTTTGTATTAAATCCCGACTCAATTTCTGTGTTTCATCGTCAATGTGAAGGTCCAAGGGATAGAGTAAAGCTGCAGTAGTGCATCGGAATCTAATACTCATCTCCCAGGAAACACTCAAAGCAAAGACAATCAATGAGAAGATTTACTCTTCTTGTACTGAAGTAGGGATTGAGCCTTTTGTATTACATCCCGACGCAACTTTTGTGTTTCATCTCAATGTGAAGGTCCAAGGGATAGAGTAAAGCTGCAGTAGTGCATCGGAATCTAATACTGATCTCGCAGGAAGCGCTCAAAGCAAACCACGAAAAATGAGAAGATTTACTCTTCTTGTACTTAAGTCGGCATTGTGCATTTTATGTTAAATCCCGACGGAGTTTCTGTGTTTCATCGTCAATGTGAAGGTCCAAGGGATAGAGTAAAGCTGCAGTAGTGCAACGGAATCTAATACTGATCTCCCAGAAATCGCTCAAAGACAACCATAAACGAAAAGAATATTTACTCTTCGTGTACTTAAGTCGACTTTGTGCTTTTTGTATTAAATCCCGACGCAATTTCTGTCTTTCATCGTCAATGCGATGGTCCATGGGATAGAGTTAAGCAGCAATAGTGCATCGGAATCTAGTACTGATCATCGAGGAAACGCTCCAAGCAAACCACGAACAATGAGAAGATTTACTATTCTTGTACTTGAGTTGACATTGTGCCTTATATACTAAATCCCGACGCAATTTCTGTGTCTCATCGTCAATGTGGAGTCCCAAGGGATAGAGTAAAGCTGCAGTAGTGCATCGGAATCTAATAGTGATCTCCCAGGAAACGCTCAAAGCAAACCTCAAACATAAAGAATATTTATTGTTCTTGTACTTAAGCCCACATTGTGCCTTTTGTATTAAATCCAGACCCAATTTCTTTGTTTCATCGTCAATGTAAACGTCCAAGGGATTGAGTAATGCTGCAGTAGTGCATCGGAATCTAATACTGATCTCCCAGGAAACGCTCAAACAAACCACAAACAATGAGATCAATTACACCTCTTGTGCTTATGTCGGCATTATATCTTTTGTATTAAATCCCGACACAATTTCTGTGTTTTATCTTCAATGTGAATGTCCAAGGGATAGATTAAAGCTGCAATAGTGCATCGGAATCTAAGACTGATCTACCAGGAAACGCTCAAAGCAAACCACAAACAATGAGTAGATTTACCCTTCTTGTACTTAAGTCGGACTGTGCCCTTTCTATTAAATCCCGACACAATTTCTGTGTTTCATCGTCAATGTGAAGGTCCAAGGGATAGAGTAAAGCTGCAATAGTGCATCGGAATCTAATACTGATCCCCCAGGAAAGGCTCAAAGCAAACCACAAACTATGATAAGATTTACTCTTTTTGTACTTAAATCGGTATTGTGCCTTTTGGATTAAATCCCGACGCGATTTCTGTTTTTCATCAGCATTGTGAAGGTCCAAGGTATAGGGTAAAGCTACAGCAGTGCATCGGAAACTAATACTGATCTCCCAGGTAACGCTCAAAGCGATCCACAAACAATGAGAAGATTTACTGTTTTTGTACTTATGACGGGATTGTGCCTTTTGTATTAAATCCCGACGCCATTTCTGTGTTTCATCGTCATTGTGAAGGTGCAAGGGATAGGGTAAAGCTGCAGTAGTGTATTGGAAACTAATACTGATCTCGCAGGAAATGCTCAAAGCAAGCCACAAACAATGAGAAGATTTAACCTTCTTGTACTTAAGTCGGCATTGTGCCTTTTGTATTAAATCCCGACCCAATTTCTGTGTTTCGTCATGAATGTGAAGGTCCAGGGGATAGAGTAAAGCTACAGTAGTGCATCGGAATCTAATACTGATCTCCCTGGAAATGCTCACAGCAAACCACATACAATGAGAGGATTTCCTCTTCATGTAGTTACGTCGGCATTGTGCTCTCTGCATTAAGTCCCGACGCAATTTCTGTGTTTCATCGTCAATGTGAACGGCCAAGGGATAGAGTAAAGACGCAGTAGTATATCGGAGTCTAATACTGATCTCCCAGGAAACGCTCAAAGCAAACCACAAGTTTGAGAATATTCACTCATCTTGTACTTAAGTCGGCATTGTGCCTTTTGTATTAAATCCCGACGTAATTTCTGTGTTTCATCGTCAATTTGAATGTCCTAGGTATTGAGTAAAGCTGCAGTAGTCCATCGGAATCTAACAGTGATCTCCCAGGAAACGCTTAAAGCAAACTTCAAACAATGAGAAGGTATACTCTTCTTGGACTTAAGTCGTCATTGTGCCTTTTGGTTTAAATCCCGACGCAATTTCTGTGTTTCATTATCAATTTGATGGTCCAAGGGATAGAGTAAAGCTGCAGTGGTGCATCAGACTCTAATACTGATCTCCCAGGAATCGCTCAATGCTGACCACAAACAATGAGAATATTTATTCTTCTTGAACTTAAGTCGGCATCGTGTAATTTGTATTAAATCCCGACGCAATCTCTGTGTTTCATCGTGAATGTGAATGTCCTAGGGATAGGGAAGCGCTGCAGTAGTGCATAGGATTCTAATACTGATCTCACAGGAAACGCTCAAAGCAAACCACGAACAATGAGAAGATTTACTCTTCTTGTACTTAAGTCGGCATTGTGCACTATTGTATTAAATCCCTACGCAATTTCTGTGTTTATTCGTCAATGTTAAGGTCCAAGGGATAAAGTAAAGCAGCAGTAGTGCATCGGAATCCAATACTGATCTCCCAGGAAACGCTCAAAGCAAACCACAAACAAAATAATGGAATATTTACTCCTCTTGTACTTCAGTCGGCATTGTCCCTTTTGAATTAATTCCCGACGCAATTTCCGTGTTCCATCATCAATGTGAAGGCCCAAGAGTTGGAGTAAAGCTGCAGTAGTGCATCGGGATCTAGTACTGATCTCCCAGGAAACGCTCAAAGCAAACCACAGACAATGAGGCGATTTACCCTTCTTGTACTTAAGTCGGCATTGTGCCATTTGTATTAAATCCCGACGCAATTTCTGTGTTTCATCGACAATGTGAAAGTCCAAGTGATAGAGTGAAGCTGCTGTAGTGCATCGGAATCTTATTCTGATCTCCCAGGTAACGCTCAAAGCAAACCACAAAGAATGAGAAGATTTACTCTTCTTGTCCTTATGTCGGGATTGTGCCTTTTGTATTAAATCCCGACGCCATTCTTGTGTTTCATCGTCAATGTGAATATCCAAGGGATAGAGTAATGCTGCAGTGCATCGGAATCTAATACCGATCCCCCAGGAAACGCTCAGAGCAAACCTCAAACAATGAGAAGATTTATTCTTCTTGTACATGAGTCGGCATTGTGCCTTTTGTTTTGAATTCCGACGCAATTTCTGTGTTTCATCGTCAATCTGAAGATCCAAGGGATAGAGTAAACCTGCAGTGATGCATCGGAATCTAATACTGATCTCCCAGGAAACGCTCAAAGCAAACCACGAAAAATGAGAAGATTTACTCTTCTTGTACTTAAGTCGGCATTGTGCATTTTATGTTAAATCCCGACGGAGTTTCTGTGTTTCATCGTCAATGTGAAGGTCCAAGGGATAGAGTAAAGCTGCAGTAGTGCAACGGAATCTAATACTGATCTCCCAGAAATCGCTCATAGACAACCATAAACAAAAAGAATATTTACTCTTCGTGTACTTAAGTCGACATTGTGCTTTTTGTATTAAATCCCGACGCAATATCTGACTTTCATCGTCAATGCGATGGTCCATGGGTTAGAGTTAAGCAGCAATAGTGCATCGGAATCTAATACTGATCATCCAGGAAACGCTCAAAGCAAACCACGAACAATGGGAAGATTTACCCTTCTTGTACTTAAGTCGGATTGTGCATTTTGTATTAAATCCTGACGCAATTTCTGTATTTCATCGTCAATGTGAAGGTCCAAGGGATAGAGTAAAGCTGCAGTAGTACAACGGAATCTAATACTTATCTCCCAGGAAGTGTTCAAAACAAACCACAAACAATGATAGGATTGACTCTTTTGTACTTAAGTCTGCAATGTGCCTTTTGTATTATATCCCGACGCTATATCTGTGTTTCATCGTCAATGTGAAGGTCCAAGGTATAGAGTAAAGCTGCAGTAGTGCATCGGAAAATAATAGTGATCTCCCGGGAAACGCTCAAATCAAACCACAAACTATGAGAGGATTTACTCTTCATGTACTTGAGTCGGCATTGTGCCTTTTGTTTTAAATCCCGACACAATTTCTGTGTTTCATCGTCAATGTAAACGTCCAAGGGATAGAGTAGTGCTGCAGCAGTGCATCGGAATCTAATACTGATCTCCCAGGAAACGCTCAATCAAACCACAAACAATGAGATCAATTACACCTCTTGTACTTATGTCGGCATTATGCCTTTTGTATTAAATCCCGACACAATTTCTGTGTTTTATCTTCAATGTGAAGGTCCAAGGGATAGATTAAAGCTGCAATACTGCATCGGAATCTAATACTGATCTACCAGAAAACGCTCAAAGCAAACCACAAACAATGAGTAGATTTACCCTTCTTTTACTTAAGTCGGATTGTGCTTTTTGTATTAAATCCTGAAGCAATTTCTGTATTTCATCGTCAATGTGAAGGTCCAAGGGATAGAGCAAAGCTGCAGTAGTGCAACGGAATCTAATACTTATCTCCCAGGAAGTGTTCAAAACAAAGCACAAACAATGATAGGATTGACTCTTTTGTACTTAATTCTGCAATGTGCCTTTTGTATTAAATTCCGACGCTATATCTGTGTTTCATCGTCAATGTGAAGGTCCAAGGTGTAGAGTAAAGCTGCAGTAGTGCATCGGAAAATAATAGTGATCTCCCGGGAAACGCTCAAATCAAACCACAAAGTATGAGAGGATTTACTCTTCATGTACTTGAGTCGGCATTGTGCCTTTTGTTTTAAATCCCAACACAATTTCTGTGTTTCATCGTCAATGTGAAGGTCCAAGGGATAGAGTAAGCCTGCAGTTGGGCATCGGAATGTAATTCTGATCTCCCAGGAAACGTTCAAAGCGAACCGCAAACAATGAGAAGATATACTCCTTTTATACTTAAGTCGTCATTGTGCATTTTGTATTAAATACCGACGCAAATTCTGCGTTTCATCGTCAATGTGAAGGTCCAAGTGATAGAGTAAAGCTGCAGTAGTGCATCTGAATCTAATACTGATCTCCCTGGGAACGTTAAAAGCAAACCACAAACAATGAGACGATTTACTCTTCTTGTAGTTAAGTCGGCAATGTGTCTTTTTTATTAAATTCCGACGCAATTTCTGTGTTTCATCGTCAATGCGAAGGCCCAAGTGATGGAGTAAAGCTGCAGTATTGCATCGGAATCTAATACTAATCTCCCAGGAAACGGTCAAAGAAAACCACAACAATTAGAAGATATACTCTTCTTGTACATAAGTCGGCATTGTGCCTTATATATTAAATCCCGACGCAATTTCTGCGTTTCATCGTCAATGTGAAGGTGCAAGGGATAGAGTAAAGCTGCAGTAATGCATCGGAATCTAATACTGATCACCCAGGAATTGCTCATAGCAAACCACAAACAAAAAGTTTATTTACTGTTCTTGTACTTAAGTCGACATTGTGCCTTTTCTATTAAATCACGATGCAATTTCGGTGTTCATCGTCAATGCGAAGGTCCAAGGGATAGAGTACAGCTGCAGTAGTGCATCGGAATATAATACTGATCTCCCAGGAAAGGCTCAAAGCAAACCACAAACTATGATAAGATTTACTCTTTTTGTACTTGAGTCGGCATTGTGCCTTTTGTATTAAATCCCCAACGCAATTTCTGTGTTTCATCGTCAATGTGAAGGTCCAAGGGATAGAGTAATGGTGCAGTGCATCGGAATCTAATACTGTTCTCCCAGGAAACGCACAAAGCAAATCACAAATATTGAGAAGTTTTACTCTTCTTGTACTCAAGTTGACATTCTGCCTTTTGTATTAAATCTCGACGCAATTTCTGTATTTCATCGTCAATGTAAAAGTTCAAGGGTAGAGTAATGCCGCAGTGCATCGGAATCTAATACTGATCTCCCAGGAAACGCCCATCGCAAACCTCACCCTGAGAAAATTTACTCTTCTTGTACTTAAGTCGGCATTGTGGCTTTTGTATTAAACTCCGACGCAATTTCTATGTTTCATCGTCAATGTGAAGGTCCAAGGGATAGAGTAATGCTGCAGTGCATCGGAATCTAATACCGATCCGACAGGAAACGCTCAAAGCAAACCACAAACAATGAGAAGATTTACTCTTCTTGTACTTAAGTCGGCATTGTGCATCTTGTATTAAATCCCGTCGCAATATCTCCGTTTCATCGTCAATGTGCAGGTTCAAGTGAATGAGTAAAGCTGCAGTAGTGCATCGGAATCTAATACTGATCTCACAGGGAACGTTAAAAGCTAACCACAAACAACGAGAAGCTTTACTCTTCTTGTACTTCAGTCGGCAATGTGTCTTTTGTATTAAATTCCGACGCAATTTCTGTGTTTCATCGTCAATGCGAAGGCCCAAGTGATGAAGTAAAGCTGCTGTAGTGCATCGGAATCTAATACAAATCTATCAGGAAACGGTCAAAGAGAACCACAAACAATGGGAAGATATACTCTTCTTGTACATAAGTCGGCATTGTGCCTTTTGTTTAAAATCCCGACGCAATTTCACTGTTTCATCGTCAATCTGAAAGTCCTAGGGATAGAGTAAAGCTGAAGTAGTGCATCTGAATCTAATACTGATCTCCCAGGAAACGCTCAAAGCACACCAGAAACAATGAGAAAATTTACTCTTCTTGAACCTAGGGCGGCATTGTGCTATTTGTATTAAACCCAGACACAAACTCTGTGTTCCATCCTCTATATGAAGGTCCTAGGGATAGACTACAGCTGCAGTATGGCATCGGAATCTAATACTGATCTCCCAGGAAACGCTCAAAGCAAACCACGAACCATGTGAAGATTGACTATTTTTGTACATGAGTCGGCATTCTGCCTTATATATTAAATACCGACGCAATTTCTGCGTTTCGTTTTCAATGTGAAGGTCCAAATGATAGAGTAAAGCTGCAGTAATGCATCGGAATGTAATACTGATCACCCAGGAAATGCTCAAAGCAAACCACAAACAAAAAGTTTATTTACTGTTCTTGTACTTAAGTCGACATTGTGCCTTTTCTATTAAATCCCGATGCAATTTCTGTGTTTCATCGTCAATGTGAAGGTCCAAGGGTTAAAATAATCATGCAGTAGTGCAACGGAATCTAATACTGATCCCCCAGGAAAGGCTCAAAGCAAACCACAAACTATGATAAGATTTACTCTTTTTGTACTTAAATCGGTATTGTGCATTTTGGATTAAATCCCGACGCGATTTCTGTTTTTGATCAGCATTGTGAAGGTCCAAGGTATAGGGTAAAGGTACAGCAGTGCATCGGAAACTAATTCTGATCTCCCAGGAAACGCTCAAAGCAAACCACAAACAATGAGAAGATTTACTCTTCTTGTACTTAAGTCGGCATTGTGCCTTTTGTAATCAATCCCGACGCAATATCTGTGTTTCTTCGTCAATGTGAAGGTCCAGGGGATAGAGTAAAGCCGCAGTAGTGCATTGGAGTCTAATACTGATCTCCCAGGAAACGCTCAAAGCAAACCACAAACAATGAGAAGATTTACTCTTCTTGTACTTAAGTCGGCATTGTGCCTTTTGTATTAAATCCCGACGCAATTTCTCTGCTTCATCGTCAATGTGAAGTTGCAGGGGATAGGGTAAAGCTGCAGTAGTGCATAGGAATCCATTACTGATCTCCCAGGAAACGCTCAATGCAAACCACAAACCATGAGAATATTTACTCTACTTGTACTTAAGTCGGCATTGTGTCTTTTGTACTAAATTCCGCCGCAATTTCTGTGTTTCATCGTCAATGTGAAGGTCCAAGGGATAGAGTAATGGTGCAGTGCATCGGAATCTAATACTGTTCTCCCAGGAAACACACAAAGCAAACCACAAATATTGAGAAGTTTTACTCTTCTTGTACTCAAGTTGGCATTCTGCCTTTTGTATTAAATCTCGACGCAATTTCTGTATTTCATCGACAATGTAATAGTTCAAGGGATAGAGTAATGCCGCAGTGCATCGGAATCTAATACTGATCTCCCAGGAAACGCCCATCGCAAACCACACCCTGAGAAAATTTACTCTTCTTGTACTTAAGTCGGCATTGTGTCTTTTGTATTAAACTCCGACGCAATTTCTATGTTTCATCGTCAATGTGAAGGTACAAGGGATGGAGTAAAGCTACAGTAATGCACTGGAATCTAATACTGATCTCGCAGGAAATACTCAAAGCAAGCCACAAACAATGAGAAGATTTACTCTTCTTGTACGTAAGTCGGCATTGTGCCTTTTGCATTATATCCCGATGCAATTTCTGTGTTTCGTCGTCAATGTGAAGGTCCAGGGGATAGAGTGAAGCTGCAGTGGAGCATCGGAATCTAATACTGATGTCCCAGGAAATGTTCATAGCAAATCACAAACAATGAGAAGATTTACTCTTCTTGTACTTAAGTCGGCATTGTTCCTTCTGTATTAATTAGCAACGCAATTTCTGTGTTTCATCGTCAATGTGAAAGTCCAAGGGATAGAGTAAAGCTGCAGTAGTGCATCGCAATCTAATACTGATCTCCCAGGAAACGCACCTAGCAAACCACGAACTATGAGAAAATTAACTCTTCTGGTACTTAAGTCGGCATTGTGCTTTACGTATTAAATCACGACGCAATTTCTGTGCTTCATCATCAATGTTAAGGTCCAAGGGATAGAGTAATGCTGCAGCAGTGCTTCGGAATCTAATACTGATCTCCCAGGATATGCTAATAGCAAACCACAAACAATGAGAAGAGTTACTCTTCTTGTACATAAGTCGGCATTGTGCCTTATGTATTAAATCCCGACGCAATTTCTGTCTATCTTCGTCAATCTGAAGGTCCAAGGTGTAGAGTAAAGCTGCAGTAGTACATCGGAATCTAATACTGATCTCCCAGGAAACGCTCAAAGCAAACACACAAACAATGAGATGATTTACTCTTCTTGTACTTAAGTCGGCATTCTGCCTTATGTATTCAACGCACGCAATTTCTGTGTTTCATCGTCAATGTGAAGGTCCAGGGGATAGAGTAAAGCTGCAGTGGTGCATCGGAATCTAATACTGATCTCCAAGGGAATGCTCAAAGCAAATCACAAACAATGAGAAGATTTACTCTTTTTGTACTTAAGTCGGCATTGTTCCTTCTGTATTAATTCCCGACGCAATTTCTGTGTTTCATCGTCAATGTGAAGGTCCAAGGGATAGAGTAAAGCTGGAGTAGTGCATCGCAATCTAATACTGATCTCCCAGGAAACGCTCCAAGCAAACCACGAACAATGAGAAGATTAACTCTTCTGGTCCCTAAGTCGGCATTGTGCCTTATGTATTAAATCCCGACGCAATTTCTGTGCTTCATCGTCAATGTGAAGTTCCAAGGGATAGAGTAAAGCTGCAGTAGTTCATCGGAATCTAATACTGATCTCCCAGGAAATGCTAAAAGCAAACCACTAACGATGAAGAGAGTTACTCTTCTTGTACTTAAGTCGGCATTGTGCCTATTGCATTAAATCGCGACGCAATTTCTGTGTTTCGTCGTCAATCTGAAGGTCCACGGGATAGAGTAAAGCTGCAGTTGTGCATCGCAATCTAATACTGATCTCCCAGGAAACGCTCAAAGCAAACCACAAACAATGATAAGATTTACTCTTTCTGTACTTAAGTCGGCATTGTGCCCTTTGTATTAAAACCGACGAAATATCTGTGCTTCATTGCCAATGTGAACGTCCAAGGGATAGATTAAAGCTGCAGTAGTGCATCGGAATCTAATACTGATATCCCAAGAAACGCTCAAAGCAAACCACAAACAAAAAGAATATTTGTTTTTCTTGTACTTAAGTCGACATTGTTCCTTTTGTATTACATCCCGACGCTATTTCTGTGTTTCATCGTCACTGTGAAGGTCCGAGGCATAGAGTAAAGCCGCAATAGTGCTTCAGAATCTAATACTGGTCCCAGAGGAAACGCTCAAAGCAAACCAAAAACAATGAGAAGATTCTCTCCTCTTGTACTTAATTTGGCATTGTGCTTTTGTAATTAATCCCGATGCAATATCTGTGTTTCATCGTCAATGTGAAAGTCCAAATGATAGGGTAAACCTGCAGTAGTGTATCGGAATCTAATACTGATCTCCCAGGAAACGCTCAATGCAAACCACAAACAATGAGAAGATTGACTCTTTTTGTACCTATGTCGGCATTCTGCCTTTTGTATTAAATCCCGAGTCAATTTCTGTGTATAATCGTCAATGCGAAATTCCAAGGGATGGAGTAAAGCTGCAGTAGTTGATTGGAATCTAATACTGATCTCCCAGGACACGCTCAAAGCAAACCAGAAACAATGAGAAGATATACTCTTCTTGTACTTAGGTCGGTATTGTGCCTTTTGTATTAAATCCCGACGCAATTTCTGTGTTTCATCGTCAATGTGAAGGTCCAAGGGATAGAGTAAAGTTGCAATATTGCATCGGAGTCTAATACTTATCTACCAGGAAACGCTCAAAGCAAACCTCAAACAATGAGAAGATTTACTCTTCTTTTACTTGGGTCAGCATTGTGCCTTTTGTTTAGAATCCCGACGCAATTATGGTGTTTCATCGTCAAACTGAAGAGCCATGGGATAAATTGAAGCTGCGGTAGTGCATCGGAATCTAAAAACGCTCCTAGCGAATCACAAACAATCAGAAGATTAACTCTTCTGGTACTTAAGTCGGCATTGTAATTTATGTATTATATCCCGTCGGAATTTCTGTGCTTCATCGTCAACGAGAAGATCAAAGAGATAGACTAATGCTGCTGTGGTGCTTCGGAATCTAATACTGATCTCCCAGGAAATGCTAAAAGCAAGCCACAAACAATGAGAAGAGTTACTCTACTTGTACTTAAGTCGGCATTGTGCTTTTGGATTATATCCCAGCGAAATTTCTGTGTTTCATCGTCAATGTGAATGTCCAAGCGATAGAGTAAAGCTGCAGTAGTGCATCGGAATCTAAAAACTAATCTCCCAGGAATCGCTAAAAGCAAACCACAAACAATGAGATGTAATACTCTTCTTGTACTTAATTCGGCATTGTGCTTTTTGTATTAAATCTCGGCGCAATTTCTGTGTTTCATCATCAATGTGAACGTCCAAAGTATAGAGTAAATTTGCAGTAGTGCATCGGAATCTAATACTAATCTCCCAGGAAACGCTCAAAGCAAACCTCAAACAATGAGAATAATTAATCTTCTTGTACTTAAGTCGGCATTGTTCCTTTTGTATTAAATCCCGACGCAATATCTGTGTTTCATTGTCAATGTCAAGGTCCAAGGGATAGAGTAAAGCTTCAGTAGTGCGTCGGAATCTAATACTTATCTCCCAGGAATCGCTCAAAGCAAACCTCGAACAATGGGAAGATTTACTCTTCTTCTACTTAAGTTGGCGTTGTCCCTTTTGTATTAAATCCCGACGCAATTTCTGGTATTCATCGTCAATGTGGGGCCGAAGGGATAGATTAAAGCTGCAGTAGTGCATCGGAATCTAATGCTGGTCTCCCAGTAAACGCTCAAAGCAAACCGCAAACAATGAGAAGATTTACTCTTCTTGTAAGTAAGGCGGCATTGTGCCTTTTGTATTAAATCCCGACGCAATTTCTGTGTTTCATCGTCAATGTGAAGGTCCAATGTATAGAGTAAATTTGCAGTAGTGCATCGGAATCTAAAAACTAATCTCCCAGGGATCGCTAAAAGCAAACCACAAACAATGAGATGTAATACTCTTCTTGTACTTAATTCGGCATTGTACTTTTTGTATTAAATCTCGGCGCAATTTCTGTGTTTCATCATCAATGTGAACGTCCAAAGTATAGAGTAAATTTGCAGTAGTGCATCGGAATCTAATACTAATCTCCCAGGAAACGCTCAAAGCAAACCTCAAACAATGAGAATAATTAATCTTCTTGTACTTAAGTCGGCATTGTTCCTTTTGTATTAAATCCCGACGCAATATCTGTGTTTCATTGTCAATGTCAAGGTCCAAGGGATAGAGTAAAGCTTCAGTAGTGCGTCGGAATCTAATACTTATCTCCCAGGAATCGCTCAAAGCAAACCTCGAACAATGGGAAGATTTACTCTTCTTCTACTTAAGTTGGCGTTGTCCCTTTTGTATTAAATCCCGACGCAATTTCTGTTATTCATCGTCAATGTGGGGCCGAAGGGATAGATTAAAGCTGCAGTAGTGCATCGGAATCTAATGCTGGTCTCCCAGTAAACGCTCAAAGCAAACCGCAAACAATGAGAAGATTTACTCTTCTTGTAAGTAAGGCGGCATTGTGCCTTTTGTATTAAATCCCGACGCAATTTCTGTGTTTCATCGTCAATGTGAAGGTCCAATGTATAGAGTAAATTTGCAGTAGTGCATCGGAATCTAAAAACTAATCTCCCAGGAATCGCTAAAAGCAAACCACAAACAATGAGATGTAATACTCTTCTTGTACTTAATTCGGCATTGTACTTTTTGTATTAAATCTCGGCGCAATTTCTGTGTTTCATCATCAATGTGAACGTCCAAAGTATAGAGTAAATTTGCAGTAGTGCATCGGAATCTAATACTGATCTACCAGGAAACGCTCGAAGCAAACTACAAACAATGAGAAGATTTACTGTTCTTGTACTTAAGACGGCATTGTGCCTTTTGTACCACGTCCTGACGCAATTTCTGTGTTTCATCGTCAATGTGATCGTCCGAGGGATAGAGTAGTGCTTCGGAATCGAATACTGATATCCCAAGAAACGCACAAAGCAAACCACAAACAAAAAGAATACTTACTTTTCTCGTACTTAAGTCGACATTGTGCCTTTTGTATTACATCCCCATGCTATTTCTGTGTTTTATCGTCACTGTGAAGGTCCAAGCGATAGAGTAAAGCCGCAATAGTGCTTCGGAATCTAATACTGATCCCAGAGGAAACGCTCAAAGCTAACCACAAACAATGAGAAGTTTTTCTCTTCTTGTACTTAATTTGGCATTGTGCTTTTGTAATTAATCCCGTTGCAATATCTGTGTTTCATCGTCAATGTGAAGGTCCAAATGATAGGGTAAAGTTGCAGTAGTGCATCGGAGTCTAATACTGATCTCCCACGAAACGCTCAATGCAAACCACAAACAATGAGAAGATTGACTCTTTTTAAACCTATGTTGGCATTCTGCCTTTTGTATTAAATCCCGAGTCAATATCTGTGTTTCATCGTCCATGTGATGGTCCAAGGGATAGAGTAAAGTTGCAATATTGCATCGGAGTCTAATACTGATCTACAAGGAAACGCTCAAAGCAAACCTCAAACATTGCGAAGATTTACTCTTCTTTTACTTGAGTCGGCATTGTGACTTTTGTTTTGAATCCCGACGCAATTTCTGTGTTTCATCGTCAAACTGAAGATCCAAGGGATAAATTGAAGCTGCTGTAGTGTATCGGAATGTAATACTGATGTCCCAGGAAACGCTCCAAGCAAATCACAAACAATGAGAAGATTAACTCTTCTGGCACTTAAGTCGGCATTGTGCCTTATGTATTATATCCCGACGGAATTTTTGTGCTTCATCGTCAATGTGAAGATCCAAGGGATAGACTAATGCTGCAGTGGTGCTTCGGAAACTAATACCGATCTCCCAGGAAATGCTAAAAGCAAACCACAAACAATGAGAAGAGTTACTCTACTTGTACTTAAGTCGGCATTGTGCTTTTGGATTATATCCCGGCGAAATTTCTGTGTTTCTTCGTCAATGTGAATGTCCAAGGGATAGAGTAAAGCTGCAGTATTGCATCAGACTCTTATACTGATATCCCAGGAAACGCTCAAAGCAAACCACATACAATGAGAAGATTTACTCTTCTTGTACTTTAGTCGGCATTGTGCCTTTTGTATTAAATCCCGAGTCAATATCTGTGTTTCATCGTCCATGTGATGGTCCAAGGGATAGAGTAAAGTTGCAATATTGCATCGGAGTCTAATACTGATCTACAAGGAAACGCTCAAAGCAAACCTCAAACATTGCGAAGATTTACTCTTCTTTTACTTGAGTCGGCATTGTGACTTTTGTTTTGAATCCCGACGCAATTTCTGTGTTTCATCGTCAAACTGAAGATCCAAGGGATAAATTGAAGCTGCTGTAGTGTATCGGAATGTAATACTGATCTCCCAGGAAACACACTTAGCAAACTACAAACATTAAGAAGATTAACACTTCTGGCACTTAAGTCGGCATTGTGCCTTATGTATTAAATCCCGACGCAATTTCTGTGTTTCATCATCAATGTGAAGGTCCAAGGGATAGAGTAAAGCTGTAGTAGTGCATCGGACTCCAATACTGATCTCCCAGGAAACGCTCAAAGCAAACTACAAACAATGAGAAGATTTACTCTTCTTGTACTTAAGACGGCATTTTACCTTTTGTATTAAATCCCGACGCAATTTCTGTGTTTCATCGTCAAGGTGGAGGTCCAAGGGATAGAGTAAAGCTGCAGTAGTGCATCGGAATGAAATACTGATCACCCAGGAAGCGCTCAAAGCAATCCACAACAATGAGAACATTTACTGTTCTTGTGCTTAAGTCGGCATTGTGCCTTTTGTGTTAAATACCGACGCAATTACTGTGCTTCATCGTCAATGTGATGGTCCAAGGGATAGAGTAAAGCTGCAGTAGTGCATCCGAATCTAATACTGATCTCCCAGGAAACGCTCAAAGCAAACCTCAAACAATGAGAATATTTAATCTTCTTGTACTTAAGTCGGCATTGTGCCTTTTGTATTATATCCCGACACAATTTCTGTATTTCATCGTTAACGGCAAAGTCCAAGAGATACCGTAAACCTGAAGTGGTCCATCGAAAACTAATACTGGTCTCCCATGAAACGCTGAAAGCAAACCACAAACATTAAGACGATTTACTCTTCATGTTCATACGTCGTCATTGTGCCTTTTGTATTAAATCCTGAGGCAATTTCTGCGTTTCATCGTCAATGTGGCGGTCAAAGGTATAGCGTATAGGTGCAGTAGTGCATCGGAATCCAACACTGATCTCCCAGGAAGCGCTCACAGCACACCACAAACAATGAGAAGTTATACTCTTCGTGTACTTATGGCGGCATTGTGCCTTTTGTATTAAATCCCGACGCAATTTCTGTGTTTCATCATGAATAAGAAGTACCAAGGGGTAAAGTGAAGCTGTATTAGTGAATCGGAATCTAATACTGATCACCCAGGAAACGTTCAAAGCAAACCACAAACAATGAGAAGATTTACTGTTCTTGTGCTTAAGTCGGCATTGTGCTTTTGTATTAAATCGCGGCGCAATTTTTGTGTTTCATCGTCAATGTGAAGGTCCAAGGGACAGAATAAAGCTGCAGTAGAGCATCGGAATGTAATACTGATCTCCCAGGAAACGCTCAAAGCAAACCACAAACATTGAGAAGATTTTCTCTTTTTGTACTTAAGTCGGCATCGTGCCTTTCGTATTAAAACCGACGAAATATCTGTGCTTCATCGTCAATGTAAAGGTCCAAGGGAAAGAGTAAAGGTGCAGTAGTGCATCGGAATGTAATACTGATCTCCCAGGAAACGCTCAAAGTACAACCCGAACAATGAGAAGACTTACAATTGTTGTACTTAAGTCGGCATTATGCCTTTTATGTTAAATCCCGACGAAATTTCTGTGTTTCATCGTCAATGTGAACGTCCAAGGGATAGTGTAATGCTGCAGTAGTGCGTCGGAATCTAATACTGATCTCCCAGGAAACGCTCAAAGCAAACCACAAACAAAAAGAATATTTACCTTTCTTGTACTAAAGTCGACATTGTGCCTTTTGTATTGAATCCCGACTCAATTTCTGTGTTTCATCGTCACTGTGAAGGTCCAAGGAATAGAGTAAAGCCGCAATAGTGCATCGGAATCTAATACTGATCCCACAGGAACGCTCAAAGCAAACCACAAACAATGAGACGATTTACTCTTATTGTACTTAAGTTGGCATTGTGCTTTTGTAATTAATCCCGTCGCAATATCTGTGTTTCATCGTCAATGTGAAGGTCCAAATGATAGAGTAAAGCTGCAGTAGTGTGTCGGAATCTAATATTGATATCGCAGGAAACGGTCAAAGCAAACCACAAACAATGAGAAGATATACTCTTCTTTTACTTGAGTCGGTATTGTGCCTTTTGTATTAAATCCCGAGGCAATTTCTCTGTATCATCATCATTGTGAAGTTCCAAGCGATAGAGTAAAGCTGCAGTAGTTCATCGGAATCTAATACTGATCTCCCAGGAAACGCTCAAAGCAAACCACAAACAATCAGAAAATATACTCTTCTTGTGCTTAACTCAGGTATTGTGCCTTTTGTATTAAATCCAGACGCAATTTCTGGATTTCAATGTGAAAGTCCAAGAGATAGAGTAAAGCTGTAGTATTGCTTCGGAGTCTAATACTGATCTACCAGGAAACGCTCAAAACAAACCTCAAAAAATGAGAAGATTCACTCTTCCTTTACTTCAATCAGCATTTTGCCTTTTGTTTTGTGTCCCGACGCAATTTCTGTGTTACATCGTCAATCTGAAGATCCAAGGGATTGAGTAAAGCTGCAGTAGTGCATCGGAAACTAATACTGATCTCCCAGGAAATGCTCAAAGCAAACCACAAACAATGAGAAGATTTACTCTTATTGTACTTAGTTCGGCATTCTGCCTTTTGTATTAAATCCCGACGCAATTTCTGTGTTTCATGGTCAATGTGAAGGTACAAGGGATGGAGTAAGGCTACAGTAGTCCACCGGAATCTACTACTGATCGCGCAGGAAATGCGCAACGAAGCTACAAACAATGAGAAGATTTACTCTTCTTGTACTTAAGTCGGGATTGTGCCTTTTGCGTTATATCCCGACGCAATTTCTGTGTTTCATCGTCAATGTAAAAGTCCAGGGGATAGAGTAATGCTGCAGTGGTGCATCGGAATCTAATACTGATCTCCCAGGGAATGCTCAAAGCAAACCACAAACAATGAGAAAATTTACTCTTCTTGTACATAAGTCGGCATTGTGCCTTTTGCGTTATATGCCGATGCAATTTCTGTGTTTCATCGTCAATGTGAAGGTCCAGGGGATGGAGTAATGCTGCAGTGGTGCATCGGAATCTAATACTGATCTCCCAGGGAATGCTCAAAGCAAACCACAAACAATGAGAAGATTTACTCTTCTTGTACTTAAGTCGGCATTGTTCCTTCTGTATTAATTCCCGACGCAATATCTGTGTTTCATCGTCAATGTGAAGGTCCAAGGGATAGATTAAAGCTGCAGTAGTGCATCGCAATCTAATACTGATCTCCCAGGAAACGCTCAAAACAAACCACAAACAATGAGAAGATTTACTCTTTTTGTACTTAACTAGGCATTGTGCCTTTTGCATTAAATCCCGACGCAATTTCGTCGTTTCATCGTCAATGTGAAGGTCCAAGGCATAGAATAAAGCTGTAGTAGTGCATCGGAATCTATTACTGATCTCCCAGGAAACGCTCAAAGCAAACTCCAAACAATGAGAATATTTACTCTACTTGTACTTAAGTCGGCATTGTGTCTCTTGTAATTAATTCCGACGCAATTTTTGTGTTTCATCGTCAATGTGAAATTCCAAGGGATAGAGTAATGCTGCAGTAGTGCATCGGAATCTAATAATGATCTCCCAGGAAACGCTCAAAGCTAACCACAAACAATGAGAAGATATACTCATCTAATACATAAGTCGGCATTTTGTCTTTTGTTTTAAATCCCGACGCAATTTCTGTGTTTCATCGGCAATGTGAAAGTCCGAGGGATAGAGTAAAGCTGCAGTATTGCATTGGAGTCTAATACTGATCTACCAGGAAACTCCCAAGCAAACCACAAACAATGAGAAGATTTACTCTTCTTTTACTTGAGTCGGCATTGTGCCTTTTGTATTAAATCCCGATGCAATTTCTGTGTTTCATCGTCAATGTCAAGGTCCAAGTGAAAAAATAAAGCTCCAGTAGTGTATCGGAATCTAATATTGATCTCCCAGGTAACGCTCAAAGCAAACCACAAACAATGAGAAGATTTACTCTTCTTGTTCTTAGGTCGGTATTGTGCCTTTTGTATTAAATCCCGAGGCAATTTCTGTGTATCATCGTCAATGTGAAGTTCCAAGGGATAGAGTAAAGCTGCAGTAGTTCATCGGAATCTAATACTGATCTGCAAGGAAACGCCCAAAGCAAACCACAAACAATGAGAAGATATACTGTTCTTGTACTTAAGTCGGTATTGTACCTTTTGTATTAAAACCCGACGCAATATCTGTGTTTCATCGTCAATGTGAAGGTCCAAGGGATAGAGTAAAGCTGCAGTATTGCATCGGAGTCTAATACTGATCTACCAGGAAACTCCCAAGCAAACCACAAACAATGAGAAGATTTACTCTTCTTTTACTTGAGTCGGCATTGTGCCTTTTGTATTAAATCCCGATGCAATTTCTGTGTTTCATCGTCAATGTGAAGGTCCGAGGGATATAATAAAGCTGTAGTAGTGCATCGGAATCTATTACTGATCTCCCAGGAAACGCTCAAAGCAAACTGCAAACAATGAGAATATTTACTCTTCTTGACCTTATATCGGTATTGTGCCTTTTGTATTAAATCCCGAGGCAATTACTGTGTATCATCGTCAATGTGAAGTTCCAAGGGATAGAGTAAAGCTGCACTAGTTCATCGGAATCTAATACTGATCTCCCAGGAAACGCTCAAAGCAAACCACAAACAATGAGAAGATATACTCTTCTTGTACCTAAGTCGGTATTGTACCTCTTGTATTAAATCCCGACGCAATTTCTGTGTTTCATCGTCAAACTGAAGTACCAAGGGATAGAGTTATGCTGCAGTAGTGCATCGGAATCTAATACTGATCTCCCAGGAAACGCTCAAAGCAAACCACAAACAATGAGAAGATTTTCTCTTCTTGTACTTATGTTGGCATTGTGCTTTTGTAATTAATCCCGAGGCAATATCTGTGTTTCATCGTCAATGTGAAGGTCCAAGTGATAGACTAAAGCTTCAGTACTGTATCGGAATGTAATACTGATCTCCCAGGAAACGCTCAAAGCAAACCACAAACAATGAGAAGATATACTCTTCTTGTTATTAAGTCGGTATTGTGCTTTTTGTATTAAATCCCGAGGCAATTTCTGTGTGTCATCGTCAATGTGAAGTTCCAAGGGATATAGTAAAGCTGCAGTAGTTCATCGGATTCTAATACTGATCTCCCAGGAAACGCTCAAAGCAAACCTCAAACAATGGGAAGATATACTCTTCTTGTACTGAAGTCGGTATTGTACCTTTTGTATTAAATCCCGACCAAATTTCTATGTTTCATCGTCAATCTGAAGGTCCAAGGGATAGAGTAAGTCTGCAGTTGTGCATCGGAATCAAATACTGATCTCCCGGGAAAAACTCAAAGCAAACCTCAAACAATGAGAAGATTTACTGTTCTTGTACTTAAGTCGGCACTGTGCCTTATGTATTAAATCCCGACGCAATTTCTGTGTTTCATCGTCAATGTGAATTTACAAGGGATTGAGTAAAGCTACAGTAGTGCATCGGATTCTATTACTGATCTCCCTGGAAACGCTCAAAGCAAACCACAAACAATGAGATTATTTACTCTACTTGTACTTAGGTCGGCATTGTGTCTTTTGTATTAAATTTCGACGCAATTTCTGTGCTTCATAGTCAATCTGAAGATCCAAGGGATAGAGTAAAGCTGCAGTAGTGCCTCGGAATCTAATACTCATCTCCCAGGAAACGCTCGAAGCAACCACAAACAATGAGAAGATATACTCATCTAATACATAAGTCGGCATTTTGCCTTTTGTTTCAAATCCCGACGCTAATTCTGTGTCTCATTGGCAATGTAAAGGTCCAAGGGATAGAGTAAAACTGCTGTATTACATCGGAATCTAATACTGATCTCCCAGGAAACGCTCAAAGCAAACCACAAAAGAAACAACATTTACTCTTCTTGTACTTAAGTCGACATTGTGTATCTTGTATTAAATCCCACCGCAATTTCTGTGTTTCATCGTCAATGTGTAGCTCCCAGGGATAGAGAAACACTGCAGTAGTGTATCGGAATCGAATGCTGATCTCCAAGGAAACGCACAAAGCAAACCACAAACAATGAGAAGATTTACTCATCTTGTACTTAAGTTGGCATTGTGCCTTTTGTACTAAATCCCGCCGCAATTTCTGTGTTTCATCGTCAATTTGAATGCCCAAGGGATAGAGTAAAGCTGCAGTAGTGAATCGGAATCTAATACTGATCTCCCAGGAAACGCTCAAAGCAAACAACAATCAAAACGAATATTTACACATCTTGTACTTCAGTCGAAATTGTGCCTTTTGTATTAAATCCAGACGCAATTTCTGTGTTTCATCGTCAATGTGGAGGTCCAAGCGATAGACTAGAGCTGCAGCAATGCATCGGAGTCTAAAACTGATCTAACAGGAAACGTTCAAAGCAAACATCAAACAATGAGAAGATATACTCTTCTTGTACTTGAGTTGGCATTGTGCCTTTTGCATTAAATCCCGATGCTATTTCTGTGTTTCATCGTAAAAGTGAAGGTCCAAGGGATAGAGTAAAGCTTCAGTAGTGCGTCGGAATATAGTACTGATCTCCCATTAAACGCTCAAAGTACACCACGAACAATGAGAAGATTTACTGTTCTTGTACTTAAGTCGGCGTTGTGCCTTTTGTATTAAATCCCGACGCTATTTTTGTGTTTTATCGTCACTGTGAAGGTCCAAGGGTTAGAGTAATGTCGCAATAGTGCATCGGAATCTAATACTGACCCCACAGGAAACGCTCAAAGCAAACCACAAACAATGAGGTGATTTACTCTTCTTGTACTTAAGTTGGCATTGTGCTTTTGTTTAATAATCCCGACGCTATATCTGTGTTTCATCGTCAATGTGAAGTCCAAATGATAGAGTAAAGCTGCAGTAGTGTATCGGAATCTATTACTGATCTCCCAGGAAACTCTCAAAGCAAACCACAAACAGTGAGAAGATTTACTCTTCTTGTACTTAAGTCGGCATTCTGCTTTTGTATTAAATCCCTAGTCAATTTCTGTGTATCATCGTCAGTGTGAAGTTCCAAGGGATAGAGTAAAGCTGCAGTAGTTCACCGGAATCTAATACTGATCTCCCAGGACATGCTCATAGCAAACCACAAACAATGAGAACATATACTCTTATTGTACTTAAGTCGGCATTGTGCCTTTTGTATTAATTTCCGACGCAATTTCTGTGTTTCATCGTTAATGTGAAGATCGAAGGAATAGAGTAAAGTTGTAGTATTGCATCGGAGGTATATACTGATCTAACAGGAATCGCTCAAAGCAAACCTCAAACAATGAGGAGATTTACTCTTCTTTTACTTGAGACGGAATTGTGCCTTTTGTTTTGATTCCCGACGTGATTTCTGTGTTTCATTGTCAAACTGAAGATCCAAGGGATAGAGTAAAGCTGCAGTAGTGCATCGGAATCTAATACTGATCTCCCAGGAAACGCTCCTAGCAAATCACAAACAATGAGAAGATTAACTCTTCTAATACTTAAGTCGGCATTGTGCCTTATGTATTAAATCCCGACGCAATTTCTGTGCTTCATCGTCATTGTGAAGATCCAAGGGAATAATTAATGCTGCAGTGGTGCTTCGGAATCTAATACTGAGCCCCAAGGAAATGCTAAAAGCAAACCACAAACAATGAGAGGAGTTACTCTTCTTGTACTTAAGTCGGCATTCTGCCTTTTGTATTAATACCCAAAGCAATTTCTGTGTTTGATCGTCAATCTGAAGGTCCAAGGGATAGAGAAAAACTTCAGTAGTGCATCGAAATCTAATACTGATTTCCCAGGAAACACTCAAAGCAAACCACATATAATGAGAAGATTTATTCTTCTTGTACTGAAGTCGGCATTGTTCCTTTTGTATTAAATCCCGACGCAATTTCTGTGTTTCATCGGCAATTTTAAGGTCCAAGGGATAGAGTAAGGCGGCACTAGTGCATCGTAATCTAATACTGATCTCCCAGGAAACGCTCAATGCAAACCTCGAACAATGAGAAGATTTATTCTTCTTCTACTTAAGTTGGCGTTGTGCCTTTTGTATTAAATCCCGACGTAATTTCTGTGTTTCATCGTCAATGTGAAGGTCCAAGGGATAGAGTAAAGCTGCAGTAGTGCATCGGAATTCAATACTGATCTCGCAGGAAACGCTCAAATCAAACCACAAACAATGAGAAGATTTGCTCTTCTTGTACTTAAGTCGGCATAGTGCCTATTGTATTAAATCCCGACGCAATTTCTGTGTTTCATCATCAATGTGAAGATCCATGGGATTGAGTAAAGCTGTAGCAGTACATCGGAATCTAATTCTGATCTCCAAAGAAACGCTAAAAGCAAACCACAAACTATCAGAAGATTTACTCATCTTGTACTTAAGTCGGCATTGTGCCTTTTGTATTAAATCCCGACGCGATTTCTGTGTTTCATCGTCAATGTGAAGGTCCAAGGCATAGAGTAAAGCTGCAGTTGTGAATCAGAAACCTAATACTGATCTCAAAGGAAACGCTCAAAGCAAACCACAAACAATGAGAAGATGTACTCTTCTTGTACGTAAGTCGGCATTGTGCCTTTTGTATTAAATCCCGACGCATTTTCTGTGTTTCATCGTCAATGTGATGGTCCAACGGATACAGTAAAGCTGCAGTAGGGCATCGGAATCTAATACTGATCTCCCAGGAGACGCTCATAGCAAATCTCATGCAATGAGAAGATATACTCTTCTTGTACTTAAGACAGTATTGTGCCTTTTGTATTAATTCCCGACGCAATTTCTGTATTTCATCGTTAACGGCAAGGTCCAAAGGATACAGTAAACCTGATGTTTTGCATCGAAAACTAAAACTGGTCTCCCATGGAACGCTGAAAGCAAACCACAAACAATACGAAGATTTACTCTTCATGTTCTTAAGTCGTCATTGTGCCTTTTGTATTAAATCCTTAGGCAATTTCTACGTTTCATCGTCAATATGAATGTGAAAGGGATAGAGTAAAGATGCAGTAGTGCATCGGAATCTAACACTGATCTATCAGGAAACGCTCAAAGCAAACCAAAAACAATGAGATGTTATTCTCTTCTTGTACTTAAGTCGGCGTAGTGCCTATTGTATTACATCCCGACGAAATTTCTGTGTTTCATCGTTATTGTGAAGGTCCAAAGGATAGAGTAAACCTGCAGTAGTGCATCGGAATCTAATACTCATCTCTCAGGAAACGCTCAAAGCAAACCACAAACTATGAGAAGATTTCCTCTTCTGGTACTTAAGTCGGCATTCTGCCTATTGTATTAAATCCCGTCGCAATTTCTGTGTTTCATCATCAATGTGGAGGTCAAAGGGATAGAGTAAAGCTGTAGTAGTGCATTGGAATGTAATACTGATCTCCAAGGAAACGCTCGAAGCAAACCACAAACAATGAGAAGATATACTCATCTAATACATAAGTCGGCATTTTGCCTTTTATTTTCAATCCCGAAGCAATTTCTGTGTTTCAACGGCAATATGACAGCAAAAGGGATAAATTAAAGCTGCAGTAGGGCATCGGAATCTAATGCTGATCTCCCAGTAAACGCTCAAAGCAAACCAGAAACAATGAGTAGATCTACTTTTCTTGTACTTAAGTCGGCATTGTGCCTATTGTATTAAATCCCGACGCAATTTCTGTGTTTCATCGTCAATGTGAAGTTATAAGGGATGGAGGAAAGCTACAGTAGTGCATTGGAATCTAATACTGATCTCGCAGGAAACGCTCAAAGCAAGCCACAAAGAATGAGAATATTTACTCTTCTTGTACTTAAGTAGGCATTGTGCCTTTTGCATTAAATCCCGACGCATTTTCTGTGTTTCATCGTCAATGTGTAGGTCCAAGGGATGGAGTAAAGCATCATTAGTGCATCGCAATCTAATACTGATCCCACAGGAATCGCTCAAAGCAATCTACAAGCATTGAGAAGATGTACTCTTCTTGTACTTAAGTCGGCATTCTGCCTCTTGTATAAAATCCCGACGCAATTTCTGTGGTTCATCGTCAATGAGAGGGTCCAAGTGTTAGAGTAAAGCTGCGGTAGTGCATCGGAATCTAATACTAATCTCCGAGGAAACGCTCAAAGCAAACCGCAAACTATAAGAAGATTTACTCATCCTGTACTTAAGTTGGCATTGTGCCTTTTGTATTAAATCGCGACGCAATTTCTGTGTTTCATCGTCAATGTGAAAGTCCAAGCAAGAGAGTAAAGCTGCAGTAGTGCATCGGAATCTGATAATGATCTCCCAGGAAACGCTCAAAGCAAATCACAAAAATTGAGAGGATTTACACATCTTGTACTCAAATTGCCATTCTGCCTTTTATATTAAATCGCGACGCAATGTCTGTGTTTCGTCGACAATGTGAAAGTCCAAGTGATAGAGTAAAGCTGCTGTAGTGCATCGGAATCTAATACTGATCTCCCAGGAAACGCTCAAAGCACACCACGAACAATGAGAGGATTTACTATTCTTGTACATAAGTCGGCATTGTTCCTTTATATTAAATCCCAACGCAATATCTGTGTTTCATCGTCAATGTGAACGCCCAAGGGATACAGTAAAGCTGCAGTAATGCATCGGAATCTAATACTGATCTCCCAGGAAACGCTCAAAGCAAACCACAATTAAAACGAATATTTACTTTTCTCGTACTTCAGTCGACATTGTGCCTTGTGTATTAAATCCAGACGCAATTTCTGTGTTTCATCGTCAATGTGGAGGTGCAAGGGATAGAGTACAGCTGCAGTAGTGCATCGGAATCTAATACTGATCCCACAGGGAACGCTCAAAGCAAACCACAAACAATGAGAAGATTGACTCTTTTTGTACTTAAGTCGGCATTGTCCCTTTTGTATTAAATCGCGACGAAATTTCTGTGTTTCATCGTCAATGTGAATGTGCAAGGGATAGAGTAAAGCTGCAGTATTGCATTGGAGTCTAATACTGAACTAACAGGAAACGCTCAAAGCAAACCTCGAACAATGAGAAGATATATTCTTCTTGTACTGGAGTCGGCATTATGCCTTTTGTTTTGAATCCCGACGCAATTTCTGTGTTTTATCGTCAATCTGAAGATCCAAGGGATAGAGTAAAGCTGCAGTAGTGCATCGGAATATAGTACTGATCTCCCAGGAAACGCTCAAATTCCACCACGGACAATGAGAAGATTTACTATCCTTGTACTTAAGTCGTCATTGTGCCTTTTATGTTAAATCCCGACGCAATTTCTGTGTTTCGTCGTCAATGTGAACGTCCGAGGGATAGAGTAACGCTGCAATAGTTCATCAGAATCTAATACTGATCTCCCTGGAAACGCTCAAAGCAAACCACAAACCAAAACAATATTTATTTCTCTTGTACGACATTATGCCTTTTGTATTAAATCCCAACGCTATTTCTGTGTTTCATCGTCACTGTGAATGTCCAAGGGATTGAGTAAAGCCGCAATCGTGCATCGGAATCTAATATTGATCCCAGAGGATACGCTCAAAGCAAACCGCAAATAATGAGAAGATTTACTCTTCGTGTACTTAAGTTGGCATTGTGCTTTTGTAATTAATCCCGACGCAATATCTGTGTTTCATCGTCAATGTCAAGGTCCAAGTGAATAAATAAAGCTGCAGTAGTGTATCGGAATCTAATACCGATCTCCCTGGAAACGCTCAAAGCAAACCACAAACAATGAGGAGATTTACTCTTCTTGTACTTAAGTCGGCATTCTGCCTTTTGTATTAAATCCCGAGTCAATTTCTGTGTATCTTCGTCAATGTGAAGTTCCAAGAGATAGAGTAAAGCTGCAGTAGTTCATCGGAATCTAATACTGATCTCCCAGGACACGCTCAAAGTAAAACCACAAACAATGAGATGATATACTCTTCTTGTACTTAAGTCGAAATTGTGCCTTTTGTATTAAATCCCGACGCAATTTCGTCGTTTCATCGTCAATGTGAAGGTCCAAGGGATAAAGTTGCTGTATTGCAACGGAGTCTAATATTGATCTACCAGGAAACGTTCAAAGCAAACCTCAAACAATGAGAAGATTTACTCTTCTTTTACTTGAGTCAACATTGTGCCTTTTGTTTTGAATCCCGACGCAATTTCTGTGTTTCATCGTCAAACTGAAGATCCAAGGGATAGCGTAAAGCTGCAGTAGTGCATCTGAATCTAATACAGATCTCCCAGGAAACTATCCTGGCAAATCACAAACAATGAGAAGATTAACTCTTCTGCTACTTAAGTCGGCATTGTGCCTTATATATTAAATCCCGACACAATTTCTGTGCTTCATCGTCAATGTGAAGAACCAAGGGATAGACTAATGCTGCTGTGGTGCTTCGGAATCAAATACTGATCCCCCAGGAAATGCTAAAAGCAAACCACAAACAATGAGAGGAGTTACTCTTCTTGTAGTTAAGATGGCATTCTGCCTTATGTATTAACTCCCGACGCAATTTCTATGTTTCATCGTCAATCTGAAGGTCCAAGCGATAGAGTAAAGCTGCTGTAGTGCATCGGAATCTAATACAGATCTCCCAGGAAACGCTCAAAGCGAACCACAAACAATGAGAAGATTTACTCTTCTTGTACTTAAGTCGGCATTCTGCATTTTGTATTAAATCCCAAAGCAATTTCTGTGTTTCATCGTCAATGTGAAGGTACAAGGGATGGAGTAAAGCTACAGTAGTGCATCGGAATCTAATACAGATCTCCCAGGAAACGCACAAAGCAAACCACAAACAATGAGAAGATTTACTCTTCTTGTACTGTAGTCGGCATTGTGCACTTTGTATTAAATCCCGACGCAATTTCTGTGTTTCATCGTCAATGTGAAGGTCCAAGGAATATAGTAAAGCTGCAGTAGTGCATCGGAATATAATACTGATCTCCCAGCAGACGCTCAAAGCAAATCTAATGCAATGAGAAGATCCACTCTTCTTGTACTTCAGACAGCATTGTGAATTTTGTATTAAATCCCGACGCAATTTCTGTATTTCACCGTTAACGGCAAGGTCCAAGGGATACGGTAAACCTGATTTGGTGCATCGAAAACTAAAACTGGTCTCCCATGAAACGCTGAAAGCAAGCCACAAACAATAAGAAGACTTACTCTTCATGTTCTTAAGTCGTCATTGTGCCTTTTGTATTAAATCCTGAGGCTATTTCTACGTTTCATCGTCAATATGAAGGTTAAAGGGATAGAGTAAAGATGCAGTAGTGCATCGGAATCTAACACTGATCTACCAGGAAACGCTCAAAACAAACCACAAACAATGAGATGTTATACTCTTCTTGTACTTAAGTCGGCATAGTGCCTATTGTATTACATCCCGACGCAATTTCTGTGTTTCATCGTAATTGTGAAGGTCCAAAGGATAGAGTAATCCTGCAGTAGTGCATCGGAATCTAATACTCATCTCCCAGGAAACGCTCAAAGCAAACCACAAACAATGAGAAGATTTCCTCTTCCGGTACTTAAGTCGGCATTGTGCCTTTTGTATTAAATCCCGACGCAATTTCTGTGATTCATCGTCAATGTGAGGCCCAAGGGATAGATTAAAGCTGCAGTAGGGCATCGGAATCTAATGCTGATCTCCCAGTAAACGCTCAAAGCAAACCAGAAACAATGAGTAGATTTACTCTTCTTGTACTTAAGTCGGCATTGTGCCTATTGTATGAAATCCCGACGCAATTTCAGTGTTTCATCGTCAATGTGAAGGTATAAGGGATGGAGTAAAGCTACAGTAGTGCATCCGAATCTAATACTGATCTCGCAGGAAACGCTCAAAGCAAGCCACCAACAGTGAGTAGATTTACTCTTCTTGTACTTAAGTAGGCATTGTGCCTTTTGCATTAAGTCCCGACGCAATTTGTGTGTTTCATCGTCAATGTGAAGGTCCAAGCGATAGAGTAAAGCTGCAGTAGTGGATCGGAATCTGATAATGATCTCCCAGGAAATGCTCAAAGAAAATCACAAAAATTGAGAGGATTTACACTTCTTGTATTCAAGTTGCCATTCTGCCTTTTATTTTAAATCGCCACGCAATTTCTATGTTTCATTGATAATGTGAAAGTCCAAGTGATAGAGTAAAGCTGATGTAGTGCATCGGAATCTTATTCTGATCTCCCAGGTAACACTCTAAGCAAACCACAAAGAATTAGAAGATTTACTCTTCTTGTACTTAAGTCGGCATTGTGGCTTATGTATTAAATCCCGACGAAATTTCTGTGTTTCATCGTCAATGTGAATGTCCAAGGGATAGAGTAAAGCTGCAGTATTGCATCGGAGTCTAATACTGAACTAACAGGAAACGCTCAAAGCAAACCACAAACCAAAAGAATATTTATTTTTCTTGTACTTAAGTCGACATAGTGCCTTTTGTATTAAATCCCGACGCTATTTCTGTGTTTCATCGTCACTGTGAAGGTCCAAGGGACTGAGTAAAGCCGCAATAGTGCATTGGAATCTAACACTGATCCCAGAGGATACGCTCAAAGCAAACCGCAAATAACGAGAAGATTTACTCTTCGTGTACTGAAGTTGGCTTTGTGCTTTTGTAATTAATCCCGACGCAATATCTGTGTTTGATCGTCAGTGTGAAAGTCCAAATGATAGAGTAAACCTGCAGTAGTGTATCGGAATCTAATACTGATCTCCCAGGAAACGCTCAAAGCAAACCACAAACAATGAGGAGATTTACACTTCTTGTACTTAAGTCGGCAATCTGCCTTTTGTATTAAATCCCGAGTCAATTTCTGTGTATCATCGTCAATGTGAAGTTCCAAGGGATAGAGTAGAGCTGCAGTAGTTCATCGGAATCTAATACTGATCTCCCAGGACACGCTCAAAGCAAACCACAAACAATGAGGTGATATACTCTTCTTGTACTTAAGCCGGCATTGTGCCTTTTGTATTACATCCCGACGCAATTTCGTCGTTTCATCGTCAATGTGAAGGTCCAAGGGATAAAGTTGCAGTATTGCAACGGAGCCTAATATTGATCTAGCAGGAAACGTTCAAACCAAACCATGAACAATGAGAAGATTTACTCTTCTTGTACTGAAGTCGGCATTGTGACTTTTGTATTACATCCCGACGCAATTTCTGTGTTTCTTCGTCAATTTAAAGCTCCAAGGCATAGAGTAAAGCGGCAGTAGTGCATCGTAATCTAATACTGATCTCCCAGGAAACGCTCGAAGCAAACTACAAACAGTGAGAAGACTTACTCTTCTTGAACTAAAGTCGGTATTGTGCTTTTGGATTATATCCCGGCGAATTTCTGTGTTTCGTCGTCAATGTGAAGGTCCAGATGATAGAGTAAAGCTGCAGTAGTGCATCGGACTCTAGTACTGATCTCCCAGGAAACGCTCAAAGCAAACATCGAACAATGAGAAGATTTACTCTTCTTCTAATTAAGTTGGCGTTGTGCATTTTGTATTAAATCCCGATGTAATTTCTGTGATTCATTCTCAACGTGAAGGTCCAAGGGATAGAGTAAAGCTGCAGTAGTGCATCGGAATCTAATACTGATCTCGCAGGAAACGCTCAAAGCAAACCCCAAACAATGAGAAGATTTGCTCTTCTTTTACTTAAGTCGGCATTGAGCATTATATATTTAATCCCGACGCAATTTCTCTGTTTCATCGTCAATGTGAAGGTCCAAGTGATTGAGTAAAGCTGCAGTTGTGAATCGGAAATCTAATACTGATCTCCAAGGAAACGCTCAAAGCAAACCACAAACAATGAGAAGATTTACTCTTCTTGTACGTAAGTCGGCATTGTGCCTTTCGTATTAAATCCCGACGCAATTTCTGTGTTTCATCGTCAATATGAAGGTCCAAGGGATAGAGTAAAGCTGCAGTAGTGCATCGGAATCTAATACTGATCTCCCAGGAGACGCTCAAAGCAAATTCTCATGCAATGAGAAGATCTACTCTTCTTGTACTTAAGACAGCATTGTGCCTTTTGTATTAAATCCCGACGCAATTTCTGTATTTCATTGTTAACGGCAAGGTCCAAGGGATACAATAAACCTGATTTAGTGCATCGAAAACTAAAACTGGTCTCCCATGAAACGCTGAAAGCAAACCACAAACAATAAGAAGATTTACTCTTTATGTTCTTAAGCCGTCATTGTGTCTTTTGTACTAAATCCAGAGGCAATTTCTACGTTTCGTCGTCAATGTGAAGCCGAAGAGATAGAGTAAAGATGCAGTAGTGCATCGGAATCTAACACTGATCTACCAGGAAACGCTCAAAGCACACCACAAACAATGAGATGTTATACTCTTCTTGTACTTAAGTCGTCATTGTGCCTATTGTATTAATCCCGACGCAATTTCGGTGTTTCATCATCAATGTGAAGGTCCAATGTATAGAGTAAATTTGCAGTAGTTCATCGGAATCTAATACTGATCTCCGAGGAAACGCACAAAGCAAACCACAAACCATGAGAGGATTTACTCTTCTGGTACTTAAGTCGGCATTGTGCCTTCTGTATTAAATCCCGACGCAATTTCTGTGATTCATCATCAATGTGAAGGTCCAAGGGATAGATCAATGCTGTAGTAGTGCAACGGAATGTAATACTGATCCCCCAGGAAACGTTCAAAGAAAACCACAAACAATGAGAAGATTAACTCTTCTTGTGCTTAAGTGGGCATAGTGCCTTTTGTATTAAATCCCGGCGCAATATCTGTGTTTCATCGTCAATGTGAAGGTCCAAGGGATAGAGTAAAGCTGAAGTAGTGCATCGGAATGTAATACTGATCTCCCAGGAAGTGCTCAAACCAAACCACAACCGGTGAGACGATTTACTGTTCTTGTACTTACGTCGGCATTGTGCGTTTTGTATTAACTCCCGACGCAATGTCTGTATTTCATCGTTAACGGCAAAGTCCAACGGATACCGTAAACCAGATGTGGTGCATCGATACCTTATACTGGTCTCCCATGAAACGCTGAAAGCAAACCACAAACAATAAGAAGATTTACTCTTAATGATCTTAAGTCGTCATTGTGCCTTTTGTATTAAATCCTGAGGCAACTTCTGCGTGTCATCGTCAATGTGGAGGTCAAAGGGATTGAGTAAAGTTGCAGTAGTGAATCGGAATCTAACACTGATCTCCCAGGAAACGCTCAAAGCAAACCACAAACAATGAGAAGTTATACTCTTCTTGTACTTAAGGCGGCATTGTGCCTATTGTATTAAATCCCGACGCAATTTCTGTGTTTCATCATCAATAAGACGTTCCAAGGTATAGAGTAAAGCTGTAGTAGTGCATCGGAATCTAATACCGATCTCCCAGGAAACGTTCAAAGCAAACCACAAACAATGAGAAGATTTACTGGTCTTGCGCTTACGTCGGCATTGTGCTTTTTGTATAAAATCCCGGCGCAATTTCTGTGTATCATCGTCAATGTGAAGGTCCAAGGGATAGAGTAAAGCTGCATTAGTGCAATGGAATCTAATACTGATCTCCCAGGAAACGATCAAAGCAAACCACAAACAATGAGAAGATTTACTCTTCTTATACTTAAGTTGGCACTGTGCATTTTGTATTATATCCCGACGCAATTTCTGTGATTCATCGTCAATGTGCAGGGCTAAGGGATAGAGTAAAGCTGCAGTAGTGCAACGAAATCTAATACTGATCTCCCATTAAACGCTCAAAGCAAAACTCATGCAATGAGAAGATATACTCATCTTATGACGGCATTGTGCCTTTTGTATTAATTCCCGACGCAATTTCTGTATTTCATCTTTAACGTGAAGTTCCAATGGATACAGTAAACCTGATGTGGTGGATCGGAATCTAATACTGATCTTTCAGAAAAAGCTCAAAGCAAACCACAAACAATGAGAAGTGTTACTCTTCTTGTACTAAAGTGGGCATTGTGCCTTTTGTATTAAATCCCGACACAATTTCTGTGTTTCATCGTCAATTAGAAGGTCCAAGGGATAGAGTAAAGCTGCAGTAGTTGATCGGAATCTAATACTGATCTCCCAGGAAACGCTCATAGCAAATATCATGAAATGAGAAGATCTACTCCTCTTGTACTTAAGTCGGCATTGTGCCTTTGTAATTAATCCCGACACAATATCTGTGTTTCATCGTTAGTGTGAAAGTCCAAATGATAGAGTAAAGCTGCAGTAGTGCATCGGAATCTAATACAGATCTCCAAGGAAACGCTCAAAACGAACCACAAACAATGAGCAGATTTACTCTTCTTGTACTTAAGTCGTCATTCTGCCTTTTGTATTAAATCCCAAACCAATTTCTGTGTTTCATCGTCAATGTGAAGGTGCAAGGGAGAGGGTAAAGCTGCAGTGGTGCATCGGAATCTAATACTGATCTCCTAGGGAATGCTCATAGGAAACCACAAACCATGAGAAGATTTACTCTTTTTGTACTTAAGTCGGCTTTGTTCCTTCTGTATTTATTCCCGAAGCAATTTCTGTATTTCATTGGACAACGTGAAGGTATAAGGGATACGGTTCACCTGATTTGGTGCATCGGAATCTAATACTGAACTCCCAGGAAACGCTCAAAGCAAACCACTAACAATGAGATGATTTACTCTTCTTGTACTGAAGTCCGCATTGTGCCTTCTGTATTAAATCCCGACGCAATTTCTGTGTTTCATCGTCAATTTAAAGGTCCTAGGGATAGAGTAAAGCGGCAGTAGTGCATCGTAATCTAGTAGTGGTCTCTCAGTAAACGCTCAAAGCAAGCAAAAGCAGTGAGAAGATTGACACTTTTTGTACTTATGTTGCGATTGTGCCTTTTGTATTAAATCCCGACGCAATTTCTGTGTTTCATCGTCAATGTGAAGGTCCAAGGAATATAGTAAAGCTGCAGTAGTGCATCGGAATATAATACTGATCTCCCAGGAAACGCTCAAAGCAAACCACGAACAATGAGAAGATTTACTCTTCTTGTACTTAAGTAGGCATTGTGCCTTATGTATCAAATCCCGACGTAATTTATGTGCTTCATCGTCAATGTGAAGAACCAAGGGATAGACTAATGCTGCAGTGGTGCTTCGAAATCTAATACTGATCTCCCAGGAAATGCTAAAAGCAAACCACAAACAACGAGAAGATTTACTCTTCTTGTACTGAAGTCGGCATTGTGACTTTTGTATTACATCCCGCCACAATTTCTGTGTTTTATCGTCAATTTTAAGGTCCAAGGGATAGGGTAAAGCGGCAGTAGTGCATCGTAATCTAATACTGATCTCCCAGGAAACGCTCCTAGCGAACTACAAACAGTGAGAAGGTTTACTCTTCTTGTACTTAAGTCGGTATTGTGCTTTTGGATTATATCCCGGCGAAATTTCTGTGTTTCATCGTCAATGTGAAGGTCCAAGGTATAGGGTAAAGCTGCAGTAGTGCATCGGAATCTAATACAAACATAAATCAATGAGAAGATTTACTCTTCTTGTACTTAAGTCGGCATTGTGCCTTTTGTATTAAATCCCGACGGAATTTCTGAGTTTCATCGTCAATGAGAAAGTCCAAGGGATAGAGTAAAGCTGCAGCAGGGCATTGGAATCTAAAACTGCTCTCCCAGGAAACGCTCAAAGCAAGCCACAAACAATGAAAAGACTTACTCTTCTTGTACTTAAGTCGGCATTGTGCCTTTTGTATTAAATCCCAACGCAATTTCTATGTTTCATCGTCAATTTGAAGGTGCAAGGGATAGACTAAAGCTGCAGTAGTGCAGCGGAATCTAATACTGATCTCCAAGGAAACGCTCAATTCATACCACAAACAATGAGAAGATTTACTCTTCTTGTACGTAAGTCGGCTTTGTGCCTTTTGTATTATATCCCGACACAATTTCTGTGTTTCATCGTCAATGTGGAGTTCCAAGGGATAAAGTAAAGCTGCAGTAGTGCTTCGGAATCTAACTCTGATCTCCAGGAAGCACTCAATTCAATACACAAACAATGAGAAGATATACTCTTCTTCTGCGTAAGTCGGCATTGTGCCTTTTATACTAAATAACCAACAATTTCTGTGTTTCATCGTCAATGTGAAGGTCCTAGGGATAGAGTAAAGCTGCAGTAGTGCATCGGAATCTAATACTGATCTCCCAGGAAACGCTCAAAGCAAACCACAAACAATGAGAAGATTTACTCTTTTTGTACTTAAGTCAACATTGTGCATTTTGTAGTAAATCCAGAGGCAATTTTTGCGTTTCTTCGTCAATGTGAAGGTCCAAGGGATAGAGTAAAGATGCAGTAGTGCATCGGAATCTAATACTAATCTCCCAGGAAACTCTCAAAGCAAAAAAACAATGAGAAGTTTTATTATTCTTGTACTTAAGTCGGCATTGTGTTCTTTTGTATTAATTCCCGACGCAATTTCAGTGTTTCATCGTCAATGTGAAGGTCCAAGGTATAGAGAAAAGCTGCAGTAGTGCATCGGAATCTAATACTGATCTCCCAGGAAACGCTTAAAGCAAACCACAAACAATGAGATGATTTACTCTTCTTGTACTTAAGTCGGCGATGTGCCTTTTGTATTAAATCCCGACACAATTTCAGTGTTTCATCGTCAAGTTGAAGGTCCAAGGGATAGAGTAAAGCTGCAGTAGTGGATCGGAATCTAATACTGATCTCCCAGGAAACGGTCATAGCAAATCTCATGAAATGAGAGGATCTACTCCTCTTGTACTTAAGTCGGCATTGTGCCTTTTGTATAAAATCCCGACGCAATTTCTGTATTTCATCGTTAACGGCAAGGTCCAAGGGATACAGAAAACCTGATGTGGTGCATCAAAAACTAATAGTGGTCTCCCATGAAACGCTCAACGCAAACCACAAACCTAAAGAAGATTTATTTTTCTTGTACTTAAGTCGACATTGTGCCTTTTGTATTAAATCTCGACGCTATTTCTGTGTTTCATCGTCACTATGAAGGTCCAAGGGATAGAGTAAAGTCGCAATAGTGCATCGGAATCTAATACTGATCCCAGAGGATACGCTCAAAGCAAACCACAAACAATGAGAAGATTTACTCTTCTTGTACATAAGTTGGCATTGTGCTTTTGTAATTAATCCCGGCGCAATATCTGTGTTTCATCGTCAGTGTGAAAGTCCAAATGATAGAGTAAAGCTGCAGTAGAGTATCGGAATCTAATACTGATCTCCTAGGGAATGCTCAAAGGAAACCACAAACAATGAGAAGATTTACTCTTTTTGTACTTAAGTCGGCTTTGTTCCTTCTTTATTTATGCCCGAAGCAATTTCTGTGTTTCATTGGACAACGTGAAGGTATAAGGGATACGGTTCACCTGATGTGGTGCATCGGAATCTAATACTGAACTCCCAGGAAACGCTCAAAGCAAACCACAAACAATGAGAAGATTTACTCTTCTTGTACTGATGTCGGCATTGTGCCTTTTGTATTAAATCCCGACGCAATTTCTCTGTTTCATCGTCAATTTAAAGGTCCTAGGGATAGAGTAAAGCGGCAATAGTGCATCGTAATCTAGTAGTGGTCTCTCAGTAAACGCTCAAAGCAAACAAAAGCATTGAGAAGATTGGCACTTTCTGTACTTATGTTGGCATTGTGCCTTTTGTATTAAATCCCGACGCAATTTGTGTGTTTCATCGTCAATGTGAAGGTCCAAGGAATATAGTAAAGCTGCAGTAGTGCATCGGAATGTAATACTGATCTCCCAGGAAACGCTCATAGCAAACCACGAACAATGAGAAGATTTACTCTTCTTGTACTTAAGTAGGCATTGTGCCTTATGTATTAAATCCCGACGCAATTTATGTGCTTCATCCTCAATGTGAAGATCCAAGGGATAGACTAATGCTGCAGTGGTGCTTCGAAATCTAATACTGATCTCCCAGGAAATGCAAAAAGCAAACCACAAACAATGAGAAGATTTACTCTTCTTGTACAGAAGTCTACACTGTGACTTTTTTATTACATCCCGACGCAATTTCTGTGTTTGATCGTCAATTTTAAGGTCCAAGGGATATGGTAAAGCGGCAGTAGTGCATCGTAATCTAATACTGATCTTCCACGAAACGCTCCAAGCAAACTACAAACAGTGACAAGATTTACTCTTCTTGTACTTAAGTCGGTATTGTGCTTTTGGATTATATCCCGCCGAAATTTCTGTGTTTCATCGTCAATGTGAAGGTCCAAGGGATAGAGTAAAGCTGCAGTAGTGCATCGGAATCTAATACTGATCTTCCAGGAAACGCTCAAAGCAAACCACAAACAAAGAAGGGATTTACTCTTCTGGTACTTAAGTTGGTATTGTGCCTTTTGTATTAAATCCCGACGCAATTTCTGTGATTCATCGTCAATGTGAGGCCCAAGGGTAGATAAAAGCTACAGTAGTGCATCGGAATGTAATACTGATTTCCCAGGAAGCGCTCAAAGCAAACCACAAACAATGAGAAGATTTACTGTTTTTGTACTTAAGTCGGCATTGTCCCTTTTGTATTAAATCCCGACGCAATTTCTGTGTTTCATCATCAATGTGAAGGTCCAAGGGATAGAGTAAAGCTGTGGTAGTGCATCGGAATGTAATACTGATCTCCCAGGAAACGTTCAAAGAAAACCACAAGCAATGAGAAGATTAACTCTTCTTGTGCTTAAGTGGGCATAGTGCCTTTTGTATTAAATCCCGGCGCAATTTCTGTGTTTCATCGTCAATGTGAAGGTCCAAGGGATAGAGTAAAGCTGCAGTAGTGCTTCGGAATGTAATACTGATCTCCCAGGAAGCGCTCAAAGCAAACCACAGACAATGAGAAGATTTACTGTTCTTGTACTTAAGTCGGCATTTTGCCTTTTGTATTAAATCCCGACGCAATTTCTGTATTTCATCGTCAATGAGAAAGTCCATGTCATTGAGTAAGCCTGCAGTGGGGCATTTGGATCTAAAATTGATCGCCCAGGAAACGCTAAAAGCTAACCACAAACGATGAGAAGAATTACTCATCTTGTACTAAAGTCGGGTTTCTGTCTTTTGCATTAAGTCCCGACGCAATTTCTGTGTTTCATCGTCAATGTGAAGGACCAAGGGATAAAGTAAAGCTGCAGTAGTGCATCGGAATCCAATACTAATATCCCAGAAAACGCTCAGAGAAAATCAGAAACTATGAGAAGATTTACTCTTCATGTACTTAAGTCGGCATTGTGCCTATTGTATTAAATCGCGACACAATTACTGTGTTTCATCATCAATGTGAAGATCCAAAGGATAGAGTAAAGCTGTAGCTGTGCATCGGAATCTAATACTGATTTCCCAGGAAACGCTCAATTCAAACCACAAACAATGAGAATATTTAATCTTCTTGTACTTAAGTCGGCATTGTTCGTTTTGTATTAAATCCCGACGCAATTTCTGTGTTTCATCGTCAATGTGAAGGTCCATGGGATAGAATAAAGCTGCAGTGGTGCTTCGGAATGTAATACTGATCTCCCAGGAAGCGCCCAATGCAAACCACAAACTATGAGAGGATTTACTCATCTTGTACTTAAGTCGGCATTGTGCCTTTTGTATTATGTCCCGACGCAATTTCTGTGTTTCATCGTCAATGTGAAGGTCCAAGAGTTAGAGTAAAGCTGCAGTTGTGCTTCGCAATCTAATACTGATCTCCCAGGAAACAGTCAAAGCAAACCACAAACAATGAAAAGACTCACTCTTCTTGTACTTAAGTTGGCATTGTGCCTCATGTTTTAAATCCCGACGCAATGTCTGTATTTCATCGTTAACGGCAAAGTCCAAGGGATACCGTAAAACAGATGTGGTGCATCGAAACCTGATACTGGTCTCCCATGATACGCTGAAAGTAAACCACAAACAATGAGAAGTTATACTCTTCTTGTACTTAAGGCGGCATTGCGCCTATTGTTTTAAATCCCCACGCTATTTCTGTGTTTCATCATCAATAAGAAGTTCGAAGGGGTAGAGTAAAGCTGTAGTAGTGAAACGGAATCTAATACTGATCTCCCAGGAAACGTTCAAAGCAAACCACAAACAATGAGAAGATTTACTGTTCTTGTGCTTAAGTCGGCAACATGCCTTTTGCATAAAATCCCGGCCTAATTTCTGTGTTTCATCGTCAATGTGAAGGTCCAAGGGATAGAGTAAAGTAGCAGTAGTGCATCGGAATGTAATACTGATCTCCCAGGAAGCGCTCAAAGCAAACCACAAACAATGATGTATTTACTGATCTTCTACATAAGTCGACATTGTGCCTTTTGTATTAAATACCGACGCAATTTCTGTATTTCATCGTCAATGAGAAAGACCAGGGGATAGAGTGAAGCTGCAGTTGGGCATTGGAATCTAAACTGATCTCCCAGCAAACGCTCAAAACAAACCACAAACAATGAAAAGATTTACCCTTCTTACACTTAAGTCGGCATTGTGCCTTTAGTATTAAATCCCAACGCAATTTCTGGGTTTCATCGTCAATTTGAAGGTGCAAGGGATAGAGTAAAGCTGCAGTAGTGCAATGGAATCCAACACTGATCTCCCAGGAAACGATCAAAGCAAACCACAAACAATGAGAAGATTTACTCTTCTTATACTTAAGTCGGCACTGTGCTTTTTGTACTATATCCCGACGCAATTTCTATGTTTCATTGTCAGTGTGCAAGGCCAAGGGATAGAGTAAAGATGCAGTAGTGCATCGAAATCTAATACTGATCTCCCAGCAAACGCTCAAAGCAAATCTCATGCAATGAGAAGATTTACTCTTTTTATACTTATAACGGCATTGTGCCTTTTGTATTAATTCCCGACGCAATTTCTGTATTTCATCTTTAACTGGAAGGTCCAATGGATACAGTAAACCTGATGTGGTGCATCGGAATCTAATACTGATCTCCCAGAAAACGCTCAAAGCAAACCACAAACAATGAGAAGTGTTACTCTTCTTGTACTTAAGTGGGCATTGTGCCTTTTGTATTAAATCCCGAAGCAATTTCTGTGTTTCATCATCAATGTGAATGTCCAAGGGGTAGACTAAAGCTGCAGTACTGTTTCGGAACCTAATAGTGATCTCCCAGGATAAGCTCAATTCAAACCACAAACAATGGGAGAAATTACACTTCTATTGCTTAAGTCGGCATTGTGAATTTTGTATTAAATCCCCACGCAATTTCTGTGTTTCATCGTCAATATGAAGTTCCACAGGATACAGTAAAGCTGTAGTAGTGCAAGGGAATATAATACTGATCTCCCAGTAAACGCTCAAAGCAAAACCGCAAACATTGAGAAGATTTACTCTTCTTGAACTAAAATCGGTATTGTGCCTATTGTATTAAATCCCGACGCAATTTCTGTGTTTCATCTTCAATGTAAAGGTCCAAGGGATAGACTAAAGCTGCAGTAGTGCATAGGATTCTAATACTGATCTCACAGGAAACGCTCAAAGCAAACAACAAACTATGAGAAGAATTACTCTCCTTGTACTTAAGTCGACATTGGGCGTTTTGTATTAAATCTCGACGCAATTTCTATGTTTCGTCGTCAATGTGAAGGACAAGGGTTAGAGCAAAGCTGACGTTGTGCTTCGGAATCTAATACTGATCTCCCAGAAAACGCTCATAGCAAACCACAAACAATGAGAAGTGTTACTCTTCTTGTACTTAAGTGGGCATTGTGCCTTTTGTATTAAATCCCGAAGCAATTTCTGTGTTTCATCATCAATGTGAATGTCCAAGGTATAGAGTAAAGCTGCAGTAGTGCATCGAAATCTGTTACTGATCTCCCAGGAAACGCTCAAAGCAAACAACAATCAGATGGAAGATTTACTCTTCTTGTACCTAAGTCGGCATTGTGCCTCTTGTATTGAATCCCGACGCAATTTCTGAGTTTCATCGTCAATGAGAAATTCCAAGGTGTAGAGTAAAGCTGCAGTAGGGCATTGGAATATAAAACTGATCACCCAGGAAACGCTCAAAACAAACAACAAACAATGAAAAGACTTACTCTTCTTGTACTGAAGTCGGCATTGTGCCTTTTGTATTAAATTCCAACGCAATTTCTGTGTTTCATCGACAATTTGAAGATCCAAGGGATAGATAAGGATGCAGTAGTGCATCGGAATCTAACACTGATCTCCCAGGAAACGCCCAAAGCAAACCACAAACAATGAGAAGTTATACTCTTCTTGTACTTAAGTCAGCATTGTGTCTTTTTTATTAAATCCCGACGCAATTTCTGTGATTCATCGTCAATGTAAGGCCCAAGGGATAGATTACAGCTGCAGGAGTGCTTCGGAATATAATACTGATCTCCCAGGAAACGATCGAAGCAAACCACAAATAATGAGACGATTTACTGTTCTTGTACTTACGTCGGCATTGTGCCTTTTGTATTAAGTCCCGACACAATTTCTGTGTTTCATCGTCAATGTGAAGGTCCAAGGCATAAGGTAAAGCTGCAGTTGTGCTTCAGAATCTAATACTGATCTCCCAGTAAACGCTCAATGCAAACCACAAACAATGAGATTTACTATTCTTGTACCTAAGTCGGCATTGTGCCTTTTTTCGTACAAACCGACGCAACTTCTGTGTATCATCGTCAATGTGAAGGTCCAAGGGATAGAGTAAAGCTGCAGTATTGCATCGGAATACAATACTGATCTCACAGGAAACGCTCAATTCAAACCACAAACAATGAGAAGATTTAGTGCTCTTGTTCTTAAGTCGGCATTGTGCCTTTTGTATTAAGTCCCGACGCAATTTCCGTGTTTCATCGTCAATGTGAAGGTCCAAGGGGTAGACTAAAGCTGCAGTACTGTTTCGGAACCTAATAGTGATCTCCCAGGATAAGCTCAATTCAAACCACAAACAATGGGAGAAATTACACTTCTATTGCTTAAGTCGGCATTGTGAATTTTGTATTAAATCCCCACGCAATTTCTGTGTTTCATCGTCAATATGAAGTTCCACAGGATACAGTAAAGCTGTAGTAGTGCAAGGGAATATAATCCTGATCTCCCAGTAAACGCTCAAAGCAAAACCACAAACATTGAGAAGATTTACTCTTCTTGAACTAAAATCGGTATTGTGCCTATTGTATTAAATCCCGACGCAATTTCTGTGTTTCATCTTCAATGTAAAGGTCCAAGGGATACACTAAAGCTGCAGTAGTGCATAGGATTCTAATACTGATCTCACAGGAAACGCTCAAAGCAAACATTAAACAATGAGAAGAATTACTCTTCTTGTACTTAAGTCGACATTGGGCGTTTTGTATTAAATCTCGACGCAATTTCTATGTTTCGTCGTCAATGTGAAGGACAAGGGTTAGAGCAAAGCTGACGTTGTGCTTAGGAATCTAATACTGATCTCCCAGGAAAAGCTCAAAGCAAACCACAAACAATGAGAAAATTTACTCTTCTTGTACTTAAGTCGGCATTGTGCCTTTTGTATTAAATCACGACGCAATTTCCGTGTTTCATCGTCAATGTGAAGGTCCAAGGCACAGAGTAAAGCTGCAGTAGTGCACCGGAATCTAATACAGATCTCCCAGGAAACGCTTAAAGCAAACCACAAACAATGAGAAGAGTCAGCCTTCCTGTACTTATGTCGGCACTGTGCCTTTTGTATTAAATCCCGACTCTATTTCTGTGTTTCATCGTCAATGTGAAGGTCCAAGGTATAGAGTAAAGCTGCAGTAGTGCGTCGGATTCCAATACTGATCTCCCAGGAAACGCTCAAAGCAAACCACAAACAATGAGAAGATTTACTCTTCTTGTACTTAAGTCGGCATTGTGCCTTTTGTATTAACTCCCGACGCAATTTCTGTATTTCATCGGCAATATGAAGGTCCAAGGGGTGGAGTGAAGTTGCAGTAGTGCATCGGAATCAAATACTGATCTCCCACGATATGCTCAAAGCTAACCACAAACAATGAGAAATACTACTCTTCGTGTACTTTAGAAGGCATAGTGACTTTTGTATTCAGTCCCGACATAATTTCTGAGTTTCATCGTCAATGTGAAGGTCCAAGGGATAGAGTAAATCCGTAGATGTGCTTCGGAATCTAATACAGATCTCCCATGAAACGCTCAAAGCAAACAACAAACAATGAGAAGATTTACTCTTCTTGTACTTAAGTCGACATTGTGCGTTTTGTATTAAATCTCGACGCAATTTCTGTGTTTCACCGTCAATGTGAAGGTCCAAGGGATAGAGTAAAGCTGACGTTATGCTTCGGAATCTAATACAGATTTCCCAGGAAACGCTTAAAGCAAACCACAAACAATGAGAAGAGTCAGCCTTCCTGTACTTATGTCGGCACTGTGCCTTTTGCATTAAATCCCGACGCTATTTCTGTGTTTCATCGTCAATGTGAAGGTCCAAAGTATAGAATAAAGCTGCAGTAGCGCATCGGAATCTAATACTGATCTCCCAGGAAACGCTCAAAGCAAACTACAAAATATGAGAAGATTTACTCTTCTTGTGCTTAAGTCGTCATTGTGCCTTTTGAATGAAATCCTGAGGAAATTTCTGTGTTTCATCGTCAATGTCGTGGTGCAAGGGATAGAGTGAAGATACAGTACTGCATTGGATTCTAATACTGATCTCCCAGGAAACGCTCAAAGCAAACAACAAACAATGAGAAGATTTACTCTTCTTGTACTTAAGTTGGCATTGTGAATTTTGTATTAAGTCCGGACGCTATTTCTGTGTTTCATCGTCAATGTGAAGGTGCAAGGGATGGAGTAAATCTGCAGTAGTTCATCGGATTCTAATACTGATCTCCCAGGAAACGCTCAAAGCAAACAACAAACAATGAGAAGATTTACTCTTCTTGTACTTAAGTTGGCATTGTGAATTTTGTATTAAATCCCGACGCAATTTCTGTGTTTCGTTGTCAATGTGAAGGTCTAAGGAACAAACTAAAGCTGCAGTAGTGCATCGGAATGTAATACTGATCTCCCACGAACCGATCAATGCAACTCACAAACAATGAGAGGATTCACACTTCTTCTACTTAAGTCGGCATTGTGCATTTGGTATTAAATCCCGACGCAATATCTGTATTTCATCGCAAACGTGAAGGTCCTAGGGATACATTCAACCTGATGTGGTGCATCGAAATCTATTACTGGTCTCCCAGGAAAAGCTGAAAGCAAACCACAAGCAATGAGAAGACTTACTCTTCTTGTACCTAATTCGCCATTGTGCCTGATGTATTAAATCATGACGCAATTTCTGTATTTCATCGTAAACGTGAAGGTCCAAGGGATACAGTAAACCCGATGTGGTGCATCTAAATCTAATACTGGTCTCACAGGAAACGCTAATAGCAAACCACAACCAATGAGAAGATTTACTATTCTTGTACTTAAGTCGTCATTGTGCCTTTTGTATTAAAACCCGACGCAATATCTGTGTCTCATCATCAATGTGAAGGTCCTAGGGATAGAGTAAAGATGCAGTACTGCATCGGAATCTAAACTGATAACCCAGGAAACGCCCAAAGCAAACCACAAACAATGGGAGGATTTATTCCTCTTGAACTTAAGTCGGCATTGTGCGTTTTGTATTAAATCCCGACACAATTTCTGTGTTTCATCGTCAATGTGAAGGTCCAAGGGATGGAGTACAGCTGCAGTAGTGCATCGGGATCTAATACTGATCTCCCAGGAAATGCTCAAAGCAAACCACAAACATTGAGAAGCTTTACTCTTCTTGTACTTAAGTCGGCATTGTGCATTTTGTATTAAATCCCGACGCAATTTCTGTGTTTCATCGTCAATGTGGAGGTACAAGGTATAGAGTAAAGCTGCAGTAGTGCATCGGAGTCAAATACTGATCTCACAGAAACGCTCAAAGCAAAATACAAACAACGAGAAATTTACTCTTCTTGTACTGAAGTCGGCATTGTGCCTTTTGTATTAAATCCCGATGCAATTTCTGTGCCTCATCGTCAATGTGGAGGTCTAAGGGATGGAGTAAAGCTGAAGTAGTGCATCGGAATCTAATTCTGATATTCCAGCAGGCGCACAAAGCAAACCACAAACATGAGACGATTTACTTTTCTTGTACTTAAGTCGTCATTGTGCCTTTTGTATTAAATCCCGACGCAATGTCTGTGTTTCATCGTCAGTAAGAAAGTCCAAGGGATAGAGTAAAGATGCAGTAGTGCATCGGAACCTAATGCTGATCTCCCAGGAAACGCTCAAAGCAAACTACATACAATGAGAAGATTTATTCTTCTTGTACTTAAATCGGCATTGTGCCTTTTGTATTAGTTCCCAACGCAATTTCTGTATTTCATCGTGAATGTGAAATTCCAAGGGATAGAGTAATGCTGCAGTTGTGCTTCGAAATCTAATACTGATCTACCAGTAAACGCACAAAGCAAACCACAAACATTGAGAAGATTTACTGTTCTTGTACTTAAGTCGGCATTTTGCTTTTTGTATTAAATCCCGAAGCAATTTCTGTATTTCATCGTCAATGTGAAGGTCCAAGGGATAGAGTAAAGCTGCAGCAGTGCATCGCAATTTAATACTGATCTCCCAGGAAACGCTCAAACCAAACCACAAACAATGAGAAGATTTGCTCTTCTTGTATTGAACACGGCATTGAGCATTTTTTATTAAATCCCGAAGCTATTTCCGTGTTTCATCGTCAATGTGAAGGTCCAAGGGATAGAGTAGAGCTGCAGTAGTGCATCGGAATCTAATACTGATCTCCCAGGAAACGCTCAAAGCAAACCACAAACAATGAGAAGATTTACTCTTCTTGTCCTTAAGTTGGCATTGTAAAATTTGTATTAAATCCGGACGCAATTTCTATTTTTCATCGTCATTGTGAAGGTGCAAGGGATGGAGTAAAGATGCAGTAGTGAATCGGAATCTAATACTGATCTCTCAGCAAACGCACAAAGCAAACCATATTCAATGAGAAGTTTTACTCTCCTTGTACTTAAGTCGGCATTGTGCCCTTTGTAACAAATCGCTACGCAATATCAGTGTTTCATCGCCATTGTGAAGGTATAAGGGATAGAGTAAAGCTGCGGTAGTGCATCGGAATCTAATACTGATCTCCCAGGAAACGCTCAAAGCAATCCACAAACAATGATAAGTTTTATTCCTCTTGTACTTACGTCGGTATTGAACCTTTTGTATTAAAGCCCGACGCAATTTCTGTGTTTCATCGTCAATGTGAAGGTCCAAGGGATAGAGTAGAGCTGCACTAGAACATCGGAATCAAATACTGATCTCCCAGGACATGCTAAAAGCAAACCACTAACAATGAGAAGATTTACTCTTCTTGATCTTCAGTCGGCATTGTGCCTTTTGTATTAAATCCGGTTGCAATTTCTGCGTTTCATCGTCAATGTGAAGGTGCAAGGGATGGAGTAAAGCTGCAGTAGTGATTCGGAATCTAATACTGATCTCCCAGAAACGCTCAAAGCAACCACAAACATCGAGAAGATTTATTCTTCTTGTACTTAAGTCGGCATTGTTGCTTTTGTATTGAATCCCGACGCAATTTCTGTGTTTCGTCGACAATGTGAAGGTCTAAGGGATAGAGTAAAGCTGCAGAAATGCAACGGAATCTAATACTGATCTCCCAGGAAACGCACAAAGCATACCACACACAATGAGAAGATTTACTCTTCTTGTACTTATGTTGTCATTGTGCCTTTTGTATAAATCCCGACGCAATATCTGTGCTTCATCACCAATGTGAAGGTCCAAGGGATAGAGTAAAGATGCAGTAGGGCATCGGAATCTAATACTGATCCCCCAGGAATCGCTCAAAGCAAATCACAAACAATGAGAAGATCTACTCTTCCTGTACTTAAGTCGGCATTGTGCCCTTTGTACTATGTCTTGACGCTATTTCTGTGTTTCATCGTCAATGTGAAGGTCCAAGGGATAGAGTAAAGATGCAGTAGTGCATCGGAATCTAATACTGATCTCCCAGGAAACGCTCAAAGCAAACCAGAAACAATGAGAAGATTTACTCTTCTTGTACTTAATTCGGCATTGTGCCTTTTGTATTAAATCCCGACGCAATTTCTATATTTCATGGTAAACGTGAAAGTCCAAGGAATACAGTAAACCTGATGTGGTGCATCGAAATCTAATACTGGTCTCCCAGGAAACGCTGAAAGCAAACCACAAACAATGAGAAGATTTACACTTCTTGTGCTTAAGTCGGCATTGTGCCTTTTGTATTAAATCCTGACGCAATATCTGTGTTCCATCGTCAATGTGAAGGTCCAAGGGATAGAGTAAAGGTGCAGTAGTGAATCGGAATATAATACTGATCTCCCAGGAAACGCTCAAAGTAAACCACAAACAATGAGAAGATTTACTCCTTTTTACTTAAGTCGGCATTGTGCTTTTTGTATTAAATCCCGACGCAATTTCTATGTTTCATCGTCAATGAGAAGTCCCAGGGATAGAGTAGAGCTGCAGTAGTGCATTGGAATCTAATACTGATCTCCCAGGAAATGCTCAAAGCTAAACTCAAACAATGAAAAGATTTACTCTTCTTGTACTTAAGTCAGCATTGTGCCTTTTGAATTAAATCCCGACGCAATTTCTTTTATTACATCGTAATCGTGATGGTCGAAGGGATAGAGTAATCCTGATGTGGTGCATCGAAACCTAATTCAGGGCTCCCAGGAAACGCTGAAAACAAACCACAAACAATGAGAAGATTTACTCTTCTTGTACTAAAACCGTCATTGTGCCTTTTGTATTAAATCCAGATGCAAATTCTATGTTTCATTGTCAATGTGAAGGTCCAAGGGATAGAATCAAGCTGCAGTATTGCATCGGATTCTAATTCAGATATCCCAGGAAAGGCTCAATTCAAGCCACAAACAATGAGAAAATTTACACTTCTTGTGCTTAAGTCGGCATTGTGCCCTTTGTATTAAATCCCCACGCAATTTCTGTTTTTTATCGTCAATGTGAAGGTGCAAGGGATGGAGTAAAGCAGCATTAGTGCATCGGAATCTAATACTGATCTTCCAGCAAATCACAAAGCAAACCCTAAACAATGAGAAGATTTACTCTCCTTGTACTTAAATCGGCATTGTGCCTTTTGTAACAAATCCCAACGAAATATCAGTGCTTCATCGCTAATGTGAAGGTCCAAGGGATAGAGTAAAGATGCAGTAGTGCATCGGAATCTAATACTGATCTCCCAGGAAACACTCAAAGCAAACCAGAAACAATGAGAAGATTTACTCTTCTTGTACGTAATTCGGCATTGTGCCTTTTGTATTAAATCCCGACGCAATTTCTACATTTCACGGTAAACGTGAAAGTCCACGGGATACAGTAAACCTGATGTGGTGCATCGAAATCTAATACTGGTCTCCCAGGAAACGCTCAAAGCAAACCAGAAACATTGAGAAGATTTACTCCCATTGTACTTAAGTCAGCATTGTGCGTTTTGTATTAAATCCCGACGCAATTTCTGTGTTTCATCGTCAATGTGAAGGTACAAGCGATAGAGTAAAGCTGCAGTAGTGCATCGGAATGTAATACTGATCTCGCAGGAAGCGCTCAAAGCAAACCACAAACAACGAGAAGATTTACTCATCTTGTACTCAATTCTTCATTCTGCATTTTGTGTTAAATCCCGACGCAATTTCTGTGTTTCATCGTCAATGTGGAGGTCCAAGGGATAGAGTAAAGCAGCAGTAGTGCATCGGAATCTAATAATTATCTCCCAGGAAACGCTCAAGCAAACCAGAACCAATGAGAAGATTTACTCTTCCTGTACTTAAGTCGGCATTGTGCCTTTTGTATTAAATCCCGACGCAATTTCTGTATTTCGTCGTAATCGTGAAGGTCCAAGGCATACAGTAAACCTGATGTGGTGCATCTAAATCTAATACTGGTCTCTCAGCAAACCCTCAAAGCAATCAATGTGAAGATTTACTTTTCATGTACTTAAGTTGGCATTGTGCTTTTTGTATTAAATCCCGAGGCAAATTCTGTGTTTCGTCGTCAGAGTGAAGGTCCAAGGGATAGAGTAAAGATGCATTGGTGCATAGGAATCTAGTACTGATCTCCCAGGAAACGCTCGAAGCAAACCACAGACAATGAGATGATTTACTCTTCTTGTACTTAAGTGGGCATTGTGCCTTTTGTATTAAATCCCGACGCAAATTCTGTGTTTCATCGTCAATGTGAAGGTCCAAGGGATAGAGTCAAGCTGCAGTATTGCATCGGATTCTAATACTGATATCCCAGGAGAGGTTCAATTCAAACCACAAACAATTTGAAAATTTACACTTCATGTGCTTATGTTGGCATTGTACCTTTTGTATTAAATCCCCACGTAATTACTGTGTTTTATCGTCAATGTGAGGGTCCCAGGGATACAGTAAAGCTGCAGTATTGCATCGCAATCTAATACTGATCTCCCAGGAATCGCTCAAAACAAACCACAAACAGTGAGAAGATTTACTCTTCTTGTACTTAAGTCGGCATTGTGCTTTATGTATTAAATCCCGACGCAATTTCTGTGTTTTATCGTCAATGTGAAGGTCCAAGGAATAGAGTAAGGCTGCAGTAGTGCATCGGAAACTAACACTGATCTCCAAGGAAATGCTCAAAGCAAACCACATACAATGAGAAGATTTACTCCTCTTAAACTTAAGTCGGCATTGTGCCTATTATATTAAATCCCCACGCAATATCTGTATTTCATCGTAAACGTGAAGGTCCAAGGGATACAGTAAACCTGATGTGGTGCATCTAAATCTAATACTGGACTCTCAGCAAACCCTCAAAGCAATCAATGTGAAGATTTACTCTTCTTGTACTTAAGTTGGCATTGTGCCTTTTGTATTAAGTCCCGACGCAATTTCTGAGTTTCATCGCCAATGTGAAGGTCCAAGGGATAGAGTAAAGCTGCAGTAGTGCTTCGGAATCTAATACCGATCTCTCAGGAAACGCTCAGAGGAAACCACAAACAATGAGAAGGTTTACACTTCTTGTACTTAAGTCAGCATTGTGCATTTTGTTTTAAATCCCGACGCAATTTCTGTGATTCATCGTCAATGTGAAGGTCCAAGGGATAGAGTAAAGCAGCAGTAGTGCATCGGAATCTGATACTGATCTCCAAGGAAACGATCAAGCAAACCAGAAACAATGAGAAGATTTATTCTTATTGTACTTAAGTCGGCATTGTGCCTTTTGTATTAAATCCCGACGCAATTTCTGTATTTCGTCGTAATCCTGAAGGTCCAAGAGATACAGTTAACCTGATGTGGTGCATCGATATCTATATCTGGGCTCCCAGGAAACGCAGAAATCAAACCACAAACAAAGAGAAGATTTCCTTTTCTTGTACTTAAGCCGTCATTGTGCCTTTTATATTAAATCCCGAGGCATATTCTGTGTTTTATCGTCAATCTGAAGGTCCAAGGGATAGAGTAATGCTGCAGTAGTGCTTCGGAATCTAATACCGATCTCTCAGGAAACGCTCAAAGAAAACCACAAACAATGAAAAGATTTACACTTCTTGTTCTTGAGTCGGCATTGTGCCTATTACATTAAATCCCGACGCAATACCTGTATTTCATCGTAAACGTGAAGGTCCAAGGGATACAGTAAACCTCATGTGGTGCATCGAAGTTAAATACTGGTATCTCAGGAAACCCTCAAAGTGAACCACAATCAGTGAGAAGATTTACTCTTCTTGTACTTAAGTCGGCATTGCGCCTTTTGTATTAAATCCCGACCCAATTTCTGTGTTTCATCGCCAATGTGAAAGTCCAAGGGATAGAGTAAAGCTGCAGTAGTGCTTCGGAATCTAATACCGATCTCTCAGGAAACGCTCAAAGAAAACCACAAACAATGAGAAGATTTGCACTTCTTGTAGTTATGTCGGCGTTGTGCCTTTTGTATTAAATCCCGGCGCAATTTCTATGTTTCATCGTCAGTGTGAAGTCCCACGGATAGAGTAAAGCTGCAGTAGTGCATGGGAATCTAATACTGATCTCCCAGGAAATGCTCAAAGCTAACCTCAAACAATGAGAAGGTTTACCCTTCTTGTACTTAAGTCGGCATTGTGCCTTTTGTATTAAATCCCGACGCAATTTCTGTATTTCATCGTAATCGTGATGGTCTAAGTGATACAGTAAACCAGATGTGGTGCATCGAAATCTAATACAGGGCTCCCAGGAAACGCTGAAAGCAAACCACAAACAATGAGAAGATTTGCTCTTCTTGTACTTAAACCGTCGTTGTGCCTTTTGTACTAAATCTCGAGGCAAATTCTGTGTTTCATCGTCAATTTGAAGGTCCAGGGGATAGAGTCAAGCTGCAGTATTGCATCGGATTCTAATACTGATATCCCAGGAAAGGCTCAATTCAAACCACAAACAATGAGAAAATTTACACTTCTTGTGCTTAAGTCGGCATTGTGCCTTTCGTATTAAATCCCCACGCAATTTCTGTGTTTCACTGACAATGTGAAGGTGCAAAGGATGGAGTAAAGCTGCATTAGTGCTACGGAATCTAATACTGATCTCCCAGCAAATCACAAAGCAAACCATAAACAATGAGCAGATTTACTCTTCTTGTACTTAAATCGGCATTGCGCTTTTTTAACAAATTCCAACGCAATATCAGTGTTTCACCGTCAATGTGAAGGTCCAAGGGACAGAGTAAAGCTGCAGTAGTGCATCGGAATCTAATACTGATCTCCCAGGAAGCGCTCAAAGCAAACCACAAACAATGAGATGATTTACTCTTCTTGTAGTCAAGTCGGCATTGTGCATTTTGTGTAAAATCCCGACGCAATTTCTGTGTTTCATCGTCAATGTGAAGGTCCAAGGGATAGAGAAAATCAGCAGTAGTGCATCGGAATCTAATACTGATCTCCCAGGAAGCGCTCACAGCAAACCAGTAAAATGAGAAGATTTACTCTTCTTGTACTTAAGTCGGCAATGTGCCTTTTGTATTAAATCCCGACGCAATTTCTGTATTTCATCGTAAACGTGAAGGTCCAAGGGATACAGTAAACCTGATGTGGTGCATCTAAATCTAATACCGGTCTCTCAGCAAACCCTCAAAGCAATCAATGTGAAGATTTACTCTTCTTGTACTTAAGTCGGCATTGTGCCTTTTGTATTAAATCCCGACGCAATTTCTGTATTTCATCGTAGTCGTGATGGTATAAGGGATACAGTAAACCTGATGTTGATCATCGGTATCTCATTCTGGGATCCCAGGAAACGCTGAAAGCAAACCACAAACAAAGAGAAGATTTCCTCTTCTTGCACTTAAGCCGTCAATGTGCGTTTTGTATTAAATCACGAAGCAATTTCTGTGTTTCATCGTCAATGTGAAGGTCCAAGGGATAGTGTAAAGATGCAGTAGTGCATAGGAATCTTACACTGATCTCCCAGGAAGCGATCGAAGCACACCACATATAATAAGAAGATTTACTCTTCTTGCACTTCAGTCGACATTGTGCCTTTTGTATTAAATCCTGAGGCAATTTCTTTGTTTTATCGTAAATGTGAAGGTCCAAGGGATAAAGATGCAGTAGTGCATCGACACCAAATACTGATCTCCCAGGAAACGCTGATTGAAAACCACAAACAATGAGAAGATTTACTCTTCTTGTACTTAACCCGTAATTGTGCATTTTGTATTAAATCCCGAGGCAAATTCTGTGTTTCGTCGTCAGTGTGAGGGTCCAAGGGATAGAGTAAAGATGCATTAGTGCATAGGAATCTAGTACTGATCTCCCAGGAAATGCTCGAAGCAAACCACAAAGAATGAGCAGATTCACTCTTCTTGTACTTAAGTTGGCATTGTGCCTTTTGTATTAAGTCCCGATGCAATTTCTGTGTTTCATCGTCAATGTGAAGGTCCAAGGGATTGAGTCAAGCTGCAGTATTGCATCGGATTCTAATACTGATATCCCAGGAGAGGCTCAATTCAAACCATAAACAATGAGAAAATTTACACTTCATGTGCTTAAGTCGGCATTGTGCCTTTTGTATTAAATCCCCCGTAATTACTGTGTTTCATCGTCAATGTTGGGGTCCCAGGGATACAGTAAAGCTGCAGTATTGCATCGCAATCTAATACTGATCTCACAGGAAACGCTCAAAACAAACCACAAACAATGAGAAGATTTACTCTTCTTGTACTTAAGTCGGCATTGTGCCTTTTGTATTAAATCCCGACGCAATTTCTATGTTTTATCGTCTATGTGAAGGTCCAAGGAAAAGGGTAAGGCTGCAGTAGTGCATCGGAATCTAACACTGATCTCCCAGGAAATGCTCAAAGCAAACCACATACAATGAGAAGATTTACTCCTCTTAAACTTAAGTCGGCATTGTGCCTATTATATTAAATCACCACGCAATATCTGTATTTCATCGTAAACGTGAAGGTCCAAGGGATACAGTAAACCTGATGTGGTGCATCTAAATCTAATACTGGACTCTCAGCAAACCCTCAAAGCAATCAATGTGAAGATTTACTCTTCTTGTACTTAAGTTGGCATTGTGCCTTTTGTATTAAGTCCCGACGCAATTTCTGTGTTTCATCGCCAATGTGAAGGTCCAAGGGATAGAGTAAAGCTGCAGTAGTGCTTCGGAATCTAATACCGATCTCTCAGGAAACGCTCAGAGGAAACCACAAACAATGAGAAGGTTTACACTTCTTGTACTTAAGTCAGCATTGTGCTTTTTGTTTTAAATCCCGACGCAATTTCTGTGTTTCATCGTCAATGTGAAGGTCCAAGGGATAGAGTAAAGCAGCAGTAGTGCATCGGAATCTGATACTGATCTCCCAGGAAACGATCAAGCAAACCAGAAACAATGAGAAGATTTATTCTTCTTGTTCTTAAGTCGGCATTGTGCCTTTTGTATTAAATCCCGACGCAATTTCTGTATTTCGTCGTAATCCTAAAGGTCCAAGAGATACAGTTAACCTGATGTGGTGCATCGATATCTATATCTGGGCTCCCAGGAAACGCAGAAATCAAACCACAAACAAAGAGAAGAATTCCTTTTCTTGTACTTAAGCCGTCATTGTGCCTTTTATATTAAATCCCGAGGCCAATTCTGTGTTTTATCGTCAATCTGAAGGTCCAAGGGATAGAGTAATGCTGCAGTAGTGCTTCGGAATCTAATACCGATCTCTCAGGAAACGCTCAAAGAAAACCACAAACAATGAGAAGATTTACACTTCTTGTTCTTGAGTCGGCATTGTGCCTATTACATTAAATCCCGACGCAATATCTGTATTTCATCGTAAACGTGAAGGTCCAAGGGATACAGTAAACCTGATGTGGTGCATCGAAGTTAAATACTGGTATCTCAGGAAACCCTCAAAGTAAACCACAATCAGTGAGAAGATTTACTCTTCTTGTACTTAAGTCGGCATTGCGCCTTTTGTATTAAATCCCGACCCAATTTCTGTGTTTCATCGCCAATGTGAAAGTCCAAGGGACAGAGTAAAGCTGCAGTAGTGCTTCGGAATCTAATACCAATCTCTCAGGAAACGCTCAAAGAAAACCACAAACAATGAGAAGATTTGCACTTCTTGTAGTTATGTCGGCGTTGTGCCTTTTGTATTAAATCCCGGCGCAATTTCTATGTTTCATCGTCAGTGTGAAGTCCCACGGATAGAGTAAAGCTGCAGTAGTGCATGGGAATCTAATATTGATCTCCCAGGAAATGCTCAAAGCTAACCTCAAACAATGAGAAGGTTTACTCGTCTTGTACTTAAGTCGGCATTGTGCCTTTTGTATTAAATCCCGACACAATTTCTGTATTTCATCGTAATCGTGATGGTCTAAGTGATACAGTAAACCTGATGTGGTGCATCGAAATCTAATACAGGGCTCCCAGGAAACGCTGAAAGCAAACCACAAACAATGAGAAGATTTGCTCTTCTTGTACTTAAACCGTCGTTGTGCCTTTTGTACTAAATCTCGAGGCAAATTCTGTGTTTCATCGTCAATTTGAAGGTCCAGGGGATAGAGTCAAGCTGCAGTATTGCATCGGATTCTAATACTGATATCCCAGGAAAGGCTCAATTCAAACCACAAACAATGAGAAAATTTACACTTCTTGTGCTTAAGTCGGCATTGTGCCTTTCGTATTAAATCCCCACGCAATTTCTGTGTTTCACCGACAATGTGAAGGTGCAAAGGATGGAGTAAAGCTGCATTAGTGCTACGGAATCTAATACTGATCTCCCAGCAAATCACAAAGCAAACCATAAACAATGAGCAGATTTACTCTTCTTGTACTTAAATCGGCATTGCGCTTTTTTAACAAATTCCAACGCAATATCAGTGTTTCATCGTCAATGTGAAGGTCCAAGGGATAGAGTAAAGCTGCAGTAGTGCATCGGAATCTAATACTGATCTCCCAGGAAGCGCTCAAAGCAAACCACAAACAATGAGATGATTTACTCTTCTTGTAGTCAAGTCGGTATTGTGCATTTTGTGTAAAATCCCGACGCAATTTCTGTGTTTCATCGTCAATGTGAAGGTCCAAGGGATAGAGAAAATCAGCAGTAGTGCATCGGAATCTAATAATGATCTCCCAGGAAGCGCTCAAAGCAAACCAGAAACAATGAGAAGATTTACTCTTCTTGTACTTAACCCGTAATTGTGCATTTTGTATTAAATCCCGAGGCAAATTCTGTGTTTCGTCGTCAGTGTGAGGGTCCAAGGGATAGAGTAAAGATGCATTAGTGCATAGGAATCTAGTACAGATCTCCCAGGAAATGCTCGAAGCAAACCTCAAAGAATGAACAGATTTACTCTTCTTGTACTTAAGTTGGCATTGTGCCTTTTGTATTAAATCCCCCGTAATTACTGTGTTTCATCGTCAATGTCAGGGTCCCAGGGGTACAGTAAAGCTGCAGTATTGCATCGCAATCTAATACTGATCTCCCAGGAAACGCTCAAAACAAACCACAAACAATGAGAAGATTTACTCTTCTTGTACTTAAGTCGGCATTGTGCCTTTTGTATTAAATCCCGACGCAATTTCTATGTTTTATCGTCTATGTGAAGGTCCAAGGAATAGGGTAAGGCTGCAGTAGTGCATCGGAATCTAACACTGATCTCCCAGGAAATGCTCTAAGCAAACCACATACAATGAGAGTTTTACTCCTCTTAAACTTAAGTCGGCGTTGTGCCTATTATATTAAATTACGACGCAATATCTGTATTTCATCGTAAACGTCAAGGTCCAAGGGATACAGTAAACCTGATGTGGTGCATCTAAATCTAATACTGGTCTCTCAGCAAACCCTCAAACCAATCAATGTGAAGATTTACTCTTCTTGTACTTAAGGCAGCATTGTGCATTTTGTTTTTAAATCCCGACGCAATTTCTGTGCTTCATCGTCAATGTGAAGGTCCAAGGGATAGAGTAAAGCAGCAGTAGTACACCGCAATCTAATACTGATCTCCCAGGACACGATCAAGCAAACCAGAAACAATGAGAAGATTTATTCTTTTTGTACTTAAGTCGGCATTGTGCTTTTTGTATTGAATCCGGATGCAATTTCTGTATTTCGTCGTAATCCTGAAGGTCCAAGGGATACAGTGAACCTGATGTGGTGCATCGATATCTAATACTGGGCTCCCAGGAAACGCTGAAATCAAACCACAAACAAAGAGAAGATTTTCTCTTCTTGTACTTACGCCGTCATTGTGCCTTTGTATTAAATCCCAAAGCAATTTCTGTGTTTCATCGTCAATGTGAAGGTCCAAGGGATAGAGTAAGGATGCAGTAGTGCTGAGGAATCTACTACTGATCTCCCAGGAAGCGCTCTGGGCAAACCACAAATAATAAGAAGATTTACTCTTCCTGTACTTAAGTCGACATTGTGCCTTTTGTGTTAAATCCTGAGGCAATTTCTGTGTTTTATCGTAAATGTGAAGGTCCAAGGGATAAAGATGCAGTTGTGCATCGGAACCAAATACTGATTTCCCAGGAGACGCTCAAAGCAAACCACAAACAATGAGAAGATTTACTCTTCTTGTACTTAAGCCGTCATTGTGCCTTTTACTTTAAATCCCGAGGCAAATTGTGTGTTTCATCGTCAATGTGAAGGTCGAAGGGATAGAGTAGAGCTGCAGTAGAGCATCGGAATCAAACACTGATCTCCCAGGAAATGTACAAAGCAAACCACCCGCAATGAGAAGATTTACTCTCCTTATACTTAAGTTGGCAATGTGCCTTTTACATTAAATCCCGACGCAATATCTGTATTTCATCGTAAACGTGAAGGTCCAAGGGATACAGTAAACCTGATGTGGTACATCGAAATTTAATACTGGTATCTCAAGAAACCCTCAAAGCAAACCACAATCAATGAGGATATTTCCTCTTCTTGTACTTAAGTCGGCTTTGCGCCTTTTGTATTAAATCCCGACGCGATATCTGTGTTTCATCGTCAATGTGAAGGTCTAAGGGATAGAGTAAAGGTCCGGTGGTGCATCCGAATCTAATACTGATCTCCCTGGAATCGCTCAAAACAAACCACAAACAATGAGAAGATTCACTCTTCTTGAACGTAAGTCCGCATTGTGAATTTTGTACTAATTCCCGACGCAATTTCTGTGTTTCATCGTCAATGTGAAGGTCCAAGGGATAGAGTAGAGCTGCAGTAGTGCGTCGGAAGCTAATACTGGTCTCCCAGGAAATGCTCAAAGCAAACCACAAACAATGACAAGACTTACTCTTCTTGTACATAAGAAGGCATTGTGCCTTTTGTATTAAATCCCGACGCAATCGTCAATGTGAAGGTGCAAGGGGCAGAGTAAAGCTGCAGTAGTGCATCGGCATCTAATACTGACCTCCCAGGACACCCTCAAAGTAAACCACAAACATTGAGATCTAATACTCTTCTTGTACTTAAGTCGGCATTGTGCCTTTTGTTTTAAATCCCAACGCAATTTCTGTGTTTCTCCGTCAATGTGAAGTTCCAATGGATAGAGTAAAGATGCAGTAGTGCAACGGAGTCTAATACTGATCGCCCAGGAAACGCTCAAAGCAAACCACAAACAATGAGAAGATTTACTCTTCTTGTACTTAAGTCGGCATTGTGCCTTTTGTATTAATTCCCGACGCAATTTCTGTGTTTCATTGTCAATGTGAAGGTCCAAGGGATAGAGTGACGCTGCAGTAGTGCTTCGGAATCTAATGCTGATCTCCCAGGAAACGCTCCAAGCATACTAGCAATAATGAGAAGATTTACTCTTCTTGTACTTAAGTCAGCATTAGGCCTTTTGTATTAAGTCCCGACCCAATTTCTATGTTTCATCGTCATTGTGAAGGTCCAAGGGATAGAGTAAAGCTGCAGTTGAGCTTCGGAATCGAATACTGATCTACCAGGAAACGCTCAAAGCAAACAACAAACAATGAGAAGATTTACTCTTCTTGTACTTAAGTCGGCATTGTGCCTTTTGTATTATAAATCGACGCTATTACTGTGTTTCATCGTCAATGTGAAGGTGCAAGGGATAGAGTAAAGCTGCAGTAGTGCATCGGAATCTAATACTGATCTCCCAGCAAACGCGCAAAGCAGACCACAAACAATGAGAAGATTTACTCTTCTTGTACTTCAGTCGGCATTGTGCCTTTTGTATTAAGTACCGACGCAATTTCTGTCTTTCATCGCCAATGTGAGGGTCCAAGGGATACAGTAAAGCCGCAGTAGTGCATCGGAATCTAATTCTGATCTACGAGGAAACGCCCAAAGCAAGCCAGAAACAACGTGCAGATTTACTCTTCTGGTACTGATGCCGGCATTGTGCTTTTTGTATTAAATCCCTACGAAATTTCTGTGTTTCATCGTCAATGCGAACGTCAAATGGATAGAGTAAAGCAGCAGTAGTGCATGGGAATCTAATACTGATCTCCTAGGAAACGCTGAAAGCAAACCACAAACAATGAGAAGATTTACTCCTCTTTTACTTAAGTTGGCATAGTGCCTTTTTTATCAAATCCCAACGCAATTCCTGTGTTCAATCGTCAATGTGAAGGTCCAAGGGATAGAGTGAAGCTGCAGTAGTGCATCGGAATGTAATACTGATCTCCCAGGAAACGCTCAAAGCAAACCACAAACAATGAGAAGATTTACTCTTCTTGTACTTTAGTCGGCATTGTTCCTTTTGTATTAAACCTGACACAACTTCTGTCGTTCATCGTCAATGTGAATATCCAAGGGATAGAGTAAAGCTGCAGTAGTGCATCGGAATCCAATACCAATCACCCAGGAAACGCTCATAGCAAACCACAAACAATGTGAAAATTTCCTCCTGTTGTACTAAAGTCGGCATAGTGAATTTTGTATCAAATCCCGATGAAATTTCTGTGTTTTATCGCCTATGTGAAGGTCAAACGGATAATGCTGCAGTAATGCATTAGAATCTAATATTGATCTCCCAGGAAACGCTCATAGAAAACCACAAACAATGAGAAGATTTTCTCTTCTTGTACTTAGGTCGGTATTGTGCCTTTTGTATTAAATCTGGACGCAAATTCGGTGTTTCATCGTCGATGTGAAGGTCTAAGGGATAGAGTTTATCTGCAGTAGTGCATCGGAATCTAATACTGATCTCCCAGCAAACGCACAATGCAAACCACAAACAATGAGAAGATTTACTCTTCTTGCACTTAAGTCGGCATTGTGGCCTTTGTATTAAATCCCGACGCTCTATCTGTGTTTCCTCGTCAATGTGAAGGTCTAAGGGATGGAGTAAAGCTGCAGTAGTGCATCGGAATCTAATACTGATCTCCCAGGAAATGCTGAAAGCAAACCACAAGCAGTGCGAAGATTTACTCTTCTTGTACTTAAGTCGGCATTGTGCATTTTGTATTAAATCCCGACGTAATTTCTGTATTTCATCGTCCATGTGAAGGTCCAAGGGGTAGAGTAAAGCTGCAGTAGTGTATCGGATTCTAATACTGATCCCCCGGGAATCGCTCAAAGAATACCACAAACAATGAGAAGATCTACTCTTCTTGTACTTAAGTCGGCATTGTGCCTTTTGTATTAAATCTCGTCGCAATACCAATGTTTCATCGTCAATGTGAAGGAACGAGGGATTGCGTAAAACTGGAGTAGTGCATCGGAATCTAATACTGATCTCCCCGGAAACGCTCAAAGCAAACCAGAAACAATGAGAAGATTTAGTCATCTTGTACTGAAGTCGGCAATGTGCCTTTTGTATTAAATCCCAACGAAATTTCTGTGTTTCATCGTCAATGCGAACGTCAAAGAGATGGAGTAAAGCTGCAGTAGTGCATCGGATTGTAATACTGATCTCCCAGGAAACGCTCAAAGCAAACCACAAACAATGAGAAGACTTACTCTTCTTGTACTTAAGTCGGCATTGTGCCTTTTGTATAAAACCTGACGCAATTTCTGTGTTTCATCGTCAATGTGAATATCCACGGGATAGAGTAAAGCTGCAGTAGTGCATCGGAATCTAATACAGATCTCCCAGGAAACGCACAAAGGAAACCACAAACAATGTTAAAATTTACTCCTGTTGTACTAAAGTCGGCCTTGGGCTTTTTGTATTAAATCCCGACGCAATTTCTGTGTTTCATCGTCTATGTGAAGGTCAAAAGGATAAAGCTGCAGTAGTGCTTCGGAATGTATTACTGATCTCCCAGGAAACGCTGAAAGCAAACCACTAACAATGAGAAGATTTACTCTTATTGTACTTAAGTAGGCATTGTGCCTTTTGTATTAAATCCAGAGGCAATTTCTGTGTTTCATCGTCAATGTGAAAGTGCAAGGGATGGAGTAAAACTGCAGTAGTGCATCGGAATGTAATACTGTTCTTACAGAAACGCTCAAATCAAACCACAAACAACGAGAGGATACAGTCTTCTTGTAAGTTAGTAAGCATTGTGCCTTTTGTATTAAATCGCGACGCAATTTCTGTGTTTCGCCGTCAATGTGAAGGTCTAAGGGATAGAGTAAAGCTGCAGTAGTGCATCGCAACCTAATACTGATCTCCGAGGAAACGCACAAAGCAAACCACAAACAATGAGAAGATTTACTCTTCTTGTACTTAATTTGCCATTGTGGCTTTTGATTTAATCCCGACGCAATTTCCGTGTTTCATTGTCAATGTGAAGGTCCAAGGGATAGAGTAAAGATGCAGTAGTGCATCGGAATCTAATACTGATCTCGCAGGAAACTCTCAAAGCAAACCTCAAACAATGAAAAGATTTAATCTTCTTGTACTTAAGTCGGCATTTTGCTTTTGGATTAAATACCGACGCAATTTCTGAGTTTCATAGTCAAAGTGAACGTCCAAGGGCTAGAGTAAATCTGCAGTAGTGCTTCGGAATCTATTACTGATCTCCCACGAAACGCCCAAAGCATACCAGAAACATTGAGAAGATTTACTCTTCTTATACTTAAGTCGGCATTGTGCCTTTTGTATTAAATCCCGACGCAATATCTGTGTTTCGTCGTCAATGTGAAGGTCCAAGGGATAGAGTAAAGCTGCAGTAGTGCATCGAAATGTAATACTGATATCCCAGGAAACGCTCAAAGCAAACCATAAAAAATGAGAGGATTTACTCTTCATGTACGTAAGTCGGCATTGTGCCATTTGAATTAAACCCTTATGCAATTTCTGTGTTTCATCATCAATGTGAATATGAAAGGGATAGAGTAAAGCTGCAATAGTGCATTGGAATCTAATACTGATCTCCCAGGAAACGCTCAAAGCAAACCACAAACAATGACGAGATTTACACTTCTTGTACTTTAGACGGCATTATGCCTTTTTTATTAAATCCCGACGCAATATGTGTATTTCATCGTCAATGTGAAGGTCCAAGGGATAGAGTAAAGCTGCAGTAGTGCATCGGAATGTAATACTGATCTCGCAGGAAACTCTCAAACCAAACCACTAACAATGAGAAGATTTACTCATCTTGTACCTATGTCTGCATTGTGCCTTTTCTATTAATTACCGACGCAATTTCTGTGTTTCATCGTCAATGTGAAGGTCCAACAGATAGAGTAAAGCTGCAGTAGTGCATCGGAATCTAATACTGATCTCCCAGGAAACGCTCAAAGCTAACCACAAACAATGAGAAGATTTACACTTCTTGCACTTAAGTCGGCATTATGCCTTTTGGTTTAATGCCCAACCCAATTTCTGTGTTTCTTCGTCAATGGGAAGTTCCAAGGGATAGAGTAAAGCTGCAGTGGTGCATCGGAATCTAATACTGATCTCCCAGGAACGCTCAAAGCAAATCAAAAACAATGAGAGGATTTACTTCTTTTGTTTTTTAGTCTTCATTGTGCCTTCTGTATAAAATCCCGACGCAAATTCTGAGTTTCATCGTCAATGCGAAGGTCAAAGGATAGAGTAAAGCATCACTAGTGCATAGGAATCTAATACTGATCTAACAGGAAACGCTCAAAGCAAAAGCACAAACAGTGAGGAGATTTACTCTTCTTGTACATAAGTCACCATTGTGCCTTTTGTATTAAATCCCAATGAAATTTCTGTGTTTCATCGTCAATCCGAACGTCAAAGGGATAGAGTAAAGATGCAGTAGTGCATCGAAATCTGATACTGATCTCCCAGGAAACGCTCAAAGCAAACCACAAACAATGAGGAGATTTACACTTCTTGTACTTCAGACGGCATTATGCCTTTTTTAATATATTCCGACGCAATATCTGTGATTCATCGTCAATGTGAAGGTCCAAGGAATAGAGTAAAGCTGCAGTAGTGCATCGGAATCTAATACTGATCCCGCAGGGAACTCTCAAAGCAAACCACTATCAATGAGAAGATTTACTCATCTTGTACCCATGTCTGCATTGTGCCTTTTCTATTAATTACCGACGCAATTTCTGTGTTTTATCGTCAATGTGAAGCTCCAAAAGATAGAGTAAAGCTGCAGTAGTGCATCGGAACCTAATACTGATATCTCAGGAAACGCTCAAAGCAAACCACAAACAATGAGAATATTTACTCTTCTTGTACTTAAGTCGGCATTGTGCCTTTTGTATTAAATCCCGACGAAATTTCTGTGTTTCATCGTCAATGTGATGGTCCAAGGGATACAGTAAAGCTGCAGTAGTGCATCTAAATCTAATACTGATTTCCCAGGAAATGTTACAAAGCAAACCACAAACAATGAGAAGATTCACTCTTCTTGTAATTAAGTCGGCATTGTGCATATTTTATTTAATCCCGACGAAATTACTGTGTTTCATCGTCAATGTGAAGGTCCAAGGGATAGAGTAAAGCTGCAGTAGTGCATCGGAATCTAATACTGATCACCCAGCAAACGCTCAAAGCAGACCACAAACAATGAGATGATTGACTCTTCTTGTACATAAGTAGGCATTGTGCCTTTTTTAATAAATCCCGACGCAAATTCTGAGTTTCATCGTCAATGCGAAGGTCAAAGGATAGAGTAAAGCATCACTAGTGCATAGGAATCTAATACTGATCTAACAGGAAACGCTCAAAGCAAAAGCACAAACAGTGAGGAGATTTACTCTTCTTGTACATAAGTCACCATTGTGCCTTTTGTATTAAATCCCAATGAAATTTCTGTGTTTCATCGTCAATCCGAACGTCAAAGGGATAGAGTAAAGATGCAGTAGTGCATCGAAATCTAATACTGATCTCCCAGGAACGCTCAAACCAAATCAAAAACAATGAAAAGATTTACTCCACCTGTACTTAAGTCGGCATTGTGCCTTTTGTATAAAATCTTGACGTAATTTCTGTATTTCATCGTCAGTGTGAAAGGCCAAGGGATAGAGTAAAGCTGCAGTAGTGCATCGGAATGTAATACTGATCACCCAGCATACGCTCAAAGCAGACCACAAACAATGAGAAGATTAACTCATCTTGTACTTAAGTCGGCATTATGCCTTTTGTATTAAAACCCCATTCAATTTCTGTGTTTCATCGTCAATGTGAAGGTCCAAGACATAGAGTAAAACTGCTGTAGTGCATCGGACACTAATACTGATCTCCCAGGAAACGCTCAAAGCAAAGCATAAACATTGAGAAGATTTACTCTCCTTGTACTTAAGTCCGCATTGCGACTTTTGTATTAAAACCTGACGGAATTTCTGTGTTTCATCGTGAATGCGAAGGTCCAAGGGATAGAGTAAAGCTGCATTAGTGGATCGGAATGTATTACTGATCACCCAGGAAACGCTCAAAGCTAACCACAAACAATGTGAAGATTTACTCCCCTTGTACTGAAGTCGGCATTGTGCCTTTTGTATTCAATCTAGACGCAATTTCTGTATTTCATCGTCAATAAGAAGGTCCACGAGATATAGTAAAGCTGCTGTAGTGCATCGGAATCTAATACTGATCTCCCAGGTAACGCTCAAATCAAACCTCAAACAATGAGAAGAATTACCTTTCTTGTAGTTTTCGGCATTGTGCCTCTTGTATTACACCCCAATCCAATTTCTGTGTTTCATCGTAAAAGTGAAGGTCCAACAGATAGAGTAAAGCTGCAGTAGTGCATTGGAATCTAATACTGATCTCCCAGGAAACGCTCAAAGCAAACCACAAACAATGAGGAGATTTACACTTCTTGTACTTCCGACGGCATTATGCCTTTTTTAATAAATTCCGACGCAATATGTGTGATTCATCGCCAATGTGAAGGTCCAAGGGATAGAGTAAAGCTGCAGTAGTGCATCGGAATCTAATACTGATCCCGCAGGGAACTCTCAAAGCAAACCACTAACAATGAGAAGATTTACTCATCTTGTACCCATGTCTGCATTGTGCCTTTTCTATTAATTACCGACGCAATTTCTGTGTTTTATCGTCAATGTGAAGCTCCAACAGATAGAGTAAAGCTGCAGTAGTGCATCGGAAGCTAATACTGATCTCCCAGGAAACTCTCAAAGCAAACCACAAACCATGGGAAGATTTACTCATCTTGTACCTAAGTCGGCATTGTGCCTTTTGTATTAAATCCGGACGCAATTTCTGTGTTTCATAGTCAATGTGAAGGTCCTAGGGATAGAATAAAGCTGCAGTAGTGCATCGGAATCTAATACTGATCTCTCAGGAAACGCTCAAAGCAAACCACAAACAATGAGAATACTTACTCTGCTTGTACTTAAGTCGGCATTGTGCCTTTTGTATTAAATCCCGACGAAATTTCTGTGTTTCATCGTCAATGTGATGGTCCAAGGGATACAGTAAAGCTGCAGTAGTGCATCTGAATCTAATACTGATTTCCCAGGAAATGTTACAAAGCAAACCACAAACAATAAGAAGATTCACTCTTCTTGTAATTAGTCGGCATTGTGCATATTTTATTTAATCCCGACGAAATTACTGTGTTTCATCGTCAATGTGAAGGTCCAAGGGATAGAGTAAAGCTGCAGTAGTGCATCGGAATCTAATACTGTTCTCCCAGGTAACGCTCAAATCAGACCACAAACATGAGAAGATATACTTTTCTTGTACTTAAGTCGGCATTGTGCCTTTTGTATTAAACCCCTATGCAATTTCTGTGATTCATCGTAAATGTGAAGGTCCAACCGATAGAGTAAAGCTGCAGTAATGCATCGGAATCTAATACTGATCTGCCAGGAAACGCTCAAAGCAGATAGAAACAATGAAAAGATTTACACTTCTTGTACTTAAGTTGGCATCATGCCTTTTGTATTACATCCCGACGCAATTTCTATGTTTCATCGTCAATGTGAATTTCCAATGGATAGAGTAAAGCTGCAGTAGTGCATCGGAATCTAATAGTGACTTACCAAGAAACGTTGAAAGAAACTACAAAAACGAGAAGATTGACTCTTCTTGTCCTTAAGTCAACATTGTGCCTTTTGTATTAAACACCAACGCATTTTCTATGTTTCATCGTCAATATTAAGGTCCAAGGGATTACGTAAAGCTGCATTAGTGCATCGGAATCTAATACTGATCTCCCAGGAAACGCTCAAAGCAAACCACAAATAGTGAGGAGATTTATTCTTAGTGTACTTAAGTCGGCATTGTGCATTTTGTATTAAATCCCGACGCAATTTCTGTGTTTCATCGTCAATGTGAAGGTCCAAGGGATAGAGTAAAGCTGCAGTAGTGCATCTGAATGTAATACTGATCTCCCAGGAAACGCTGAGAGCAAACCACAAATAATGAGGAGATTTATTCTTAGTGTACTTAAGTCGGCATTGTGCATTTTGTATTAAATCCCGACGCAATTTCTGTGTATCATCGTCAATGTGAAAGTCCATGGGATAGAGTAAAGCTGCAGTAGTGCATCGGAAGCTAATACTGATCTCCCAGGTTACGCTCAAAGCAAACCACAAACAACGAAAAGTTTTTCTCCTCTTGTACTGTAGTCGGCATTGTGTATTTGTATTAAAACCTGACGCAATTTCTGTGTTTCATCGTCAATGTGAACGTCAAAGGGATAGAGTAAACCTGCAGTAGTGCATCGGAATCTAATACTAATCACCCAGAAAACGCTGAAAGCAAACCACAAACAATGAGAAGATTTACTCCTCATGCTCTTAAGTCGGCATTGTAACTTTCGTATTAAATCCCGACGCAATTTCTGCGTCTCATCGTCAATGTGAAGGTCCAAGGGATACCGTAAAGCTGCAGTAGTACATCGGATTTATAATACCGATCTCCCAGGAAACACAGAAAGCAAACCACAAGCAATGAGAAGATTCCCTCATCTTGTACTTAAGTAAGCATTGTGCCTTTTTTAATAACTCCCGACGCAAATTCTGAGTTTCATCGTCAATGTGAAGGTCAAAGGGATAGAGTAAAGCTGCAATAGTGCATCGGAATCTAATACCGATCTCCCAGGAAACACTCAAAGCAAACCACAAACAATGAGAGGATTCTCTCTTCTTCTCCTTATGTAGGCATTGTGCATATTTGATTAAACTCCGACGCAATTTCTTAGTATCAACGTCAATGCGAATGTCAAAGGGATAGAGTAAAGCTGCAGCAGTGCATCGGAATCAAATACTGATCTCCCAGGAAACGCTCAAAGCAAACCACAGAAAACGAGAAGATTGACTCTTCTTGTACTTAGGTCGGCATTGTGCGTTTTGTATTAAATCCCGACGCAATAGCTGTGTTTCATCGTCAATGTGAAAGTCCAGGAGATAGAGTAAAGCTGCAATTTTGTTCGGAATCTAATACTGATCTCCCAGGAATCGCTCAAAGCAAAAGCACAAACAATGAGGAGATTGACTCTTCTTGTACTCAAGTCAGCATTCTGCCTTTTGTATTAAATCCCGACGCAATATCCTGTTTCGTCGTCAATGTGAAGGTCCAAGGCATATAGGAAAGCAGCAGTTGTGCATCAGAATCGAATACTGATTACCCAGGAAACGCTCAAAGCATACCGCGAACAATTACAAGATTGACTCTTCCTGTACTCAAGTCTGGATTATGCCTTTTGTATTAAATCCCGACGCAATTTCTGTGTTTCGCCGTCAATGTGAAGGTCTAAGGGATAGAGTAAAGCTGCAGTAGTGCATCGCAACCTAATACTGATCTCCGAGGAAACGCACAAAGCAAACCACAAACAATGAGAAGATTTACTCTTCTAGTACTTAATTTGCCATTGTGGCTTTTGATTTAATCCCGACGCAATTTCCGTGTTTCATTGTCAATGTGAAGGTCCAAGGGATAGAGTAAAGATGCAGTAGTGCATCGGAATCTAATACTGATCTCGCAGGAAACTCTCAAAGCAAACCTCAAACAATGAGAAGATTTAATCTTCTTGTACTTAAGTCGGCATTTTGCTTTTGGATTAAATACCGACGCAATTTCTGAGTTTCATAGTCAAAGTGAACGTCCAAGGGCTAGAGTAAATCTGCAGTAGTGCTTCGGAATCTATTACTGATCTCCCACAAAACGCCCAATGCATACCAGAAACATTGAGAAGATTTACTCTTCTTATACTTAAGTCGGCATTGTGCCTTTTGTATTAAATCCCGACGCAATTTCTGTGTTTCGTCGTCAATGTGAATATGAAAGGGATAGAGTAAAGCTGCAATAGTGCATTGGAATCTAATACTGATCTCCCAGGAAACGCTCAAAGCCAACCACAAACAATGAGGAGATTTACACTTCTTGTACTTTAGACGGCATTATGCCTTTTTTATTAAATCCCGACGCAATATGTGTATTTCATCGTCAATGTGAAGGTCCAAGGGATAGAGTAAAGCTGCAGTAGTGCATCGGAATGTAATACTGATCTCGCAGGAAACTCTCAAACCAAACCACTAACAATGAGAAGATTTACTCATCTTGTACCTATGTCTGCATTATGCCTTTTCTATTAATTACCGACGCAATTTCTGTGTTTCATCGTCAATGTGAAGGTCCAACAGATAGAGTAAAGCTGCAGTAGTGCATCGGAATCTAATACTGATCTCCCAGGAAACGCTCAAAGCTAACCACAAACAATGAGAAGATTTACACTTCTTGCACTTAAGTCGGCATTATGCCTTTTGGTTTAATGCCCAAACCAATTTCTGTGTTTCTTCGTCAATGGGAAGTTCCAAGGGATAGAGTAAAGCTGCAGTGGTGCATCGGAATCTAATACTGATCTCCCAGGAACGCTCAAAGCAAATCAAAAACAATGAGGGGATTTACTCCTTTTGTTTTTTAGTCTTCATTGTGCCTTCTGTATAAAATCCCGACGCAATTTCTGTATTTCATCGTGAATGTGAAGGGCCAAGGGATAGAGTAAAGCTGCAGTAGTGCATCGGAATGTAATACTGTTTACGCAGCAAACGCCCATAGCAGACCACAAACAATGAGAAGATTAACTCTTCTTGTAGTTAAGTCGGGATCATGCCTTTTGTATTAACTCCCGACTCAATTTTTGTGTTTCATCGTCAATGTGAAAGTCCAAGAGATAGTGTAAAACTGCTGTAGTGCATCGGACACTAATACTGATCTCCCAGGAAACGCTCAAAGCAAACCACAAACATTGAGAAGAATTAGTCTCCTTGTACTTAAGTCGGCATTGCGCCTTTTGTATTAAAACCTGACGGAATTTCTGTGTTTCATCGTGTATGTGAAGGTCCAGGGGATAGAGTAAAGCTGCATTAGTGGATCGGAATCTAACACTGATCACCCAGGATTCGCTCAAAGCACACCACAAACAATATGAAGATTTACTCCTCTTGTACTGAAGTCGGCATTGTGCGTTTTGTATTAAATCTACACGCAATTTCTGTGTTTCATCGTCAATCTGAAGTCCAAGGGATAGAGTAAAGCTGCAGTAGTGCATCGATATCTAATACTGATCTCCCAGATATCAGTCAAATCAAACCTCAAACAATGAGAAGAATTACTTTTCTTGTACATTTCGGCAATGTGCCTTTTGTATTAAATCCCGATGCAATTTCTGTGTTTCTCGTAAATGTGAAGGTCCAACAGATAGAGAAAAGCTGCAGTAGTGCATCGGAGTCTAATACTGATCTCCCAGGAAACGCTCAAAGCAAACCACAAACCGTGTGTAGATTTACACTTCTTGTATTTTAGTCGGGATTTAACACAAAAGGCACTTTTGTATTAAATCCCGACGCAATATCTGTGTTTCATCGTCAATGTGAAGGTCCAAGGGATAGAGTAACGCTGCGGATGTGCATCGGAATCTAATACTGGTCTCCCAGGAAACTCTCAAAGCAAACCACAACGAATGAGAAGATTTACTCATCTTGTACCTAATTCGGCATTGTGCTTTTTGTTTTATATCCGGACGCAATTTCAGTGTTTCATCGTCAACCTGAAGGTCCAAGGGATAGAGTAAAGCTGCAGTAGTGCATCGGAATCTAATACTGACCTCACAATAAACGCAAAAAGCAAACCACAAATAATGAGAATATTTACTCTTCTTGTACTTAAGTCGGCATTCTGCCTTTTGTATTAAATCCCGACGAAATTTCTGTGTTTCATCCTCATTGTGAACGTCAAAGGGATAAAGTAAAGCTGCAGTAATGCATCGGAATCTAATACTGATCTCGCAGGAAACGCTCAAAGCAAACCAAAAACAATGAGAAGCTTTACTCCTCTTGACCTTAAGTCGGCATTGTGCCTTTTGTATAAAATCCCAACCCAATTTCTCTATTTCATCGTCAGTGTGAAAGGCCAACGGATAGAGTAAATCTGCAGTAGTGCATCGGAATGTAATACTGATCACCCAGCAAAAGTTCAAAGCAGACCACAAACAATGAGAAGATTAACTGTTCTTGTACTTAAGTCGGCATTATGCCTTTTGTATTAAATCCCGGCTCAATTTCTGTGTTTCATCGTGAATGTGAAGGTCCAAGGGATATAGTAAAGCTACATCAGTGGATCGGAATCTAATACTGATCACCCAGGAAACGCTCAAAGCAAATCACAAACAATGTGAAGATTTACTCCCCTTGTACTGAAGTCGGCATTGTGCCTTTTGTATTAAATCCCGACGCAATTTCTTTGTTTCATCGTCAATGTGAAGTTCCAAGGGATGGAGTAACGCTGCAGTAGTGCATCGGAAACTAATACTGATCTCCCAGGTAACGCTCAAAGCAAACCACAAACAACGAGAAGATTTACTCTTCTTATACTTAAATCGGCATTGTGCCTTTTGTATTGAAACCTGACGCAATTTCTGTGTACAAACAATGAGAAGATTTACACTTCTTGTACTTAAGTTGGCATTATGCCTTTTGTATTAAATCCCGACGCAATTTCTATGTTTCATCGTCAATGTGAATTTCCAATGGATAGAGTAAAGCTGCTGTAGTGCATCGGAATCTAATACTGATCTCCCAGGTAACGCTCAAATCAAACCTCACACAAAGAGAAGCATTACTTTCCTTGTACTTTTTGGCATTATGCCTTTTGTATTACACCCCAATGCAATTTCTGTGTTTCGTCGTAAATGTGAAGGTCCAAAAGATAGAGTAAAGCTGCAGTAGTGCATTGATATCTAATACTGGTCTCCCAGGAAACGCTCAAAGCAAACCACAAACAATGAGGAGATTTACACTTCTTGTACTTCAGACGGCATTATGAGTTTTTTATTAAGTTCTGACGCAATATCTGTGATTCATCGTCAATGTGAAGGTCCAAGGGATAGAGTAAAGCTGCAGTAGTGCATCGGAATCTAATACTGATCCTGCAGGGAACTCTAAAAGCAAACCACTGACAATGAGAAGATTTACTCATCTTGTACCTAAGTCGGTATTGTGCCATTTGTATCATATCCGGACGCAATTCCTGTGTTTCATCGTCAATGTGAAGGTCCTAGGGATAGAGTAAAGCTGCAGTAGTGCATCGGAATCTAATACTGATCTCTCAGGAAACGCTCAAAGCAAACCACAAACAATGAGAATATTTACTCTTCTTGTACTTAAGTCAGCATTGTGCCTTTTGTATTATATCCCGACGAAATTTCTGTGTTTTATCGTCAAAGTGAAGGTCCAGGGGATAGGGTAACGCTGCATTCGTGCAACGGAATCTAATACTGATCGCCCAGGAAACGCTCAAAGCAAACCACAAACAATGTGACGTTTTGCCACTCTTGTACTGAAGTCGGCATAGTGCGTTTTGTCTGAAATCCCGACGCAATTTCTGTATTTCATTGTCAATGTGATGGTCCAAGGGATACGGTACAGCTGCAGTAGTGCATCGGAATCTAATACTGATTTCCCAGGAAACGTTCAAAGCATACCACAAACAATGAAAAGATTCACTTATCTTGTACTTGAGTCGGCATTGTGCATATATTATTTAATCCCGTTGTAATTTCTGTTGTTCGTCGTCAATGTGAAGGTCCAAGGAATAGAGTAAAGCTGCAGTAGTGCATCGGAATCTATTACTGAACTCCCAGGTAACGCTCAAATCAAACCACAAACAATGAGTAGATTTACTTTTCTTGTACTTAAGTCGGCATTGTGCGTTTGGTGTTAAACCAAGATCCAATTTCTGTATTTCATCGTAAATGTGAATGTCCAACACATAGAATAAAGCTGCAGTAGTGCATTGGAATCTAATACTGATCTCCCAGGAAACGCTCAAAGCAAACCACAAACAATGAGGAGATTTACTCTTCTTGTACTTCAGACGGCATTATGCCTTTTTTATTAAATCCTGACGCAATATCTGTGATTCATCGTCAATGTGAAGGTCCAAGGGATAGAGTAAAGCTGCAGTAGTGCTTCGGAATCTATTACTGATCTCGCAAGAAACTCTCAAACCAAACCACTAACAATGAGAAGATTTACTCATCTTGTACCTATGTCTGCATTGTGCCTTTTCTATTAATTACCGACGCAATATCTGTGTTTCATCGTCAATGTGAAGGTCCAACAGATAGAGTAAAGCTGCAGTAGTGCATCGGAAGCTAATACTGATCTCCCAGAAAACTCTCAAAGCAAACCACAAACAATGAGAAGATTTACTCATCTTGTACCTAAGTCGACATTGTGCATTTTGTATTAAATCCGGAATCAATTTCTGTGTCTCATCGTCAGTGTGAAGGTCCAAATGGTAGAGTAAAGCTGCAGTTGTGCATCGGAATCTAATACTGATCTGTCAGGAAACACTCAAAGCCAACCACAAACAGTGAGCAGATTTACTTTTCTTGCACTTAAGTCGGCATTCTGCCGTTGGTATTAAATCCCGACGAAATTTCTGTGTTTCATCGCCAATGTGAACGTCAAAGGGATAAAGTAAAGCTGCAGTAGTGCATCGGAATGTAATACTGATCTTTCAGCAAACGCTCAAAGCAAACCACAAACAATGAGGATATTTACTCTTCTTGTACTTAAGACAGCATTATGCCTTTTGTATTAAATCCCGACGCAATTTCTGTGTTTCATCGTCAAAGTGAAGGTCCAAGGGTTAGAGTAACGTTGCATTAGTGCATCGGAATCTAATACTGATCACCCAGGAAACGCTCAAAGCAAACCACAAACATTGTGAAGTTTTACTCCTCTTGTACTGAAGTCGGCATTGTGCCTTTTGTCTTAAATCCCGACGCAATTTCTGTATTTCATCGTCAATGTGATGGTCCAAGGGATACAGTAAAGCTGCAGTAGTGCTTCGGAATCTAATACTTATTTCACAGGAAACGTTCAAAGCAAACCACAAACAATGAGAAGATTCACTCTTCTTGTACTTAAGTCCGCATTCTGCAAATTTTATTTAATCCCGACGAAATTTCTGTGTTTCATCGTCAATGTGAAGGTCCAAGGGATAGGGTAAAGCTGCAGTACTGCTTCGGAATCTAATACTGATCTACCAGGAAACGCTCATAGCAAACCACAAACAATGAGAGGATTTTATCTTCCTGTACTGAAGTCGGTATTGTGCCTTTTGTATTACATCCCGACGCAATTTCTGTGTTTCGCCGTCAATGTGAAGGTCTAAGGGATATAGTAAAGCTGCAGTAGTGCATCGCAACCTAATACTGATCTCCGAGGAAACGCACAAAGCAAACCACAAACAATGAGAAGATTTACTCTTCTTGTACTTAATTTGCCATTGTGGCTTTTGATTTAATCCCGACGCAATTTCCGTGTTTCATTGTCAATGTGAAGGTCCAAGGGATAGAGTAAAGATGCAGTAGTGCATCGGAATCTAATACTGATCTCGCAGGAAACTCTCAAAGCAAACCTCAAACAATGAGAAGATTTAATCTTCTTGTACTTAAGTCGGCATTTTGCTTTTGGATTAAATACCGACGCAATTTCTGAGTTTCATAGTCAAAGTGAACGTCCAAGGGCTAGAGTAAATCTGCAGTAGTGCTTCGGAATCTATTACTGATCTCCCACGAAACGCCCAAAGCATACCAGAAACATTGAGAAGATTTACTCTTCTTATACTTAAGTCGGCATTGTGCCTTTTGTATTAAATCCCGACGCAATTTCTGTGTTTCGTCGTCAATGTGAAGGTCCAAGGGATAGAGTAAAGCTGCAGTAGTGCATCGAAATGTAATACTGATATCCCAGGAAACGCTCAAAGCAAACCATAAAAAATGAGAGGATTTACTCTTCATGTACGTAAGTCGGCATTGTGCCATTTGAATTAAACCCTTACGCAATTTCTGTGTTTCATCGTCAATGTGAATATGAAAGGGATAGAGTAAAGCTGCAATAGTGCATTGGAATCTAATACTGATCTCCCAGGAAACGCTCAAAGCAAACCACAAACAATGAGGAGATTTACACTTCTTGTACTTTAGACGGCATTATGCCTTTTTTATTAAATCCCGACGCAATATGTGTATTTCATCGTCAATGTGAAGGTCCAAGGGATAGAGTAAAGCTGCAGTAGTGCATCGGAATGTAATACTGATCTCGCAGGAAACTCTCAAACCAAACCACTAACAATGAGAAGATTTACTCATCTTGTACCTATGTCTGCATTGTGCCTTTTCTATTAATTACCGACGCAATTTCTGTGTTTCATCGTCAATGTGAAGGTCCAACAGATAGAGTAAAGCTGCAGTAGTGCATCGGAATCTAATACTGATCTCCCAGGAAACGCTCAAAGCTAACCACAAACAATGAGAAGATTTACACTTCTTGCACTTAAGTCGGCATTATGCCTTTTGGTTTAATGCCCAACCCAATTTCTGTGTTTCTTCGTCAATGGGAAGTTCCAAGGGATAGAGTAAAGCTGCAGTGGTGCATCGGAATCTAATACTGATCTCCCAGGAACGCTCAAAGCAAATCAAAAACAATGAGAGGATTTACTTCTTTTGTTTTTTAGTCTTCATTGTGCCTTCTGTATAAAATCCCGACGCAATTTCTGTATTTCATCGTGAATGTGAAGGGCCAAGGGATAGAGTAAAGCTGCAGTAGTGCATCGGAATGTAATACTGTTTACGCAGCAAACGCCCATAGCAGACCACAAACAATGAGAAGATTAACTCTTCTTGTAGTTAAGTCGGGATCATGCCTTTTGTATTAACTCCCGACTCAATTTTTGTGTTTCATCGTCAATGTGAAGGTCCAAGAGATAGTGTAAAACTGCTGTAGTGCATCGGACACTAATACTGATCTCCCAGGAAACGCTCAAAGCAAACCACAAACATTGAGAAGAATTAGTCTCCTTGTACTTAAGTCGGCATTGCGCCTTTTGTATTAAAACCTGACGGAATTTCTGTGTTTCATCGTGTATGTGAAGGTCCAGGGGATAGAGTAAAGCTGCATTAGTGGATCGGAATCTAACACTGATCACCCAGGATACGCTCAAAGCACACCACAAACAATATGAAGATTTACTCCTCTTGTACTGAAGTCGGCATTTTGCCTTTTGTATTAAATCTACACGCAATTTTTGTGTTTCATCGTCAATCTGAAGTCCAAGGGATAGAGTAAAGCTGCAGTAGTGCATCGAAATCTAATACTGATCTCCCAGATATCAGTCAAATCAAACCTCAAACAATGAGAAGAATTACTTTTCTTGTACATTTCGGCAATGTGCCTTTGTATTAAATCCCGATGCAATTTCTGTGTTTCTCGTAAATGTGAAGGTCCAACAGATAGAGAAAAGCTGCAGTAGTGCATCGGAGTCTAATACTGATCTCCCAGGAAACGCTCAAAGCAAACCACAAACCGTGTGTAGATTTACACTTCTTGTATTTTAGTCGGGATTTAACACAAAAGGCACTTTTGTATTAAATCCCGACGCAATATCTGTGTTTCATCGTCAATGTGAAGGTCCAAGGGATAGAGTAACGCTGCAGATGTGCATCGTAATCTAATACTGGTCTCCCAGGAAACTCTCAAAGCAAACCACAACGAATGAGAAGATTTACTCATCTTGTACCTAATTCGGCATTGTGCTTTTTGTTTTATATCCGGACGCAATTTCAGTGTTTCATCGTCAATCTGAAGGTCCAAGGGATAGAGTAAAGCTGCAGTAGTGCATCGGAATCTAATACTGACCTCACAATAAACGCAAAAAGCAAACCACGAATAATGAGAATATTTACTCTTCTTGTACTTAAGTCGACATTCTGCCTTTTGTATTAAATCCCGACGAAATTTCTGTGTTTCATCCTCATTGTGAACGTCAAAGGGATAAAGTAAAGCTGCAGTAATGCATCGGAATCTAATACTGATCTCGCAGGAAACGCTCAAAGCAAACCAAAAACAATGAGAAGCTTTACTCCTCTTGACCTTAAGTCGGCATTGTGCCTTTTGTATAAAATCCCAACCCAATTTCTGTATTTCATCGTCAGTGTGAAAGGCCAACGGATAGAGTAAATCTGCAGTAGTGCATCGGAATGTAATACTGATCACCCAGCAAAAGTTCAAAGCAGACCACAAACAATGAGAAGATTAACTGTTCTTGTACTTAAGTCGGCATTATGCCTTTTCTATTAAATCCCGACGCAATTTCTGTGTTTCATCGTGAATGTGAAGGTCCAAGGGATATAGTAAAGCTACATCAGTGGATCGGAATCTAATACTGATCACCCAGGAAACGCTCAAAGCAAATCACAAACAATGTGAAGATTTACTCCCCTTGTACTGAAGTCGGCATTGTGCCTTTTGTATTAAATCCCGACGCAATTTCTTTGTTTCATCGTCAATGTGAAGTTCCAAGGGATGGAGTAACGCTGCAGTAGTGCATCGGAAACTAATACTGATCTCCCAGGTAACGCTCAAAGCAAACCACAAACAACGAGAAGATTTACTCTTCTTATACTTAAATCGGCATTGTGCCTTTTGTATTGAAACCTGACGCAATTTCTGTGTACAAACAATGAGAGGATTTACACTTCTTGTACTTAAGTTGGCATTATGCCTCTTGTATTAAATCCCGACGCAATTTCTATGTTTCATCGTCAATGTGAATTTCCAATGGATAGAGTAAAGCTGCTGTAGTGCATCGGAATCTAATACTGATCTCCCAGGTAACGCTCAAATCAAACCTCAAACAATGAGAAGCATTACTTTTCTTGTACTTTTTGGCATTATGCCTTTTGTATTACACCCCAATGCAATTTCTGTGTTTCGTCGTAAATGTGAAGGTCCAAAAGATAGAGTAAAGCTGCAGTAGTGCATTGATATCTAATACTGGTCTCCCAGGAAACGCTCAAAGCAAACCACAAACAATGAGGAGATTTACACTTCTTGTACTTCAGACGGCATTATGAGTTTTTTATTAAGTTCTGACGCAATATCTGTGATTCATCGTCAATGTGAAGGTCCAAGGGATAGAGTAAAGCTGCAGTAGTGCATCGGAATCTAATACTGATCCTGCAGGGAACTCTAAAAGCAAACCACTGACAATGAGAAGATTTACTCATCTTGTACCTAAGTCGGTATTGTGCCATTTGTATCATATCCGGACGCAATTCCTGTGTTTCATCGTCAATGTGAAGGTCCTAGGGATAGAGTAAAGCTGCAGTAGTGCATCGGAATCTAATACTGATCTCTCAGGAAACGCTCAAAGCAAACCACAAACAATGAGAATATTTACTCTTCTTGTACTTAAGTCAGCATTGTGCCTTTTGTATTATATCCCGACGAAATTTCTGTGTTTCATCGTTAAAGTGAAGGTCCAGGGGATAGGGTAACGCTGCATTAGTGCAACGGAATCTAATACTGATCGCCCAGGAAACGCTCAAAGCAAACCACAAACAATGTGACGTTTTGCCACTGTTGTACTGAAGTCGGCATTGTGCGTTTTGTCTGAAATCCCAACGCAATTTCTGTATTTCATTGTCAATGTGATGGTCCAAGGGATACGGTACAGCTGCAGTAGTGCATCGGAATCTAATACTGATTTCCCAGGAAACGTTCAAAGCATACCACAAACAATGAAAAGATTCACTATTCTTGTACTTGAGTCGGCATTGTGCATATATTATTTAATCCCGTTGTAATTTCTGTTGTTCGTCGTCAATGTGAAGGTCCAAGGAATAGAGTAAAGCTGCAGTAGTGTATCGGAATCTATTACTGAACTCCAAGGTAACGCTCAAATCAAACCACAAACAATGAGTAGATTTACTTTTCTTGTACTTAAGTCGGCATTGTGCGTTTGGTATTAAACCAAGATCCAATTTCTGTATTTCATCGTAAATGTGAATGTCCAACAGATAGAATAAAGCTGCAGTAGTGCATTGGAATCTAATACTGATCTCCCAGGAAACGCTCAAAGCAAACCACAAACAATGAGGAGATTTACTCTTCTTGTACTTCAGACGGCATTATGCCTTTTTTATTAAATCCTGACGCAATATCTGTGATTCATCGTCAATGTGAAGGTCCAAGGGATAGAGTAAAGCTGCAGTAGTGCTTCGGAATCTATTACTGATCTCGCAAGAAACTCTCAAACCAAACCACTAACAATGAGAAGATTTACTCATCTTGTACCTATGTCTGCATTGTGCCTTTTCTATTAATTACCGACGCAATATCTGTGTTTCATCGTCAATGTGAAGGTCCAACAGATAGAGTAAAGCTGCAGTAGTGCATCGGAAGCTAATAATGATCTCCCAGAAAACTCTCAAAGCAAACCACAAACAATGAGAAGATTTACTCATCTTGTACCTAAGTTGACATTGTGCATTTTGTATTAAATCCGGAATCAATTTCTGTGTCTCATCGTCAGTGTGAAGGTCCAAGGGATAGAGTAAAGCTGCAGTTGTGCATCGGAATCTAATACTAATCTGTCAGGAAACGCTCAAAGCCAACCACAAACAGTGAGCAGATTTACTTTTCTTGTACATAAGTCGGCATTCTGGCGTTGGTATTAAATCCCGACGAAATTTCTGTGTTTCATCGCCAATGTGAACGTCAAAGGGATAAAGTAAACCTGCAGTAGTGCATCGGAATGTAATACTGATCTTTCAGCAAACGCTCAAAGCAAACCACAAACAATGAGGATATTTACTCTTCTTGTACTTAAGACAGCATTATGCCTTTTGTATTAAATCCCGACGCAATTTCTGTGTTTCATCGTCAAAGTGAAGGTCCAAGGGTTAGAGTAACGTTGCATTAGTGCATCGGAATCTAATACTGATCACCCAGGAAACGCTCAAAGCAAACCACAAACATTGTGAAGTTTTACTCCTCTTGTACTGAAGTCGGCATTGTGCCTTTTGTCTTAAATCCCGACGCAATTTCTGTATTTCATCGTCAATGTGATGGTCCAAGGGATACAGTAAAGCTGCAGTAGTGCTTCGGAATCTAATACTTATTTCACAGGAAACGTTCAAAGCAAACCACAAACAATGAGAAGATTCACTCTTCTTGTACTTAAGTCCGCATTCTGCAAATTTCATTTAATCCCGACGAAATTTCTGTGTTTCATCGTCAATGTGAAGGTCCAAGGGATAGGGTAAAGCTGCAGTACTGCTTCGGAATCTAATACTGATCTACCAGGAAACGCTCATAGCATACCACAAACAATGAGAGGATTTTATCTTCCTGTACTGAAGTCGGTATTGTGCCTTTTGTATTAAATCCCGACGCAATTTCTGTGTTTGATCGCCAATGTGAAGGTCCTAGGAATAGAGTAAATCTGCAGTAGTGCATCGGAATCTAATACTGATCCCACAAGAAACGTTCAAAGCAAACCACAAACAATGAGAAGCTTTACTCCCCTTGTACTGAAGTCGGCATTGTGCCTTTTGTATTAAATCCCGACGCAATTTCTGTGTTTCATCGTCAATGTGAAGTTCCAAGGGATGGAGTAACGCTGCAGTAGTGCATCGGAAACTAATACTGATCTCCCAGGTAACGCTCAAAGCAAACCACAAACAACGAGAAGATTTACTCTTCTTATACTTAAATCGGCATTGTGCCTTTTGTGTTGAAACCTGACGCAATTTCTGTGTACAAACAATGAGAAGATTTACACTTCTTGTACTTAAGTTGGCATTATGCCTTTTGTATTAAATCCCGACGCAATTTCTATGTTTCATCGTCAATGTGAATTTCCAATGGATAGAGTAAAGCTGCTGTAGTGCATCGGAATCTAATACTGATCTCCCAGGTAACGCTCAAATCAAACCTCAAACAATGAGAAGCATTACTTTTCTTGTACTTTTTGGCATTATGCCTGTTGTATTACACCCCTATGCAATTTCTGTGTTTCGTCGTAAATGTGAAGGTCCAAAAGATAGAGTAAAGCTGCAGTAGTGCATTGATATCTAATACTGGTCTCCCAGGAAACGCTCAAAGCAAACCACAAACAATGTGGAGATTTACACTTCTTGTACTTCAGACGGCATTATGCGTTTTTTATTAAGTTCCGACGCAATATCTGTGATTCATCGTCAATGTGAAGGTCCAAGGGATAGAGTAAAGTTGCAGTAGTGCATCGGAATCTAATACTGATCCTGCAGGGAACTCTAAAAGCAAACCACTGACAATGAGAAGATTTACTCATCTTGTACCTAAGTCAGTATTGTGCCATTTGTATCATATCTGGACGCAATTCCTGTGTTTCATCGTCAATGTGAAGGTCCTAGGGATAGAATAAAGCTGCAGTAGTGCATCGGAATCTAATACTGATCTCTCAGGAAACGCTCAAAGCAAACCACAAACAATGAGAATATTTACTCTTCTTGTACTTAAGTCAGCATTGTGCCTTTTGTATTATATCCCGACGAAATTTCTGTGTTTTATCGTCAAAGTGAAGGTCCAGGGGATAGGGTAACGCTGCATTAGTGCAACGGAATCTAATACTGATCGCCCAGGAAACGCTCAAAGCAAACCACAAACAATGTGAAGTTTTGCCACTCTTGTACTGAAGTCGGCATTGTGCGTTTTGTCTGAAATCCCGACGCAATTTCTGTATTTCATTGTCAATGTGATGGTCCAAGGGATACGGTACAGCTGCAGTAGTGCATCGGAATCTAATACTGATTTCCCAGGAAACGTTCAAAGCATACCACAAACAATGAAAAGATTCACTATTCTTGTACTTCAGTCGGCATTGTGCATATATTATTTAATCCCGTTGTAATTTCTGTTGTTCGTCGTCAATGTGAAGGTCCAAGGAATAGAGTAAAGCTGCAGTAGTGCATCGGAATCTATTACTGAACTCCCAGGTAACGCTCAAATCAAACCACAAACAATGAGTAGATTTACTTTTCTTGTACTTAAGTCGGCATTGTGCTTTTGGTATTAAACCAAGATCCAATTTCTGTATTTCATCGTAAATGTGAATGTCCAACAGATAGAATAAAGCTGCAGTAGTGCATTGGAATCTAATACTGATCTCAGAGGAAACGCTCAAAGCAAACCACAAACAATGAGGAGATTTACTCTTCTTGTACTTCAGACGGCATTATGCCTTTTTTATTAAATCCTGACGCAATATCTGTGATTCATCGTGAATGTGAAGGTCCAAGGGATAGAGTAAAGCTGCAGTAGTGCTTCGGAATCTATTACTGATCTCGCAAGAAACTCTCAAACCAAACCACTAACAATGAGAAGATTTACTCATCTTGTACCCATGTCTGCATTGTGCCTTTTCTATTAATACCGACGCAATATCTGTGTTTCATCGTCAATGTGAAGGTCCAACAGATAGAGTAAAGCTGCAGTAGTGCATCGGAAGCTAATACTGATCTCCCAGAAAACTCTCAAAGCAAACCACAAACAATGAGAAGATTTACTCATCTTGTACCTAAGTCGACATTGTGCATTTTGTATTAAATCCGGAATCAATTTCTGTGTTTCATCGTCAGTGTGAAGGTCCAAGTGATAGAGTAAAGCTGCAGTTGTGCATCGGAAGCTAATACTGATCTCCCAGAAAACGCTCAAAGCAAACCACAAACAATGAGGATATTTACTCTTCTTGTACTTAAGACAGCATTATGCCTTTTGTATTAAATCCCGACGCAATTTCTGTGTTTCATCGTCAAAGTGAAGGTCCAAGGGTTAGAGTAACGTTGCATTACTGCATCGGAATCTAATACTGATCACCCAGGAAACGCTCAAAGCAAACCACAAACAATGTGAAGTTTTACCCCTCTTTTACTGTAGTCGGCATTGTGCCTTTTGTCTTAAATCCCGACGCAATTTCTGTATTTCATCGTCAATGTGATGGTCCAAGGGATACAGTACAGCTGCTGTAGCGCATCGGAATCTAATACTGATTTCCCAGGAAACGTTCAAAGCAAAACACAAACAATGAGAGGATTTTCTTTCTTGTACTTAAGTCGGCATTATGCCTTTTGTATTAAACCCCTATGCAATTTCTGTGTACAAACAACAGGAAGATTTACACTTCTTGTACTTATGTTGGCTTTATGCCTTTTGTATTAAATCCCGACGCAATTTCTATGTTTCATCGTCAATGAGAATTTCCAATGGATAGAGTAAGGCTGCAGTAGTGCATCGGAATCTAATACTGATCACCCAGCGAACGCTGAAAGCAGACCACAAACAATGAGAAAATTGACTCTTCTTGTACATAAGTAGGCATTGTGCCTTTTTTAATAAATCCCGACGCAAATTCTGAGTTTCATCGTCAATGCGAAAGTCAAAGGATAGAGTAAAGCATCACTAGTGCATAGGAATCTAATGCTGATCTAACAGGAAACGCTCATAACAAAAGCACAAACAGTGAGGAGATTTACTCTTCTTGTACATAAGTCACCATTGTGCCTTTTGTATTAAATCCCGATGAAATTTCTGTGTTTCATCGTCAATGCGAACGTCAAAGGGATAGAGTAAAGATGCAGTAGTGCATCGAAATCTAATACTGATCTCCCAGGAACGCTCAAACCAAATCAAAAACAATGAAAAGATTTACTCCTCTTGTACTTAAGTCGGCATTGTGCTTTTTGTATAAAATCTTGACGGATTTCTGTGTTTCATCGCGAATCTGAAGGTCCAAGGGATAGAGTAAAGCTGCATTAGTGGGTCGGAATCTAATACTGATCACCCAGGAAACGCTCAAAGCTAACCACAAACAATGTGAAGTTTTTCTCCCCTTGTACTGAAGTCGGCATTGTGCCTTTTGTATTAAATCTAGACGCAATTTCTGTATTTCATCGTCAATAAGAAGGTCCAAGAGATAGAGTAAAGCTGCTGTAGTGCATCGGATTCTAATACTGATCTCCCAGGTAACGCTCAAATCAAACCTCAAACAATGAGAAGAATTACCTTTCTTGTACTTTTCGGCATTGTGCCTCTTGTATTACACCCCAATGCAATTTCTGTGTTTCATCGTAAATGTGAATGTCCAACAGATAGAGTAAAGCTGCAGTAGTGCATTGGAATCTAATACTGATCTCCCAGGAAACGCTCAAAGCAAACCACAAACAATGAGGAGATTTACACTTCTTGTACTTCAGACGGCTTTATGCCTTTTTTAATAAATTCCGACGCAATATCTGTGACTCATCGTCAATGTGAAGGTCCAAGGGATAGAGTAAAGCTGCAGTAGTGCATCGGAATCTAATACTGATCCCGCAGGGAACTCTCAAAGCAAACCACTATCAATGAGAAGATTTACTCATCTTGTACCCATGTCTGCATTGTGCCTTTTCTATTAATTACCGACGCAATTTCTGTGTTTTATCGTCAATGTGAAGCTCCAAAAGATAGAGTAAAGCTGCAGTAGTGCATCGGAATCTAATACTGATATCTCAGGAAACGCTCAAAGCAAACCACAAACAATGAGAATATTTACTCTTCTTGTACTTAAGTCGGCATTGTGCCTTTTGTATTAAATCCCGACGAAATTTCTGTGTTTCATCGTCAATGTGATGGTCCAAGGGATACAGTAAAGCTGCAGTAGTGCATCGGAATCTAATACTGATCACCCAGCAAACGCTCAAAGCAGACCACAAACAATGAGAAGATTGACTCTTCTTGTACATAAGTAGGCATTGTGCCTTTCTTAATAAATCCCGACGCAAATTCTGAGTTTCATCGTCAATGCGAAGGTCAAAGGATAGAGTAAAGCATCACTAGTGCATAGGAATCTAATACTGATCTCCCAGGTAACTCTCAAATCAAACCTCAAACAATGAGAAGAATTACCTTTCTTGTACTTTTCGGCATTGTGCCTCTTGTATTACACCCCAATCCAATTTCTGTGTTTCATCGTAAAAGTGAAGGTCCAACAGATAGAGTAAAGCTGCAGTAGTGCATTGGAATCTAATACTGATCTCCCAGGAAACGCTCAAAGCAAACCACAAACAATGAGGAGATTTACACTTCTTGTACTTCAGACGGCATTATGCCTTTTTTAATAAATTCCGACGCAATATGTGTGATTCATCGCCAATGTGAAGGTCCAAGGGATAGAGTAAAGCTGCAGTAGTGCATCGGAATCTAATACTGATCCCGCAGGGAACTCTCAAAGCAAACCACTAACAATGAGAAGATTTACTCATCTTGTACCCATGTCTGCATTGTGCCTTTTCTATTAATTACCGACGCAATTTCTGTGTTTTATCGTCAATGTGAAGCTCCAACAGATAGAGTAAAGCTGCAGTAGTGCATCGGAAGCTAATACTGATCTCCCAGGAAACTCTCAACGCAAACCACAAACCATGAGAAGATTTACTCATCTTGTACCTAAGTCGGCATTGTGCCTTTTGTATTAAATCCGGACGCAATTTCTGTGTTTCATAGTCAATGTGGAGGTCCTAGGGATAGAGTAAAGCTGCAGTAGTGCATCGGAATCTAATACTGATCTCTCAGGAAACGCTCAAAGCAAACCACAAACAATGAGAATATTTACTCTTCTTGTACTTAAGTCGGCATTGTGCCTTTTGTATTAAATCCCGACGAAATTTCTGTGTTTCATCGTCAATGTGATGGTCCAAGGGATACAGTAAAGCTACAGTAGTGCATCTGAATCTAATACTGATTTCCCTGGAAATGTTACAAAGCAAACCACAAACAATAAGAAGATTCACTCTTCTTGTAATTAGTCGGCATTGTGCATATTTTATTTAATCCCGACGAAATTACTGTGTTTCATCGTCAATGTGAAGGTCCAAGGGATAGAGTAAAGCTGCAGTAGTGCATCGGAATCTAATACTCATCTCCCAGGTAACGCTCAAATCAGACCACAAACATGAGAAGATATACTTTTCTTGTACTTAAGTCGGCATTGTGCCTTTTGTATTAAATCCCGACGCAATTTCTATGTTTCATCGTCAATGTGAATTTCCAATGGATAGAGTAAAGCTGCAGTAGTGCATCGGAATCTAATAGTGACTTACCAAGAAACGTTGAAAGAAAACTACAAAAACGAGAAGATTGACTCTTCTTGTCCTTAAGTCAACATTGTGCCTTTTGTATTAAACACTAACGCATTTTCTATGTTTCATCGTCAATATTAAGGTCCAAGGGATTACGTAAAGCTGCATTAGTGCATCGGAATCTAATGCTGATCTCCCAGGTAACGCTCAAAGCAAACCACAAACAATGAGAAGATTTACTCTTCTAGTACTTGAGTCGGCATTGTGCCTTTTGTATTACATCCCGACGCAATTTCTGTGTTTGATCGTCAGTGATAAGGTTTAAGGTATAGAGTGAAGCGGCAGTAGTGCATCGGAATCTAATACTGATCTCGCAGGAAACGATCAAAACAAACCACAAACAATGAGAAAATTTACTCTTCTTGTACTTAAGTCGGCATTGTGCCTTTTGTATTAAATCCCGACGCAATTTCTGTGTTTCATCGTCAATGTGAAGGTCCAAGGGATAGAGTAAAGCTGCAGTAGTGCATCTGAATCTAATACTGATCTCCCAGGAAACGCTCAAAGCAGATAGAAACAATGAAAAGATTTACACTTCTTGTACTTAAGTTGGCATCATGCCTATTGTATTACATCCCGACGCAATTTCTATGTTTCATCGTCAATGTGAATTTCCAATGGATAGAGTAAAGCTGCAGTAGTGCATCGGAATCTAATAGTGACTTACCAAGAAACGTTGAAAGAAAACTACAAAAACGAGAAGATTGACTCTTCTTGTCCTTAAGTCAACATTGTGCCTTTTGTATTAAACACCAACGCATTTTCTATGTTTCATCGTCAATATTAATGTCCAAGGGATTACGTAAAGCTGCATTAGTGCATCGGAATCTAATACTGATCTCCCAGGTAACGCTCAAAGCAAACCACAAACAATGAGAAGATTTACTCTTCTAGTACTTGAGTCGGCATTGTGCCTTTTGTATTACATCCCGACGCAATTTCTGTGTTTGATCGTCAGTGATAAGGTCCAAGGTATAGAGTAAAGCGGCAGTAGTGCATCGGAATCTAATACTGATCTCGCAGGAAACGATCAAAACAAACCACAAACAATGAGAAAATTTACTCTTCTTGTACTTAAGTCGGCATTGTGCCTTTTGTATTAAATCCCGACGCAATTTCTGTGTTTCATCGTCAATGTGAAGGTCCAAGGGATAGAGTAAAGCTGCAGTAGTGCATCTGAATCTAATACTGATCTCCCAGGAAACGCTCAAAGCAAACCACAAATAATGAGGAGATTTATTCTTAGTGTACTTAAGTCGGCATTGTGCATTTTGTATTAAATCCCGACGCAATTTCTGTGTATCATTGTCAATGTGAAAGTCCATGGGATAGAGTAAAGCTCCAGTAGTGCATCGGAAGCTAATACTGATCTCCCAGGTTACGCTCAAAGCAAACCACAAACAACGAAAAGTTTTTCTCCTCTTGTACTGTAGTCGGCATTGTGCATTTGTATTAAAACCTGACGCAATTTCTGTGTTTCATCGTCAATGTGAACGTCAAAGGGATAGAGTAAAGCTGCAGTAGTGCATCGGAATCCAATACTAATCACCCAGAAAACGCTGAAAGCAAACCACAAACAATGAGAAGATTTACTCCTCATGCTCTTAAGTCGGCATTGTAACTTTCGTATTAAATCCCGACGCAATTTCTGCGTCTCATCGTCAATGTGAAGGTCCAAGGGATACCGTAAAGCTGCAGTAGTACATCGGAATATAATACCGATCTCCCAGGAAACACACAAAGCAAACCACAAGCAATGAGAAGATTCCCTCATCTTGTACTTAAGTAAGCATTGTGCCTTTTTTAATAACTCCCGACGCAAATTCTGAGTTTCATCGTCAATGTGAAGGTCCAAGGGATAGAGTAAAGCTGCAATAGTGCATCGGAATCTAATACCGATCTCCCAGGAAACACTCAAAGCAAACCACAAACAATGAGAGGATTCTCTCTTCTTCTCCTTAAGTAGGCATTGTGCATATTTGATTAAACTCCGACGGAATTTCTTAGTATCAACGTCAATGCGAATGTCAAAGGGATAGAGTAAAGCTGCAGTAGTGCATGGGAATCAAATACTGATCTCCCAGGAAACGCTCAAAGCAAACCACAGAAAACGAGAAGATTGACTCTTCTTGTACTTAGGTCGGCATTGTGCGTTTTGTATTAAATCCCGACGCAATAGCTGTGTTTCATCGTCAATGTGAAAGTCCAGGAGATAGAGTAAAGCTGCAATTTTGTTCGGAATCTAATACTGATCTCCCAGGAATCGCTCAAAGCAAAAGCACAAACAATGAGGAGATTGACTCTTCTTGTACTCAAGTCAGCATTCTGCCTTTTGTATTAAATCCCGACGCAATATCTCTGTTTCGTCGTCAATGTGAAGGTCCAAGGCATATAGGAAAGCAGCAGTTGTGCATCAGAATCGAATACTGATTACCCAGGAAACGCTCAAAGCATACCACGAACAATTACAAGATTGACTCTTCCTGTACTCAAGTCTGAATTATGCCTTTTGTATTAAATCCCGACGCAATTTCTGTGTTTCATCGCCAGTGTGAAGGTCCAAGGGATAGAGTAAATCTGCAGTAGTGCATCGGAATCTAACACTGTTCTCACATGAAACGTTCAAAGCAAAACACGAGAATAAGAAGATTTAATCTTCTTGTACTTAAGTCATCATTCTGCATTTTTTATTAAATCCCAACGCAATTTCAGTGTTTCATCTTCAATGTGAAGGTCCAGGTGATAGAGCAATGCTTCAGTAGTGCATCGGAATCTAATACTGATCTCCCAGGAAACGCTCAAAGCAAACCTCAAACAAATTAGAAGATATACTCTTCTTCTACATAAGTCGGCATTGTGCTTTTGAATTAAATCCCGACGCAATTTCTGTGTTTTTTCGTCAATGTGTAGGTAAATAGGATAGAGGAAAGCCGCAAGAGTACATCGGAAAGTAATACTGATCTCCCAGAAATCACACAAACAATGAGAAGATTTACTCTTCTTGTACTTAAGTCAGCATTGTGCCTTTTGTATTATATCCCGACGCAATTTCTGGGTTTCATCGTCAATGTGAAGGTCCAAGGTATAGAGTAAAGCTGCAGTAGTGCTTCGGAAACTAATTCTGATCTCCCATGAAACATTCAAAGCAAACCATAATTAATGAGAAGATTTACTCTTCTTGTACTTAAGGCGGCATTGTGCCTTTTGGATTAAATCCCGACGCAATTTCTGTGTTTCATCGTCAATGTGAAAGTACAAGGGATAGTGTAAAGTTGCAGCAGTGCATCGGAATCTAATACTGATCTCTCATGAAACGATCAAAGCAAACCAAAAACAGTGATACGATTTACTCTTCTTGTACTTGACTCGGCATTGTGAATTTTGTATTTAATACCGACGCAATTTCTGTGTTTCATCGTCGATGTGAAGGTCCCAGAGATAGAGTAAAGCTGCAGTGGTGCATCGGAATATAATACTAATCTCCCAGGAAACGTTGAAGGCAAACCACAAACAATGAGGCGATTTACTCTACTCGTACATAAGTCCGCATTGTGCCTTTTGTATTAAATCCCGACACAATTTCTGTGTTTCATCGTCCATGTGACGGTCCAAGGGATAATGTAAAGCTGCAGTAGTGCATCGGAATCTAATACTGATCTCCCAGGAAACGCTCAAAGCCAACTACAATCAATGAGAAGATTTACTCTTCTTGTACTTAAGTCGGCATTGTGCATACTGTATTAAATCCCGATGCAATTGATGTGTTTCATCGTCAATTTGAAAGGTCCAAGGGATAGAGTAATGCTGCAGTAGTGCTTCGGAAACTAATACTGATCTCCCATGAAACACTCAAAGCAAACCATAAACAATGACAGGATTTACTCTTCTTGTACTTAAGTCGGCATTGTGCCAAATTGTATTACATCCCGACGCAATTTCTGTGTTTCATCGTCTATGTGAAGGTCCATGGGATAGAGTAAAGCTGCAGTAGTGCTTCGGAAACTAATACTTATCTCCCTGGAAACGTTCACGGCAAACCACAAACAAAGAGGAGATTTACTCTCCTCGTACTTAAGTCGGCACTGTGCATTTTGTATTATATCCCGACGCAATTTCTGTGTTTCATCGTCAACGTGAAGGTCCCAGAGATAGAGTACAGCTGCAGTAGTGCTTCGGAATATAATACTGATCTCCCGGGAAACGCTCAAAGCAAACCACAAACAACGCGAAGATTGACTCTCCTTGAACGTAAGTCGGCATTGTTCCTTCTGTATTAAATCCAGACGAAATTTCTGTGTTTCATCGTCAATGTGAAGCTCCAGGGGATAGAGTAAAGCTGCAGTAGTGCATCGGAATCTAATACTGATCCCCAGGAAACGCTCAAACGAAACCACAATCAATGAGAAAATTTACTCTTCTTGTACTTAAGTCGGCATTGTGCCTTTTGTATTAAATCCCGATGCAATTTCTGTGTTTCATCGTCAATGTGAAGGCCCAAGGGGTAGAGTAAAGCTGCAGTAGTGCATCGGAATCTAATACTGATCTCGCAGGAACTCCTCATAGCTAAATATAAACATTTAGAAAATTTACTCTACTTGTACTTAAGTCGGCATTGTGCCTTTTGTATTAAATCCCGACGCAATTACAGTGTCTCATTGTCAATGTGAAGGTCCAAGGGGTAGAGTAAAGCTGCAGTATTGCATCGGAATCTAATACTGATCTCCCAGGAAAAACACCAAGCAAACCACAAACAATGAGAAGCTATACCCTCCTTGTACTTAAGTCGGCATTGTGCCTTATGTATTAAATACCAACAAAAGTTCTATTTTTCATCGTCAATGTGATCGTCAAAGGTATAGGGTAGTGCTGCAGTAGTGCATCGGAATCTAATTCTGATCACCCAGGAGACACTCAAAGCAAACCACAACCAATGAGAAGAAATACTCTTCTTGTACTTAAGTCGACATTGTGCCTTTTGTATTAAATCCCGACGCAATATCTGTGTTTCATTGTCAATGTGATCGTAAAGGGATAGAGTAAAGCTGCAGTAGTGCATCGGAATCTAATACTGATCTCCCAGGAAACGCTCAAAGCAAACCAAAAAAATGAGGACGTTTACTCTTCATATACGTAAGTCGGCATTGTGCCTTTTGTATTTAATCCTGATGCAACATATGTGTGTTCCATTGTCAATGTGAAGGTCCAAGGGATTGAGTAAAGCTACAGTAGTGCATCGGAATCTTATACTGATCGCCCAGGAAACGCTCAAAGCAAACCACTAACATAAGAGGATTTACACATCTTGTACTTATGTCGGCATTGTGCTTTTTGTATTAAATCCCGACGCAATTTCTGTGTTTCATCGTCAATGGGAAGGTCCAATTGATGGGGAAAAGCTGCAGTAGTGCATCTGAATCCAATACTGATCTCCCAAGAAACGCTCAAAACAAACCACAAAGATTGAGAAGATTTACTCTTCTTGTACTGAAGTCGGCATTGTGCCATTTGTATTAAATCTGTACGCATTATCTATGTTTCATTGTCAATGTGAAGGTCCAAGGGACAGAGAAAAGCTGCAGTAGTGCATCGGAATCTAATACTGAACTCCCAGGATACGCTCAAAGCAAACCACTAACATAAGAAGATTCCCTCTTCTTGTACTTAAGTCGGTATTGTGCCTTTTGTTTTAAATCCCGTCGCAATTTCTGTGTTTCATCGTCAATGTGAAGGTCAAAGGGACAGAAAAAAGCTGCAGTAGTGCATCGGTATCTAATACTGATCTAACAGAAAACGCTCAATGCAAACGACAAACAATGAGAAGATTTACTCTTCTTGTACTTATGTCGGCATTGTGCCTTTTGTAATAAATCCAGACGCAAATTCAGTGTTTCATAGTCAATGTGAAGGTCCAAGGGACAGAGTTAAGCTGCAGTAGTGCTTCGGAATATAATACTGATCTCCCGGGAACGCTCAAAGCAAACCACAAACAATGCGAAGATTGACTCTCCTCGAACTTAAGTCCGCATTGTTCCTTCTGTATTAAATCCAGACGAAATTTCTGTGTTTCATCGTCAATGTGAAGTTCCAGGGGATTGAGTAAAGCTGCAGTAGTGCATCGGAATCTAATACTGATCTCGCAGGAAACGCACAAAGCAAACCACAAACAGTGAGAATAAGTACTGTTCCTGTACTTAAGTCGGCATTGAGCCTTTTGTATTAAATCCCGATGCAATTTCTGTGTTTCGTCGTCAATGTGAAGGTCCAAGGGGTAGAGTAAAGCTGCAGTAGTGCATCGGAATATAGTACTTATCTCCCAGGAAATGCTCAAAGCAAATCAAAGACAATGAGGAGATTTACTATTCTTGTACTTAAGTTGGCATTGTGCCTTATGTATTAAATCCCGACGCAATTTCTGCGTTTCATCGTCAATGTGAACGTCCAAGGGATAGACTAAAGCTGAAGCTCGCAGGAAACGCTCAAAGGAAACCATAAACAATGAGAAGATTTACTCTTCTTCTACTTAAGTCGGCATTGTGCCTTTTGTATTACATCCAGACGCTAATTCTGTGTTTAATCGTCAATTTGAAGCTCCAGGGGGTTGAGTAAAGCTGCAGTAGTGCATCGGAATCTAATACTGATCTCCCAGGAGACGCTCATAGCAAACCCCACACAATGAGAAGATTTACTCTTCTTTTACTTAAGTCGGCATTGTGCCTTTTGTATTAAATCCCGACGCAATTTCTGTGTTTCATCGTCAATGTGAAGGTCCAAGGGATAGAGTAAAGCTGCAGTAGTGCGTCGGAATCTAATACTGATCTCCCAGGAAACGCTCAAAACAAATCACAGACAATGTGAAGGTTTACTATTCTTGTACTTAAGCCGGCATAGTGCCTTATGTGTTAAATCCCGACGTAATTTCTGTGTTTCATCGTCTATGCCAAGGTCCAAGGGATAGAGTAAAGCTGAAGTATAGCATCGGAATCTAATACTGATCTCGCAGGAAACGCACAAAGCAAACCACAAACAATGAGAATATTTACTGTTCCTGTACTTAAGTCTGCATTGAGCATTTTGTATTAAATCCCGACGCAATTTCTGTGTCTCATCGTCAATGTGAAGCCCTAAGGAATGGAGTTAAGCTGCAGTAGTGCATCGGAATCAAATACTGATCTCCCAGGAAATGCTCAAAGCAAACCACAAACAATAAGAAGATTTACTCCTCTTGTACTTAAGCCGGCATTATGCCTTTTGTATTAAATCCCGTCGCAAATTCTGTGTTTCATAGTCAATGTGAAGGTCCAAGGGATAGAGTTAAGCTGCAGTAGTGCATCGGAATCAAATACTGATCTCCAACGATATGCTCAAAGCTAACCACAGACAATGAGAAGATTTACTCTTCTTGTACTTAGGTCGGCATTGTGCCTTTTGTATTAAATCCCGACGCATTTTCTGTGTTTCATCATCAACGGGAAGGACCAAGGGATAGACTGAAGCTGCAGTAGTACATCGGAATCTAATACTGATCTCCCAGGAAACGCTCAAACCAAGGCTTAAACAATGAGAAGATTTACTCATCTTGTACTTAACCCGGCATTGTGCTTTTTGTATTAAATCCCGACGCAAGTTCTGTGTTTAATCGTCAATGTGATGGTCCGAAGGATAGAGTAAAGCTGCAGTAGTGCATCGGAATCCAATACTGATCTCCCAGGAAACGTTCAAAGCAAACCACAAACAATGAGGTGATTTACTCTTCCTGTACTTAAATCGACATTGTGCCTTTTGTATTAACTCCCGACGCAAATTCTGTATTTCATCGTCAATGTGACGGTCCAAGGGATAGTGTAATGCTGCAGTAGTGCATCGGAATATAATACAGATCTCCCAGGAAACGCTCAAAGCAAACCACAAACAATGAGAAGATTAACTCTTCTTGTACTTAAGTCGACATTGTGCCTTTTGTATTAAATCCCGACGCAATATCTGTGTTTCATTGTCAATGTGATCGTAAAGGGATAGAGTAAAGCTGCAGTAGTGCATCGGAATCTAATACTGATCTCCCAGGAATCGCTCAAAGCAAACCAAAGACAATGAGGATATTTACTCTTAATGTACTTAAGTCGGCATTGTGCCTTTTGTATTAAATCCCGTCGCAAATTCTGTGTTTCATAGTCAATGTGAATGTCCAAGGGATAGAGATAAGCTGCATTAGTGCATCGGAATCAAATACTGATCTCCAAGGAAATGTTCAAGCTAACCACAAACAATGAGCAGATTTACTTTTCTTGTACTTAGGTCGGCATTGTGCCTTTTGTATTAAATCCCGAAGCAATTTCTGTGTTTCATCATCAATGGGAAGGACCAAGGGATAGACTGAAGCTGCAGTAGTGCAACGGAATCTAATACTGATCTCCCAGAAAACGCTCAAAGCAAGGAACAAAAAATGAGAAGACTTACTCTTCTTGTACATAAGTGGTCATTGTGCTTTTTGTATTAAATCAAGACGCAAGTTCTGTGTTTAATCGTCAATGTGAAGGTCCAAAGGATAGAGTAAAGCTGCAGTAGTGCATCGGAATCCTAAAAGGATCTCCCAGGAAACGCTCATAGCAAGCCACAAACAATGAGAATACTTACTCTTCTTGTACTTAAGTCGGCATTGGGCCTTATGGATTAAATACCAACACAAGTTCTATTTTTCATCGTCAATGTGATCGTCAAAGGTATTGGGTAGAGCTGCAGTAGTGCATCGGAATCTAATTCTGATCTCCCAGGAGACACTCAAAGCAAACCACAAACAATGAGAAGATATACTCTTCTTGTACTTAAGTCGACATTGTGCCTATTGTATTAAATCCCGACGCAATATCTGTGTTTCATTGTCAATGTGATCGTAAAGGGATACAGTAAAGCTGCATTAGTGCATCGGAATCTAATACTGATCTCCCAGGAAACGCTCAATGCAAACCAAAATCAATGAGGAGGTTTACTCTTCATGTACTGAAGTCGGCATTGTGCCTTTCGTATTAAATCCCGACGCAACATATGTGCGTTTCATTGTCAATGTGAAGTTCCAAGGGATTGAGTAAAGCTACAGTAGTGCATCGGAATCTAATACTGATCTCCCAGGAAACGCTCAAAGCAAACCACTAACATAAGAAGATTTACTCTTCTTGTACTTATGTCGGCATTGTGCCTTTTCTATTAAATCTCGATGCAATATCTGTGTTTCATTGTCTATGGGGACGTCCAATGGATAGGGAAAAGCTGCAGTAGTGCATCGGAATCAAATACTGATGTCCCATGAAACGCTCAATGCAAACCAAAGACAGTGATAAGATTTACTCTTCTTGTACTTAAGACGGCATTGTGAATTTTGTATTTAATACCGACGCCATTTCTGTGTTTCATCGTCGATCTGAAGGCCCAGAGATAGAGTACAGCTGCAGTAGTGCTTCGGAATATAATACTGATCTCCCGGGAAACGCTCAAAGCGAACCACAAACAATGCGAAATTGACTCTCCTTGAACTTAAGTCGGCATTGTTCCCTCTGTATTAAATCCAGACGAAATTTCTGTGTTTCATCGTCAATGTGAAGCTCCAGGGGTTAGAGTAAAGCTGCAGTAGTGCATCGGAATCTAATACTTAACTCCCAGGAAATGCTCAAAGCAAATCACAGACAATGAGAAGATTTACTCTTCTTGTACTTAACTTGGCATTGTGCCTTATTTATTAAATCCCGACGCAATTTCTCTGTTTCATCGTCAATGTGAAGGTCCAGGGGATAGACTAAAGCTGAAGCTTGCAGGAAACGCTCAAAGGAAACCATAAACAATGAGAAGATTTACTCTTCTTGTACTTAGGTCGGCATTTTGCCTTTTGTATTAAATCCCAACGCAATTTCTGTGTTTCATCGTCAATGTGAAGGTCCAAGGGATAGAGTAAAGCTGCTGTAGTGCATCGGAGTCCAACACTGATCTCCCAGGAAACGCTCAAAGCAAACTACAAACAATGGGAAGATTTACTCTTCTTGTACTTCAGTCGGCATTGTGCCTTTTTTATTAAAGCCCGACGCAATTTCTGTGTTTCATCGTCAATGTGAAGGTCCAAGGGGTAGAGTAAAGCTGCAGTATTGCATCGGAATCTAATACTGATCTCCCAGGAAACACACAAAGCAAACCACAAACAATGGAAAGCTATATTCTCCTTGTACTTAAGTCGGCATTGTGCCTTATGTATTAAATACCAACACAAGTTCTGTTTTTCATCGTCAATGTGATCGTCAAAGGTATAGGGTAGAGTTGCAGTAGTGCATCGGAATCTAATTCTGATCTCCCAGGAGACACTCAAAGCAAACCACAAACAATGAGAAGAAATACTCTTCTTGTACTTAAGAAGACATTGTGCCTTTTGTATTAAATCCCGACGCAATATCTATGTTTCATTGTCAATGTGATCGTAAAGGGATAGAGTAAAGCTGCAGTAGTGCATCGGAATCTAATACTGATCTCCCAGGGAACGCTCAAAGCAAACCAAAAACAATGAGGAGGTTTACTCTTCATGTACGTAAGTCCGCATTGTGCCTTTTGTATTAAATCCAGACGCTAATTCTGTGTTTCATCGTCAATTTGAAGCTCCAAGGGATTGAGTAAAGCTGCAGTAGTGCATCGGAATCTAATACTGATCTCGCAGGAGACGCTCACAGCAAACCCCACACAATGAGAAGATTTACTCTTCTTGTACTTAGGTCGGCATTGTGCCTTTTGTATTAAATCCCGACGCAATTTCAGTGCTTCATCATCAATGGGAAGGACCAAGGGATAGACTGAAGCTGCAGTAGTGCATCGGAATCTAATACTGATCTCCCAGGAAACGCTCAAAGCAAGGCACAAACAAGGAGAAGACTTACTCTTCTTGTACTTAAGTCGTCATTGTGCTTTTTGTATTAAATCAAGACGCAAGTTCTGTGTTTAATCGTCAATGTGAAGGTCCAAAGGATAGAGTAAAGCTGCAGTAGTGCATCGGAATCCTATAAGGATCTCCCAGGAAACGCTCTTTGCACACCACAAACAATGAGAATATTAACTCTTCTTGTACTTAAATAGGCATTGTGAATTTTGTATTAAATTCCGCCACAATTTCTGTGTTTCAACGTTAGTGTGAAGGTCCAAGGGATAGCGTAAAGCTGCAGTAGTGCATCGGAATCTAATTCTGACCACGCAGGAAACGCCCAAAGCAAACCACAAACAATGAGAAGATTTACTCTTCTTGTGCTTAAGTCAGCATTGTGCCTTATATATTAAATCAAAACGAAAATTCTGTGTTTCATCGTCAATGTGATCGTCAAAGGGATACAGTAAAGCTGCAGTAGTGCATCGGATACTAATACTGATGTCCCAGGACACGCTCAAAGCAAACCACAAACAATGAGAAGATTGACTCTTCTTGTACTTAAGTCGGCATTGTGCCTTCTGTATTAAATCCAGACGCAATTTCTGTGTTTCATCGTCAATGTGAAGCTCCAAGGGATAGAGCAAAGCTGCAGTAGCGCATCGGAATCTAATACTGATTCACAGGAAACGCTCAAAGCAAACCACAAACTATGAGGCGATTTACTCTTCTTGTACTTAAGTCGGCATTGTGCTTTTTGTATTAAATCCCGACGCAATTTCTGTTTTTCATCGTCCATGTGAAGGTCCAACGGATAGAGTAAAGCTGGAGTAGTGCATCGGAATCTAATACTGATCTCGCAGGAAACGCTCAAAGCAAACCAAAGATAATGACAAGATTTACTCTTCTTGTAATTAAGTCGCCATTGCGCCTTTTGTGTTATATCCCGACGCAATTTCTGTATTTCATCGTCAATGTGAAACTTCAAGGGATAGAGTAAAGCTGCAGTAGTGCAGCGGAATCTAATAGTGATCTCGCAGGAACTACTCAAAGTAAACCATAAACAATGAGAACATTTACTCTACTTGTACTTAAGTCGGCATTGTGCCTTTTGTATTAACTCCCGACGCAATTTCTGTGTTTCGTCGTCAATGTGAAGGTCCAAGGGATAGAGTAAAGCTGCAGTAGTGCATCGGAATCTAATACTGAACGCCCAGGAAACGCGCAAAACAGACCACAAACAATGATATGATTTACTCTTCTTGTACTGAAGCCGGCTTTGTGCCTTCTGTATTAAATCCCGACGCAATTTCTGTGTTTTATCGTCAATGTGAAAGTCCAAGGGACAGAGAAAAGCTGTAGTAGTGCATCGGTATCTAATACTGATCTAACTGGAAACGCTCAAAGCAAACGACAAACAATGTGAAGATTTACTCTTCTTGTACTTAAGACGGCATTGTGCCTTTTGTATTAAATCCCGACGCCAATTCTGTGTTTCATCGTCAATTTGAAGCTCCAAGGTATAGAGTAAAGCTGCAGTAGTGCATCGGAATCTAATACTGATCTGCCAGGAAACGTTCAAAGCAAACCACACACAATGAGAAGATTTACTCTTCTTTTACTTATGTCGGCATTGTGCCTTTTGTATTAAATCCCGACGCAATATCTGTGTTTCATCGTCAATGTGAAGGTCCGAGGGATAGAGTAAAGCTACAGTAGTGCATCTGAATCCATTACTGACCCCCCAGGAAACGCTCAAAGCAAATCACAGACAATGTGAAGATTTTTTCTTCTTGTACTTAAGCAGGCATAGTGCCTTATGTGTTAAATCCCAACGCGATTTCTGTGTTTCATCGTCAATGTCAAGGTCCAAGGGATAGAGTAAAGCTGCAGTAGTGCATCGGAATCTAATACTGATCGCCCAGGAAACGCGCAAGTCAGACCACAAACAATGATAAGATTTACGCTTCTTGTACTTAAGTCGGCTTTGTGCCTTTTGTATTAAACCCCGACGCAATTTCTGTGTTTTATCGTCAATGTGAAGGTCCAAAGGACAGAGAAAAGCTGCAGTAGTGCATCGGTATCTAATACTGATCTAACTGGAAACGCTCAAAGCAAACGACAAACAATGAGAAGATTTACTCTTCTTGTACTTAAGTCGGCATAGTGCCTTTTGCATTAAATCCCGACGCCAATTCTGTGTTTCATCGTCAATTTGATGCTCCAAGGTATAGAGTAAAGCTGCAGTAGTGCATCGGAATCTAACACTGATCTGCCAGGAAACGCTCAAAGCAAACCACACACAATGAGAAGATTTACTAGTCTTTTACTTATGTCGGCATTGTGCCTTTTGTTTAAATCCCGACGCAATTTCTGTGTTTCATCGTTTGTGTGAAGCTCCAAGGGATAGAGTAAAGCTGCAGTAGTGCATCGGAATCTAATACTGATCCCCAGGAAACGCTCAAAGCAAACCACAAGCTATGAGGCAATTTACTCTTCTTGTACTTAAGTCGCCATTGTGCCTTTTGTATTAAATCCCGAAGCAATTTCTGTTTTTCATCGTCCATGTGAAGGTCTAACGGATAGAGTAAAGCTGGAGTAGTGCATCGGAATCTACTACTGATCTCGCAGAAAACGCTCAAAGCAAACCAAAGATAATGAGAAGATTTACTCTTCTTGTAATTAAGTCGGCATTGCGCCTTTTGTATTATATCCCGACGCAATATCTGTGTTTCATCGTCAAAGTGAAGGTCCACGGGATAGGGTAAAGCTTCAGTAGTGCTTCGGAAACTATTACTGTTCTCCCATGAAACACTCAAAGCAAACCATAAACAATGTGAAGATTTACTCTTCTTGTACTTAAAGCGGCATTGTGCCTTTTGTATTAAATCCCGACGCAATTTCTGTGTTACATCGTCAATGTGAAACTTCAAGGGATAGAGTAAAGCTGCAGTAGTGCATCGGAATATAATACTGATCTCCCGGGAAACGCTCAAAGCAAACCTCAACTAATGCGAAGATTGACTCTTCATGTACTTAAGTCGGCATTGTGTCTTCTGTATTAAATCCAGATGAAATTTCTGTGTTTCATCGTCAATGTGAAGGTCCAAGGGATAGAGTAAAGCTGCAGTAGTGCATCGGAATCTAATACTGATCTCCCAGGAAATGCTCAAAGCAAACCACAGACAATGAGAAGATTTACTCTTCTTGTAATTAAGTCGGCATCGCGCCTTTTGTATTATATCCCGACGCAATATCTGTGTTTCATCGTCAATGTGAAGGTCCACGGGATAGGGTAAAGCTTCAGTAGTGCTTCGGAAACTATTACTGATCTCCCATGAAACACTCAAAGCAAACCATAAACAATGTGAAGATTTACTCTTCTTGTACTTAAAGCGGCATTGTGCCTTTTGTATTAAATCCCGACGCAATTTCTGTGTTTCATCGTCAATGTGAAACTTCAAGGGATAGAGTAAAGCTGCAGTAGTGCATCGGAATATAATACTGATCTCCCGGGAAACGCTCAAAGCAAACCTCAACTAATGCGAAGATTGACTCTTCATGTACTTAAGTCGGCATTGTGTCTTCTGTATTAAATCCCGATGCAATTTCTGTGTTTTATCGTCAATGTGAAGGTCCAAGGGATAGAGTAAAGCTGATGTAGTGCATCGCAATCTAATACTGATCTCGCAAGGAAACGCTCAAAGGAAACCACAAACAATGAGTAGATTTGCTCTTCTTGTACTTAAGTCGGCATTGTGCGTTATAAATTAAATCCCGACGCAATTTCTGTGTTTCATCGTCAATGTGAAGGTCCAAGGGATAGAATAAAGCTGCAGTAGTGCATCGGAATCTAATAGTGATCTCGCAGGAACTACTCAAAGTAAACCATAAACAATGAGAACAGTTACTCTACTTGTACTTAAGTCGGCATTATGCCTTTTCTATTAACTCCCGACGCAATTTCTGTGTTTCATCGTCAATGTGAAGGTCCAAGGGATAGAGTAAAGCTGCAGTAGTGCATCGGTATCTAATACTGATCTAACTGGAAACGCTCAAAGCAAACGACAAACAATGAGAACATTTACTCCTCTTGTACTTAAGTAGGCATTGTGCCTTTTGTATTAAATCCCGACGCCAATTCTGTGTTTCATCGTCAATTTGAAGCTCCAAGGTATAGAGTAAAGCTGCAGTAGTGCATCGGAATCTAATACTGATCTGCCAGGAAACGCTCATAGCAAACCACACACAATGAGAAGATTTACTCTTCTTTTACTTATGTCGGCATTGTGCCTTTTGTATTAAATCCCGACGCAATTTCTGTGTTTCATCGTCAATGTGAAGGTCCAGGGTATAGAGTAAAGGTACAGTAGTGCATCGGAATCTAATACTGACCTCCCAGGAAACGCTCAAAGCAAATCACAGACAATGTGAAGATTTTTTCTTCTTCTACTTAAGCCGGCATAGTGCCTTATGTGTCAAATCCCGACGCGATTTCTGTGTTTCATCGTCAATGTCAAGGTCCAAGGGATAGAGTAAAGCTGCAGTATAGCATCGGAATCTAATGCTGATCTCGCAGGAAACGCACAAAGCAAACGACACACAATGAGAATATTTACTGTTCTTGTACTTAAGTCGGCATTTTGCCTTTTGTATTAGATCCCGACGCAATTTCTGTGTCTCATCATCAATGTGAAGGCCTAAGGAATGGAGTTAAGCTGCAGTAGTGCATCGGAATCAAATACAGATCCTTCAGGAAATGCTCAAAGCAAACCACAAACAATGAGAAGATTTACTCTTCTTGTACTTGAGCCGGCATTGTTCCTATTGTATTAAATCCCGACATAATTTCTGTGTTTCATAGTCAAAGTGAAGGTCCAAGGGATAGAGTAAAGCTACAGTATTGCATCGGAATCTAATACTGATCGCCCAGGAAACGCTCAAAGCAAACCACACAGAATGTAGAGTTTTACTCTTCTTTTACTTATGTAGGCATTGTGTTTTTGTATTAAATCCCGACCCAATTTCAGTGCTTCATGGTCTATGTGAAGGTCCAAGGGATAGAGTAAAGCTGCAGTAGTGCAACGGAATCTAATAGTGATCTCCCAGGAAACGCTCAAAGCAAATGACAGACCATCAGAAGATTTACTATTCTTGTACTTAAATCGGCATTGTGCCTTATGTATGAAAATCCTGACGCAATTTCTGTGTTTCATCGTCATTGTGAAGGTCCAAGGGATAGAGTAAAGCAGCATTAGTGCATCGGAATCTAATACCGATCCCCAGGAAACGCTCAAAGCAAACCACAAACAATGAGAAGATTTACTCTTCTTGTACTTATGTCGGCATTGTGCCTTTTGTATTAAATCCCGACGCAATATTTGTGTTTCATCGTCAATGTGAAAGCTCAAGGGATAGAGTAAAGCAACAGTAGTGCATCGGAATCTAATACTGATCTCCCAGGAAACGCTCAAACCAAACCACTAACATAAGAAGATTTACTCTTCTTGTACTTAAACCGGCATTGTTCCTTTTGTAATAAATCCCGACGCAATTTCTCTGTTTCATGGTCAATGTGAAGGTCCAAGGGGTAGAGTAAAGCTGCAGTAGTGCATCGGAATCTAATACTGATCCAAAGGAAACGCTCAAAGCAAACCACAATCAATGAGAAGATTTACACTTCTTGTACTTAATGCGGCTTTGTGCCTTATGTATTAAATCCCGACGCAATTTCTGTGTTTCATCGTCAATGTGAAGGTCCAAGGGATACAGTAAAGCTGCAGTAGTGCATCGGAATTTAATACTGGTCTCCTAGGAAACGCTCAAACAAACCACAAAGAGAAAGAAGATTTACTCTTCTTGTACTTAAGTCGGCATTGTGCCTTTTGTATTAAATCCCGACGCAATTTCTGAGTTTGTTCGTCAATGTGAAGGTCAAAGGGATAGAGTAAAGCTGCAGTAGTGCATCGCCCAGGAAACGCTCAAAGCAAACCACACAGAATGTAAAGATTTACTCTTGTTTTACTTGGTCAAGATGGCGGCCGAGTAGGTTGCAGTGTGATGTGGCTCCGCATTCAGACGCAGATTTTCTCGGTAAAGATTTGATTGTGAACACTGATTTTTAATTATCGTGTACCGGGAGTGTTGTCTTACACAGTCCGTTCTCGTTTACTCTTTAAATACTGCAAATAAAACAGAGAGAGTGATTAATGTGCTTTAGTGCGTTCGTCGTGTCAAACGCGTCAACGGAGAGGCCGTCGCTCTCCCGCTGGCCGAGCGCGTGTCGGTTTCGCCAGTCAGCAGCGTCGGTTCTCGCGTGTCAGCACTCAGCGCCGCGCGCTGCGACACCTCACCTCGCCAGCCGCAGCGGAATCCGACGCGTCGGCAGCGGCCACCGGCTGCCCCGCGCCCCGCCGTCGACGTCAGCAGTAGCGGCCACCAGCTGTGCTCCCTGCTGTTGGTAAACAACCGACTGCCTACTTTCGGCCCTGGATTCCAGCCGACGAAGCAGCGACACCACCACACCAGAGGCCGACGGAAGAAGAAGGAAAGCATGGGGTAAGACGCTTGCTAGAGCCATCAATGTCACTCCAGGTATGGAACACACGGAGGAACAACTTGTGCCCATGTCCCCCAGTCAAAAGATAGCAGCCATAGACAAAATATTGAGTGAAATAGGAGCAGAGTTAAAAGCTAAGCATGTTTCATCTGCCCTGTTAACCGTCATTAGAGACAAAGTGTTTCCCTTGGCTTTCGAAATAACTAGCCTCGAAGCTAAACTGTCCTGCCTAAATGATGAAAATAGGCGACTAAGACTAGAACTACAGAGAGCCTCGAATCCAGTCAAAGACCTACAAATACAAACTTTGCAAGAGAAGGCTGAGAAATTAGAGAACGAAAATAGGGAATTGAGTGTAGCGAACCAAGACTTGCAGCAACAAATAAGAGAACTAACTAATAAAGTCACACAACAAGCACAGACACAAGCACAGACACTGACATATGCTGCCGCCTTAACTATAGAGCCCAAAACCAAAGAGGCTCGCAGAATAGAACAGGCTAAAACAAAACAGGTCACAACCCTCTATATCAAATCGACAGAAAATCAAGACGCCAAAGCTGTCCGACAGACCATCACCAAGAATATAAATCCCAGGAAAGAGAATATACATATAAAATCAATCAGAACCACGCAGACTGCAGTTATAGTAGAAACGGAAACACAGGAGGACTGTCGAAAAATAATAGAAGAGACTAAAGACCTGCACACCATTGTCTGTGAAGGACCGCGAAAACGCAAGCCACTCGTGGCAGTATATCACGTGCCAGATACACTTACCGACGAAGAGTTTCTAGAAAGCCTTTATGAGCAGAATCTAAGCGGTGACACCACGAAAGAAGACTTCGACAGAGAGGTCAAAATAAGGTTCAAAACAGGGCCTAGGGGAAGGGGTTTCAGTCACCAGATACTGGAGGTCAGCCCACACCTGTACAGAGTCCTTACAAGAAGACAGAGAGTCTACATAGACTTCGAATCACTTTCTGTGAAAGACTATATAGTTGTAAACAAGTGTTTTAAGTGTTGCGACCTAGGACATATGACTAAAACCTGCAGAAAAGCCGACGTCACGTGTGCCAAGTGCGGCAACCAAGGACACAAGCGCAGTGAGTGCAGGTCCGCGGTTTGCGTCTGTATCCCCTGCAAATACAGAGGCCGCGTCTGCAATAAAACAAAAGGAGGTGATTGTCAGACCTATAAACAGCTGCATGACCGGCTCCTGGACAGTATAGACTATGGCAGCTAAAATCAGCACACACGCAAGAAACACGAACGCCCAAAGCCAATCACCCAAAACACATAAATACAAATCACCGTCAACATTACAGAGAAGCTACCAAAGAGCAATTTCCTGGAGAAGACAAATGAATCTTCTGCCGGAGAATTACGTCGATAATGAACCCATCCCGCCCCTAACACGCTCAACGACGTTACAGGATAGCTGCATTAATACGATAGAATGTATAGATGACATGACAATCTGTGGTTCCATCCACTACGAGGTGGCAAAGCAAATTAAAAGACAATTACACCACTGGATAAACTTCCAAATAACATTAATGCAGAGGATAGATGAGTTGGAAGATGAACTTACATATATTGTGCACAAGAAAATGTACAAACAAAACCGACATACTCCCTCACAATTTCTCCCAGCCGACGTACATCACACCACACATACACAGGATGAACACAAACCAGAATCATCATCACATGGAAAACCCTACGACACACGTAAATGTGAACAGTACATCAAACCAGTCAAATTTGTCTCGGGAGGCACTCATCACCCCGGGAAAATGGAACAAGGAACAGACAGGCATGCAGTCCCTGAATCAAAACACATCGAAACACTCAGGCTACAGACCAATACAAAACTCAAAACTACTGGACCCAGACTTATAAAAGTAGACCAATTAGATGAGGACAAATCTGAGGGAGAGACATGTGACATTTGCAACGATGTCAACGTGCGTCTAGCAACAACCTCCACTCCAAACACAAACAAAGACAACATAACATATACAGTCAGTCCCATACAAATCACCACCATCGCCGACACCACGCAAGCAAGCACCACCAACATCAGTGAAAAACGTGTGAAGGCAAACAGCATTGAAGAGGCGTGTGACAAAACGAAAAGTAACCGTGTGACATCCCAAAGAGGTCTTAAAATGTCCCCCAATCAGCGGCCAACACCAAGCCAAATCCGTCCAGTACCACCTCAGAGGCCGCAACAGAAACCAGCACCAACAGCAATCCAGCTGCACCTAATTATGATAATTTAGAACTTAACTTACTTTTAAGTAGGCTAGAGAAAAAAGAGATACTGCAGACAGTGCAGCGGATGCTACTTAGATTGTGCCATCCAAAGGGAGATTCTCTCTGTTTTCCAGTAACTGAGCAAACAGACAGAATCATCCTAAAGACAGAAAATATTCCTACATCAGCAGAGCCGCTGCTCGATCTCATGCTCCAGGTCTGCCTGCGCAGGTCAGAATCTTTCGACTTGGACAAAATATATATAGATCATGTAAGAGCACACGGACGAACATATTTTGATTACTCACAGACTGGCAGTAAATGTTTTGTACACGTAAAACACCCAGAACACATAGACAAAAAATGAATATCTTACAACATAATACAAAAAACAGTACGACAGTCAGCGCGGAAATCCCTAAAATAGCACTAGACCTGCAGGCAGACATCATGTGCTTACAAAAACCCTATAACAGAAACGGGCAACTGATATGTCTACCAAAACATGCTACCACAATAACAGGCAGCAATGACTGTAAGGCTGCAATAGTAATTCTAAATAGAACTTATAACATAGTTAAGGTAACACAGTTATGCAATCAACACTTGGTTACCGTAGAGATAACTAACGGGAACGTCACATGGGTTATTGCATCCATGTACGCCCAATACAGCCATCAAATACAACCGTATGCAGACTACATCAGAGACCTAGTAATGTATGCCAGAGGCAAAAAATTAGTGATAAGTGCTGACATTAATTCCAGATCGACCCTCTGGAACTCAGACAGAACAGATGACAGAGGACGTATAATCACCGATCTAATACAAGAAACACAACTACATGTAATGAATACGGAAGGACCTATACCAACATATGCAGGGTTCGATGGTACGAGCAGTAATATCGACTTCATGCTAGCAAATAATGCAGCAATGGCATACGTAACAAACTGGACTGTACACGACAACATAACCAGTAGTGATCATAATGTCATAACATACACACTAACTCACACTCAGAACACAATGACCAAATCACACACCAGACACCTGCTGTTGCACAAAGCAGACTGGAACAAATTAACGGAAATTATACAACGACACGATCTACAAAACATCAATGGAAGTATCGATTATAGAGCACACAAGTTAACACAGGTGATACAACATGCACAAAACACATCAATACCGACTGCAAAGAACACAAATTACTCGCCAGTACCATGGACCAACGAACTTACGAGACTCAAACAAGACGCAAGACGCAAACGAAAATTATATCAAAGGGCGATAGCAGATAGGGACCGACGAATAAGACTTGAAGCATATAGGCCTGCACAAGACTTATACAGACAGACCCTATACAACACGCGTAGACAACAATGGGAGCTATTTGTAACAACACAAACAGAGCAAAATATATGGGGGGAACCATACAAAATATTGACAGAGAAGATAAAAACCCCACTAGTTCTGGGAACGCTAAGGCAGGATGACGGCACGATGACGAGGGGATGGAGGAATACAGCGGAGTTTCTGCTCTATAAACTGCTCCCTGACGACGTTATCGATACAGACACACAATATCATGCAACACTAAGAGGAAACCTACACACACCATACAACACTGCAACTGTCACCTGTCCTTTTGCGCAAGAAGAGGTTGCGCTAGCAATCTCAGAGCTCAAAAACAAAAAAGCACCTGGACCAGATGGTATCCACTCGGAAACACTGAAAAAACTAGCACCGCAGATAACCCCGTTCCTAACAACGTTACTGAACGATGCCTTACGGCTGGGCAGGGTACCTGCAGTATGGAAAACCTCCAAAGCAGTCATTATTAAGAAATCAGCGGACAGGGATCCTTCAGATCCAAAGACTTACAGGCCAATATGCCTAATAAACACCCTAGCAAAGATTCAGGAGAAGCTACTGTGCAAGCGCCTGCAAACACACAGAGCTCTCAGGGGTATGAGCCAACACCAGTTCGGCTTCAGAGCGGGCAGATCAATAGATGATGCCATCAACCAGGCCCTGCACACCACAAAACAGAAATACGCCATGGCAATAATGATTGACATTGCCGGAGCTTTTGATAATCTTTGGTGGCCAGCACTTTTTCAGAGGCTAAAACATCTGGAGGTACCGCAATCACTGTACAACAGTTTTCTGGACTACTGTAAAGACCGAGTAGTCGAATGGCAGATGGACAGCCGGAAAGTAATTAAAAGAATTACCAAAGGCTGTCCTCAAGGGTCGATCTGCGGCCCCATCTTCTGGGACATAACAATCGAACCCCTCCTACAACTTCTGGATGGGGATGACAGGTCAGACGGAATTGTCGCCTACGCAGATGACCTATTAGTTGTAGTCACTGCAAACAACAGAGCCCAGTTAGAAGAGAAAGCCAGTGGATTACTACAAACAATTACTCAGTGGTGTCACAACAACAAACTAAGGATAGCCGAAAACAAAACAACATACACTTTACTGAAAGGATCACTCCAAAGGAATCCTTCGGTTAAAATTGGGGACACAAACATCAAACGAGCACGCATTACGCGCTATCTTGGGGTACACATAGATGAAAAATTGAATTTCCAGGAACACATAAGGCTAACAACAGACAAAGCAGAAAAAATACTCCACAAACTGGTGAGGCTAAATTCAAAACAGTACAGACTACCTCTACCAGTCATACGTACATACCACTGTGCGCTCTTCGAATCAGTACTCAGCTTTGCAGCTAGCACGTGGGCACATAGACTGAACGTGGTCACCAACAAAGCATCCGTCAGACGAGGGCAGAGAAGTGTCCTACTTAGGTTATCTGGAGCCTTCGGTACCACCTCTGCGGATGCACTGTGTGTGGTGCTCAGAATATGCCCCATAGATATCACGATCAAATACAGAACTGCAAGGTACTGGTTACAGGTGGGGAGACTAGATAAGGTACACACAATAACCGGTGTGCCCATAGAGACGATACGTCACCTTAAAAGTTGGCGTTTGGATACATGGCAAGGTGAGTGGGATGTAAGTGATAAGGGACGTAGATTGCACAACTTCCTCCCTGACATAAGGGAGCGGTTGAGAATGGGACATATCGATCCCAGCCGCGGTATGGTACATTTCTTAACCGGGCACGGACCTTATCCCACGCACTTAAACCGCGTGAGTCTGAGGCAGACACCTACATGCACATGCGGGGAAGAAGGTTCCCCAGAACACACTGTCTTTTTCTGCGGGCAATACGCGAACAATAGACATACACTACACTTAGATTACACAGATACAGACATAGATATATACACAGCAATAAGAGACGAAGAACAATGGGCACAATTAAACGCACTGACAAACAGTATTTCAAAAACAACACATGAAGAGTATATGCGGACACGACGTCACAGACATGCCTATGTGCAGCGTAACAGAAATGTCCAGGGGATGGACAGCGATACCCACAGTGACAGCGAAAATAGTGACAATGAGGAGGAACAGGAGGAGGAAGCTGAGATGTGACAGTAAATAAGTAAATTGCTGGCAATGTAGCCAAGAAAACACCAAATGCTGTACATGGATGCGCACCTAATGTAGTTAATACATAGGATTAGTAACAAATAGGATAAGAAACATTTCTCTACTAGTAACCATTTGTGTGTGTGTGTGTGTGTGAGTGTGTGTGACTGGCGGTCAACGGCTCGATGAAACCATTCCGAGGTATTCGCCGTCAGTCACACTCGGTGATGGTACTAACAAATCTCTCATCTATCTTTTCTTCTTTTGATATTCTTCTTAAAAACAACAAAATTTTATTTATATTTCAACCTCAAATTATTGTTATTTTGAATCATTCGTTGTAAATTTTGTAGATAAAACAAAAGGAAAGAAAACTGAAAAAAGATGAAAAATGAAAATTGTAAGATGTACGACCTGTTTTAAACATCAGGTAACAGGTCTATAATTTGGCAATAAATAAATAAATAAATAAATAAATAGCGCATCGGAATCTAATACTGATCTCCCACGAAACACACAAAAGCAAACCACAAACAATGAGAAGCTATACTCTCCTCGTACTTAAGTCGGCATTGTGCCTTATGTATTAAACACCAATACAAGTTCTGTTTTTCATCGTCAACGTGATCGTCAAATGTATAGGGTAAAGCTGCAGTAGTGCATCGGAATCTAATTCTCATCTCCCAGGAGACGCTCAAAGCAAACCACAAACAATGAGAAGATTTACTCCTCTTGTACTTAAGTCGACATTGTGCCTTTTGTATTAAATCCCGACGCAATATCTGTGTTTCATTGTCAATGTGATCGTAAAGGGATAGAGTAAAGCTGCAGTAGTGCATCGGAATCTAATACTGATCTCCCAGGAAACGCTCAAAGCAAACCAAAAACAATGAGGAGATTTACTCTTCTTGTCCTTAAGTCGGCATTGTGCCTCTTGTATTAAATCCCGACGCAATATCTGTGTTTCAATGTCAATGTGAAGGTCCAAGGGATAGAGTATAGCTGCAGTAGTGCATCGTAATCTAATACTGATCTCCCAGGAAACGCTCAAAACAAACCACAAAGATTGAGAAGATTTACCATTCTTGTACTTAAGTCGGCATTGTGCTTTTTGTATTAAATCCCGACGCAATTTCTGTTTTTCATCGTAATGTGAAGGTCCAAGGGATAGAGTATAGCTGCAATAGTGCATCGGAATCTAATACTGATCTCCCAGGAAAAGCTCAAAGCAAACCACAGACAATGAGAAGATTTACTCTTCTTGTATTTAAGTCGGCATTGTGCCTTAAGTATTAAATCCCTATGAAATTTCTGTGTTTCATCGTCAATGTGAAGGTCCAGGTTATAGAGTAAAGCTGCAATAGTGCATCGGAATCTAATACTGATTCCGCAGGAACCGCTCAAACCACAAACAATGAGAAGATTTACTCTTCTTGTACTTAAGTCGACATTGTGCTTTTTATACTAAATCCTGACGCAATTTCTGTGCTTCATCTTCAATGTGAAGGTCCAATAAGTAGAGTAAAGCTGGAGTAGTGCATCGGAATCAAATACTGATCTCCCAGGAAAAGCTCAAAGCAAACCACAGACAATGAGAAGATTTATTCTTCTTGTATTTAAGTCGGCATTGTGCCTTAAGTATTGAACCCCTATGAAATTTCTCTTTTTCATCGTCAATGTGAAGGTCCAGGTTATAGAGTAAAGCTGCAATAGTGCATCGGAATCTAATACTGATTCCGCAGGAACCGCTCAAACCACAAACAATGAGAAAGTTTACTCTTCTTGTACTTAAGTCGACATTGTGATTTTTATATTAAATCCTGACGCAATTTCTGCGCTTCATCTTCAATGTGAAGGTCCAAGGGATAGAGTATAGCTGCAGTAGTGCATCGGAATCTAATACTGATCTCCCAGGAAAAGCTCAAAGCAAACCACAGACAATGAGAAGATTTACTCTTCTTGTATTTAAGTCGGCATTGTGCCTTAAGTATTAAATCCCTATGAAATTTCTGTGTTTCATCGTCAATGTGAAGGTCCAGGTTATAGAGTAAAGCTGCAATAGTGCATCGGAATCTAATACTGATTCCGCAGGAACCGCTCAAACCACAACCAATGAGAAGATTTACTCTTCTTGTACTTAAGTCGACATTGTGCTTTTTATATTAAATCCTGACGCCATTTCTGTACTTCATCTTCAATGTGAAGGTCCAATAAGTAGAGTAAAGCTGGAGTAGTGCATCGGAATCAAATACTGATCTCCCAGGAAACGCTCAAAGCAAACCACACACAATGAGAAGATTTACTCTTCTTTTACTTAAGTCAGCATTGTGCCTTTTGTATTAAATCCCGGCGCAATTTCTGTGTTTCATCGTCAATGTGAAGGTCCAGGTTATAGAGTAAAGCTGCAATAGTGCATCGGAATCTAATACTGATCTCCCAGGAATCGCTCAAAGAAAACCACAAACAATGAGATGATTAACTCTTCTTGGACATATGTCGGCACTGTGCCTTTTATATTAAATCCTGACGCAATTTCTGAGTTTGGTCGTCAATGTGAAGGTCCAATAGATAGAGTAAAGCTGCAGTAGTGCATCGGAATCTCATACTGACATCCCAGCAAACGTTCGAAGCAAACCACATACAGTGAGAAGATTTACTCTTCTTGTCCCTAAGTCGGCATTGTGCCTTTTGTGTTAAATCCCGACGCAATTTCAGTGCTTCATCATCAATGGGAAGGACCAAGGGATAGACTGAAGCTGCAGTAGTGCATCGGAATCTAATACTGATCTCCCAGGAAACGCTCAAAGCAAGGCACAAACAATGGGAAGATTTGCTCTTCTTGTACTAAAGTCTGCATTGTGCTTTTTGTATTAAATCCCGACGCAAGTTCTGTGTTTAATCGTCAATTTGAAGGTCCAAAGGATAGAGTAAAGCTGCAGTAGTGCATCGGAATCTAATACTGATCTGACGGGAAACGCTCACAGCAAATCACAAACAATGAGAAGATTGACTCTTCTTGTACTTAAGTCGGCATTGTGCCTTTTGTATTAAATCCCGACGCAAATTCTGTGTTTCATCGTCAATGTGAAGCTCCAAGGGGTAGTGTAAAGCTGCTGTAGTGCATCGGAAACTAATACTGACCTCCCAGGAAACGCTGGAAGCAAACCACACACAATGAGAAGATATTCTCTTCTTTTACTTAATTCGGCATTGTACCTTTTGTATTAATTCCCTACGTAATATCTGTGTTTCATCGTCAATGTGAATGTCCAAGGGATAGAGTAAAGCTGCAGTAGTGCATCGAAATCTAATACTGATCTCCGAGGAAACGCTCAAAGCAAATCACAGACAATGAGAAGATTTACTCTTCTTGTACTTAAGTCGGCATTGTGCCTTATGTATTAAATCCCGACGCAATTTCTGTATATCATCGTCAATGTGAAGGACCAAGCGATAGAGTAAAGCTGCAGTAGTGCATCAGAATCTAATACTGATCTCGCAGGAAACGCTCAAAGCACACCACATACAATGAGAAGATTTTCTTTTCTTGTACTTAAGTCGGCATTGTGCCTTTTGTATTAAAACCCAACGCAATATCTGTGTTTCATCGTCAATGTAAAGGTCCAAGGGATGGCGTAAAGCTGCAGTAGTGCATCGGAATCTAATACTGATCTCCCAGGAAACGCTCAAAGTAAACCACAAAAAATGAGAAGATTTACTCTTCTTGTACTTAAGTCGGTATTGTGCCTTTTGTTTTAAATCCCGAGGCAATTTTTGTGTTTCATCGTCAATGAGTAGGTCCAAGGGATACAGTAAAGCTGCAGTAGTGCATCGGAATCTAATACTGATCTCCCAGGAAACGCTCAAAGCAACCCACAAACAATGAGAAAATATACTATTCTTGTACTTAAGTCGGCATTGTGCCTTTTGTATTAAATCCCGACGCAATTTCTGAGTTTAGTCGTCAATGTGAAGGTCCCAGGCATACAGTAACGCTACAGTGATGCATCGGAACTAATACTGATCTCCCAGGAAACATTCACAGCAAACCACTGACAATGAGATGATTTACTCTTCTTGTACTTAAGTCGGCATTGTGACTTTTGTATTAATTCCCGACGCAATTTCTGTGTTTCATCGTCAATGTGAAGGACCAAGGGATAAAGTAAAGCATCAGTGGTGCATCGGAATCTAATACTGAGATCCCAGGAAACGCTCAAAGCAAACCACAAGCAATGAGAAGATTTACTCTTCTTGTACTCATGTCGGCATAGTGCCATTTGTATTAAATCCCGACGCAATTTCTTTCTTTCATCGTCAATGTGAAAGTCCAAGGGATAGAGAATCTAATATTGATCTCCCAGGAAACGCTCAAAGCAAACCAAAAGCAATGAGATGATTTACATTTCTTGTACTGAAGTCGGAATTCTGTGTTTTATTTTAAATCCCGGATCAGTTTCTGTGTTTCATCGTCAATGTGAAGGTAATAGAGATAGAGTAAATCTGCAGTATTGCATCGAAACCTAATACTGATCTCCCGGGAAGCGCTCAAAGCAAACCACATACAATGAGAAGATTTTCTTTTCTTGTACTTAACTCGGCATTGTACCTTTTGTATTAAAACCCGACGCAATATCTGTGTTTCATAATCAACGTTAAGGTCCAAGGGCTGGCCTAAAGCTGCAGTAGTGCATCGGAATCTAATACTGATCTCCCAGGAAACGCTCAAACTAAACCACAAAAAATGAGAAGATTTACTCTTCTTGTACTTAAGTCGGTATTGTGCCTTTTGTTTTAAATCCCGAGGCAATTTTTGTGTTTTATCGTCAATGAGTAGGTCCACGGGATACAGTAAAGCTGCAGTAGTGCATCGGAATCTAATACTGATCTCCCAGGAAACGCTCAAAGCAAGCCACAAACAGTGAGAAAATATACTATTCTTGTACTTAAGTCGGCATTGTGCCTTTTGTATTAAATCCCGACGCAATTTCTGAGTTTAGTCGTAAATGTGAAGGTCCCAGGCATACAGTAACGCTACAGTGATGCATCGGAATCTAATACTAATCTCCCAGGAAACATTCACAGCAAACCACTGACAATGAGGTGGTTTACTCTTCTTGTACTTAAGTCGGCATTGTGACTTTTGTATTAATTCCCGACGCAATTTCTGTGTTTCATCGTCAATGTGAAGGACCAAGGGATAGAGTAAAGCATCAGCGGTGCATCGGAATCTAATACTGATCTCCCAGGAAACGCTCAAAGCAAACCACAAGCAATGAGAAGATTTACTCCTCTTGTACTTATGTCGGCATAGTGCCTTTTGTATTAAATCCCGACGCAATTTCTTTCTTTCATCGTCAATGTGAAAGTCCAAGGGATAGAGAATCTAATATTGATCTCCCAGGAAACGCTCAAAGCAAACCAAAAGCAATGAGATGATTTACATTTCTTGTACTGAAGTCGGAATTCTGTGTTTTATTTTAAATCCCGGAGCAGTTTCTGTGTTTCATCGTCAATGTGAAGGTAATAGAGATAGAGTAAATCTGCAGTATTGCATCGAAACCTAATACTGATCTCCCGGGAAGCGCTCAAAGCAAACCACAAACATTGAGGAGATTGACTCTACTTGTACTTAAGTCGGCATTGTGCCTTTTGTATTAATTCCCGACGAAATTTCTGTAATTCATCGTCAACGTGAAGCTGCAAGGGACAGAGAAAAGCTGCAGTATTGCATCGGAATCTAACACTGAATTCACAGGAGACGCTCAAAGCAAACAGCAAACAATGAGCAGATTTACTCTCCTTGTACGTGTGTCTGTATTGTGCCAGTTGTATTAAATCCCGACGCAATTTCTGTGTTTCATCGTCAATGGGAAGGTCCAAGGGATAGCGTAAAGCTGCAGTAGTGCATCGGAATCTAATACTGATCTGCCAGGAAACGCTCAAACAAACCACAAACAATGAGATGATCTACTTTTCTTGTACTTATGTCGGCATTGTGCCTTTTGTATTAAATCCCGACGCAATTTTTGTGTTTCATCGTCAATGTGAGAGTCCAAGGGATAGAGTAAAGCAGCAGTAGTGCATCGGAATCTAATACTGATCTCCCAGGAAACGCTCAAAGCAAACCAAAAACAATGAGATGTGATACTCTTCTTTTACTTAAGTTTTCATTGTGTGTTTTGCTTTAAATCCCAACGCAATTTCTGTGTTTCATCGTCAATGTGAAGGTCCAAGAGATAGAGTAAATCTGCAGTATTGCATCGGAATCTAATACTGATCTCCCCGGTAACGCTCAAAGCAATCCACAAACATTGAGAAGATTGACTCTTCTTGTACTTAAGTTGGCATTGTGCCTTTTGTATTCAATCCCGACATAATTTCTGTGTTTCATCGTCAATGAGAAGTACCGAGGGATAGAGTAAAGCTGCAGTAGTGCATTGGAATCTAATACTGATCTCCCACGAAACGCAATAAGGAAACAACGAGATGATTTACTCATCTTGTACTTAAGTCGGCATTGTGCCTTTTGTATTAAATCCCGACGCAATTTCACTGTTTCACCCTCAATGTGAAGGTCCAAGGGATAGAGTATAGCTGCAGTAGTGCACCGTGATCTAATACTGATCTCCCAGGAAACGCTCAAAACAAACCACAAAGATTGAGAAGATTTACCATTCTTGTACTTAAGTCGGCATTGTGCTTTTTGTATTAAATCCCGACGCAATTTCTGTTTTTCATCGTCAATGTGAAGGTCCAGGTTATAGAGTAAAGCTGCAATAGTGCATCGGAATCTAATACTGATTCCGCAGGAACCGCTCAAACCACAAACAATGAGAAGATTTACTCTTCTTGTACTTAAGTCGACATTGTGCTTTTTATATTAAATCCTGACGCAATTTCTGTGCTTCATCTTCAATGTGAAGGTCCAATAAGTAGAGTAAAGCTGGAGTAGTGCATCGGAATCTAATACTGATCTCCCAGGAAACGCTCAAAGCAAACCACACACAATGAGAAGATTTACTCTTCTTTTACTTAAGTCGGCATTGTGCCTTTTGTATTAAATCCCGACGCAATTTCTGTGTTTCATCGTCAATGTGAAGGTCCGAGAGATAGAGTAGAGCTGCAGTTGTGCATCGAAATCTAATACTGATCTCCCAGGAAACGCTCAAAGCAAATCACAGACAATGTGAAGATTTACTCTACTTGTACTTAAGCCGGCATAGTGCCTTATGTGTTAAATCCCGAATCGATTTCTGTGTCTCATCGCAATGTGAAGGCCTAAGGGATGGAGTTAAGCTGCAGTAGTGCATCGGAATCTAATACTGATCTCCCAGGAAATGCTCAAAGCAAACCACAAACATTGAGAAGATTTATTTTTCTTGTACTTAAGCCGGCATTATTCCTTTTGTATTGAATCCCGACGCAATGTCTCTGTTTCATAGTCAATGTGAAGGTCCAAGGGATAGAGTAAAGCTGCAGTAGTGCATCGGAATCTAATACTGATCTCCCAGAAATCGCTCAAAGAAAACCACAAACAATGAGATGATTTACTCTTCTTGGACATATGTCGGCACTGTGCCTTTTATATTAAATCCTGACGCAATTTCTTAGTTTGTTCGTCAATGTGAAGGTCCAATAGATAGAGTAAAGCTGCAGTAGTGCATCGGAATCTCATACTGACATCCCAGGAAACGTTCGAAGCAAACCACATACAATGAGAAGATTTACTCTTCTTGTCCTTAAGTCGGCATTGTGCCTTTTGTGTAAAATCCCGACGCAATTTCAGTGTTTCATCATCAATGGGAAGGACCAAGGGATAGACTGAAGCTGCAGTAGTGCATCGGAATCTAATACTGACCTCCCAGGAAACGCTCAAAGCAAGACACTAACAATGAGAAGATTTACTCTTCTTGTACTAAAGTCTGCATTGTGCTTTTTGTATTAAATCCCGACGCAAGTTCTGTGTTTAATCGTCAATGTGAAGGTCCAAAGGATAGAGTAAAGCTGCAGTAGTGCATCGGAATCTAATACTATCTGACGGGAAACGCTCACAGCAAATCACAATCAATGAGAAGATTGACTCTTCTTGTACTTAAGTCGGCATTGTGCCTTTTGTATTAAATCCCGACGCAAATTCTGTGTTTCATCGTCAATGTGAGGCTCCAAGGGGTAGTGTAAAGCTGCAGTAGTGCATCGGAATCTAATACTGACCTCCCAGGAAACGCTGGAAGCAAACCACACACAATGAGAAGATATTCTCTTCTTTTACTTAATTCGGCATTCTACCTTTTGTATTAATTCCCTACGCGATATCTGTGTTTCATCGTCAATGTGAAGGTCCAAGGGATAGAGTAAAGCTGCAGTAGTGCATCGAAATCTAATACTGATCTCCCAGGAAACGCTCAAAGCAAATCACAGACAATGAGAAGATTTACTCTTCTCGTACTTAAGTCGGCATTGCGCCTTATGTATTAAATCCCGACGCAATTTCTGTATTTCATCGTCAATGTGAAGGACCAAGCGATAGAGTAAAGCTGCAGTAGTGCTTCAGAATCTAACACTGATCTCGCAGGAAACGCTCAAAGCAAACCACATACAATGAGAAGATTTTCTTTTCTTGTACTTAAGTCGGAATTGTGCCTTTTGTATAAAATCCCGACGCAATATCTGTGTTTCATCGTCAATGTGAAGGTCCAAGGGATGGCGTAAAGCTGCAGTAGTGCATCGGAATCTATTACTGATCTCCCAGGAAACGTTCAAAGTAAACCACAAACAATGAGAAGATTTACTCTTCTTGTACTTAAGTCAGTATTGTGCCTTTTGTATTAAATCCCGAAGCAATGTTTGTGTTTCATCGTCAATGAGTAGGCCCAATTGATACAGTAAAGCTGCAGTAGTGCATCGGAATCTAATACTGATCTCCCAGGAAACGCTCAAAGCAAGCCACAAACAGTGAGAAAATTTACTATTCTTGTACTTAAGTCGGCATTGTGCCTTTTGTATTAAATCCCAACGCAATTTCTGAGTTTAGTCGTCAATGTGAGGGTCCCAGGCATACAGTAACGCTACAGTATTGCATGGGAATCTAATACTGATCTCCCAGGAAACATTCACAGCAAACCACTGACAATGAGATGATTTTCTTTTCTTGTACTTAAGTCGGCATTGTGCCTTTTGTATTAAATACCGACGCAATTTCTGTGTTTCATCGTCAATGTGAAGGACCAAGGGATAGAGTAAAGCATCAGCGGTGCATCAGAATCTAATACTGATATCCCAGGAAACGCTCAAAGCAAACCACAAGCAATGACAAGATTTATTCTTCTTGTACTTATGTCGGCATAGTGGATTTTGTATTAAATCCCGACGCAATTTCATTCTTTCATCGTCAATGTGAAAGTCCAAGGGATAGAGAATCTAATATTGATCTCCCAGGAAACGCTCAAAGCTAACCAAAAACAATGAGATGATTTACTTTTCTTGTACTTAAGTCGGAAATCTGTGTTTTATTACAATCCCGGAGGTGTTTCTGTGTTTCATCGTCAATGTGAAGGAAATAGAGATAGAGTAAATCTGCAGTATTGCATCGAAATCTAATACTGATCTCCTGGGAAGCGCTCAAAGCAAACCACAAACATTGAGGAGATTGACTCTATTTGCACTTAAGTCGGCATTGTGCCTTTTGTATTAATACCCGACGAAATTTCTGTGTTTCATCGTCAATGTGAAGCTGCAAGGGACAGAGAAAAGCTGCAGTAGTGCATCGGAATCTAACACTGATTTCACAGGAGACGCTCAAAGCAAACAGCAAACAATGAGCAGATTTACTCTCCTTGTAATTATGTCTGTATTGTGCCAGTTGTATTAAGTCCCGACGCAATTTCTGTGTTTCATCGTCAATGGGAAGGTCCAAGGGATAGAGTAAAGCTGCAGTAGTGCATCGGAATCTAATACTGATCTCCCAGGAAACGCTCAAACAAACCACAAACAATGAGATGATCTACTCTTCTTGTACTTATGTCGGCATTGTGCCTTTTGTATTAAATTCCGACGCAATTTTTGTGTTTCATCGTCAATGTGAAGGTCCAAGCGATACAGTAAGGCTGCAGTAGTGCATCGGAATCTACTACTGATCTCCCAGAAAACACTCAAAGCAAACTACAAACTATGTGAAAATTTACTCTCCTTGTACTTGAGTCGGCATTGTCCTTTTTGTATTAAATTTCTGAAGCATATTCTGTGTTTCACCCTCAATGAGAAGGTCCAAGGGATAGAGTAAAGCTGCAGTACTGCATCGGAATCTAATACTGATCTCCCAGGAAACGGTCAAAGCAAACCACAAACAATGAGAAGATTTACTCTTCTTGTACTTAAGTCGGCATTGTGCCTTTTGAATTAAATCCTGACGCAATTTCTGTGTTTCTTCGTCAATGTGAAGGACCAAGGGATAGAGTAAAACTGTAGTAGTGCATCGGAATCTAATACTGATCTCCCAGGAAACGCTCAAAACAAGCCACAATCAATCGGAAGATTTACCCTACTTCTACTTAAGTCGACATTGTGCCTTTGGTATTAAATCCCGACGCAATTACTTTCTTTAATCGTCAATGTGAAGGTCCAGGAGATAGAGTAAATCTGCAGTATTGCATCGGAATCTAATACTTATCTCACGGGAAACGCTCAAAGCAAACCACAATCAATGAGGAGATTTACTCTTCTTGTACTTAAGTCGGCATTGTGCATTTTGTATTAAATCCCGACGCAATTTCTGTGTTTCATCGTCAATGAGAAGGTCCCAGGGATAGATTAAAGCTGCAGTAGTCCATCGGAATCTAATACTGATCTCCCAGGAAACGCTCATAGGAAATCACAGACAATGTGAAGATTTACTCTACATGTACTTAAGCCGGCATATTGCCTTATGTGTTAAATCCCGACTCGATTTCTGTGTCTCATCGTCAATGTGAAGGCCTAAGGGATGCAGTTACGATGCAGTAGTGCATCGGAATCTAATACTGATCTCCCAGGAAATGCTCAAAGCAAACCACAAACAATGAGATTATTTATTCTTTTTGTACTTAAGCCGGCATTGTTCCTTTTATATTAAATCCTGACGCAATTTTTGAGTTTGGTCGTCAATGTGAAGGTCCAATAGATAGAGTAAAGCTGCAGTAGTGCATCGGAATCTCATACTGACATCCCAGGAAACGTTCGAAGCAAACCACAAACAATGAGAAGATTTACTCTTCTTGCCCTTAAGTCGGCATTGTGCCTTTTGCATTAAATCCCGACGCAATTTCAGTGTTTCATCATCAATGGGAAGGACCAAGGGATAGACTGAAGCTGCAGTAGTGCATCGGAATCTATTACTGATCTCCCAGGAAACGCTCAAAGCAAGGCACAACAATGGGAAGATTTACTATTCTAATACTAAAGTCGGCATTGGCTTTTTGTATTAAATCCCGACGCAAGTTCTGTGTTTAATCGTCAATGTGAAGGTCCAAAGGATAGAGTAATGGTGCAGTAGTGCTTCGGAATCTAATACTGATATGACGGCAAACGCTCAAAGCATACCAAAAACAATGAGAAGATTGACTCTTCTTGTACTTAAATCGGAATTGTGCCTTTTGTATTAAATCACGACGCAAATTCTATGTTTCATCGTCAATGTGGAGCTCCAAGGGATAGAGTAAAGTTGCAGTAGTGCATCGGAATCTAATACTGATCTCCCAGGAAACGCTCAAAGCAAACCACACACAATGTGAAGATTTACTCTTCTTTTATTTAAGTCGGCATTGTGCCTTTTGTATTAAATCCCGACCCCATTTCTGTGTTTCATGGTCTATGTGAAGGTCCAAGGGATGGAGAAAAGCTGCAGTAGTGCAACGGAATCTAATAGTGATCTCCCAGGAAACGCTCAAAGCAAATCACAGACAATCAGAAGATTTACTATTCTTGTACTTAATTCGGCATTGTGCCTTATGTATGAAAGTCCCGACGCAATTTCAGTGTTTCATCGTCATTGTGAAGATCCAAGGGATAGAGTAAAGCTGCATTTGTGCATCGGAATCTAATACTGATCTCCCAGGAAACGCTCAAAGCAAACCACAAACAATGAGAAGATTTACTCTTCTTGTACTTAAGTCGGCATTGTGCCTGTTGTATTACATCCCGACGCAAATTCTGTGTTTCATCGTCAATATGAAGCTCCAATGGGTAGAGTAAAGCTGCAGTAGTGCATCGGAATCTAATACTGACCTTCCAGGAAACGCTGGAAGCAAACCACATACAATGAGATGATTTACTTTTCTTGTACTTAAGTCGGCATTCTGTGTTTTATTTTAAATCCCGACGCAGTTTCTGTGTTTCATCGTCAAAAGGAAAGTCCAAGGGATAGAGTAAAGCTGCAGTAGTGCATCGGAATCTAATACTGATCTCCCAGGAAACGCTCAAACAAACCACAAACAATGAGATGATCTACTCTTCTTGTACTTATGTCGGCATTGTTCCTTTTGTATTAAATCCCGACGCAATTTTTGTGTTTCATCGTCAATGTGTGAGTCCAAGGGATAGAGTAAAGCAGCAGTAGTGCATCGGAATCTAATACTGATCTCCCAGGAAACGCTTAAAGCAAACCAAAAACAATGAGATGTGATACTCTTCTTTTACTTAAGTTTTCATTGTGTGTTTTCTTTTAAATCCCGACGCAATTTCTGTGTTTCATCCTCAATGTGAAGGTCCAAGAGATAGAGTAAATCTGCAGTATTGCATCGGAATCTAATACTAATCACCCGGGTAACGCTCAAAGCAAACCACAAACATTGAGAAGATTGACTCTTCTTGTACTTAAGTATGCATTGTGCCTTTTGTATTCAATCCCGACACAATTTCTGTGTTTCATCGTCAATGTGAAGCTCCGAGGGATAGAGTAAGGCTGCACTAGTGCATCGGAATCTAATACTGATCTCCCACGAAACGCCCTAAGGAAACCACAGACTATGAGAAAATTTACTCCTCTTGTACTTGAGTCGGCATTGTGCTTTTTGTATTAAATTTCCGATGCAATTTCTGTGTTTCACCGTCAATGAGAAGGTCCAAGGGATAGAGTAAAGCTGCAGTACTGCATCGGAATCTAATACTGATCTCCCAGGAAACGCTCAAACAAGCCACAATCAATGGGAACATTTACCCTACTTGTACTTAAGTCGACATTGTGCCTTTGGTATTAAATCCCCACGTAATTACATTCTTTCATGGTCAATGTGAAAGTACAAGGTAAAGAGCAAAGTTGCAGTAGTGCATCGGAATCTAATACTGATCTCCCAGGACACGCTCAAAGCAAACCACAAACAATCAGAAGATTTACTCTTCTTGTACTTAAGTTGTCATTGTTCCTTTTGTATTTAATCCCGACGCAATTCCTGTGTTTCATCGTCAATGTGAAAGTCCAAGAGATAGAGTAAATCTGCAGTATTGCATTGGAATCTAATACTTATCTCCCGGGAATCGCTCAAAGCAAACCTTAAACAATGAGAAGATTGACTCTTCTTGTACTTATATCTGCATTGTGCTTTTTGTATTAAATCCCGACGCAATTAATGTGTTTCATCGTCAATGTGATGGTCCGAAGGATAGAGTAAAGCTGCAGTAGTGCATCGGAATCTAATACTGATCTCCCAGGAAACGTTCAAAGCAAATAACAAACAATTAGAAGATATACTATTCCGGACTTACGTCGGCAATGTGAAATTTGTATTCAATCCCGACGCTATTTCTGTGTTTCAACGTCAAAGTGAAGGTCTTAGGGACAGCGTAAAGCTGCAGTAGTGCATCGGAATCAAATACTGACCTCGTAGCAAACTCTCAAAGCAAACCACAAACAATGAGAAAATTTACTCTTCTTGTACTTAAGTCGGCATTGTGCCATTTGTATTAAATCCCAACGCAATTTCTATGTTTCATCGTCAATGTGATCGTCAAAGGGATAGAGTAACGTTGCAGTAGTGCATCGGAATCTAATATTGATCTCCCAGGACACGCTCAAAGCAAACCTCAAACAATGAGAAGATATACTTTTCTTGTACTTAAGTCGGCATTGTGCCTTTTGTAGTAAATCCCGACGCAATTTCAGTGATTCACCGTCAATGTGAAGGTCTAAGGGATAAAGTAAAGCTGCAGTAGTGCATCGGAATCTAGTACTGATCTCCCTGGAAACGTTCAAAGCAAACCACAAACAATGAGAAGATTTTCTCTTCTTGTACTTAAGTCGGCATTGTGCTTTTAGCATTAAATCCCGACGCAATTTCTGTGTTTCATCAACAATGTGAAGTTCCAAGGGATAGAGCAAAGCTGCAGTAGTGCACCGGAATCTAATCCTAATCTGCCAGGACACGCTCAAAGCAAATCACATCCCATAAGAAGATTTACTCTTCTTGTATTTAGGTCGGCAATTTGTCTTTTGTGTAAAAATCTCGACGCAATTTCTGTGTTTCATCGTCATTGTGAAAGTCCAAGGGATAGAGTAAAGCTGCAGTAGTGAATCGGAATCTAATACTGTTCTCCCAGGAGACTCTCAAAGCAAACCACAAACAATGAGAAGATTTACTCTTCTTGTACATATATCGGCATTGAGCCATTTGTATTAAATCCCGACGCAATTTCTGCGTTACATCGTCAATGTGGAGGTCTAAGGAATGGAGTAAACTGCAGTTGTGCATCGGAATCTAATACTGATCTCCCAGGAAACGCTCAAAGCAAACCACAAGCATTGAGAAGTTTTACTCTTCTTGTACTTAAGTCGGCATTATGCCCTTTGAATAACATCCCAACCCAATTTCTGTCTGTCTTCGTCAATGTGAAGGTCCAAGGGATAGAATTAAGCTGCAGTAGTGCATCGGAATCTAATACTGATCTCCCAGGAAACTCTCATTGCAAACCACAAACAATGTGAATATTTACTCTTCTTGTACTTAAGTCGGCACTGTACCATTTGTATTAAATCCCGACGCAATTTCTATGTTTCATCGTCAATGTGATATCCAAGGGTTAGAGGAAAGCTGCAGTAGTGCATCGGAACCTAATACTGATCTCCCAGCAAACGCTCAACGCAAACCAGAAACATTAAGAGGATTTACTCTCCTTGTACTTAAGTCGGCATTGTGCCTTTTGTATTAAATCCCGGCGCAATCTCTGTGTTTCATCTTCGATGTGAATGTCGGAGGGATTGAGTAAAGCTCCAGTAGTGCATCGGAATTTAATACTGATCTCCCAGGAAACGATCAAAGCAAATCACAAACAATGAGAAGATTCTCTCCTCCTGTACTTAAGTCATCATTGTGCCTTTTGTATTAAAGACGACGAAATATCTGTGTTTCATCGTCAATGTGAAGGTCCAAGGGATAGAGTAAAGTTGCAGTTGTGCATCGGAATCTAATACTGATCTCCCAGGAAACGATCAAAGCAAACCACAAACAATGAGAAGATTTACTCTTCTTGTAATTAAGTCGGCATTGTGCCTTTTGTAATCAATCCCGACGCAATTTCTGTGTTTCATCGTCAATGTGAAGGTCCTAAGGATATAGTAAAGCTGCAGTAGTGCATCGGAATCTAATACTGGTCTCCCAGGAACCGCTCAAAGCAAACCGCAAACGATGTGAAGATTTACTCTTCTTGTACTTAGTCGGCATTGTGCCTTTTGTATTAAAACCTGACCCAATGTCTGTGTTTCATCGTCAAAGTGAATGACCAACAGATAGAGTAGAGCTGCAGTAGTGCATCGGAATCTAAAAGTGAACTCCCAGGAAACGGCCAAAGAAAACCACAAACAATGAGAAGATTAACCCTTCTTGTACGTAAGTCAGCATTGTGCCTTTTGTACTAAATCCCGACGCATTTTCTATGTTTCATCGTCAATGTGAAGGTCCAAGGGATGGAGTAAAGCTGCAGTAGTGCATCGGAATCTAATATTGATCTCCCAGGAAACGCTCAAAGCAAACCAGTAACAATGAGACGATTTACTCTTTCAATGTACACATGTCGGCATTGTGCCTTTTGTTTTAAATCCCTACGCAATTTCTGTGTTCCATCGTTAATGTGGACGTCCAAGGGATTGTGTAAAGCAGCAGTAGTGCATCAGAACCTGATACTGTTCTCCCAGGAAACGCTCAAAGCAAACCACTAACATTGAGATGATTTACTCTTCTTGTACTTAAGTCGGCATTGTGCCTTTTGTATTACATCCCAAAACAATTTTTGTCTTTCATCGTCAATGTGAAGGTCAAAGGGATAGATTAATACTGCAGTAGTGCATCGGAATCTAATACTGTTCTCCGAGGAAACGCTCATAGCAAACCCCATACAATGAGAAGATTTACTCTTCTTGTACTTCAGTCGGCATTGTGCCTTTTGATTTAAATCCCGACGCAATTTCTGTGTTTCATCATCGATGTGAAGGTCCTAGGGATAGAGTAAAGATGCAGTAGTGCATCGGATTCTAATACTGATCTCCCAGGAAAACTAAAAGCAAAGCACAAACAATGAGAAGATTTACTCTACTTGAACTTAAGTCGGCAATGAGCCTTTTGTATGAAATCCCGACGCAATTTCTGTGTTTCATCGTCAATGTAAGGTTCCAAGGGATAGAGTAAAGTTGCAGTAGTGCATCGGAATCTAATACTGATCTCCCAGCAACGCTCAATGCAAACCACAAACAATGAGGAGGATTACTCTTCTTGTACTTAAGTCGGCACAGTGCCTTTTGTATTAATCCCCGACACAATTTCTGTTTTTCACCCTCAATGTGAAGGTCCAAGGGATAGAGTAATGCTGCAGTAATGCATCGGAATCTAATACTAATCTCCCAGGAAACGCTCATGTCAAACCACAAACAATGTGAATATTTACTCTGCTTGTACATAAGTCGGGATTTGTCTTTTGTATTAAATCCCGACGCAATTTATGTGTTTCATCTTCAAACAGAATGTAGAAGGGATAGAGTAAAGCTGCAGTAGTACATTGGAATTTAATACTGATCTCCCAGGAAACGCTCAAAGCACACCATAAGCAATGAGAAGATTTACTCTTCTTGTACCTAAGTCGGCATTCTGCTTTTTGAATTAAATCCTGACGCAATTTCTGTGTTTCAGCGTCAATGTGAAGTTCCAAGGGATAGAGTAAAGCTGCAGTAGTGGAACGGAATCTAATACTGATCTCGCATGAAACGCTCAAAGCAAACCACAAGCATTGGGAAGATTTACTCATCTTATACCTATGTCGGCATTGTACATTTTGCATTTCATCATGACCCATTTTTTGTGTTTCATCGTCAATGTGAGGGTCCAAGGGACAGATTAAGGGCTGCAGTAGTGCATCGGAATCTAATACTGATCCCCCGGGAAACTCTCATAGTAAACCACAAACAATGAGAATATTTAATTTGCGTGAACTTAAGTTGGCATAGTGCCTTTTGTATTAAATCCCGACGCAATTTCTGTGTTTAATCGTCAATGTGATGTTTCAAGGGATAGAGTACAGCTGCAGTAGTGCATCGGAATCTAACACTGATCTCCCAGGAAACGCTCAAAGCAAACCTCCAACTATGGTGAGTTTTTCTCATCTTGCACTTAAGTCGGCATTGTGCCTTTTGTATTAAATCCCGACAGAATTTCAGTGTTTCATCTTCAATGTGAATGTCCAATGGATAGAGTGAAGCTGCAGTAGTGCGTCGTAATCTAATACTTATATCCCAAGAAACATTCAAAGCAAACCACAAACAATTAGAAGAATCGCTCTTCTTGTACTTAGGTCGGCATTGTGCCTTTTATATTAAATCCCGACGCAACTTCTGTATTCATCGTCAGTGTGAAGGTCCAAGGGGTAGAGTAAAGTTGCAGTAGTGCATCGGAATCTTATACTGATCTATCAGGAAACGCTCAAAGCATACCACAAACAATGAGAAGATTTACTCTTCTTGTACCTAAGTCGGCATTCTGCTTTTTGAATTAAATCCTGACGCAATTTCTGTGTTTCAGCGTCAATGTGAAGTTCCAAGGGATAGAGTAAAGCTGCAGAAGTGCAGAGCAATTTAATACTGATCTCCCAGGAAACGCTCAAAAGCATATCACAAACAATTAGAAGATTTACTCTTCTTGAACGTAAATAGGCATTGTGCCTTTTGTATTAAATCCCGACGCTATTTCTGCCTTTCGTCGTAATTGTGAGGGTCCAAGGGATAGAGTAAAGCTGCAGTAGTGCATCGGAATCTAATACTGATCTCCTAGGAAACGATCAGGGCATATCACAAACAATGAGAAGTTTTACTCTTCTTGTACATAAGTCGGCATTGTGCTGTTTGTATTAAATCCCGACGCATTTTCTGTGCTTCATCGTCAATGTTAAGGTCCAAGGGAAAGAGTAATGCTGCTGTAGTGCAACGAAATCTAATACTGATCTCCCAGGAAACGCTCAAAGGAAACCACAAACAATGAGAAGATTTACTCTTCTTGTACTTAAGTCGGCATTGTGCCTTTTGTATTAAATCCCGAAGCAATTTCTGAGTTTAATCGTGAATGTGAAGGTCCCAGGGATAGAGTAAAGATGCAGTAGTGCATCGGAATCTAATACTGATCTCCCAGGAAACGTTCAAAGCAAATAACAAACAATTAGAAGATATACTATTCCGGACTTACGTCGGCAATGTGAAATTTGTATTCAATCCCGGCGCTATTTCTGTGTTTCAACGTCAAAGTGAAGGTCTTAGGGACAGCGTAAAGCTGCAGTAGTGCATCGGAATCAAATACTGACCTCGTAGCAAACTCTCAAAGCAAACCACAAACAATGAGAAAATTTACTCTTCTTGTACTTAAGTCGGCATTGTGCCATTTTTATTAAATTCCAACGCAATTTCTATGTTTCATCGTCAATGTGATCGTCAAAGGGATAGAGTAACGTTGCAGTAGTGCATCGGAATCTAATATTGATCTCCCAGGAAACGCTCAAAGCAAACCTCAAACAATGAGAAGATATACTTTTCTTGTACTTAAGTCGGCATTGTGCCTTTTGTAGTAAATCCCGACGCAATTTCAGTGATTCACCGTCAATGTGAAGGTCTAAGGGATAAAGTAAAGCTGCAGTAGTGCATCGGAATCTAGTACTGATCTCCCTGGAAACGTTCAAAGCAAACCACAAACAATGAGAAGATTTTCTCTTCTTGTACTTAAGTCGGCATTGTGCTTTTAGCATTAAATCCCGACGCAATTTCTGTGTTTCATCGTCAATGTGAAGTTCCAAGGGATAGAGCAAAGCTGCAGTAGTGCACCGGAATCTAATCCTAATCTGCCAGGACACGCTCAAAGCAAATCACATCCCATAAGAAGATTTACTCTTCTTGTACTTAAGTCGACATTTTGTCTTTTGTATTAAATCCCGACGCAATTTCTGTGTTTCATCTTCATTGTGAAAGTCCAAGGGATAGAGTAAAGCTGCAGTAGTGAATCGGAATCTAATACTGTTCCCCCAGGAGACGCTCAAAGCAAACCACAAACAATGAGAAGATTAACTCTTCTTGTACTTGAGTCGGCATTGTGACTTTTGTATTAAATCCCGAAGGAATTACTGTGTTTCACCGTCAATCAGAAGGTCCGAGGGATAGAGTAAAGCTGTAGATGTGCATCGGAATCTAATACTGATCTCCAAGGAAACGGTCAAAGCAAACCACAAACAATGAGAAGATTTACTCTTCTTGTACATATATCGGCATTGAGCCACTTGTATTAAATCCCGAGGCAATTTCTGCGTTACATCGTCAATGTGGAGGTCTAAGGAATGGAGTAAACTGCAGTTGTGCATCGGAATCTAATACTGATCTCCCAGGAAACGCTCAAAGCAAACCACAAGCATTGAGAAGTTTTACTCTTCTTGTACTTAAGTCGGCATTATGCCCTTTGAATAACATCCCAACCCAATTTCTGTCTGTCTTCGTCAATGTGAAGGTCCAAGGGATAGAATTAAGCTGCAGTAGTGCATCGGAATCTAATACTGATCTCCCAGGAAACTCTCATTGCAAACCACAAACAATGTGAATATTTACTCTTCTTGTACTTAAGTCGGCACTGTACCATTTGTATTAAATCCCGACGCAATTTCTATGTTTCATCGTCAATGTGATATCCAAGGGTTAGAGGAAAGCTGCAGTAGTGCATCGGAACCTAATACTGATCTCCCAGCAAACGCTCAACGCAAACCAGAAACATTAAGAGGATTTACTCTCCTTGTACTTAAATCGGCATTGTGCCTTTTGTATTAAATCCCGGCGCAATCTCTGTGTTTCATCTTCGATGTGAATGTCGGAGGGATTGAGTAAAGCTCCAGTAGTGCATCGGAATTTAATACTGATCTCCCAGGAAACGATCAAAGCAAATCACAAACAATGAGAAGATTCTCTCCTCCTGTACTTAAGTCATCATTGTGCCTTTTGTATTAAAGACGACGAAATATCTGTGTTTCATCGTCAATGTGAAGGTCCAAGGGATAGAGTAAAGTTGCAGTTGTGCATCGGAATCTAATACTGATCTCCCAGGAAACGCTCAAAGCAAACCACAAACAATGAGAAGATTTACTCTTCTTGTAATTAAGTCGGCATTGTGCCTTTTGTAATCAATTCCGACGCAATTTCTGTGTTTCATCGTCAATGTGAAGGTCCTAAGGATTTAGTAAAGCTGCAGTAGTGCATCGGAATCTAATACTGGTCTCCCAGGAACCGCTCAAAGCAAACCGCAAACGATGTGAAGATTTACTCTTCTTGTACCTAAGTCGGCATTCTGCTTTTTGAATTAAATCCTGACGCAATTTCTGTGTTTCAGCGTCAATGTGAAGTTCCAAGGGATAGAGTAAAGCTGCAGTAGTGCATCGCAATTTAATACTGATCTCCCAGGAAACGCTCAAAAGCATATCACAAACAATTAGAAGATTTACTCTTCTTGAACGTAAATAGGCATTGTGCCTTTTGTATTAAATCCCGACGCTATTTCTGCCTTTCGTCGTAATTGTGAGGGTCCAAGGGATAGAGTAAAGCTGCAGTAGTGCATCGGAATCTAATACTGATCTCCTAGGAAACGATCAGGGCATATCACAAACAATGAGAAGTTTTACTCTTCTTGTACATAAGTCGGCATTGTGCTGTTTGTATTAAATCCCGACGCATTTTCTGTGCTTCATCGTCAATGTTAAGGTCCAAGGGAAAGAGTAATGCTGCTGTAGTGCAACGAAATCTAATACTGATCTCCCAGGAAACGCTCAAAAAAACCAAAAACAATCAGAAGATTTACTCTTCTTGTACTTAAGTCCGCATTGTACCTTTTATATTAAATACCGACGCAATTTCTGTGTTTCATCGTTAATGTGAACATCAAAGAGATAGAGTGAAGATGCATAATGCATTGGAATCTAATACTGATCTCGCAGGATACGCTCAAAGCAAACCACAAACATTGGGAAGATTTACTCTTCTTATACCTATGCCGGCATTGTACCTTTTGCATTATATCCCGACCCATTTTTTGTGTTTCATCGTCAATGTGAAGGTCCAAGGCATAGATTAAGGGCTGGAGTAGTGCATCGGAATCTAATACTGATCTCCCGGGAAACTCTCATAGTAAACCACAAACAATAAGATTATTTAATTTGCGTGAACTTAAGTTGGCATAGTGCCTTTTGTATTCAATGCCGACGCAATTTCTGTAATTAATCGTCAATGTGAAGTTCCAAGGGAGAAAGTACAGCTGCAGTAGTGCATCGGAATCTAATACTGATCTCCCAGGAAACGCTCAAAGAAAACCACAAACAATGAGTAGATTTACTCTTCTTGTACTTAAGTCAGCTTTGTATATTTTGTATTAAATTACGACGCAATTACTGTGTTTCATCGTCAATGTGAAAGTCCAAAGGATAGAGTGAAGCTGCTGTAGTGCATCGGAATCTAATACTGATCCCCCAGGAAACGCTCAAAGCAATCCTCAAACTATGGGTAGTTTTTCTCTACTTGCACTTAAGTCAGCATTGTGTCTTTGTATTAAATCCCGACGCAATTTCTGTGTTTCATCTTTAATGTGAATGTCCAATGGATAGAGTGAAGCTGCAGCAGTGCATCGGAATCTAATACTTATCTCCCAAGAAACGCTCAAAGCAAACCACAAACAATTAGAAGAATCGCTCTTCTTGTACTTAGGTCGGCATTGTGCCTTTTGTATTAAATCCCGACGCAACTTCTATATTCATCGTCAATGTGAAGGTCCAAGGGATAGAGTAAAGCTGCAGTAATGCATCGGAATCTAATACTGATCTCCCAGGAAACGCTCAAAGCATACCACAAACAATGAGAAGATTTACTCTTCTTGCACTTAAGTCGGTATTGAGCATTTTGTTTTAAATCCTGACACAATTTCTGTGTTTCATTGTCAATGCGAATGTCCTAGGAATAGAGTTAAGCTGCAGTAGTGCATCGGAATCTAATACTGATCTCCCAGGAAACGCTCAAAGCAAACCACAAACAATGAGAATATTTACTTTGCTTGCACTTAAGTCTTCATTGTTCCTTTTGTATTAAATCGCGACGCAATTTCTGTGTTTCATCGTCAATCTGAAGGTCCAAGGGTTAGAGTAAAGCTGCAGTTGTGCAACGGAATGTAATACTAAACTCCCAGGAAACGCTCAAAACAAACCAGAGACAATGAGAAGCTTTACTCTTCCTGTACTTAAGTCGGCATTGTGCTTTTTCTATTAAATCCCGACGCAATTACTATGTTTCATCGACAAAGTCAAGGTCCAAGGGATAGAGTAGAGCTGCAGTAGTGCATCGGAATCTAATACTGATCTCCCAGGAAACGCTCAGGGCAAAGCACAAACAATGAGAAATTTTACTCTTCTTGTACTTACGTCGGCATTGTGCTGTTTGTATTAAATCCCGACGCATTTTCTGTGCTCCATCGTCAATGTGAAGGTCCAAGGGATAGAGTAATGCTGCAGTAGTGCAACGAAATCTAATACTGATCTCCCAGGAAACGCTCAAAGCAAACCAGAAACAATGAGAAGATTTACTCTTCTTGTACATCAGTCGGCATTGTGCCTTTTATATTAAATGCCGACGCAATTTCTGTGTTTCATCGTCAATGTGAACTTCAAAGCGTTACAGTAAAGCTGCAGTAGTGCATCGGAATCTAATACTGATCTCCCAGGAAACGCTCAAAGCAAACCACAAACATTGGCAAGATTTACTCTTCTTGTACCTATGTCGGCATTGTACCTTTTGCATTACATCCCGACCCAATTTTTGTGTGTCATCGTCAATGTGAGTGTCCAAGGGATAGATTAAGGGCTGCAGTAGTGCATCGGAATCTAATACCGATCTCCCAGGAAACGCTCAAAGCAAACCACAAACAATGAGAACACTTACTCTTCTTGTACTTAAGTCAGCTTTGTGTCTTTTGTATTAAATCCCGACGGAATTACTGTGTTTCATCGTCAATGTGAAAGTCCATGGGATAGAGTGAAGCTGCAGTAGTGCATCGGAATCTAATACAGATCTCCCAAGAAACGCTCAAAGCAAACCTCAAACTATGGGGAGTTTTTCTCTTCTTGCCCATAAGTCGGCATTGTGCCTTTTGTATTAAATCCCGACGCAATTTCTGTGTTTCATCTTTAATGTGAGTGTCCAATGTATACAGTGAAGCTGCAGTAGTGCATCGGAATCTAATACTGATCCCACAGGAAAGACTCAAAGCAAACCACAAACAATGAGAAGATTTACTCTCCTTGTACTGAAGTCGGCATTGTGCCTTTTGTAATTAATACCGACGCAATATCTGTGTTTCATCGTCAATGTGAAGGTCCAAATGATAGAGTAAAGCTGCAGTAGTGTACCGGAATCTAATACTAATTACCCAGGAAACGCCCAAAGCATACCACAAACAATGAGAAGATTTACTCTTCTTGCACTTAAGTCGGCATTGAGCATTTTGTATTTAATTCTGACGCAATGTCTGTGTTTCATCATCAATGCGAATGTCCAAGGAATAGAGTTAAGCTGCAGTAGTGCATCGGAATCTAATTCCGATCTCCCAGGAAACGCTCAAAGCAAACCACAAACATTGAGAATTTTTACTCTGCTTGAACTTAAGTCGGCATTGTGCCTTTTGAATTAAATCGCGACGCAATTTCTGTGTTTCATCATCAATGCGAATGATCAAGGGATAGTGTTCAGCTGCAGTAGTGCAACGGAATCAAATACTGATCTCCGAGGAAATGCTCTAAGCAAACCATAAACAATGTGAAGATTTACTCTTCTTGTACTTAAGTCGGCATTGTGCTTTTTGTATTAAAATTCCGACGTAATTTCCGTGTTTCTTCGTCAATGTGAAGGTCCAAGGGATAGAGCAAAGCTGCAGTAGTGCATCGGAATCCAGTACTTATCTCCCAGCAAATGCTCAAAGCAAACCACAAACAATGAGAAGATTTATTCTCCCTGTACTTAAGTCGACATTGAGCACTTTTTTATTACATCCTGACGCAATTTCTGTGTTTCATCGTCAATGTGACGGTCCAAGGGATGGAGTAAAGCTGCAGTAGTGCATCGGAATCTAAAACTGATCTCCCAGGAAACGCTCAAAACATACCACAAACAATTAGAAGATTTACTCTTCTTGAACTTAAGTCGGCACTGTGCCTTCTGCATTAAATCCCGACGCAATTTCTGTGTTTCGTCGTCAATGTGAAGGTCCAAGGGATGGAGTAAAGCTGCAGTACTGCAACGGAATCTAATACTGATCTCCCAGGAAACGCTTAGAGCATACCACAAACAATGAGAAGATTTGCTCTTCTTGTTCTTGGCAGGCATTGTGCCTTTAGTATTAAATCCCGACGCAATTTCCGTGTTTCATCGTCAATGTGATGGTCCAAGGGATAGAGTAAAGCTGCAGTAGTGCATCGGAATCTAATACTTATCTCCCAGGAAATGCTCAAAGCAAACCACAAACAATGAGAAGATTTATTCCTGTTGTACTTAAGTCGGCATTGAGCATTTTTATTAAATCCTGACGCAATTTCTGTGTTTGATCGTCAATGTGAAGGTCCAAGGGATAGAGTAAAGCTGCAGTAGTGCATCGGAATCTAATATTGATCTCGCTGGAAACGCTCAAAGCAAACCATAAACAATGAGAAGATTTACTCCTCTTGTACTAAAGCTGGCATTGAGCCCTTTGTATTTATTCCCGATGCAATTTCTGTGTTTCATCGTCAATGTGAAGGTCCAAGGGATAGAGTAAAGCTGCAGTAGTGCATCTTAATCTAATACTGGTCTTCCAGGAAAGGCTCAAAGCAAAACACAAACAATGAGATGATTTACTCTTCTTGTACTTGTGCCTTTAGTATTAAACACCAACGCAATTTCTGGGTTTCATCGTCAATGTGAGGATGCAAGTGATAGAGTAAAGCTGCAGTATTGCAACGGAATCTAATACTGATCTCTGTGGAAATGCTCTAAGCAAACCAAAAACAATGAGAAGATTTATTCATCTTGTACTTAAGTCGGCATTGAGCATTTTTTATTAAATCCTGACGTTATTTATGTGTTTCATCGACAATGTGAAAGTCCAAGTGAAAGAGTAAAGCTGCAGTAGAGCATCTTAATCTAATACTGATCTCCCAGGAAGCGCTCAAAGCAAATTACAAACAATGAGAAGATTGACTCTTCTTGTACTTAAGTCGGCAATGTGCCGTTTGTATTCAATCCAGACGCAATTTCTGTGTTTCATCGTCAATGTTAATGTCCAAGTTATAGAGTAAAGCTGCAGTAGTGCATCGGAATCTAATACTGATCTCGCTGGAAACGCTCAAGGTAAACCACAAACAATGAGACGATTTACTCTTCTTGTACCAAAGCTGGCATTGTGCCCTTTGTATTAATTCCCGACGCAATATCTGTGATTCATCGTCAATGTGAAGGTCCAATAGATAGAGTAAAGCTGCAGTAGTGCATCGGTTTCTAATACTGATCTTCCAGGAAACGCTCAAAGCAAACCACAAACAATGGGAAAATTTACTCTACTTGTACTTATGTCGGCATTGTGCCTTTTGTATTAAATACCGACGCAATTTCTGTGTTTCATCGTCAATGTGAAGGTCTAAGGGATAGAGTAAAGCTGCAGCAGTGCATCGGAATCTAATACTGATCTCCCAGGAAACGCTCAAATTAAACCACAAACGATGAGAAGATTTACTCTTCTTGTACTTAAGTCGGCATTGTGCCTTTTGTATTAAAATTCCGACGTAATTTCTGTGTTTCATCGTCAATGTGAAGGTCCAAGGGATAGAGGAAAGCTGCAGTAGTGCATCGGAATCTTATTCTGATCTTTTAGGAGACGCTCAAAGCAATACACACATATGAGAAGATTTACTCTTCTTGTACCTAAGTCGGCATTGTGCCTTTTGTATTAAATCCTGACGCAATTTCTGTGTTTCATCGTCAATGCGAATGTCCAAGGGATAGAGTTAAGCTGCAGTAGTGCATCGGAATCTAATTCCGATCTTCCAGGAAACGCTCAAAGCAAACCACAAACATTGAGAATATTTACTCTGCTTGTACTTAAGTCGGCATTGTGCCTTTTATATTAAATCGCGACGCAATTTCTGTGTTTCATCGTCAATGTGAAGGTCCTAGGGTTAGAGTAAAGCTGCAGTTGTGCAACGGAATGTATTACTAAACTCCCAGGAAACGCTCAAAACAAACCAGAAACAATGAGAAGATTTAGTCTTCTTGTACTTAAGTCGGCATTGTGCTTTTTCTATTAAATCCTGACGCAATTTCTGTGTTTCATCGACAAAGTCAAAGTCCAAGGGATAGCGTAGAGCTGCAGTAGTGCATCGGAATCTAATACTTATCTCCCAGGAAACGCTCAAAGCAAACCACAAACAATGAGAAGATTTACTTTTCTTGTACTTAGGTTGACATTGTGCCTTTTGTATTATATCCCGACGCAACTTCTATATTCATTGTCAATGTGAAGGTCCAAGTGATAGAGTAATGCTGCAGTAGTGCATCGGAATCTAATACTGATCTCCCAGGAAACGCTGAAAGCATACCACAAACAATGAGATTTACTCTTCTAGCACTTAAGTCCTCATTGAACATTTTGTATTAAATCCTGACGCATTTTCTGTGTTTCATCATCAATGCGAATGTTCAAGGGATAGAGTTCAGCTGCAGTAGTGCAACGGAATCAAATACTAATCTCCGAGGAAATGCTCTAAGCAGACCATCAACAATGTGAATATTTACTCTTCTTGTACTTAAGTCGGCATTTTGCCCTTTGATTAAAATTCCGACGTAATTTCCGTGTTTCATCGTCAATGTGAAGGTCCAAGGGATAGAGTAAAGCTGCAGTTGTGCATCGAATTTAATACTTATCTCCCAGCAAATGCTAAAAGCAAACCACTAACAATGAGAAGATTTATTCTTCCTGTACTTAAGTCGACATTGAGCATTTTTTTATTAAATCCTGGCGCACTTTCTGTGTTTCATCGTCAATGTTACGGTCCAAGGGATAGGGTAAAGCTGCCGTAGTGCATCGGAATCTAAAACTGATCTCCCAGGAAACGCTCAAAACATACCACAAACAATTAGAAGATTTACTCTTCTTGAACGTAAGCCAGCATTGTGCCTTCTGCATTAAATCCCGACGCTGTTTCTGTGTTTCGTCGTCAACGTGAAGGTCCAGGGGATAGAGTAAAGCTGCAGTAGTGCATCGGAATCTAATACTGATCTCCCCGGTAACGATCAAAGCAAACCACAAACGTTGAGAAGATTTACTCTTCTTGTACTTGACTCAGCTTTGTGTATTTTGTATTAAATTCTGTCGCAATTTCTGTGTTTCATCGTCAATGTGACGGTCCAAGGGATAGAGTAAAGCTGCAGTAGTGCATCGAATTTAATACTTATCTCCCAGGAAACGCTCAAAGCAAACCACAAACTATGAGGAGCTTTTATCTTCTTGCACTCAAGTCGGCTTGTGCCTTTTGTACTAAATCCCGACGCAATTTCTGTGTTTTATCTTTAATGTGAATGTCCAATGGATAGAGTGAAGCTACAGTAGTGCATCGGAATCAAATACTGGACTCCCAGGAAACGCTCAAAGCATACCACAGACAATGAGGAGATTCGCTCTTCTTGTACTTAAGTCGGCATTGAGCATTTTGTATTAAATCCTGACGCAATTTCTGTGTTTCATCGTCAATGCGAAGGTCCAAGGGATAGAGTTAAGCTGCAGTAGTGCATCTGAATCTAATACTTATCTCCCAGGAAAAGCTCAAAGCAAACCACAAACAATGAGAAGATTTATTCATCTTGTACTTATGTCGGCATTGAGAATTTTTTATTAAATCCTGACGCAATTTCTGTGTTTGATCGTCAATGTGAATGTCCAAGGGATAGAGTAAAGCCGCAGTAGTGCATCGGAATCTAATACTGATCTCCCAGGAAACGCTCAAAGCAAACCACAAACAATAAGAAGATTGACGCTTCTTGTACTTAAGTCGGCATTGTGCCGTTTCTATTCAATCCCGACACATTCTCTGCGTTTCATCGTGAATGTTAGGGTCCAAGTCATAGAGTAAAGTTGCAGTAGTGCATCGGAATCTAACACTGATCTCGCTGGAAACGCTCAAGGCAAACCACAAACAATAAGAAGATTTTCTCCTCTTGTACTAAAGCTGGCATTGTGCCCTTTGTATTAATTTCCGACGCAAAATCTGTGATTCATCGTCAATGTGAATGTCGAATAGATAGAGTAAAGCTGCAGTAGTGCATCGGAATCTAATACTGATCTTCAGGGAAACGCTGAAAGCAAACCACAAACAATGAAATGATTTACTCTTCTTCTACTTATGTCGGCATTGTGCCTTTTGTATTAAATACCGACGCAATTTCTGTGTTTCATCGTCAATGTGAAGGTCCAAGGGATAGAGTAAAGCTGCAGTTCTGCATCGGAATCTAATACTGACCTCCCAGGAAACACTCAGAGCATACCACAAACAATGAGAAGTTTTACTCTTCTTGTACTTAAGTCGGCATTGTGCCTTTTGTATTAAATCCCGACGCAATTTCTGTGCTTCATGGTCAATGTGAAAGTCCAAGGGGTAGAGTAATGCTGCAGTAGTGCAACAGATTCTAATACTGATCTCCCAGGAAACGCTCAAAGCAAACCAGAAACAATGAGAAGATTTATTCTTCTTGTACTTAAGTCGGCATCGTGCCTTTTGTATTAAATCCTGACGCAATATCTGTGTTTCATTTTTATTTGAATGTCCAATGTATAGAGTGAAGCTGCAGTAGTGCTTCCTAATCTAATACTGATCCCACAGGAAACGCTCAAAGCAAACCACAAACAATGAGAAGATTTTCTCTTCTTGTAGTGAAGTCTGCATTGTGCCGTTTGTAATTAATACCGACGCAATATCTGTGTTTCATCGTCAATGTGAAGGTCCAAACGATAGAGTAAAGCTGCAGTAGTGTACCGGAATCTAATACTGATCACCCAGGAAACGCTCAAAGCATACCACAAACAATGAGAAGTTTTACTTTTCTTGCACTTAAGTCGGCATTGAGCATTTTGTATTAAATCCTGACGCAATTTCTGTGTTTCATCGTCAATGCGAATGTCCAAGGGATAGAGTTAAGCTGCAGTAGTGCATCGGAATCTAATTCCGATCTTCCAGGGAACGCTCAAAGCAAACCACAAACATTGAGAATGTTTACTCTGCTTGTACTTAAGTCGGCATTGTGCCTTTTGTATTAAATACCGTCGCAATTTCTGTGTTTCATCGTCAATGTGAATGTCCAAGGGATACAGTAAAGCTGCAGTAGTGCATCTGAATCTAATACTTATCTCCCAGGAAATGCTCAAAGCAAACCAGAAACAATGAGAAGATTTATTCATCTTGTACTTATATCGGCATTGAGAATTTTTTATTAAATCGTGACGCAATTTCTGTGTTTGATCGTCAATATGAATGTCCAAGGGATAGAGTAAAGCCGCAGTAGTGCATCGGAATCTAATACTGATCTCTTCAGAAAACTCTCAAAGCAAACCACAAACAATGAGAAGATAGACTCTTCATGCACTTAAGTCGCCATTGTGCCGTTTGTATTCAATCCCGACACAATCTCTGTGTTTCATCGCCAATGTTAAGGTTCAAGTTATAGAGTAAAGTTGCAGTAGTGCATCGGAATCTAATACTGATCTCGCTGGAAACGCTCAAGGCAAACCACAAACAATGACAAGATTTTCTCCTCTTGTACTAAAGCTGGCATTGTGCCCTCTGTATTAATACCCGACGCAAAATCTGTGATTCATCGTCAATGTGAAGGTCCAATAGATAGAGTGAAGCAGCAGTAGTGCATCGGAATCTAATACTGATCTTCCAGGAAACGCTCAAAGCAAACCACAAACAATGAGAAGATTTACTCGTCTTCTACTTATGTCGTCATTGCGCCTTTTGTTTAAATACCGACGCAATTTCAGTGTTTCATCGTCAATGTGAAGGTCTAAGGGATAGAGTAAAGCTGCCGTAGTGCATCGGAATCTAAAACTGATCTCCCAGGAAACGCTCAAAGCAAACCACAAACAATGAGAAGATTTACTCTTCTTGTACTTAAGTCGGCATTGTGCCTTTTGTATTAAAATTCCGACGTAATTTCTGTGTTTCATCGTCAATGTGAAGGTCCAAGGGATAGAGTAAAGCAGCAGTAGTGCATCGCAATCTTATACTGATCTTTTAGGAAACGCTCAAAGCAAAACACAAACTATGAGAAGATTTACTCTTCTAGTACTTAAGTCGGCTTTGTATCTTTTGTGTTAAATCCCGACGCAATTTCTGTGTTTCATCGTCAATGTGGATGTCCAAGGGATAGAGTACAGCTGCAGTAGTGCATCGGAATCTGATACTGATCTCCCAGGATACGCTCAAAGCAAACCACAAACAATGAGGAGTTTTACTCTTCTTGTACCTAAGTCGGCATTGTGCCTTTTGTATTAAATCCTGACTCAATTTCTGTGTTTCATCGCCAATGTGAAGTTCGAAGGGATAGAGAAACGCTGCAGTAGTGCATCGGAATCTAAAGCTGATCTCGCAGGAAACGCTCAAAACATACCACAAACAATTAGAAGATTTACTCTTCTTGAACGTAAGTCGGCATTGTGCCTACTGCATTAAATCCCGACGCAATTTCTGTGTTTCGTCGTCAATATGAAGGTCCAAGGGATAGAGTAAAGCTGCAGTTCTGCATCGGAATCTAACACTGATCTCCCAGGAAACGCTCAGAGCATACCACAAACAATGAGAAGTTTTACTCTTCTTGTACTTAAGTCGGCATTGTGCCTTTTGTATTAAATCCCGACGCAATTTCTGTGCTTCATCGTCAATGTGAAGGTCCAAGGGGTAGAGTAATGCTGCAGTATTGCAACAGATTCTAATACTGATCTCCCAGGAAACGCTTAAAAGCAAACCAGAAACGATAAGAATATTTATTCTTCTTGTACTTAAGTCGGCATCGTGCCTTTTGTATTAAATCACGACGCAATTTCTGTGTTTCATCGTGTCAATGTGAGGGTCCAAGCGATAGATTAAGGCTGCAGTAGTGCATCGGAATCTGATACTGATCTCCCAGGAAACGCTCAAAGCAAACCACAAACAATGAGGAGTTTTACTCTTTTTGTACCTAAGTCGGCATTGTGCCTTTTGTATTAAATCCTGACTCAATTTCTGTGTTTCATCGTCAAAGTGAAGTTCAATGGGATAGAGAAAAGCTGCAGTAGTGCATCGGAATCTAATACTGATCTCCCAAGAAACGCTCAAAGCAAACCTCAAACTATGGGTAGTTTTTCTCTTGTTCCCCTTAAGTCGGCATTGTGCCTTTTGTATTAAATCTCGACGCAATTTCTGTGTTTCATTTTTATGTGAATGTCCAATGTATAGGGTGAAGCTGCAGTAGTGCTTCGGAATCTAATACTGCTCCCACAGGAAACGCTCAAAGCAAACCACACACAATGAGAAGATTTACTTTTCTTGTACTTAGGTCGGCATTGTGCCTTTGTATTAAATCCCGAAGCAACTTCTATATTCATCGTCAATGTGAAGGTCCAAGGGATAGAGTAATGCTGCAGCAGTGCATCGGAATTTAATACTGATCTCCCAGGAAACGCTGAAAGCATGCCACAAACAATGAGATTTACTCTTCTAGCACTTAAGACGGCATTGAGCATTTTGTATTACATCCTGACGCAATTTCTCTGTTTCATCATCAATGCGAAAGTTCAAGGGATAGAGTTCAGCTGCAGTAGTGCAACGGAATCAAATAATAATCTCCAAGGAAATGCTCTAAGCAAACCATCAACAATGTGAAGATTTACTCTTCTTGTACTTAAGTCGGCATTGTGCCTTTTGTATTAAAATTCCGACGTAATTTCCATGTTTCATGGGCGATGTGAAGGTCCAAGGAATAGAGTAAAGCTGCAGTAGTGCATCGAATTTAATACTTATCTCTCAGCTAATGCTCAAAGCAAACCACTAACACTGAGAAGAATTATTCTTCCTGTACTTAAGTCGACAATGAGCATTTTTTTATTAAATCCTGACGCAATTTCTGTGTATCGTCGTCAATGTGAAGGTCCAGGGGATAGAGTAAAGCTGCAGTAGTGCAACGGAATCTAATACTGATCTCCCAGGAAACGCTCATAGTTAACCACAAGCAATGAGAATACTCAATCTGCGTGTACTTAAGTCGGCATTGTGCCTTTTGTATAAAATTCTGATGCAATTTCTGTGTTTCATCGTCAAAGTGACGGTCCAAGGGATAGGGTAAAGCTGCAGTAGTGCATCGGAATCTAATAGTGATCTCCCCGGAAACGATCAAAGCAAACCACAAACTTTGAGAAGATTTACTCTTCTCGTACTTGGCTGGCATTGTGCCTTTAGTATTAAATCCCAACGCAATTTTTGGGTTTCTTCGTCAATGTGAAGATGCAAGGGATAGAGTAAAGCTGCAGTATTGCAACGGAATCTGATACTGATCTCCGTGGAAATGCTCTAAGCAAACCAAAAACAATGAGAAGATTTACTCTTCTTATACTTAAGTCGGCATTGTGCCTTTTGTATTAAAATTCCGACGTAATTTCTTAGTTTCATCGTCAATGTGAAGGTCCAAGGGATAGAGTAAAGCAGCAGTAGTGCATCGGAATCTAATACTTATCTCCCAGGAAATGCTCAAAGCAAACCACAAACAATAAGAAGATTTATTCTTCTTGTAGTGAGGTCGGCATTGAGCATTTTTTTATTAAATCCTCACGCAATTTCTGTGTTTCATCGTCAATGTGAAGGTCCAAGGGATAGAGTAAAGCTGCAGTAGTGCATCGGAATCTAATACTGATCTCCCAGGAAACGCTCAAAGCAAACCACAAACAATGAGAAGATTTACTCTTCTTGTACTTAAGTCGGCATTGTGCCGTTTTTATTCAATCCCGACGCAATTTCCGTGTTTCATCGTAAATTTGAAGTTCCAAGGGATAGAGTTAAGCTGCAGTAGTTCATCGGAATCTAATACTGATCTCCCAGGAAACGCTCAAAGCAAACCACAAACAATTAGAATATATACTCTGCTTGTACTAAAGTCGGCATTGTGCATTTTGTATTAAATACCGACGCAATTTCTGTGTTTCATTGTCAAATTGAAGGTCCAAGGGATGGATTAAAGCAGCAGTAGTGCATCGGAATCTAATACTATTCTCCCAGGAAACGTTCAAAGCAAACCACATACAATGAGAAGATTTACTCTTCTTGTACTTAGTTGGCATTGTGCTTTTAGTATTAATTCCCGACTCAATATCTGTGTTTCATCGTCAATGTGAGGGTCCAAGGAATAGAGTGAAGCTGCAGTAGTGCATCGGAATCTAATACTGATCTCCCAGGAAACGCTCCTAGCAAACTACAAACAATGAGTAGATTCGCTCTTCTTGTACTTAGGTCCTCATTGTGCCTTTTGTATTATATCTCGACGCAACTTCTATGTTCCATCGTCAATGTGAAGGTCCAAGGGATATAGTAAAGCAGCAGTAGTGCATCGGAATCCAATACTGATCTCCCAGGAAACGCTCAAAGCATGCCACAAACAATGAGAAGATTTACCCTTTTGTACTTAAGACAGCATTGTTCATTTTGTATTAAGTCCTCGCGCATTTTCTGTGTTTCATCGTCAATGTGAAGGTCCAAGGGATAGAGTTGAGCTGCACCAGTGCATCGGAATCTAATACTGATCTCCCAGGAAACGCTCGAAGCAAACCACAAACAATGAGAATATTTACTCTGCCTTTACTTAAGTCGACGTTGTGCCTTTCGTATTAAATCCGGACGCAATTTCCGTGTTTCATTGTCAATGTGAGGGTCCAAGGTTTAGAGTAAAGCTGCAGTTGTCCAACGGAATCTAATACTGATCTCCCAGGAAACGCTCAAAGCAAACCACACTCAGTGAGGAGATTTACTTTTCTTGTACTTAAGTCGGCATTGTGCCTTTTGTATTAAATCCCGACGCAATTTCTGTGCTTCATCGTCAATGTGAAAGTCCAAGGGGTAGAGTAATGCTGCAGTAGTGCAACAGATTCTAATACTGATCTCCCAGGAAACGCTCAAAGCAAACCAGAAACAATCAGAAGATTTATTCTTCTTGTACTTAAGTCGGCATCGTGCCTTTTGTATTAAGTCGCGAAGCAATTTCTGTGTTTCATCGTCAATGTGAGGGTCCAAGCGATAGATTAAGGCTGCAGTAGTGCATCGGAATCTGATACTGATCTCCCAGGAAACGCTCAAAGCAAACCAGAAACAATGAGGAGTTTTACTCTTCTTGTACCTAAGTCGGCATTGTGCCTTCTGTATTAAATCATGACTCAATTTCTGTGTCTCATCGTCAAAGTGAAGTTCAATGGGATAGAGAAAAGCTGCAGTAGTGTATCGGAATCCAATACTGATCTCACAAGAAACGCTCAAAGCAAACCTCAAACTATGGGGAGTTTTTCTCATGTTGCCCTTAAGTCGGCATTGTGCCTTTTGTATTAAATCCCGACGCAACTTCTATATTCATCGTCAATGTGAAGGTCCAAGGGATAGAGTAACGCTGCAGCAGTGCATCGGAATTCAATACTGATCTCCCAGGAAACGCTGAAAGCATACCACAAACAATGAGATTTACTCTTCTAGCACTTAAGTCGGCATTGAGCATTTTGTATTAAATCCTGACGCAGTTTCTGTGTTTCATCATCAATGCGAATGTTCAAGGGATAGAGTTCAGCTGCAGTAGTGCAACGGAATCAAATAATAATCTCCGAGGAAATGCTCTAAGCAAACCATCAACAATGTGAAGATTTACTTTTCTTGTACTTAAGTCGGCATTGTGCCTTTTGTATTAAAATTCCGACGTAATTTCCGTGTTTCATGGGCAATGTGAAGGTCCAAGGGATAGAGTAAAGCTGCAGTAGTGCATCGAATTTAATACTTATCTCCCAGCTAATGCTCAAAGCAAACCACTAACAATGAAAAGATTTATTCTTCCTGTACTTAAGTCGACATTGAGCATTTTTTTATTAAATCCTGACGCAATTTCTGTGTTTCATCGTCAATGTGACGGTCCAAGGGATAGGGTAAAGCTGCAGTAGTGCATCGGAATCTAAAACTGATGTCCCAGGAAACGCTCAAAACATACTACAAATAATTAGAAGATTTACTCTTCTTGAACGTAGGCCGGCATTGTGCCTTCTGCATTAAACCCCTGCGCCATTTCTGTGTTTCGTCGTCAATGTGAAGGTCCAGGGGATAGAGTAAAGCAGCAGTAGTGCATCGGAATCTAATACTTATCTCCCAGGAAATGCTCAAAGCAAACCACAAACAATAAGAAGATTTATTCTTCTTGTAGTGAGGTCGGCATTGAGCATTTTTTTATTAAATCCTGACGCAATTTCTGTGTTTCATCGTCAATGTGAAGGTCCAAGGGATAGAGTAAAGCTGCAGTAGTGCAACGGAATCTAATACTGGTCTCCCAGGAAACGCTCATAGTTAACCACAAGCAATGAGAATACTCAATCTGCGTGTACTTAAGTCGGCATTGTGCCTTTTGTAAAAAATTCTGACGCAATTTCTGTGTTTCATCGTCAATGTGACGGTCCAAGGGATAGGGTAAAGCTGCAGTAGTGCATCGGAATCTAATACTGATCTCCCCGGAAACGATCACAGCAAACCACAAACTTTGAGAAGATTTACTCTTCTTGTACTTGGCTGGCATTGTGCCTTTAGTATTAAATCCCAACGCAATTTTTGGGTTTCATCGTCAATGTGAAGGTCCAATGGATAGAGTAAAGCAGCAGTAGTGCATCGGAATCTAATACTTGTCTCCCAGGAAATGCTCAAAGCAAACCACAAACAATAAGAAGATTTATTCTTCTTGTAGTGAGGTCGGCATTGAGCATTTTTTTATTAAATCCTGACGCAATTTCTGTGTTTCATCGTCAATGTGAAGGTCCAAGGGATAGAGTAAAGCTGCAGTAGTGCATCGGAATCTAATACTGATCTCCCAGGAAACGCTCAAAGCAAACCACAAACAATGAGAAGATTTACTCTTCTCGTACTAAAGTCGGCATTGAGCCGTTTGTATTCAATCCCGACGCAATTTTCGTGTTTCATCGTAAATTTGAAGTTCCAAGGGATAGAGTTAAGCTGCAGTAGTTCATCGGAATCTAATACTGATCTCCCAGGAAACGCTCAAAGCAAACCACAAACAATGTGAATATTTACTCAGCTTGTACTTCAGTTGGCATTGTGCCTTTTGTATTAAATCCCAATGCAATTTCTGTGTTTCATCCACAATGTGAAAGTCCAAGTGAAAGAGCAAAGCTGCAGTAGCGCATCGGAATCTAATACTGATCTCCCAGGAAACGCTCACGGCAAACCACACACAATGAGAAGATTTACACTTCTTGTACTTAAGACGGCATTGTGCCTTTTGTATTAAATCCCGACGCAATTTCCGTGTTTCATCGTAAATGTGAAGGTCCAAGGTGTAGAGTAAAGCTGCAGTAGTGCATCGGAATCTAATACTGATCTCCCAGGAAACGCTCAATGCAAACCACAAACAATGAGAATATTTACTCTCCTTGTACTTAAGTCGGCATTGTGCCTTTTGTACTAAATACCAAAGCAATTTCCGTGTTTCATCGTGAATGTGATGGTCCAAGGGATAGAGTAAGGCTGCAGTAGTGCAACGGAATCTAATACTGATCTCCCAGGAAATGCTCAAGGCAAACCACAAACAATGAGAAGATTTATTCATCTTGTACTTATATCGGCATTGAGAATTTTTTATTAAATCCTGACGCAATTTCTGTGTTTGATCGTCAATATGAATGTCCAAGGGATAGAGTAAAGCCGCAGTAGTGCATCGGAATCTAATACTGATCTCTTCAGGAAACTCTCAAAGCAAACCGCAAACATTGAGAAGATAGACTCTTCTTGCACTTAAGTCGCCATTGTGCCGTTTGTATTCAATCCCGACACAATCTCTGTGTTTCATCGCCAATGTTAAGGTTCAAGTTATAGAGTAAAGTTGCAGTAGTGCATCGGAATCTAATACTGATCTCGCTGGAAACGCTCAAGGCAAACCACAAACAATGACAAAATTTTCTCCTCTTGTACTAAAGCTGGCATTGTGCCCTCTGTATTAATACCCGACGCAAAATCTCTGATTCATCGTCAATGTGAAGGTCCAATAGATAGAGTGAAGCTGCAGTAGAGCATCGGAATCTAATACTGATCTTCCAGGAAACGCTCAAAGCAAACCACAAACAATGAGAAGATTTACTCGTCTTCTACTTATGTCGTCATTGCGCCTTTTGTTTAAATACCGACGCAATTTCAGTGTTTCATCGTCAATGTGAAGGTCTAAGGGATAGAGTAAAGCTGCCGTAGTGTATCGGAATCTAAAACTGATCTCCCAGGAAACGCTCAAAGCAAACCACAAACAATGAGAAGATTTACTCTTCTTGTACTTAAGTCGGCATTGTGCCTTTTGTATTAAAATTCCGACGTAATTTCTGTGTTTCGTCGTCAATGTGAAGGTCCAAGTGATAGAGTAAAGCAGCAGTAGTGCATCGCAATCTTATACTGATCTTTTAGGAAACGCTCAAAGCAAAACACAAACTATGAGAAGATTTACTCTTCTAGTACTTAAGTCGGCTTTGTGTCTTTTGTGTTAAATCCCGACGCAATTTCTGTGTTTCATCGTCAATGTGGATGTCCAAGGGATAGAGTACAGCTGCAGTAGTGCATCGGAATCTGATACTGATCTCCCAGGATACGCTCAAAGCAAACCACAAAAAATGAGGAGTTTTACTCTTCTTGTGCCTAAGTCGGCATTGTGCCTTTTGTATTAAATCCTGACTCAATTTCTGTGTTTCATCGTCAATGTGAAGTTCGAAGGGATAGAGAAACGCTGCAGTAGTGCATCGGAATCTAAAGCTGATCATGCAGGAAACGCTCAAAACATACCACAAACAATTAGAAGAATTACTCTTCTTGAACGTAAGTCGGCATTGTGCCTACTGCATTAAATCCCGACGCAATTTCTGTGTTTCGTCGTCAATATGAAGGTCCAAGGGATAGAGTAAAGCTGCAGTTCTGCATCGGAATCTAACACTGATCTCCCAGGAAACGCTCAGAGCATACCACAAACAATGAGAAGTTTTACTCTTCTTGTACTTAAGTCGGCATTGTGCCTTTTGTATTAAATCCCGACGCAATTTCTGTGCTTCATCGTCAATGTGAAAGTCCAAGGGGTAGAGTAATGCTGCAGTATTGCAACAGATTCTAATACTGATCTCCCAGGAAAAGCTCAAAGCAAACCAGAAACAATAAGAATATTTATTCTTCTTGTACTTAAGTCGGCATCGTGCCTTTTGTATTAAATCACGACGCAATTTCTGTGTTTCATCGTGTCAATGTGAGGGTCCAAGCGATAGATTAAGGCTGCAGTAGTGCATCGGAATCTGATACTGATCTCCCAGGAAACGCTCAAAGCAAACCACAAACAATGAGGAGTTTTACTCTTTTTGTACCTAAGTCGGCATTGTGCCTTTTGTATTAAATCCTGACTCAATTTCTGTGTTTCATCGTCAAAGTGAAGTTCAATGGGATAGAGAAAAGCTGCAGTAGTGCATCGGAATCTAATACTGATCTCCCAAGAAACGCTCAAAGCAAACCTCAAACTATGGGTAGTTTTTCTCTTGTTCCCCTTAAGTCGGCATTGTGCCTTTTGTATTAAATCTCGACGCAATTTCTGTGTTTCATGTTTATGTGAATGTCCAATGTATAGGGTGAAGCTGCAGTAGTGCTTCGGAATCTAATACTGATCCCAGAGGAAACGCTCAAAGCAAACCACACACAATGAGAAGATTTACTTTTCTTGTACTTAGGTCGGCATTGTGCCTTTTGTATTAAATCCCGAAGCAACTTCTATATTCATCGTCAATGTGAAGGTCCAAGGGATAGAGTAATGCTGCAGCAGTGCATCGGAATTTAATACTGATCTCCCAGGAAACGCTGAAAGCATACCACAAACAATGAGATTTACTCTTCTAGCACTTAAGACGGCATTGAGCATTTTGTACTACATCCTGACGCAATTTCTCTGTTTCATCATCAATGCGAAAGTTCAAGGGATAGAGTTCAGCTGCAGTAGTGCAACGGAATCAAATAATAATCTCCAAGGAAATGCTCTAAGCAAACCATCTACAATGTGAAGATTTGCTCTTCTTGTACTTAAGTCGGCATTGTGCCTTTTGTATTAAAATTCCGACGTAATTTCCATGTTTCATGGGCAATGTGAAGGTCCAAGGAATAGAGTAAAGCTGCAGTAGTGCATCGAATTTAATACTTATCTCTCAGCTAATGCTCAAAGCAAACCACTAACACTGAGAAGAATTATTCTTCCTGTACTTAAGTCGACAATGAGCATTTTTTTATTAAATCCTGACGCAATTTCTGTGTTTCATTGTCAATGTGACGGTCCAAGGGATAGGGTAAAGCTGCAGTAGTGCATCGGAATCTAAAACTGATCTCCCAGGAAACGCTCAAAACATACTACAAATAATTAGAAGATTTACTCTTCTTGAACGTAAGCCGGCATTGGGCCTTTTGCATTAAATCCCGACGCTATTTCTGTGTATCGTCGTCAATGTGAAGGTCCAGGGGATAGAGTAAAGCTGCAGTAGTGCAACGGAATCTAATACTGATCTCCCAGGAAACGCTCATAGTTAACCACAAGCAATGAGAATACTCAATCTGCGTGTACTTTAGTCGGCATTGTGCCTTTTGTATAAAGTTCTGATGCAATTTCTGTGTTTCATCGTCAAAGTGACGGTCCAAGGGATAGGGTAAAGCTGCAGTAGTGCATCGGAATCTAATAGTGATCTCCCCGGAAACGATCAAAGCAAACCACAAACTTTGAGAAGATTTACTCTTCTCGTACTTGGCTGGCATTGTGCCTTTAGTATTAAATCCCAACGCAATTTTTGGGTTTCATCGTCAATGTGAAGATGCAAGGGATAGAGTAAAGCTGCAGTATTGCAACGGAATCTGATACTGATCTCCGTGGAAATGCTCTAAGCAAACCAAAAACAATGAGAAGATTTACTCTTCTTATACTTAAGTCGGCATTGTGCCTTTTGTATTAAAATTCCGACGTAATTTCTTAGTTTCATCGTCAATGTGAAGGTCCAAGGGATAGAGTAAAGCAGCAGTAGTGCATCGGAATCTAATACTTATCTCCCAGGAAATGCTCAAAGCAAACCACAAACAATAAGAAGATTTATTCTTCTTGTAGTGAGGTCGGCATTGAGCATTTTTTTATTAAATCCTCACGCAATTTCTGTGTTTCATCGTCAATGTGAAGGTCCAAGGGATAGAGTAAAGCTGCAGTAGTGCATCGGAATCTAATACTGATCTCCCAGGAAACGCTCAAAGCAAACCACAAACAATGAGAAGATTTACTCTTCTTGTACTTAAGTCGGCATTGTGCCGTTTTTATTCAATCCCGACGCAATTTCCGTGTTTCATCGTAAATTTGAAGTTCCAAGGGATAGAGTTAAGCTGCAGTAGTTCATCGGAATCTAATACTGATCTCCCAGGAAACGCTCAAAGCAAACCACAAACAATTAGAATATATACTCTGCTTGTACTAAAGTCGGCATTGTGCATTTTGTATTAAATACCGACGCAATTTCTGTGTTTCATTGTCAAATTGAAGGTCCAAGGGATGGATTAAAGCAGCAGTAGTGCATCGGAATCTAATACTATTCTCCCAGGAAACGTTCAAAGCAAACCACATACAATGAGAAGATTTACTCTTCTTGTACTTAGTTGGCATTGTGTTTTTAGTATTAATTCCCGACTCAATATCTGTGTTACATCGTCAATGTGAGGGTCCAAGGAATAGAGTGAAGCTGCAGTAGTGCATCGGAATCTAATACTGATCTCCCAGGAAACGCTCCTAGCAAACTACACACAATGAGTAGATTCGCTCTTCTTGTACTTAGGTCCTCATTGTGCCTTTTGTATTATATCTCGACGCAACTTCTATGTTCCATCGTCAATGTGAAGGTCCAAGTGATATAGTAAAGCAGCAGTAGTGCATCGGAATCTAATACTGATCTCCCAGGAAACGCTCAAAGCATGCCACAAACAATGAGAAGATTTACCCTTTTGTACTTAAGACAGCATTGTTCATTTTGTATTAAGTCCTCGCGCATTTTCTGTGTTTCATCGTCAATGTGAAGGTCCAAGGGATAGAGTTGAGCTGCAGCAGTGCATCGGAATCTAATACTGATCTCCCAGGAAACGCTCGAAGCAAACCACAAACAATGAGAATATTTACTCTGCCTTTACTTAAGTCGACGTTGTGCCTTTCGTATTAAATCCGGACGCAATTTCCGTGTTTCATTGTCAATGTGAGGGTCCAAGGGTTAGAGTAAAGCTGCAGTTGTCCAACGGAATCTAATACTGATCTCCCAGGAAACGCTCAAAGCAAACCACAATCAGTGAGGAGATTTACTTTTCTTGTACTTAAGTCGGCATTGTGCCTTTTGTATTAAATCCCGACGCAATTTCTGTGCTTCATCGTCAATGTGAAAGTCCAAGGGGTAGAGTAATGCTGCAGTAGTGCAACAGATTCTAATACTGATCTCCCAGGAAACGCTCAAAGCAAACCAGAAACAATCAGAAGATTTATTCTTTTTGTACTTAAGTCGGCATCGTGCCTTTTGTATTAAGTCGCGAAGCAATTTCTGTGTTTTATCGTCAATGTGAGGGTCCAAGCGATAGATTAAGGCTGCAGTAGTGCATCGGAATCTGATACTGATCTCCCAGGAAACGCTCAAAGCAAACCAGAAACAATGAGGAGTTTTACTCTTCTTGTGCCTAAGTCGGCATTGTGCCTTCTGTATTAAATCATGACTCAATTTCTGTGTCTCATCGTCAAAGTGAAGTTCAATGGGATAGAGAAAAGCTGCAGTAGTGTATCGGAATCCAATACTGATCTCACAAGAAACGCTCAAAGCAAACCTCAAACTATGGGGAGTTTTTCTCATGTTGCCCTTAAGTCGGCATTGTGCCTTTTGTATTAAATCCCGACGCAACTTCTATATTCATCGTCAATGTGAAGGTCCAAGGGATAGAGTAACGCTGCAGCAGTGCATCGGAATTTAATACTGATCTCCCAGGAAACGCTGAAAGCATACCACAAACAATGAGATTTACTCTTCTAGCACTTAAGTCGGCATTGAGCATTTTGTATTAAATCCTGACGCAGTTTCTGTGTTTCATCATCAATGCGAATGTTCAAGGGATAGAGTTCAGCTGCAGTAGTGCAACGGAATCAAATAATAATCTCCGAGGAAATGCTCTAAGCAAACCATCAACAATGTGAAGATTTACTTTTCTTGTACTTAAGTCGGCATTGTGCCTTTTGTATTAAAATTCCGACGTAATTTCCGTGTTTCATGGGCAATGTGAAGGTCCAAGGGATAGAGTAAAGCTGCAGTAGTGCATCGAATTTAATACTTATCTCCCAGCTAATGCTCAAAGCAAACCACTAACAATGAGAAGATTTATTCTTCCTGTACTTAAGTCGACATTGAGCATTTTTTTATTAAATCCTGACGCAATTTCCGTGTTTCATCGTCAATGTGACGGTCCAAGGGATAGGGTAAAGCTGCAGTAGTGCATCGGAATCTAAAACTGATGTCCCAGGAAACGCTCAAAACATACTACAAATAATTAGAAGATTTACTCTTCTTGAACGTAAGCCGGCATTGTGCCTTCTGCATTAAACCCCTGCGCCATTTCTGTGTTTCGTCGTCAATGTGAAGGTCCAGGGGATAGAGTAAAGCTGCAGTAGTGCAACGGAATCTAATACTGATCTCCCAGGAAACGCTCATAGTTAACCACAAGCAATGAGAATACTCAATCTGCGTGTACTTAAGTCGGCATTGTGCCTTTTGTAAAAAATTCTGACGCAATTTCTGTGTTTCATCGTCAATGTGACGGTCCAAGGGATAGGGTAAAGCTGCAGTAGTGCATCGGAATCTAATACTGATCTCCCCGGAAACGATCAAAGCAAACCACAAACTTTGAGAAGATTTATTCTTCTTGTACTTGGCTGGCATTGTGCCTTTAATATTAAATCCCAACGCAATTTTTGGGTTTCATCGTCAATGTGAAGATGCAAGGGATAGAGTGAAGCTGCAGTATTGCAACGGAATCTAATACTGATCTCCGTGGAAATGCTCTAAGCAAACCAAAAACAATGAGAAGATTTACTCTTCTTATACTTAAGTCGGCATTGTGCCTTTTGTATTAACATTCCGACGTAATTTCTTAGTTTCATCGTCAATGTGAAGGTCCAATGGATAGAGTAAAGCAGCAGTAGTGCATCGGAATCTAATACTTATCTCCCAGGAAATGCTCAAAGCAAACCACAAACAATAAGAAGATTTATTCTTCTTGTAGTGAGGTCGGCATTGAGCATTTTTTTATTAAATCCTGACGCAATTTCTGTGTTTCATCGTCAATGTGAAGGTCCAAGGGATAGAGTAAAGCTGCAGTAGTGCATCGGAATCTAATACTGATCTCCCAGGAAACGCTCAAAGCAAACCACAAACAATGAGGATATTTACTCTCCTTGTACTTAAGTCGGCATTGTGCCTTTTGTACTAAATACCGAAGCAATTTCCGTGTTTCATCGTCAATGTGATGGTCCAAGGGATAGAGTAAGGCTGCAGTAGTGCAACGGAATCTAATACTGATCTCCCAGGATAAGCTCAAAGCAAACCACAAACAATTAGAATATATACTCTGCTTGTACTAAAGTCGGCATTGTGCATTTCGTATTAAATACCGACGCAATTTCTGTGTTTCATTGTCAAACTGAAGGTCCAAGGGATGGATTAAAGCAGCAGTAGTGCATCGGAATCTAATACTATTCTCCCTGGAAACGTTCAAAGCAAACCACATACAATGAGAAGATTTACTCTTCTTGTACTTAGTTGGCATTGTGCTTTTAGTATTAATTCCTGACGCAATTTCTGGGTTTAATCGTCAATGTTAAGATCCAACAGATAGAGTAAAGCTGCCGTAGTGCAACGGAATCTAATACTGATCTCCGAGGAAATGCTCTAAGCAAACCATAAACAATGAGAAGATTTACTCTTCTTGTCCTTAAGTCGGCATTGTGCCTTTTGTATTAAAATTCCGACGTAATTTCCGTGTTTCATCGTCAATGTGAAGGTCCAAGGGATAGAGTAAAGCTGCAATAGTGCATCGGAATCTAATACTTATCTCCCAGAAAGCGCTCAAACAAACCACAAACAATAAGAAGATTTATTCTTCTTGAACTGAAATCGGCATTGAGCATTTTTTATTAAAACCTGACATAATTACTGTGTTTCATCGTCATTGTAAAGGTCCATGGGATAGAGTAAAGCTGCAGTAGTGCATCGGAATCTAATACTGATCTAGCAGGAAACGCACAAAGCAAACCACAAACAATGAAAAGATTTACTCTTCTTGTACTTAAGTCAGCAATGTGCCTTTTGTATTCAATCCCGACGCAATTTCTGTGTTTCATCGTAAATATGAAGGTCCACGTTAAAGAGTAACGCTGCAGTAGTGCATCGGAATCTAATACTGAAATCGCAGGAAACGCTCAAAGCAAACCACAAACAATGGGATTTACTCCTCTTCTTTTTAAGTCAGCATTGTGCCTTTTGTATTAATTCCCGACGCAATTTCTGTGTTTCATCGTCAGTGTGAAGGTCCAAGGGATAGAGTAAAGCAGCAGTAGTGCATCGGAATGAAATACAGATCTACAAGGAAACGCTCAAAGCAAACCACAAACAATGAGGAGATTTACTCTACTTGTACATAAGTCGGCATTGTGCCTCTTGTATTAAATCCCGCCGCAATATCTGTGTTTCATCGTCAATGCTAGGGTCCAAGGAATAGAGTAAATCTGCAGTACTGCATCGGAAGCTAATACTGAACCCCCAGGAAACGCTCAAAGCAAACCACACACAATGAGAAATTTTACTGTTATTGGAATTAAGTCGGCATTGTGCCTTTTGTATTAAATCCCGACGCAATTTCTGTGTTTCAACGTCAATGTGAAGGCCCAAGGGAAAGAGTAGAGCAGCAGTAGTGCATGGGAATCTAATACTGATCTCAAAGGAAACACTCAAAGCAAACCACAAACAATGAGAGGATAGACTCTTCTTGTACTTAAGTCGGCATTGTGCCTTTTGTATGAAATAACGACGCAATTTCTGTGTTTCATCGTCAATGTGAAGGTCCAAGGGATAGAGTAGAGCTGCAGTAGTCCATCGGAATCTAATACTGATCTCCCAGGAAACGCTCAAGGAACACCACAAACATTGAGAAGATTTACTTCTCTAGTAGTGAAGTCTGCATTGTGTTTTTTGTATTAAATCCCGACGCAATTTCTGTGTTTCATCGTCAATGTGAACGTCAAAGGGATAGGGTAACGCTGCAGTAGTACATCGGAATCTAATACTGATCTCCCAGGAAACGCTCATAGTAAACCACAAACAAAGAGAATATTTATTCTGCGTGTACTTAAGTCGGCATTGTGTCTTTTGTATTAAATCCCGTCGCAATTTCTGTGTTTCATCGTCAATGTGAACTTCCAAGGGATAGAGTACAGCTGCGGAAGTCCATCGGAATCTAATACTGATCTCCCAGGAAACGCTCAAAGCAAACCACAAACTATGAGAAGATTTACTCTTCTTGTACTTAAATCAGCATTGTGTCTTTTGTATTAAATCCCGACGCAATTTCTGTGTTTCATCGTCAATGTGAAATTCCAAGGGATAGAGTAAAGCTGCAGTAGTGCATCGGAATCTAATAGTGATCTCCCAGGAAACGCTCAAATCAAACCACATACTATGAGGAGTTTCTCTCTTCTTGCAATTAAGTCGGCATTGTGCCTTTTGTGCTAAATCCCGACGCAATTTCTGTGTTTCATGTTCAATGTGACTGTCCAAGGGATAGAGTAAAGCTGCAGTAGTGCATCTGAATCTAATACTGACCTCCCAGGAAACGCCTAGAGCATACCACAATCAATTAGAAGATTTACTCTTCTTGCACTTAAGTCGGCATTGAGCATTTTGTATTAAATCCTGACACAATTTCTGTGTTTCACCGTCAATGCGAAGGTCCAAGGGATAGAGTAAAGCTGCAGTAGTTCATGGAAATCTAATACTGATCTCCTGGGAAACGCTCAAAGCAAACCACAAACAATGAGAAGATTTACTCTTCTTGTACATAAGTCGGCATTGTGTATTTTGTATTAAATATCGTCGCAATTTCTGTGTTTCATCGTCAACGTGAAGGTCCAAGCCATAGAGTTAAGCTGCAGTAGTACATCTGAATATTATACTGATCTTCCAGGAAACGCTCAAAGCAAACCACAAACAACGAGAAGATTTACTCTTATTGTACTTAAGTCGGCATTGTGCATTTTGTATTAAATACCGACGCAATTTCTGTGTTTCATCGCCAATGTGATGGACCAAGGGTTAGAGTAAAGGTGCAGTAATGCATCGGAATCTAATACTGACCTCCCAGGAAACGCTCAAAGCAAACCACAAACATTGAAAAGATTTACTCTTCTAGTACTTAGTCGGCATTGTGCCTATCGTATTAAATCCCGAACCAATATCTGTGTATCATCGTCAATGTGAACGTCCAACCGATAGAGTGGAGCTGCAGTAGTGCAACGGAATCTAATACTGATCTCCCAGGAAACGCTCAAAGCAAACCACAGACAATGAAAGTTTTACTCTTCTTGTTCTTAAGTCGGCATTGTGCCTTTTGTATTAAATCCCGACGCAATTTCAGTGTTTCATCCTTAATGTGAAGGTCCAAGTTATAGAGTAAAGCTGTAGTAGTGCATCGGAATCTAATACTGATCTCGCTAGAAACGATCAAAGCAAACCACAAACAATGAGAAGAATTACTCCTCCTGTACTTAGGTCGGCATTGTGCCTTATCTATTAAATCCCGTCGCAATTTCTGTGTTTCATCGTCAATGTGAAGGTCGAGGGGATAGAGTAAAGCAGCAGTAGTGCAACGCAATCTCATACTGATCTTCCAGGAAACGCTCAAAGCAAACCACAAACAATAAGATGATTTATTCTTCTTGCACATAAGTCGGCATTGTGCCTTTTGTATTAAATCCCGACGCAATTTCTGTGTTTCATCGTCAATGTCAGGGTAAAAGGGATAGGGTAAAGCTGCAGTAGTGCATCGGAATCAAATACACATCTGCCAGGAAATGCTCATAGCTAACCAGAAACAATGAGAATATTAAATCTGCTTTTACTTATGTCGGAATTGTGCCTTTTGTATTAAATAACGACGCTATTTCTGTGTTTCATCGTCAATGTGAAGTTCCAAGGGATAGAGAACAGCTGCAGTAGTGCATCGGAATCTAATACTGATCTCCGTGGAAACGTTCAAAGCAAACCACAAACAATGAGATGATTTACTCTTCTTGTACATAAGTCGGCATTGTGCCTTTTGTATTAAATCCCGACGGAATTTCTGTGTTTTATCGTCAATGTGAGGGACCAAGGGATAGATTAAAGATGCTGTAGTGCATCGGAATCAAATACTGATCTCCCAGGAATCACTCATAGCAAACCACAAACAATGAGAATACTTAATCTGCTTGTACATAAATCTGCATTGTGCCTTTTGTATTAAATAACGACGCATTTCTGTGTTTCATCGTCAATGTGAAGTTCCAAGAGGTAGAGTAAAGCTGCAGTAGTGCATCGGAATCTAATACTGATCTCCCAGGGAACGCTCAAAGCAAACCACATACAATGAGGAGTTCTTCTCTTCTTGCACTTAAGTCGGCATTGTGCCTTATCTATTAAATCCCGACGCAATTTCTGTGTTTCATCTTCATGTGAATGTCCAAGCGATACTGTAAAGCTGCAGTAGTGCATTGGAATCTAATACTGATCTCCCAGGAAACGCTCTAAGCATACCACAAACAATGAGAGGATTTACTCTTCTTGTACTTACGTCGGCATTGGCGCATTCTGTATTAAATCCTGACGCAATTACTGTGTTTCATCGTCAATGCGAAGGTGCAAGGGATTGAGTAAGGCTGCAGTAGTGCATGGGAATCTAATACTGATCTCCCAGGAAACGCCCAAAGCAAACCACAAACAATGAGAAGATTTACTCTTCCTATACTTAAGTCGGCTTTGTGTCTTTTGTATTAAATCCCGACGTAATTTTTGTGTTTCATCGTCAATGTGGAGCTCCAAGGGATAGAGTAAAGCAGCAGTAGTGCATTGGAATCTAATACTGATCTCCCGGGAGACGCTCAAAGCAAACCACAACCATTGAGAAGAATTACTCTTCTTGTACTTAAGTCGGCAATGTGCCTTTTGTATTACATCCCGACCCAATTTCTGTGTTTCATCGTCAATTTGTAGGTGCAAGGGATAGAGTACAGCTGTAGTGGAGCATCGGAATCTAATACTGATCTCCGAGGAAACGCCCAATGCAAACCACTAACAATGAGAATATTTACACTGCTTGTACTTAAGTCGGCATTGTGCCTTTTGTATTAAATCCTGACTCAATATCTGTGTTTCATCGTCAATGTGAAGTTCCAAGGGATAGAGTAAAGTTGCAGTAGTGAATCGGAATCTAATAGTGATCTCCCAGGAAACGCTCAAATCAAACCACATATAATGAGGAGTTTCTCTCTTCTTGCAATTAAGTCGGCATTGTGCCTTTTGTGCTAAACCCCGACGCAATTTCTGTGTTTCATGTTCAATGTGAATGTCCAAGGGAAAGAGTAAAGCTGCAGTAGTGCATCTGAATCTAATACTGACCTCCCAGGCAACGCCTAGAGCATACCACAATCAATTAGAAGATTTACTCTTCTTGTACTTAAGTCGGCATTGAGCATTTTGTATTAAATCCTGACACAATTTCTGTGTTTCATCGTCAATGCGAAGGTCCAAGGGGTAGAGTCAAGCTGCAGTAGTTCATGGGAATCTAATACTGATCTCCTGGGAAACGCTCAAAGCAAACCACAAACAATGAGAAGATTTACTCTTCTTGTACATAAGTCGGCATTGTGTATTTCGTATTAAATACCGACGCAATTTCTGTGTTTCATCGTCAATGTGAAGGTCCACGCGATAGAGTTTAGCTGCAGTAGTACATCTGAATATTATACTGATCTTCCAGGAAACGCTCAAAGCAAACCACAAACAACGAGAAGATTTACTCTTATTGTACTTAAGTCGGCATTGTGCATTTTGTATTAAATACCGACGCATTTTCTGTGTTTCATCGCCAATGTGATGGACCAAGGGTTAGAGTAAAGGTGCAGTAATGCATCGGAATCTAATACTGACCTCCCAGGAAACGCTCAAAGCAAACCACAAACATTGAAAAGATTTACTCTTCTAGTACTTAGTCGGCATTGTGCCTATCGTATTAAATCCCGAACCAATATCTGTGTATCATCGTCAATGTGAACGTCCAACAGATAGAGTGGAGCTGCAGTAGTGTAACGGAATCTAATACTGATCTCCCAGGAAACGCTCAAAGCAAACCACAAACAATGAAAGTTTTACTCTTCTTGTACTTAAGTCGGCATTGTGCCTTTTGTATTAAATCCCGACGCAATTTCAGTGTTTCATCCTTAATGTGAAGGTCCAAGTTATAGAGTAAAGCTGTAGTAGTGCATCGGAATCTAATACTGATCTCGCTAGAAACGATCAAAAGCAAACAACAAACAATGAGAAGAATTACTCCTCTTGTACTTAGGTCGGCATTGTGCCTTATCTATTAAATCCCGTCGCAATTTCTGTGTTTCATCGTCAATGTGAAGGTCGAAGGGATAGAGTAAAGCAGCAGTAATGCAACGCAATCTCATACTGATCTTCCAGGAAACGCTCAAAGCAAACCACAAACAATAAGATGATTTACTCTTCTTGCACATAAGTCGGCATTGCGCCTTTTGTATTAAATCCCGACGCAATTTCTGTGTTTCATCGTCAATGTCAGGGTAAAAGGGATAGGGTAAAGCTGCAGTAGTGCATCGGAATCAAATACACATCTGCCAGGAAATGCTCATAGCTAACCACAAACAATGAGAATATTAAATCTGCTTTTACTTATGTCGGAATTGTGCCTTTTGTATTAAATAACGACGCTATTTCTGTGTTTCATCGTAATTGTGAAGTTCCAAGGGATAGAGTAAAGCTGCAGTAGTGCATCGGAATCTAATACTGATTCCCCAGGGAACGCTCAAAGCAGACCACACACATTGAGGTGAATTTTTCTTCTTGTACTTAAGTCGGCTTTGGGTCTTTTGTATTAAATCCCGACGCAATTTCTGTGTTCCATCGTCAATGTGAATGTCCAAGGGATAGAGTAAAGCGGCAGTAGTGCATCGGAATCTAATACTGATCTCCGTGGAAACGTTCAAAGCAAACCACAAACAATGAGATGATTTACTCTTCTTGTACATAAGTCGCCATTGTGCCTTTTGTATTAAATCCCGACGCAATTTCTGTCTTTTATCGTCAATGTGAGGGACCAAGGGATAGATTAATGATGCTATAGTGCATCGGAATCAAAAACTGCTCTCCCAGGAATCACTCATAGCAAACCACAAACAATGAGAATACTTAATCTGCTTGTACATAACTCTGCATTGTGCCTTTTGTATTAAATAACGACGCATTTCTGTGTTTCATCGTCAATGTGAAGTTCCAAGAGATTGAGTAAAGCTGCAGTAGTGCATCGGAATCTAATACTGATCTCCCAGGAAACGCTCGTAGCAAACCACAAACAATGAGAATATTAAATCTGCTTTTACTTATGCCGGAATTGTGCCTTTGTATTAAATAACGACGCAATTTCTGTGTTTCATCGTCAATATGAAGTTCCAAGGGATAGAGAACAGCTGCAGTAGTTCATCGGAATCTAATACTGATCTCCCAGGAAACGCTCAAAGCAAACCACATACAATGAGGAGTTCTTCTCTTCTTGCACTTACGTCGGCATTGTGCCTTTTCTATTAAATCCCGACGCAATTTCTGTGTTTCATCTTCATGTGAATGTCCAAGCGATACTGTAAAGCTGCAGTAGTGCATTGGAATCTAATACTGATCTCCCAGGAAACGCACTAAGCATACCACAAACAATGAGAGGATTTACTCTTCTTGTACTTACGTCGGCATTGGCGCATTCTGTATTAAATCCTGACGCAATTTCTGTGTTTCATCGTCAATGCGAAGGTCCAAGGGATTGAGTAAGTCTGCAGTAGTGCATGGGAATCTAATACTGATCTCCCAGGAAACGCTCAAAGCAAACCACAAACAATGAGAAGATTTACTCTTTCTATACTTAAGTCGGCTTTGTGTCTTTTGTATTAAATCCCGACGTAATTTTTGTGTTTCATCGTCAATGTGGAGCTCCAAGGGATAGAGTAAAGCTGCAGTAGTGCATTGGAATCTAATACTGATCTCCCGGGAGACGCTCAAAGCAAACCACAACCATTGAGAAGAATTACTCTTCTTGTACTTAAGTCGGCATTGTGCCTTTTGTATTACATCCCGACCCAATTTCTGTGTTTCATCGTCAATTTGTAGGTGCAAGGGATACAGTACAGCTGTAGTAGAGCATCGGAATCTAATACTGATCTCCGAGGAAACGCCCACAGCAAACCACTAACAATGAGAATATTTACACTGCTTGTACTTAAGTCGGCATTGTGCCTTTTGTATTAAATTCCGACGCAATTTCCGTGTTTCATCGTCAATGTGAACGTCCAAGGGATAGAGTAAAGCTGCAGTAGTGCATCGGAATCAAATACTGATCACAGAAAAAACGCTCAAAGCACACCACAAACATTGAGAAAATTTACTCTTCTTGTACATAAGTCGGCATTGTGCCTTTTGTATTAATTACCGACGCAATCCCTGTGTTTCATCGTCAATGTGAACGTCCAAGTGTTAGAGTAAAGCTTCAGTAGTGCATCGGAATCTAATACTGATCTCACAGGAAACGCTCAAAACAAACCTCAAATAATGACAAAATTAACTCTTCTTGTACTTAAGTCGGCATTGTACATTTTGTATTAAATACCGACGCAATATCTGTGATTCATCGCCAATGTGAAGGTCCAAGGGATAGAGTAAAGCTGCAGCAGTGCATCGGAATCTAATACTGATCTCCCAGGAAACGCTCAAAGCAAACTACAAACATTGAGGAGTTTTACTCTTCTTGTACCTAAGTCGGCATTGTGCCTTTTGTACTAAATCCTGACTCAATTTCTGTGTTTCATCGTCAATGTGAAGTTCCAAGGGATAGAGAGACGCTGCAGTAGTGCATCGGAATCTAAAACTGATCTCCCAGGAAACGCTCAAAGCATACCACAAACAATTAGAAGATTTACTCTTCTTGAACGTAAGTCGGCATTGTGCATTCTGCATTAAATCCCGACGCAATTTCTGTGTTTCGTCGTCAATGTGAAGGTCCAAGGGATAGAGTAAAGCTGCAGTAGTGCATCGGAATGTAATGCAGATCTCCCAGGAAACGCTCAAAGCATACCACAAACAATGAGAAGATTTACTCTTCTTGTACGTAAGTCGGCATTGAGCATTTTGTATTATATCCTGACGCAATTTCTATGTTTCATCGTCAATGCGAATGTCCAAGGGATAGAGTTAACCTGCAGTAGTGCATCGGAATCTAATACTGATCTCCCAGGAAACGCTCAAAGCAAACCACCAACATTGTGAATATTTATTCAGCTTTTACTTCAGTTGGCATTGTGCCTTTTGTATTGAATCCCGACGCAATATCTGTGTTTCATCGACAATGTGAAAGTCCAAGGGATAGAGTAAGGCTGCAGTAGTGCATTGGAATCTAATACTGATCTCCCAGGAACCGCTCAAAGGAAACCACACACAATGAGAAGATTTACACTTCTTGTACTTAAGACGGCATTGTGCCTATTGTATTAAATCCCGACGCAATTTCCGTGTTTCATCGTCAATGTGATGGTCCCAGGGATAGAGTAAAGCTGCAGTAGTGCATCGGAATCTAATACTGATGTCCCAGGAAATGCTCAAAGCAAACCACAAACAATGAGGAGATGGACTCTTCTTGTACTTAAGACGGCATTGTGCCGTATGTGTTCAATCCCGACGCAATTTCTGTGTTTCATCGTCAATGTTAAGGTCCAAGTTATAGAGTAAAGCTGCAGTAGTGCATCCTAATCTAATACTGATCTTCCAGGAAACGCTCAAAGCAAACTACAAACAATGAGAAGATTTACTCTTCTTGTAATTATGACGGCATTGTGCCTTTTGTATTAAATACCGACGCAATTTCTGTGTTTCATCGTCAATGTGAAGGTTTAAGGGATAGGATAAAGCTGCTGTTGTGCATCGGAATCTAATTCTGATCTCCCAGGAAACGCTCAAAGCAAACCACAAACAATGAGAAGATTTACTCTTCTTGTACTTGGCTGGCATTGTGCCTTTAGTATTAAATCCCAACGCAATTACTGAGTTTCATCGTCATTGTGAATATGCAAGGGATAGCGTAAAGCTGCAGTATTGCAACGGAATCTAATACTGATCTCCGTGGAAATGCTCTTAGCAAACCAAAAACAATGAGAAGATTTACTCTTCTTATACTTAAGTCGGCATTGTGCCTTTTGTATTAAAATTCCGACGTAATTTCTGTGTTTCATCGTCAATGTGAAGGTCCAAGGGATAGAGTAAAGCTGCAGTAGTGCATCGGAATCTAATACTTATCTCCCAGGAAATGCTCAAAGCAAACCACAAACAATGACAAGATTTATTCATCTTGTACTTAAGTCGGCATTGAGCATTTTTTATTAACTCCTGACGCAATTTCTGTGTTTGATCATCAATGTGATGGTCCAAGGGATAGAGCAAGGCTGCAGTAGTGCAACGGAATCTAATACTGATCTCCCAGGATAAGCTCAAAGCAAACCACAAACAATGAGAAAATTGACTCTTCTTGTACATAAGTCGGCATTGTGCCGTTTGTATTCAATCCCGACGCAATTTCTGTGTTTCATCGTCAATGTTAAGGTCCAAGTTATAGAGTAAAGCTGCAGTAGTGCATCGGAATCAAGTACTGATCTCGCTGGAAACGCTCAAAGCAAACCACAAACAATGAGAAGATTTATTCTTCTTGTAGTGAGGTCGGCATTGAGCATTTTTTTATTAAATCCTGACGCAATTTCTGTGTTTCATCGTCAATGTGATGGTCCAAGGGATAGAGCAAGGCTGCAGTAGTGCAACGGAATCTAATACTGATCTCCCAGGATAAGCTCAAAGCAAACCACAAACAATTAGAATATATACTCTGCTTGTACTAAAGTCGGCATTGTGCCTTTTGTATTACATACCGACGTAATTTCTGTGTTTCATTGTCAAATTGAAGGTCCAAGGGATGGATTAAAACTGCAGTAGTGCATCGGAATCTAATACTAATCTCCCAGGAAACGCTCAAAGCAAACCACTTACAATGAGAAGATTTACTCTTCTTGTACTTAGTTGGCATTGTGCTTTTAGTATTAATTCCTGACGCAATTTCTGGGTTCCTTCGTCAATGTGAAGATCCAAGGGATAGAGTAAAGCTGCAGTAGTGCAACGGAATCTAATACTGATCTCCGAGGAAATGCTCTAAGCAAACCATAAACAATGAGAAGATTTACTCTTCTTGTCCTTAAGACGGCATTGTGCCTTTTGTATTAAAATTCCGACGTAATTTCCGTGTTTCATCGTCAATGTGAAGGTCCAAGGGATAGAGTAAAGCTGCAGTAGTGCATCGGAATCTAATACTTATCTCCCAGGAAATGCTCAAAGCAAACCACAAACAATGACAAGATTTATTCATCTTGTACTTAAGTCGGCATTGAGCATTTTTTATTAACTCCTGACGCAATTTCTGTGTTTGATCGTCAATGTGAAGGTCCAAGGTATGGAGTAAAGCTGCAGTAGTGCATCGGAATCTAGTACTGATCTCGCTGGAAACGCTCAAAGCAAACCACAAACAATGAGAAGATTTACTCCCCTTGTACTAAAGCTGGCATTGTGCCCTTTGTATTAATTCCCGACTCAATATCTGTGTTTCATCGTCAATGTGAAGGTCCAAGGGGTAGAGTAAAGCTGCAGTAGTGCATCGGAATCTAATACTGTTCTTCCAGGAAACGCTCAAAGTAAACCACAAACAATGAGAATATTTACTCTTCTTGTACTTATGTCGGCATTGTGCCTTTTGTATTAAATACCGACGCAATTTCTGTTTCATCGTCAATGTGAAGGTCTAAGGGATAGAGTAAGCTGCAGTAGTGCATCGGAATCTAATACTGATCTCCCAGGGAAAGCTCAAAGCAAACCACAAACAATGAGGCGATTTACTCTTCTTGTACTTGGTTGGCATTGTGCCTTTAGTATTAAATCCCACCGCAATTTCTGGGTTTCATCGTCAATTTGAAGATGCAAGGGATAGAGTAAAGCTGCAGTATTGCAACGGAATCTAATACTGATCTCCGAGGAGATGCTCTAAGCAAACCAAAAACAATGAGGCGATTTACTCTTCTTGTACTTGGTTGGCATTGTGCCTTTAGTATTAAATCCCACCGCAATTTCTGGGTTTCATCGTCAATTTGAAGATGCAAGGGATAGAGTAAAGCTGCAGTATTGCAACGGAATCCAATACTGATCTCTGAGGAAATGCTCTAAGCGAACCACAAACAATGAGAAGATTTACTCCTCTTGTACTAAAGCTGGCATTGTGCTCTTTGTATTAATTCCCGACTCAATATCTGTGTTTCATCGTCAATGTGAAGGTCCGAGGGATAGAGTGAAGCTGCAGTAGTGCATAGGAATCTAATACTGATCTCCCAGGAAACGCTCATAGCAAACTACAAACAATGAGTAGATTCGCTCTTCTTGTACTTAGGTCCTCATTGTGCCTTTTGTATTATATCTCGACGCAACTTCTATGTTCCATCGTCAATGTGAAGGTCCAAGGGATATAGTATAGCAGCAGTAGTGCATCGGAATCTAATACTGATCTCCCAGGAAACGCTCAAAGCATACCACAAACAATGAGAAGATTTACCCTTTTGTACTTAAGTCAGCATTGTTCATTTTGTATTTAGTCCTGACGCATTTTCTGTGTTTCATCGTCAATGCGAAGGTCCACGGGATAGAGTTGAGCTGCAGCAGTGCATCGGAATCTATTACTGATCTCCCAGGAAACGCTCGAAGCAAACCACAAACAATGAGAATATTTACTCTGCCTTTACTTAAGTCGACATTGTGCCTTTCGTATTAAATCCGGACGCAATTTCTGTGTTTCATCGTCAATGTGAAGGTCCAAGGGTTAGAGTAAAGCTGCAGTTGTCCAACGGAATCTAATACAGATCTCCCAGGAAACGCTCAAAGCAAACCACAATCAATGAGATGATTTACTTTTCTTGTACTTAAGTCGGCACTGTGTCTTTTGTATTAAATCTCGACCCAATGTCTGTGTTTTATCGTCAATGTGAAGGTCCAACAGATAGAGTAGAGCTGCAGTAGTGCATCGGAATCTAATACTTATCTAGAAGGAAACGCTCAAAGCAAACCACAAACAATGAGAAGATATATTCCTCTTGTACTTAAGTCGGCATTGAGCATTTTTTATTAAAACCTGACGTAATTTCTGTGTTTCATCGTCATTGTGAAGGTCCATGGGATAGAGTAAAGCTGCAGTAGTGCATCGGAATCTAATACTGATCTAGCAGGAAACGCTCAAAGCAAACCGCAAACAATGAAAAGATTTACTCTTCTTGTACTTATGTCAGCTTTGTGCCTTTTGTATTCAATCCCGACGCAATATCTGTGTTTCATCGTAAATGTGAAGGTCCACGTTAAAGAGTAAAGCTGCAGTAGTGCATCGGAATCTAATATTGATTTCGCAGGAAACGCTCAAAGCAAACCACAAACAAAGGGATTTACTCCTCTTCTTTTTAAGTCAGCATTGTGCCTTTTGTATTAATTCCCGACGCAATTTCTGTGTTTCATCGTCAATGTGAAGGTCCAAGGGATAGAGTAAAGCAGCAGTAGTGCATCGGAATCTAACACAGATCTACCAGGAAACGCTCAAAGCAAACCACAAACAATGAGGAGATTTACTCTACTTGTACATAAGTCGGCATTGTGCCTTTTGTATTAAATCCCGCCGCAATATCTGTGTTTCATCGTCAATGTTAGGGTCCAAGGAATAGAGTAAATCTGCAGTACTGCATCGGAAGCTGGGACACTCAGATGTTTAGGACAGGTGGTAGGGACAGAGCATCGAGTGACATTATACTGAGTGCACTATCCGAAAATTACCTCGAGCAATTAAACAGAGAACCGACTCGTGGAGATAACATCTTGGACCTACTGATAACAAACAGACCCGAACTTTTTGACTCTGTATGTACAGAACAGGGAATCAGTGATCATAAGGCCTTTGCAGCATCCCTGAATATGGAAGTTAGTAGTAATATAAAAAAAGGGAGGAAGGTTATCTGTTTAGCAAGAGTAATTCAAGGCGGATTTCAGACTACCTAACAGATCAAAACGAAAATTTCTGTTCCGACACTGACAATGTTGAGTGTTTATGGAAAAAGTTCAAGGCAATCGTAAAATGCGTTTTAGGCAGGTACGTGCCGAGTAAAACTGTGAGGGACGGGAAAAACCCACCGTGGTACAACAACAAAGTTAGGAAACTACTGCGAAAGCAAAGAGAGCTCCACTCCAAGTTTAAACGCAGCCAAAACCTCTCAGACAAACAGAAGCTAAACGATGTCAAAGTTAGCGTAAGGAGGGCTATGCGTGAAGCGTTCATTGAATTCGAAAGTGAAATTCTATGTACCGACTTGACAGAAAGTCCTAGGAAGTTCTGGTCTTACGTAAAATCAGTAAGTGGCTCGAAACAGCATATCCAGACACTACGGGATGATGATGGCATTGAAACAGAGGATGACACGCGTAAAGCTGAAATACTAAACACCTTTTTCCAAAGCTGTTTCACAGAGGAAGACCGCACTGCAGTTCCTTCTCTAAATCCTCGCACAAACGAAAAAATGGCTGACATCGAAATAAGTGTCCAAGGAATAGAAAAGCAACTGGAATCACTCAATAGAGGAAAGTCCACTGGACCTGACGGGATACCAATTCGATTCTACACAGAGTACGCGAAAGAACTTGCCCCCCTTCTAACAGCCGTGTACCGCAAGTCTCTAGAGGAACGGAGGGTTCCAAATGATTGGAAAAGAGCACAGATAGTCCCAGTCTTCAAGAAGTGTCGTCGAGCAGATGCGCAAAACTATAGACCTATATCTCTTACGTCGATCTCTTGTAGAATTTTAGAACATGTTTTTTGCTCGCGTATCATGTCATTTCTGGAAACCCAGAATCTACTATGTAGGAATCAACATGGATTCCGGAAACAGCGATCGTGTGAGACCCAACTCGCCTTATTTGTTCATGAGACCCAGAAAATATTAGATACAGGCTCCCAGGTAGATGCTTTTTTTCTTGACTTCTGGAAGGCGTTCGATACAGTTCCGCACTGTCGCCTGATAAACAAAGTAAGAGCCTACGGAATATCAGATCAGCTGTGTGGCTGGATTGAAGAGTTTTTAGCAAACAGAACACAGCATGTTGTTATCAATGGAGAGACATCTACAGACGTTAAAGTAACCTCTGGCGTGCCACAGGGGAGTGTTATGGGACCATTGCTTTTCACAATATATATATAAATGACTTAGTAGATAGTGTCGGAAGTTCCATGCGGCTTTCCGTGGATGATGCTGTAGTATACAGAGAAGTTGCAGCATTAGAAAATTGTAGCGAAATGCAGGAAGATCTGCAGCAGATAGGCACTTGGTGCAGGGAGTGGCAACTGACCCTTAACATAGACAAATGTAATGTATTGCGAATACATAGAAAGAAGGATCCTTTATTGTATGATTATATGATAGCGGAACAAACACTGGTAGCAGTTACTTCTGTAAAATATCTGGGAGTATGCGTGCGGAACGATTTGAAGTGGATTGATCATATAAAATTAATTGTTGGTAAGGCGGGTACCAGGTTGAGATTCATTGGGAGAGTGCTTAGAAAATGTAGTCCATCAACAAAGGAGGTGGCTTACAAAACACTCGTTCGACCTATACTTGAGTATTGCTCATCAGTGTGGGATCCGTACCAGATCGGTCTGACGGAGGAGATAGAGAAGATCCAAAGAAGAGCGGCGCGTTTCGTCACAGGGTTATTTGGTAACCGTGATAGCGTTACAGAGATGTTTAATAAACTCAAGTGGTAGACTCTGCAAGAGAGGCGCTCTGCATCGCGGTGTAGCTTGCTCGCCAGGTTTCGAGAGGGTGCGTTTCTGGATGAGGTATCGAATATATTGCTTCCCCCTACTTACACCTCTCGAGGAGATCACGAATGTAAAATTAGAGAGATTAGAGCGCGCACGGAGGCTTTCAGACAGTCGTTCTTCCCGCGAACCATACGCGACTGGAACAGGAAAGGGAGGTAATGACAGTGGCACGTAAAGTGCCCTCCGCCACACATCGTTGGGTGGCTTGCGGAGTATCAATGTAGATGTAGATGTAGAAGCTAATACTGAACCCCCAGGAAACGCTCAAAGCAAACCACACACACTGAGAAATTTTACTCTTATTGGAATTAAGTCGGCATTGTGCCTTTTGTATTAAATCCCGACGCAATTTCTGTGTTTCATCGTCAATGTGAAGGTCCAAGGGATAGAGTAAAGCTGCAGTAGTGCAACGGAATCCAATACTGATCTCCCAGGAAAAGCTCATAGCAAACCAATAACAATGAGAATATTTACTCTGCTTGTACTTACGTCGTCATTGTGCCTTTTGTATTAAATCCCGACGCAATTTCTGTGTTTCATCGTCAATGTGAAGGTCCAAGGGAAAGAGTAGAGCTGCAGTAGTGCATGGGAATCTAATACTGATCTCCCAGGAAACGCTCAAAGCAAACCACAAACAATGAGAATATTTATTCTGCGTGTACTTAAGTCGGCATTGTGTCTTTTGTATTAAATCCCCACGCAATTTCTGTGTTTCATCGTCAATGTGAAGGCCCAAGGGATAGAGTAGAGCTGCAGTAGTGCATCAGAATCTAATACTGATCTCCCAGGAAACACGCAAAGAAAACCACAAACATTGAGAAGATTTACTTCTCTAGTAGTGAAGTCTGCATTGTGGTTTTTGTATTAAATCCCGACGCAAGTTCTGTGTTTCATCGTCAATGTGAACGTCAAAGGGATAGAGTAATGCTGCAGTAGTGCATCGGAATCTAATACTGATCTCCCAGGAAACGCTCATAGTAAACCACAAACAAAGAGAATATTTATTCTGCGTGTACTTAAGTCGGCATTGTGTCTTTTGAATTAAATCCCCACGCAATTTCTGTGTTTCATCGTCAATGTGAACTTCCAAGGGATAGAGTACAGCTGCAGTAGTCCATCGGAATCTAATACTGATCTCCCAGGAAACGCTCAAAGCAAACCACAAACTATGAGAAGATTTACTCTTCTTGTACTTAAATCAGCATTGTGTCTTTTGTATTAAATCCCGACGCAATTTCTGTGTTTCATCGTCAATGTGAAAGTCCAAGGGATAGAGTAAAGCTGCAGTAGTGCATCGGAATCTAATAGTGATCTCCCAGCAAACGCTCAAATCAAACCAAATACTATGAGGAGTTTCTCTCTTCTTGCAATTAAGTAGGCATTGTGCCTTTTGTGCTAAATCCCGACGCAATTTCTGTGTTTCATGTTCAATGTGAATCTCCAAGGGATAGAGTAAAGCTGCAGTAGTGTATCTGAATCTAATACTAACTTCCCAGGAAACGCCTAGAGCATACCACAATCAATTAGAAGATTTACTCTTCTTGTACTTAAGTCGGCATTGAGCATTTTGTATTAAATCCTGACACAATTTCTGTGTTTCATCGTCAATGCGAAGGTCCTAGTGATAGAGTTAATCTGCAGTAGTTCATGGGAATCTAATACTGATCTCCTGGGAAACGCTCAAAGCAAACCACAAACAATGAGAAGATTTACTCTTCTTGTACATAAGTCGGCATTGTGCATTTTGTATTAAATACTGACGGAATTTCTGTGTTTCATCGTCAATGTGAAGGTCCACGCGATAGAGTAAAGCTGCAGTAGTACATCTGAATATTATACTGATCTTCCAGGAAACGCTCAAAGCAAACCACAAACAATGAAAGTTTTACTCTTCTTGTACTTAAATCGGCATTGTGCCTTTTGTATTACAACCCGACGCAATTTCTGTGTTTCATCATCAAAGTGAAGGTCCATGGGATAGAGTAAAGCTGCAGTAGTGCATGGGAATTTAATACTGATCTCCCAGGAAACGCTCAAAGCAAACCACAAACAATGAGAATATTTACTCTTCTTGTACTTAAGTCGGCATTGTGCCTTTTGTATTAAATCCCGACGCAATTTCAGTGTTTCATCCTCAATGTGAAGGTCCAAGGAATAGAGTAAAGCTGCAGTAGTGCATGGGAATTTAATACTGATCTCCCAGGAAACGCTCAAAGCAAACCACAAACAATGAGAATATTTACTCTTCTTGTACTTAAGTCGGCATTGTGCCTTTTGTATTAAATCCCGACGCAATTTCTGTGTTTCATCGCCAATGTCAGAGTCCAAGGGATAGGGTAAAGCTGCAGTAGTTCATCGGAATCAAATACTGATCTGCCAGGAAATGCTCATAGCTAACCACAAACAATGAGAATATTAAATCTGCTTTTACTTATGACGGAATTGTGCATTTTGTATTAAATAACGACGCTATTTCTGTGTTTCATCGTAATTGTGAAGTTCCAAGGGAAAGAGTAAAGCTGCAGTAGTGCATCGGAATCTAATACTGATCTCCCAGGGAACGCTCAAAGCAGACCACACACATTGGGATGAATTTTTCTTCTTGTACTTAAGTCGGCTTTGTGTCTTTTGTATTAAATCCCGACGCAATTTCTGTGTTTCATCGTCAATGTGAATGTGCAAGGGATCGAGTAAAGCGGCAGTAGTGCAACGGAATCTAATACTGATCTCCGAGGAAACGCCCAAAGCAAACCACTACCAAAGAGAATATTTACACTGCTTGTACTTCAGTCGGCATTGTGCCTTTTGTATTAAATTCCGACGCAATTTCTGTGTTTCATCGTCAATGTGCAGGGCCAAGGGATAGAGTGAAGCTGCAGTAGTGCATCGGATTCTAATACTGATTTCCCAGTAAACGCTCAAAGCATACCACAAACAATAAGAAATTTACTCTTATTGTAATTAAGTATGCATTGTACCTTTTGTATTGATTCCCGACGCAATTTCTGTGTTTCATCGTCAATGCGAAGGTCCACGGGATAGAGTAAAGCTGCAGTTGTGCATCGGAATCTAATACTGAAATCCCAGGAAACGCTAAATGCAAATCACAAACAATGAGAAGATTAACTCTTCCTTTACTTGAGTTGGCAGTATGGCATTTGTATTAAATCCGGACGCAATTTCTGTGTTTCATCATAAATGTGAAAGTCCAAGGGAGAGAGTAAGTCCGCTGTAGTGCATCGGAATCTAATACTGATCTCCGAGGAAACGTTCAAACCAAACCAGCATTAATGAGAAGATTTACTCTTCTTTTACTTAAGTCGACAATGTGCCTTTTTATTAAATCCCGACGCAATCTCTGAGTTTCATCGTCAATGTGAACGTCCAAGAGATAGAGTAAAGCTGCAGTAGTGCATCGGAATCAAATACTGATCTCAGAAAAAAAGCTCAAAGCACACCACAAACATTGAGAAAATTTACTCCTCTTGTACATAAGTCGGCATTGTGCCTTTTGTATTAAATACCGACGCAATCCCTGTGTTTCATCGTCAATGAGAACGTCCAAGTGATAGAATAAAGCTCCAGTAGTGCATCAGAATCTAATACTGATCTCACAGGAAACGCTCAAAGCAAACCTCAAATAATGACAACATTAACTCTTCTTGTACTTAAGTCGGCATTGTGCCTTTTGTATTAAATACCGATGCAATATCTGTGATTCATCGTCAATGTGAAGCTCCAAGGGATAGAGTAAAGCTGCAGTAGTGCATCGGAATCTAATACTGATCTCCCAGGAAACACTCATAGCAAACCACAAACAACGAGAATATTTAATCTGCTTGTACATAAGTCGGCATTGTGCCTTTTGCATTAAATAACGACGCATTTCGGTGTTTTATCGTCAATGTGAAATTCCAAGAGATAGAGTAAAGCTGCAGTAGTGCACCGGAATCTAATACTGATCTCCCAGGAAACGCTCATAGCAAACCACAAACAATGAGAATATTAAATCTGCTTTTACTTATGCCGGAATTGTGCCTTTGTATTAAATGACGACGCAATTTCTGTGTTTCATCGTCAATGTGAAGTTCCAAGGGATGGAGTAAAGCTGCAGTAGTGCATTGGAATCTAATACTGATCCAGGAAACGCTCAAAGAAAACCAGATACAATGAGAAGATTTATTCTTCTTGTACTTAAGAAGGCATTGTGCTGTTTGTATTCAATCCCGACGCAATTTCTGTGTTTCATCGTCAATGTGAAGGTCACAGTTATAGAGTAAAGCAGCAGTGGTGCATCGGAATCTAATACTGATCTCGCAGGAAACGATCAAAGCAAACCACAAACAGTGGAAGATTTACTCCCCTTGTACTTAAATCGGCATTGTGCCTTTTGTATTAAATCCCGACACAATCCCTGTGTATCATCGTCAATGTGAACGTCCAAGTGATAGAGTAAAGCTGCAGTAGTGCATCGGAATCTAATACTGATCTCACAGGAAACGCTCAAAGCAAACCTCAAATAATGACAACATTAACTCTTCTTGTACTTAAGTCGGCATTGGGCCTTTTGTATTAAATACCGACGCAATATCTGTGATTCATCGTCAATGTGAAGGTCCAAGGGATAGAGTAAAGCGGCAGTAGTGCATCGGAATCTAATACTGATCTCCCGGGAAACGGTCAATGCTAACCACAAACAATGAGGAGATTTGGTTTTCTTGTACTGAAGTCGGCATTGTGCCATTTGTATTCAATCCTGACGCAATTTCTGTGTTTCATCGTCAACGCGAAGGTCCAAGGGATAGAGTAAAGCAGCAGTAGAGTATCGGAATCTAATACTGATCTCCCAGGAAATGTTCAAAGCAAACCACAAACAATGAAAAGATTTTCTCATCTTGTACTTAAGTCGGCATTGTGCCGTATGCATTCAATCCCGACGCAATTTCTGTGTTTTATCGTCAATGTGAAGATCCAAGTTATAGAGTAAAGCAGCAGTAGTGCATCGGAATCTAATACTGATCTCCCAGGAAACGGTCAAAGTAAACCACAATCAATGAGAAGATTTACTCTTCTTGTACTTATGTCGGCATTGTGCCTCTTGTATTAAATCCCGTCGGAATTTCCGTGTTTCATCGTCAATGTGTAGGTCCAAAGGATGGAGTAAAGCTGCAGTAGTTCATCGGAATCTAATACTGTTCTCACAGCAAACGCTCAAAGCAAACCAGAAACAATAAGAAGATTTACTCTTCTTGTACTTAAGTCGTAATTGTGCCTTTTATATTAAATCCCGACGCAATTTCTGTGTTTCATCGTCAATGTGAAGGTCCAAGGGATAGAGTGAAGCTGCAGTAGTGCATCGGAATCTAATACTGATATCCCAGGAAACTCTCAAAGCAAATAACAAACAATGAAAAGTTTTACTCTTCTTGTACTTAAGTCGGCATTGTGTCTTTTGTATTAAATCCCGACGCAATTTCTGTGTTTCATCGTCAATGTGAAGGTCCAAGGGATAGAGTAAAGCTGCAGTAGTGCATCGGTATCAAATACTGATCTCCCAGGAAACGCTCAAAGCAAACCAAGCAAACCACACACAATGAGAAGATTTACTCTTCTTGTACTTAAGTCGGCATTGTGCTTTTTGTATTTTATCCCGACGCAATTTCCATGTTTCATCGTAAATGTGAAGGTCCAAGGGATACAGTAAAGCTGCAGTAGTGCATTGGAATGTAATACTGATCTTCCAGGAATCGCTCACCGCAAACCAGATACATTGAGAAGATTTACTCTTCTTGTACGTATGTTGGCATTGTGCATTTCGTATTAAATCCCGACGCAATCTCTGAGTTTCATCGTCAATGTGAACGTCCAAGGGATAGAGTAAACCTGCAGTTGTGCTTCGGAATCTAATAATGATCTCCCACGAAACGCTCAAAGCAAACCACAAACAAAGAGAAGAATTAATCTTCTTGTACTTATGTCGGCATTGTGCCTTTTGTATTAAATCCCGACGCAATTTCTGTTTTTCATTGTCATTGTGGAGGTCCATGGGATAGAGTAAAGCGGCAGTAGTGCATCGGAGTCTAACACTGATCTCCGTGGAAACGCTCACAGCAAACCACAAACAATGAGAAGATTTACCCTTCTTGTACTTAAGTCGGCATTGTGCCTTTTGTATTAAATCCCGACAGAAATTTCTGTGTTTCATCGTCAATGTGAAGGTCCAAGAAATGGAGTAAAGCTACAGTAGTGCATAGGAATCTAATACCGATCTCCCAGGAAACGCTCAAAGCAAACCAGATACAGTGAGAGGATTTACTCTTCTTGTACGTAAGTCGGCATTGTGTATTTCGTATTAAATCCCAACGCAATCTCTGAGTTTCATCGTCACTGTGAATATCCTAGGGATAGAGTAAAGCTGCAGTAGTGCATCGGAATCTAATACTGAACTCCCAGGAAACGCTCAAAGCAAATCACAAACAATGAGAAGATTAACTCTTCCTTTACTTAAGTTGGCTTTATGGCATTTGTATTAAATCTCGACGCAATTTCTGTGTTTCATCATCAATGTGAAAGTCCAAGGGATAGTGTAAATCTGCTGTAGTGCATCGGAATCTAATACTGATCTCCGAGGAAACGCTCAAAGCAAACCAGAATCAATGAGAAGATTTACTCTTCTTATACTTAAGTCGGCTTTTTTGCCGTTTGTATTCAATCCCGACGCAATTTCTGCGTTTCATCGTCAATGTGATGGTCCGAGGGACGTAGTTAAGCTGCAGTAGTGCTGCGGAATATAATACTGATCTCACATGAAACGCTCAAAGCAAACCAGAAACAATAAGAAGATTTACTCTCCTTGTACTTAAGTCCGAATTGTGCAATTCGTATTAAATCCCGAAGCAATTTCTGTATTTCATCGTCAATGCGAAAGTCCAAGGGATTGAGTAAATCTGTTGTAGTGCATCGGAATCTAATACTGATCTCCGAGGAAACGCTCAAAGCAAACAAGAATCAATGTGAAGCTTTACTCTTCTTGTACTTAAGTCGGCATTATGCCTTTTTTATTAAATCCCGACGCAATTTCTGTGTTTCTTCGCCAATGTGAAGGTCCAAGGGATATAGTAGAGCTGCTGTAGTCCATCGGAAAATAATACTGATCTAACAGGAATCACTCAAAGCAAACCACAAACAATGAGAAGATTTACTCTTCTTGTACATAACTAAGCATTGTGCCTTTTGTATTAAATTCCGACGCACATTCTGTGTTTCATCGTCAATGTCGAGGTCCAAGGGATAGAGTAAAGCTGCTGTAGTGCATCGCAATCTAATACTGATCTCCCAGGAAACGCTCAAAGCAAACCACAAACATTGAGTAGATTTACTCTTCGAGTACTTAAGTCGGGATTGTGCCCTTTGGATTAAATCCCGACGCAATTTCTATGTTTCATCGGCAACTTGAAGGTCCAAGGGATAGAGTACAGCTCAATACTGCATCGGAATCTAATACTGATCTCCCAGGAAACGCTCAAAGGATACCACATGCAATGAGGAGATTTACTCTTCTTCTACTTACGTCGGCATTGTGAATTTTGTATCAAATCCCGACGCAATTTCTGTGTTTCATCGTCAATGTGAAGGACCAAGGGATAGAGTAAATCAGCTGTATCGCATCGGAATCTAATGCTGATCTCCGAGGAAATTCTCAAAGCTATCCAGAATCAATGAGAAGATTTACTCTTCTTGTACGTAAGCTGGCATTGTGCCTTTTGTAATAAATCCCTACGCAATTTCTGTGTTTCATCGTCAACGTGAAGGTCCAAGGGATACAGTAAAGCTGGTGTAGTGCATCGGAATCTAATACTGATCTCACAGGAAACGCTCAAAGCAAACCACGAACAGTGAGAAGATTTACCCTTCTTGTACTTAAGTCGGCACTGTGCCTTTTCAATTACATCCCGACCCAATATCTGTGTTTCATCGTCAATGTGAATGTCCAAGCGATGGAGTAAAGCTGCAGTAGTGCATTAGAATCTAATACTGATCTCCCAGGAAACGCTCAGAGGAAGCCAGATACAATGGGAACGTTTTCTCTTCCTTTACTTAAGTCGGCATTATGGTCTTGTATTGAATTCCGACGCAATATCTGTGTTTCACCGTCAATATGAAGGTCCAAGGGATAAAGTAAAGCTGGAGTAGTGCATCGGAATATAATACTGAACTCCCAGGAAACGGTCAAAGCAAACCACATACAATGAGAAGATTAACTCTTCCTTTACTTATGTCGGCATTATGGCTTTTGTATAAAATCCCGACGCAATTTCTCTGTTTCATCGTCAATGTGAAGGACCAAGGGATAGAGTAAAGCTGCAGTAGTGCATCGGAAAATAATACTGATCTCCCAGGAAACGCCCAAAGCAAACCACAAACCATGAGAGGATTTATTCTTCTTGTACTTAAGTCCGCATTGTGCTTTTTGTATTAAATCCTGACGTAATTTCTATGTTTCATCGTCAATGTGAAGGTCCAAGGGATAGAGTAAAGCTGCAGTATTGCATCCCAATCTAATCCTTATTTCCTTGGAATCACTCAAAGAATACCACAAACATTGAGAAGATATACTATTTTTGTAATTAAGTCGACATTGTGCCTTTTGTATTAAATCCCGACGCAATATCTGTGTTTCATCGTCTATGTGAAGGTCCAAGGGATAGAGTAAAGCTGCAGTAGTGCATCGGAATCTAATACTGATCTCCCAGGAAACGCTCAGAGCAAACCACAAACAAAGAGAAGATTTACTTTTTTTGTACTAAAATTGGCATTGTGCCATTTGTACTAAATCCCAGGAAACGCTCAAAGCAAACCACAAAAAATGAGACGATTTACTCATCTTGTACATAAGTCGGGAATGTGCCTTTTGTATTAAATCCCGACGTACATTCTGTGTTTCATCGTCAATGTGGAGGTCCAAGGGATAGACTAAGGCTGCAGTAGTGGATCGCAATTGCCGACTTATGTACAAGAAGAGTAAATCTTCTCATTGTTTGTGGTTTGCTTTGAGCGTTTCCTGGGAGATCGTATTAGATTACAATGCACTACTGCAGCTTTACTCTATCCCTTGGAATTTCACATAGAGGATGAAACACAGATATTGCGTCGGGATTTAATACAAAGGGCGCAATGTCGACTTAAGTACAAATATAGTATATCTTCTCATTGTTTGTGGTTTTCTTTGAGTGATCCAAGGAAATAAGTATTAGATTGGGATGCAATACTGCAGCTTTACTCTATCCCTTGGACCTTCACTTTGACGATGAAACACAGATATTGCGTCGAAATTTAATACAAGACCATAATGCCGACTTAAGTAGAGGAAGAGTAAACCTTCCCATTGTATCTGGTTTGCTTTGAGCGTTTCCTGGGAGATCAGTATTAGATAATGCACTACTGCAGCTTTACTCCATCCCTTGGGCCTTCACACCGACGATGAAACACAGATATTGGGTCGGGATTTAATTCAAAAGGCACAATGCCGACTTAAGTACAAGAAGGGTAAATCTTCTCACTGTTCGTGGTTTGCTTTGAGCGTTTCCTGTGAGATCAGTATTAGTTTCCGATGCACTACACCCACTTTACTCTATCCCTTGGACCTTCACGTTGACGATGAAACACAGAAATTGCGTCACGATTTATTACAAAAGGTACAATGCCAGCTTACATACAAGAAGAGTAAATCTTCTCATTGATTCTGGATTGCTTTGAGCATTTCCTCGGAGATCAGTATTGGATTCCGATGCACTACAGCAGATTTACTGTATCCCTTGGACCTTCACATTGACAATGAAACACAGAAATTGCGTCGGGATTTGATACAAAAGGCACAATGCCGACGTAAGTACAAGTAGAATAAATCTCCTCATTGCATGTGGTATCCTTTGAGCGTTTCCTGGGAGATCAGTATCAGATTCCGATGCAGTACTGTGCTTTACTCTATCCCTTGGACCTTCACATTGACGATGAAACACAGAAATTGCGTCGGGATTTAATACAAACGGCACAATGCCGCCTTAAGTACACGAAGAATAAAACTTATCATTATTTGTGGTTTGCTATGAGAGTTTCCTGGGAGATCAGTATTAGATTCCGATGCACATCTGCAGCTTCACGCAATCCCTTGGCCCTTCACATTGGCGAT